>NC_136870.1:15060755-16420255 GCF_951799975.1 Gobius niger | reverse complement strand
TTTATTTTTGATGTAACTAACTTTTTGTTTTGCTTTCTGCCGTAGTTTCCGATGATCAGCGAGTTTGGAGAAGATAACTCGTACTGTTCCTTCGAGAGCAAAGAGACGGCTCTGCTGCAGTCTGAAAATGGGAGTCTGCTGGAGAGGGTCAATGTCCTCACACATGAGGTAAGTCCACGGATAATCGAGACACAAGTCATAAGTCTGTGTCTGTTCTGAGATCTTAGACAGTGTCTGACTACTTTTACTGTTTGGATTATTAAAGTGTACACGACAGGTTTGATTAATATGTGACTTAATGTGTCTGTGTCTTGTTAACCATGTTTTTCAAAGCATATAGTGATCATCACCAATATGCGGCCCAGTCCTACAGAGCTCCCATCTGGCCCTTAGCTAGGCTTAAAGGAACAGGCCACCGTTTTTGCATACTGAGATATGTTCTTACCAGAGATGCACAGATCCAGCTTTTTTGCTACCGATTCCGATACCAATACTGGGGTTTGAGTATCTGCCAATATCCGATATTTACCGATACCAAGAGACTTTCTTAAAAGTGTCTTTCTCTGAGTGAAAAAAATAATTGACTCTTCTCCATTGTAAGATCAATCAAGTAATATTTTATTGTCTTGTTACGGATCAATTATCAATTATATCTATGGATAAACTCTTGGGTAGACATTTAACAAGGATGACTTTCCTACACTAAATCCTTTGGTAAATGACAGGTTTTCGGTTACATTGATATAAACAACTCACATGAAGTGATCTGATCACTACAAATATGTTAGAGCAGTTATTTCTTAAACTAAAATGCAAACACTTGGCTTCAGCAGTGGTTATTTTTATTTTATTAGGCTACATTAGGTATTTCTATCTTAGTTTCTGTCTCAGCCTTGATAGCTTTAGCATGCTATTTCTAACTGCAGAATTGTGCTCGGCGATCACAGTGTGCAGCATGTCCATATTCACTTAGATTTAGGTGGTAAAAGTTGTGTTTTTAAGGCATTAAGAGCCATAACTGGTATCGGTTCAGTATCAGATATTTGTAGCCGATACCCGATATTTATATATGGACCCAAACAGGGTGAAGTTAGAAGTGACCAAGCTCTTCCACGTTTTCCCGATTTAAATACGGTTACGTGAGTGTTTACATAATCCAAGTATAGTCACACAAAATCAAACATGTAGATTTTCTAAGCGGATAAAAAGGGAACTATATTCTAATGTGTAACAATACCTTAGGAGCAGTAAAGACCAGACAGATACGATATCAAATCGTCTAAGCTAAGGTAAGAACATATCTCAGTATGGAAAAACCTCTCTAGTTCAATCTTAATTTTTAAGTTAAGTAGTAAAAGTAGTTTGTTAAGTAGTTGTAGTAGTCCCAGATTACATTCATAAATGGTTATGCTTATTAACACGAAGCCGAAGTTCAAGCAGAAAAAATATTCACATGAAAGGATTCCAATGTATTGAATTATGATACTGATTTTATTGTGTCACAAGAGCTGCTTGTCCTTAAAGTGTCTGTTGAGAAACAAGTTGGCCCTCGGGAAACTGTAATTAATGACCAACAGTGTGTCACACTTTTGTGTTTCGATTGGCTTTTGTGCAGACCGTCTCAAAACAGGAAGGCAGTGATGAAAGGCGGCTGTTGTGGGACAAAACATTTAATTCAGACACACAAGGTCAAAGTGGCTTCAGCCGTGGTCATTACGGCCTAATGAAAGAGAGTCTATGAGCGCGCTCTCAATATGAGCCACATATGATTTGGCTGGATTTTCTTCTTTAAGCTTTTATTAACCATAGCTTCCCACATAAAACATATCTCTCTCTAAACAAAGTGCTATAACAGTGAAATGCTGGCAGCGCAATTTGGCACAAGTCCTGGCATAAGGCCTTGAGGGAATTTCCACTGTGTGATAATTAATTTAACATTTCATATACCACTGTTTCGTGCGGTACAGCATTAAGGAAATAGAAAAAATAATTGAAAAAAATGTATATATTTTTGTCTTCAGTCTCTATGTGGCCGATGAATGCAGCTCACCTTGGCAACAGCCTCGACAGAAGATTATGTTGTATGTTTTCAATAGGCATTACTGCGCTTCATAATAATAATAATAGCCCTATTTGTTGTATGTCTTTGCCTTTGTAGACTGCACCTCAGCACTCACTCCCACTTCCGATCCCCTTATGCCTGCATTGTCTTAATTTATCTCTCTATTGCTATTATAAGCGGACGTCCTGGTCTGCCCTGTGATCTGTCAAACAACATGTGATTATTGCATCCAGAAACACTTACCCTCTCATTACTTTAGAATAGACCAGCAGGCAGCAGTTTTTCTGAGAAATGAATAATAATCTCTGTTTGAAATGATTATTTTTGCACTGAAATGTCAAAAGCGTCACCGTTTCTTACTTTTCAGAGACACATTTGAAGTCTCTCTCTACGTATAGTTAGATGTTGATGTTTCCCCATCGCTGTTCCGAAGTCTGAGTGAGGAAAGGTGAAAGAGTTGAACTGAAAGTCTTTGCTGTCTGTCTTAGCTCCAGAAGAGGAAAGAGCGAGAGGAGCAGCTGGAGGACGTGATCCAGGCGTATGAGAAGATCCACTTGGAGAAGAGCAACCTCCAGAGAGACCTGGACAAGATGGTGAGAGCCACGCTTTAGTGCTCAGATGTAGGGCTCAATGTATACAGTATGTACCAATGCATCAACATGACTTGCAAAAAAGCACTGGCACTCCAAACAAATATGAGCAGCATGATTAAGAACTTAAAAGGCCTTTATTTAGATTCTAATGAGCCCTGATGAAGACCTAGTGCTCATATTCATTTGGAGTTCCTCGGTTTGGCACTTTTTTGCAATTTTTATCTTTTTCCCATGAGCACCTATACAAATTGTATAGTCATATCGCTGTTTCTATTTTCTAACATTACTTGCTTTCCGATACCAATGCCTGAACCTTTTTTTAGTGCTGTCTCATAACACACCAGGCATCAAAGCTACATACTGTAAGATTGTTTTTTTTTTCCATACCAAATTTTACCAGCGTTAATAGGTAAACGGTGCTTTAATATTACACTGTCTGACCAAAGGAAAAGTCGCCACAGAAATGGGTCACATGCTTTAATATTTGATTGGACAGCCATTAGCTTTGATTATAGCACACATTCACTGTGTCATTGTTTCCATAAGCTTCTGCAATGTCAAAAGATCCACTGTTGCATGCGTTATTCATCACGATCTTGCATTGATGATGGGAGAGTGTGACTCCAGCACATCCCAAAGATTCTCAATGGGGTTAAGATCTGGACTCCGTGGTGGCTGATCCATCTCATGCTCCCTGAGCCGCTCTTTCGCAGTGTTAGCCCGACGAACCCTGGCGCTGTCATCTTGGAATATACCCGTGCCATTGGGAACGAAGAAATCCCTTGATGGAATAATGTGGTCAAACAGAATGTCCAAGTCGTCAGCTGATCTCATTCTTTGGGCACTGAGTGTTGCTGAACCTAGTCCTGACCGACTACAGCAGCATGATCAGAACAGTTTGTTGGGTCCAGGGGGTGACTTTTTGGTCAGGCAGTGAGTGTTGTTGCATATGTTTAGGTTGGTTTGTTGTGATTTGAAAACCGTCTTGATTTGTAGCACTAGGGCATAACATCATGTATTTTTGATTACATATGTATTATTAATTATTAGTCATATTGCACAACCATAAATGTTCCTATACAGAGTGCGAGGGTGAGGTATAGGTTATATGTGTCAGAAGGCGCGTGGGAGGGTGAATTTAAAGCGGGAGCCAATAAGCCTCGAGGGTTTCTGGACGATAAAGAAATTAATTTGTGTCTTTAGGTCAATGTTGAACACGAAAAAGCTCCAATAATGCATTGCGGTGAGACCCCTGCTGTTTCTTTTAATAGATGTGTTACATCATTTTGCTGCTTACTTTGCCAGTGCTATCATTTTTCTTAAAAAATACATAGGGAACATATGGTACTTTGAATCTACATAACCATCTGGTTCATAATATTGGTTCTTCTGATGATAATATGATGGCAGTTTCCTTTTTAAACCCACAATCAAATTTCTGTCTGCGTGCATGACAGGAAACATTAGACATAGTACATTAGTTCACTTTACTATTTCTGTTCCTCCAGCCCATTAAAAAGTAATTTCCTTTTTATACAAACTTTTTATTACTTTTTGAACTTTGCTGAGATCACATTGCTTTGAAGTGTTTAAAATGCTAGCCAAACAAACTCGTTTTGTTCTGACCGGACAGACGATTGCCTATTGTCTATTGAATCCTGTGCAGTGCAGAGTCAGCAGTTTTTTGTTTGGACAGATCTTAAAGGGATGAGGATTGGACTGATTTAAAGGGATGGGGTTTGGTCCAGGACTGAGGGACGGCTGCCAAGGGACACAGTGTCAATGTCGCCTCCCGTCTGTGGCTCATTAACATTTCCCATCTCCTGCGCGGGGCACATTGACTTTCGCACTTTCAATTTGAGCATTCTTATGATAGACGTCTCTTGAATACAGCATTGATTTCAGTTTAAGTACTCACTGATAAAAAAGGATAAAGACGATCTATAGAAGTCCAGAGGGTTACATGTCAATCTACTGTTTATGCCGGTCTCCCGCCTGGATAGATAAAATGGGCAGGGGCATGTCGGGGTGGCCGGAGGGGACATGGACCAGCCCAGAAAGCTGAATGACCCATTTTAGGTGCCATCCCACTGAGTATTTTAAGGGTCAAGTTCATTTTAGATTTCACTTTGAATTGACCACCAAATTATAACAAACATGAAATATATTTGAGGTTGTAACAATCATGAATAAGCACTCACTTTGCTGGCCCGTGTGCAGAAAGTCTCAGTTGAAATACCTTAAATACCTGGGTATTAGCAGTGCCTTCAAAACAAGCCACTTGTCGCGTTGAGCTGCATGGTGCGCATGTGCAGAGCTATCAGATCATTTTACATTTAGCCATCGAGTTAACCTCCCCCAAACAACATAATTTCACGCATTTACCTGTTACTAGGCTGCCTATTCTACTATTAATTAGTAAATTAAGTATAATCTAAAATAGCTTTTTTGTTGAAAATATAGGTTTAAAAAGTACAGATTTTGGCATTGATTATAAAGCAGGAAAGTTAAATTGTAATAAAAGTACTGATGGAATATTTGTCTGTTCTTTAGTTTTGTTATATTATGCAAAAAAAACGTTAAAAGCACAGAATAGCTCTTTTCCATGAGAAACTATGGCATGCACATTGATACTTTTAGCTCAGATTGATGGGTCCTGATGCCACCCTAGAATATAACTAAGTCACCCCTGTGAAAAATGTCAGACATGCCCTCAAGGGAGATGAAGAAAACCAAAAGAACAGTAAAAGTTTTATGCAAATGCAGTTATGTATGTGGCAAAACTCTGAATGCAGTTCTTTGGACAAAACGTCAATCTAAAAAAGACTGTAGTCCATTACTGTTGTTGAATGGGAGGCTAAAGCAAACTCAAATTGGATTACCTCTTTGTTGTCTTAATCCGTTCTATAAAGAAAAAAGAAAAACATATTGATTGTGTTAAATAATGACAAATAACTTAATCTGGGAGGAGATTAACTGCTCTGTCTCCCTCATGTGTTTCCAGACGAGCCTGGTGGAGAAACACGTGGAGAGGATCTTGAGTCTGGAGGCTGCGCTGAGACAAAGAGAGAACTCCTTCCAAAAACTCAACATCCAACTGCACAGCAAAGACATGCAGTACCTTCAGCTGCACTCCGGCCCCGACGCACACAGTGAGTACCCTGTGCCCTGTGCTTTCTGCATGACATGTGTTTTGAAATAACATGTAAATGCCGTTCAACAAAGCTATAAATACAAATGTGTAAAATAGAGGGATCCTGCCTGTTAGTTTCTCATTTGACAGACTTGGCAATGTCTTCTGTCTTGTGCTCAAGAAGTAAGCAAAAAATGTTTGAAAGGTTTGACAGTAAAAAAAAAAAAACCTTGTGCATCAGTCAAACTGAAAAATGTCATCTTGTCTCCTGTCAGTATCCAAATGTCACTGAAACTATTGCTTCAAAAACATGAAAGCAGAAGTGTTTAGAAGCATTTGGAAGAGCGTCTGCCTTTGCGGCGTTCACCAGGTCTTTACAAATTGCGTTGTAAGTACTTTCCCGATTCTCCTCCAGCACTAGAAGCACATCAGATGAATAATGTTGCTGTTTACATATTCGACTCAGTCAGCAAAACTGTGGTCATAAAACATGGCCCCGCTCCTCCGTGCTGCATGTGATCTCCATGTTAGAGCTGCTTCATTGTAAGCCATTGTTGAGACTGTGGGAGGCTTGTGAAATATTCCGAAAACATGCTATTGCCACCTCAACAGATGCCCCTTGTGAATGCAAAGAACAGACATTTTGCAAAGAGGCGTCACGTTGATTCAAAAGACACAAATAGATGCGTGGGCTGCTTCATGATGATTACTGTCCAGAGTTTGAATACACTGCTGGATATGTACAGTATGTGCCTATAGTTGAATGCTTGACTGGAGAGAGAGGGGAAAAACATAAAAGATCATTTCTTTTTCAACATTGAAAGTGCAGTGTTTCCTGGCTCAAGGACGTGGTGTTGCGAGCGCTGAATCATAGTATGCCCACGCGGATCACATCACCCAGGTACACGCTGAAAGACATCAGCCTTGGAAGAAGTCAGCGCTTTTGTTGTACAGTTACAGAAGAAGTTGCGTCAGTCAAGTATAACAGGAACAGGCTCTCAAATTCACCATTTTTCAGTCGTTGACGTAGCTATTTAGTCCTGAATTTAATGCTTATTGAATTTAATGCAGAACTACAGTGAATACCATGAATCACTCATTTCTGCAAAGCCCCAACATTTCGATTTTTACATTTATTATGAAGTCATTTGTTTCATTAGTGACCCCTTGTGGGAGGAAAGTGTATCTGCGATCTCATCCTGTAATGTTTCATTCTCAAAAATCATCAGCTAATCTAAATTCAAATGAATATTTTCTATATTTAATTGGAACGACTCTGTTAATTTGTCTTTTGACAGATTTGACAATGTCGCTTCTAATCAGCGAACGTCCCGTCTGAAGATGCTGTGGTCGTCAGTGTCTTGAGCTCGTTTAACCTCTTAACCCAAATCTAAAAGCTTCTTGCCTGGAAAGTTCACAGCCTATATACCCTTTAATTGTTTGTAAGCTTTCTTAGCTGGAGGCAGGAAGCTAGATTCCTATCTATTTACATTGTAGCTGTTGTCACAGTAATGATAAACAAATGTCTAACTATTGTTGGAAACATCATATTTTATCGTCTCAAATGTCGTTCCTCTTGTTCTGGCACCTTAAGCCACAACATGACCACATTATTTAGTTTAGTTTTACACTTATCATGGCTAGTTTTAGTTTAATCTTGTTTCTCTTGTTCACTTCCTGCCTCCAGCTGATGTCACCGATGATGTCAAGTCTACTTTTACAGCTCCCCGACTTGAAAGGGAATGTCCTCTCTACACGAAGGAAATAACTGGACTTCACTCCAATGAACAGACTTTTGGGTTTTTATTTCTCTGTCCGTGTGGTACAGGTGAAAAACCTCAAAACACAGAACAAAAGCAAATGTAAATAAACATGTAAATAAACGAATAATTTTCTAACCAATGTTTTTTAGCTTAAGTATTTAACATATATTTTAAACACATTTATGCATTCTGATACATGAAATTAGTTTTGATGCCCCACATTTGTCCCTTACCGGCAGTCCTTCTCTCTCTGTAGAAAGGAGTTCTTTTTCTTCTTTAGTAGGGACCTCTTTGAGGTTTTGAAGAGAGACACTGCTTGTGTCTCCACTCTCTCTGGTCCTCTGCACACTGACTGGCATGGAGAACCTGTGTGTTTTTGGAGTTGGTCGGAGTGTGTTGATTGGAGCATTGGTTTCACCTGCTTGTAGTGCTTGCTGTGGCTGGGGGGCGGGGCGAGCAGGCAGCTGGACAGCACACCTCCCACTCGGTCTTCCATCGGTTTCCGATGGAAAGATCGCAGAATAACTTTGCTTCTTAATGGTCTGATCCCACCGCTGATGGGAAGTTTAGCATCGCTGTGAGTATTTTTGCAGGGGTTGTGAGCAATGGCTCCCTCTGCTGGTCTTACCTCCCACTGCAGTTTTTTGCAGGTTCTTTTATCCACCTCGGTTTTGGTCGACGGTTCCACCCTTTTCTTGCAGATAGCTCCGGACCTCTGGATCCCAGGTAAGTTACAACCACAGTTGTCTTCCTTTGCGTTCACAGCACTCATGGACCTCGCAAAGTGGGTTTTGGAGCCGGTAGTTGAGAACGTCAGCCCTCCGAACAGCTTCGGATGAGAGCCAGCAACCGTCTTCCCCAAGGGCCCGTCCCACAGCACTAAATCTCCAACGCTGGACACCTTCTGGGGAGCCAGTTTGCCCTCCTTGTGGCTGATGAGGAGCTCCACCTGTCTTGGCCTCACCAGTTCATTGAGTGCGACCTCTGGGAAGAACCTTTGGAGTTTCTCAGCAGACACATGCTCATGGACTTGAGCTATATCATTGAGTCCATAGCAGATCAACAAGCGAGGTTTGAATGTGCCATCACTAGCGCGGACCCGAATCTTCAACAGGTAGCGCTTCGTGTTAATTTGGGAGGTCATCCCGCCGACGCCATGCACCACTAGTGTGATGTCCTCACTCCGGAGATTTAGTCTTCTGGCCGCTCGGTGAGTGATGTAATTTGTATCAGAGGCTAGATCAATGAGCGTGCCTATCTTCTGCCCCCCGTTGGCTTCTACCTCTAACAGCATAAGGATGACTGGCCACTCTTTCAAGCCATTCTCCGTCAGCAGATCTTGTTTGCTTGACGCCTGTGGGGTTTTGGTCACGGAGTTGCTGAAGGCATGGCGACATTCTTGAGAGAGTTCTGGGGGGAGTTTTTTGAGGAACTCCTCCTGGGCTTCTGTGTAAGTCTTATAACGATCCCCTCCCACTGCAGCGATTCTGGGCTTCGGCTTTCCTAAGGGGCACAAGTAAAAGTGATGTTTATTGCCACTGCATTCTGGTTTCCTGCACAGGAATTCGTCTTTGCAGTGGTCCTTCACACTGTGGATTTCTAGGCATTCTTTGCAGGCTCCTAGTCGTCTCACAGCATCCTTTTTGTCAGATAGCTTCATTTTTTGAAACTTCTGGCAGAAATACAGCCTTCGACTGTGCTTAGCGTTCCCACACACAACACAAACAGAGTCTCTGCTTGACTGCATGGTGGTTCTACTTGACCTATGTTTCGGGACTTCTTCCCCCATTAGCTGCTCCAGCCGTTCGTAGATCTCCTCCTGGCTTCTGAGGAAAGTCAGAAGAGTATCAAAGCGTTTGCTATCATCTACATGATTTTCAGCTGCATAGCGTAACCAATCCCTCTTCAGAACCTCAGGCAACTTGCTTTCTATGGACATTGTAACTAGCGGGTTTTTTATGGCACCGGTTTGGCCCAGGTCTCTCAGGTCAATTAAGGCTTTCTCGACCAATTGAATAAGCTCAAGGACCTTTCTCGGCTGGTAGCTTCTTACATAGGGAAACCGCTGCAGTTCCTCAACAATTTCAATAGCAATGGTGGTTTTGTTACCGTAGCGATTGTCGAGGACCCTGAAGATGTCTTCGACTGCTGTGTAATTAGACAGGCGAAGATCTCTTCTGGTCCGGTCATCAATACTGTCTAGAAGCTGGTATTTCATTACCTCCCGTGATCCAGTAGGTTCGCCTTGTTCCTGGAGCGCCAGCCAGTCCTTTCTCCAGCAATAGTAGTCACGCCTGGTGCCAGGGAATTTGGGTAGCGAGGTTGCCTTTAGCTTCACAGCTGGTTTCAGTGCGTTGTCGATTGTAACTGAGCTTAGTCGGTCCTCCTTCACTCTGGCTTTAACAAACTGACCTGCTCTCGCTGTTAGTTTGGGGAGCCCTCTCTCCAGGTCATGGACACGGGACTGGAGGGCTTGTTGCTCTGCGGGAGGAGCCCAGCACTTCCACCGAGTGTGAAGATCCTTCGCATTTTTAATCAGCTTCTCCAGGTGCTTTACTAGGAATTCATAGTCGTCATTTCCTTCACTTGGGTCAATGGTTGCCACACGGTCTGCCTCCGTCTCAGCAGCCTCCACGACCAGATTCAGCTCTTCATCTCCAAATTTGGCCCATAGAGTTCTCAATATGAGCCCTTTCAGCTCCTCCAGTTTCTTCTCACACTCACTTTTAGTCTTCTCCAGATCTGCTTTCTGTCGCTCCGTGAGTGCCTCGTCATCCAGCTCCGATTCCACCTTGTACTGATCCTCCACATCGTCATTAGCCTCGAGTACGTTGTTGGCCTCTCTTGCCATCGCTTTAAAGTTGTCTTTAAGTTCGTCTTCTGACATAACTGTATGCGTTCTTAGGATGTTGTTCACCAGCCGGGAAAACTGCCTTTTTGCTGTTGTTCTGGTGGCTTTCAGCTGAACCAACATCATTGAGTCGGCCATCTTGATTGTAGAGTCGGAACAGGTGGGCGCAGGTGAGTAGATTTATTTTATCCAGGTTTGGAGTCTGTCATAGGAATTCTTCCCAGTATTCACAGCTCCGGTTTTTCACTGTCAAGTCTACTTTTACAGCTCCCCGACTTGAAAGGGAATGTCCTCTCTACACGAAGGAAATAACTGGACTTCACTCCAATGAACAGACTTTTGGGTTTTTATTTCTCTGTCCGTGTGGTACAGGTGAAAAACCTCAAAACACAGAACAAAAGCAAATGTAAATAAACATGTAAATAAACGAATAATTTTCTAACCAATGTTTTTTAGCTTAAGTATTTAACATATATTTTAAACACATTTATGCATTCTGATACATGAAATTAGTTTTGATGCCCCACATTTGTCCCTTACCGGCAGTCCTTCACTCTTTGTAGAAAGGAGTTCTTTTTCTTCTTTAGTAGGGACCTCTTTGAGGTTTTGAAGAGAGACACTGCTTGTGTCTCCACTCTCTCTGGTCCTCTGCACACTGACTGGCATGGAGAACCTGTGTGTTTTTGGAGTTGGTCGGAGTGTGTTGATTGGAGCATTGGTTTCACCTGCTTGTAGTGCTTGCTGTGGCTGGGGGGCGGGGCGAGCAGGCAGCTGGACAGCACAGATGATGTAAGCAGCGAAAGGGTCGAATGTGGCGTCATATCGCTAAGCATTATGGGATTAGCAGCAATTGTAAACTAATGGAGATTTTAAAAGTAAAAATACTGGAGTTATTGTTCAATTTAAAACACTTGGGCACCACAATGAGTTAGATGTATTTACCAGCAGTAACTCAGCAGCTAACAGTGTATACTGTTTTTTAGATAATGCTAGTCAATGGAAATTTTTTCACTTGTTTGCTGCATTTTTTGTCACTTTTTTGTTGCATCTTTTGTAGCTTTTTGTGGCTTTTTGTTGTGTCTTCGTCACGTGTCTTTCATCCCTTTTTTGTCATGTTTTGTCACCATTTTGATGCTTTTTAAACTTTATTTTACACTTTATTTTTTTTTGGTTTCATATCCATTCTTGTTTTTCTCGCTATTTTGAAGCCAAACTGGAGAAAATGTGCTCGGTTCAGGTGGGGGTGAAGAGGTTAACAGGAAAAAAACTTGTGCTTCTTCAGTCAAAAAATCTGCATCTGTGACGTCAAAGAAACTATTGCTTCAAAAACATGGAAGTATTTTTGACCAGATCTTTTTAAACATCGTTAAACTAACTGTATTGTTTTTTCTTAATTCTTTCCTAGTGCTGGACTGCCCTGGTATGACCCTGCAGAGCTCCCGTAGCCTGGACGCGCTGTCGGACCTGAAGCTGCAGCGTTTGGAGGCGGAGCTTGAAGGGGCGCGGCACGAGGCGCAGGGGGCGTGTCAGAGGGAGGAGGAGCTAAAGGGGGAGTGCGAGAGGCTGAAGGAGGAGATCAGACAACTGCAGAACGACCAGCACGAAAGGGTGAGTGCTGGAGATGGCCTACGCACGCATGAGTCAGAACACAAACAAAACATTTGATACGTTTGCTAAAACACTTGCAGATTTTGCAGATATGAGATGATTATTCACAAAGAATGATTGGGTTGATGCTTGAAACACAGTTAACAGAAAGAACATACATTTCTACATTATATTCTGAGATCATGTGTACCTTTCTGTGTGGAGTTGGCATCTTCCTCCTTTGGTCAGCTTTGATTGATGCTTTAAAAGGACATTGACACTTTTATTATCGATAACTGTCCTTTTTACTTCAAAGATTGTATTGAGAAGGCTCTTATCAGATCAATTCACGGCAGGCCCCTCTGACACAACAGAAGTTAAGTTTAGCCAAGTTTATCCATTACCATCTCATTAGACAGCGACCTTTCAGAGGCGTCTTCGCAAGTGCACTTTTATCCCAAATTAATCCTGTCTGAAAGTTTCATTGCATTGCAGGTCTATTGCGAGTTAATTGGATTCTATTGTCAAATAATTTCTACCATTAGGATAGCGTGAAGCGTAAAATGACTTCTCGATCATTATTTGATTATAGGAAGATAGAGAGATTTGTGCAAGGATATCTCCATGGGGGAATTCTACAAATGTAAAAGCAAAGAGAAAAGGGCATGGACTAAAACAATGATCATATTAACATCACTGTTTGTTATGAAAAAAATAGGCTTAAAGGAACAGGCCACCGTTTTTCCATACTGAGATATGTTTTTACCTGAGCTTAGACGAGTTGATGCGTACCTGTCTGGTCTTTACGTGTGCGCTCAGTCATGCAAAAACACCAAAGATATTTGCCTCTCCTCCTCTCTTCTATGGGGCCAAACGGGGGTGAGGTTAGAAGCGACCTAAACTTCCACATTTTCCCTATAACACCACCTTAGGAGCACTTCGAGGTCTGCGCGATACTATCTCAAAGTGATAGTCTGTAATTTTAATTATTTCACAAAATTAATAATTGTGTATAATTGACCATCTGGGTCTGAAATTTAAGATAACGTAAGTAGTATTAAAAAAAAATTCTAAAGACCTTTTGCTGATTTCAGGACTAATCAGAATCCGCGGGATAGCACTTTGACCAATGAGACGAGCTTTTCCTGTCAGGTCCAATCAGGAGAGAAGGAGGAGGAGCTTGAACTAGGAAGGCCTTTACTTTCAAATTTCACTCTATCTCTCCTTGCTCTGCAGACTTACAGACTATCACTTTAACTTTACTGGGTGGATGTCGAACATGGTCGCTTCTAACTTCACCCCTGTTTGGCCCTGTAGAGAAGAGAGGCCAAATGCTAACAACATCTTTGTTCTTTTTGCGTGACTAAGCGCACACGTAAAGACCAGACAGGTACGCATCAACTCGTATAAGCTCAGGTAGGAACAAATCTTACTATGGAAAAGGGCAGGACAGGGCAGTTTGGGGGTAATTCTTCAGCCAAAAGACGACCACTTCGGGAGTCTGGAGTGGTTCGCCTGAGACATGACACTGCACTTGCAAATGAAGATTTTTGCATCATGTGTGCTGTGAATGACCAATGTTCAAATGTGCAAAAATGTTCCCAGTGACAAGGAATACATTAAATCAATAAGTGGCTTGGCGTGGCGATGGCATTATGGAATTAGTGGATGGAATTAGTGTCTAAAACATGTACATTAATTATACAACACTTTGCCGGGCAGCGTATGAATTCAGCTGCTGACTGTAGGTTTGATCTTGTTTATCTCGTCTGTAGAGAACATACTGCAGTCCTACACACAACACAACAACACACCTTGATGACAGGCACTTTTATAGCACCGGGGGGACAGTGTTAAATGGAGCTGTCCTTGCTGGGGAATGTATCTTTAACCTTGTCAGTTTAGCGCTGCCTGACACAGAACTGCAACGGAGAGAACGCACGGCCCCAATACGCCGAGAATCAACATGGGCCTAATGCCTTTGCGATTACGCTTTTCAAAGGTCAGCGCAATCATTTAAAACATTATGTCAAGCTGGGTGTTGCCCGCTTTTAAACAGGAGCCGTCACTCGCCAGGAACACGCGAATCAGCGGCGATTGACCCATAAACAATCTATCTCCATCAAGCTTCCCCCCCCCCGACCATGTTCTCTCAATGGGCTTCAGCTGTCAAATTGTGTCCAATATTCCTACCTGCCCCTGCATACTAATCTAATTTCACGCTCTACTTTAGCAGGAAATGACTTCGCCTTGCAAGCAGTGCGATGTGGAGTGGATAAAGAAGGTGGGAGACGAACAGTAAGTAGCGCCAGTGCATTGTGGGTAGGTGGGTGCATGGTGGGAAGAGGACGATGGGGGGGGGGGGGGGGGGGCTCCAAGTGCAATTGAATAAGAGCCGATAGAGACGGGATCATAGGAGTGTGGAGAAGGAGAACGGAGATGTCAGGAGTGATCACAGAGGAGACGTGGAGAAGGGGCTTCACAGTGAGGTGCACGGACAGTGAAATTACCTGCAGTCGATGATGGGGCACAAAGCAGCCCCCGATAGGACACAGTATTAAAGTGACGCTTGTAATTGGGCAGAATAAGGCCACCCATCCTGAAATTTTAAAACTATTATTATTTATGTTGTCTTTTGTGAGTTATGTTGTTGATTTCTGGAGATATTTTTTTTGGGTTATTTATGCAGGCCTTATATTTGAAGAGTTTCGTGGCGCTAGGCTAGTGCTAGTCTAGCACATATCTACGGTATCAGCTAGCCTGCATTAAAAACAGTCTTATAATGCCAGACTAATGATAAAAATGTCATTAGTCGATAAAATGTCGATAGAATCATTTTAAGCATTTTGCATTGAAAAGAACTTATATTTGAGCAGCATCAGCTTCGTGGTTGTAAGCTATGGAGCGGCGGAGTGATCTGCTAGATAATAGTCCCTCAAAATGAGATCATTCATGTGATGCAAGGTCAGTTATATTCCAAAAATTATTCTATCGACACAGACATTTATACCATTAGTCTGGCGTTATAAGTGATTTGCCTCAGGTGCTCTGTGGAGTGTGTTTTTAATGCAGGCTAGCTGATACCATAGATATGCACTAGCCTTGCCCTAGCCTAGCGCCACGAAACTCTTCAAATATAAGAACTGCATGAATGACAAAAAAAATATCTCCGGAAATCAACAACACTCTGGATGACTTGGAAATGAGGCCCTATGTCAAAAATCCTGAAATATCCCTTTAAAGGTGAAAGGTTTGTACCGGATGTCACCTGTGAAAAGAATCAGATAATTTTTCCGGTCAAGTTTACCCAGAACGAACACAAGAATCAGCTCGATACCAGAGCAGGCAACGCGAGTGAAAGCTTTTTGCGCCACAAGTGATTTGTCAGACAGCTGTAGCCTCTTTTCAATAATTGTGGAACAAGATTGTATTCACTCGCACATTTTTCACAGCGCAAATTGTAATTGTGGATGATTTCAATAACGAGCTGCGCCTGCTCGTGATCACGTCTTGGATAATATGAGTTGTCAGGCTGGTGAAAATGTTTTAGCGAAAACAGCCAGTCTTTTGAATCCCTCTTTTAAATGAACGGATCCCAAAGACTCGGCTTTCAGTGCAGAAATCCCACAACAAGCCTTTATAATGTTGTGTGTTTTGTCTATTTGGCTGTTAGTCACTGAAAAAAGAACTATACTAGTAATTCTAAAACTACTACAAAGGGTCTGAACATTTAGATTTATTAGTCCTGTGGTAAAGATACATTTAAGAAGCAGATATTAAATGTACTCTAACTCTAAGATCTTATTTACACATTTAAATAGTGTATTATTTATATTACACAGTGCAGTATGTGTACTTGTGCTGAATGTGCCATTTCAATAACATTTTCCAACAGTAGGTGGCAGTCTAAGCACAAGCTGTCATTTTGTCCTGCAACCATCACCTTTTTGCGTGTGGACAAGAAAAAACATGAAATAATAACTTTGTAAAAGCAAACTTTTCCTTTTTATTGACCTTATTATGAAAAATAGAACAGTTACAAATAAACAGACAATTATGCCGTTATCGTAAGTTGAACAACATTGACAGGAAAGACATGAGTGACACATGGGTGCGTGGTGTGTGTGCGTGTGGGTGTGTGCGTGAATGATGCACAGAAATTAAAATAATCCAATGAATAAGAACAAAATAACGATAATGATAATAATATAAATGTGACACTATTGTCCTCTAGGTATTTATTAATAATGTTGTTATCATTTCCTTGAGGGCTCTTTGTTTGTTTCATATATCATTCAAATAGCCTGCTTTTCGTTCTCATCCCACCATTTCTGCCCCTTTGCATTTATTTCTCTTCTAAATGTTATTAATTTGTGATGCACTGAGCTGGTGACGCACTAAAAGAAGCGGGACATATCGGGTGCTGTCCTGAGGGTGCACATCTGACGTTTTCACTATATGTTTGTGTTTTCTTCTTTTTCTCCCCCTAATCTGCAGTGAGGCTTTACAAACATAGAAAATGTTGGATGGAGACGTGGCAGGTTGAGACGGCGTCGTGTGTCTGGTTGTGGTGATTCTATTGTGACAGTAACAATAATGGCGGCGTCTTGTGGAGTAATTCTTTCCTATAATAATAGACCTTAGCAGAGGCAAACTGTGAGTAAAATAATATATTAAAATATTGAATAATTTAACAAACAAACAAAAAGAAAAAAATAGAAAGAGACAGAAGGGGATTTTTCCAATGGTTTATATAAATACTAGCTGAGACCCGGCCTTCGGCCGGGCCTCGCTAGTCTCCACATTTGATATTCAGAGATTAAGAGTTATTACACAGAAATGTCCAGTATAGTCCCTATAACCCGTCAGTCAGAATAGCTGTAGACCCGCAGTAAGTAGACCAGTGGTTCCCAACCCATTCCTAAAACTATGGCCACTACAAATGTGTAAAATAATGAATGCTAAAAATAATTTCAAACAAACTGCAATTGGAGTGTTTGATGCACCTGTACTCCTTTCGTATATACTACAACGACAATATGTTCCATAAACTCAAGGAATAGAATTCAAGAGACAGTGGAATATGTAGGCCTATGGATTAATATTAGGGGTTCAGCTGTTACGGTTCGGTTGATGGTGCAGGAGACGTGGTTTGGTGCATCACGGTGTAAGTGCAATCTAAAAAAGAATACGTTGTTTTTTATTAGACAGTATTTATATCCTTAGAATACAATAGGCAATGCTTTCAAAGCCGCTTTATAGAATGTAAAGGAGGGAAGGAAAAATAGAAAAGAAATGGTACAGCAGCAAAGTAAAAAAAAAAAAAAAGTTAAAAAAAACGCTACAGTGCAGGCCATGCGCTCGTTAAGTGGTAGTTTCACTTTCGCTTTCTGCACACGGAGGCTGAAGCTCTCGGAGCAGCGCGTTTCAATTGAAGCTTGTGTTTCTGCGTGTACTTTTTTTCGGAGACATAACTTTGGAGACCGAATATGGCCAGGATTGGATCTTACGCATTAGTGTGCGCTCTGACATGACGCAGCACTGGATCTATAATGAACCACAGCCTCGGTCACTGCAGGAGAGACGTAAACAAAGAGACGCAGATGTGTTTTGGAGGATGTACCTGTACCTGCGCGGAGCGTCTACAGCTGCAGTTTAGCGGTGAGTGACGATGACACACATCGGCCTGTTTGGATGCGCGCACACAGGCACGGCAGTCAGATCTCGTGCACTCGCGTTGTTGTGACGGCGGGTTGTCCTCGGCCAGCAGCACCGCGGTCCATATGGACCCGTGTCCAATGCCCGCGGCCGGTGGGACGGTCACGTGGTGGCCTCTGGCCAATGCAGGCGAGCGGAGGGACCGCCACGTGGGGGCCGGCCGCGGATTGTTGTGAAATGAACATGGCAAGTCTTATATAGCGCTTTTCCAGACGCTCGTCGGTGTACAATTGGTTGCAGTATTCATTCAGTCCACTGCGCACCTCAGCCCCCACCACCAACCACGCACACAGTCACTACTGTCGCCAGGCTTCCTGGTGTTCCCAAACGGTCTCCCATCCCAGTCCTAACCAGGCCCGTCCCTGCTTAGCTTCAAAGTCGGTATGGGAAATAAACATGGCGGCGCCCAGGCGTCGGCCATTGAAATAGCGTTTTCTATTATAGATTATTCCCATTCAGGAGGATTGTTTTCTTCGCGATGGCTCGAGGAGTGAGAAAAGTTATGCAGTGTATTGTAATATTTTCAAGCACTGTGAGGTCCTCCAGCAAGCAATTACCACCTATTCAGCATTTCAATGTAATAAATGTGATCGTTTTACAAATGTACACACATGCATGCACACAGAGGTAAACAATGGCATGATTTACAAACATTTAAATCAGGAATTATGTCATTCTTATAGTAAGTCGTTTTCCTCATAGGGGAAGTTATGTTTTTTGTAAATATTTCATTCTGTGTGTGCACCGCAGCAGATGGGGCAGTTCCCTCCCACACAGTGAAACCCCGCAAATCTTTCAAGGGGGACAAAGTGAAACTAAAACTTCAGAATACACTCAGCGGTGAAGGCCTACATCTTTTTCCAAACCTCATTCGCCTCTTAGTTTTACTCAACATTGTCAATCATGCCCGCAACAAAAGCCCACAGTGTCTATGATTCCTTTTGGCAGAGCTTTTCTTGTAATTGGCCCATTTAGTGTAATCTGCGAGGATTGATTTTAGAGGAATGTGTCGAAAAATACGAAACTCTCCTCTTAACGCAAACAGTATAAAATTGAAAATCATACATGAAAACAAAGTTGAGGTTTTCATTTGGAAACTACATTTACATAATGAGAACATAATGTGCCATTCAGATATATCGGTGGAACATACTGTATGTTCCCTGTCAACTTTTTGTTGCATTGGCTACAAGATTGATTCATATTTGGGATGAAAGAATTGCATTTAGCATTATTTAGTTATTTAGCCACAGAGTGACTCAGTGAATTGGTAGGTAGCAGAAAATTAACCAACCTTTGAGAGAAAATAATTGTGTAATGAATAAATAATAAATTGTGTTATATTTTAAAAGCACTAAGCAACTTGTTTACCATAATAAATCCTTTTCGTAGTCCTTTTGGGGGTAATACAAGTGTTAATGGGATGATTGGGGGTCTTTCATCTTCCCCTGGTGTCTCTGGCCAGAAAACCACAATTGCAATTGTCCCTGCACCGCGTTGGAGGCGCAATACACACTAATGGAATCGCGAAGAAGAAGCTAACAGGCTAACGGCCAAAGCTAGCACCACTTTAGCAGTATTTGCAGCCAAGTTTGAGTGAAAAAAAATATCTCCATTGTGTAATTGGATGTACAATATCTCTCTCTCCCTTTGTCTTTTCTATCAGCACAGTATTTACCCTCACGGACAATGAATAAGTTAAAAAAAAAAAAAACTCAACATGCTACGACACCTGCAGTGGTGCTTATTGCCTCTAGGGGCATGAGTCACTTAGTACTGCTTTAAACACTCAGGCTTGATATTATAGGCTACTGATACTCTGTTGATCAACATAATAACATTGTTAAAGTGGCCAGTTTGAGTGTATTCAGCTAATTTTTCATTATTGAGAAGCCACAGTAAAACTAAAAACACCTGTAGACCATTGTCACCACTTTTATTATTTTCTTAATGTAGCATACATTTAATACTTTTGGAAACTCAATGGTTTACAATAAATCACTGCCTTTTGTGCTAATGCCACCACCAAAGCCATTCAGTATTAATCTCAATGAGGACATGCTAATATAACAGACAGGACTATAGTTTGTGAGATACGTCAGGGTAGTAATCGCTTGTGACACGAGAGGAGTTTTTAACACCTCTGTGCATTTCCCTAAAAGAGCTTTGTGCAGAAGCGATTTTGGACCGCAAAGTGTGACAAACCCCAAGTGTGATGTGTTGACCTTAACAATTGTTCTTTGGAAGTATATGTGAGGTGAAGCTATAAAAAGACGTTGCACAAAACTCTATAGCAACATGTTTAACGCATTGCTTTCCAATTAAAGCTATCCAAGCTCGTGGCAGTCTGAACTCCACTATGAAGCTGTAGGCAAACATAAAAAGCTGGAGGATAAATGGCAATGCACACTTCAGAGCTCAGGATGCAAGTTTTTTCTATAATATAGCAATATAAATGATCAGAGTAAATGAGCATATAGTATAGCAAGTGACCATACATACATGACACACAGATGTGCAATAAAATAAAAACAAAGTGATTAGAATTGAGTTTCAAATGAATATTATGTTATATTATGAATATTATGTAAGCTAAAGTTACTGTAAATTAGATCTGCATTGATGCTTCTTCAAATGGGTGAGTTGTCCAGCAGGGCTATTTTCTGACTTATGCAATAGTTTTGCCTATTTGCATCAGATCCAGCTCAGTGCCTTCTGTCAACACAAGCATTAGCCCTGATCAATTAAAGGGCATTCGGTTTCATCAGCTCAGCACCAGCATCACACCTACGCGCGCAGTAATCATATATGCAGAATGGGACAGTGTGTGCTTGTGCCTGCTCGAATACCACAACAAACCACATGTAGAAATTCAAAAGATATTTTTCATTTTTCTTTCTTAATCAAAACAAGCCTTAACAATACAAAATCAGGAACAAAAGATAGAGCTAAATTAGGGGAAGCGTGAAACTAAAACCACAGGGATTTTGCGATTTATAGTTGCTTCTTAAAACAATGTGACAATGTATTATGCATAATAAAGTTAGTGGTTAAAGATAAGGCTACATAAACGACTCTCAAAGCCAGATTTACCGCACAATTTCACTGATAAGCAGGAGTTAATCGGGACTGAATGATAAGGAGAAAAGAAACTTTTCTTTTTGCCTTATGTAGCTATATCCTTATGACCCAAGTTTTAAAAGTAAACAATGCATTTCTGCATCCAAAGTCTGGGTCTCAGCTTAAATGACAAAAGCTATGAAACATTCAGTGTTATTTTGGTAATATGAGTAACATATGTTACACCCACGCCGTAAGTAAAAAAGAATCGTGGTTTCTCTAAGGCTCCATAAATTGGATTTAACACCTCTGGGCAGATTTATGGAGCAGTTATAGCTCATGCATACTCCAGATGAATATTACAAAGTTACAAATTTGCATGTGGGGCTCCAGGACCTTATGAAATTAATAGGGAAAGTGGGAGAGGCAGACATGTGGGGCTCTGAGTCAGGCTGGTGGAAATGTAGGTGGGCAAAAGTTCATGCACTGGTGGATATGCGCCGTCAGTGATTTACAAGAAATACTGATTTATGTCTGATTTTTAGCTCAGATAGTGATTATTAAAAACAAAAACAGAGGAGAAATAGCAGTTCTACTCCAAGACTCCAACATAGTGGCTGTAGATCATATTTTATTTATTTTTCACCAACTAACACACCTATAATTAAATTCATGTTTGCGTTTTATCTATTTATTGTATTAAATGTGATGCTATTTGGCTGTAACTCGATTTAAAGTGCTACCAAATTAAGGTTCGTAAACACAGACTTTCCTCCCACATGCAACAACAGCCAAAAAATGCACAGAAAGTGAGAAAACGCTGGCATAACGTATTTTTCTGCTTGGCGGTGTAGACAGGAGTTATGTGTTGTGAAAGTGCTTCAGTAGATGGCCATATATTTGCGGAGGGATTTAGGAGAAATATTGTTGTCATTTTTATCTGCGGCCATCAAGCAGAGAAGAGCTTCTGGATCAAATTGGCTATCGAACCGCTCTGACAGACCGCTGCAAAACCGGCTGTGACAGGTGCCAACTCCGCGTTTAATTCAATGTGGGCTTTTGATTAAAATGGTCACTATTTAGAAGACATCAAGATAGTGAAGATTACATTTTAAGGATTCACATTATCTTTGTCTGTAATTAATTTTCTCATCTAGGTATGAAATTAGTTCATTCCAGGCAAGGAGTGAGCAGTTTATAGAAAATTGGTCCGACATTTCAGATAAGCTTATCAGATCTGAGGCTGCAGGCAGTGACTGTATGACTTCCTACTTCGCTGCACCTCGTCATGTTTCTCAACATTTCACCATTCTGCTCTTACCGCATATGCTGAATATCGTCAAGCGTATCTTAGTTTATCAGTGTTTATTACAAGTACACCTTACTGCAAGGTAGAGCTGTGGTTTTTATACCATGTGGGCCTACGCGGAAAAATGTTTATGTATTGCAGTGAATAAACACACCAAGTGCCAGCTCAGAAAGTATCATTCAGTATTCGATCTGTCATACACCAGCAGCAAGACTAAACCGTGTCAAAAAGGATCTAAAATAGTCCTTAATTTTACTAAACTAGGTGTAAACTGGATGTAAACTACATGCAAACCAGAAAAAAAACACTTCTAACTTAAATGCTTTACTAAAGTTTTTAAAAACCCCAAATAAAAAAATAGAATAAACAATTATGTCAAACAAAAGCTTGACATATGTCACTTTGTCTGTAATGTGTCTACATCATATATTAGTTTCACTTTTCATTAGAATTACAGAAATAAATGCACTTTTGAATGATATTCTTAGTTTCATGTCTACATGTACCACAGAGTGAGTGAGTGAGTGAGTGAGTGAGTGAGTGAGTCGGTGAGTGAGTGAGTGGGTGAGTGAGTCGGTGAGTCGGTGAGTGAGTCAGTGCGTGGTTGGTGGCGGCAACTGGTTGTCAGTCTACCCCAGGGCAGCTGTGGCTACAATAGCAGCTTACCACCACCAGGTATGGAGTGAATGAATAATGCAATGTAAAGCGTCTTTGAGTGTCCAGAAAAGCGCTATATAAAACCATTGTTAGTATTATTAAGACCTAAGTCACAGATAGTCCACTAAAATGTGATTTTTGTTGGCCAAAACACATTTGTTTTCCTCCACGGCTGAGTATCGTCGCAGTGTGTCACCGTATCGCAACCTCGATGTGCGTTCTCTCATAGAAAAGTTGTCGTGCATCAGAGTTTCACGGTGTGCATTAGCCTTTAGTCAACAGTGTGGGGCCAATTTGCTTTTTACCTTGTTCCAATGGGCAAAAACAGGAGCTTGAATAACAGCACACAGCTTCAGAAAACTGGAGCTGTGTTCCGACCACTCTCACCCAATCTTTGAGTAGTCTTTGAATCTTCAGTGGCTACGTATCCAGGAAATGCTTTTACTCACCTCTCGATCTCTTGCTAAGCTTAGCAGCTGCCGTACTTTTGACCCATTTGTGCTGAAATCACAGACCCTCCATTGTGGTACGTCTAGAAATGGCCTGCACACCACGGACCCACTGGATTACAGGCATTCGCTGCTGTAGTGTCATTAAGTTATTAGTATCTATTCTTGAGCTAATGACTAGAGACCAAAAGAAGTCAGCCGTTGCCATGGAGACGACACACACACACACACACGCACACACACGCACACACACACACACACACACACACACACACACACACACACACACACACACACACACACACACACACACACACACACACACAGCCCTGCATAAGCAAAAATAACGGTTTGGTTGTTTATGCCCCTTTTAAAAATAGACCTGCTCTGTCAGTACGGCCCCTGGGAGGGAGACGTGACACATCTTGCATGAAACGGTGTGATTTTATGCACGGCAATTATGCAGTGTGACAGCGGCGGCGCTAAAAATACTGTAAGAATATGGGGCTCCTCAATCAGAAAGGAGGTGATGGTGAGGTGCATGATGCTATAGCTACGTAAGTTATTCAAATGAGGGACTACTGATGAGGCAACATTGTGTATAAAGTTTTCATGAAATACTGCATTAGATTTATATTGCTGGATTTGGGGATTCTGTGTTTGTTTTGTTGTTTGGGCTTAATAGAGGTGATCATCTTTGAGTTCAGGATTGAATTATATACAACTGAACATTATCATAGTGTTGATGGTTAACGTCTGACCTTCTGTCTTGTGACTGTCAGGGTGAACTTGGCGTTGGCCTACACTGAGCTGACGGAGGAGCTGAGCCGTCTTCAATCACTGAGCGCCAAACAGACCGAGATCCTGAGGAAGGCCTCTCAGGAGCAGGCCAGTCCGGGTCAGTGACTGCACAGACACAGAACAAAGTTGCTAATTAAATAAATGTAGAAATATGTGTAATTAATGTCATAAATAGACTTACAGTAATTAGGTATATAAAAGTAACTTGATAAACTAGCTATTTCTTGTGTATAAATGACTGTTCTTACATCGTGTTTTTTTAAGGAAAACACCAGAAAAGAAAGTTTTAAACCGACAGTCTGGACAGAAACAGAGAATGTTCCTCAATGCCACATGTTGTATTTTCTATCAGACTCAGGTGTTAGTTTTAGTCACCACTCAAATATGTACAGTGACAAATACATAGTGAGTGTTATCTATAAGTGAAAGAACTGGTGTTATTGGACATGTAATTTCAAAACTACAAGAGACACTGAGAGAGCTGTTGTCTTTACACGGTTTGAAAGTTAAGATGCAAGTTAAGTTTGTTGGGTTTTCTCAAAGAAATGTGTTTTATTAAACAACAGTGTTAGATGTAGGTGTAGCTTTGCTTTATTGCAGTTTGTGACTTTGCTGTACTTTTTCAGGTGGAACATAAAGGACTGACCTCAAAAGCCATTGTCCTTAAAACTGAACCCACTTCACTAATGAGCCTAATCCTATTGTCTGTGTCTGTCCTCAGTCCAGCGCCACTCACCCATCCAGCGGCACTCCCCGGTGTCCCAGCGACACTCACCCATCGCCCAGAGGCACTCCCCTGCCCCGCCACCCCCTCACTCCCCCATACAACAGAGACGCTCCCCAGTTCTGCAGCGCCTGTCCCCAGACATGCACCGCCGCTCCCCTCTGCTGGACATCAGTGACCACGGGCCGGCTTCCTATTCCTGCCGTCCGGCCTCCCAGCACCTGCGGGCCAGTTTCCAGGGGCGCCGCAGCTACTCTGAGGTCACGGACCCCTCTGCGTACCACTGCCCCCCAAGGTTTTCGTTGGACCCTGTGTCAACTCTGCCTAAGCCCCGCCCCTACATCGATAGTTACTCTAAACAGCCTTCTCTAGGCTCGTGTCACAGCGGACATCAGCTGCGGACCCCCTCTTCTCCCCTACAGAGCCCGCTCTCGGATGGGCCGCTGGGGGACAGCTCCCTGCGTCATTCCAGAGAGATGCCCTTCCCGCTCTCAGAGGTGGCCCACTTACACTTTGAGCCCCCGCCCCCCTCCACACCTGCCCCGCACCCTCCGCAGTCATCTGAGGACGAGGAGGAGTGGACTCAGCCCATCAGCCCGCCCCGGACTCTGGGAGTGCTCAGTCCCACTGTGGGGCCTGGATCCATGAGGGGCCCAGCGTCCTGTACGGTCTTCCCCATCCCACAGAGGCCCAACACCCTCAGCTGCCACCCACAGGGCTACGTGTCTGCGGAGCACGCCCAGTCATGGCCTTCCATCAACGTGAGTTTGACAGACACATCGCTCTAAACCAAACCAAACCAAAATCGAGCTTTGTACCATTTACAACATACCTAGAGTTGTGTTTCGACCCATTTGCGCATCTTTGAGTAATCTTTGAATCTTCTGCTGGGGCTATTCTTAGCAGCAGCTTCCCAAAGAGCTCCTCCTTCGATCTCTTGCTTAATCCTTTCATCGCAAAGTAAACTCACTCACCAAATAGCTTCACTATAACTACGTGGGCCGAGCAGAATGTTTTTTTTTTTTCCTTTATCTTTTTGCCTTTATTGAAACACCTGCGCAGAGGAGGGGGAGTGAGGAGCTTGTAGGGAGATTGTGTGAAAATAAGAAAGTGCAACTACTGCAAATGCTGCTTTAGCAGTTTCAGATCAGTATTGTATTTTCTAACCAACAACATGTGAGATAGTCATAATGATGTGGTTATTACGAATACCTGCAGAAAAAGCTGCTCTGAAACTTAATGTTAGGCTTTAGTGAGGTAGAAACACTTGGAGGTTTGTAAGTAATAATAGATATTAGACTCGAAGTGCTCTTACTAAAATTATATGTTCACATGGCAGAGCATTGGCATTTCAGAAGTGCATAGCTAACCATTGTTTTGCTAATTGCAGCCTGAGTTCAGCTTGTTTGAATTAATCAGGTGTTTTTTTTATAAAAGTGTAAAGTGGCGACTCTCCCCTGAAGCCTCCCACTGTATGAGTAACATTACGATCACTTCCACAGAGCCGTGAGTGCGTGAGTGCCTTGTGTAGGAATTCGTTCAGCCTTACGTTTATTTACTTGCTTTCAGTTGTGGATGGAGACAGAGGAGAGCGACATGCGGAGCTGCCCCCTGTGCCAGCTGATCTTCCCCATGGGTTACCCGGACGACGCGCTCATCAAGCACATCGACTCCCATCTGGAGAACAGCAAGATCTGATTGCCATGGCAACACACACACACGCACCTGTCCTATACATTATATAAGAGAGAGACTCGGTGTCAGGCCGGTTGGAAAAGGCCTATGGGACCACAGTGACGGGTAATTGTCTAAAGGTTGAAAATATGGTAGCGGGGTATTTCTATCCGCTTGATAAAAAGTGGACTACAATTTGTCATGGAAGTTGTTTTGCACGTATGCTACAGTGAACGCTGCTGTTTGAGTGTTGTTGCGTGGTTACAGGCGGTTTCAGGTATAGTCTTATTGCTTCAAAGTGTTTGGTTTAACTAAGTTTTATAAAAATGTCAAGTCAAGGGGCTCTGGACACTAAAAAAACGAATCCATGATCAAATATTGGGAGTTGTGGTTTTCTGAATTTTACTGTGAAATAATACAATGTGAAGAAGAATCATTATACAGCAGCATTGACGTTTTTATAGCTACAGCATGGATTTAAAAAGACAGCACCTTTTGTATTTTTACAGCGAATTTTTGACTTATTTTTACTGTGCAATATGACGTCAAAACACTTAAGTTGGACAGAGCAGGGCAATGTGTTCATTTTACGTGTGTCACAATCTGACAAGATTGTACATTATTTGACAGAAATAGTCTGATAACCACATCCACCAGTATTTTATCTGAATTTTTTTACAGACCTTTTCTTTGCAGTGAATGCCAAATTTCCAGTTTTATTTAAACAATCAGGGACAGCTCCAACACAGAGTTTTCTATGTTTCACTCTTGTACATTTTGCAGAAGACCCTTGTGCAGTAAGTGCCAAGGACAGTGAACTGGCTTTGCCTGTTATGATTTTATAAGGCAAAAAGATTTTTAAACAGATTATGTGCTAGGAGGCATCCCGCAAATTGAGTAATATATTAATCTTCCATGACAAAATCAAAAATGACTCTGTTTATGTCTTTTCAAAATGCATTACAAGACTGTTATTTCCTCCAACTAGAATATTATGTTACACAATGTATATTTAAGAATATTCTAAATGTTAGTAAATATATATAGTCATTTTAAAATTACAGCTATTATTTTTTTGAAAATGGGGAAAAAGTTTGTAACATTCCTCTCATATCAACAGATTCACAGCAGCAGAAGTGACAGAAAAGTCATGTGAGAGTGGCGCTTTAGAGCCCTGCAGGAAAGGGCTCGGCTCACATGTAAAAGTAGGAGGACCTTTTAGCCAGATATACCTTTATGCTTGCGGCCTGTTGAAAAGTATCTTAGCACTTTAAGTTAGCATAGCCTATTCAATGTTTTCTGTCCTTCTTGTAAAATATCGATTCATATTCTCTGTAATTTTTGGAGGCAAAAAACATGGAGATATATTTTTGCAAGAGAAGACGCACACGTTTCACACTAGAGATGCTTGTTGTACATAGAGGAGGTCTGAACCACCACGGCACATTGAGGGACTTTACTGTACAAAGACTAGAACTGGGATTTTTGCTTGGTCTTCCTAAACATCCGTCCTTTGAAATAGTTTGATGTCAAGACTGCCCAGACCGCCCAACAAAAAAGAACTCCACAATCGATTAGTTTGTTTTCCTGTATCGGGCATAGCATGATGACCAACAGCTTAAAGTGTGTCAGCATTTACAGTACGACAGACAGTGATACACTAATCAGACCATTTGGACCACATATAGGCGCATCTTCACCCCCCCCCCCCCCCCCCCGCCACCTACAGTACAGTATAGCACCTGGGGCTGGTTCATCAACGGTTTTTCCCTTGCAGAACTTTTTGACAATTGTTAACCAGTGCATACTAGGAATTCGCAAGAGCTTGTACATCTAGAATTTCCAGAGGGAGGACCCAAAGACTCCCCTAAACAATGAGTAATATTAGTACTACATCAAAATATTGCCTCTGTTGACACCGTGGAGAGGCTCAGGCCCCCGGGCAGAGGTTAGCGCCTTGCAACCACGCAAACTTTCCTACGCCTGAGCTAGGTTTCTGAAGATGCTTCGTCTAAGTGATCTATGACACTTTGATTAGATGATCACCTTGTAGAAATGGGGAGAAAAGCTTCCTTCAGGACCTACCTTCACCCTAATTTATATAATCAGCCATGACCCAAATAACTTCAACAATTTAGCAACCGTGATTGTTAGCAAAGATTTGAAACACACTGAAAGTGGTCCTGACTCATGAGGACAATGACATGCCTCCATTGCACCATTTATTTGTCCTTTTACAAAACACACACGCGCACACACACAATCCTGGACTGCTATCTTAGTGAGGACACTTCAACGTAATGTATTACCCAGACCCTAACCCTGAACCCAGAGCCCCAAACCCTAACCCTAATCTTAACCAATTCTAACCCTAAAACCACATCTTGACCCTCAAACAGTCCTTCAAATAAGTGAGGACCACCCAAAATGTCCTCACTTTTCAAAAATGTCCTCACTCTGTTCCTCACAGTGTCGTAATTACAAGAACACACACACACAAGCACAAACAAATATTAACATCTATAGCCGTGCATCACAATATATCCTAACTTAAAACTTCAGGACACCCTAAACTGTAAATGTTGTTCAAGAAGTATTCTTTTGTCCGTCTTCACATACATCTACAGTCAGTTTTTTTCACTTTTCATTGCACCAATGAAAAAGTGACCATCGCCTAAATGGTTGTACAACAACAAACGAGAAACATGATCATCTTCTGATCATCTGATTTGACCTTCTTACTGCAGATTGCTCCACCCGCACAATTAATGCCGTAACCTGAACGTGGTCATAATGCTATGCTTGATATACTGTATTATTATGTTAGTTCTGCAGGGTATATACAATTACAAAACACGTATATCTTTAATTTTGAAAAGAACTACAGGGGTTGATTTTCTACCACAAACTCTCTTGTAGGACCTCTTTTTGAGCAGTTACAGTGATGTCAGTAACTCTCAGGCTTTCGGTTTAAATGTGCAGTTTCTATAACAAAAAGGGAAGTCCCAGTGCACCCAATACACATCGAGCTTATAAATCATTCTTCAAGTTTATTTATGGAGGTCCGCTAAAAAGAAGTCAATGAGGTTTTTACCGACTCACAGTTCTTTCATGTATTTTTGTGACTTCCTGTATAATACAAGCTGTGTACAGATGTTTGCAAGTGTGTGCGGCTAATGCTAAATGTATTTTATCCAACTTCAAATTGGAGTGACTGTAAATTAATATATATAATTATCCTAGCACCCAGTGCACATAACTACTTCCCCGGAGTTTTAGCCGTAGTGTGTCCTCCGCTGATAGCCCAGTCTGTTTTAAGTTGCATCTCCAGACTCCCTGAATTTCGAACCAGACTTTGTGATCCGAATGAATCCAAAATGTTTGTTTGGAAAATAGTTTATTGTCTTCTGACACATTCTGTTTGCGTAAAACATGAGAAGCAAACAGAACAGATGCTGCAAGGTTGCATCACACGCAAGCCCAAATCAGAATTGAGTACAATGCAAATTTTACTGGTTGTACACAGTGAGATATTCCAAGCATATGTTTATTATTAAAGTGCATATGACAGGCTTTCAAGTTTTTCTATCCTTTCTTAATTTGATGAGATAATGCCTGTGGTAAACATTAATCAGACTGTGTAGTTTCACATCATTGAAGTGGCAATTTTATGAAGATACGTTGAAAAGAAAGCTTTAATTTTGTGTTTTAAAACATCAGTGACAAATACAAGGAGAACGCTCACTCATGGCCCTAAAGTGCAGTGTGAAATGTTAACCTCCTTTATCACATCCTGTTCCGATACTAATGTAAAAATAATAAACATGGCAACAAGCGGAAACTAGTTTGTTTTTTTCAAATCAAAATCTTACCTAAAGATGGTGAAATGAATGGGCTACTGTCATATGCACAAATGCTTGAAGTACTTCACTCTTATGAATCTTTACCCATCCTATCTCTCACTGTTGCTTTCCAGTGTTCTCATGTCAAAAATATAGCACCGAAGATATATTTCCTGTGCTCTGAGAAGTTAAACGTGGGGAGCCGCTGCCTTGTGGTTAATGCAGATGGATGTTTTTAGCTTCTGCCGCTCGTCGCCCCGAGTGACCACACCCAACGCTTCAGTGCCACTTCTGCGTTTCACTGCAAAATGATGTGCACACACAAATTAGCAAAAGAAAAAATACCGCTGTCTTCGTGCCCAAGGAATTCACATTTAAAAACACAATAACCTCTTGTGCAATTGCTTTCAGTGAACTGTGTTACTCAGGAGATGCCCACACACGAGAATAACCCGCTCGCGCCTCCATCGCAGCTTTGAAATAAAAATTGAAAATGAAATTACCAAAAAGTCCAATCCTGAGTCACCTTCCACTTTCCTCAGGAGTAAAAATGGCTACCTTTCAACAGAAAACCCACTTTGTACAATGTCATCCAGGAGTATTTCTGTAGTTCAGGGTTAAGTGCACACACTGTCCACTGTTCACACCCCCCGCACTCTTTTAAAATGTGATTAAAAACAAAAGAAATGTACAAAGGTGTTCCCCCATTTGTCTGTAAATATTTGAATAAAGAGACTGGAAATTGCACTGTGTTGTGATCAATGGTTATTATTATGTTTATTGGCGTTATAGTATAGATCATCTATGTATTAAATCATTTAGACATTGCACACATATTATGAGAAAACTTCCAGGATGGTTCTGACTTAAGTTCATTTAAATGAACACTTTTTTTTGTTCACGGAGACCCTATTAAGGGGGTTCTCAAATCTTTTGCCACATCCTCCTTTCCCCTTATACTTGGCCTCAATTCATTTTGTATACATCTATATATATATATTTTTTTTTTTTGTCACCTATACATCCTTATTTTTTTTGCTGTTTTTGTCGCACACCTCAAGCTCAGTGTACCTCAGGGAGAAAACAGAGAAGCACCTCCCATCCGGGCCCTTAACCACAGAGGCCTGGTGGCTTCGACCTACAGCGTACGCTAGAAAAACCACATGCACGTTCTCAATAAGTGAAATACACTTTTCGTGCTCATCAAAAACAACCAGTGACTCCAGAAATACCCAGCATCCTCTACAACTATTACATACAGTTCCTAGACGGCTTTATCAATCGGTTCAACAAGAAATGGGTGATGTTTGCGTTTAGGTGTCAAACCCATGGCGCTTCAGAGGCATTATGTCTTCCGGCTGTTAATATATAAATTCATTGGAAAAGCTGAAATGAAATATAATAAAGTCTATTGTGGTGGATGCTGTTAAAATAATAAAAAGCAATAGGCACAGTGCTTCACAAGTACATTATAATAAGTAAGTAGATGGCTCTATTGATTCAAAATACTCTCCCCTTCAGTTTTTAAATATAGAGTCTACCGTATGTATCTGTGTTTATTTTTTCATTCTGATTTCTCAAATAAGAAAACGCTTGACGCAAAGGTCAAGGGATATTTCTTTCCCTCCCCTGTTTCCACGTAGGGAGTATTGCTACAGCCCACTAGATGGCCACACAAACCACAAAACCACAGACTCAGACTTCCTGTTGCTCGCGCTCTCATTGACCCGTGACCACGTTGTACTGTTGTTGTTTTTTATGACAGTCCATTCTGCAATAGCCCGGACCATCTTTATCTCTACAAAAAGGTAACAACTGCTGTGTTTTGTTTCCATACACGTGCATGATATTAAGTCATGGCTTTTCTACACTTTCTAAACTCAGCAGTAACGCAGCATAAGGATTGGCCGTGTTACCAGAGACAAGGGGTAGGCAACGTCAGGCCCGGGGGCCAAATCCGGCCCTGCACCACAGAACCTCTGGCCCCCAATATGATTTTGCGAAATATTATTATACAATTAAGGGATCAAATACCTGTTAAAGTACTCTAAAATGCAAAAAAATAGCGTCTTTTTATAGAGTAGAGAGTATTTTTTAAATGTCTTTGCAGAACATCCCACTTGGTCATATATATATGGTGATTCTCAACTGGTGGATCGGGACTCAAAAGTGGGTCGCGAGCCTATAGGGAACTTTTTTTTCAATATTTTCCATCTGAAACTACACGGAAACACACTGGAGTCTGTTAATTAATATTATTGGGTTGTTTTGATCATAATTTCAGTCTTAAAAGCGAATCTACAGCTTGTTCAATAAAACATGGTAAATACAATATTTTATATGATGTATGACAAATGACAGTTTTATTTGGGTCGCAGCTTGTTATTAAGGTAATGGCGGGTCTCGGAGCCGGACCACTTTAGAACCACTGATGTAAAACATTGGCACTGGCAGAAAATGGTTCTTTACTTTAGGCTACAATGGTGAGGTTTGGCCCTTGGTGTTTTGGCAATGATGAAAATCGGCCCACTGTGACGCAAACTTGCCTACCCCTGCTATAGACATAATTACTACATCTGAAATATGATCAGACACAGGGGCGTGTCTAGACTTTTACACTGGGGTGGTCCAGCCAAGGGTGGCACCTGATTATTCTAGGCTGGTAGAAGGACCCAGACAGAAAATTAATGTGGAGTAAGTAAGGATTGTTTGTAGATTGATACAAATGAGTGGATTTCAATTAGACTACATTACAACCTTATTAGGCCTTTATGTTTTAATTGAGATGGGGGAGATCAAATTCAGACTTCACAAAGATGATTTCATTGTGATTTGGGGTAAATAGAGCTCTTGTGGACTGTGTCTTCTGTAGTATTATATAGAACACACTTTATTTTATTTTTGTCAACTGTACAATTGATTGTAATTGAAATCATATCTACACTTCAATTAGGCTACAAACATATTTACTAAATACTTTAAAAAAATAAAAAATAAAAAAATAAAAATATATATATATATATATATATATATATCCTCTTAACCACCACCTAAACCAAGCACATTTTCTCCAGTTCAGCTCTACCCAAATCTAGAAGCTAAAAAGCATCAAAATATCGATGAAAACGAGGATGAAAACGCGACACAAAAGCCCCAAAAAAGAGATGAAAATACAACAAAAACGTTTAAAAAATGTGACAAAAACGCGACAACAAGACAATAAAGCTCCAATCACTTATGTAGGTCTTAGCTTTCAAATGAGGTGTTACACTGTTGCTCTCTCTTAGATCTGGGTAAAGCTGAACTGGAGAAAATGCACTCGGTTCACCCGGGGTGTTAGAGGTTAAGAAAAACTAAAATAGTCTGGACCTACATTAACTAGACTGTTATGAACATTTATAAACACAAGCATAATTCACTTTTAATTTTTATATTTTATAGTTTTCCAAAGTAAAGGAACCCTGCAGCTATATAACCAAATAGGCCTGTAACAAAGTAATGACACTGCTACTGCCTTATCGCTTTAGAAATGTTGTTAGGACTTAATTGATTGAGGAATATACAGAGCTCTGGATGCTGCTCGTTCACACCATGACACTCTCCTACTCTCTGATGCAGTGGAGTCGAGGCACAGCGAGTGTCGGTCTGATGCGCTGAACTGTGTTTGAACTCCTGACCTCTGAAACCCACCCGTATTGATGGCAGCGCTCGGGCAGTTCAGGAGGAGAGCGTGGCCCCGGGGACCAGAGGCGACGGGGACACCGGGTGAACGGGACAGCACAGGGGTGACCAAAGCCTACAAGAGAGAGTGTAGTGCCACGGTAGGGTTGTATCTTTTATCAGATTGTTTCAGAAAAAGACTTACAAGTAAATCTGAGACAATTGGTTTTAGTTTATAGGTCGATAGTGAAGCATACTGTAAAACAGAGGTGTCCAAACTATCAAACTACGGCCCGCGGGCCAACTGCGGCCCACTTTTCCACTTCTAATTGGCCCGCAGCAAATTAAATTTTTCGTTTTTTTTTATTTTTTTTATTTTTTAGGGTTTTATGTAAAGTTACTGTGAGCCATACATTTCAGTCTGTGGATTACCCTTTTTCTTTTGTTAATAATAAATGAAAATCCATTCATAGAAAGTTGTGATCAAGGCTGTTTTTTTTTTTACTTTAAAACAGGTCACCATTTTTCTATACTGAGATATGTTCTTACCAGAGCTTAGACGAGTTGATAGTACCTGTCTGGTCTTTGTGGGAGAGCGTGGTGGCTTCCAACTTCACCCCCGTTTGGAGCTATAGGAATCCATTGGGAGAGGCCACATGCTAACAACATCTTTGGTTGTTTTGCGTGACTGAGGGCACACACAAAGACCAGACAGTTACGTATCAACTCGTCTAAGCTCAGGTAAGAACATATCTCAGTGTGTAAAAACGGTGGCCTGTTCCTTTAAGCATATTCAATTACAAAGCATAGTTAACTTTCATTTTATTTTGTTAAATTTTCTAACTTTAATACAATAGAGGTGAAGTTATATATCTGACCTTTGGACACCTCTGCTATTTTATAGAATGATTTTGATTGAAAAGCAATTCTCTCTGGTAATATTTTTGTTTTATATTGACAAGATAATCATATTTTCTCAGGGCTTTACAGACAACAAAACACCCCTAGCTCACTTTGTCAAAAATGTATATATTTTTGTGTTATGATGAACATAAATAACACTCATTTTCTAACCTCATGTCCCGGGTCTTTCATAGAGCTTGACACAGTTCCTTCTGGGGTCATCGTACAGACACCAGAGTTGATACAGAGGTGAGCCACCATCTTTATGTGAATAATTTAACCAGTTTTCATGTATAATTGTCTGATTTCACATTAGTGCCACACTATCGTATGGGATGCATGCGTATGAAACATTTAGCTTTATGCAGTGTCTCTGTATCCATTTAAGTTAGCATGTTCTTGTCCGTGGCACATTAATTATTATGAGTGTTGGACAGTTTCCATGGTGGGATAGGATAAAGCTATCAGAGGAGCCACTGGGCTTCACCGCCAGCTCACTATTCACTTTAATATTTCATCAAGAATAGGCAGCCACTGGTTCTGCGGACTTACCACACAGTACCAGGGAATTCAAAGGTGGATTTCTGAAGAGAGACCAGCTCATATCTGAAAGCTTCAGTGCAATGTAATGCAGTCTCTTTCAATGCTGAGGACTGTTCATGTTTAAAGTGCATATGACAGGTTTTCATGTTTTTCTAATAACCACTGAGTTTGATAGGATAATACATGTGGTAAATATATATTAGGAAATAGCTTATACCAGTGAAGTTGAGAAATTGAGAATTGATATATTGAGCTTGATTGAATATTGCAAAGAAAGAGTTAGGGTTCACTCTTGGCTCTTATGTACAGTACATTTTGCCAATAAAGAAGTAACTTTATGTCAAACCAATGGTAGCCAAGTTGTTACACTGGATGTATATTAGTGCTGTCAATTGATCGTACAAATCACACAATTCGATTAATTGCGGTTAATTTTTCTATAATAATTATATTCATTGTTAATACTTAGCCAACGTAAAACACTCACATATAAAGCATTTGCTCACATTTAATTGACCAAATATGCACAGTTTCATAATTCTATGGAAAAAGCCCAAAAAGCTTTTAACAAGTGTCTCTCCAGCCCTTTTTTGGTCGCTTTTTTAACATTTCGCTTCAGTTGTCCCATTTCAGGTACATGTTCTTTGGGTGCTGAACATTTTTGACTGAATCTGCAAACTTTTAGGCTCATAAAGTACAGTTTAAGGACACAATTAAAGTCATTTTTCTTGAAAGAGCATAATTAGACAAGCCTCTTTGATGCATAAGTAGCTCCCTGTTGCTTTTGTTACATAAAAGTACCTCATGTAAATAGGTTGGAGACCAAGTGCTTTGTCTTTCAGGTAATGTGTGTGCTCAGACACAGGAATATGTTGTTTTTTTTTCTCAATTAATCGCGAGTTAAAGCTTCAAGTTTGACGGCTCTCATATAAAGTTATCCTTGCATCTGGATGGTTTTATCTGGATACTCCATGTCCTTCAGCAACCAAAAACTAGCACAGTTGGTTACCAATAATACGACTTATTGCTGATTCCTTTCAAAAATTCAGTCTTCTCTGCAGTAGCTCTATTCTATCTGTACAGTATGTTCCAGTAATCAAATTGTGTTAATACAAGACTCAAAAAAACCTAATCCAGTACCAAAACGAGCCTAAAATGATTAAATGAATGACCTCGATGCAATAACGATCATTATGGCAATATAATATAGTGCCGCCCTGTTTTCAAATGTACAGTGAGCCATTCCCCATTACTGTTAATTGCAAAAATGATACTATTTTGCAGCCTATGAAAATAAATCATCAAACTAGCCTGTGCAAAACCAACCAGATAACCTCCCTGTTGGAGGTGAAGAACTTCTCTCTAGTTTTTAGGCACCTTTTCAAATTGGCCGATGTCACATGTGAAGGGAATGAATGGAGGCAGGTGTTTGAGAACCTGCCAAATCAAGCATATGGCGCCTTAAAGTGGAAGTAACAAGTGCGAGAGTGTGGAGGAGCTCTGCGCAGCCAAACCCGCAGTTCAGACAGACTGCACCAAAGCTGCGGTCCCGGTAACACACAACGAAGGTGTTGCCGCCTGGGGCAACCCACTTGACCCAAGCCACATCGAGTGCTAACGTTTTCCTCCAAAAGTGTTGATCCCGCTTCAACACTTGGAACTTTATTGTCAGCTACAATATGGAAGCGTCTGGGGGGAGAGTGACAGCATATTGGTCGCCAGTCTGCATCAAGAAAGATGGCGATGGCGTTGCTGTCTGTGAACATATCAACATAAGAGATGCTTGGCCATATTGCTAAGCTGGAGGACTTTTCATCATTAGCCCGAACCGCATGGCAAACTGGCAGCCTTTTCTCCCCTTACAGGCGACACTATCACAGCTCTGATATGTCACCCTTCGCTTGCTTAATGTGTGAAAGCAAGACGTGTTGCGCCTATTAGCACTTCTTGGCAAGGATGGCATGCTGATCCCTGGACCCCAGGGAGCCTGGCAATATGGTGCCGCATGGTGACCGCCCGCCAGCCCCGGCCCCCGCTGTCACAACAGATCACACACGCCCCAAACCTGGGCCCTCACTCAGCCACACTGTGATCACAGAGGAGAGAGTGACAGCGCCTCCTTAGACAAAATGTGCCAGGTTTATGGTTTTATTATACTCTTTCTGCATTTAGTCATTTTTATTTTTACTCAACTCAATATGGTCAATGTCAAGGTGTTCCCCTTTAGTTTAGAACTTTAGACTATTCACTTTCAATGTCATTTCATTAGTAGGCTGCTCCATGTTTAGTATAGGCTACATACTATACACTAAACAAATGAATTTTACTGTTTATGCCCCATCCTGAAAGGTTCCTGTTGTGTATTTATATGTTTAGAACTTAGAGTGAAAGACCATGCAGGAAATATGCATGACTATAAATGTATTATTCACTGGAAATCTGTCTCATATAGGACTCTTAAGAAAAACATGCGTGGAGTCTCCTCCTCGGCTCTGACTCAGGGGCTTCCACTGAGTAAATCTGAGAAAACAGATAGAAAGACTCTGCTGTGTGTGGTTCCTCCCACACACCATTGTGGTCAGGACGCAGTTTATAATCCAGTGATAGGGCTTATATTGAACTTCAGTCCAGGAAATGTCAGATTCTTCAATTTTGCACAGTGAACTTGCAGTCTTTGTCATAATAATACAGCCATTTGTGATATGTTTCAAGTCCTGATCTAGACCTGATCAAGTATAATAACATTGGTGGTATTTGAAAAAATACAGCATGTTGTTATATGGTGAATATATTTTCTAAGTATTGATTATTTTAATAATCATAAAGGCCTTATTCATATTTGCACCTTGAGCCACTTATATAAGCCTACTCTACTTCCTGTTTGCATCTCAAGGTAATTCTATTAAAGAAACTGCTGCAAAGTGGAGGAAGGCATTTGTCTGTGGTTGGTTTGAGTGTTCAAACAGGGGCAGACTTAACACAACAAAAATTGCAGCATAATTTGAAAATTGGTAGTGTACATTGATCTTACAATAGAGAAATTCACAGCTCTCAAGGTCACTCTGGGTGCAAATAATCAGGAAAAATGTGCATGCAAAGAAGAACAAGGTAATAGGTAATAGTAAATAAAGGTATCTTACGTACAAATAATAAAAAGGGGCAAAAAATATATAGATAAGCAAATTAGAACAGAATATAAAGCATATAAATATTTCTAAAATGGCAGCGTTGCAAAGTCTACAGTCACAGTACAAATTAACTAAATAAAGCTAAATTGTAAAAGTCATATAATCTCTGTATTTACAGTCACATGTCATGATAAAACCAAGCTTGTGGTGACACCATCGCTCTAAGCCATGGCTTCTGCCCCTGTGCATTGCATTATTTCCAGCGATCACCACTGATTGTCTGTGCCACCTCGCTGCACCCACTGGGCATCTCTTTGGGTGGTGAAACATCATAGCCCCATCCCCTTGACGGACAGGTCGCCCAGTGTGCCAGAGGCGATGCCGCGCAGTGCAGGATATTTACTCCACAGGCTGGTTGGCACAGAGACAAAGGGGTAACGCGTACTATATATGAGGGGGTGAGAGTAGGCGGGGCAATAGGGTCCTGATCGGTCGCTGCCCCACGCCTGGTCGGTCATGCTCACGTTAACACTGACAAGACAAAGAGGTGACATGTTCCTGCCCAAAGCCTCTGTGTAGAACACAAGAATGCACTCATGTATTTACTCCATGTTCTAATGTACAGAACTTTGTCTTGAGAAAACTTTGAAAATGGACTCAAGGATCCGTTAACTACAGTATATAAGCCAATTTGTTATTAGGGATGAGAAAGATGTTGCCAGTTATTGCAATGTCTAAAATGAAAAATCTTTAGAGTATGTGGAATAATATGACTAGAGTCCACATGCAATCGGCAGTTGTTTGTGGGAGTCACTATGAAGGTCAACAATCTCACCTCAAGGTTCGAAAGTAATCCCATTCATAATTTCCATAGACCTTTCAGAAATTAAAAAATAAGTTTAAAGGTATCAGCTATGTGGTGACTATTGACCATTGCACCAAAAAGATGTGAAATATATGAATAAATACCGGTAAATACAACAAAATTGTATAACGTTTTCAAAAAATAAAGTTTCAACATAGCTCATTAGCTTCCCATTACAGGACTGTGGAGCTACTTACCAGATTTGTCGTCTTTATTTGTCTTTTCTGAGTGTGTTGCTGCAATGCTTTGTGTTATTTGCTTTTGGATGCATTATAGCACACATGTACCTAATAGTCTGACCACACAGTGTATGTGTCATCTGTCCTCCACCTGTCATCCTCTGCAGCCTATTGTAGTTTGAGTCATCCATCCTGCGACATGCAAAGAAGACATCCATATTTACAAACGTAGGTGCGCTAACATGCCTGTGTGCACCTATTGAGCACAGATCACGCTTAAAGCTCACGGACACGCCGGCATCATGGTTCAAACGGTTTGGCTGACAGATGGGGGGTGGCAGAAAGCGATGCCGGAGCGGGTTGAACTTTGTGACATCTCTGCTTTGGACAGCTTTAGCAAACACAGGGCACGCTGCGGTCACCGGGGGCGACGCTCTGGTCAATGGGGTCTTGGTACAACACGTCGAGGAGGGTGTCGGGGCAGTGGCCGTTCCGGGGGAAGGGTGGGCACGGGGGCATCATGTTGTCACTGTAATGTCAGCTCGTGTCAAGTGCGATCATTGTTAAGTGTAATTTTCTGAGCAATTAGAGAGCTTATATTGAGAATGGTTGCCAGATGACAGACACCGGACTGGCTCAAGGAGCTCCTTACAGCGTGACCGGCTACGCACACATGCTTCAACAGAAGCACCGAAGAGTGTGGATTGTGCACTCACATGTGATCTCTCAGACAGCTGATGGTATAGAAAACACAACTGAAAGTCATTGTTAGGCCATGGTCGCATTCGGAAGGTTATCTGGACAAAACAGCAAAACTAAATCATCACAAATGGGCCTCTTTGAGTATGTAACTTAGAGTTTAAAGCTGCATTATGCAACTCTTTAAGCAGAATAAAAATCTATTTTAGTGCCTATTTTACCTTTCAGTGGCCCAGCGGTTACCATGCCGTCTTCACTTTCTATCCCGGTGGCCTCCAGACGCCCCAGGATCAATTGTTTATTAGGGTTTCTGGTAGGTTTTCTCTGCTGATCGAACTCTCCATGGTTACATACACATTCCATCTAGAAAACCTACCATAAACCTAAAAAACCTGAAATGAAATTGATCTTGGAGCATCCTTGAGGCCACCGGGATTGAAAGTAAAGATGCCATGTTAACCGCTGGGTTTTATTCTGCTTAAAAAGTTGCATAATGCACCTTTAAACTTAAATTTACATACTCAAAGTAGCCAATTTTTGCTGATTTAGTTTTGCAGTTTTGTCCAGATGACCTTCCTAATGCTACCATGGGATGGATTAAAGGCTCTAAGCTAACCACCCCCACTGAAAGGTAAAATATGCACTAATATCACGTTTTTTTTTCCTGCATAATGCACCTTTAAGTGCTATACATGCTGGACAGTGGCCAATTAGTTTTATGGCTGACACCAAGACAAACGTTTACTCTCGTTTTCATTCACTATAGGCGACTTACATTTCACATGCATGTCTTTGGAAGCTTTTTTATGCAGAGACTGTTGTTTGTTTTAGCATACATCAGGACACACAGTATATTTACTTCCGCTGTATCCCAGGTTCCCCCCTCTGTCTGCTCTGGTACTTTCAGGAAGCTTTAACATCTCCAGTCCATAAGTGTCCTTCTTTGTCTTACTTTCTCCCTGACACATGTCTTTCAGCTCCGACTCGCAGCCCACGTCCTGTCTGCTATCATCGGTAAGGCCCTCTTCAGCCAAACACAAACATCTTTCCACAGCGAGAGAACCAGGAAATGACATGGAACCAACAACCAACATGGAAGAGCTTGGAGCAGAGGTGGGTGGGAAATGCATAACTTAATATTTTGCTTTTGAATCATTTGTATCAGAGCTTGATATTAACACAAGCCAAACACTGGTAGATTTCTATTTTAGTTAGAAAACACATTACTCTCACTTAGTAGTAGTAGTAGTAGTAGTAGTAGTAGTAGTAGTAGTAGTTGATCTATGGAACAGTTTACCCAATCAACTTAAGGGTTCCAATACTATGCATGCATTAAAAAAATCGACAAATTAAATATTATGGAAAAGTATTGAACACTTGAATGAAGATCATTAATCCCGGACGTATAACATAATTTTAATTCTTGAAGTTAAAGTTTTGTTTCGTTGGTATTAGAGTAACTGTATTATGTGCCATCTTTGGTCATTATAAGGCACTATAAGTCTCGACTTCAGCCTAAACCCTTTTGGTCAGGCATCATTAGCACTTAAAGGAATAGGCCACCGTTTTTACATACCAAAATATGTTCTTACCTCACTTTAGTCGAGTTAATATATCCCCGTCTGGTCTTTGTCCGCGCGCTCATGTCGATTTTATAAGCAAATAAAAAGGGGGACTATATTGTGAGGCGTAATGATACGAGGAGCAAAACGTCCGCGCAGTAACTCCTAAAGGTTATTGACGGAAGTGAGCGGGGGAAGTCTTTAGGAGTTACTACGCGGACGCTGTGCTCCTCGTATCATTACGCCTCACAATATAGTCCCCCTTTTTATTTGCTTATAAAATCGACACGTTACATTTCTGTGTAAATATACTTCGCATGAAAACACTTCACGTAACTTTATTTAAATAGGGAACACGTGGAAGAGCTTGGTAGCTTCTATCGTGAGCTTTTTCGGAGCTATGTGACATGTGGGAGAGGCTGCGTATGTGCTCCGTTTGCCTGACAGAGCGCACGGACAAAGACCAGACGGGGATATATTAACACGTCTAAAGTGAGGTAAGAACATATCTTAGTATGTAAAAATGGTGGCCTATTCCTTTAAAGTACTTCTTCTTATTGTATAATGTACAACGTCTTTGAAAAACATGTGACATGTTCTAAATGCTTATTGCTGGGTTGCAGGTGACATCACAGCATTCTAAAGGCCTATACTATTATATAGAGGAAAATTATTTTGTTTTTGAGGACATTTTTGGTCTTGTACAGAGAGATCATGGACCCAGTGACTGATATTAATGATATTTTTTTAATTCATATATTTTCTTTTTAGCTGCGACTTGTGAAAGTGTAATGTTGTTAATAGGAAAAACTTGCTTCTGCCCCCGTTGGGTCCGATGACATCATCATATTCTAGAGCCTGCAACCCACCAATAATGACTGAAAAAATATTCTACAACTAATAATAGTAGTAATAATAATAGGCTTTTATTATATTAAAGATAAGCATAAGCAAGCATTAATTTCTTTGTTTAGTTTGATTAACTAATTGTGGAAAGTGAAAGCCTTTTGTGGCTGGTAACATTTGTGAAGAAGACTAGCTACGGTGGTCATTGACCAAAAGAGTTTATGCCAAGCCTTGACGCCCGATTGATCAAAAATGGCACCATTTGCTGTTACCCACATTGCCCTGGAACGCGTACAGTGATTAAAATCCAATGCCAAATCACAGTGAAATACGTTGTCTTATATAAATTCACTTTTGTCTATTCCTGTTTGTGGCCTTGTATCCTGCTCATGTTGTCCTTCCTGTTTCAAAGTGACATCTGTGCAGGAGCAGATCCAAACAAAGACATCAGGAAGAAAAGACTGTATACCTCCCCCATCTCTGGTTGAGGTGGCCGTAGTATAAATACCCCCAGTTGCCCCGGGGCAGGTTCATCCCAGCAGGACCCTCTGTGCCCCCTGCTCAGACCCCCTCTCTGTCCTCTCCATTCTTACACACCCAGCCACTTTCCTCTCTTTGCTTCTAATTAGGGTCCGAGGCCTCGTTAAGACCACGTTACCCCGAGGGCGAGTACAAAAGCTGATTCCTTCTGACGTAACAAGTCAATGCCATGGGGACACATGCTAATTTTAATTAATTAAATGGCGGGTCAGCCCCTGACAAACACAGGCCACAGGGAGGGACTGGCCAGACCCCTGCTCCTCCAGAGGGACAGTGGTTCTGCAGCTGTTCATCTCACTGTGATCCCAGATGTGTGAGTTTACAATAGGTTTATCATTGACTGAGAACAAGAATCAGTAAGGCCTTATCAATCTGATGAAAACTATTTTAGTGCCCTGCTGGCCCACTTTAAACTCATCACCTGAGCCCAACCACTTCTTACCCGAGTCATAGAAATAAAACAAACCAAAGTTATGAACAAATATTATGTATCCATACCAGCACTACCAATTAACAACGTAAACACTGACTCGTATCTGTGCCTCTGTGCCTCCCCTCTGACCTAGTTTTGGCATTTGATCCCAGCACACGACCCCTAGAGGCTGTACCCTGTCAGTCCCCCACACAAAGACTTTGCCCTGTGTCACTTCATATTTCCACGGATCCTATAAGCCCTGGTGTTTTCATTGTTTTCATTCAGAGGCAGGGGTCGCTTCCCGGCGCTGGCTCTGACCTGTTGGTCCTCAGTGTGCTGCACCTGCTGCCACCGCGGCCCACTGCCAGGGCTCGCACCGCGGGCAAAGAGATCTGTGGAGAAATGTAAACATAGCTGGCTTTGGATAAATAGTCAGCCATTCATAATGCAATTGAAGGATGGCAAATATGTGATCTATCTATCTATCTATCTATCTATCTATCTATCTATCTATCTATCTATCTATCTATCTATCTATCTATCTATCTATCTATCTATCTATCTATCTATCTATCTATCTATCTATCTATCTATCTATCTATCTATCTATCTCTGTATCTATCTATCTATCTATCTATCTATCTCTGTATCTATCTATCTATCTCTGTATCTATCTATCTATCTATCTATCTATCTATCTCTGTATCTATCTATCTATCTATCTATCTATCTATCTATCTATCTATCTCTCTCTGTATATATCTATCTATCTATCTTTCTATCTAGAAATTGACTCACCATGTTCGATAAAATTCCTCACTGGATAAAATCTTTATGCATTTCCCTCCTGGAGTTATCACTTTGTTTGTTTGTTTGTTTGTTTCATCAGATGCCCTCCGTGATACCACTCAGTAACACATCCAAAACAAGGGACTATCTCAAAGCGTAGTACACTGGCTTGTCGTCCTATTTGAATGGATTTCAACCATTGATCCAATTTCAATCTCTCCAATTAAGTTGCTAAACATATAACCAAACAAAAATGATTCCAGTAAAAGAAACCTCCTCACTGAATGTGATTAAAACGATATGTTACAATGAAAATCACAATTTGAATCTAATGTCCATCGCATACAACAAATGATCCTGTCTCTGTGGATGTCGATGGATAAAACCGCTAACCCTGTAGTTTAGACCTCTATGTTCATATTTGAGTCTTCTCATATATTAATGCTCCTGGTTTAAAATATGCACAGTAACCTGAAGTTGCAAACATAAATTACAATACCTCAGCCTTATATTCTACCGTTAATTCTTTTACCGTGATAAAAGTTTGCTCATAGCTCCTGACACATCTTATCCATTAGCCGTGACTCAGAAACATGGGGCATTTTAACAGGGTGTCCTTGATGACGCCCAAAACCAATTACCCGACGTGCCATCTTTGCCCCCCCTTTCCACATGCCCACTGACAGGAGCGGAGTGAGGGCCGCTATAGGCAGGAAGTGCGCCCAGGACCTGTTTTTTTTTTTTTTTTTTTTTCCGCTGTGGCTTTTATCATTGGCGTCCACAAACTATCTCCGACCGTATTACACGTATTACAGGGGCAGGAGCGGTGCCAGCGGACAGCAGCCATCACGCACTCTGGCCTAATGCTGCTGATGAGAGAGAGGCTCGTTCACAGCCCCGGGGGTGTGGCCACTCTCTACTCAGGTTAACCTCAGCTGACAGGGCGCCACACACACAGGGAAACATACAAGGGTTTATTTATTTTACACAGATTGGCTCGTAATCACAGAGAAAATCATCTGAACTAAAGATTTCATGCAATATGTAAAAAAAGATGTATCAATCTTAAGCTCTTTTGACCTTTAACTTTTGTCTTTGGTGTTTGAGGTCAGTTGTCCACAAACCACAACTACAACAAATGAAGACGTTGTTTCAGGAGGGGCTTTCTTCTCTCTCTTTTTTTTTTGAAACATACAGCAAATCGCCTTTAGTATGCTCCAAATTGAAATTATAGTGGATTACAGGTTAATCTGCTAAAAAATGAACATAAGACAATAGTTTTTCATCAATACGGAAGGACCTGGATGAGTTGCACCTTGTTGGGGGGACTTTGGGATTTTGTCTTCAGCTCGGGGCATTCTGTGATTCAGATCCGCTCAAAAATCCAAATTTGACATGAGACACTTGGAGCATGAAATGTTCTAGTTTAAAATGTCACTTTAAAATGTCACCTTAGATCTGCCCTGTCAGCAACATCAGGCTTATCATCCAAAAAGCATGTAACTCTTACTCCAGGGGAATTAAGCTTTTTGAGTTTTAATCTGTATTTGAACATACTGCGAAATTCAGATGTTTGTTTCATTATACTCCTTAAACACTGCTGCTTAATATCACTGACTTTGACCTCAGGCAATCAGACAACTTGTTACAACTAAATTCCCTTTGTCTAAGTCATATTCATAAGGGTTCCATAGTGTTTGTTCTAATTTCACAAAAGTCTTTATGACAGAGAAAATTACGCGAGGAAAATGATCCTAAGACTTTTAATTCCCATATTGACTGATGAATGGCCTTGTGTTAAAGCTGCACAATTAATCGCAATTGAACAAAAAATGATATTTTAACGGTTGCAATAAGGAAATCGTAAAGGTGGTGATTATTTAGGGAATAACTTGCTCTGAAAACCACAAAATCTGCCACAAATATTGTAATTTGTCTTGAATAAAAGTTGCTAACCCTGTACTTAAGCTGTCTACAAACACATACTGAAATGCATGTGATTTTTGTAGCCGTTCATTTTTCAGTCCCCCATATTCATGCTTCTGAAGTTGTCTAAAAAAAGCTCTACACTGAGTACTGATTTTACAACATAAATTAATTGTAGTCAATGAGAGACATCTTTCCAAAATCCTGCACACCTTCCTTGTGGGGCTTGCTGTAAATCAAATATGGTTCTTTTTACTTGCATTTTGACACAAGCGCTGCAGAGTATTTGGTTAAACTTCGCCTCGGCCATGTGTTGTTATTTGCGCTTGCACTGTTTGCACTTGTTTTGTGTCAGAAATCGGCGCTATCAGTGACAGTGTCTGCTGTGTGGTGGACGTGTGCAGGGGGCTGAAAGGAAATACCGCGGTGTTGATCTCCAGGAATGCGGCATGCCAAAAAGCTGGCTCCACTGGCACCAAACCAAATACCTTCAGCGCCCTCCGCCCTCCAGCCCCCCCCCTGCCCAGCTCCTCCTCCACCACTGGGGCCACCTCTCACTCACTCCTACTCCATCTTCCCTCTTTCATCAGCGCTGTCTCTCCCTCTCCTCTCTCTGAAACAGGAGAGCCACATCTCCGCTTCCTCCCACTGCTCCAGCGAACGATCTCGGCCCAGGACGCACAGCATTCCTTCCCCCTCAGTGCTGCTCTGTTGCTGGCCGGCTGTCGCATCCACCCTCCAGAATAGATCTCTGACGTCCCAGTGGTTACTCGAAAACACCAGTCCTGCATTTCCCTCAGACACAGAGGTACAGTATTTACATGTATGACACAATGTTGCGACCAAAGAGAGTTGTCAAAGCGGCCATTCCACTTCTCATGTTGTGTGACCTGCGAAAGCCCAGAGAGGGTTGCGTGGATTTGTTTGGGCTGACCCGACCCTGACCGCCGAGCTGATTGAACAGATTAATTCGAAACAACAGTGGCAGAAACATCACTGTGATGTCACTACCTACTATGCATTGATTTTAAAATCATTATAAATTAGAGACACGGCGCCCCGGGCTTTTCAACATCCACACGAGGGCAGGGGATGCGCTGGTTGAAATATTGCAGAGGGATATCGAAAGGAAAATGACCGCCTCAACTCAACAAATGATGTAATTTTTTATTTAACATCATTAAAATAGCATTGGCCAAGGCATTGTGTTTTATTTTGATTAGCATCTGAAAACCAGGGCTAAGTTTGTACAAGTAGTTATAATTTAAGTTATAATAAAATAAAATAAATATATAATATAATTTAAGAGTCAGCATATTAAAGCTGGATGACCTGACATTTTGTTGTTGTAAAGTCACTTTTCACCACCAGAAAATATGTTGTAGACACAGCAAAAACAGATCTTGTTGCATTGACTTCACTCAAATATTTATTGAGCGAGAAGATAGAAGAAGAATTTAAATTTATTTTGGAGCTGGTCCCCCCTTTTCACTTTTCCACTGCTCAAAGCTGTACATGGGCGTGAAACATGCATATAATTGATTTGCTTGAACAATTTGGGTGTGCAGGAGGGATTGTGAGAGCTATAAATGAGCTAAACATAAACATTTTTGAACAGGAAAAATCAGGTACCCCAGCTTTAATACAAAAACTATGCAAAACTAATTAATTACATGTATTTATTATTTACTGTTCCCACATATCTCAAGTACTTTTTTTTTATGAAATAGTGAAGATATGTGAAGAGTTAATTTGCAAAAACAGAAACTCAACATACTGTATGTTTGAAAAATGTCTCTTTTCATAACAACGTTTTTCTTTACCAGACTTGTTTCAGCATCAAGTCACTTGTTCTTAATTAAATTCACACAACTTTCGTTTCATAAGTGGCATCTGTTGGGTACAGTAAGAAATATCCAAAACGGAGATATCTTCCTTTGCAAATTAACTATTCTTGTGTAAATGATTAATTAAAGGCCCTGTACCTATTTCTCATGTTTACAAACAATGAATTTGGGTGCAAGTTTAAATTGTTAGTTGTGGCCTGAGCTCATTCATAATTTTCCTAATCCATTTCCAACATCCCACCTGTTCACAGGGATGACTTTTTTTTAAGCATGTTTCACAACTTCAAGCGGCGCTGTACAGCCATAAAAATGCTAACAACTAGCCTGCTTGTTCACAATCAATAAAAATGCTTTATAATTATCTCACAGCTGTGCAGTAAATAAAACCTGCACAAGTAACAAATGTCTGCTTTGAAAAAATACAAAGCGAATATCTCCTTATTTAACACCTGTTCCCAGTATTTTCCAATAGATTCCAACAGCCTTTACATCATTTAGATCTGGCTTTTGTCACTCGATAAAGATCTTCAAACCCTCTGTATTTGTGGCTTTGTCCATCATCCGCGAGGTATTAAAACAACGGGAGGTAATGCCGCTGCTTGGACGGGGGGAAACTTTTTAAACAGGCTCTGGAGAAAAGGCGGGGGGCTCGTCAGGGCTGTCGCTTTAGCTGGCGTCTATTTGTGTGATTCATGTTGACTGAAGCCCTGCGTTTGTCAGGGGAGGTGTCTGCAGTAAAAGTGCCACAGCGCTGCAGATTGACACTCATTAGTGAGGGGCTGCGGGCCGCGGGTGCCTGGGGGTTGCAAAAGGGCAGCGAGGAGGGCGAGAGGCCACATCCCACTAAAAATAAATGATTTCTAATGATTGATAGAGATGGCGGCGGACTGATAGGGCTTTAGATGGCGCTGGTGGCTCCGGTTGGCAAGCTGTTGTCAGACGAAACGCAGCTCAAAGCCAGTGTGTCCGAATAAATGTGCGTGATCTCACCAACCTTCACTGCGCCCCTTCTCTGTGCCCCCTCTGCCTCCTGCCAGTCAAGCCACGCATACACAAATACACACACTCGCAGTACACGCATAGCGCAGACATGCCACCGCGCACCCAGGAGCGAGCGGCGCAGGCTGTACAGCTTAAATGGACGCAGATCGGCACACATACAAAGCGGCTGGTGTGCTTTCCGCCGCCCTCACTATCCCCCCTCTGTCCACTGCACCGGGCTAAAGAGAGGCTCGGGTCATTCACTGCACATGTGCCCAAGTGCCAATCATTCAATCAATCCCGGTTTTATTACAGTGATTGTAATATCAAAGCCTGCAGCGTCCACCTCGTAGCCCCTTAGATTATTTTAATGCAGCGCTCAGATCGGATTTCCTTCAAAAGTGAATATCGGCAGCACCTTCCAGGGAAGAGCTTTTCAGAGAGCAGACTTTGAGTTAATGAGATCACTGCATGGTCAGGAGAACTTTTGGAAGGACAGTTGTGCCAAAGTGACCCCAAGTTGTTACTAAATTGATTGTAAAGTTTCCAGCGTCCAGGATGTTTAATATTCTGCAGGTGCCTGTATGGAAATATGGTTTCTGCAGTGGATGGGTTGTTGGAGAGGATAGACCTTGTCCATACCTGCATTATTGTAGATGTCCACAAATAATACTTCCTTGCTTTTTAATTTTATTCATAATCTCCCTGAAAGACTTATTTACTGAGTGTGCTGCAGAGAACGATCTTGAAAAGTGCCATCTTCTTCCTTCTCCTATTTTCTCCTGAGGAAAACACCCAACTAATCTAAAGCAACAGCAAAATGTCCTTGCTCTATATCAAATATTACTGAAACCTTAAGATTTGCAGTTTCCAATATTGTACATGTAGAAACTTTATTTTCTCTTTATTTTTTTTTAGAGCAAGGCTTGCCACTGAATATAGGGGAGACTGGGGCTATTTGTCACACTTTTTTTTTCTAGAGTTTGCTGCTCATCAACAGAAAATCCCACAAGAGTCAGACCTGCATTAAATGAAAGCTTGAACCCTTGGCTTGAAGTACACCTCTCTCTCTTTTTTCATATTGAGATAAACTGTTATTAACCCGTCAAACACAACAAAATCGACTGACAATGTGCTCCATATGCGGGGCAAGTTGTCACAAGGGGTTGGTCCGGGGCTCCCGAGCTCGCGTCCCTTATACCTGTAGGAGAAGCAGAAGAGATTCATAAAGGGAGGCAGGGTGGGGCCGGAAACCCCAAACAAGAGGACGAGGTCAGTAAACGGGGGGCTTAAATAGGCCAGCAGGCGCATACGGGAGGTGTGGTCCTGCTCCCGAACCTCAGATAACTACTTATCTACAGTCGCAATGCAATGCCAGATGTGCTCGTAACATCCTTTTTTCTATTTTCCTTTTTTTAATCTTTATTTGAATTGGGACAGTGCACCTTAATCAACATGTGTTTTTTCCAACATGTAAATGTGTCGGAGTTATGCCATATAGGCAAATTTTCATCCATAGTCCCTTGGCAGGTTGGTGTCAAGACATATACGGCACATACAGCAAAAAACACCACCACAGGACATAAAAAGACAGTGAATGATGAATAACAACATATAGTTAAATATGTAAAAATAGGTAAATTAGCTCAAATATCATCAGAGAACTGTTGATTTTTTTTGCAAAATGCTCTCTGAGGTTTATAATGTACAAACTAGCTAAAATAACCCAAACATACGGCCTCTGTAAAAGCTAATTTTAAAATAAAGTGATCATAAAAACATATTAGATATAAAATAGCAAACGGATGGCTTTAGCGTGTTAGCTCTTAAACAACTCAAATCAAAGCTACCATCTTTGTCTTTCAGATCAGTGTAAATAACCCAAACATTAAAGTTCTGGAAAAGTCATAGAAACTATTCAAATGTGCCCTGTTGTCATGTCATCAGTCCAAATGAGAGAATTATTTTATTTTTTTTGGAAGAGAAGAGGAATACACATATTATATATCAGTACCCGTGTGCAGCGCCCTCTAGTGTGGCCATAAAAAAGCACTTTGACAAATTATCCTGCGTGACAAATAGCTCCGGTCTCCCCTACGACTGTCCAGGCCAGCAAAAGGCTTCAAAACTGTCAAATGGCTGTGTTTTCTGGCATTATTCCCCGCTCCCTGAGTAAAAGCGTGATCTCATGTGTATCCACCATCAGTTCCATTCCCACAGTGGTCATTGTAACTTAATATAAGTCCGTATAATGCAGTCGTTTTTCATTTGTCAGTTTGAGAAAAGGATCACTCCAGACTCGTTCAGCAGATGCCTTTAGTAACATATGAATTATTGAATAAACTACACAGTGTCTTTGTCCGTGCGGTTAGGTGACACGGACCCATGGAAATCCAGGGTCTAACGCTGAGACCTGACACTTGTCCAGCAGGATTTATGGCTCCTAATGAGTCTTTAGGGGAGAGGTTTTCCAGAGTGACAGCTGACAGACACAGGCAACTCAGGCTGTAAGTCTGTCAGAGAAATAACACAGTTTCCATCCAACAAAAGGGTGCAAAAGGGCATGACCGAACTGTCATGACTTAATGTTCAATAGCTGTACATAGAAAAAGTGGCTTTTGAAAACATCTCATCCAGATAGTGTTTAATAGAGATTGAAAAACGTAGAATCTGACATCAAAGGGAAACGTTATATGACAGAAAGCCAGGAATAGTTGCCTGTATGTTCAAAGTAGCATCACTCACATAAAAGGCAAATATTTAACTCATATTGAAGAGGGAGAGCGACAGACAGGTGGTCAATGCAGTGAAACTGGGTGCGTTTTAACCACCCATAAACATCTGTATTTAGATTTGCAAGGTCAGTCGTGTGACATCCCTGGTTGAACCTCAGCAAATGTATTAAATTGATAATGAGCTGTTGTTCCTGCTTCAAAATTAGGCTATTAATGAATTAGCAAAATAAAACATTGTAGAAGTAGTATAAGTAGTTTGCAAAAGGGAGCCTGAAAAAATAGTAATTGCACCATTATTATTTGCATTTTGACTATATGCCAAACCATTTAGAAAGTGAATAATTTTAGTTTTTTGTTCTTTAAGTGCCCAAATACATTCATTAAAACTGTCACTTCTACCTCCACTTGTTACAAATGGTTTCTGTAATGACGACATAGAAAACATGTGTTCCTTATAAGAAGCTGAGGACAAATGTTGGGGAAAAACCCTCTCGGACCGTTGCCAATGGAAACAACACAGAGAATCTGAACGTAGACTAAATTTTTGGGTCGTTTGGGGGATTAGCTTTACACTGCAGTTGTTTCCTATGGCGTTAACTTAATAAAAGCTGCCCTGATTGCCCTGTAACTCAACCCCCAAACAGTAGCAGCAGACAGTGGACCACCTGACCCCAGGGTGGCACCGGGGTCAACTTGAACCTGACAAGGGCGATGACTTCTTAATGCGGGCTGTGGGACGGTTCGCCCGTGTGTAAATGCGCTCTTAGCCGGACAGGGGGTTTAAGGAGAGTGTAGAGGGCGAAAGAGGGGCGCATTCTGGGAGGTACAGTAGACGGTCCTGTAAGCGAATCCGGACAGTGTTTTGGGGGATTGCTACGGGGCTGTACAGTTGTACTCATGAAGCAAGCCAGAGGAATGCGGGCGAACGTACAGCTGTCTGATTTCGTCATGGCTTAACCCCCGCTCTGCCGCCCTGCCTGGCTGTCTGTCCCGTAACATAAAGCGGCCAGTGTTGTGCGCGCTCATGTCCCGGGACCTCCCAAGGATCCGCGAGCCCCAGATGCACAGCCCAGCGTGAATGAACCTACATGGGCACCATCTATTACGGTTTAGGACGGCTCTGAAAGTAACTCAAGCCACGGGCCACATCCCAGTTTATTTTAGAGTTTGGCCTCCACACAGTCCCAGAAAGTGCACTTAAAGTTTAGGGGTGCATTAAATTTAGTGATGCGAATGATCAGGGACTTAATTAAGACTCGTAATGTTGTAGTCACTTATTTAAAGCGACACCTCGTAACATTTTACCCAATAAACAGAATGAAATACAAGCATTTATTTTATTACAGACATATTTATTGTTGAAAAAATGCCTAAAAAATGAATAAACAAACATGTGTATTTGCTTTGAGCGGCTCATCTCTCCTAAGTCATGACTGAGACTTGACTGGGAGCAGGGATTTCTCCAGCACAGCTCCGTGGAGATGTCGACTAAAGGCAGCCAAATATGAGATTTTAGTAGGTCAAGTCCTCATCCTAATCTTTGTTTACCCACTGCGAAAATAGCATTTTCAGTGTCTAGCTGGTCCTTACGAGAATGTTTTGTATTGCTGGCAATTGTATAATACAAAATGTTCTTCTTTTTCTTTTGCACCATCAGTAAATAGTCACTGTATCTTTTTTTAACAATTGTATATAATTGGTATTTAGTCTATTTAATCATCAATCAATCATCAATTTGTGACTGTAGTAGCAGTGCCAGTTGTTCACATACTTTTGTCCATCATAAAATGCATAAAACCTATACTATTCTACCTTATAATGTTTAATACACAAGGGCAAAGGTCTATGCTAAAGTATTCGGTATCACTTTATTTTACAGTGTATGTACATAATGTAATAGGACACGAGACCCTTAGGGTTGGCTCTTAAGGTTAGGGTTAAAGTTATGTCTTATTACATTAATTACAATATGTACCTACAAAATACAAATACATATTATTCCATTGTGTATCTACCCCATAGGTACAAGTTATAGTACATTGTTACAAAGCCCATTACACAGTACTAAATTTAGTGAGGTACAATGTATCAAGGGTAGTGTAAAAATAAAGTGTTACCAAATAAAGTGTTACCAAGTATTCTATCTGCACTTTATTTTCATTTTTGTCTTATTTTGTTAAACACTTTGCCTTAGTCACATGGTTTCACAAATCCTTATAATTAGTCATCTATAGATATGATGATATTTATGATAATATGATAGAATATGTATAATTTTGCCTAAAAGATTATAGCACATCTTTAATTAGTTGTAAGTGGCTGAGGTCTTACTATAGGGGCTGCTGTCACCCCCAGCTCACCCATGTCCTCCTGTTTATGTTTATGGGGGTTAGCAGAGGTTCAGAGGCCAGGCAGAGAGGTGCAGGCTGCCCCATTACTCTCCCGCCATCACACCCCCTCTCTTAAACAAGCTCTGGAGAAAGTGACAAGTGCCTGAAGGGTCACAACACCACAAGTGCCAATGGACATTTCAATAAAAACACACACTACCACAGGAATGTGACAGGAAATCGAAACTTATGACTTAATTGTATTCCAACGTTGTCTTTGTTCAGTTGCCACCGTGAAAGAGTTGTTGCATGGTAACAGTGTATAGGTTAGTTTGTTTGTTGTTAGTGGAGATGGGCGAAGTAATGTTTGTACAAGTAAAGAGTAGCACATAGAAACTAACCGGATATACACAACTCTTTAGATAAGATGCAGGATAAAAAAAGAGATAAATGTACCGCAACACACAAACAAACCAAATCCAAACAAACCAAAACATGCACAAAAGGTAAGTCCAATAGGTGCGCCTGTCAATGAACGTAGCTCTTGATCTGGAGATGGGTCACCTGGCGCTGCACTGCTCCCGAGTGGATGCTCAAGCAGCACTGAAGGATGGGTCACATTCAGAGGACGTATTGTCCATATGGGGTCATTACACAGAATTAAGTGGAGTGAGATGAACAAATTATCAACCGGTCTTGTTGAAACATCACCCCTTAAATGCTATTGGAATCTAACAGGGTTTTAGAGAATCTTGACGTTTCTTGATGGGACGTCCTGTGGAAACATGTTTGTCTTTATGTTGAATCGTCATGTGAGAGGGTAAGATGGTACAGCTGAGGGTCTAGAGTTGCCCCTCTGTGACTGGGACCGTCTGACAGGACAGAAACTCACCCAGCATTGATTACCAGCTAATTATAGGCGAAAGGAAGTGGCAGCTTGTTTGTTTCTGGGGTTGCTCAGGAATACATTTGCACTTCACCGAAGGGTGCATGAGCTATCGGGTGCGAATACCGCCGAGCTCTAAGTGCTATCTTTCGGTGGCGTTCAGGAGCTCTTCTTCGCCCTTTTTCCTCACTTGATTTGGTCCCCGTCTGCGTTCACAGTCGCGGTGGGTGGCGTCTCCTCCTGCCCTCTTTCACACGTCGAGCTGTGATTTGAATAAACATATGTTGTGTTAATTATGAATCTGCGCATCTGAAAAGAAGACCCGTTTGTGGAGAAAAGGCTCCAGCTTAGTCAGCTGGATCAGAGGTGGAAGGAGCTATACCTTATTTCACATCGTTAGTGTATTTTCAGTTGTTAGTGACCTTTTTTCCTTGAAGACAGGACCCCCCATCCAAAACTGCAGCTCCCACAAATACATCAAAACATAAATATACAAGCCAATTAGTATATACGTTAAACAAATAGTTCTTAGATAGAGGTTCTTGAGTCATCATACTCTGCAGGTGAAGTCTTGGACAGTTGTTTCCTCTCTCATTCAAGATTCTTTAGTGCCAGTGTCACTAAAGAATTCTGACCACAGGCCGACTAAATGGTCCGAATCCTTTAGTGCCACTGACGAAATGTCTTGGATGAGATACAGATGATGACTTGAGAAGCCACATCTAATTTAAGATGGACAACTCCTGTAACAGTGTCGACGGTGGCGCTGATAGTAGAGCGGGTCGTCTTGTGATCGGAGGGTCGGTGGTTTGAATCGTGTCCTCGGGCAAGACACTTCACCCACCTTGCCTCCAGTACTGGTGTATGAATGAGAGTGTGAGTGGGTGACTGGTTCCATGATGTAAAGCGCTTTGGATGTCTAAAGGTAAAAAGGCGCTTTATGTTTATGTTATATTTATATGTGACTGAGATCTTACACAGACATTTTTTTTATTTTATTTTTTTATAGTTCTCAGTTGAATTTGTTATTTGTTCTGACACTCCATCCAGAATGTTGATAGTTTAGATTGAGAATGATGTTCTCAAACTACCACTTCATAAAATATTTGACCTTCAAAGTAGAGGATATATAATTAAAATCATTAACGCCTTGACACCTCAATTTATTTCCAATTATATAAAAAATACATTATGATTTTTTTTTAGGTTTAGGTTTAAACTCAACTAGAAACTTAACTATAATAGTATAAAAACAGCAATAGAAGAAAACTCTTACAAAACAATGTTAAAGCTCCTGGGATAAAAGATAGTTTTTTTTGTGTTGCTCCTTTTGGCTTCATATGGTCTTCGGTGCCTGAGCTGGTATCCTGAGTTATGAAGGAGTGCAGAGGAGAGGAACTGTCCCTCAGGATATTCTGGAGGGTCTGTAGTTTGGCCATGTCCCGCCTCTCACTGAAGAGGCCCAACTGCCACCAGCGGTACCTGTACCACAGTGTGAGAACTACAGCTCTATAGTATTATCTTAAGTAGTGCTCACTTAAATAAAACAATATGCATGGGAGAGGTAGGAGCAATTCTGCAGTATCAGCAATGTTACCAGTCTTCATTGTCTATAGTGGCTCTAATAGTAATCAAAATAGTAAAGAGAAGCAGATTGAGCTACCTGTTCTATCTTCTAACTGAAAGTTTGATGTCAAAGCTCACCTCACCTACTGTATGTGTAATTCAACTACATGTTATGCTTCCAAAGACCTGTCATAGTAAGACATCTTCACCACATTTAATATCACTAACTCTCCCTATAACCATAAATGTGCCTTTTAAACCGTATTCTTCACCAGCGATAAATCTGTCTTGTATGTGATTATAACGTCATATTTTTAAATGGCCTGCTCGTGTTAGGGTTCAGGTGAAATGAAAACGGGGGTTCAGCCTGTACTCTGACTTTGATTTGTGAACGCTGTGACAGCCGGGCCATGCCCACCCACATCGGGGCTATGTCAAGACACTGATATTTATGGTCCAAGGGGGGGGTATGCGCAGACCAAGGTCCAGCAAGCCATAAAACATAAGTGAGTGGGTCTACCGGATAATATGCACTTCACATTTTTAGTGTTTGGACAAATGTTCTGTGACATTTTTGTGAAGAAATGACAAATATACAGTATGTGTGTTTTAACGACAAGCGTATGTGACTTTGACATAGTGAACATTGTGGACGTGAATTTGGTTAGAGAAAACTGACTTGGGTTTCACCTTGGAGGTTGGATGACTGCGAAATTAGTAGCGTGAGTTGCAAGGTACAGTGATCAGCCAAAACATTACGACCACTGACAGGTGAAGTGAATAACAGATAATCTCTTCATTACAGCGCCTCATAGTTAATGACGGAACACTTTGATATGTGTTGAAGGAAAATGTGATATTTGAGGACGGGTTTAGTGCATTTCCTAAACTGCAAGTCCTCAGTGTCCATAAAACTAATGATGCTGATCAACATCTCTGTGGTCACATCACACAGAAAAAAAACGTCTTGCCACTGTACTGTAGCTCCGTATGAATGTGGCATGTGAGGGACTAATTTAGGCCCTGTCCACGCCTACATAGATACTTCTGTAAACACAGATATTTATCTGCGTTTGGGCCTTCTGGCCACACGCACCCAGATAAATGACGTCACTACTTCGGATACTTTTCTAAATGCTGTATAAACAGAGAGGTGTGGAGATGGAAAATTGCGTATTCAGTTTTGCAAACAATCTATGGTGTGGACAGAGATAGTTTGTATACGGTTGTAGAAAAGTCTGCGTTTGTGGAGATAGCAGGATACGTGTGGGCATGGCCTGGTCAGATCATCGGATGTTTTTGACAAAGTAGATTGGCCCCGTTCACATTAATCACGCCCAGGGCAGCTGTGGCTACATAGCATAGTACGACCGAGTGAGGAGAGTGAATGAATAATGACTGTAGCCACTATTAATGCTGTTGATAAAACTGATGAATGCACTAATTCTGGTTCAGAAAAGTTGTTGCTCGGAACTTGCTTTTAGACAGGTGTTCTAATAAATATAGTGTTGTTTTTTTAATTATCATTATTATTAAGCTACAAGATAAGATAAGACTTTGTTAATCTCACAATGGGGAAATTCAAAATGTTTTATCTGTCATCTCTGTTGTAAAGTTTAGGGAAAAGATTGGCCGTGTAAAGTGGGAGCTGCTGTTAATGAAGACAGACGTTTGCCGATGAAACCGCCTGTCACTTCTAAACCCGTGGGCCAGAGGAGCTGTGTACGACTCCCTTTAACTACATTCTTGTACAACTATCAAGATTTTACATCAGGGTCCTGTTGCAGGAGTTCTGTCGCTGTGTCTTTGAATGTGAGAGAGAGATTACAATCCGCTATTTATAACAGCAGCTCATGCCCAGATAGACTTACGCACAATGCAGGAGGGGAAGTTTGGTTCTGCAGTGGTTCTCAAACTGTGGTACTCTGTGGACGGCACTTGCTCGTAGTTTTGGTCAGGAGCCTTGGTTTGTTCTGACTTCATCTTTAATTATGTGTTGTAGTCATTTGAATAACTTGATAGATAAACAGTCCTTGTTTTTTTTGTTTTTTTTGCCACCACTGAAAGTTATTTGACACTGTTGAGTAAGGTCTTATCACAGCTTTCCATATCCAGCTTCATGTGTGACCTGCTAATGACACTAGTTGCAGTAAATGTGAGTTGATTGTGCCTCTGAAGGTGTTGTCCCAGGGGCTCGGGGCACATGAGTGTATAGGGCCTGGTCTGTGGCCACTCTCAACTCTAGTGTCAACTCCGATGACTTCAGCCGCTGCCCTTGTGCGCTCACCTTGCTACGAGAGAAACAGGAAATGAGATTAGGGCAGTGACAGAGTGGAGGGGTCTAACCGTGTCATACCTGCGCTGGAGGGATTGCAGTTATTATTGTATGTGTATGTGGCTATATTTCCAACACATGTATTAATACCAGAGGGCTATCCTTTATATCCCTGCCCCAGCCAAAAGTGACAAACCAAACAAGCTAAAAGGCCTTCAAGAGCTGAGATGAACTCTAACACACTTCAGTACTTTCTGTTCGACCCACGGAGGCCGAGTGGCAGCTCTACAAAAAGGCAGGCTTTATGAAAGTGAGCACACACACATATGACTAAATATGAAACTACAGTGGCATAGCTCATTTGTTTGTTCATCCAATCACTTCGTAAGATTGAAGGAAGGGATTGAGTACATTTTTGGATGTGACGATGTGTATGTTTTTATTTGTTTAAACTCTCAATTGTAGAGGTTGTTTAAAAAACAATCCAATACAGATAAAACAACCCAGCACATCATGTGTTAAAAAAAATTGTGTTTACTTTTCTCTCAGTCTAAAATACACACCATAGCCAGGGGATTGTATAGAAAAGATAAGATAAAATATAATTAAATAAGATAAGAGATAAGATAAGAGACAAGATAAGACATAAGATAAGATAAGATAAGATAAGATAAGATAAGATAAGATAAGATAAGATAAGATAAGATAAGATAAGATAAGATAAGATAAGACCATTTAACCATTTATTAGGTGAAACTTGCGGCTACTGGAAAAAGTGCATTAAGTCACTGGCATAGACTGTATACCGCCTGTATAATATATTATATATTTACGCGCATCTATATGTGCGTAATTGCGCACAAATTTGCTTCACACTTTATTACATTTTTTGTGTACAGGCCACTTATTTACAAAAAAGATGCAGCCATATAGTGTGTGACTATTTTGTTATTATTAAATATTTTTGTATTCATCACATGTAGCAATTGGTTAATTTTCTAAAGGAACAGCCTGTAGGTGCCCTGACTGAGTGCTGCGATGAACCAGGGGCTGGCCCCGTTAGAAGTGGAGCCTATCACCGAGCTGTACAGCCGCGGACACACCTCCAAAATATCACCACGCACGAATGTATATATCACTCAGTGGGACATGTGTCCAACTCAACACTGTCTCAAACTCTACACGGAGTTCATAACAGTAGGACATCGGGACACCACGTGACTGTGTGTGATCTGAAGTGAAAACTTGGAGACAGAGATATGTCCAGAGCAGCGGGGCGTTTGCACGGACACAAAGTGCTTCTCTGAGTGTGTTCCGCTGGACGACAGACTTATGACATTAGAGACAGGGGCACAGCGAAGCTGCAAATGGGCGGCATAGGCGGGAACCTCTACCTCAGCATGTTGAATGGGACTGAAACACAAACTTTTGGAAAGAGTCCTGCTGACATTCACCTGCACCGCAGCGCGAAGGACCTGAGTGACTTCAAAATGGGCATCCAGGAGCCGCGCTTTTACTACACGGACGGGGTCCAGGGCGGACAGGACACTTTGACATTACCGTTTCAGTCTGAACAAACTATGGGTGGATATGCAGGGCAACACACTCGGTTTTACGGTCAGCCCCTCAGCAGCTGTCCGTACGGAGAAGTGCGGAGAAGTGGGATAACGGGACACGCGCAGGGATTCATCCCCGGTGCGCCACCGCTGGGAGATGGGTTTTCAACAGGAGGCAAAGACGTTTACCACTCCTCCTCTCCTGAAAGTTACTCCACCAGCTTCCAGCACGGGTACCAGCGGCCACCGCTCTACCCTTTACCTGGGCTGCAGGTCTGCGGAAAGACGCAGGCGCTGCTCAATAACTACCCGCTGTGGGCCAAGTTTCACAAGTTTCAGACCGAAATGATTATCACCAAACAGGGCAGGTAAGAGGCAAAAAGGCAACGAGCTCGGGTGTTAGGCTACAAGGTCAGCGCTGTTGCTTTTTCTTTCTAAAAGTTAGCCTTTTAGAAAATCCAAAAAGCAGTTAATACCATGCGTCATGCATTAATTCTTTGGAACTGAAACTGAAACATACGTTTTTGTGTTTCTCAAAAATTGCTCATTTGAATTGCTCTAAAAACTAAGGCGCTTGTAAAAAGTTTTACGCATGGCTTACTTTCAGTTGCCTATAAATAGGCTTCGTGAACTTTACGCACGAATTTGATGGTCCATGTTATTGATGACATTGTGTCGTGGACTAGTGCATGCTTATGTTTTTAGGCTATAGTCTTTACATAATCAGCAGGACGATGCCTTCATTCTTTGCTTTACATTTGCTCTTTATTACTCACAAGACAAACATTTCTTTGGAGCTATCGGCCAGTTGCAATTCAACCAAAATTATCAAAGAATTATTTCAAAAATAAAATGAAGGCCTACTTCTACATGTTACCATCTCAAAGGTAGCTCACATTTTTGCTTCTGGCTCCAAGTCAGTTGAAGCAGAGCCAAGAGATGATGCAGACACAGACGCCTCTGCCTGACCTCTCAACTCTGCTCACCTCCCACGGCACCAGTCAGTCAAGTGTTTCAGACAGTGGTAAAAACGACTCATCTCGAATCTGCGGCCTCTGGCTTCAGACATTGGCGTGGTGTGTCGCCACTCAAAATCTATTTATTGTCGAATTTGATCTATTCTATTTTGTATCTTTTACGATTGTAATTTGGGGTGAAGGCCTAAACATTTGAACTTCATCATCTTCACAATCTAGAATCAACGAATAGCCTATCACTAGGTCTAAATGTATGTAATTTATGTAAAGGATTTGTTGTGGAAAAAAATGCCTTTGTGGCCAGAGAAATGCGTTTGACAACTATAGGCTAAAGCTAGTCTATTAATAAGACACGACTGGTTTGAAACACTCACATTTTCCTTGAATTAAACCACGTTTTTCTTTTTTCAACTCGTCACTTGACTTTTCACTCTAAAAATAGCCACTTTCGTTCTTGCTTTAAACTCGTGCAATCTCAATGCCACATATTTAAATATTGATAACGCCGGGGACGGGACACGCCGCGCACGAGGATGTGGATGAATGAGGGCGGAGGAGTCGCCGCTGCTGCCTCGCTGCTGCCGGGGCCCCCGCGTGGGTCACTGCGCATTACGCTCGCGCCACGTCGATTGGCATTAATTCTCTAATACGACACACTTGATTTTGACAGAAGGTTTCAGGCCATAGGTTTCTCATGGCGCGGATCTGTGCACAATATACAGACGCGCTGTCACATTATAGGGCACTGATATACGTGCACTGACGCGACTTGTAACCAGACAGCAGAACGTCCGGTAAAAAAAAATAAAAAAAAATGCACGTACAGCAAGTTTTTATGCGCATTTAGGTCACACCGCATTTTTCTCCACCTTTTTTATTTGATTTAACTCAGCAACATCGTGCGTAAAAGCGCCACTTGTACTTCCCTTAAAGTGATGTCAAATTAAGGAAAGCTTTGCAGAGGTGTCACCTGCAAGTAAGCAACAAACCACAATCACTTTGTTTTTTCTTTTGTCACATCCTTTAAAATTCACACCGAGTTTTGTCTGGGGGGGGAAAAAAGTGGCATTGAGGTAAACTAAATATTGTTTTCAGTGCGAAGAGTGAGGAGCGAAGCCTGTATAGTCTGAAGCCAAAAAGCTACAAGAAATGTACAGAAACACAAGGGTCAAACCAGTAGTGAGTGAGTTTTGGCCAGGCTGCGGTGAAAGCGCCTTTGAAGTACAGGAAGTCAATGCTACTCCTTTTTTTTTTCACTTTCCTCAGCCTTCTCTGCCAGTATAGTCGCTGGCTGCACTGCCTGTCAGATCTCTCAGATGTTATGAGCATGTATCACACCTGAGCTTTGAAATCTATGGGCCAAGTCAGACAGACCGGTGCAGCATAAAGGAGCAAAAGCAGAGCCACATCTCCGTCTCAACGGTGTACCGTAGGCTACAGAACAGCCAGACGTAGTGCCCTTTTTAGCAATAACACCAACAGCATATCAAGTCAAAGTCTCACACGGTTGCCGCTGTCTAGACTCATGTAAACAGAACAAAATCAAAGTTGTTACTCGATACAGCTTCGATATAAGATAAATAATTGCTTTTAACCTTGACATTGAGTTATATGCTTAAGGTCTTTCTCCAGGCAGTTGTATAAAGCACCCTATTTATTATTAAAATATGTGTAGCATGAGCTAAATAACTAATAGAAAGGTTATTTCCAAGCATGAGTCAAGAGTCATTAAGGAAAATAGTGTGGGTGGTTCATGGATGACAATTATCACGGTGTTAGATTAAAACAGACAATCTGATAAAAGACAATCTATTTAGTTCAATGCGAAAAACGATCTTCTCTTATTCTTATTAGATTAAAGGTTATTTGAAAAACGTGGCTCATTGCATGTCAGTGTATTGGAGGAAAAAGCCGATAATTTATGCTGTTTAGTTTTAACGTGAGGAAAGCAGAACCACGACTGTTTTTTGGTATTAGTATGACTTCCTCTTCAGCTGGCAATAGAGTCAATGTTGTATTTCGCAGAAAGTAGTGCCACTTCTGACCAGCTTGCTCTAATGTAAATAACCTTTTTAATGGACTTGTGAGTTTGGTTGCTTGAATAGAAAGATTATTTTCCTTTTTTGTGATTTTCATTTTTCATATAGTCTTATTACTACTTAATAAACAGTGCGTTAAGGGAGGATTTTACTTTTGCCAACACGATCGTGGCATCCTTTGAGAGTAAGTCGGGCTAAAGTGTCATGTGAAACGGTGCCGTGTCCCGGAGCAGCTGGAGAGCGGGAGGTCTTGCGCACAGATGATCAGGGGAAAATGCTCGGTGACAAAAACCGAACTTGAACTCCTGTCTGTCTCAATCACTGGTCGCTCAAGTAGACCAGCACCTCTGCCCACCACCTCTGCCCACCACCTCTGTCCCTGCACCGGGGCCGTGGGCTCCTCTCTGTCGCTCCCCCTCTGCACACCTGCTTTTGATATTGTAAATGTCACCACCTCTGTGTTTTTTTCTGAATTACTACAACGCTCAAGTATGGTTTTCTCAAATGTTTTGGTAAATCTGTAACATTGATTCACCATATAGCCACATATACAAATGAGTACAATAGATTATCTGATGCCTTCTGTCCTGTATACAGCATATTAGAACAGCCGGCTCATTAGACACACTTTCACAATTAAATGTTGAAAATTGTAATGAAAATAAATAAATGTTATATAAAAAATATTACAATCTGTAGCTAAAATGAGGTTTTATGTGGGTATCAGTTTACCAGTAGTTGCATGGAAATAACCTGGTGCTTAAAAGTGTTACATTGTTATTATATAATGGTCACAGGACACATAATTTATTGTACATATGACAAAACCCAGTATTTAAGACTTGACATGGCTGCAAAAGGCAGTACTACCAGCTATCGCGTGTTATTTTCATCCTATTAGCATTAATAGGATGCACATGACCGGGTAATCACGTTAATGTGCCGTAAAGTAAAGCAATTGTTTTATGTTTTAAGATCAAATGTGCAGGTATTTTGACAACTGGCTTCTCAAGTTCCCATGAGGTTATTTCTGTGGGTTTTTTTCTTTTTCATCAAGACTGTCAGTACTCACCATAATCCTAAAATGGCAAGCCACGACCCAAATACGAATTGTATGTCTTACATATATATATATATATATATATATATATATGAAGTGAAATACAGTATTTCTTTATATTTTAGTATAATACAGCCAAAACAACCATATTTTATATTTACAGATTCAGATGTTTCTGAGAAAGAAAGAAAGAAAGAAAGAAAGAAAGAAAGAAAGAAAGAAAGAAAGAAAGAAAGAAAGAAAGAAAGAAAGAAAGAAAGAAAGAAAGAAAGAAAGAAAGAAAGAAAAAGAAGAGCATATTTGTGGCTACATTTCTCGTATTAATCGAGTGTCAAACAGCTTCAGTGCTACTGTACTTCTGCACATCTCCACCGCTCTAACCACGTATATGCACTGCACGCTAGCTTAACTTTGAATCTCTCTTTCTCTGTTTCCTCAGAGCCAACCTCCAATGCAAACACCTGCCTTGTTGTGTTTTCTTTGAATTCCCCTCAAAGAAGTTATGATTTCTTATAAAACCTTGATTTATCAGTGAATCTAGCTACAGTAGTGCGACAACCACTCATTCATTCAGCGTTTCCATCCATAAGAGTAGGTGTAGCGGCCTGACTTTGCCGAGAGCAGCCTAGTTTCTGCTTTCGCTTGTATTAGCGCTGGAAGAGGAGCCTTTTCACCTGTTCTTTGCGAGCCACCAAAGAGCTGCAGCCATGATTGTGTTTCACTACGAGAACTATGATTGATTGTAAAACAGGACTCGCCGTGTTGCCAAAAGACCCAACTGGGAGCGCTTAGTGCACGGTTTGTCTTACAGCCGGGATAGAGAGGTAGAAATTCAATATAAAGCAAATGCATGATGCCACATACGCAGTTATACAGAGTCTGCGGATAAACTTAGTGTAACCATAATGAAGTAGTTGTATCCAAAACATGTGGCACCATATCATCTGCCGTGGAGCTTACATATATTGGTTTGGCATAGTCTTTACTACGGCGAGCTCGGGACAAAGGCTGCACAGCATGTCGCCATATCACTGTCATCGCAATATATGGCGTAATTTACTCTATATTAGTAGTTACAGCTTGAAAAATGTGATATGTTTGTATTAAATATTACTGTTTCATGAGTTACACTACTTTGAGTTACTTTTGAGTTACTTTTGGGAAAATATAAACTGAAAAGAGCAGAAGTGCTGTCAACAATTTCCTTTTCCTTCATTATCCCCACTCTCCCGTGTTGTGTTTTGACGACATTATCAACAGACTGCAGATCTCATACACCAGTGTCCAACATGATGTGGTGCTGCATTTTATTTGGGGGCATTTATTTGTTCATACTTTTAAATGCACTTGTAGCTAGGGCTGTCACGATAATTGCTATATCGACTTATCGTTCAATAAGTAGCAGATAAACGATACATTTTTGGGCTCGATATTTATCGTCTGTAAATTTATTAACATTCCACCCCGATTTTTTCTTATAAAACTTTTATTTCAAACTGAAGCAAATTGAGTTACATTATGTTTCATGTTTTTTGCAGCTTGTGAGATATTTTAGGATGTGATGATGCACCTTCAGAACAAAGGTTTACTGTCATTTTTATGCCTGAGAGTTGACAAGTATCGTTAAAGTCAATAATATCGTTTATCGCGATACTTTCCTGCGTCAATATATCGAAATTCAGATTTGTTTTTGTGACAGACCTACTTGTAACTTGACTTACTTGAAATGTAATGACTAATATATTCTCATAGTTTGTTTCAGTAACATGTTTGTAGTCCTTAGTTGCTGAAAAAAGTCATATTTTTGCAGCTTTTGTATTACATTACCCCAACACCGGAAGCTACAATATATCGCAAAATCACAGAGGTCGTCCTTCAAAGTCAATCTAAAACAAAAACACATGGTTACATAAAAATGTGCAGTTCACGTTTCCCTCATATATTTCTATTTTAGCATCGTTTTGGCCTTGATTTTGTTTTTTGTTTAGTTTTTGACACAATTCATGAGATAAACAAACTGATTTCAGTTTTTGCTTGAACATACTGTGTTTAAAAGGTTTAGTAAAATATTGCAAAATAGAAAAAGACATGCACATCCGAAGTCAGGTGAGGCTTGTGTGCTGGATCCAAAAGTGTAATTGAGAAAATGAAAAATGGTCCACACACGAATTGCAGCTCCCAAACAATATTCTTAATGTATGGCAAAAATAGGCACATGCGCTTATTTCTGATGAAGCGCATGTGCCTCGAAACGTCACAAATTGTGTAACTAAAGATTACAAATCTTTTGGGGACCCTTTTTCATTTTCTCAATTACTAAAATAATGCAAAATATCGTCATCACAATATGCAAGACAGTTATTGAGTGTCACATTCTTCTCATATTCTGCAGTATTACTCACAAAAGTACTCAGGCACAAGATCAATGCATAGTAAAGGCAGTGTTTTCTTTTTGTTCCTGAAGTGCTCGACTCTACCTTAAAATCCCTTCAAAAATCCATGCAATCTCTTTCCAAAACAACCATATAATTTGTGTAATTTCACTGCCTATCCCGATTTGTATTATCTTTACTCAGGGTTGCTTAAGGACTCTCAGCTAAAACAAAAAGACATGGACTTTACCATCCAGGACAAGCCCTGCAGGTGTTAGCGTGTTAGCCATAGCCTCCATCTCCACTGTTTACACACCTCACTAGTTTTACACCACTAAATGACCGGAGAGCTTCAGGGGAAACACGCTGAATATAAAGCAGATTCATCCTGGTCGACACAAATTAAAGCTTTGGGCACATTGCTAAACATTTATTTAACCTTTGTTGTGTCCAGAAGCATCACTGCCAAAGGTTTATTAGCCTTTTTGTATTATAATAAATAAGCTGTACATCTTCTTCTCTTTATCTCGGTTTGGGACTTTTTTTTGGTGCTTCTCTTTTTTTTGTCACTTCTAAACATTTGATCCGCATCTGGAAAATAAATTAACACGTTGTTATGGATAGATTAACAGCAGCTGCCCTCGTGTAAACCTCCATCAAAACACTGTTGTATTGTTTTGCTGTGTTGTGCCAGTATAAACGAATGGGCACTGGCCGGGTCACATGATCAGAGTTTCCAGTCAAATACCTTGTCGCCTCAGGAGCCTTTAGGCTGAAACCTAAACAGCTGGGTCAGAAGCTAAACAAGTTGCCCTGGTTCAAAGCAGCCCATATAGATCTGTGAGTGCACCACGAGTTCAGATTGTATAGGCTTCATGTGTAGAAGTGAATCATGCTTTATAATTGGTTTAATGTTATGGAGCTGCTGTGAATGAGGAACAACACACACTGCCCGTCCATTGGTACAAAACATAGATATTATTATGATTAGACATTATAATCGCAAAACTATTTTCTTTCATACTTTCATACTGTCATTATAATTACTATATCGACTTATCATTCAATAAACAATGTATTTTGGGCTCGATATTTATCGTGTATACATTTATTAGCATTTCCTCCCTATTTTTTCTTTGTAAAACTTTCATTTCTAACTGAAGCAAATTGGGTTAGTTTAGTATATTATGATGCACTTTTAGAACATGTCATTTTTACGCCTGAGAGTTGACAGTGTCCAGTATCGTTAGAGTCAATAATATCGTTTATCGCGATACTTTCCTGCCTCAATATATCGTGACAGACCTAGTATTATCACATCTCCAAAAGAAAAAATAAGGAAAAGAAAATGCAGGATTTAGTTCATCTCCAAAGATGCTTGAACAGAATTTAATCAAAAATCTCAATGGAGGAGAATGATTTAATCAATCAGAAATAATAAAGCAGAAAATATTTTGAATTTTTCATGAAAAGCAGAGGGAAGTAGTATCTCAATTAGTTAAAAATGGAAATTGAGTGGAACATGTAGCCAACCAAAGCATGAAAACAAATAGAAAACTATGCTTATGAATCTTTATGAGGGGGTGTATTATGTTATGTTTTATTCTATCTGTGTGTTTTCTTAAGTCTCGATGAAACACTTGAAATGGCACTTAAAACGTTGAAACCCTTCAGTAGGTGATACACCATCATCGTGCCCGTGTCTGTGTGTCTCTGGTCTGTACGTTGAACTCTGAGCCTCCAGCTGTGCTCCTGCGGGACGTCCTGACCTCTCTGTTACCTCGGCTCACTGAAGGCGTCTGTGATCAAAATAAGTCCAACGCGTAACGCCCCGATCGGGACACACTGCCGGGACATCTTTTATTAAGAGCACCATTAAATATTCACCTGCTCTCGCGCCCCGTCGCCCTGCCCCCAACATCACCACTTTAACTGATACTGCAGCTGCCGTCGCCACTCTGCAATCAATATTATCCATTTGCTCCACAATTGAAAGCAGTTAAAATGAAATTAAAAGTATTATAGCTCCACTTTTATGCTATACTAATTTATTCCCCTTTTATATGTAATGTTATGTGATTATTTAATAATCCTCTAGTTCTGTGAAGCACTTTAATGACTTTGTACAAATTATAAATAAACTTGCTTCCATCTGTTTGTAAAATGAAATAGTAGCTATTAGGTTTGAAGATCAAGCACATGCCGTATTTTAGAAGAGAAACTTCGCACATCAATTACCACAGGCAGGTGCGTAGGAGATGAGGGTAAATCCCAATCGAAAAAATAAGTAGTGCATTAATCACGAATAAATCACATCATATACACACTCCTGTATCTGAGCACACACATCGCCTTAAAGAAAGCACTTGTATTAACCACAGGAGTCTCCAACCCTTTTACTTTGACACTTTTATGTAACGAAAGCGACAGAGAGCTGCTTGTGCATCAAAGAGGCTTGTCTTTCATTTTGTCCTCATACTCTACTTTATGTACTGAAAAGTTTCCAGATTCTGTTCAAAAGGTTCAGCACCCAAAGAAAATGTGTCTAAAATGTGTCTTATCGAGCACGTGTGACCGAGATCCCCGTTATTATATAAGCTGTTGGGCTTTTCCCATTGAATTATGAAACTGTGAATATTTTGGTTAGGGACATGTGAGAAAATGCTTTCGATTTAAGTGTTAATAATCATTATTAACACGATTAATTCTGATTAATCGAATTTCACTAAAGATCAATCGACAGCACTAATATATATCTATGTTTCTTATAAATACTAACAGAGCTCGGGTCGTCGAAATAAGATAAGATCAGATAAGATAAGATAGCCTTTATTGATCTCACAATGGAGAAATTTACGTGTTATATTCAGCTCTTAGAAACACTCTGGGTGTGCAGGAAATGTGAGGAAAAAAACAATTAACTAGTAAATAGACTACAAGCAAATAGACAACAAAACCGCTAAGATTCCTGGTGATTCCTGTGATAATAATTTAAAAAAAAGTTTGCTAGTGCCCCCTAACATGGCAGGTTTCCATTGTAACCTTTGTGTTAAATGAATTGAATATTACCCATATCTAACGTTACACATGTTGTTTTTTTTGTCTTATTGTAGGAGGATGTTTCCGTTCTTGAGCTTCAACATCAGCGACCTGGACCCTTCGGCGCATTATAACGTCTATGTGGACGTGGTTTTGGCCGATCAGCACCACTGGAGGTACCAGGGGGGCAAGTGGGTCCAGTGCGGCAAAGCAGAGGGAAACATGCCAGGTATGTACACAAAGAAACGCTAAGAATACTATTATTGTTTTTGTCCTTTCTATAATTATACATCATGTTTGAGACAATATTTAAAAACTTTACTATGTGTTTGATGCATAGGTTTTTCCACCAACAAAAACAGTGTTACATCATCTACAATGAGTCTCGTCATTGTTCAAAAAATCCGAGGTTTTTCAAAGCGGAGTCTCCCTTTTCACACGTTTGAAAGCTGGTGAACCGAAACATTATTTGTCTGTGATTTTTTTTTTTTATTGAAATGAATTAACGAGAGAGGTGTGATGACACTTTCCAGGTGTTGGTTGAAACTGTGGTAAAGTAACATCACAGTAATACCTAATCGCACCGTAACGTAAGGCAGGGATTTAAATAGGCTGTAGGTTAGCAGGTCATTGCGGTGTCAAAAATATTTCGTACAGCATAAAATCTGTGTCATTGTAAAATTGTGCCAGTGGATGCTGTTTAAACTTTGTGCACGATTAACTTCGCCCTCACAGGAAACCGTACGTACATGCACCCAGACTCTCCCAACAACGGCGCGCACTGGATGAGGCAGGAAGTGTCTTTCAGCAAACTCAAGCTCACCAACAACAAGGGCAGCACCAACAATGTGGCACAGGTATTGGTCTATCTCTTTCGCCCTCTGATGGTGGTGATTTTTTTAGCACTTTCTTATACAGATTATTTGTTCACCATTGCTCTCTATCACATTAGCAAAAAACAAACAAATATCTAATCGAATATATATTGAGATTAACACTTGCTCAATGGCCAGATGTTGATAGATTTCTATTTTGGCTGAAAGATTCTTGCTCTCACCAGCCATTTTGGATAATTGCCTTTATCTGAACATTAGATATACATTATAGTGTACACTCTACATCAGGGGTAGGCAAGTTCGCTTAGTGGTGATTTTCTTCATTATGAATAGGGCTGGGTACTGTTAATTTTTTCCCGATTCCGGTACTTCAACAATACTTGGTTTTTGATGCCGATACCTGAACGATACTATACTATCATATAGAACCATAAAACAGATTCAAATCATTTGAATTTCAATTGATTCATTTTCCTTCCATTTCATTTCTTTTGCATTTGTATCATTTGTTTGAGGTGAAACAACCAAGAAAGCTCCTTTGACTACAAAAGAAAAAAACACTTGTTTTTCTTATTTTTTAGCGTTAGAAAAACAAAAAAACACGCACGTTCAGTCTGAATTAGTGTGCAGGATGAAAGTAGAACAAAAGGATGAGAAAAAAAGTGTCCGCCCAACTACTGTATATATAGCTCATTACACCATATGTATGGTATACACCAGGGGTCACCAACCTGGTGCCCGTGGGCACCCAGGGGCCCTTTGGGGCATGTCCAGTAGCCCTTGGAGCTTTTTTTAAAGTGTAAAACACTTCATTTTCTTGAATGTAATTCTTAAAATTACAGTTATTTCGGTTCTTGTGACTCAGTATGAGTTTAAAATAAAGCTATTTTAATATAATATGGGGTCAATATCCTATAAGTGAACAGTGTACGTTTAAGTCTTTAGGATTTGTTTTTAACTGGTAGCCCTCGAACAACTTAATATTCTTAAAGTAGCCCTCAGCTGAAATAAGGTTGGTGACCCCTGGTATACACATACGATGTAAGTAATAAATACTTTTTGGGAGCTATATAGTTGTGCGGACACTGTTTTTCTCATCCTTTTCTTATTTAACAAAAAAAAATATTTTTTCCCCTAAATTTACCCAATTTTTTCAGTTTTCCCCCCAATTTTTCTATGTCTTTTTCCCCAATTTTCCTCCAATTTTAAATATTTTTTCCAATTTATTTTCTTCCTACATATTTTTTGGTTTTCCAATTGTCTTCCCTTTTTAAAAAAAAATGTTCAACTTGTGTTTCACTTTTTTTTCCTTTTGAATTTTGATGGCCAACTGCATCAAATGGACTTTTTGGTACCTGCTTTCGACACTTTTATTTTCTCAGTACCAGTAGTACCTTTTTTTTCTATAACCAGCCCTAATTATGAAAAGTGTGGTATCTTTCCTAGATATATGTGGACAGTGACAGCATATTCAGCCTTTTAAGGGCACTTCAACAAGTATTTGAACCCTAATTTGTATCATATTATTTCTTAAAATCATTACAGGTTTCAAGCTGAAGGGCTGGACTTTGCCTTACATTGCCTACCCCTTCCCTACACATACACTTTTAATTTGTATTAGTCATAAGTTTCAAGGCAGAAACACCTCGCGTTGAGAACACACATCATCCAGTGGAATGGAGCACTAATCTGGATCTTTGTGTCTCTTTCCGACAAGATGATCGTGCTGCAGTCGCTCCACAAGTACCAGCCGCGTCTGCACATCGTGGAGGTGAAAGAGGACGGAACCGAGGACCCCTTCCTCTCAGCGAAGGCCCAGACCTTTGTGTTTCCAGAGACGCAGTTCATCGCCGTCACCGCTTATCAGAACGCAGATGTGAGTCACACCACGGGCAGGGGGCGCTGATGAGGAACATCAAGGTCCTCAAACTCGCAGAGTATTAACTAGCTTACGGCATCGTTATCAAATCAGGACAATAAGAGTTAAGAGAATTATTTGGCACTTATTATGAAGCAACAGTACTTTATTTTCCTTACTCTCAGACAGTTCAGCATAATAGGAGTGGACACACGGGGTGATTGTTGTCGTCATGGGGACCACTTAGCCAGCACTATCAAGAACTGTTAAATACATGTTTACCTTATGCATAAACACTACTTAAGTTGTACTGTATGTCTTGATGAGGGTTTAGTTGAATGATTTATGCCAGCGCTGGCTCTGGTTAATGTATGGCACTGTCAATAATGCATAGAACCTAAATTATGCTGCCTCAAGTACATACGTGCAAGTGCATACTGGAAGTTCATCCAAGTGTCACCTCACCTTGACTTACCCCAGATTGTTTTTTAAAATAATACTGGAAGACATTGTACCCCTCACAATCCAACATAACTATCTATATTTAAATCTAGAGCTGAGTTTTAGATATGTTTTCGAAACATTAACGCTACTAAAATAACGCTGTATGATGAGTAATTATTGTGCTTTGACGTCTCTTGTTTCTTCTCTCCCTTTTTCCAATGCCCTCTCTCTGTCTGCGCCTGTCATTGCCCTCCTCCTGTTCCTACTACACAGATCACTCAGCTCAAAATAGACCACAACCCCTTCGCCAAAGGTTTCCGAGACAATTATGACACGTAAGTAAAGCCAAATCATCATTAAGTGTTTGGCGAAGTTTGTATTTAGAAATGGTTTGTGTCTGCTTCGTATTACGCGGTTATCCGAAAGTGTTAACATTAGTGTGTCATGCTTGTTTAATTCTTCTTTAACATTGCAACACGTCGCCTCTTTAAAAATCATCTTCAGTTTAATAACCGCTCTGCAAATCACACGCGTGGAAAGTGAAGCGACAGGGTGCTGGATGTTTGACAGCTTGAGGTTTTGGCGCAGGAAATAACACCTTCTTTTCCCCGTTCCTCTCTCTCTCTCTCTGCTGCTCTGTCACAGGTTATATGCCCCGCCCGAATCAGATCGCCTCACACCATCTCCGTCTGAAAACCAGCAGCTGTTGGCGGGAACATGTTACCCTCCTCAGGGCTACCACCTCACAGATCAGTACATGAGCCCCTTGCCCCAAAGCCGCTTCTTCAGTCGGGACGCTCTGGGCGGCATGGCTCAGCTTCCCAAGGACCCCTCCCACTCCTCGCCGAGCCCGGGACCACACAGCCGCTGGTACCAACCCCCAAACCGCCTTGACTTCGCTTCGACGTATGACGGGGACTTTTCAGGAAATGGTTTTTACAAGCCGTTCCCCCTGCAGACATCAGCGCACCATCCCCTCAGTTATTACCCCGATCACGCGTTCGGAGCGAGCAGCGTGTCTGTAGCGAGTGCTCCCACGCCGGGATGGGGCGCCAACCGACCCTCTACCCAGTTCCTAAGCCATCCCAGCAAACCTCCGACAAGCTTGGGCTGGTTCAGACCCATATCGTCCTCCTCCTCCTCTTCCTCTTCCTCCATGTCGCCCGGAAACCCAAGACTACACCCGCCCTCCCTCCTGGAGCCCCTCCCGCCCCCGTTGCATCAGGACAAGCCCAAAGACGGCGGGGTGGGGGAGGAGACCTGGCTCGAACCGGCGTCTGTGAAATCGGCTGACTCTGCGGACTCGGGCCTGTTTGAAAGCGGGGTCTCGGACAATAAGAAAAGGAGGACGTCACCGTACGCGTCCAGCACAGAGAACTCCCCACCGTCCCGCACCGGGGAGGACAACAACAGTGATGCAGACTATTACGGCTACTACACCCACTGAGGACATGAAACATAAGCCTATTTTGGTGTCTATATTTGTGTTACATTTTATACAAACTCAGACTATCAGCCCATATAGTGTGCCATGATTAAATGCTAAAGTCATGCATTATAACAGCCTGGCCAGTCAGACTTAGTCACTTTTGTCACGAGTGGAGTTGGTCTGGAATCCATGCCAGCTCCATCAACTTCTAAAGAATGCTCATTGTATTAATTGTATTGGAAGAAAGGTTTAAACTCCAATTTAAATGATTTTTCAAACATTACAGACTGTAACTCAAGTTGTTTTGTACAAACTAGGGATGACTGGTCAGGCACATGCAACTCCTCTGACTTTACCATCGAAAAATATCTCAAGTCTTTGTCAAAGTGTCAAAAGGTAACATAAGTTTTAACGATTGATGTCACAGTTTGTTTCCCCAAACAGGCCGAGGTGAAGTGACTGGTCCTGCCCCATTGTCCTAGAGGCACATAAACACCTGCGACTTTCCAAACGTGTAAATTTACAAAAAAATGATCTTTATATCTCTATACCTGACAGTCGCCCTGGGGAAATTGTCTCTTCTTCATGCATCAAATGTTTTTGTCTGTCTCCTGTCGACCCCTTTTATTCTTAACCATTCAGATGTAGTCAGTGTTGCCTACCACAAAATGCTTCTCAGTTCCCCTTCATAATTTTACAGTAATTATAAATTACCCCCTCTCATGTGGCTGTGTTAGAACTGGCTCCTACTAGTGGTGAGGGAAGAACATTGCACGTTTGTAACAAGATTTAAAAGGGATTCTTGAACTTAGGTTATCAGGTGCTGTTTAATAAGATTACTTTAAATTATCAGTCGACATTAAGATTACCAGAAAATAAATTTAAAACACTGGAATCCTGATTTTAAATTACCGACATCCTAAAAATACTGCCCCTCTAGTCTTTTCAATCCACCATCCTTTTTGGACATGGAACTGAACAGTATGAGCGACTAATACTAACGCATATTGAGTCCCTTACGAACACTGCCCACTCCAGTCTCAGTAATAGCATCTGGTGTAAAAAGAAAATTGCCAAAAATCACCAAGCAGCTGGTTTGCTGTGGCTTCCTGTGATGAACAGTTCATGTAGCCGACAAGCATCTGCAATAATCAATGTAACATGTGGAGCTTATGTGAACCATACATGACAAGAAGCAACTAGAAATTTTAAAAGATGGGAAATACTGAAGAATAGTTGCCTTTTGATCTGTGTATTCGGATTTATGTGGAGAAAATTCTTATTTTTGTTTGTGTTTAGAGGAACCAGGGTCTGTCGCAGCACATGAGAACATTTACAATCCTAAAACCCTCTACTGATTTGGACTTCCCTTATTTTACAAACATGTATAACCATAAATACCGGTATAAATGGGGAAATGTCTATATCAGCAGCTGGCAGTAGCAGTAGCAGGTGACGTGTAAATGCGGGTTTGTTCGAAGCGGCCGCATTTGTAGGTAAATAAACAAGACGCTGTCGCCCTCTGAGCAGCGACACAGGAAGCGAGAGTGGCCAGGCGTCTCCTCTCTGGGCTCCAGCGTGAGGTGACACATGCTGCAGCTCAGTGACAGAGATCAAGTGTGATCAGAGAACTGCTCTTCACCCAACGCAGGTGCCCCAACTGCCCCCAACGCCACTGCGGGGCAAAGAACCGCAAACAACAGGCTATTCGCAGTAACATATATATATTTACAGTGGGTTCAGGAAGCATTCATACCCATCTTTTATCGAAGTCGGATACTGAAAACATTCAAATGATAAGCAGTTTTTTTCCTTTTGAAAGTCCTACAATAAGGCTTATATAGAGGCTGTACCTTTGTCTGTCATGGGCAATAAAGTGAATTTCACGAATGTTCTAAAACAGCCCCACTAAGCTTAAAAGCAAAGAAATTGTCTTTTACAGGATTCAAACAAGCCCTTGAATTATTATTATCATTATTTATTTATTTTCCCAAAACTTTGATTAACTTATTATTTATTTTTGCCCATAAAATGTTGTATGGACTTTTACTTTTTCCTGAACCCACTGTGTGAACAAAAGACTCATATGCCGTCAACTACTGAGGACATGACATAATGATGGGTGTTCGGAAACAGTCATCAGATAAATGTGAAAATGTATAAAGACGATCAACCTGAAAGTGTGCACTGTAAAATGTATCTTATTTCTTGAAAAGTGTCTCCAACCTTTTTATTACTAGACAATCTGTGTGACAGAGAGGTCTATTTCAAAAAGCAATGAATTCTTGTGTGGCCATTTAAATGCTGAGAATGGTATGGTATGATTGGACCCACCCATGTAATTTATGCATCATATTTATTATTTTTGATCTGATACAGTTATTGTGAGAAATCAGTCAAATATAAGTTAAGTGCAATTCACACATTTGACTGAAACCCCAAAGTTTGTCAATTGATCGAAAGTGTAGCGCGTGTTGTGGATCAACACTGGCGCTGAAGGTGTGACCCCTACTGGTTCACTTTGGTATTACAGCAAAATGAATCATGAACATAATTTAATATTGAAGATTTAACCCCTCTATTTTGTGTTGTTTGTGTCACTTGTTTTATTTTTGATGAAAGGTATCCAGGCTGTAATTTCAGGGATTTTAGCTGTAAATGATTAAATACGAAGCAGGGTCCGGGTCGAGTGTGATGCGCATGTTTATTTTGTGTGTGATCGATCGTTTACGTCCAGGGGAAAACTGCCCACAGACATTTCATCCTCAGCAGCAGAAGAGCCCTGTACAATGACAATCAGCAGAAAATGTGTTCATTTTGTTAAAATATTAATACGACTTTTGAAGTGAAAGCTGTTATTTATTAAAGGTGGCATCTGTATATTGTATTGTTCTTTTTTTTATTAATAAAAGTGATAACGCCAAAGCTGTGAGCGGGTGCATTTTGGTGAAACAACAAAACACAAAACTGTTGACAACATTTCTTCTTTATTTATCATATTTGGTAACATTAACTTCTTTTTTTTTCTTTTTTCTCCTTATCTGACTAGCAGATACTTCCCATGCACCTGTCATGGTTGTATATTATAACAATAATCTAAATACACTTGAGCACAATCTCCTTCAACTCCGGAGCGGATCATGAATGCTGTCTGTGTTTCAATACTTAAAAAGTTTATTTGTATACGAAGATTTATAACAAAGTCACCAAAGCTTTAGATTGTCTAAACTGGCAAAGCCCGGGTTCTCCCTGAGATCCCAGTAAGTCCCTTTGGTCACCCAGACGTCCCGCCCACACTGGTCCTTGGCTTTCCTGAAGAAAAAAAAAAAAAGAAGTAAACTCCAGGGTAATTTCTCGCTGCACAGAAAACAAAAAGATCCTCGAAAGTATATCCGAAGTTTGAGTGTGACTGCGTTGGTTTGTTTGATAAAGTGAACTTACTTGAAGAATCTAGGAGCATGCTCTTCCCCCTTTTTGGAGAGCTCCTTCCTCCGCAGCCTCTGAAGTTCCTCGATCTCATCTTTTTTTCTGTCTGCTTCGTCCACCAGCCCGTCTTCCAACATTCTGTTTAAAAAAAAAAGAAAAGAAGAACCAAATCAACTCGGAGAACACGCACTTTTTAGTAACTTTTTACCTCCTGGGTACGAGACAGTATTACGAGGTCTCATATATAACATATAGATCAAACTTTCCAAAAAAATTAAATTCAACACAAGCCACAAGGGGTCAAAAGCCCATCTAGTACTGTACCTCGGTCCACATTTTGGGGAAATCATCATACAGGCACGATTGACATCAGCCATGGGATTTATATTGAGATTGAGAACTACTGCTATAGAATAGAAATGAGACCTATTGATATTCAGAGCATCTACGCGTCAAAAAAAAAAAGGGTACTCGCCTTTGGTCTGGTCTCAGTCTTGAGTCACTTGGAGGAAGGAAATGCTCCAGCTCTGGGGGCAGTTCGTTCATCTCCATCGCGAAAGAAGAGAAGCCATAATACAGCAGGTGATCCTTTGGCTGAGGGTCTGTGGGAGGAGACAGTTATTAAGTCTATTGCACTGTTACGCTCTGGCTTGCATTCAGCTGGTGTTAAAGACTGTAAACCTGCTCAGACACCAAAGACTTTGCACTCACTCGGTTTCCAGACACATTTGGGCGTGGGCAGCGTGTCACAGAAGACGCCCTCGTGCCACAACCCTCCGAATCTGTGAATGACACTCCCGCTCTCATCCAGCACCGTCCCCTGCACCTCGTTTTTATTCGTCTCCGAACCCCAGTAGCGGGACTGTGGAGAAACATAGAAGAAACTGAATTATAATTACAAGTACAGCGGATTTATGCAGTGCCTTTCCCATGGTGCTTCGTATTTTTCCTTTCCTCATGCACAGTAGAGATAAACTTCCCTGGGGCTAACGGACATATGGCTGCCAATCTGAGCCAATGACCTCCAAAATTCAACCAACCACACAATTATCATAATACTGTATTATAGAGGTTAGTATTCTAGAAATAAGTACATCTGTCCTTGATTCGAGTAACTAATTTCAAGAGATCTTCCAGTGTGGCAAGATATTTTTTCACATAAATTCCATCCATCTTCTTCCACTTGTCCTTTGCCAGGTTGTGGGGGTAACCGTTTGAGCTGCCCAAATCACATTGCACCAGCCCCTATGGCTCCTCCTGCAGGTGCTGAGTCTACGGAAGGACAGCCTAACGATTCTAACCAAGCCTGTTGGTCTCTTAAAAGGGGCTCAGTGTCTGACCCGTCAACTAGGACCTGTTTGCCATGGGAGACCCAACCAGGGCCACAAAGCCTTCGACAACATAGCTCCCAGGATCATTCGGGTTACACTTAAATTAAGAATAAAGAAGCTCATTACTTGAATTAAGTTTTAGATTATTTTTCTTAATTCAAATGTAAAAGGAAAAAAAATTACCCCACTGGCAGATTTCTTGTAATTATAGGTCCTCAAATCCATAGTCCGGTTCACTATGTTTAAGTTTCACTATGTTAGGTTTAGGTTTCACTGTTGTGGGATTTTCGTGGAGAGTTTGAAAACTATATATTTTTGGAAACCTTTTGGTATAAGAAATTAGAAAAACAATGTTTCCATTTGCCCTTGTCATTTGGTAAAATTGTGCAATTATACTAATTTTCCCATTAGAGTAGTTCTGGTCGTTGTTACGGTAACTCCATGAAATATATGACCAAATTAAATTTTCTGCCAGATTTTGTAGATTTCCGGCCATCTACGTTTTTTACTCCCCATAAAAATGTTTGTTCAATTTATTATCGCTATTATTGCACTTTTTTTTTCTTTTTTTTACATATCAGAGCAAATGGAAACTTTCAAAAATGAATAGTTTTGATACTCTCAACAAAAATTTGGCGAAATTACATAGTGAACCGGACTACAAGGATAAATCTTATTATTTCAAGAAACGTTTTACTTATTCTTCTAGGTGACTTTTTGAAGTAATGGAGGCGGTGAAGGGTCTTGCCCATGAACACAATGACACTCTACCATCAGAGCCACAGTCGGCCAAATCCCAGGATCTTCCCCATTCCCCCGTGCTAGTGCTCGTGCTGGCTTCAAGCACAAGTTTGAGAACTGGAGGCCTGCTCTCGCAACAATTACGACTCTATTGGGTTAAGTCGAATATGAGGTTTTCTCTCATTTACCTTGACAAACGTGATCTTGCAAGTGCAGACGCTGCTGTTGAGGTTTTGAATGGTGACCTCTCCGTAGTGCTCCAGGTATCGCTGCTGACTGAAGACGTTGTGGATGCACGTCACCACCTTGTTCCACTCGTAGTGATCTCCATACCTGGAATAATCATCAGTAATCAGTCATAGTCATTTTAAATCCATGTATATTTTCATCAGTTCTATCACTTTTTATTTTATATTAAATTCATGTCTAATCCTGGCTAAATTAATATCAACATTTGGCTTGTTGGCTCAGGTTAATGTCACAAATATGTAATAAATGCATTACTTTGGAAGCGTGACATTGACCATTCCTGTCGGTATAATCTCCAGGGACTTTCCCCAGAATTTATTCTTCCATCTCTGGTCTGTTGAAAGGAAAAACAAAACGTGCATAAGAAACGATTAAAAGCCTTTTATTAACTACATTAAAGTGACTCACCTTGCCAGAAGCTGAAGTTGTCCGACTCGGCGTGACAGGCTGAAATGGGCGGATGGTGGCAAACCTGAAAAAAACATTACTGAGGTTTAAAAAAAAAAAGATTAAACATGATTTAATCTGTTGTGTGAACTCCTAGTCATTCGTAACTTAGACTGGGAGAATTGAATAGGACACATTTCTCTCTTTGGCAGCTTTTCAGTCACACATCAGTTATCAGCTTAATCATCTCGTCCCACAGGGTGCAATGAAAGGCTCTGTTACAATCGTCCCGCTGCGAAGATGACTGTATCACATTCACCTGTTCGCTGATGAGCTTGAAGCCGCGGTCCTCTCGGATGCACTCGTAAGTCTCTCCGAGCACCGGGTTAACGGGTTTGTAACGGTTTCTGAAGGTAGCCGTGGAGTAACCGGAGATGGCGAAGGCAGCGATGTAGAGCTGTGGAGCAGAACGGGAGAGTTAAAATGTTTGGTACTAAATTGTGTTTATAGAATGCTTTGGAAATCCACAATGTTACAGTTTTCACCATTGCCATTGAATTGGATTTTTGACATAGGGCCTCATTTCCTAGTTATCCAGAGTGCTGTTGATTTCTGGAGATATTTATATATATTTTTAATTCATAAAGTCCTTATATTTGAAGAGTTTTGTGGTGCTAGGCCAGTGCTAGGCTAGTGCATGTCTATGGTAACTAGTAGCCTGCATTATAAACAGTCTGACCCCAAGCACAGAGCACCTGAGGCAAATCACTTATAACACCAGACTATCGATGTAAATGTCTGTGTTGACTGAATATTTTTTTTAAATATAACCATTTGGCTTTTTTTTTTTGCAAAGAACTTATATTTGAGCAGCATCAGCTTCCTGGTTGTAAGCTACGCAGCAGGGGAGTGATCTGCTAGGTTACCGGCGGCCGCCATTACTACATGTGGAATTCACAAAGGAGCTTTCTACAAATCAGATATGGCAACGTCTGGAGGACTACCCCATGATTTTGAAGGTTTTTAATGCAGGCTACTAGTTACCATAGATATGCCCTAGCCTAGCACTAGCCTAGCATTACTAAACAAATCAAATATAAGGACTGCATGAATTAAAAAAAAAAAACTCTAGAAATCAACAACACTCTAGATAACCAAGAAATGAGGCCCTATGTAAAAAATCCTGAAATATCCCTTTAATTTGTTATATATTTATTACCATCCTGTGATATGGGTCTGGTGTGTTGGCAGCCGTGTCCAGCAGCTCACTGTACTCCAGCTCCTCACAAAGCCTCTGCAGCAGATTCACCGGTTCATTCAGAGCCGCCGGCATCGACACTCGAGCTAAATCCTTCCCTAAAAGTCACACACAACAAGGTAAATGCTTATATTTAAATGAACATATAATCATAGTAAGTGCTTGTTTGGAAACGTGCCTATGTTGTTGTATAGGATGGCCATGAGCCCCACGTGGCTGTTGTCGGGACAGAGGGCGGGCAGTGTGGTTCGCCGTCCCGTGCTTTTCGGGGCGACACTGTTGGGGGCTCTGGAAATGCTGGCACGGTATTCACGAGTGGCTAACGCTGCAATGAGAGCAAAACAAGTTAACAATGGGATTTTATTGAATTTTTTTGAAGTGCATTTTATTCAGTTTAATGAAGCTTTTAGTCCTCTGTGTATTATTATGAAGCTGCTTTATGTTTGCCACAAATTTGAGAATCTCTAATTTAATCTAGAGCATTTACCCACAAAGTTTTGCATCATTTGTTGCTGCAACAGTCCACTCACCGTGTCCCTCTTCTGGCTCAGAGTTGGTCGTGCTCCCATCGCTCAGTCCGGATTCGTCCGTGAGCTCAGATGAACTCCCACCGAGAAGGTCGTCACTGGCGTCAAAATATTCAGCAACTGAATCTACCACTGATGGAGCGCCACGGGACGAACATCCCGTCAGCTCAGACTGCAGAGATAGGAAGACATTTTTATTAAACATTTAAGGATACAGGGTTCGGGTTAGGGTTATAGGATTAGGGTTAGGGTTAGCGTTTTCAGAATCAAAGGAGACTCACTGGTACATGTAATGTGTTGGATTGGCTCAAGTTGTTCGATGCCCAGACTTCTTGAAGTTTTTGACGCTCGAGACAGAGGGTCTCATGGACTGACTTCAGGGACGAAAGAACTAACATTGAAAAGAAGAAAACATTATATAAACCTTTGTACAGTTCTGTGTAAAAAAAAATACAGGTATTTAGTCCAAAACAAGTGCTCAGGAGGTGTCTGTATGTTGATCGTTCTATGGTGAAGGTGCCCTTTGGTTTTTAGGAAACAGAAACAGAAGATAGAAAAGAAAGTAACCTATACTCTTCACTCTTAAAATTGTCTATAGACTTTTTTTGAAGCCTTTTTTGAAAGGGGCTGGTTAATCAAAAATCTTTAAAGACAGTATGTGCTGCATGTTTCCCACATGTAGCAGCCTAACATAGGAGTGATCTGAGTCTTTGGCTCATATTCATAAAGGGCACCACTTGATAATCATAGAGAAAAGCTTAAAATGGAAGAGATTGCTTGATTCAGTCACAAAGGGATTAACAGGATGAATGAGAGTGCAAATAAACAGTTTTGTTTCTGACCTCGTAGCGATGTGGTGCAGATGTCCTGCTGGAGTTTTTTGCTCTCAGGTGATGAAGCTGTGGGCGGAGCTAACTGAGAGTAAACATAGTCTGGTATCGAGGGCATCGACGCACCCAGGTGAGAGGAGTTGCTCAACTGGCTGGAAGACAGCTAAAAATAAAAGCAAAACAATGGTTACCACTTCTCAAAGTAGGACAGTGTCTATATAAAATATCTAACAATATATAAAAGTATAAGCATGATGTATTGTAATTTACAAGTTTGTGCAGCTTTGAAACTGTTCTTCAATCTGAACACTAGATGGCAGTATACTTACTGTTTGCAACTAAACTGTAGAATGGCATTATGCTGTGTGCTGCACTAATGTATAATTGTTCTGTGCTTGTGCAGAGACTGAATACATACACAATAGATCAAGGTTACTGTAAGGTTTATCTGACTCCTGTAACACAACTCCCCACTGCTGCATTAACCGCGATGTTACTCATCACTGGTGTAAAATGGTCTGTGTGCGTCATAAGTGAGGAAAGCTGTGTAACATGAAGACCAGGATTCACTAACACTTCCCCGCAACATAGACACTATAGAAGCAATTAAGGATTAGGGGATGAAATTAAATACAAGCACCCCATCATCCATACTCAATAAGTAAATTCACCACTGGATTACTCACCGATTTGGGAAGCCCACGAATAGGCTTTGGAAAAAGAAAGACACCAAAGTTATGAGATGTTCAAAAGTTAGTAAATAAATCTGAAAAGAAACTATAGAGATATTGCTTACCATCCCGAGTGCCTCTACTCTTGACAGGGTGCGCGAGTGTCCCCACATTCTCGCAGACCTCGGCCTTTTGGGTTTCTCAAGTGAAAGATTCTGCGGAGACACATATTAAAGCTGAGATGCATCTAAATCAAAAGCGAAATATAAAAGCGCTTTACCTGTATGCTAATGATGCGCTGCAGGTCTCCGTTGCTGACGACTTGGCTCGTTTCCAGAGCTTGCAACCTCTGGATTAAGCGGTTTAACTCCGACAGGTCCAAATGGCACCGGTGCAACTCTGGACAAAGTAGCACAGACTGAAAACTTCACATAGAATCACTTTTTGAAGGTATTTTTCATGAGGCAGAGAGTGATGTTTACCCTGAGCACATGTTTCTGGAGCGTGCGATTGCTGGAGCCAGGCCGACACTTTGCTGTTCACGGCTGTGTTCGCTGAAGGTGGCTTTTGTGCTTCTGTAAGAGTCAGGGCTATGGGGCTCTATGTGGAAGATACGAAACAGAGTTATTAAAGGCAAATTCTAAATGATGTCTCTGTAAATTCGATACTCACTGCAACCCCATTGGTTAGATTTTGGCCAAGTGCAAAACTTAATGGCTGCAAGAAACCACTTTGAACTTGAACTGCCTCGTTTTTCTTATACAAACGATGGGCTTGTAGCTTTGTCACCCAAATATAAAAGAGTTCATGGTTTTTGGCCTGACAACAAAAAGCAGTATTAGCAACATGTATTAGTATTATTTTTAAATGTCAAAGTATTTCTAGATCTTGTCACCTTCATGTGGTACAGAATATCTCCTGCGTCCAAGTCAATACGATTTGATTTTTTATTTATTGACATAACAGCATGGCTAACATCTAGTGATCCCTGGACTCGTCCCCTTGACACCTGACACAAAAAAAACCAAGTTTATGCACATTCAGAACCAAACACTTTACAGTTAAAATACCGTAAAAGCGACTCACGTCATGTTGACTCTTGGAGTATCTCAAAATCCCAGCTTCTAAGACAAAATATCGCTAAAGACGACATGAGACATCCTTGTTATATTACATTCTGCAATGCGGAGAGATGAGAACAAGCGTCTACAAACTGGTGATTTCCTGACCTTGTGCCAGCCCTTGAGAGGCCACTTCCTCCTCTTGAGCAGATACCCCTCACAGAGGCCTGGGGTGGGCATGTCCAGGGGATTGTCACCTGTGTTCGTTTCTACATGGAGGTCATCGATTATCTCCCAGTCTTTAATGATCTGTGGATAATATAGAAGAGTCTGAGCTGAAATGTGACAGTGACACTGGATTGTTGCGCTACATTTGTGGACACACAGTTTTAGGCTTTTATGTAGGGAGATCAATACATAATTCTACCCACCATAATGTCTCCCTTTCTTCAGTGTTTACAAGGGAATTATACTTTATAAAGTTAGATGTCTATAGAGAATATGTTGAAAATGGTCACACAACTTACTACAGTTTTACAACTTTTTGACACTGAATGCTGCCTGATCATCATTAAAAAAAAAAAAACTCAAACCATTTTGGAAACATCCTGACATGAGGAAACAGTGGATGAAGTAATGAATAATAATAATAATATATCGCCAAATTATTAGCATAAAACTAGGACATGCAAAATCCAGATTATCAATACATGGCAAAGTCACAGAGGTTTTTCATCAGATCAAACTCTACACATTTTTTTTCTAAAAACAGCGAAAAAACAAATATGCACAGTTATTTAACTGAGCGAATTTCTCCAGTTCAGCTTTACTCAAATCTAAAAGCTTCTCAACTGGAGCTTACAGCCTATGGGCCAGTGTCATTTGAAAGCTAAGACCTACAAACCAGAATGTAACTTTTTTTGCTGCGTTGTCGCCGCGTTTATGTCACATTCTTGAAGCATTTTCGTCTCTTTTTCGTAGTTTTTTTGTGTGTGTTTTTGTTGCTTTTCTGACACAATTTTGTCACCTTTTTGTTGCGCTTTGTCATTTTTTTTTTTACGTAAGAGGTTAAATATGAGCAGAAGTTCCGTTGCAGTCACGATTTTTCTTAATTTTGTTCAATTTGATCTTGATTTGATGTCGCTTTTCGTTTTGTATTGTTTTGACACTTGACAATTGATGAAATACAAAAATGCTGATGATGATTTTTGTTAAGTAAAATATTGTTTGTCATCAGAGTCAAGACAGTTATCAAATATAGCACTGTTTTTCACATTCAACTTAAGTAACAGGACTGACTACTATCTCTACAAACAAAGGCACTGCCACGCCAAAATCCAGCCGTAAAATGACATTTCTTTGACACACAAATAGTCTCAACCGTGACTGACCAGTCTGGAGTGAGGCGAGGACACTGAGCTGCTGCTGCGCGACTGCGGGGGCTTGTTCCATGTTGGGGATGACTTCTCCAAACCACTCGCCAAAGAGTGACTGCGGTTGAGAGCAAGGCCATTGGGGTCCATTGTAAAGAAGCAACTCAGATTTGGGTTGTTTGGGCCGTTTTATTCCACAAACTGCCACTAGCACCCTGTAAAAGAAGTCAAATACATTAAAATACCATTGCAACATTAGCTTTGGTTTGGTTTAGTTTAGAGAAAAGTCACCAGTATCATAGAAAAGACATTTGACAAGAGCCTTTTGAAAGCAGTACAGCAGAGAGAAAGGATGAAACCACAAAAGACTGTAATCCATTTAGCGAACACAGGTGAGAACCAGAGGCCAGGCTCTGAATAGAACAGACCGTGTTCTCACTCACAGTGACTCTGCTGGTAAAATAAGTGAATTATGGGTTTTTGTATGTAGTGATTTTGTTTTCTTTGTTTGTGAATGTGCCTCAAAGAAAGAAGGTCCAAGGTTTCAATTCCCAGTCCATGTGGCCTTATTTGTGTTGATTTTGAATGTTCTCCCAGTGTTTGGATAGCTCAATAGCAGAAAATAGGAGGGTCCCAGACACTGCATGATGCCCTGTTCTCCTCAAGGATGAACCAGTGCCATTGAAGGATGTGTCAAATACAAACTGTCCCTATTGGTACAATAAAGTACACCTCACCTTTTACCAGGATTGAAAGTGGTAACAATAGGTCATTTCAAATTAGACAAAGCAGTGCATTTAAAGTATACATTTAGCGCATCTTAGTCACAAACAAGCACAAATGCACAGTCAGTCAACTGTACAGTAGCCATGCTGCCTGTGAGAAGGATTACTTACTGCTTAATTGGTTTTCAGAGGGATGTTTTTAGCATATCACCTTTTGAACACAGGGTGAGATTGGCTTGGCAAGTCTCTCCTTCACTAGGCCTAACATTGAAATTGTGTTGCAGTACCATGGCTTGATTATTTTTTTCACTGCTGTAAAATTATAATCAATTCCAACGTGGAAAAAAATGAATCTGTGAAATATTGTGTCCCATAATCCCATAAAGTAAATACAAAGCCATTAGGTTATCATGATACATTAGTGCTAAAAATAGCTCTGTGCATTAGTTTCACTGTGGTTGCCTCTCATGCCAGGCTAAGTCAGGCAGAGCTGTCATTATGTAAGGATCGGGGATAACAGTGACAGACCTCCCTGCTGATCAAAGCGCACGGGGGAAACAGGATGAACGGATTTGTGCGCCTCAGAGCTTGCTTCACACAATGCAATGTTTTCTTACATTTTTTTAGATTACATTGTTATCTACATAATAGACTACAATATAAATTATCCCAAACTGTAAAAAAAAAAAAAAAAGAAACAAAACAAAACGTTCTATAAAATGCATAACTAATACTAATAATTAATTGTGGCATAACTGTAATCAATACGCACAACATCCAACTATGACATGATAAAGTGAAACAACATATATAAGTAGTTGCACATCCAAACACACTGAATGCCAACTTTAAAATAAAACCTACCTCACAATCTCCTCCGAGGTGCATCGTCCGACGTAGCCGACTTCTTATTAACTCATAAGTCCAGAGCGCGCAATGTGCATGACAGAAGATATAGCCTCTATGAGAATTAGTAAATCTTGAAAACTCTAACGTTACATGTTGGAAAAAGTCAATCTGGCCTCGTTATCGCGGGTTCATATCAGTGTCCACGGCCCCTGTCCTTTTGGTGGGTGACACGAGCGCCCTCCAAATCCTCCAAGGAGAGCTGTGCGTCGCAGGCAGCGCGCAATGTGTCCTGGGCATTATCCGCATTAACGGGAATTACTCAGTGTCTAGCTACAGAGGGATAGTCGACGGTAAATCCAACCACTACCTCTGCATACTGGGTCTATCGACAGTTGACTTATACATAGGCCATATAAATGCTATGTTTGGGTTTTTCAATAGCAAAACATAGGCAATGTTGAACACTGTTCATAGGCAAAACACACACACTGTTAAACATCTTAACAGGTCAAGTTACATTTGAACATTATTTGATAGCAGCTTCAAAATACTTGCATCCATTAAACTTGTGAGTTTTTAATCCAAGCAGTTTCTGCTCGGAATCGTTTGCAGGATGTCAGATTAGCCTCCCCAAGTTGCTGTTGTGAACTGCTTCCCACCCTCATAGATGTTTTGCTTGAGGCTCCAAAGGTCAGGGGAGTGGGGGGTCCACATCATGAGTTACTCTCTCAACAGTTTAGGGGAGGCCGGATAGAAGGTTTATGCACAACTGCAAGCTTCTGGAGGGTCCTACACCTTGATGTTCGGGAGACTAGGCAGCAGCTTCAAATACCTGTTTGCTGCTTTGTAGCAGTTCTCTTAATCTGATGTATTTGTCTGGCAGAAACCGTCCTCATTGTGCCTTTAGCTGCACAAACCCGTGTGTGCTCTGAAGCAGCCACAAGTCTCTCAACAGTACCATGGTCATGGTTAATCTTTCATGAACTATACCTAGTCCAGATATTCAACTATTGGACACTTTTCATAATTTCCCATAGCCTATATATTTATGGGGTAGCACAAGATGAACTACAGCAACATCTAGTGGTACAGAAAAGAGAGTGGATAATATATTTCAATTTGGCAGGAGCAGGCATAATGAAGCAGGACATAATGGACTAACTGACCCAGATTAACATGCTGTAATCACCAGATTAAAGTATCAGGATTTGTGACCTCTCGGGTTTATTTTGACGGCCAGTTTTTATGATGCCACTTATGTCTTTACTGAAGATCGTTTTCCAGCTGGAACGGTGTGTGGCAAAATTCATACAGAAAATACGGCTTATTACCGATAATCATTTAATGCCATCCAAATCTTTGTTTGGGCATCTCTGCTGAGACTGCTGCCCCCGCGACCCGGCCCCGGATAAAGCGGAAGAAAATGGATGGATGGATGGATCTGAGCCAATTCAAGCTCCAACGCTTGGCTGCGTGTCTCTCCCTACTCTTTTCTTTTCACCATGTCTTGTCGAGGGGGGAAAAAAAGCCTAAAGAAGGAAAAAGTTACTGAGATTCTTTGCTAAGATATTTTTCATAGACTGTTATATTGTTTGTTTTCAGATTTGTATTGGGGGAAATGTGGAGAAGATCCCTTACCAGGCCTCTTGTGACGACTTCCATTCACTGCCAAAAAACATCCAAATCAGTTTGGTAGTGCGCAAACAGGGCACTGTAGTTCCTTACAGACATGTGAGTGCGCCCAATTGCTGGGTTGCAGGTTCTAGAATGTGATGCCACCGGACCCAGTGGGGGGCAGGAGCCAGTTTTTCCTATTAACAGCATTACACTTTCACAAGTTGTAGCTAAAAAGAAAATGTATGAATTAGAAAAATGATCATTAATATCAGTCACTGGGTCCATGATCTTTCTGTACACGACTAAAAATGTCCTCAAAAACAAAATAATTTTTCCCCTATATAATAGTATAGGCCTTTAGAATGCTGTGATGTCACCTGCAATACTAAAAGGTTTTGTGTATTATAAAATACAGTGGGTTCAGGAAGTATCCACACTTCACATATTATACCTAAGGTAATGTTTTAAAGGGACTACATGCAAGTTGGCCATTTTAGACTGACTACTGCCACCTCAGGTTTTACGCATAACTGCTCGTGCATGACGGCACTTCGGACCCGAATTAACAACTTTGAGTGACAGTGAAGGATTTAGAGGCAGTTGTGGTGAATAGGTCTGGGCTCATTCTACATCTTAGGACATTGCTGGAACATGTAGGGGCAGGAAACTGCACATTTTTAAACTCCATATAGTCCCTTTTAAGAGTATAATTAATATTGAAAAAAATCTTTTAATTTGAAGAAATCTCCACTCTGGCCTATAAAAGGTTGTGTCTTTTTGTGTCAAGGATCAGTAATGGAGCGTAATGAAATGGGCCTGTAGTTGGAAATGGTGAAACTGAATACTTTTTTAAATTTCTATTGTCAATATTTTGACCCATTGCCTGCAAACATCAAATAAACATACTTGTTTTTGCCTATGAACTAATCTCTTATCTGCTTGTGTTCTACCTTTTGTCTTTTTAGTATATAAAAGAGAAATATAATGAATTACTGGAGAAGTACAAAGACTGAAGTACTGATGCCTGACTACTGGTAAGCAACATTGTTGTCCAAATGTTTAAAAGATACTTTCGACAAAACAAGCCAGTTACTGTTTACATCTTCTGCCAACAGGGGAGGCTATATTGTCAAACCTTTCCTGATTGAGTTTTGGCAGGGCCAGGACAACAGACTCAACGACCGTATTGTGTTTACCAAACTGAAACCCAGCGAAGAGTTTGGGGAGTTTCAACACATGGCAGAAGGTGACTAGGTGTATCAAAGACTGGCTCCTTAGAAAATAACAGTGTTTCTATAATCAGGAAAATAGCAAGAAAAGTAACCAATGGGAAATACTTGATGTTAAATTGTGCTGCTATGTGTCATAATGATAAGACGATGTTGTAGGTTCCGCGGTCTCCAATCTTTTCTCCCCATGAGTTACAAAATAGCATGAGACACTTTGGCTTTTGGGATAGTTGAGTAACCATGGGGCTTAGATCGAGTGTGGTCTGGACTGTTAGTAGCCATTATATTTCAACAGTGAAATAACTGATTTGCAGATTGTGTTCCACTTGTGCCCCTAATGAATGAGTTATGAACAAAATGAAACAATAACTGACTTAATACAAAGGCTATGAGCTGTTTTGCTGAGACTGTAATCAAATTTGAATCATCATTAAGCCAATGTAGAAAAGCCATCTGAGCCTCTGGAAGTTTGAAGCGACTCCTATTACAGCGTGGATACAATTTTCCTTTTTTTTTTCTTATTCACATCTGACCTACAGTATTTATAAATGTGGTTAAAACATAGACTGATAAAAAGACAAAAACATTTCGGGAGCACAAATTATTTTTGTATGCGAATTGGACTAGATGAATGGTGAATTGCGCTGTGTGCATATATGAAAACAAATTGTGATTCCCGCTTCCTTTTAATGGCAATTAAAAGTGCTATGGTTTAATAAATGCATCTGTTAAAATACAGTTGTGACACGTGTAAAAAGTTTATTGTAGTTTTGTCTCTAAGATGGCAAAATGTCAAGATGGCTTCTTTTTTTTTTTAAGTGAGAAATGTAAATGGTTTTTTGAAGAAAGGAAATTTGCTTTACACATAGCAGTGCTGTATATTGCTGTTGCCAGTATAAAGGCTTGATCTAACAAAATTAAATATCCAACTATTCTAGTTTGTAAACCTTTTTTGCGCCACTTTTTTTGTAACATCACAACTGCATTTCCTGATAATCCACGACAAGCAAAAATCATAAAATTCACCAAATATTTAACTCTTTATTGTAATATTAGATACACGAACGCCTATGAAAATCCCATAGGAGAAGCAAGTAGTCCTCGTGGCCAATGAGTGTCAAGTTTCAGTCCAGCCTGAGGTTTATGAAGCGTGTAGTAGTGAGATGGATATCCAATTTCAGTGCCCCCCTTACTGTCACCATGGCCTGTCGGTGATGGGAGTTTGGAGTAGCTCACGAGACCCTGTGCGCTCAGTCGGCTGTCGTCCTCCACACAAAAATGCTCTAGTTCATAGTATAACCGTCTTTATGATGCTTCCCCAGTCGTGGCCGCTGACTCAGTTTCCCCACTTTGCTGTTTGATGTATTGCTGCAGGAGGGCCGACAGGTGAGTTGGGTGCCTTTGGAGCAGTGCAGCAGTTTGGGACGTCAACATGGTCAGACCGCTCACCAGCTCACCCTGAACAATGGTCAGTGATGGGAGCTTAGAGTAGCTCATGAGACCCTGTGCGCTCAGTAGGCTGTCGTCCACACAAGCTCCTGTAAATAAAAACGGAACTCAATGAGACTGTTACAGATAAGTCACATTAAACAATACATATTTTGTGAAATTGTCTTCCTGAGCACCAACACAGCACAGTAAGACCTTCATCTTTTTGTTTCTATACGCATCATCTCAGAAGCTTGACATCTATGTGTTTGTAGGCAGATCAGCTGACACCTCAAATTTGAAGCTTGAGCTAGAATGAGTTTGATGCACAATAAAGCACAATTTTCAATAAAATAGTATGCACATGTTCATTATTCAACTCTTTACATCTCACCTGCAGTTGTACAGGTTTCTTCTAGCGCACATAAAAGGTGCATACAAACAAATTCAGATCACAATACTGGTGATTTTCATTATTATACATGGAAAATGTATGGTATTAAATTTTGAGAAATGTCATGGTATTTTATGTGAAAAGTAGAAGCACACCGTGTGTAACTGGAAAAGTTCTGTACTCTAGTGATCTTTTTGTCCCATGTACAGAAAAACATAATATGCAATGGCACTTCCAATATACATTCATCAAGATCATGAGATTGGATTGAATTTAATTTTAGAGAAAGCTACAAGAAATGTTATCAATTGCCATTGTTTGACAAATTAAAAAGTAGAAAAGGGTTACATACCTAAAATGGTGATCTGTGGACTGGCTCTCACTGTTTTTAAAAGTTCCTTCACCTTAGGTTCTTTACTCACGAGCAGCACAGTGTGACCAATGAACAAAGGGGTCAAGTTGCTATAAACACTGTCACTGAGAAACATCCGTACAATCTAAAAGAAGTAAAGATGAATTACAGACTGTGGTTCTATTGAAAATTAAGAGTTTCATTCATTTTAGTGCATTGGCTGTTTACCTCATTCGGGAAGAACTTGACGCTAATTTCATGTTTATGAAGTCGATGTTTGAGAAGAATCATATCCTCGACACTGCTGGCACTGTTCTGAGCCACAGCGATCATCTTATTGTCCCGGAAAACTTCCCTCAACTGTTTCTTCTTTATTAACACCAAACCACTTTCCTGGAAAATGTATTTGAAAAAAAAAAAACATGCTTTAGAGTTAAGACACATTTGTATAAGGGATTGGCAACATCATGTCTAGGATATTCACAGTTAATATTGACTACACAGTAAATACATTTTTCATTAAGTTGTGTCAAAACAAAACTTGAAGAAATTACTAATATGGGACTAAAGAAAGGTTCAAATTCAAGTAAACTGAGAGAATCATGACCAAAACTGAATATAACGCCATGTATTTGGTTTAGCTTGTTTGTAAAGAGATGTACGTGTACATTTCATTCAGAAATTCGTAATGTTGCCATATTTTTTTAGCCGACTAAAACGTATAGGTGGCAGTCACCTCTGTCACTTGTATGGTCTCGGTTGGATAGGCTCCCGGGGGTGCCGCAGGTTTGGGAGGAATGTACTCAGTCACAGCCATTAGTTTCTGTTTGAGAAAGTGCAAGGGCTTTCTGTGGCGAGTCACTGCCTTCGAGCCGTGTCGTACACTCTGCCTCAGGGGAAGCCATCCTATTAAAACAGACTGAAAATTAGAATGTGAACAGTCGACAGGAATGCACTCAACCTGATATTCATTGTAAAATGTGCAGCTCACAGTCCTAGTCGAAACACAGATCTTTAAAAACTAGAAATATCTTAAAACACACAATTTGTATGGCCTACATTATGCACGCAGCTGCTGCCACTAGCTGGACAACCATGCTAATAACCGGCAAAAGCAGAGCAAAGATTATATGTTTACAAATAAGCCGGGAACAGCAAGTAAAACAATTAATATCTATATGTTTCAGCACAAAGTAAAAAAGCAATGCTGTATTTTACAGTACTTTACCCTGTTTCGGTATTATTTTTGAGCACAAGGTCGCCGCCATCTTTGTTAGTAAAAAAAAAACAGGAAGTTGTCATAAGTCCCACCTACAAGCGTGTTGTCTTTTTTATTTTTGTCTTTTTTTAAATTATTTCTACTGTACAAACACATTATTTGCTGCTATTAAACATAATTTTAAAAAGATACATGTAAAAGTATTTTTTCATTTTGATTACAAAACTTGTTTGGTAATATTTTACGTAAGGCACGCGCTTACGTGATTTTGTGTTTGACAGGCATGCGGCGCATACTCAGTAGCAATTTATTGAAAACTATCCATTTATTTGGTAAAAATACGTGCATTAATGGCTCTTTGACAGCGCGCAAACTCCGCGTTTATTCACAGACTTTTTGCACAAAATCTACGCTTCCCCCCGCAGACATGGACCTGAGCAACATGAGGAAAAAATACAAAGGAGACGAGGAAGTGAGTATCATTAAATCACACGACCTTTACTGTTTTATTGTGTACCTCACGTGGATCACTGACATTAGTGTTTCTAGATACCGCATCTGCATTCATGTGCTACATAGGTGAATTATCCTTATTTGCCTCAAACAAAACACAAACGCATTCAAGACACACTGACACATGTATGAGATTGTCTTTATTTGGTCTATTCACTAAAATGAATTAATATGGTGGAAATACTTGTGCCATGTGTGATATTGTAACAGGATTTTTTTATAAATGCATTTTTTACTAAATTGTTCTGAAAAAAGGTCATGCTTCTTTAAGAACAGTATATGTGCTTTTGTGTAGTGTTTTGAGGAGAGTCAGCTCACATCCCTGGACCCCATCAAACAGTTTGGAAACTGGTTTGATCAAGCCACAAAGTGCCCTGAAATTGGAGAAGCTAATGCTATGTGTATAGCCACTGCCACAAAGTAAGACGAATGACTGACAAGTGCAGAACAAATATTGACTTTGTTCATTGTTAAATAGTACTTTTGTCTACCGTCTATAGGGATGGACGTCCATCTGCCCGAATGGTACTTCTAAAAGGTTACAACAATGAAGGCTTCCGCTTCTTTTCAAACTATGAAAGTAGAAAGGGCTTTGAATTGGTGAGTATACTGTCTCTAGCATAAGCACACATCGTTGCATGTCATTCTTATTGTTTGGTTTGTTCGCAGGAGAGCAATCCATATGCATGTTTGGTGTTTTACTGGGAACCTCTCAACAGACAGGTAACAGCACATTATGTCGATTTGTGATGAGGAAAAAAACAAAAAAACAACTATATGCTCAAAACAGAAACTAGCTATTTCAAAACAGGTCATGATAATCATTATGGTAAAGCATCTGAGCCAATTCAAACTGTTCATAGGAAGAAAAGCTCCAATAGGTTTCTAGGTGTCTCTCCCCTACTGGCCAAAAATCCTTTAAACTAGAAAGAAAGAAAACGTTAGTGAGATACTTATACCTATTTATTTTTCAACTGTGTTCCATTGTTTGCTGCAGATTCGTATTGAGGGAAATGTGGAGAAGATCCCTTATCAGGCCTCTTGTGACTACTTCCACTCACGCCCCAAAAGCAGCCAAATCGGTGCCGTAGTGAGCAGGCAGAGCACTGTAGTTCCTGACAGAGATGTGAGTGCGCCCAACGCTACAAGGTTTTGTGTCTTATAAAATACAGTGGGTTCAGGAAGTATCCACACTTCTCTATTTATTCGTAAAGTCATATTTTAAGTGTACGTAAAATTATTTTTTGAAGAAATCTCCACTCTGGCCTATATAGAGGTTGTATCTTTTTGTGTACTTATGTCAAAAGTCATCTGAAAACCTTTTTAAATTTCTATTGTTTACATTTTGTCCCACTGTATGCAAACATCAAATAAGTGTACTAAATGTAATCTCTAATCTTTGTCTTTTAGTATCTAAGACACAAAAATGCTGAATTAGAGGAGAAGTACAAGGACACCGAAGTACCGATGCCTGACTACTGGTAAGCAACACTGTATCCAAAATGTTGAAACGTATCTTTTCAGCATCACAAAACTGTAAACTGTTGCCATCTTCTGCCAACAGGGGAGGCTATATTGTCAAACCTTTCCTGATCGAGTTTTGGCAGGGCCAGACCAACAGACTTCACGACCGTATTGTGTTTACCAAACTGAAACCCGCTGAAGAGTTAGGGGAGTTTCGACACATGGCAGAAGGTGACTGGGTGTATCAAAGACTGTCTCCTTAGAAAATAACACAGTGTTCAATCACACAGTGTATAATCGGGAAAATAGCAAGAAAATTAAGGGAAATACTTGATGTTAAATTGTGCTGCTATGTGTCATAATGATAAGACGATGTTGTAGGTTCCGCGGTCTCCAATCTTTTCTCCCCATGAGTTACAAAATAGCATGAGACACTTTGGCTTTTGGGATAGTTGAGTAACCATGGGGCTTAGGTGGAGTATGACCTGGACAGTTAACATTATATTTCAACAGTGAAATAACTGATTTGCAGATTGTGTTCAACTTGTTCATACCTCATTCATTGGGACAGACTTAATACACAGGCTATGAGCTGCTTTGCTAAGACCGTAATTAAATTTGACTCATCAAGCCAATGTTAACATGTAGAAAGGCTTTTGGGAGCCACTTGTACAGGACTAGAGCCTCGTGGATGCAGTTTTACATTGTCAATTTTTCATTCACATCTGGCCTACAGTATTATAAATGTGGTTAAAACATCCCTAGACAGATCAAAGTCCATTCGGTCCAATAATCATCAACAATGAGTCATAAAATGACATGTAAGAACATTTCAGAGGCACAAAATAATTATGGTTTTGTGAATTATACATGAATAGTGAAGAAGTATATATTTTTTTCAATATGAAAACTGTATTTGTTTTAATTCCAGCTGCCTTTTAACACCGATTAAAAGTGCTATGGTGTAATGAATGTGTACACTGTTAAAATAGACAGTTGTCGTGACGCGTGTAAAAGTTGTCGTCTTACAGTGCCAATAATAAAGGTTAATTTTTAGGTGGAGGATGTTTTATGTCTTGAAGATGGCAATAAAATGTTAAAATATTAAGTGAGAATTGTTAATGGTTTATGAGAAAGGAAGTACATTTGTTTTTTAACACGGAAGTAAAACATAGAATCGTTGTTTATTACCAGTATAAAGGCTTGACTTAACTATTTAACGAAATTTTAAATGAAATAAAATGTTTTTTTTATCGATTCCCAATTATTGATCTAGTTCTTAGCCCTTATTTTTGCACAGCTTTATTATTGCAAAGTTTATTAAGTGCCATTATTTGTTTGTCTTTTTAGTAACACGTCATCACAACTAAACTCGATCGAGTCATTTCCTGATCAAGCAAAAATCATACAATTCACCAAATATTTCACCCATTATTGTGCTTATACTAGATAGGTTCACAATAACAGCAATAACGCCTGTGAAAATCCCATAGGACTGGCAAGTTTCAGTCCAGCCTGAGGTTTATGAAGCGTGTAGTGGTGAGATGGATATCCAGTTTCAGTGTCCCCTTACTGTCACCATGGCAACAAAAGGGGGTAATAAAATAAACGTGACCGGGTTACCTCGGCCTGATGTCAGCAACAGTAACAAGCTGCAAGTTAATTACGCTAATCTAGTAAAAAAAAAAAAATCAACATGCTCTCACGTTATGAGACTCACTTGTGGCAAAGGTCTAATCAAACTGAGACGTATACGGAGATTGTACTGCCCTGTATCATGGGAAATACATGGAATATACTACAGCTGTATTTACCAGAGCTCTTCCATTAAACACTATTTATAATCTCCCAAAATAGTTCAATGATCCTTTACCCGGAAAAATTGAGAGATGAAGTAATGTGTTATTCCAAATGGGGGATCAAATTATGCACATTGTAGGGCTGGGCGACATATCGATATATTTTTAAATGAGATATGGAATTAGACCATATCGCGTTTATCGGGATATTTTTAAATTCAGATAAACTATTAAGTTAACAAAAAGAAACCGGTAATCTCAAGCTGATTTTTTAGTGTATCTTAAACTGAGTACTTTATTTTGTTATCTCATATATACGTAAATGCTGCACTTACGGAGCTTTGTTATGCAGTGTTTATGTTTACATTTTATATTGAGTTTTCAATAAAACTACTCGTATTTGGCTTTGACTTTGACTCAACATTTCATTTCACAGCTCTCACTTTGCGGAAAAAATATCGGGATATATATCGTATATCGATATTCAACCTGAATATATCGGGATATGAGTTTTGGTCCATATCGCCCAGCCCTATAATTCAGTGTAGAATTATTGTCAGAAGAAAAGGAAGTTAAAATGGCCCTACACCGAATAGAAATCATTAAAAGATGTCTAAATACTTTTCTAAATCCATTGTATATCATAGTATTTGATTTAGAGATGTCTAGAGATGTATTAGTGCAGGCAAATATAAGTCAACCCATTGTGTCTAACAAAATTACCATTCATATGTCTTACATTTGAGTGGGTAGAATTTGTGTCTGACTTTTGGGTATTGTTAATGACTCCAATAACACCATAACAATACAATACATAATAATTATTCATTTATTATAATAAATTTGTATTTCCATTTTGACATCTGCAAATATATAATTTACAAAAAAAACCTTGTCATATCTACAATCTGTTAATAAAGTAATGTATCTAAATTCTTTTTTTTTTTTCTGTCATAAAAATGCATGAGCTGATTGTAAAATGCATACAAAAAGCTATTCAAAGATTGTCAGCAATACAAAAAACCCTCTATAATTGCTATAAATTTATAGGCATGTACCTTCATGTCACCAAAATTATTCAAGTTACAAACAGACAGCACAAAAGAGGTTTTAAAAATAAAACCTGCACATAATTAAGAAGGCGTGTTGGTGGCTGGCTTAGGCTTTCCTGAATGCTTCATGCTGTGAGCTCACATCAGCGGCTCGTGAGTCTGTTCAGTATCTTTGGGGCGTGGCGCATAGAAACGGGCAGTTTGTTTACCCACAGTGCACCTTGTTGCCACTTTGGATGTGCTTGTACCTTCATTGTCGGACATGTTCATTGTTATTTGTCGGCATGTTTGTTGCTTTTGTGGTTTTCATCCTTATTGTTGTGCTCGGCGAAAAGCGTCGGGTTCTCGGCCAAAGTCGCGCGCACCTTCTTCTTCTCCTTAAAGCGGCCGGAGTGGGACACCTTGACGTGGCGCCCCTTCGTGGCAGATTTGTCTACGATCTTCTCCAGTCTGGCATTGAACTGGCTGTCCATATGTTCTTGGGGGGGATTACTTGGATGCTCTTTGTTTCCGGCGTTGCTGCCATGCTCTGCTGGGATCTCATACAGGACCTTGGGTTCAGATTTCTTTTTGCGAGAGAAGGTCAGTTTCCACCAGCTTGCGTCCGCCATGGCGCCTGCATAGACCAGTCACCCTGAGGGCCAAAGATCACATGGTTTAGATTCGACACAACATGGGATGTTCATTGGAAATAAAAAAAAGTCGGTTGATATCAACCCATAAAAAAACACGCCTGTTGTTGAATGGATCCAGATTAGATACTGATTATGGCCTTGATAAACACTTCAAACGTTAGTTTCCAAAATGAAGGCCTGAGTGACAAATGTGGGTCAAAGCCCTTTTCAATTGGCCCTTTTATTATCCCAAATCTAGTATAAATACAAGGCATAACCGTATGTGACAGAGAAAAGGCAGCCAGAGTGAAAATATGCCCAAATAAATAACCCATATGAATGAGCCCTATAAGACTAGTGTCATTGAGGTGAAATCTGTCATCTTCAAAAATATGGCCTAGTTTTTACATTGTTACAAATTTAAATTACACATTTGTCTTATCATCTCTGCCACCAATAACTATGTATGTCACGTTAAGCATATAAGAGATGCATTCTTTAACAATGTGTTTCTATAAAGGATTGTTGCTAAATGGTGGTTAGTTAGTCTACATATTGAAATAGCCGATAAGCCCTATCCTTAGAAAGCAGCAGTAGAGAGTGACACAGTTGTGGCCGTAGTGCACTTGTCCATAAGTACCAGGTGTTTCCTTATGGGCAATGACACCTGACACTGCAGTGCTCAGCTGATAAATTAATAAGGCCCATATCCACTGTCCCCCACATGAGATCTGATATTTGAACTGACAAAAGATCTTAGACTGATGAGGAATCAAGCTGCAGGTTTAAGGATCTGCAGACTCTGAATAAAAATAAAAAGTATGGTTGTAGTAATGTTCTGTCCCTGGGTGTTCACCGATGCATTTGGTTGTTTGTAAAAGGAAGGGCATCGGCTGTGAAGAAAGATATCACCATACTTTTATATCACCAATTGACCCGTTATGCCAAAACCATAAGGAAGAAAAATACAAACAAAAAACCCCATCCATCATAAAACGCTTGTCTCCACACTATAAAACAACTTCCTTATGACACCTATAACCAATAAACCTACACTTAAAAATGGACAATGGACTGAATTGTCAAACTAGCTATTTGCACTTCACATAAAATAATCCTGGGTGAAAGAGGTATCTTGTGTTTAGTTCATTTTGATAACTCGATTTTTTCATTTGACAAAGTACAGTAAGATTTGAAAAGGAGACAGACGTCAAACATTGATTTTGAAGCTGATGAGCAAGAACCAACATAGCTCCCTTTTGTGTGGCCATTTTATCATGGAGCACCTATGCAAATGCTCGTGTCCTTTGCAAGGAGCAGTCTTATCTGCTCTCCCTGATGTTGACGGGCCTCTGAGTCAGACGGGTCATGCAAGATTTAAATTGTGTGTAAATCCTTTCGAACAATGGCCTCTGAGCTTTTAAATACAATGCAGAGAAAATCTCATTCTAAATCCCAGCCTTTGCTTTCTGATGGGGATTAAGTCGATTTTGGCGTTGTTGACCGATTGTTCATTTATGACGTGCCAGCGTTTACTTCCTTGTCCTGATCCATGTCACATTGTATCATTTTATGTTTTAAAAGCTTGATATAAAACAGCTTTATTGCTTTATTCCAGGCTGAAGTCTTCCCATTTTGTCTCCCAGAAATCTCTGCTCCTCGACAAACATTTACAAACCATTTGCATAGCATTGTGTTGTCTTATGCCATTAAGCCGAGTCTACAGAAACCCCAACAATGGGCTGCACTTTCACAGCGTGTTAGATGATAAAAATGAAATTATATGAATGGGTTTTTTTCCTTATGGTAAGCTGTGTTTGACTTAGATGTGACCTTTGAGACAAAAAGCAGTGTTGACTTTAAGGAGGCCCTCCATAGCTCTCTTTAATAAGTTACTATGTATTTTGTCATGTGTGAGTGAGCCTCGCTGCTAAGCCTCACAGATTATGAGGGACAGGAGAACACTCTGGGCACATTTGGCCACATTTAAGACATTTGAACTTATAGAGGAGGGTACGAAGACAGGAGGCCCACCAGTTCATTTATCAGGTCTCTGTTTTTCCAATAGCTCTGCGTTGGTCACAATAAATCTTTTAATTGGGGAGTAACTTTTGTGTATTTCCTTTCTCTTATTAATACAGCTACAGGAATGAATGCATATTTTAATTTCTTATGACCCTTCAGACCTCAAAGGCCATTCATTGCTGTTTAAATTGCTGATACCTTTTATGGTATTTACGCTGTAATTGTTCCTAAACTTTTCATACAACAACAAAAAAAACAATATATCACAAAATGTCGTCACACAAATGCCTCTTACCTTGATGAAGAAGAGCTGAATTTAGACTCAGACCGTAAGCAGTTGTGCCATGCTCCCAGCTCCTTCGCCCTTTTCTCACAGAAGATGTGTTTTATCTTCTCAGGTGAAAGAGCAGCCGCAGCATCCCTTGTTCCTAACGTCTCTGTCTCACCTTGTCCCGGTCTGTTGTCCACTCGAACAGCCCACACCCTCCTCAAACACACACCTCAGAGCCCGCCCATAAAGTGCCTAGGAGTTAATGTTGCAACCACCATGTGATTTCCTGAGGACATTTCTTTGGTCCTGCCCAGTCCACTCTTATGATTACTCTTCTATGCAGTGCTGTTAATGTGTCTATTATGCAAAGGTGGGCAGTTCTCCAAATAAGTTTCCTTTATCAGTTTCACGGTTTCACTCTAAAACAAAGTCACATTTAAGCCTGTAATTTGGACCGAGAAGAAAGCAAGTAGCCAGTATTTGAAACTTCAGGCTTATTACATAACCCTCCCTGCTTTTACGACTAAGCTAGAAGAACAAAGACTGTATGAGACAGACAAAAGAGAGACTGAACAAGGAAAAGTGCCTGTGATGTTTTGCATTCGTTTCGTGAATCACACACTGTCAATGGACGCTTAGTTTGCAAGTTTGGTCGACATTCAAATAACCTCAAAATAGGTCACTAGAATGAGACACTAAAGATGTAATGCCATGCCAAATAAAGCTGGACTTTGGCTACCTCAACAAACAGCCAACTAGCCTGAAAGCACAATTCCATATGTTGTGTGTAATATATTTACTGCATATATACTTAAATGCCAAACTCTTTTAAGTAGCCTATTGTAAATGGTGTCAATTTACAGGTTCATTTCACCTCTACTGGACTCACAAAGTACTTTGAAATCAACAAACTATTGAATAATTCACACGCCAATGATTGAATACAGACAATTGGTGGGTGAAGTGTCTTGCCCAAAGATACAATGGCAATGCACACTGATGGGAATTGGGGTCAAACTGCATAAAAAAGGCATATGGGCACAAACTCTTGGTTAAGGTCAAGTCATTCTTAAGTTTTGAAACACATTTGTAACAAATTTGTAACATCCAATAGGCTACTTTACAGGGATAAGCACGCATCACAACTTTCAGGGAGAAAAGTGAGTTTTTCTGTCAAGTTAACGACGCCTGCAAGTTCATGACGAGGCTTTAGGCCAGGGGTGGGCAAGTTTTGGATTTTCATCATTGCCAAAACACCCAAGGGCCGAACCTCAACATTATAGCCTAAAGTAAAGAACTATTTTCTGCAAATGCCAATGTTTTCATCAGTGGTTCCCAAGTGGCAGGGCTTTGGGATCCACCATTACCCTCGGATGACAAGCCGAGGACCCAAATAAAACTGTAATTTGTCATATATCGTATAAAATACAGTATTTTCCACACAGGTTTTTGTTGAACAAGCAGTCGATATCCCATTAAGACTGAAATTATGATCAAAACAACCCAATAACATTCATTTTAACAGACACAGTTAGTGTTTCCATGCACTTTCAGATGGAAAATATTGAATAAAAGTTCCCTATAGACTCTATGACCCACTGAAAATGGTTCCCTGACCCACTTTTGGGTCCTGACCCACCAGTAGAGAATCCCTGTTTATCACTATATATGACCAGGACATTTTTAAAATACTGACACTATTTCTTGCATTTTAAGAGTACTTTAACAGGTTTCTGATCTCTTATTTGCATATTAATATTTCTCAAAATGGGGGGCCAGAGGTTCTGTGCTGGAGGGCCGTATTTGGCCCCCGGGCCTGACGTTGCCTACCCCTGCTTTAGGCTATAAAAAGCTGCAACATTTTTATTCATTTATTTTATTTTACTTTTGCAGGGTCATTAATAAATAATACAAACAACCTAAAAACTTAAAGCCACACCACATAGATTTATACCCAATAAATCAAATTGAAATACAAGCATTTATTTTATGACAGATATTTCATATATATCATATCATATATCATTGAAAAATACCTCATAAATGTAAACAAACATGTGCTTTTCCCGTGAGCACAGGACTGTAACTTTACCGGGAGTGGGTGGGTCTCCAGCTCGTCTCCATGAACATGTCGACTAAAATCAGCACAATTTGAGATTTAAACAGGTTAGGTTCTCATCCATATCCACTTTTTGATTACCCACTGCAGAATTAGCATTGTTTGTGTTGAGCTGGTCATTAGGAGCATGTTTTGTGCTCATGGCAACAGTAAAGTCCAAAATGTTACGCAGTGTGCCTTTAAGTGGTTCCACTGTCAGTCCCTTATGCTTTTTTATTATCATTATTATTATTTATAGCTAAGCAATAATAAGCACAATCACGTCTATCACAAAATGTTTATAAACACTGTATAAACAAATTTAAAGGCTGAGGTATTCAAGTGAACCACTGCGCTCATCTTGACAGTAAAACAATTTTGGTAAGAGCGCCCTCGGGTGGTAGACTAGTAAAATTGCAACCTGGGAACGCGTTATTTACCAACCTCGTGCGGACTCCAGTAAGGAGACACGCCATTGGTCCGTTCCTAACAACGCCTCTTCCCATTGGCTGTCGTTCCTGTAACGTGTCATAAACATTGGGATACAGATGGTGGGAAGTAATCCAGCATAGAAAGCTTTAAGATAACCATATAATGTAACTACAGAGACATTTAACGGATCTCATTTGACATTTATAAGGAAATCATGGAGGTAAGATGACAAATGTTTTTTATTGGTTGGATTTACAGCTGTTGCTAATGAGTTGAGCTAGCGGTGGCTGTCAAAAGTCCACTTCAGATTGACATAAGAATCCAAATGCTTTCCGACAGCGATTACTTTGTGCTAAATATTATGTTTTATGCATATGCGTTGTTTTTCATGCAAAGGTTTTACTGTAATTGTTTTGCATAGTCATGATTTATATCACCTGTCATTTTCAGCAGAATATACAAAATCTCCCCATTGATGTGCAAACCAGTAAACTTCTAGGTAAGACACACGTGTTGTTCTGGCATTCATCCAGCTGTCTTGTAGTTTTCACATATATTGAATTATTTAGTTGTGTTGTTGTGTCTACAGACTGGCTGGTGGACAGGCGCCACTGCAATCTGAAATGGCAAAGTGTTGTAAAAGTCATAAGAGAGAAGATCAATGCTGCCATCCAGGACATGCCAGAAAACGAGGAGATCAAGGAGCTTCTCTCTGGATCATGTATGGATATGTAGATTTAATTTAGTTGTTATCTCTTTGCGACAACTGTTCTAACAATTTGCATTAATCTGTGTAGACATTCACTACTTTCACTGCTTACGAATTGTGGAGATACTGAAGAAGACCGAGGCGTCATCTAAAAACATCTTTGGCAAATATTCGTCACAGAGAATGAAGGTATGAGGAAAACTGTTAAAAATGGCCCTTTGACAAATCAATGTGTCCGTTAGTATGAAGCAATTATTATACATATTTGTCTTGCTTTTAGGATTGGCAAGAAATTGTGACCCTTTATGAAGCAGACAGTGTTTATTTGGGTAAGTTTTTAAAGCATGTAAAGTATGTTGCTGATATATGTAGAAATGACAGGAATAATTGCTGTGAATTTGTGAAGTTGTTTCGTGCTTTCTGAAAGCTCGATTTTATGGTTGTTCGTATCTGATCTTAATAGGAAATAACTCTAATTTGAATTGTAATTCCCATTCAATTTAACGACTTTCCAACACAACTCCCATAGTGATCTTTTATCAACAAAAAAATACATATTTATTATATATAGTTTGAATCTTTATAAAACTGCATCAGTGATCTGAGTCTGTTTTCTTCTGTAGCTGAGCTGGCCAGTTTGCTGAGTCGCAATGTCAGTTATGAAGGTCCGGCCCTGAGGAAGCAGATCGCCAAAGCTCAGCAGCTCCAGCAGGAGCTGAGCAGGCGCGAAGTGGAGTGTCAGAGCTCCGCTGCAGACCTCAGGGAGCGATATTATGCTGCATGCAAACAGTACGGCATCACAGTAAGTCCAAGGGCATATACAAAAGCAACAGTGCATTACAGCCATGCATTGTTTTACAACTGATTTTTTTTTCTTAGGGAGAAAAAGTGGCTTGTGAGCTGCAGGCTCTGGTCAAAGATTTACCAGCAGTACTTGATGAAGTTGGAAGGGATGCAGTAAAGTTAGATGAACAAATTAATCTTTATACTGCATTTACCAACTTTGTTTGTGAATGGTGAGTAACAAGTATAACAATCTGCAACTATTCTAAACAACTACATAATAATTGCCCCCATAAATTGAATTAAAGCACTATTAATATGTTTGCATTAAAATTTAAATGCAAACATACTAATATGATGAATGTATGACTGGTCTCCTTTGTGTTATTCACCTGTAACAATGTACATTTCCATAGGTCTGAACCAGTTCTGCCCATGCTGACATTTGTCAACAAGAGAGGAAACACAACGTTTTATGAGTGGAGAACGGGTCAAGTTCCTACTGTCGTTGAGAGAGCACTTGTAGAGGATGCTCCTGTTGAGACTGTAACTGATGACGGAGTAGGAATTCTTTTATATTATTCATATACTTGCACCTTTTATTCCACCAAACAGGTTTTGATTGAGGTTTTCTTTTGTAGATTGACTGGGGAAACTTTGGTACCAGTTCAGACGCTCAGGGGCTAAACCACGGCATTCAAGTTGAAGAGGGAATTGACTGGGGCATTAGTCTTCAGTCCGGGGTAAGAAGACAGTCTTCTGTGGGTTTGGAATCTTTTTAAAACTGGTAAAACTACATTGCTTGTCTCTCTCCAGGACACTGATGAAGGTGGGATTGACTGGGGCGATGGTGAACCAGCTCCCATCAATATTGAAGTTGTAGAAGCCGGAACAGATTGTAAAAGTCTTCACATATAGTTCAATGTTATGCAGCTGCTATGTATTTTTCAAAGCTTTAAATGTCATTTTGCAGGTCCTGAGGGTGTGGCAAAAGGTGAAGATGCTTTATCAATCTTGGAAAACCCTCAGTCGCGCAGCCAATTCATTGATGAATTAATGGAGGTGAAGTTTTTTCTACTAATCAGTAATTCACAAAAGGAAACATTTATACAACACATCCATGCTCTTGTTTAAGTTAAAGAAAATGTCAGCATGAATATGAATAAAACTAGATGCAAGTTGGTCATTTTATGCTCACTACTACCACCTCAGGTCATACGTGTAACTGCAGCTTCTATATTAAGCTCGTGCATGGTGGCAATTCGGACCAAAGTAACAACTTTTTGAGTGACAGGGCAAGATTTTAGAGGCAGTTGTGGTGAATAGGTCTGGGCTCATTGTAAACCTTATGACATTTATAAACTCTGTATAGTCCCTTTTAAGATGCACAAAAAACATGACAAAAATAAAGTTGAAGCTTATCAAGTAACTGTTTTTCCTCCCACTTTTTTTAGCTGGAGGTATTTCTTATGCAGCGTCTAACTGAGATGAGCGAAGAGGGAGATGTAGTGGCCATGAGTCAGTTTCAGCTGGCCCCGTCTGTGATCCAAGGCCAAACCTCTGAACATGTCCAGCAAATGTTATCAGATGTTCGCAGTATTCTTGGCCGCATCACCACTCTCCGAATGCAGCACCTCTTCATGATACTGGCCTCACCCAGGTAGTGTATGACAATAATAATATAGGGTGTGTGTGAGCATTGTGATATTTCTAAATGTTGGGAGGGTGGGCCGAGATAATGTTCTTTAAAATGTTTTAATCTGTAAAGCACTTTGTAATGCACATGTGCATGTAAAGTACTTTATTAATAAAGATTGATTGATTTGATTGATTCATGGTGTTCTAACATATCAATATATTTTAGATATGTGGAACGTGTGACAGAGATGCTCAAACAGAAGCTTAAACAGGCGGATATTTTAGTGTTGAAGGGGGCTGCAATGGTTGAAAAGAGACAAGAAACACTAGCAGAGCAGTCCAGATTGGAGCCTCGTGTCGACCTCCTGACAGGATGCACAAAAGAACTTCAGAAACTGGTATGATTTGATTCGATGTATTAATATATATTATTTTCCATAACTTTTTAATATCAATTTGACCCAAATATGTTTTTTTCTATTGCAGATCGAAGCAGATATTTCAAAAAGATACCATAACAGACCTGTCAACTTAATGGGTGTTAATATATAGTACTGCATAACATTGTTTTGCTTTCTGTTAAATACAGAAATAAAAACATGGACCTATTTTATACAAATCTATGCCTGTGTTCAATTTGTCATTTGTTTTGATTGTAATATTATAGTTCAGAGAGGACATTCATGTGTTGTTTGCTCCCAAGTTTCATCAGAAAGTCGTGCATAAGAGTTGTACAAGGAGAACAGCATACATAGAGTCTATTATTGTCATCAAGGGGATTTTTTGCGGCTGATGAAAGCTTAGCACTAGAATGTTCTACGCATGCTCTGTGTGGAAGCGTGTTTTGGTATCAAGCGGCGCTATGCTAGCAGCCGGGCCAGCTAGCAATTCTGCAAGTCATGGTGGGCCATTGAATGAAGCTGGTATTGAAGGTGCTTTTTCTGTACGGGATGTGTGATGCTAAATAGTGTAAGGGCTTTATTGCAGCTCCAGTGTGATGCCAGTAGTTGCCATGAGGACTTTGCAGCAGATCCTGAAGGCGTGCGCGTAAGTATAAATTAAACTTATCAACGATAGTGCGATGTTATTCTCTTTTGATTTACAAGGTTGTGACAACAGTCTCAGAATGAAAGCGCGTCATTGGTTCAGCCTGATTAATGTGTATTCATCGTTGTATACTGTGTTTTTATTATCTGGGGTAGTGTCACACTAGCATTTAGCAGTAATAGCCCCCAAAGCTAGGATACTGTAGTACAGTATGAAGTAGTTTAGCATCATGGCCTGACCCCGCCCACTTCTGGTTTTGATTGGCTGAAATCTGCTGGGGTTATGTGTCGTCGCAGTAAATGCGGGCTCTGATTGGACCAACCGCCTGCCATGAATTTTTGCTCCACTTGTTGCTAGGGAGATTGCTTGATGTTAGCAACAACGGGAAGTAGAAAGTCAAGAAGGAAAAAACAAGCGATGATGCTTGGCCCATTACCGTTTACCAAGGGTGGATGCACACTGCCTAATGTTTAAACGCCTGGTACCACAACTAATGCAGGGTTTACAAAAGTGTTAGTATACACGCGTAAAACTAGCAGTTCACAAAAATACACGGTGGCTACAAGCTAACGTCATAAGGACGATGATAGGCGCAGCTGTGAAGAGGGAGGGACCGTGCTGTCACCAAACGCCGCTGTCAGAGATGCTAGGCTGCGAGCTTTCCAGACTCCCTGTTTCACCTTCACCGGCTCCCATACGAAGTAGTTGTCCTGTCAAGGGTGGGGTGATGCCGAGCTTTGTGTTTATCTTTAGCCTCCTGAACTCCTCACATTGTACAGTGAGTAATGGACTGTCTTCACTTTTCTCGAGGATGGGCTGGTGGGAGATCCTGCAAGTGAATCTTTATTATTTAACATGGGCGTAATGTAGAAGCAAGTAGGTTTGTTCCTGAAGGATGTATAGCTGTGTTCATATGCTCAGTTTACCATTGTCCAATAATGCTGTTTTACTTTTGTCAGGTGTTGGACGAGGAACACTATATAAACCTAAAAGTTTTCTCTTGAAGAGGACTCTTGGAGCACCTATACATATGACATTTTAAAAAGTATCCCGCTGAATGTCTGTTCCCCTGTTACCCTAAACAATTTTTTACATTTATGTGTCCACCTCGCCCCTGTAGTTTTACAAAATTAGAGATCCTGAGGAGCTGGCCCCATTTTTATTTTTGTTTTTTACTTTCACTTTTTGTTCCTTCCTAAAGAAATGCTTTACCTGAAAAAGTACTTCACAGAGGGCCTGATTCAGTTCACCATCCTTCTGAGTCTTATTGGGGTGCGGGTGGACGTTGACACCTATTTAAATACTCAGCTGCCCCCATTGAGAGAGATCATCCTGGGCCCTAGCTCAGCCTACACTCAAACCCAGTTTCACAACCTTCGCAACACACTGGACGGCTATGGCATCCATCCAAAAAGTGTGGACTTGGATCACTTCTTCACCACACGGCGGCTTCTAAATCAGGTGCGGCAGCTGGATCGCCTCTCTGTGCCCACGCCTGAGCTCAACACCTGGTTAGTGCACCGTGACTCTGAGACTGTGGTGTCTACCGGAAGCCACTCCAGCCCCACGATCACCCTGGACAATGGGGCCAGCCTAGACAACAATAACGGCCCTGACGCGACCCCGGCCATGAGGGGAGGCAGTGGAGCACCTGAATCCACGTACAACCTGAACGCAGCAGAGAGCAGCACCCTGGGAGCTGTGGCCTCGGACGCAAACCAGGAGCAGGGCAGTCGGAATGGCAGTGATGACCTCACCAAAGAGGTACAGTGGCTTAACCATGTTTTATTTTAACAGCACTACAACCCCCCATCGCTTACATCCCTACTGCTATAATAACAACACTCTCCTCTGTTGTTCATCTGTTTACTTAATTACAACTTGCCAGCACAAGGTTTTACAACAGTAATGTTTACACCTCCTGACCCCAGAGATGTACAACGTGTTTCTGATCAAGGAGACTGCAAGGACTGGAGGTTGCCAAAATTGCACGATGTAGTGATGTTTATGTATTTTTGTACATAATTTTATAAAAGTGTTATCTGCAATGTTGCACAAAGTGAGAGAATTTTGCCAGTTATCAGTGTAACATATTTGCAACACATGCTATGGAGAGGATTTGGATTAAAATGTCTTTGCTCAGGCTTGTTTGTAAGTTTGGGTCACATGACTCTGTGAACGCCTTTCACATTATTGCATCAGAAAAATAAATTTTAGCTTTTTCCTAAAATACATTTTGTTTCTGGACTAATCCAGTAAATAGTGTGACCATGTTTTTCTCTTGTACAGATAAATGAAGTCACTGTGGATTTGGTCTGCTTTTCTCATCATATGATGATGACCATGTCTAAGTGTTTTATGACCTGGTTTCGTCATGTGCCTCCCTTTCATCGTTTAGTAACTACTATCTTTGATTAAATAACAACTAAACTTGCCTTATAATATAACTGAGATTTTGTCTTTCCAACATCTTTAAAGCCACACCCCGTAACATTTCACCCAATAAATAGAATAAAATACAAGCAATTATTTTATTTCCAATATTCTTATTGTTGAAAAATCTCTAAATAATGAACGAACAAACGTGTGTTCGCTGTGAATGACTCACTCAGACCTGACTAACTTAACTAGGAGCGGGGACATCTCCAGCTCGTCTCCATGGAGATGTTGACTAAAGACAGCCAAATGTGAGATTTAAATAGGTTAGGTGATCATCCTAATTCATTCTTTGACTACCCATTTTGACTACTCCATTTTGTATTGATGGCAACAGTATAAACCAAATTGCTTCGCAGTGTAGCTTTAACTAAAATATTTTGCATATTCTGGCTGCAGCTTGTGAAATAAAATAGTGAAATGTATTGTAAAAGTTAAAATGACCACCCCTGTTAAAATAGTCTGTGGTTTATGTTCCTTAGGACATTGATTTGATAGACATCCTTTGGCGACAGGACATTGACCTTGGTGCTGGACGAGAAGTGTTCAACTACAGTAATCGTCAGAAGGAGGCTGAAGAGAAGCCCAGTCCACAGGAGGCCAAGGACCGAACAGAGCAGGAGCGCTGGAGGAACGGAGTGAACTCACAAGGGTCTCCGCCCATCGATGGGGAGACGGGAGAGAGTATCCCAGAGCAGGTCAGCGGTTAAATACAGTAAGAACAGTGTGTGGAATAGTATTATCAGATTGTGCCTCATATTAATTATTGCCATTTTAGGAATGGAAACACCTTTGGAATGTTTTGATAGTGGTATTTTACATCTACCTTTTTATTAAGAAGGAGAAGAAGAGCCTTATTTATATAATATAATTCATATTTGTATCTGTTTTGATAGCTCCCAGCTCTTGGTTCTCAGACTTCACTGTCTCTCCAGGAATGTCTCAGGCTGTTGGAGGCGACTTTCCCATTTGGAGAAGAATCAGAGGTAAATATAACACATACAGCTGTGAATAACATAAGACTTGGTATAGTTGTTTTTAACATAGTTATCAGTTCCCAGCACCGGTTGTTGCAACTGAAACAGCAGTTTCCAGTGAAGATGTCCCCTCCACATCTCAGGGGCTGCTGACACAGCTGTCGACAGCAGAGCCACAGTTAGACCTGGAGCAGCAGTGGCAGGACATTATGGCCATAATGGAGCTCCAGGTATGCATACACTCTAATTTAATGCGTTCTGTCATGTGAAATAATATTTGCATTTACTACATTCAATTTTGTGGTTCACAGGCAATGGACGTGAACACGACTTTGGTCCAGAACAACTCCTCGGGGGTCAGTGTGTCCAGTAACACAACTGAGTCCAATAACATTGGCAACTTTGTGAACTCTGCTCGCCCAACACCAATCAACCAAGATGTCAGCCTTCACCAGGCCACTCTCCCGAGCTGCAGCCAGGACTTTCCCCAAATGTTCACCCCACAATTTGACTCTCTGAGCATTGCACCTCGTCCCACCATGCTCCGACTCGCCTCTGGCAACAGCTCCAACATAAACTCCACTTTTGGAGCCACTAACCTAACTGGGATTTTTCTGCCACACATGAACAGCTCCAGTAACATCACAACCACACCCATCCTCCCAGACCCCTTCAACGCCTTGCTGGAGGAGTCCATGCTGGATGAGATCAGCCTGTTGGACCTGGCCATGGAGGAAGGCTTCAGCCAGGCACAGGCCTCTCAGCTGGAGGATGAGTTGGACTCAGACTCTGGCCTGTCTTTAGACTCCAGTCACAGCCCGGCCTCTCCTAGCAGCTCTGAGACCTCCTGCTCCTCTGCGGCCTCGTCCTCCTCCACCTCAGCCACATTCTCAGAAGAGGGCGCAGTGGGCTACAGCACCGACTCCGAGGTGGCAGCTGCTGAGACAGAGGACGGTGCCAGTGGGGGATACCAGCCTGGCTTCAGTAAACTCTGTCGCATGAGTTACCAGGATCCATCCCAGTTCCACAACCTGCCACAGCTTGACAACATCAGCCACAATCACACGTACAATCTGCCATTGTCCTCCCCCTTCTCAGACCGTCCTGAACTCCCCCTGTCCTCCGTCAAGAAAACTATCAGAGACAAACACAGCTCCAAACTCCAGCCGCCTCCGGACTTACTGGACAAACATGCGAGCCGCGATGAACGACGAGCCCGTTCCATGAAAATCCCATTCTCCAATGAAAAGATCATCAACCTGCCTGTGGAGGAGTTCAATGAGCTTTTAGCCAAACATCACCTGAGTGAAGCCCAACTGGCTCTAATCCGGGACATCCGAAGGCGGGGTAAGAACAAGATGGCGGCTCAGAACTGCCGCAAACGTAAACTGGACACCATCATCCATCTGGAGCAAAACGTGCAGGAGCTGAGGCGGGACAAAGCCCGTCTGCTGAAGGAGAAGATGGAATTTATCCGCTCTATTCGACAGATGAAGCAGAAGATGCAGGGCCTGTACCAGGAAGTGTTCACTCAGCTCCGGGACGAGGAGGGTCGACCCTACCCCCCCAACGAGTACTCGCTCCAGTACAGCAGCGACGGCAGCGTGCTCATCATGCCGCGCAGCATGGCCAGCGCCGAGCCAAACAGAAAACCAGAAAAAAAACAAAAAGACAAAAAGAAATGAGGGACAGGCTGCTGTTTATTTATCTCTTTGCAAAGTCAATGAGAATTTCTGCAGATGCAAGAGTCGTCCTTTTTCCTTTGAGGAGATCCTGGTGAGTAGAAAATGGCAATGTTGACTGCTCTTCCTGCGTTTTTCCCCTTTTCGGTCTTTCCTGCGTTTATTTCTTGGAAACAACTTAAAGCAGAGGTGGCTTTCTATTTACGTAAGATGTGTCTTCTGTAGAAAGGGAAAACAATGAGAGGGATTTCAAAGGACATAAAATGAGCTATTAGTAAATTTTAGCTTCTCTTGATCTGTTTGCACCAAATCACTAATGAAGATTTATTGTGATTTCAACTAAAGTGGGAGTGGAGAGTGGACACAACAAAGGGTTGGATTACTATGCACTGGATGAAAAGACCTACAGAACTTTGTGATCGCCAGAGAAAAGTCCCCTGCATTCAGGCTTTTGCGGTTTGAATACCAAAGGCAAAGGGAAGTCCATGATGCCATTTACGTACTAACTCAAATGCTGTCAGTCATCACACTCAAAATGGGCAAAATTTGTCACGAGTGCACTATAACGATGGTGCTTGGTGCCACCGAGAGCCTGTTGTTGTACATGGGCTGGCCACAGTTAAAGAAGGCATGGTTTGAGTCCGAGTGGGGAGGGCAGGTGGATGGATGCTTGTTTTTTGGATGCTGTTAAGTGGAGACAGTGTTGCAAAATGTATCAACTTCCTAATTAATTACACATAGCATTGTAATTCGTCCTTAAAAAGCTTGGCTATATGCATTTTGCCGTTTGTTGCTACTACTTTGCTGCCGTTTCAAACACTTGAGAGCTGTGATTGGGATAGCTCTCATTATATGTCCATAATCTGTAGTGTAAAGCAAAGGTTTTAGATCTAGCCACATCAGCTTTATGCGAATCTGCACCTTTTTTTTACGTTTTGTTTGAAAATAACTGAGCCGGGCCGAGATCACATGAGGTATTTAAATGATGGGCTCAACGCTCCAATGTACTGTCAAAGGATTTGCCATATTTGATCAGACTTTTCATTTTTGACCTCTGCCCCCATTTTAAGCATTACAGGCTCAGCTGGGATATAGATCACTTATTTGCCAACTGAAAGCCACTTGAGGTAATTTACCATTTTTAACTGCTGTAAAGCCGGATATTGGCTTAAAATATTATGCTTATTTATGTTTTACGTGTGTTTTTTGGCAAAGTGAGCCAAGCCGTTGTTCGAATGCGTGAATTGAAAAGTTAGCAGGATGTGTTTGTTGCGTGGCCACTTTGGTTTGGATGCCTTTTTGTTTTCACAATCTCATCAAACTTAAAAAGGTTTTGGGACACTTTGTTCTCAAAAGTAGAAGTGCTATTACTTGTCCCGAGTGAAGTTTGTCTATTGGTATGTGTATCTCATCATCACCCTTTAAAAATAGGTCAGTCAATGCAGCTGAAATAGCAGTTAGGCTACAATATTTACAAAAGGCTGAAAAGACTCTGAACTGCTACATTACGGTGTCTCGTTTTTTGAAAGAGGATTCGCCTTCATTATATGTGATATTCTGGCATGAAACTCTGGTTAACATCACTTCTGTGTAACACTATCAGTACTGCTACTACTTAGTGCACTTTTGTCTTGTCTCATGTAAATATTTTCATGTTTGTCTTCATTTATGTAGTTCGTCATTAAAGTCTCAAACTTCTGCTTTCTGTTTGGATGTAGTTCCCCGTTTTGAGATTTGCTGGCAATCAGAAATTGTTTTTATTGATTAATAAAGTGTTTTTATTTTCACCTGTGACTCATGTTGTCTAGTCTTGATTGGAATAGTGTGGAAAATAACGGTTGGTATTAATATTTGTTCTTTTTGACGTTTGTAGTGCCACATTTTAGGTTAGCAATTTTGCATTTTGGCTGTGCATGTCTACCACCATAGATTATTCTCATTACTGATTTATACAACAGATTCTTAAAATAGAAATGCTTTGAACCAGCACATATACCAACAAGGGTAGGCAACGTTGGCCCCCCAATATGTTTAATTGGGGGTCAATTAAACATTTGGGCACCCAATATGTTTAACTGGGGGGGGGGGATAATTAAACATATTGATGACACAAAAGATCTAATCACAGGTTAAAGTACTCCAATACTGAAATATTGTCGAGTCCTTTCCCAAGTTTCCTGGGGGAAGACTTCCAGACCCTACCTCTATATTATAGAGGCGGCACGGTGGCGCAGTGGTTAGCGCTCGTGCTTCACAGCTAGAAGGACTGGGCTCAATTCCCACCTGGACGGAGCCTTTTTGTGTGGTGTGTACTCTGGTTTCCCCACCACTAAAATGTACAATAGGTTCCCCTCTGGGGCCAGGATTCCCCTGAAAAAGAGATTCTTAATCTCAGTGGGACTAGCCTGGTTAAATAAAGGTCACTAAAAAATTTTGCGAAACTAGTAACAGTAGAAAGTGGTCCTTCAGCACTGATCCACCGTGGGCAGGTGACTAACCACTATTTTCATTAAACAGGGGAATGTATCTGCATTTAGCCACAATGCAGGACAGTCCAGGTTATGTTTCTGCATATATAAAGCAAACACACAAATAATAGCCAATGTCCTCCTAATGCTCAGCTCAACACCACATCAAAGCTGCATTGTTGGGTCATCAAAGCCTGGAAGAGGATCTTAAAGCTGCAACATCTCCATGGAGAGTAGTTGATGTCCCGCTCCAAGCAAAGCTTTGAGTCCAGTCTGGCCTTGTTTTCCAATGTACTTGTGCCACACACAGTCAAAAAAACACAAGCTGCAATATTCATAATGTAACTTTGTGTTATAAAATCTGCGTTAAAACCTTTTTACTGTACATTTTAATAGAATTTGCGACACTTTTTCTGCCACTGATAAAATAATGCTTGTATATAGTCACCAAACCGCAAAGCAACATTTCTAACAAATTGTTTTTTTTATTTTCCAAAACAGACAAGCAAGACATGGCTGTTATTGAAAACACTAACGATTACAGATGAGCAAGTGAACAAAGAAAGCACAGTTTATAACCATACACTAAGTTTGTCGTACAGAAAAGGCAAAGATGGACACAGTTTTGCCTGCAAATCACATGGTCAATCGAGCACAGAATTAAAAAAAATGGCACATTGATAAAAAACAAGAAAAAAAAGAAAGATCACCTCACTAATACAATGTTCTTGCAAGATGACAACCACGGGAACAAAGGACGAGATACTGAAGAGGCCACAATGCTCCATGGGCTGGATGCTGAAACTTAACACTGTTGCATCTTTGCTTTTTTGGCCTGTGTCAAGCAGATCAGAAGAATATACAATTTTATATTAAATCCAGGTAAAAACAATCAAATGAGTTATACTACACCAAAAGACAAATGATGTCTTGCTTGTCACAGTCTGCCCCGCCCCAATCCATCCCCCCTCTTGGAAAGTACAACGAAGTTCAAAACTACAGTATCTCTTTTGTTTTCTCCCCTCTCCAGGGTTAGTTCTTATCATCCTTTTTCTCGTCTTCACTCGGGTACGAATGCCAGGTCAGCCGCTCTTCATAAAACGAAATGACAACCTGCGGACACTTGACGTTTGCCTCTTTTGCTGGGACGAGATCTGCTTCGTCAGAATTTTTCCTGCAAAAGACGAGAACATTGTTATAGTGTATGTAAAAATAGTGTATGGGTTAAACACCATCTCCGTCTCCAGATATGAGGTAAGGATGTTCACATTAAATATTCATATCTTTACTTTTAACAATTTAAATGGTTATTCACAAAAACATTAAAATCCCTTTAAAACAAATGTTGATTAAGTTTCTTAAATGAGAAAAAATTATGGTTAAAATCACACATAGTGCACACCAGCAGTTTCCATCTTACCATTTCATGAGGAACATAAGTTCCCCCGTTGAATCTGTGGCACCAATAATCCTTTCTGGATCCAATCCACGAGCAAAACCCCTCAACTTCTCTGTCTGAGAATATATCAAGTTGACAATCAACCAGTGTTTTTATCAATAGGAGAAGAAACACACCAAATTACTTAGAAGGAGCTAACCTGACATGTTTTTCTTTTTGTAGGGTAAAATTCTTGAAACTATGTTGTAAAAGTAATTTGTGAAATGTTTGCACCGTATTATTTGACGATGTTGTGTAGGGCTGAATGATATGAACAAAATTTCATCCCTCGATATTCATACCATTCTCGATGTCGATACGATATAACTATGAGTTAGGTGAAATCCAAGCATTTTTCAGAAAAATAAAACATAATAATAAAGAGTGCCGTTTTATATAACGATATATCTTTCAGCCCTAATGTTGTGGATGGTCAACCCAAATAGTTAATGTGTGACTAAACGGGGTTTACCTTTTTCATCACATAGTGACTCCAAATGATGACGGTAAAAAATACCAATTTCGTCACATTTTGACTAAAAAGGTTCAAAATCAGGTGCAGTATAGTCCCTATAAGAGAGTGATTTGGGCAAAATTTTTCGAAACCTGCACAAAAATAATAGTACTGGAGGCTGTGCAATAATGTGTATTTGGCATACACATTTAAATTATTATTCATGTTGATTTGAACTATAGTGCTCAATTAAGGATTTCCATACATTTTCTTAGCTGGATTGTTATAAAAAACAAACATTACCACTGCAAAACATAATGGCAAAATACTTGCATCGTCTTTTTTCTTCTTTGATTTGCTATCATCGCCTTCTCCTTCTCCCTTCCTCTTTCCCTCTTGCGCCGTCTTTTGTGACTGAAGATATTCTGCAATGAGGTCTGGACAGTCCAGGTTGTCTTCTGGTTCCCAAGTGTTATCTTCACTGTAGAAATAGCAAATAATATATTGAGTTTTAAAGAGTTGTTTTGTGCTTGACTTGACCTAAAGATAATGGTGTAGGCCTTTGCTGGGGACCATCAATCAATCAATCAATCAATCAATCAAACTTTAGTTATAAAGTGCTTTTCATATAAAACATTGTAACACAAAGTCCTTTAGAAATTAAAATCCTTTAACTTCCCAACCAACGATCCACCCACCCCCAACCTAATTATGACAACGTTCACCTCTATATACACACACACTCGCACACCTGCACATGGTCACACGCTCACACACATGCTCACGGACCCACTAGACCAGGGGTGTCAAACTCATTTTGGGTCGCGGGCCGAAATTCAGCTCCCATGGCGGGTCGCGGGCCACATATAATAGAGAAAATGTTTCCAATAAATGAATAATAATAAGCTGTGATTTGATCAAAGCCCTTACTTGACTGTAGCTTCATCAATGACAACGGCTTACACTTGTATTGCACTTTACAAGCCTGTGTCACAAGGTCCTGAAAGTGCAGTAGTCATTATTCATTCACTTGGTGGTGGTAAACTTTTATTGAAGCCACAGCCGCCCTGGGGCAGACTGTCCATTTACCACATGGCTATATAATGTGTTGTTCATATCCTGAGCTCTTATTATGTCAGTGCCCTCTGCTGGACACGTGTGGAACTCTATCCTTTTTTTTTTAAATTTAATGCCCCCTAGTGGCTAGAATGAGCATTATGGTTATTCTTTAAAAATGCATAACTCCGCACAGGAATGGGCTAGAGACTTACTTTTTTTTTTTACATACTCTGGAATTTATGCTCTACAGGGCAGGGGCCGGATTAAATCATCTGATCCGGCCTGATCCGGCCGTATGTTTGACACCCCTGCACTAGATAATGAAATGAGGCCGAGTAAAGATGAACCAGCCGACAAGGAAAACACCATCAATGGAGTCGTCTGCACCGGGAGCAGCACCAAGGCCACTGACGCCGCTCAGAGCCGGTGTGGCAGATACTCCCAACCTCAACCCAAGCAGCCACAGCCAAACCCCACTCCCGGTGCAGAGGGCTCCCCCAGAGGGAACACTGAAAAACGAAAACTGAATATAAAAAGTAATAAGTAAAATCTATAAAATTAGTGGAACTAAATTATAACCAATAATAAAAACGACAGAATGATTGGCTGTAGCCGAGTTTGTAACATTTTTTCCCTCAAACTCTACGGCTCAATTGCTGCTTTTGGGAATACACACTGCCATTCAGTCCATGGGCAAGACACATCACCTGCCTGTGTCAGTGTCTGCACATGTGATTACTTGTGGGTAAATGGTTCATCAGTGTAAATGTTTTGAGTGCCTTACAGCTGATTCCCACAGTAGGGGTCAGGACCCTCCAGGGGATCGCGAGGCACTGAGGCGGGGGCCCATGATGATTTGAAGATGTAAAAAAACAGACACTATTTTTGATATAATTCTTCACCGAAAAAAGCAGATGGTTGTAAATTTAGGTAAAGAAAACACAGTATGTTATCTAAATTATTATCACTAATACATTTTGGGTCCCGGGTTGTTCGCAGTCTGCCTTACAGTGGAATATTGATAATTTACCCTTATGATACAATCTATATTTTTAATTTACATAACACTTTATGAATCAGACTCACTTTGAAAAACCTTTCCATTTGAGGAGGTACTCTACTCTGCCTTTGACCACTCGCCGGTTTAGGACCTTCTCCACCACATACTCTTCCTCCTCCTCCTCCTCTTCAGGCGCCGGAGCCGCTACGTCCTCTGGCTTCTTATCTTTCTTCTCATCCGTTGCCATTTTGCTTCCTAGTGGGATGTGCAAGTCAGTCATAAACTAGTAACAGGTCTGACAATCATCGTTATATGTCAACATTACAATCTTCAGGTTAAGATCCTGTTTGGGACAAACTCATTCAGAGGGGTTACAAACATTTCTGGGACAAAACTAGGATTGGGATTGGGCATATACACCTTTGCGCACATATACAAAAGATAAACATTTATGTTGGAAAATAATAATGTTTTAAACCTTCTTCTGTAACAGTGGGAGCATCGTTAGTTGGTTCTGTAGTCTGGCTCATACTCATCAGGCGACCAGCAGCTTCCTGGTCAACATCATGATTGTTCCATGAAGAAAACAATGTAGTAGAGAGGAGAAAACAGTGTTGGACGGGAGTTGGAAAGAAAATATATGAGCAATAATACCGGGGGTTGCGCCTTAACAGCTCAAATAACAACAATTTCAATTTACTGCAGCATTATTCCCTATACATTGTGTAGCAGGAGGGCTGAAGAGCAATTAGGGGGATAAAGGTCAAACTTCAATAAGTTATTGGATGTTCAGGTCCACACATATTTAATTGCAATGTCTTTATTAATAAAAAAAAAAATAAAAAATAAAAATAATAATAATAATAATAATAATAATAATAATAATAATAATAATAATAATAATAATAATAATATAATAATAATAATAACTATGTGTAATTGGACGTCCTTTTTTAGTTATGTTGGCCGTCAGGAGATTTGACACTAGCTTGTGAACACTGTTTACTTTACCTTGCCTCTTGCCCATGTGCTGCACAGTGTAAACGTGGGCGTGGGCTGATTGGCCTATGTTTACAGTTGGGCAAACGGCATGTTGTTCATTAGATGACACCTCTCACAACTTAAGCAATGACTAGCAAACACAATAAGGAAAAAAAACGTGTGATTATTAGAGGGAGGAACGCAGTGTACCGCCACCATCAACAAGAAGCAGAGGCTGCAACACCCGGCGAGCATTTATTTACAATTTTTGATTCAAAGCTGATTTGCATTCAATAATAAATAAATGCAGGCGTGGTGTTCTCTGGAGCTGTTATAGCCATCCAGGAGGGAATAATCAGACAACAAAGCCATGAAGACCCTCACTGAGTGAATGGCTAGTGTTAGCTGGCATCTCCTCCTCCTCCATGTTGCTACAGCATCCCATGCATACACGCTACCAGGCAACCGTTAGGCGATCAAATGTGTCTGTTGTGATTGATTCAGTCAATGTAAAAAATATTGCAGTCACAGAAAGTTAATCTGCAAGATGTTGTACCATTGGTTTAATCCAAGCATGCACGCTAAAAGCTAGCATGTGGCTGCACGATCGAATGATCATTGAAACAACATGTTTGGAGGGAGCAAGCAAGGTAAAATCACTCACCGATGGGTTATAAAAATAAACGCTTATGCACCCAATCCAAAATAATGTTTGGACGCAGGGTTGACTTTACGCCACAGAATGGATAAATATGTTTTCTATAGACAAAGCTAATTGTAAAAATGTGTCCTTTCTTTTCCTTCGTCTGCTGCTGGGGGAAAAAAAGTACAGTCTCGACGGCCGGACGGATTCACAGACTGATAAACAACATGGATAAAGAAGCACAGGGAGCGACATGGAGAGGTGAGTATGCGTTGGTCTATAGATCAGCAGAGGCACAACGAGAAAAAAGCCTGGAGTGGAGTATGGAAGTGGATTCATATTTTCACTTTCATCGTTGGGGCAGTTCTATCTTAATTGTATTTATTTTTCTCTTAAAATTGTCAATGCTTTGTATTGCATCTGCAGAAATAGTACAGGGAAGAATTGGCCTGAACTAAACATTTTTTAAATGTGTCATTTCATTTATAATAATTGGAAAAGAATTGACCTCCCGCGGGAGGCGACCAGGAGGCATCCAGAACAGATGCCCTAGCCACCTCAGCTGGCTCCTTTCGACGTGAAGGAGCAGCGACTCTACTCCGAGCTCCTCCCGGGTAACTGAGCTCCTCACCCGATCTCGGAGGGTGCGCCCAGCCACCCTGCGAAGGAAACTCATTTCGGCCGCTTGTATTCGCGATCTTGTCCTTTCGGTCATTACCCAAATCTCATGACCATAGGTGTCCCGCGGGAGGTGTTCCAGGCATGTCCTAGTGGGACAAGGCCTCATGGAAGACCCAGGACACGGTGGTGGGACTATGTCTCCGAGCTGGCCTGGTGTCGCCTCGGGGTCCCCCCAGAACAGCTGGAGGAGGTGTGTGTGGATCGGGAAGTTTGGGCATCTCTGCTGAGACTGCTGCCCCCGTGACCCGGCCCCGGATAAAGCGGAAGAAAATGGATGGATGGGTGGATGGAAAAGAATTGACAATCTGTAGCAATGAGTTAGACTCATGGATGTAATCTGCTCCGGTGCACTGTGTGATGTGTCCACACTTAGATCCACTGCTGTCACTCTATGACTTTCTATGACTTTACTGTATACACCTACACATCTGTACAGACAATCAACAACCGCTGTTGTTCTATGTCAAATTGTTGTCGTCTTACTATATTTTATTTTATTTTATATTTTGTATTATTTATTTTAATATTCTTTATGCATGCCCCATAGCCTTACAGGTTAAAGTTTTATAGCTTTTTAAAAAAATCTAAATTCTGTGTCCGATAAAAAAATAAAAATCCTAGTTTTGAACCTGTTCTCAATCAATGTCAATAAAACCTATTCTGATTCTGAATTAATTCATCCCGAATGATTGCAAATGCAAAGATTAAATAAATTATTATCTTGTTTTGTTTGATTCCACACCTCATTTTACTTTTCGCTCATCACCGGAAGTCCAGCAGCGTAATCAGTCACGTGGTGTCCTGTTGGTGACGTCGCTAGTACGCTTGTCGCTTGTGACTTGCGAAATGTGGATGGTGGCTGCTGTGATAAACAACTCTGTGGCATTCCAACTACTTTCCATTAATTTATTTGTAACTCGACTAAAGACAACGATAAAACACAAGAGAGATCAGGATGGCGCCGCGTTAGGAGGAAAAACGCGTGGTCTTCGAAAGTAAGTAATCTGAATTGCGAGTGGGATGGGTCTCCAGCTTGTTTGCGTTTAGCCGCTTTGGTGTGTTTGTGAGGTGGTGGTGGTGGTGAGCTCATGCGTAACAAAAGTAGAACCAAACGTCAAACAAGAAAATAAATTCACCGTTAATATTCATACAGTATGTGCATTTTTACTTGTATAGTTCTATAGGAGGAAGGATTGAGTCAGTCAGTGGTGTCTTTTGTGTGCCTTGTTGTTTCGCCATCATTTTACAGCTCTACGTACTGTTTACGTGACTTTAAATGAGTTGGTCTTTTGCGAGGAGAAGGAAAATAATGTTTGTTCAGCGTTATTTTTGCTCATTTCTATATATGGGTCAGGTATTGCTGCACTAAAGGGACTTCATTCTTTCTCTACGTTAAAACATTATTATTGAGTTTTATTCCCTCAGTTTTGATATCATAAAGGAAGGAGGGAAAAGGATGGAGGCCAGTAAATTTTGTTGTACAAAATAATTAATAATAGAAGTAGAACTGGTTGTGAAAGTAGCTGTATTTATAGCTTAGTTTTGTCATATTTTTAGTTTTTCTTTTTTCGTCTGGAAAGGGAAATTTATGATCAAGTCTTATGAGGAACTGTGACTAACGTGTTTCTCCTTTAACTCCAGATGTCAGTGCAGCTGATCAGACAAAAGGATGCTCAGTAATCACGAAGAGGATGTAAGTAAAGGATTGCACTCATAATTTCTTGTTTGCTCAACAGATTTTTCCGTATGAAAGACAATTTAAGAAAGTCGACTTAAGCTGACGTGTTAGAAATATGGCTTTGTAGTGTTTCTCTATTGTCATCTATTTCATCCAAATGGAAACAAACACAACATAAGTGCATTCGAACACCTATGTTTTATTTCTCTTGCAGGAGTTCATTGCAGTGCGGGTCCAAGATCCCCGCATTCAGAATGAAGGCTCGTGGAACTCGTACGTGGATTACAAATTGTTTCTGCACGTAAGTACAAATGCGCTTAGTCTTTCCACTGTTTACATCTGTGCTGGGACGGAGGACTGACCAGCTGCTGAAAACGGTTAACTGGGAGCTTAACGTGGCGGCATAGTTTGCATGACCGTCACATTACAATGCGTAACTTAAGAAATTGAAGTCAAACAAATCATTCTAGATTCTTTACATTTATTGTGCCTGGAATAGACATTGCTCAAGACGCACAAAGTTTACTTAAGCGCCATGTCAGCACTAAAGCTCAAACTGTCTAGACTCTACACAACTGCTTTGCTCTCTATCTGTCTTGTTTAATAAAAGGACATTTCACTAACAAAGCTTAATATGCTGTTATTGCTTCTCAAATACAGTGTTGTTGTGCTGAGATGAACAGTGTCAGCGGAACAAATCTGTCATGTGATCATGTGCTTGTTCTGCCTCGATTCACAAGCTCTGTTACATTTATTTAACTGTGTACACAAAAGGTCAACCACTAAAAACTTTCTACAAATAATGTTTTTAATCCGCAGACTAATAGTAAGGCATTCACGGCCAAGACTTCGTGTGTGCGACGGCGGTACAGCGAGTTTGTCTGGCTCAAAAAGAAGCTGCAGAAGAATTCCGGTTTAGTGTAAGCGCAATTGAATTTGTCTTGAAAATCTTGTTAAATGTTGTAAATGAAGGTTTAAACGAGTCCCAAATGTGATTTTCTTCATTTTCTGTGTTTGACTCCAGGCCTGTCCCGGACCTTCCTGGCAAGTCCTTGTTCTCCTTCGGTAACGATGACTTTCTTGAGAGGAGGAGGAAGGGTCTTCAGCACTTTCTGGACAAGTCAGTTTTTACACCTTTGAAAACAAAACAAACATTGCAAAAGAATTAGAGATTTAGATGATTTGGTGTTGTACTTTGAAATGTGAGAAGAATTTTCATTTAATCCACAAAGTTGTCTTTAATATTGAGATGTTTTACTAAACCATTTAAAGACCGTGCCTTCAGATAGATATAAACATAAATCCTAAACAATTATTTAATAGTTTATTTCAGAAGCTAGCTTTTATTGCCAACAGGTTCACAACTAGGAATTTTTCTCGGTGAAGACGTGCAACATTAAACATAAAAGTATATAACACAGAGTTTAGATAAAAAATAAGCTATAAAACTTTAAACTATAAGGCTTTAGGGGCATGCATAAAGAATATTAAAATAAATAGATTAAAAAAAAAGAGAGGTAAATATGGTAAGACAACAACAATTGACATAGAACAACAACAGGATTGGATTTACATATTGTGTAGGTGTATAAAGTGATATAAGTTAGTCAGAAAGAGTAAAACAAATATATATATATATCAGGATCAAAGCAAAGGTAAAATTGAGTTAAAATGGAAAAATAGAACTGAACTTTTGAGCATTTCTAATTTGCCATGTGTTTTTGTTTCTGCTGTGTGGACCTCAGTCAGATAACGGACCTCAGTGATTTTTGCAATACATTGTGTGGTTTCTTTTGTTGATATTGTATCACCTTTGGCCACACATTGTGCAGCCCTAACTGCTTATTCATTTTGTGACCTTTTAAAGACTGTGACTAATCGAGCGTTTCAAACTAGTAATCCATTTCCGGGCTCATTGTCTTTGCTGTAACGGTGTTATTCACGCTCGCTCTTGTGATGTTGCTGTGTGTGCAGGGTGGTGCACATGACCGTGTGCCTGTCGGACAGTCAGCTGCACCTCTTCCTGCAAACTCAACTTCCAGTGAGGCACATCGAGGACTGCGTTCAGGGCCACACCCCCTACACCGTGACGGACGCCATCCTGACCTATGCATCGTCCAACCGCGGCTATGCCCAGGCCCAAGAGGAGGAGCCCGGCAAGGAGAGGAGCCTCACAGTGTCTTACGAGTCAATGGAGAGGTAGGAAGTAGGGAAATGAATTGCTGACTTTGGGAATTTAACCGCTTTACAAGTGACCTATAGCACTCATCGTGTTAGTCATCGTAAACTGCTGAAATATACTTGAGTTTCAGTGTAATCTGAATAAGCACATACATCTTGTTAGGTGGTAGTTTTCTGCACAATTGGATTAGGCATAATTTTAATGTTAAAGGCCCTATACCTGATTTTTTCTTTTCAAACAATGAAAGAAGAAGCCATTAAATTGAAATGTTGGTGGGGATACAAACTCATCCCTAATCTTCCAAACATATTTGTAGCATCCCAGTTCTTAACAGAGACATGTTTATTGGCACATTTCATTACTTGCAGGGTCACTTTTCAGGGTCACTTTCACAAGAATGCTAGAAAACTAGCCTCCAAGTTCATGAAATTGATACAAATGCTTTATAATTAGATCTACAGTGTTTTCCCCACAAATGAGTTTACAATATACTTGAAGGACAAAACAGATTTCATTCCATAACTAGAAAAGAAATCAGGTATAGCTCCTTTAAAGGCCCCTATACCTTATATTTTTCTATACTGTGCATCTCATTATAAAGCATTCATATCAATTTTATGAACTTGCAGGCTAATTTCCCAGGATTTCTGCGACAGTGACCCTGAAAAATGACCCTGCAAGTTGTTAAAAGTGCTTAAAAACTAAGCTAACAATTAAACTGACTCGCTTCCGCTTTCATTGTTTGTAAACCCCCCCTCAAGTATAGGGCATTTAAACATGAGGATTATATAGATTTTAGTGGGATGTTATTGGTAGGTAGGTGACTTTATTTACTCGTTAACATGGAGAGGAAGACGAACTTAAAAGCACACACGGGTCATTCGAGGTAACTTGTTGCTTTGTAGCAAGAGCAACACATCAAACAAACATTCCAGGGATGCCAAACACTCAGGTAGACACCCATGTTTGCAGAAGGATATCAAAATAAAGCATTTGGAAGAGGAGTTACACAGTAAACACATAAAAGAGTTATTTTTGGCAAATGAAATCTCCCAAAATTAAGCGAATGCTTGTATTTAATTATTTTTATTGAGTGAAAAATGATGCAGCACGACACATGACAGGTTTTAATGCTTTTGAAAATATGACTTATTTAGATGAATAACATCAGTTGCAAGTTCATCAGTTGCATAATTATCATTTCATTTCAGTGAGGCAGCAGTTTTAATGAGTAAATGTTGGGTAGAAAAGTAATTTTTATTAGAATTTTTAAGCTGCTCACAGGAAGTGACATATGGTGCATTCATGTGGACTGGGGAGCTCGTCTTCCCCAGATGTGACGTCATTGTTCCCGGTTGGTTTGTGTTCATGTGGTTTTTATGGGAAAGTGGGGATTTTGATCTCATCAAATAAAAACGGTCTTTTATCATTGATTAGCGCTTAGCTGAGCTAATCATTTAAATTTGTTACCATCTCAAAAGCTAACCGCTAGTTTGAAAATATCACGTAACTTTACTTTTTGCTAACATTTTACTTTACTACGAGAATGACGACAACACACACTAAACTGAAAACAAGAGAAGTGTTTTTATCTATAAAGTTCACATTAGATGACAAAAGAACAAATCAGCTGATTTCCGCTTCAGGTGTGGAAGTCCGGAAGCCTGTTTTGACCCGAGTTCCGCAGTTGTTTTCCCCCAGTTGAGCGAGCGTTCACGTGAATTCCCTAACTGGGGACGTCGTTCACCCGAGTTCCCGAGGACCACATGAACACACCATCTGACTCACTCCCCATTGACTTAATATGGTCGGCACCGCAACAGTTTAAAATAGTTTATCTTCATCTCGGTCACTTCCTATCGATGTATAATAAGGAAATTTATAAACATCACAAAAATGGCCAAACTAAAGAAAGCTACAATCTTTAGAAAAATCTTAAATAAAATTGTGTCTAATGTGTCATATGCACTTAAAATGTTCTATTTCAAGGGGATCATTCGGGTGTGCCTTTAATAATGATTGTTTTCCTTTTGCATAGCCCTGTGCCTCATCAGCCACTCCAACAAAACAACCAGCTGGCGAATGTGGCGTCTGAGTCAGAGGACCGTTCACGGCATGAAGAAACAACTGTACCACAACCCGGCGACTCCAGCATCATCTCCATTCAAGTCCACCAGGAAGACGACCATCTCAAAGCAGTCGTGGAGAACTGCAACCCCAAACATGTCAGCTTCTTTCTGGGCGACAACCAACGCCCAGAGAGTTTTAATCATAAGGAACAGCCGGGGCCTGGAGGCTGTGTCATGGAGGCGCCAGTAGAGCTGCATCCACCCCCCGGACCTGGTTTTGAAGACGCCGAGGAAGCAAGGATCGAGGAAAACATAGTTGTACAAAAAGAAGAAGAAGAAAGTAGTTGTGTTTCAAATTCTGAGGAGGATAGAGACTGGAGTGGGTCGTCAAAAGCTATATGTGAACAAAATATAGAACAAGATAATGTGGAAGTAATTTCTGAATCCCGGGAAGAAGTTTTTAATGAGTTATTGGCTGTTCAGGATCATAGTCAAGTTGTAAAGACAAGCGAAGAGGACTCAATTCAACAAACACTTTCTATAAATCACGAAAACGACAATATTATGCACGTTGTCGCGGAAGCAGAAGTTTGCGCAAATGAATCGGTGCAGTGTCCCGACCCTCATCTGGACCAAATGAAGGAAGAATCTGTTCATGATGTGTCTAATTCTGACTTTGTTTATGAAGATAGACGGTCACTTCGCTCTTCAAACGAGAGTATAGTCAAAGTCAGCGATGAGGAAAGCATTGGCGACGATGCCGAGGCGACGCACGCTGCAAATGGGGACATAAGCACAGAGGTGGGCCCTGAAGACATCTCTGATCACTGGTCCGAGACCGGGGCCCCGAGCATTTTTAAGCTCCACATGAACGGGTGTCCTCTGGAAGGGGGGAGCATTTCCGACGTGGGCGGCGTCCGAGGGGAGATCGAGGTTGTCAAGGGAACAAACAGCATCAGTGAGTTGACTTTAAGCAGCACCGCGGAGTCCAATGAATCCGAGTCTGCGGTGGACTTAAATGAAAATAGTGACTTTAGCATCTTGGAGACCAGCAGCGTGCCTGAGTTCGCCGATAATAAATTGGGGGAAATGTTGTCCTCCTCTGTGTCTTTGGAAACCTCAGAGGACAGCCATGATGTGGATCTGTCCCATTAGTTGAAGCAGTCTTGAATGGCAGCAGTGAAAGCACACAGGCCTCACAAGGGCAGCTGCACCCGCACTCAGCCAGAACAAAGGAGTGTGGGGTTGTCCTCTGCCAAAGACGCTCTCCATCACACCTAATATCCTCATTATTTTACATATGTTGATGCCCCTCTCTGGGATTGTCTGTAGGACGCACAAGCTGCAAATTACCCCCGTCTTTTAACCCTTTCTTTGCCAGATATTATCATAGGTCACAATTTTACTAGTTTAATTAATTTAAGATTTTATCGTTCACAAATCAGTCAGGTTAAAAATACAAACACTGTCGCATTTATTAACACTATGCTCCACTCGGAGGTTCAGCAAACAAAATATAACAACAACATTAAAGATTATGTTTCAAAGTGAATTGGTTAGAAATCGCCTGGTGGCACTGTTCATGTGCTTTCTATTATCGGGTGATCTTTATCTGTCATCTGTAACATCTAATTATTAATACATCACTCTTTTCGTTTTTAACTGTGTGGCGGTTTTGAGAAATGTTTCCTAAGTTTAGACCAAAGACAAACCCCCGTCTCTCTCATGACTACTCTTTGTTTGAAATACACTGTTTCAAAGGGACCCACCTGCCTGTCTCTCAGAACTAGTACTGTCGACTTTAATTTATTTTATGTGCAATTAATAAAACATTTGAATCGTATGCTGATTGTTCCAGTATAGTGATGAGTGCATCAGCTCAGTCGCAGCGGCTCAGGACTAACGCCTGAACACGCTGTCGTTGTACAATGACAAATAAAGCACTTACTTGGAGGACAATGTTGAGGTTTATCATAGTTTTAATAAACAAGCTGGATGATGACAAGTTTCAATCTTAGTTTTGAAACATGTTTGATTTGTTTCTGTATTCTTGGGTTGTAACTGAGTTAAATAACCAGCACTTTTTCTTTTTTTTATGCACCTTTTTTTATGTCAGGTATTTACAGTGAGTACATACATTTATAATAATGGAAATAATAATAATAATGACAATAATAATAGCATTAGTGGAGATTACAGTGATAAAATAGTTATGAAACGAATAGACAGACAGAAGAAACACACAACGAAAACAAAATAGGGGGAAGAGAGAAAAGGAAAAATAATAAAATAATAAATAATAGTGTGTGTGTGTATGCATGTGTAGATGAGAGAGTGATTGAGTGGCTAAGTGATGGACATGTTTTACAGTTTAGGTTTGAGGGTTTGAATATGTTGTATAGAGTGGTGAGTGTGGGCGGGCCATGGCAACAACAACATCAACACCAACACAGTGGTTGATCATAGGATTAATTTACAGTTTGTAATTTACAGTTTAGTGACAGATACATAGACGACACTCAAAGATACCCATTTATACAACTTAGCAACAAAAAAAGTTGATTTTGGGGTTAGTTGTTCTTTAACTTAACTTGAGCAATGGTGCCATCTAGTGGACACTAGTAGAAACATCGCCTTATGTCACTTATAATTTACAATAATAGATTAATCAAATCTTTCAATTTTTCAAAAAATAAACAGAGTTAAAAATGACAAGCTGCTTGTCCTCATTCATCTCAATAAAACCGTATTTAGATCAAGTGTCTGATAAATATGGAATTTTTATTGGATCCCAAATTTAATTAAACTCAATAAGCTAACAGTTTGGACATGAATAATTGTAACTGCAGCGTATTACTTTACCATGGTAATAAACCATGAATGCTTTATTACATTACAATGTCATGAATATTTGACTAGACTAATATTTATGTCAAATGCACCACTGGCAGCCGCTCTGTATAAACATCATGCCTGGAAGCATTAATAATTTAGTTTTTCATTTTAAGCTTTATCTAACTGTGTATGTGAGAATAATTTTCTTAAATAGGACAACTGATGCCGTAATCATGCTTTTGTTGCTCATATTTGTCCTCGCCCAGTGCCGATTGCACCATTTAGGCGGTGATATGCAGTACTTCTTGCAGCCAGCAGATGCCATAAACGACAGGTCAACGGCGGAATATACTTCAATGGCAATCTGGATGAGTACCAGGGGGACTGTTGGCGCGTGTTAGGCCGCCGTAATGGTCCATAATGCTGATGATAAGAGAGGGCCTCGTACCTGTTGGAGTTCACAGGATGTAGGCAGGGTGCAGGAAATCTTTGGGGACGATGCCCACAGAGCCGTTCAACTCGCCGACCCACCAGCCGTGAATGTTGTACTCCTGCCCCAAAACGAGCAAATAAAACACAGTGAGTCCCGCGGGAGCGCACAAACAACTAAACAGGAGCAAATGGGGCAGGATTTAGAGCCGCTGTGTTTAGACTTTATACATCTCGTATTGTTATTAGCGCCGCTGCTGAAATGAGCTCAGCTGTGGGTGCACGCGGCCTCTGTTATTTCAAAGCCCAGGGCACAAAGGAGCCAGGTTAATATTATTTATTATCACTTTTTATCATTGAAAGCAATATTACTTATTATTATTAACTTGATTCGATTTAAACCAGCCATAAAAACATAACAGTTTGTCGTCATAAAATGTTTCACTTTTTTCCTAAATAATGTGTTAATTTTATGAGGCATTTGAAGTTATATATATCATTACAAAGCAAATAAAATGTGAAAAAAAGGCATGATTATTATTTTTACTAAAATTATAAACAAGAAATTGGGCAATAACTAACCACGAGTTGTTCTGTAATACTCTAAACAAATGAAGTGTGATTAAAAATACATTTATTATATTTCGAGTTAAAATCCACATTAATGAACATCCAAATATGAATTTATAAGACATGAAAAATATATGATTTAAGCCTAATTCTTAAAGCACAAAGCCATTTTCCATAATTCTAATAGACCAACTTTGTACAAATGAGTATAATAAAAGCCATTTCCCCTGGATATCATTTTTAGTACAAACTATTTGCCCCGTTTGCTTTGTGAGTGCCCAGCATTTCCTCATCATCCTCCAGTGGACCATCTGATCCCTGCACTAACGAGATCTCCAATAGATCAATGTTTGGGACCATCAGTGCGGACACGTCTCTGCTGCTCCCCACAGATGGGGAACGGCCTTGCGCGCATTTTATATCCCACTGCCAGTCGATAAATGTACAGTTATACGGCCACGGAGTAACTACACGGCAACATGGACAACTCACCAGGCACCTGTCAGCAAATACGTCACAATAATACTTTTGACCTGTGTAGGTAAAGGCCATACCATAGATTGTATGATCGGGGGGTGGGGGGCTCTGCTACACCTGAGTGATAGACCAGAAACCATATATCAGCCAAAACAATGCCAAAGTTCAGAGTTCAAGTGCTCTCAAAGTATAAATTGGTAGCCGCAGTAAGTCAATTGTCCACCTAGGCCTCATTGTTGCCCCCCCCAAATCACTTCTGCGGGTGATGTTTCACTATGTTTGGCCGTCTGACAAACTCCGGCTCTCTGCTGAGTGTATGTCCGCGCTTATAATGCAAGAGAGGGTCCAGGAGAGGAAATGGTCTTTTTATGCTTCCCATAAGACCATAGCGGGGGGAAAGGCCTGGTTGCACAGAGCTGGCGATGCTACCCATTGGAGAAAATAGCAGAGAGGATAGACAGACGGACGTGGAGGGGGGGGAGGCATCAGGAGAGAAGCAGAGAAACAGTTTTCCTCTCCCTTGGGGGCGCCGTGGTACCATTCGACCAACCGTAGTGACAGAGAATTTTATTTATCTCCGTGGCCCATCTGTGCAGTCGGTCTCAAATTCTCCCTCGGAAAGGTCTTTTGGATTATCAGCGCCGCCATTTTAATACGACTGCTACATCACGGAGTGGGTGCCAATGGCTGGTGGGAGTCTGTCAGGCGTGCAGAGTCCATCTTCTCATACTTGCAATGGGTTCATCCAGAGTACACCTGCTGTAATAGGGACATTCCAGGAGACGGCGCGAGTAAATTATCCAAATGACAAAAACTATGCTAACTCCTGAATGGCCTTTTCCTTCTGTTTGTTTTCTTCTTTTGGTGTTTGTGATTTGTTTTAGGGTGGCTTCAGCTCAAATGATATAAGCCGTGAATTGTCTATAGCGCTATATAATAAGGAGATAAGGCTGTTTTGCATTTACTCAAAAAGGCATCTCACTGTGAGGCTTCGGGAAATGTGGTCTTGAGTGGGAAAGTAACACAGGTCGTTTCTTGAGTTTTATACTGCAATCGAACCAGAAATTTTGAATGGTCTAAAGTCTGTAACTACAAACTTTCCACACACTAAGAATCACCTCATACAATATTTGACCTTCCAAGTGCCACCAGGCCTAGATCAAGATCAAACCAGGTCCAAAAACCGGATCTAAAATGGGCTGAAGGTTGACCTAAATTGGACTTAATTATGTGCAAACTGAAAACCATATCTAGACCAGAAAAAAGCACCTAAATTAAAAGCATTACAAAAGACTGAAAGTGTCTTTAGTTAAACTCTTAACCCCCACCTGGACCGAACACATTTTCTCCAGTTTGGCTTTACCCAAATCTTAAGTGCTGATGTGCAACTGTTCATTAATATGCATCTTCCCTATCAATAAATAAATAAAGCTTCTTGGAAAAAAAGTGTCTAAATAGCGACGGAAATGAGATATAAACGAGGATGAAAATGCATCAAAAAAGCTACAAAAGAGCAAATGCAAATGTGACAAAAATGTGACAAAAAACCCACAAAAGATCAAACAAAAAAAGTGACAAAAAAGTGACGACAATAATGTGAGGAAAAAGATCAGTTTTGGAGGTCTTAGCTTTCAAATGATAAGTTGCACTGGCCTATTGGCTCCTTTTGAGAAGCTTTCAGATTTGGGTAATGCTGAACTGGAGAAAAGGCACTTGATTAAGGCGGTGGGTAAGAGGTTAAAATGAGTCAAGTCTAAAATTGTAAATGATCCCGAGTACCGGAATATCTTCTGCTAACATGATATAATATCATATATAATTTCAGTCTTCTCTCAAACATTAATGCTCCTGGATTCAAATTGTGCACGATATTTTAAATAATATAAACTACAAATCTCACAGCAATAATGATAAGAATGACATATTTTTCCACACAGTGTTGTCCTGTTGTTAACGTATAATTGCAGAGATGAACCCTGATGGACAGTGTCCATGGTGAATGAATGGGAGTCTGTTTGCTGAATATCCAATTAAGTCCAGAACGGACAAAACAGCGCCGTACCGTGGCCGCTGCGTCACACCGACTCACTGACCTCCCGGTGACTCCTGCCGTCAGAAGCACGGAGCCGCGGTGGGCGGGGCGGGCACTGCGAGCGCGTTGCCATGACAACACCTGCAGTGTACCGGCGCGATCGTTTATTTACCACTCAGGGGGCTGGCTAATGGTGGCATTCTGATAGGCACATCGCTCACGCTACGACCTGGAGGACAGATTGACAGCTCCTCCAGCCCAGAGCGAGAGCGAGGAGGTGAGATGAGGCGGGTTGGATGCTGAGGTAAAAAAAAAGGGGAGCACGAAAGCAAGCAGCTGTTGTTGAGTCCAAACACACAGCATGGCATTTTCTTTGCTAAATAAAAAGAAAAAAAAAAAAAAAGTACAAATGTGTTAACAGGACTCCTGATATTCTGTTTTCTCCCCCTGATCCCCAATGACGCCCTCTCAGACACAATCCCAAATGCATGCAAACTAGGGGAGTGCTAATAAGCCTGACACATGAGGCATCTTTCCTCGGCCACCAGCTGACTGAGGCAGGCCTTGGGCGTGATGGAGCGCAGGAAGTCTCTCATTGCCCCGCCGCTGAACCCGCCGCCTGGGTGTTACAATCTCTCCCTCCTCGCCTCCCCCATCCTCCCCATTTCCAACCCCCTCCGTTCGTCCTATTCCTCTCCTCGCATCTTCGGTAACATCCTTTTTTTTTTTTTTTTTTCCATTCGCATCCTCTTTTGCATCTGTTCTCCATGTTTTTCATTTGCCGTTTCTTGCCTCCACCTTTCCTCATCTGCATATAGTCATCCACAACGCCACAGTTGCGAATTTGTCTATCACTGGTCGTTTTAACAAAGAAACATGAGCGACTGCGAGGAGACGCCGCCTATCAGTTACCTACAATCGGGTTAGCAAGCCTCCCTCACTTCTCACACAGGTATAAAGCTCTAACAATACAAAAAAATGGCCGCCGACTGCTTTTATTGGGAGATAAAGCTATAGGATCTATATTTAAAATCCATCTGAAAGTAAATGTGATAGTTTTGGACATTCAGAGACTGCAATGGCTACTTAGTGTCCATTCTTTCAGAGTGGTCTTTTAATTAAATCAGTGAATTGGCTTCAAATTGGAAACATGACAGAGCATACGAACATTTAAAAATATCTCAGGGAGGAAGAGATTTAATAAAAAGGAAAAAAAAAACAACAACGACTTGCTTCTTTTTCTAATGCACGCTCGGGATTACTGATAGCTCCTTAACTTAATAGCAATTTAAAGTGGATTTGTGTATGCCACTGAGTGTGTGTAATGATGGCTGTTTACGCCGCCCCCCATTTATAATAATTAAGCTGAATGGATTGGGGGCTGGGTCGCTCGGACGGCGGTTCTGGACTATTGGCTCGGGCTGAATAATGACCTACTGTAGTTGACCGGGGGATGACCGCTGCCTCCTGTGTGACCCCGAACCCCAGACTCACCCCCTGCTACTTTGGGTGGTAAATAGGATGTCTTGCCTGTCTATAGCGTCTTGGTGTCTATGGCTACAATAGCAGTCAGGGGTCCTTAAATTGTGGTGAGGAGGGGACACTGTTCACACAATGGGATAAAGGGCCTACCCCGGCTTTGTCCTCTTTGGCTTGACTTTTCCCCATCTGATTGTTTGCCCACTCTTGCTTTTATTCAGCCGCTCACTCAGATTTGACCTGTGGACATGGAGCTGGCTACTGTGGCTTTAAAATTAAATAGCTTCTTCCCCTGAGTGCACGTTGCTAACTTGGATTTATTAATTTAGTATTATGATACATAACGTAATATTCACTGGGCAATTTCGCCTCAGTCAGCAAGTCAGACACAAGCTGTCAATAATGAAGCGCACTTTCCCTAAGTTTGTATTGGACAGTCACTGCTGAGAATAACCACAAGGTGTCAGTGGTGTCCACAGGCTTGGGGATGTGTGATGCACTTTAGGGGCGACCTGCCATTGGCTGGCCCGTCTCCCTATCTGTGAGTTTTGGTTGGACGGCAGGCAAAAGGCGAGGGGCGAAGTGAGCGGGACGACGTGGAGAAACAGAGGGGGAGATGGCAGCGTGGCTTGCCAGAGTTTTAAGGACTCTGGACGGGTTTGTGCCATAAATCTCTTCCCACTCCATCCTGCCGTTCTCCATGAGTGCCTGTGGGAATACAGGAATGTGACAGCTGACCTGTGGAGCTCATGTCTTTTGATGCGTCTTACATAAATTACAGGGCAAGAATGCAGGACAGCCTTATGGTTAAGCCAGTGACATGTATATTATGGTATGTACAGGGAGAAGGGCTTTCTGAGCGATTAATACAACACGGTCTAAGGGAGTATAAATTCTGGCCTGCATTGGCACATTTCAGGCAGTGTTGCTGAGTCGGGTTTAACAATTTGTTACAAAAAATGATAAAACATGTAGAAGTGTGACAGTGCACAAAAAAAAAAAGAAGCAAGCAAAGATTTGTCACCACGTACTGGAGCGTCAGAAAAAGCCATAATGCGCGCTAGAAAAATGCAAGCTCTCAGAAATGAAATGCCAGAACAAGAATCACAAGAGCGATTTCACGGTGTGTTTGTGCCCCATGTATCAGCAGCTGAACATCACCAGAGAGGAGCTGCAACCAGCCGCACGGGCACACTACGAGATTAATTCACTTGAACTAATGGGATTCATATGAGTTGTGAGGTTCCTAATTTATTTACTTTGTCAGTGATACAGAGATATGCACAGCCACACACGGACTACACACACCGGCTGTAAAACACACAAGGGAAAAAACACACAAATACAGTAAAAATGCCCCCACTTTACAGTAAGTGAGGGATCGATAATGATGGATGAGGGCCTTTTATACAATCGGCATGTTCTCCTCAGTTCACAGCCATATGACACCAGGCCTGTGGCTATCCCATTCTGCACTTCAGCAGTCAATCACATCCTAGCTTTAAAAATAACAGTTTGTTAGCACCATTGATTTAGCACTTAGAGCGTGTCCTTATTACCTTGTAATTATGGTCAGTGTTGACATAACAGCACAGACAACCAGGCCTCCCACCCTCTATGAGAATTTATGGACTCCGGTTTTATTACGGCCATTTCGCGTGTCTGCGTCCCCAGTTAAGCGACAGACTTGAGTTCTAGCCAAAGGCCCGTATTTCACTCATGGAGGTCAGGGTTCTCCGGAATCCCCCGTAAAACTGAACACCATTGAGCCTAGCGTGAACATAGTTACGACACAGGGAAGCCCTCCCAAAGGGGTCATTAAAATGAATAGGCGATTACAGGCTATAATACAAATAATGCTATTAAAGACGCTATGTGACACTATTAGGGCGAAAATAGGGCATGGGCGGAGGAGAGACTTTATAGAGAAAAAAAAAGAAAAAACAACCAGAACCCACCCTTACATTAAATAATTTATGATTAAAGCCTCACTTGAAAATTTGAGAGGAAAGTTTGGACGGTTTCTCACAGTCTGTTACTGTGTTATGACTTTCAACAGCCGCTCGACAAAACAAGAGTAATGTCTTATGTAAACTCCAACAACTACTGTGAGTCCAACGTCAAACCGGGCCTAAGTTTGCTTTTAAGACTTGAAGTGAACTGGTAATGTGATCCATACAGTGGAAGGTGATACAGAGACAGTTGGAGGTGGACCTACCGCTCAGTCAGAATCCCTTTGTTTGTTGCCAAGCATGTGCCTTTGTTATGTGCGCTTGAAATATGGACTAAACTGTTATGACATCCCCCCTGTCAAATACACAGGACAGCCCACACTGGCCTCTCATTCATCTGGAGCTGCCAACCGCCCAATTAAAAGAGCATCTTCGGGGCTACTGCAATATGTTACCTGCTGTCTATATCTGCTGAGTGAAAATGTACAGTGTTTCAATTCAGTTGTCGGGGGATCTTCTGATTGTAGGTTTCTAGTAATTCAATGTGTTGTTTTATTACACACTAAATCAAAGTAAATTGTTGTACAGACATTAGCACCCTGAAACATGTACACAACACTGCTCTTGCCTAAATGCAGTGGGTTTGAGTCCCAGTTCGTCTCAGCCTCTCCTCACCCGCTTTCACCTATGGGCCAAAATTCCTTCATAAAAACTGTATTTCTATCGCAATGAATAATAAACTTTGATGTTGACTTAAACGCACTTGAATAAATGTGTTCGATAAGCTAAACACACTAAAACTATATGTATTTTCCTGACCATGGGGGCTGATGGTCCACACGCATCTTAATAATAATAGAAAGACATGATCACATTGTTTTACCATCTCCAAAGTGTAATTACTGCAAAAGGGCTGAAACTGTAATCTCTGTCTCTTCTCATTCTTCAGATAATTTAGGCTAAACACAGCTCATTATGATTCAATTTCAAACTAACCAATAGCAGCATCGGAGGAACAAGTGCCTGCGTGCAACAGAGTGAAAGTGTCCAAATTACAGCACATTGATTTCCAGTGGGGTGGCTTTCCACTGGTGGATGCTCTGCATGTAACTACATGATGGCCATAAAACACGAGGGGAAATGGATTTATAGAAAGCGGCTGAGATGCAGGATGGCTTCACCTGCAGTTTATGTCAAACAGAAAGAAAGAACCTCGCTTGGCTGCCTACTCAATTAACCCCAGTGATAGAGGCTCTATAATGAACAACAGCGCCATTACACAGCGCCAGAATAGCACTTCACCCTAGTGGCCTGCGAAATAGACAATGCCACTGTCGGCGCTTCGCTGCAGCATCAGGAAGCGCTCGCTAACAGAGAAATTTAGACGTTTCAATATCAGCATGGTCAGGGAAGGCAAATGAGGGTGAAGTGATTACGACACTAGATGTTGTTTAACCCTTAAATAATTGCGCATTTTACACTTGTGCATCACGTTGACGCATGTTATTGTGTCTAAGGGTCAAAGTGCAATTACAAAAGACATATTTTCATGATTGTTATTTTAAGACACGTAATTTGGGGGCAAAGTTTATACAGTGAACAGCGCGGGTTATTTCTAATGACTGTGATGCTGACCTTGCTGATAACGTAGATGAGATCTCCTCTTTGGAAAGTCAGCTCGTCCGGCTCATCGCCTGCACAGTCCCATAAAGCTTGGCAGTAGTTAGCATAATCTGTGGACCAAGCTGAACAGGAGTGTAAAATTAAATAAGTACCAACGGTTAACATCAGTGGCATTTGAAAAAGGAAAAAAGCGAAGACAAAGGGCAGCCTGGCGGTTCTGGGCCCCCCTCCCCAGAACAGCTGGAGGAGGTGTGCGTGGATCGGGAAGTCTCTGCTGAGACTGCTGCCTCCGCGACCCGGCCCCGGATAAAGCGGAAGAAAATAGATGGATGGAAAATGGAAAAGGGGAAGAAAGGATTCTCACCTGGTGAACCATTGTCTGATACATTTGGAAAGTCCTCATCTGCAAAAATACAGAGTCACAATTATTATTATCATTTAAAAAAACGACTTAATATTGAGAAAAAAAAGTTAATAATTCTATTGACAAAAAATCACAGTGGCATCAACAATTAATATTTATACTGAGAATAATGTATGAAAAACAGGGCTGAGAGATTGAGGGGAAAAAAAGTCACCCATATTGACTGATCTCGTTTTTCGATTCGATTTTATTTTTTCATAATAAATTAAATGCATCTTGCTGATTCCTGAAATTAGATACATCTTTTATTAAGCTCAATCAAAAACCAAAACAAACCAAGTCTCATTTAATGCCCAAAAGTCTTCCATTGTCGAATATAAAGTCCCATGATGATTATTGAGATTGACCAAAGTAGAGATTATGATTTTGATTAAATTTCGATTAATTGCCCAGCCCTGAAAACAGGTAAAATAATTCAGCCCGAATATTTGTGCATGCAATACAACATTGTTGTCAGCTGAGGGCGTATGGATGGGGAAAGAAGCAGGTTAAATAAGGCAAAGAAGAGACATTCAGCAAACTGTAGGATATTCAAGCTGCATATGTGCTCCAACTCCTTAACCACTGAGTCACAGGGAAACATAATCCAGAGAGTTGATTTTTATTATTGTAAGAAAGGACTAATGCCTTGACAACTGCCTATATGCTCTTCAAAGAAATACATAATCTCTTTAATTTCTCTGTACAATTAAAACCTTTGTTATTTGTAGAAGAAAAATGGCAGGTCAGACGTAGAGCTACATAGTCCTAAATGATTACATTTCATCGTTGTGGGTGGTAATGCGGCGGGAACGCGCTCGCGGAGGCGGTGGACGTGTCATTGACTTCGGGGCGTGGCTCCCGGTGGTCTGAGAGGTGACACTGTGATATGCCTGCCCTCTGTCTCCCACATCCATCCTTAACACGACCGGGCTGACAGCGCTGCCACAACCCAGCAACACAATCCACCTTCCAGCACAACCTGCGCCTCCACTTCCAGGAAAGGAGAAAGGCACACGCGCACACACCGACCCGCAGCAGGATACATGTCGCGCATTTATAACTACATGCACGCCGGGGCTCGAGTGCGCCCCGTCTGCTGTGGGAACTTTTCAATAACGTCAATAATTCTATACAAATATGAGGGTTTAAAAATAAAAAATAAACGAAGGCTGGGCAATGAATTAAAACTGCAATTTAAATGAGCATAACAACTGCAGTTACTTCAGCAGCACAATATCCTTTGCAAACAATCAAATATCCAGTTTCAATGTGTTCTTAAATCTTCTTTCATTAGTTTAGCAGCTCTTATATCGGTCTTTTCAGCTGGTAATCCTGGACATGCCTAAAATGTGCTCTGTGTGAACTAAATCTTTAAAACGTAAACAAAATCTCAGTACTTCCTCCAAAAAATTATATCAAATTACTAAATTTTACTAGGTGGCAACAACAACAAAAATCTATAATAATAAAAATAAAATCTCTAGCTCTAAAAAGCTGTAAATACATAGATAATGTATGTAAAGCTTTCAGAAATATCACTGTGTTTTAACTTAAGGCACTTTTAACTTTTGGCAGTCTATTAGAAGTACTGTAATCCAGAAACTGTAATGAGAAAATATACATTAAAAAGACAATCAATTGTTGATCAGAGAAAGTCTTGAGTGGAGAGTTAGAAAAGAGTAAGAAAAACAAAAAAAAACACTATGCATTTATTATTCTTAAGTGAAGTAATTAGCATCCAGTTAAAGACTTTTATGAATGTGTAGTTAGCAAAGAGCGGCGCTAATGATTGATAAGTGACGGGGTGAGAAAGTGAACGAAAGAGGCTGTCATTCGATATGCCATCTGTGGTCAGGATCTGTACCTCTTCCCAGATGGCTTTGAACGCCGGCGTGACAGTTTGAAGACGGATTCCCCTCTCACCAGTGATTTTGGCAAAGGTAATGTACTCACAGACTGAAACTAAATCTTGATGTATCTTATTAAATAGAAAGAGTGATGGACGACGGGCCTGGGAAGATCAGATCACCCCTTTTGTCCTTCTCTGGATTTTCGTTGCCCCGCTGAAATACGGGACTATCTTACTTTCTGGTCCGAACTCAGATTTGTACTTTTCGGGGGGCTCAATACTCTCAATCAAACTGCACTTTCCGTTAAATATGGGTCATTAAAACTCTCTGTACTATTCTGAGCCGCAAAAGATTGACTAACTTTTTCACTTTCTTTCATCTAATATGCTGTTGCTAGGCAGTTTTAGCCAAAATCTCAGTTAATTGTGTTGAAATATGTATGCCAGTATTGGTCGCGTGGCAACATTAGCTAATTGGACGTCTCTATGACTAAGCAAGTGCCAAGTCCCGCGCTCTTACAGATTTCAACACAACTAAAGCATCATTTTCAAATCTCAAACAAAAGGACAACGGCGTAAGGGCTTGTGCTTCATGGAAAGTCTGACTCGCCTCGCCTCGCACTGCATGATTCTGCCACAGCAGCCTTAGCCCTGACAAGCTTATTAGTGTAGCTTGATTTACAATGAGTTATCAGTCCGCAAGTGGCGGAGGTGATAGGGAGGTACCTGGCAACACAAATTTCGCAGCCAGCAGAGATCATCACAAATACACCCAGCCTCGACCATCCCTTAGGCTCTAAGTGTGCAAGACAGAGGGCGAGGCGCTGTCTATTTGTCTGACTGAGTATCATGGGGGTTGGTGTACAGCTTGCTCGCATTGTCTCCTATCTATTTGAGGCTGTTGCTGGGGATGTTGCAAGTTAAAGGTCCTAGATAAAGCCTAATTTGGGGGGGGTTTACACTAAAATTTCACATTTCATAACTTAAAGAAGGGATCTCCAAACAGTAGCTCTCCAGCCTTTTCTAAAAAGCTCACCAAAGACTTCCTACATTGACATTTTAGATGCATTTTCTTTTTATTCTGAATATGCTGAACACAATTTGCAAACAGTTGGGGCAACACATTACAGTATAAGTACAAAAGTCAAGTGATTTTCTTTCAGCTTGGCTACTATTTCTCCTTGTTGAACTCCTCCAAAGTCGCATTTTACTTAAGTGTTTTTGAAGCATAAGTAGCTCCCCAGTGTAAAAGTAGCTTGTCCGGTAAAAGAGGTTGAAGTGTTGAAGACTATAGGGAGTTTAAACATGTTAAAATGGAGTATTTTCCCTCTACATGTTCCAGCAATGTCCTAATGTGTAGAATACGCCCAGACCTATTCACCACAACTGCCTCTAAAATCCTGCACTGTCACTCAAAAAGTTGTTAATTCGGGTCCGAAGTGCCGTCATGCACAAGCTAAATATACAACCTGCAGTTACGTGTAAGACCTGAGGTGGCAGTAGAAAGCATTCCCAGTAAAGTTACAGTCAGCTCTAATGAGAGCAAACACACATTACTCCTTTTTGTTGGGGGTATTTTTCAACGATAAAGTGTCTGTAATAAACGAAATGCTTGTATTTTATTCTATTTATTGGGTGAAACGTTACGCGATGTGGCTTTAATGCAATGTAAAGACAAAATTGGTAATCAAACCCTATTCAGTGAATATATGAAATGGCTGGACCCATCTTGATTATAATTTGATTACAAAATGCATCAACTCCAGGAATGTTTGTCTTGAAGGAACAACATTATAACACAGTTGAAAGCTCACAAAACACATTTGAGCACAACATGGGAATTTTTTTTTACCTGGCAACTCCTCGTAGATCTCCTCGTCTTCTTCATCATCCTCGTTCCCCTGCCATCCCTGTGTGCCAGGTGGCAGGGCACCGGGCTGTGGCAGCCGCGGGACCGGATCCATTACCCCTTGAATGTCGTCGTAGGTCTCCTCTTCTTCCTCGTCCTCCCCTTCGTCTTCATCACAAGGGATCTGGTCTGATTTGAGGTCTACCATTGGGTAAAAATGTGTTAGTAGAAATGTAACTGGGACGAAAAGACACAGCTTTTCCAACGTAGCAAGAAACTAGCAGCAATAAGCTATGAAGTAACTGATATTTGCAAAATTATAAATGCTTACATGCAACAAATATAACAAAAATAAGATCATTTTTATAGCCACTGTACATTTGATAAGAATTGAAAGCTGATCTGCGTAATGTCGAAATAGGATTTGCATAAGACTGCATTTTAACGTTTTGCAAGGAAGTCAGACAAACTATTGAGTGTCTGTTACTTCCCGCAAATCCGTGGGCCGACCCGAGCCCATTTTAGCGGCGCGCTCAGATAAAGTAGCTGTCTCATTGCAGGCGACTGGACACTGCAACACAGGGTATCAGGTCCTCCGCCGTACACCCGCGGCACGGCAGAAATCAATGTCAGAGGAGGATAACCAGAACATCTACCAATCAATTTCCTGTAAGTTGGAATTTGGTAGGTGGATCAGGGGAGGAGTGTGTGCTGGGGGAGGAAGGCTGGAGCTGCACGGATGCACTCAGGGCAAGTCGGATGAAAGGAGCAAGACCCACATGTTCGACAAATGACAGATTAGAGCGTTTTCTACGGAGGGGGACATGATGAAATCCTTCCTTTCATTTCTGACCTTTCTGCCCCACAGAAACTTTAGGCACATATTTAACAAATTTATCTCTGGCACTCCTTTAACTGTATTTTAAATTACCCAGTGACACTTTTAAAAAGTCAGCCCTGTTTTATTGATATGGCCTTAATCACAAATGCGTTTCAGAATGATGTACAGTCTAAACAATGTGACCTTCTGCATCCTTATGCCCTGGATTCAGATAAGAGTCCACACAACAGAAAACGGATAGAAGAGATTCCTCTTTCAGGACAAGAAGACGTGGAATAGATGTCATAAAAAAGTACAAAGACCTTTAGTTATAAAATTGATTTCATCCACCCAATCTCGGGCATCTTGCGGACTGCTCGCAGTGAACTAGAGAATGAAGAAAAAAAACAGCAAATCTCTGTTAGTATTTAATTGATTTAGTTTTACTTATTTAGTTAAAATGTTTTTATATTTGACAATCACAAACCTGAAAATTCCGTCTTCTAGGAGCAGTGAGCTCAAAACAAGCATTTTTCTTAGAATCTTTTCGGAGATTATTTACTAATTCCGCCTTGTAGCCATTGATATAAAAAGCTCCCTTTTGCTGCTTATCTAGAGACAAAATACATGAATTTAATTTTAAAAATGAATAAAAAAAAAAAACAGTGTTTAAATTCAATGTAATCGAATATAACATACCTTTTTCATTTCCAAAATAGTAGAAAATATTTTTGTGAATGACACACCATCTCTTCTGCCACTCGGAGCCGAAGAAGCTGTGGTCTAAACAAAAGGAACAACTGTGGAGTATTTGCTCCAAATGGCTGTTCAAATGCAAATCAGCAGACTGTGCTCTCTATAGCATTGAACAGGATGGATATGATGGCACTTTTCACACAATAATAATGAACTTGAGCCAGCCCTCATACCTCGACGTTTCTTTTCCAAATAGTCTTGCTTCATGATGGGGTTGAGGTCCTGAACGGCCACCACCGCGATATCGCCAAAATCTGTGAATAAAAGAACAGATTTTTCAGCATCTTTTAATTCCCAATAACACTCTCATACATATGCAATGCACATAAGAGCTGCACATTGGCTCAAATACATGGCTGGCTTTAGGAAATCGGGATCAATACATTTACAGTGCTGCTGAGCATTGCAGTCCATTCATCTCCTCCGATTGCTCTTTTAATGGCCGGGGCTTTCCAGCGGGAATTCAAACAACTCTAACTAATTTGCGAAGTCAAATCTTCATCGTAACAAGAGTAAAACTTAAGAGCATTAAGTTAAGTAGTGCAGCTGTTACATAAGCAAAAATCTAATGCAATGGACACATGACACCAGGTTACACTTATCTATAACGGATGAAATATGACAAGTCAGTTTAATAGGTTGCCATGGCTATATCGGGCGGGCGTGACTGTCATCAAACCTGCCATGAGGAAGCTCTCGGGACAGAAAGCAAAACGTAAATCCACTTCGCTGTGGTTTAACCTCACAAGTTTGGAGCACGACAAAATTTTAATCCCTTTTTTGGTTTGAAAATAAGGTAATGGGTACAGGACTTTGAAGCCACATGATTAACGTAAAAAACATGTGGATCTAATTTCTAAAAATCAATGATAAAGTTCGACAGGCATGGGTTTTCTGTTTGGGTGTTTTGTTCAAAAACAAGGAACTGCCCATAGAGTTATATGAGTTATATGCGCCTGCTCTCTGCATCAATTCATGGCATCTAATCCTTAAAAGGCGGACACAACCTATGGATGATTTTCTGCTTGTCACTCTCTTCGCTCACAACGTTACCAAAAGGTCGACCCCAGGGCCCATCATCCTCTGTGTGTTTTTACAAGAGACTCTGTTTTTTCCAAGTGTCAAAAACAAAGCTGCAACTTCCTCCGCGGTCATCCGTCACCGGGGATTAGGGGCAATGCGGAGGGAGCGTGAGGCAGCTTTTTAGCACAAAGCACAGAAACAATTTAAAGACCATTTACACTACTCAATGTGACATCCCATTCAGAGCGCCGATGACAGGGGGAATGCCTGGAGTCCATCCGTTTCGAAGAGGAGCTGTTCGACCGGGCTGGGAAAAACCAAACATGTCAGGCCGTAACTAGCTCTTCTGCTTTCAGCTAAAGTAATCCCCCAATATGGGAGGAGAAGCCTGCACCTCTTTCTACATCAACAAGAAGAAGACCCTGCCGCTAAATACTCTCTACAATTTGCTGATACCATCTCTTGTACTTGTAATTTGAAGTCCATTGCTTTGTCAGGGCTCAAATGGTCCTGCCCGAGCAGCCTTAATCTAAAGTACAAAATGAGAGCAGCTGATATTGGGCTTTCCCCTTTGCAAACATTCCTGAGATTTACGCATTGATGTTGCCCACGATCAGGCTGGTGATCGGATAACCCCCACGCCGGTGCAGCCCGTGCGCCTGACGGATGAGCGGGTCACAGCAGAGCAGAGCCCCAGACACCTCGGTGCACTAACACGCTCACATATCACTGGCCTGCCTTTGTGGATAGACTGACTGGTGACACTATAAATACATAGGTGCTAAGGACTGTTTTGTCAAAGAGAACCTGATTCAGTACATCATAACAAACAGCGCCATTACGCTCCCCCACCTCATCCATCCGCCGGCAGTCCCTTCATTTTTCTGGGCCGGCTTCCCTGTTGCGGCCCACTTCTAATCCCCTCATCTGTCTGCCTCCCCGGCTCTTCATTTATCTCAAAGGTCGAGCCCGGCTAATAGATGAGGAGGTACAGAATCAACACGGGATCACTCTGATCTGCTCCAGTCAATAAACATTACGCATTCATGCGCGCTTCTCACACTGACGCCGAGGTGACCTGAACCCCTTCACTGTCGTCCCATGAAGGAAACTACAAACGCCCCAGACATGAGCAAAAACATAAGAAAACTAAAGCAAACACAGATGTATGCAATTCAAGTTTTGTTTTGTAGATAATAAAAGCTCTTTACTATGGCAATATAATGTTATTTTCCACCACAGTATTTCGTAACCAGGGGTAACGGGTTAGATTAGGGCTGAAATTTTAACAAATGCAATGAGAAAATCACAAACACGGAAATGATTTAGGGAATATATTGTCTCTGAAAACTACAAATAATCAGTCTTGTGTAAATTCTTGATTGGGGTGGCAACACCAGAAGTCATGAAGTTGGGACATTTCATTGGGGGAAAACAAAAGCGAGTTCTTAAGGGGGTGGGCCATATCGTATCGTTTTTATATAGCTGTGGACATGATATAATTTATGCTACACTCAGCTCCATCAGATCAGCATAAACACTGACTGTAGAACATGGGGACAGGTGTTTAAAAAGTCAAATGAAATGAAGAATGTAAACTGCTTGAGTAGATTTGCGAGGACAATAGTATGCCGTTAAAATCACTGAATTCATCTTCCCAATAGGCGTGAGGCTGGGATTTTTAAGTAATTTGTCCATTTTCAATTATATCGTCAAATATAACGTTATTGTGATATTTCTTTTTTTATATCGTGATATAGATTTTGGGCCATATTGCCCTGTCCTAGTCCCTAATGTAATATTTTATTTATATATTGGTTTATTTTGTCGGGACAGTGCATGTTATAAAGAGAAATACTTTCAGAGTACGAAGAATGACTTAAAATCACTAAAACCACTTCTGAAATATTTAACCATCGAATAGTGAGCCACAAACAGATGCAATTGAGTGTTCCCGACGTTTGACCAAATAAACACGATCCGGTTCTGTGAACGAGCTCCACCCTCGGGAAAAACTTCCACACGATCTGCCCTGCACGCGCTTGGAAGCAAATATGAACGCTTCTGGATGTGGTTCAAATGCGCACCTGAACTAAATCTTGATTTTAAAACAAAAGAAATAAATGGTCAGGAAAAATACCTTTTTTACACTGCAACGCTTTTGCTAAATTTAAATAAAGATAAAACTGTTATTTTTCAAAAGCAGATATCTCCGGTTTTGTCGTTTTTGGATATTTGTTACTGTACTCTAAAGATGACACTTGTTAAACCAAAGTTGCATAATTTTGGAGAATTTATATTTTTACGGCGCCGAAGCAGATCTGGTAATGAAAAACACTGCTATGTTAAGAGAAATTTACAAGCATACGTGTTTATTTCAATGGCAATGTCTTATATTTTTCTTTGCAGACATTTTATGACTTTTTGATTTGGCTACAATGATAAATAAATACATAAAACCTATAATATTGTCCCTATACATACCATATATTTGCCTAAGAAGAATCAACAACACATGAGGTTGGAAGGGAGACAAAACTTTGGATGCTCTATAACAAAAACACCAAAAACCACTGCAGGTTTGGCCTCAATGAATGAACAGTGATTAAGAAAACAATTTGTTTCCATTAAAAAAGTGGATTCGACAGGTGACTTCATTGCCCAAAACTTGTCGTTTTGCAGGAGAGCAACAAACCCTGCCTCGTGCCATTATCCGACTGACTCTTATTCCCACATTACACAAAAGCAGCTCGTGATTGGCCCAGAGTTAAAAGTTGCCCTTAATGGAAATTAGACAATAACACCTCTTTGGGAGCGAGGCAAATTTAAGCAGATATTTAGAGGTAATGTTATTCGAAAATGTGTAATTCGGCGTGTTAAAAAATGCCAACAATCATCATAGTGTTTGAGTTTGGAGTCTGGCACACTGAGACACATTAATGCATCTAATTACGGCCTCATCAGAATCGCAGACAGACGGCACTCTTTCATAAAAATCATAAATTGCGTTATCAATTATTCAGGGCAATGCCTTGACTTCATTTTCATCCCTTTTGCGTTTTAATTAGCGCCATCCGCGGCATTGCTATTGACATTAATTTGATGGCAATTTATTGATATCTCAACCTAACCTATTTAACTGTGTACAATTACTAACAAAGAGAAGCAGACGGATGAAACGCCGGGCGCTGTGTGTTTTGTAAATGGAGGTGAGGATGAGCTAACTGGATCTAACTGCTGCCACTGGTAATCAGAAACAAAAGACGTGAGTCACCGCATTACCGAATGGAAGAAAAAAAACGATCAATAAAACTGACCAGAGATGTACGTTTAATTGATCTTGATGAATGGACGCGACGGAAAGGCGAGGCGGTCGACCTGTGTGTGGCTCAGTGTTCTGCTGCGGTGCCGCGCAAAAGTTGGGGACGGCACCACAACAATGAGCCCGAGCTGCCAGCGGTTTGCCACATTCACCATCTCTCACTTGGTTATTCACACTCTCGCAGCGTGGCGTTATGAGCTCAGCAGTTGATCCCGCAAGAAAAGGCTGATTTATGTTAGCATGACCAGAGGGAGTTAATGTATTCTCTCATTAAAATCCACTTTAGTTAGGCTGAAAGTCAATCAAAGCCTGGATACAGAGTGGATCAAAATGAAGGGAAACGGTTGGGTTGGAGGACTAATATGTGACATTATATCTAACGGTGGCCATAATGCAACAAAGATGTTTTCAAAACACCACAAGATGTTGATGGCGCCATATGAAAATGATAATGCTATACGTCGTCTTATTGCGAGCAGCTTCACAGCGGCTTTAGCAGCGAGACACAGAGTGAGGAGCCAAGCAACAACAGAGGCAGGAAGTATGAGACTTTTATAAGACTTTTTAAAGAGGAGTTAGAGTGAGGGCGTTTCAAATATCATAGACAGAAATTGTTATTGAAAGCAAATGGATAGAAAATGCATTAAAAACGTTACCAGACTATGCGTAAAATCACAATCTGTGAAATTTAAATACATTTTTTTATGGAAATACTGAATGATGATGTTGGTATGTCTTTTAATAAATACGTTTTGGTTTTACAGTGAGTCACGAGAGTCAGACTAAAAACAACAAATGGTTAAATCAAAATAAGTTGATGTGGGCTTCAAATATTTTTAATACTGTCAATTATTAAATAATTTGATCACGTCACTGCAAAATTAGCATTTTGAAATGAATTACATTATAATTACACAGGACTGAAAAGATAGTTAGTTTACTTGAGCAGTTTACATTCATTTTATGGATGCTCAAAATAGTTAGTAGTAGGCTGAAGCAAGAAAGCTATTGTGGTAATGATCTGCATACATTTCTTATATTTGTCTTTATTTGGTGAAAACAAGATGAATAGCAAAAACGGACATAGTTAAACGTTTTAAATTATTACTGAATTAGAAAAAGGATTTTTTGACAGGTGACGTTATTGGCCACATCTCGTCTAAACTATAGATCATAGATAAGTTATTGTATGTTTTCTTTCCCCTTTGCTCAGTCCTTGAGTGTAGAGCCTTTCTCAGTGCCTTTGGTTGAGGTATTGGAGAGAAGGCAGCATCAGGGGGCAGGACCTGACCCTCAGCTGAACCCTGCTGATGAGGTGAACCAGGAGGCAGTGAGAGGCTCCGGGCCCTGGGGGCCACGGGACGACTGCTGCTGATTCCACACACGCTGCAGTCAGACCACAAGCCTGCACCAAACTGTCCTTGATTAGGAAAAAGGATTCTCTCAGTGCACCTTCACCCACCCAGCGCTCAATCCTGGCGCGGGCCACGCTAAATTGATACATTTTTCCTCATTACAGTGTAAGGCCTTTGCTGAGCGTCCCTCCAGCGAGGCGGCCATCAGCAGGAGACTGAGAGGCTCTGAGGTTAAGGGCAGTGCCTCTCCTCTCCTCCCCCTGATTTGATTAGGACTTCAGTCATCGATACATAAACCATGTTTAGATCCTCCTAATGCATGTGTTTGAACCAAAGAAAACATGCAGTGCATTATATCAGGCTGCTTCATGCCTGTATCGAGGGCTAATAATGTTTAATGGGAATGGGAATTATGGAAGGCCTACTCTTTTCTCTTTCTGTTTTTAGGGGGATCAATAAGGTTAAGAAGTATTATAAATCAATATTATCAAACCCTTTGGTTATTTAACAATAAATAAAAATTAATGATTTTTTTCATCTTCTTTGACGGTAATTTTCTAATCAGGGTGGACATTAAAACAATCACTGTCACAAATAACGGAGAAGTGAATCATCAGCATGATTAATTTTAGATATAAAATGTATTTTTAAAAGTAAATCCACCAAACTTTTATACAATAATTACAACATTTTAAAATACACAGATTTTACAACTTCAATTAGCTCTACAACTGAGAGATGGCCTGAAGAATATTTATCTGAAGCTCTATTCTCAAGGCACAAAATTAGGAATACCTGTTTGATTTCTCGATCCAAACACTGTGGTCCGGCCACCAAGAAGACACTAAGGGGCTAAATTTACTATGTGACACTGGCTTCCCCCTGGGCAGCCATAAGCAGCGTCTACAGCGACCCTGAATTTCCCTTTTGTAGATTTACTACCACTATTCAAATGCTTAACTGCAGATACAATGATCCTCTAATCGCTGGGGATGGTTTTCAGATGCTTCACTGACAGCTACGAAAAAAGGAGGAAAAAAAAAAAACACGTAGTAGTAAGAATATAAATACTGACAATAGAGGAGTGTGAGCTCAGCGGAGAGGCTGCACGTCGGTGATGGAGACGGGACATAACGCAGTCATCGTGAAGAGCCTGGAGGGAAAACACTCAGAGAAAACCCACACGGCCGCCCTCTGAATGTACGGTTATTGCAACTTTAAAATGCTTCAATTATATACACTAAGATTACCTCAATGTGATTTTAGCAATAAACAAAAGAAATGTTTGTTCGCACCGTGTTATTACAGTGGCTTTATCGGAACAATATCTCCTTCATTTTAGGAAAGGCAGTTTAGGGGCGTAGAGTTTGAATATTATACAAATAAAAATCACAGGAGACACTTCTCAGTCAAGTGCAACAGGTGTTTGGGAAATACAAGAGGTTAATTTATTTGCGCTTTGTTTTAAATAATTCTATATGATGGCAAATAAAATAGATTTTTGTGACAGGATTCTCTAGGATTTTGAAAAGGGTCAAAAATGTAGCATGTGATTTCGTTTTTATTAATATACTTTTGATTGCACCGTTTGTAAATGTCCTCTAATGGGAGCGTCTATGTTAAAGTAATTGAGTGGGGAAAACATAGATTGTTATTGATGATTATTATCTTAATTCCACATTGTTTTAAATGACGCGATGAAAAATGAAAATAGTAAGGAATTAATTGAATAAAATGGGATCTGCAAATACTCATAATTTGTATTTATGTACTATATCGCAGAGTAAATTGGCAAATTGCACATAAAAAAACATTAGCATCACAGCCAAAGGCGGCGTTTGCAGTGTTCTCCATATGGGCAATTTCATTTTGCCGTTAAGCGCTATTTTTAAACAACTAATGCGTTATCATAATTCTACATATAGAGAGTGATAATATAAATAATTAATTGTGCAACCATTAAAGTGCAATTTTACACAATATGTGGGGGCTCAGGAATTACACAGAAAAACAAAATGCATTGATGAATATGGTTCACGTATATTATTACAACAAAAAGTTCATTTAGAATACAGAATGCAGCCCGTCAACCAGCCTGTTATGAAATCTAAGTTATGCTATTATTTTGAGATAAGCCACATATAAATCAGCGACGATCATCAGCAGATGTGGACTCCCTATCACCGTAAGAGCCTTACACCTGTGTACAAGCCTGCCGCAGCCCTGTCCCAGTTGGCACTCTGCACTCTGCTGACTGCCCCTAAACCTGAGCCGCGATCCTGATGCAGAGATGGATGTGCCCCCAACATCCTCCAATAATCCCACAAGGACATGTTAATGACCTTAAAGTGCTACATTACAGCAACAATTAAACAGAGGAAGCCCAGAGGAGTTGAGAGAGCCGGCGTGTCACTGTCTGTGTACAGGCCAACACATCTCTCCCATCTCCATTTATTTCCCTAAGAAATCAGCAGGGCCACCTGGGCTTGGCATTGAAACTTCATTCATCTCCAGAAATGGATTCCAGTGGAGGGCAAAATCAAATTCTCATTTGCAAGGCAGGGGGAGAGAGAGCGGGAGTACGAGCAGGAGGTACCTGGGAACGCTAACCTCCCGGTGAACCCACCACATCTGATAGTTTTGCTATTTGTCTGTGACATTGACAGCTCTGGGGGAGATTAGGAGCCACGCTGCCCCAGCTTCACACTCTGCATTCTGCCTATGTGCTTCTATACAGATGGACCGGCCCACATTTAACGTCACACTTTCCCCCCCGAGTTTCCGCACGGCATTGCACCAGAGGCGGCGAAAGGGTGTAATTATGTGCTGTGCAACGATAAAACAAAGCAAATGAGCAGCAAGTTGTATGAAAGGGTTTACAAACAGACGGGATGCAAAAACTACACGCCATGACTTTTGGTGGAGCATGGGGGTGAAGCCGGAGAGGAGAGTGATGAATGCCCCTCGGTTAAATACGTCCAAATCCCCCCTTCAAGCCGCTCTCTTCTTGCCAGGCCGCGTGAGTGAGTGTGTGAGAGAGACTGTATAAGATTAATAGTGTAAACAGCACGAGGGAGAGAGAGAGTCGGGAGAGGGAGAGCGAGGGAGAAAAGACTATCAGCATCTGCAGCAGCACAGTAGCCTCGAGGGAATAGCGTGAACTTTTGAACCCTGATAGCAAGCAGTCGCAGCGATGCACAGAGCCTGTTCCAGCCTCGTAATGTGAGTGTATGTCTCTCGCTAGAAAAGCAAGCGACCGAGGGAGGAGAGAAAAGTGGAGGGGAACGAGGAAGAGTAGAGGTCATTAGCATATTCCTCCACTCCTTGCAAACGAGCGTCAACTGCTACCCAAATGTCACAAAATCTATATACCGATGAACACAGTGAAAAATTGTTCTCCGGGCGGATACTCTGACAGATGGATACAGTAGATGACTATCTCCAAGTCCAAAGAAACTTCCTGAGTGATGACATTTCTTTTACGGCAAGGCTAATCATTCAAGCAACTACAGGCTGAAGGCAGACAGGTCACGGGATGGTTAGGCAAAGAACTAAAGGTCAAAAGTTCACCCACTGGTCAGAGTCTGTGGCCACTGGCAGACCCCCAAAACTAACCTAATGCTGCTTGAATTTTATTAGGAAAAATGATGTCATATCAAAGCAGTAATTAAGTAGAAAGTAACATCAATAACAGGCTTTGGCTGTAACGCCTACATTTAGATTAAACATTTAGATTAAAGGGCTACACTAGTTCCCATATTCAAATGAGAAAAACGCTATGCTCTGCTTCAGGTAATTGTTTCAGGACAGTAATCACTGTCATTGCCCACATTCCTGTAGCCCTAAAATAGATCAAAACCACCTGCTGAAACTATGTCCAACACAAATACACACACAAAAAAATGAATAAAATAAAAAAGTGGATATTATTGCTAGCACAATGATCACTTTATTTGTCTCTGCAAAAATGTCATTATTGAGAAATTTAAAGATCCATAAAGACACCACTGGGGGTCTATAGAAAGATAAAGATTAAGAAAGACATAATGTTCTCTGCATTGAAGCTCATCCTACAGCGCTCAGTCATCACAGCGGCGTCCTGATGCATCATAGGCCACCCAGCGGTGCTCTCCAATCAAAGAAAAACAAACAGGACATTTCGACTTGGTAAACTTGACCTGCAAACAGCGTGACAAGGCTAAAAGTGCCACATCTCCAGCAGTCTCCTAAGGTTTGTGTATGACACACATACGTGTGTAATGAGATTATAGACAGCGCAACGACAGTTATGTCAATATCAAACTCCATGACTGTGAAATGTGTTGAATCCAAAGCAAATGTAAACAGGGCTTAGTCTGTGTTGAGTTGTGCAGAGGCAGAAAGGGGAGAGGAGGATGTTTAAGGGGAGACTGAGGCGCGGTCAGGTCACCAGTGCGGTCGGAGGGTGAAACTCAGTTCACATTACCATGCAGACACCCAGGCTAACAATGGAGGCTCCATCTGTTCATGTCAGCCATTACAAATCTGGTGTCACCCAGTTCGCTGAAGACAACAGGCCACCGCATCTAATCAAACGGCTCAGGCTCCTCCTGTGTAAAAGCACCATCGACTTCACACTCACTCACTCTCTGGTTAGGAACAGAGCGCAGTGGAGGCAGCCAGTCGATTACCGTGGATAATACATTCACAGAGTCACAAAGTCTCCATTGTGTACTGTACGTTCAAATAAAATGATACAATTAGACTGAGCTAAGAATATATGCTCCACTTTTTCCAAACAGCCAAATGCAGTTGTGTAAATCACAAAATGATCGTTATTTTTCCACAACAAAGGTTTTCTGCTGATTCCTGCAGCAGGCGACAGTGCAAACTGAATAAATCCTGTGCCCCATTGATAACTGGTTCATTGGCAAAAGCCTTGATTTCATTAAGTTCTGCGGCCATTATTCTGCACAAACACTGAGGACCAGAGCGCAGCAGAAAGTGAGAACCATTTCTTTCATCTGGCAGTGAACAGCAAATGAACTCTGAACTCAGCGTGCCCTTTAGCGAGGACACAGGCCATTCACCGCAACGCTAACATGGACACATTCCCCGGCAATAAAGATAACCGGCTGATGTGTGTGTACACAGATGATTTATAGACACTTTTACTACCCTGTGCTTTCACATGGGTTTTTGCGATAAAATATCAGTTCATATTTATAATGTAAGAATATACCACAACTACTTTTTTACCTTTTTACTGCTTGTGTTGTTTAATAACACACAGATCTGTATCGCCAAATAAGCTTGTATTGTATTGTGGATGCTAAAGTATAAATCTTTGTGTCACTGTATGTGTTTATAGTTACTATATAATTGTCATTACATCATTCTGTTAAATATCCAGAGTTTTAATTTTAATTGTTAATAAAAACTCATCGAGGGGCACGTAAGGTGAATTAGCCTTGATGATGTATTGGACGGCTTTGCTACAACTTAAGTTATCAATGTTTTTTGTATTGGTCCCAATCCAATCATCTAATAAATAAAAATAAACAAATTATAAAGCTATCAGGTAGAATTTGTATTAAGTTAAAACTGCTTTTTCAGTTTTACTTTCAAAGTTGCCAGGTATCAATACATTTTAGTTATTTTACTACAATATATTCTAGGTAAGTGGTATTTTGAAGGATTTATTTGTAATTTGCTTTCAAGGCGGGTCAATTCTCATTAAACCGCTCTGAATTTATTTGGGGGTTTCAAGTCTTGCTAAGCTCCACAGATACAAATGTTATCATTATCTATAAACCAAAAACTTCAATTATGAAGAGAAAAAAAGGATCCGGTGTTGCCGGAAATGCAAATGACAGAGAGAAGGGGTACTCTGATGTTGGGGTGTAATTGGCTATTTCTCAGAGTTAACACAAACAATGGCATAGTGCAATACTTCAACTCCCAAAACCATTGTAATCTTTGGTAACAGAAGGTACTGGGGCGCTTTGTCACTCTCTAGGCTAAAGAGAAATTTGTAAACATTTCATGGAATAATTTTGTTTGTGCCCCAATGAAAGTCCTGCCTTGTTTCATGTAAAATGAACTAATTCAAAAAAACAAATAACAGTTGTCTACTGGTCTATCTTCCCGCCATCTGCTGCGATCTGTTCTGACGCTTTTACCACAGCTGAACCGTGTTTGTTGTTACTCTTCAGTGGGCAAAGGACCGCAAAAGTCCATTAAGCCATTTTCAAATAAAAGGATAATTTCTGACAACATCCAGCTGGCATTAACGACTGGCATTCGCATCATGACAGCGAAGTGTGACCACAGATTCGCAGCTCATATAAAAATCCCACATCTATTTTTCTGCCTTTGTTGCATGCATAAAAGTCAAAAGGATAGCGAGCTAGGACAGATTGGCATTTCTACGGGCACCCAAGTCCATAATGCCCACCTGCGGCATGTCACGTTATGGGCTATTAGCCGGCGCATAGTGTCCGAGATACAAAAAGGGCTAAACGGGAGGGAGGGCAAGTGCACAGAGGGAAGATAGAGATTGATAAAGAGAGAGGGATGTAACGCACATGGCCCCTCAGGTACAGTGTTGTATTTCAAACCCGGTTGTGAAAGAATAGGGCGCTCAGGGTCAATCTATCACTGTTTTAAGCCCGCAGCTACAAAGCTTCCTTACTGTGTGGGCTGCCTCCATGCCTCCCACAATCTCCCTGCTCCAAGACAACAGAAAGAAGACGTGTGCCGGCCACTGGAGGGCGCTCTGAGTCACCATTCCAGGCTTGGTGAAAACCTCACACGTATCCAGCATCACAGAGACCCACCTGCATCAAGAGCAACAGGGAGGAGCGAATGATGTCACGCACAACACAGGGAAGAAGTAGGAGGAGGATGGAAAGTTTGTCTCTTCATAGCTTGTTGGTTTGTCGCACGCAACATACGAGCCAAAACTGAACTAGTTGTCAGTAGACTTGCTGTGATAGATGATAAAAAAGCAATATACATTTTTTAATGCAATAGCACCAACATCCCAACCTCAGAGCCTGGTTGTGGACGACAATGTACAATAAATATTATGCATTATGCTTCTCTTATACAAACAGAACCATTGACTAAAGAAGGGCTGCATAATATATCACCAAATTACTGGAATGGCAACACGAGGTGATGCAATATCCATACATCAAGAAGTTGCAAAATAGTTTTATTTGATTGAGATTTATATGTGTTATGCTGTGAAAACCTAAAACAAAACGAAATGAAGTAACTTAAAAATGTGCAAAAGTTAAATTTTAGTTATCATTTTTCCTGTTAAGTCCAAAGTTATCCTTGCTTTGCCCCACATTTATTCTCTTTTATTATTTTAAGTGTTGTTTTGACACAATTTGATGAAAAAACAAACTTCTGATTTCGGTTTAAATCTAACGGATTGTACTGCGTTTAGAGTTCAGTGGAGAAAAACAAAGCTATAATTCCTAGTGCAATATTCAAGACAGTCATTGAAAATAGATTTTTTTCCAATATCTTCTGTCTCCGTCTTAAGACTCCAATAATAACTAAAACTAAAAAACTTGAAGAAACAAACAAGCCGGTCTGTCTGGTGCAAATCTGTATCTTCCTTATACAACTAGGAGGAGTGTCTAACATGTCAGATGCTCGACATTGACTGACAGCTGTTCATTAGGTCACCTTCTTTAAATCTCCTCTCTTTAGTCCATTTATATTCATCTAATATCCTTGATAGAGCCGACTAAATTGCTACCTAGGTCATATTCTACAGAGAAGATTCAGGAAGTGAGCCAAAAATAAATGGGGAGGTGTCTATGTGCATTCAGTATGGATATGGATATGGTCTCTGCTGGCTCAGCTCGCAGTCAGGAGTAGCACCTGGTTTAGTTTAAAAATGTACAGTATGCATATAATTGTAGAGAACTAATTGAGGACCGGAGCCACGGCGATTACCAATGCCATTGCTTTCATTTTTAAAGCTGATGTTGCATTGAAATTCCCATCAGCGCTGCCTTTCCACACTTGTACACTCACACTAAATTAGCCGTTTTCAGCTGCGATCTCTGCATTGCGCAACTGCCTCAGAAGCATTAACGCGCTCGACACTCCCGCGGACACACACATACATTCGGGCATATTGTTGACTTACACTCTTGGGCTCCATCATCCTGGTAATCAGAGGCAACTGAAGCATCATCCGAGGGAGCCGAGCGGCCAAGACTGGAGCTGCGGTTGTCATCAGAAACATCCTGCAATGAATCCGCTGCAAACAGGCATAATGAAAGATAACAGGATAACACACAGATTACCTTGTCCATATGACTTCTTGATACTATATGTTATTATTACATCTGGCCAGGACTTTTCTTTACTTTTTTTAATTTGTCTTTTATTTATACAGGTTTGTCTCTTGTCCCTATGTATCATTTGAAAGGGAGACCTGTTTGAAACATATCAATTAACTTGACATTACCTTAACAACAGCCAACTGGCCAAATGCAGGTAGATTCTTAGGGGCTGGTTTCTCTCAGTTGCCCCTTTGGCCTGTATCTGACCCTGATATTCTACTTTTTTATAGTCTGTTCTAAATTATATTTTATTTTTATTTTCTTATTGTTTATATTTTTGCTCCTTTATGCTTTTTTTTGCTATCACTCTTTGTACATAAGATACCTCTATATACTTTTTAACTGCACATTTCTTGTCTATTTTGCACACCATGAGTGTTTTTCTTGAGAGTCGAATGTAACAAGTGAATTTCTCCATTGTGGGATCAATAAAGGATAATCTTATCTGTATCTTAACTCTCTCTTTGAATGGTCTGATAGTGTACTTTGTAGGGCTATGAAGTTGCATTATGACCAAAGGATAAAAAAACAATAGAAACGTGTATCAGTATGTCCATTGAATCAATGACAAAACTATTATGGCTTATAAAATGATTTACATTTGGATAATAACAATTGAAAAGGACTAGAAACAGTCACCAGTAAAAAATAAATAAATAAATAAGAAAGCCCCTGCATGTGGCACATATATAGACATTACACAGTTGTAAAAAGTGTTGAAAGGATACTCACCTTTGGGAAATTCCTGAGGATTTCTACCAAAAAGAACAGTATCTTTAAATATTGAGCCATGCTTTCAAGCTTACAAATTTGTTTCCTGCACTGGATTACCACAAAACCACAGCATAGCATTGCTGTCCTTACCAAAGCACGCTTCATTTGCCATGCAGCAAAACAGAAAAGATGTAGCTTCCGGTGCAAAGTTACAGCATTTTATATTATCAATCTATTCTGCAATATTCTGCACATAACACTTTACCATACTTTACTTTACTTTACTTTTGGCATCTATATTTAAAGGTTTGTATAAAGACAACACCGACAACACTTGTAGAGAGACTAAGGATATAGTGCTTACCGTTTTTGTACCACGCTGAAGTTGTTCATCAAAACCTTACGGGTCTGTTCTGCATATTCACTCAGTTTTTCATCCTCAAGGATGTCAGTGATGAAGTAATGACAATCTGCAGAGAAAAGAAAGAGAGTAATTAAACACTGTGATTATATATTTTTATGTATTACTTGTTAACAACAAATTTACACAGATCATCTCTACAAGCTGCTCAAGCCTGCCAGAACAGCAGCCCAACATTCACCAAGATGCTGCAGGGAATAAAAAGATGACTTATAGCACGTGTCAGTAAAGTAGACCTTGACTTTGGCAGAAAGTTCATTCGTCAAAAAGTACTTATGATTTAGACTTGGGACATTGCGTTATCGATCATGTCCTCTCTGTAAAGTTACAACTATGAGCATACTTTTAAAATGTGATGCAAATGTCAAACAGGTTTGGCAACATTGGAACTTTTTTATATCATGTTCTGAAACTGGGCCTCATGCAAATCTTCTTTCCAACTCCCTGTAAACTGGCACACAATGATGTATTATGTTTGCTAATGTATGTTCAGTTTAATACTATCCCTTTGAAATGGCAAAAACATTGTATTTAGCATCATCTGTACTTTTGAATGGTTTATATGTGTAAAAAAAAAAGAGACATTACCCTCCAAAAGTCTTCGAACGTCATTGGAGATTGTCCCCATTCTTGGTTTTCACCTGGCCTGCTCAGTTGACTTCTCAGATTTTTTTTTCCTGCCACTTGCCCCTTAGTAAAATTAAGTCTTGTCATATGACTAGCTCCACTCTGCCTAATATTTACTGCTCACTGGCTGAAACTGGAGACAGACAAATGCACAGTTACAAACTCTGGCGAAGGATCTCACCATCTGTCCTTTTGTTCTGTACCTCAACTTCCGTGCATGAATCATGATTTGCACAAAATGGGGAGGAGCAGGTGCATAGATGCTCACTTCCTCTGCATTCTGCTTCTCAGTGGTTTGACCTAAAGATGTCATAAGTATGATGTGAAAAGTTGTTATGAGAAAGGTGAAAGTCATGTCCCAGATTTAAAGAAGTCTACGTCAATGTAGGTAATTTGCAAGAATTTGTGGAAATAAATACAAATTAATAATATGCTATGTGTGCTTTATTTCTATCGTTCAATACCAGCAGTTGTCCTGGGAGTTTCTGGGGAAAAGAGAGACAGAACAAGCAACGAAAATGAAAAATGTAGCAGCAGCGTGCATGATGAACGGCCATAACAATGTAGCTAAAGCTAGCATGCTAATTTTACCGAAGTTGACTAAGATTTTACAAATGTGCAAAAAATTTCGTGTGGATATTACTTACCTGCAAAATTTATCATAACTACAGCCGGCCAATTTGTTGTATTTGTCTTCACTGCTCATAACTTTTGATCTTAGTGTGAAGATGGTCATTGATCATTTTGCTGCAGTGTCCTCCGCCAGGCTAACTGTGCAGGAGCCAGGTGCTGTTTACTCAGGTAAGTTATATTTTTAAGTAGAACATTTTTTTTATTCCTAAAAATAATCATCACATTAACTTGTATTATTAATTATATTCAAGTGAATTCCAATTAGAAAATTAAAATAACCAGTTGTTATCTTTAATGGGTCGTATGTTTATTAAATCGACTGTTACCATGGAGATCCGCCATGTTTGCGGCTGTTAGCATACATTTAACATTAGCTAAAAACAATATAAAAAGTGAAGAAAAAAGCCGTGGGGCAACTGTGCTAGCTGCTGAGTCACAACTGGTAAATCCATCTAGCTCACTATAGTGTCCAAGTGTTTTAATGTGAACAATAACTAGTATTTTAACCGTTTACAATCTCCATTAATGCTGCAAATCCCATAATGCTTAGCAATATGACATCATAGTCCTGAACTCTATTAATAATTCACAATGTTGAATCACAATTGATTACTCTGTACAGTGGGATCAAAAATCTGCATATATAGTATAGACATAATAGTCTTTTTGACAGCATAGGAAAAGTTTCATCATGAAATTAAACGTGGGCTACTTCTATTTCTAAGAACACCTGAACGCACCAGCTCCAACTATTTGGGAGGACACAGGCATCAGTTGTAGATAAATCAGGTTTTGGTCATTTTCTCAGGGACAGAGGCCTACACTATATTTCATTTTAACAAATATAATCTATGGTGGACAGTTGTTGAATGGGACTGGCAGTCTGCCCGAAACCAAAATGGCCATGTGCATATAATGAGTTGTTTGCATCGTTGTAGACTTCATGCACAACCTTATTGATCCTGTATCAATGAAAATGTGCAGGGAAAGCTATCAAGAACACTGGGTTCAATCAGAGCCTGGTAGCATTGACAGAATAGACTCAATACATCAGTCATACAGAGCCAGACAAATATGCTGTGAGTTTAAAAAGTGGGGATGTAGAAAATAAGTTAACAAAATTTAGCACTGGTGGCGTACTGATTTAATGGTTTATGACTCCCTCAACCCATTCATCAGAACTCAAATGTATCTAAGAGTTATATATGATATTTGCTATAATAAATTCTTTCAGTAAAATGGCCAAGGGAAATTCTCATTTTTCCCAGCTTTAATTTGTCTTTTCTGTTATTTATTTCAGCAGATTCTTCCTCTGTCACTTCTCTACAGGAAGCCAGGGGTCAGAGCCAGTTGAATCCCATGTCACGATTGTCCCCGCACTGACCTGTCCCTGACTGGCCTCCCAGCAAAAAGCCCCTGTGAAGGTAAGAGGAACTGGGGTCCCCTCCCCTGGAAAAGAGGTTCCCTCCCCTTGACAGCTCCACAGAGCCTGGGCCACCTGCCTGCTGGGCCCGCCCCATATGAAAAGGGAAGCCCTTTGTAATCCGACGGGGATTACACCACCCAACAATGCGCCGCTGAAAGAGCGACAAAAGCCCTGTATCAAACGCTGCTGAGGGGGAGCAAGGCTATGATCTCCCGCTACTACCAACACTGACTCCTCGGCCTCCTCTCATCTCCCCGAGAGGCTCCCCCCCCCTTTAGCATTCAGTGCCTGTGTCCTCCTTCTGCCCTCTCATCTCTAGGATCTGGCCTTTTATCAGCGCATTCCTTTTCATTTGCATTGCAGTGCGGGGAGGGCCAGCAGGTCTCTGATCTGATAGAGCCAGGATAGAGTCAAGAGGATCCTGAGGGCAAGAAGGGTGTGTATATCAGACCTCCACGGCACGCTGCATTCTCCAGATACGCGCAATGTCCACACCAATGTCCACACCAATGTCCACACCTTTGTCTGCACAAATGTCCACACCAGTCTTTCAGGCTACAGGAATCTGTTTTTCCTGAATCAGTGAGTGAGGAAATGAGGTGCTTTAAATGCATATTTATCTTGAATTGAATATTTGAAATGAAGCAGCAAAAATATCTAGTTTAAACTGTGGTTTGTTAATGCACTGTCCTGGTGTCGCTTGGATAATAACTTTCAAGCACCATTAAGTAATTTTTATTTAACTTTCAGTTCTTAAGTTTGACAGCAATATCTCTAACACTAGTCTTAACTGCTGGGTAATAACAGCTCTTAACCTTTATCAGCAGCTGTGCGACCCCTGTATGATACTGCTCACTACAGGCTCAGATAAGGAGTTGTTTGTCCTGATTCTTTAGGATTTGTCGGTCATGTTTGTGTTGTTCAGGGAAATAGAAAGAGGCTGTTTACCTTGTCTCAGTTTCATTGTCTTCCCTTCTACCCAGAGCTCAAACACTTGTCCATGTAGGTGGCTTGGGGCTAATGTGAAGACAGTCATAGATGGCGAATACAAATAATTTAAATAAGTTGTTTCGATTGTGATTTTATTTATGTATTTGTATTTTTGTACACATGTATCGTACATAATCAATAGTTTAATCTAATTGCACCTTTTCTTGCAAGTTTTGCAATCGGTTTATTGAAACTGACGTATCACAGCTGATCTCCATGGTAACGCAGGGCAGCCAGCGCCATACAGGGGGATAACAGACTGCTTTCCATGGACTTAAAGTAGGCAGAAACTGATCAATATCTATCTTTAAAAGTTGACTTTTTGGCTTGCAGCACTACCATACGCGCTGAAACTTTGAAACATTTACTTGACATCTTTCAGTTGCCAGAAGACTTTTTTATATTGTATTATGTTAGACTAAAGGGGCACATGCATCTTAAAAATGTATAGACTCCTACAGGGTGTCCAGGTTTTATAATGAGACCCCATTGGCAGGCCGTGTCATTCATAAAAAAAAAAAAAGTAAAAAAAAAAAATGCTTTGACCAGATGTGGCCTTGAGTAGTAGGAGTTATTAAAAGAGAAGCTGGTTTTGCGGTTTCACTCTTCCTGTTCTTGGTTTCCGATATGAAATCAGATTATAGGTTAAAACATTTGGTCACTATCTTTTGGTCAAACGTGTCAGAGCTCACACCTCGTCATGTCAACTTTGTTTGTGGAGTACCTTTCATGTGAGAGTTCTCAATATCAACATCGCACATGTAAAATAAACAGATATAGGGTGTTCAGTAAAAATAAAATCAGAAGGATCTTGTATTAGGATCTGTGTAAGCTTAGTGGACAGTGAATAGAAAACCATTGAAATTGCATTATGCCAGGATGTATGACCCATTTCAAAATATTAATTCAGCTTTATTTAAGGTGTGTTAAGAGCCGCAGTTACGTGGACACGACTGAGCTATGGCATACCTCTATTACACGTGATATATGATTGAAAGAGAGGGGCCTATTATTCATTATGGAGACAGTGTCCCTAGAGGCAGTTGTTAAAGAAGAATCTATGAATTATCCCATATAGGAACAACTGGCCCTTGTCACGAGCAGATGAGAGCAAAGGGAGCGGCGGCGGTATTGATAGAAGACGGGCTACAGAAGGCAGGGAGGACGGCAGAGGTATGTGTCTGAGTTTGTGCACGCCGCCGCCGCCTCTCTCGCTGTCCAGTTAATTGGAATACAAAGCAGAGAGGGGTCGATGAGGAGGAGGCGAAGGAGCGATGGGGGGGGGGGGGGTTTTGCTGCTGCTGTCTGTCTCCCGCCCCGCTCAACCTTCACTGCTCGCTGGGAATTGACTGGGGAAACCAGCGAGCGAGACCGACACACTGTCACTGGTAAAATGAACTGTCACCTTGCATTTCTCAAGCCCCTGGCAGCGTCGAATTGGCCGCTTTGAACCATGTGACGTGACACTGATTGAGCTCTGGTTTTCCCCTCCTGGGCCCTGAGGAATGAGCCGCTTTAATTTCAAGTGTACAGGCCTCCCATGCAAAGTGTTGAGCCGTGGCACATTAGCCAGAAGAGAATAGCGTCAAAAATGTGTCTTTAGCCGTTTTCCCCAAAAAGCAAATCCCTCATAGCCATCTTGCATTATTCCCCCTCACCACCCCTCATTATTTCATTGTGCTGCTTCGTTACTCTGCCTCTCAGCTGGTCTTGTTTTTCTTTCGGCATATAGTCATGGCGTTCTGACAGCTACGCGGAAGAGGAAAACTATTAGGGGTAGCCATTTGGATCCTGGAGGCAATCCCGGGGAGTATTAAGACGTTAACCCTGGCCAAGTCACTTGTCTCTCTCAGTTACTATGCTGATGGAGTGGGGAAAGGATGCGGGCGCGGGGGACCCAAGAGGCTGCCGCTGCTGCCGCTGCTGCTGCCGCTGCTGGGGCTTCATGTTGGCGGCGTTTCCAGATCCAATCGAGCCTGACTCTGATGGAGGGGGGATGGTTGTCAGAAATTGCCCAGCCTTGGCTAAAAAGAGCCACAACAAAGAGCGAAGATAATGGAAATTCGCACTCATAACTTGGCAGCATCGCCTAACAGGCTTTGGTTAAACTTATTCACATTAACTGCATATGTGATTAAATCTAAATTATGCTGTCCTAAGGATTAAGTGTTAGAGAGTGTAGCTTTTTGAAATAAATAATAGCAAATCCTAATATTAAAAGTGTTGTACCTCTTTTTTCTAGTAGTGAAGGGAAACTTGTTTTATCCTTCAGTATCTTCTAAAAGCAAATGATTTGCAAAAGCCTCTATGTGCTAATTATGAAGGCAACAACTACACGATACGATACGATATACTTTATTGATCCCGAAGGAAATTCAGTTTATCTGCTGCACAAATAAGTCATACATAAAAACAACAGATTAAAAACAAGAACAAATTCAGTAAATACGACATTGCAGAGAATAAATAGCAATTTAAGCTTCATGCACTCCCTCTTTCAATGTATGTAAACTAAAAAACAGGTACATGGCCTTTGAAATATAGTAGTTTATCGATGGGTTATTCAAATGACTGTTCAGACAATTTTTATTGGTGCCAGTTCTACATTTTTGTTTCTTTTTTTTTTCAGATTGCACAAAACAAAAGACAATACATTGTAAATTTAATCCACTGATCACCAAAAAGATTCAACGCATTTTAGAATTAATATATTAATATTAATAATTAATATTATAACTAATCTATTACTTCCCATTACAATACTCAAATGACTATTAGAATGGAAAAAGGTGGTCACAAAAAATAACCATATCCGTTAAATAACTTACTAGTTGTGATTGAAAAGCTTGTGATAAGAATGAGGCAGAGACGTCATCGAATGTCATTTTGTTGATCATTTATTTTTCTCCACCAAGGAAATCAAGTTTACTGTCCAGAATGCAGATCAGTGTCTTCTTCATAAGATTTTGATCTTGTAAATAAGTACTGCAGAAGTTTGACAAATAAGATAACTATCAAGTTGTATCCAAATCTTGTTGTAAGCTTGTTAGATGGTTTGAACTCTCCTAATGAAAGTCCGATATGAATAATTTAGGAAGTTACAAACCTGCATAATCATACAAAAATAATAACCACATCTGTTCTATTTTTCAGAAGACCAACCCCCCTTTTACCCGTGAATACTGTATGAAGATGTCCTTTGAAGCGGCGGGACCCCGTGGAGTGACATGCGACAGAGGAACTGGTAAAAATCCAAGGAAGTGAGCCTGGCAATAGACTTGTAAAAGAGCCTGCAACAACTGCAAGCCGCATGGGGTACAAACAGGACTGGGTTGACCTCAAACAAAGTGCGGAAGGGGGCAGGACAGCTCGAGATGTGGAGATAACGGAGGTGAGAGAGGTTACATGTAGTGCATCTAATATTACAGGGTGTGATCGGCCCAGAATTGCACCTACCCCTGACAATAGCCCTCAGCCACAACGGATAAGAAATGGCAAACATCGGGCAGAATGAAACTAGAGTCCAGATTTTAATCATTTGTACTATGCATGTTCTGTATTGCAAAGGAGCCCTTCCACAGCCGAACAATATATGTAAAACAAGTCAGTTTACTGTAACCATTTTAATAATAGTAGCCAATAGTATTTTGCAATGTTATTTTTAGCTAGAACACATCCATCAGCAAAGGAATGCCGCTAAAGATTTTGTCGACAGCATGAATAACATTAGGCTCATGTTTTTGCAGTGACGTACAAAGTGTTCCTCCTACTATAGTGAAAGCTGATTATTTTGTGTGCACTGGGACATAAAACAATCCGGTGCCTGACCTACATTCCTCCTGCAGAAAGCCACGGGCGCAGTGCTGATCCGAAGGTGAAAAACATCCTCCTCTCTCTCCTCTGGTCTGGATATCTGTCTTGACGCCGGTGTTGGCTGCAGCTCTGGCTCTGACACTTCCAGATGGAGAGCCCACTGGGAGCACTGAGGTATTACCTACAGAGATGGCAGGGATCACACCTCCGGAATGAAGTCCCACGCTTGTTTTCCGCACCGGGCAATGCTTCTGTTGTTGAATCTGTCAGCCCTCGCCTTATCGATTGTCGCCTTCCCAGTCCTTGGCCTTGCGACTTGTGTTAGTGTTTGGCTTTTGTGAGGAAACGCAGACAACAGCAAGACCCTCGCGAACCTTTTTCAATTTACAGTAATGGGCCATAAGCTATTTCAGCTGAAACTTCCATTCGGGAGCGGGATTAATTCTTAATAAAGTTGTGAGAAAAGAACATCTGAATATGTAGTTGACTTCCATTCACCAGAAATAAGTTGTAATACTCGCACAATCTTATCTCAATCTTTGATAGGTTTTTTTCAAATAAAATCATTCAAGGCGAGTGAATTTACTGTGTGTAGGGCTGCACAATATGAGAAACAATTGCTATATTCAATAACTGTCTTAAATATTGCCATAACGTTATTATTACAATACATTACAGAACCATTTCAATATAGTGCTTTTTTGTTTATTTTTCTAGCAAATAGAGTCAGACTTAAAAAAAAATATTCACTTAGGAGCCAAACAAGTCTAAAATGGAACTAAATTTGTCAAATTGTGGCTAAAGCTGAACTTTTGCAGGGTGTGAGTTGCATGTACCAAATCAGATGAAAGACCTCAGTGATTTTTTTTATATATTGTTGTTTCTTACGTCACCTAATATTGCAAAAGTAACACTTTGGGGATATATTGTGCAGCTCTAGTCCAGAGAAATGTGTATCCTAATGTATAATAATATAGGTTTCTGTTCTCCTGAAGTTTGTTTTAAACCCTGCTCATTTTTTTCTTCAAAACAAAACTTCATTGCATATTAAAAAGGACTTGCTGTTAAGTTCTCAAGCAGGAGGCCCAGAGTGGACTCCTCAAACTCATCCTGCTGTCTTGACAGATTGGCCCTGCATTCATTTGGGGCTGAACTCTGGTTGAACCTCTGCTTTGGGAGAAGGGCACGGACAGGCCAGTGCTGCTGGGGCCCTTAAGTGTTTGTGCTAACCTAACACCCAGCGCAAATATTGAAACTCCTTGCCCCGTTGCCATCACTTGAAACTCGGTGGTCAGGTTCCGGCAAATGTTTGGCTAAAGGTGAGGTCAAGCCAAGCGCGGTCGGTGGTGTCGGATTATTCGCTATTTTTAGTTGCTATTCGTCGCTGCGTCTTCAATATTGCATCAAATCACTTGTTTAGGTTTGGCCACAACCTGTGTCACTCATGTCCGAGGTGAATTTGGGTAACAAATCAAGGGTGAGACCTGGCTCCCTGGAGTTTGTTGTCATGTTTAGAGCCCCTGGAGGTATTTGAGGGTGAAAAGGTCACTAGGAACCACCCCATGTGTTGTGAAAGATTTTTCTTGTCACATTATGCAAGTGAACGATACTGAGCACGTCACTCAATCAGAAATACATGGGAAGAGTTGGAGAAGAATTTATGCCTCTTCAAATTCTGGATTTTTATGAAGACACATGTGTACGGTGATTTTATATATTTTATTTAACCAATTCATGTCAACAGTCATTGGAAAAAACCCTGTAAATAAATAGTGCAAACAATGGCACCGACTAGCTCAGTGCTTCAACATAAAACAACTAAGGAGATTACAAAAACATATAAAGATGATCGATATTTTTTCACAGTATAATGCACAAACCACAGACATACCCTGTTTAAATCAGTCTCACAATTTCCACAGTTAAATTAGGAATGATGTGGCTGGGAAAGGAAAGGTGTCGAAAATTGCTCTGGCCTCTCTCCAGCCACATTATAAAAAGTGTCACTATTGATTAACAGTCTTCCCCTTTAACTTTTGGAGAAGAGTCAGATTCAGGACTGGAAAGTGTGTCCACTCTGGCAGAAGCGTTGCCAAAAACGCAGCCCGACTTCTCGCGTTTTTTCTGCTTCATCCTGCGGTTTTGGAACCAGATTTTAACCTGCGTCTCGTTGAGGTCCAGACTCGCGGCCACCTCCACCCTGCGCGCCCGGGTGAGGTATTTGTTAAAGTGGAACTCCTTCTCCAGCTCCGTTAGTTGTTTGGTGGTGAAGTTGGTGCGGATCACGTTGTGCTGACTGGGGGCCCCGAACTCTGACAGAGCAGCTGTAAAACATGAAATGAGTGATGGGTGCGAGGTGAGATAAATGAAACTGCAATGGCGTGATGGAACAAAACACAAAAGTTTAGTCGGCAACTTTTACGCATGCGTTTCTGTGCGTAAATCCAAGTGGTATGCTAAAGGCTAGTCAAACAATTGTTGTACAAACCTGTTTTTGGTGGGTTCCTTTTCACTTTCATCCAGTCGAAAGTTTTGGTCTCCTCGACTTCCCTCTCTTTGCCCGTTACGCTAAGCCTCGTGTAAATGCTTTCTGTGTATTCTTGAGGTCTTTGCTCCCCGTTGCTGTAGTGCATGTACTGTCCTCCTGGCGCGACCCCAGTGCCACAGCTCTCTCCCGTGTAAGGAGACATGTTTGTCCCAATGGGAGACACTTGCGCGTGCATGTAACCCCGGTCCTGCTCGGGAGCCAGGCCGTACTGATGATGCCCGTATTCCAGCGGCGGGCCATACAGAGAGTTTCCCGGTGGCGGGTACTGCAAGTCCAGATTGACGTGTGTCTGATGGTGAAGCGGAGGTAAACTCGGGGTTTGATGTGGCGCTGCTGTCGGTGCAACTAAACGACCGTCCGCTGCGTAAGTATCACTTGTTGCGCACGAGTTGGCCACGTATCCGTGGTTCAGGTTGTGGTATCCGGCCTTGGCACTGAAGAGATTTGTGCCCCTGTTACAAACTGGGTAGTCGAGGTAGGAGTTCATCTTGCAACTTAGCCTATTGTTTGTTCACAAAATCGATCAAGGCTGAGCAGTCATTAATGGTGCTCCTTGCCCTAACCTTCTAGGTAGTATGTCAAAGCTGTAAAACTGCCTTGCACCCTCATATCACCTTCCTGACACACCATGTGACCTGCCAAACGCCAATGGCGAGAGGCCGAGGACACTCTGTCATGTCTGTGGGCTCGTCCATCAAACGCCTCGCATTTACATGACAAACGCTTCAATCAAACGCGCTCATCCATCTGATAAGAACAAACATGAAGGCCCATTTTCGCCTTACAAGGACTTTAAAATCACATTGAAGGCGTGACAATGTGTATATAACAAATCATAAAAAGATCATTACTATAATAACATTAAGCTGAGAGGTGAGAATGGAATTTGATCTTTAATGACGATTTGTCCGAGTACACCCATCACTACCGATCAATACAAATATATATTAAAGACACTTGGGTAGCCTTTGTCATGCAAACAAATTAGAATAAAAGTAGTCTAACATGGCAACAGCTGAATGTTGCGTAGAGTAGAAATAGAAATTAACATAAACAACAGTAAATAGGCCACAGGGCTATGAAATTATTTCTTAAAATATAAACACTTTTGGCAATTTATGCAAATGGGACTAAATGCCTATATTAAAGGGCTGTTACTGATTTGCTGATGCTTATTGTAACCAAGTCATGCACATGCATTGAATTATTTCGAATTGATCACATTTTCTTTTACTTTGGCACTTGTCAATATTAGACTCTCCTTGAGTTTCACCATTTAAATTATTAATGCAAAATTTAAATATAAATGAATGCCCGTAAGAAAAATCGTGCTTCTTAGTCGAATAGGGTAGTGTTTTTGTTTTTTGTTTTCCTCTTGAAATGTTTCTAATCAAATGCCTTGAATCCAACCCCGTGGTATAAAGAGAGAACGTGGATCTAGTGATCCATCACGCGCTCTTTTACAGATTGGCAGCTTGTGTGGCCCACTTTGGCCATAAAGGACAATGACGCTTTTAAGAACTGGCCTGTGGTTCTGTGTCTCTTCAGCTGAAGCCTAATACCACTGAGGCAAACCTATAATGTAATATCTAATCTTCCCAAACCTATCACGTCCACAGTCACCCGTAAGGGCTCGGTAATTAACTACGACTAATGCGGCGTTATAGAGCTAAGTGCTAATTAAACTGCAACAAAAAGGGAGGCTTTTGTGTTTTCTGGCTGTTTTACTGTGTTCACGTTGTGTACTTGATCAGAGAACTATTGAAACAAGTTAAAACCTAACATTTGTAATGGAAAAGCAATTATACTCAGCAGAAGAGCTAATCGTTCTGAACGAAATTTAAACAATGTAGGCTATTCAAATGAATGCAATACAATTGTCTGAATAAATACGTAAATAATATAGATAAATAAATAATAGGGAAAATTCAAATGTCATTGTGTCAGAGTAAAATGTGCACTGTCCACAAACACAAACGGTCCAGTCAAATATTACAGATGAGTCAGCTTTGGAGCCTGCATGATTCTGTCCTGTGCGGGGCAGCTTGAGGAGAAATATGAGCCTGGGGGATCGTTTACTCCCACCACGTGCGAGTGACCGTGCGAGTCGAAATGCGCGTTAAATTCTGGCCCGTGCGTAAAGCGAGAGTCACCTCCGGATGGTGCGTATTTGGAGAAGTTTTCAACTGCTTGGTACGACACAGGCGGCGGCTGCTGCTGCTGGGCTTTGGGTGGAGGGGAGACTGGTGGGTAATCTGGGCCCACATGCACATAGCCCAGGCTGGACAGAGTGGGGCTGTCCGGGTCTGAGGGCGGAGATGGTGATGGTGATGCTCCCAGGCCCTTCATGCGCTCGTCCTTTTTCTGCTTCATGCGTCTGTTCTGAAACCAGACTTTGATTTGGCGCTCGTGCAGATTCAACAAACTGGCCATCTCCACGCGCCTGGGCCTGCACAAGTACCGACTAAAGTGGAACTCCTTCTCAAGCTCCACGAGCTGCGCGCTCGTGTATGCTGTGCGCGTGCGTTTTGAAGACGGGGACGCGCCTTTGCACTTTTCATCGCAATCTAGAACAGAAACACAAAGGTTCAGGATTAGTTTTCAAACATTTAGCCTATTTTGTACTGATAGATGCTCAAGTGGCCTTCATTTCTATGAAATACGTTTTTATAACATCTTCTTAAAATAGGTCTATTTATTTAATAACAATAGCCCAGCATAGGCCCACGGTATAAAAAATAAGCTATGGCTTTGTCATGTCTCATTAAACAGGCTTTATACTTAAACTGACCCTGACATTTGCGTGCTAATGAACTGAAAATGACGCAAATGGGCATTTTATTTCAGTTAGCATGTGTGTTAAACGAATAAATTCAAATAGTCTTAAATATCATGAAGTCAGTGATAATGAAAACAAAACGATGTTAGTTGATTTGAAACGACCGGAATATCAGCTTTATGAAGTATTTTTATATGTAAAAGTGCACATTATCTGCTTCAAGAGAAGCCTTTATTCATGTTGTGCAGCTGGAAGCGCAGACCCCTGTCTAATTAATAGCTAAACCTTTTGAAGAGGAAGCAGACGGGGCAGACTTGTCCTCTGTGTGAGATTTCATTGTACCAAATGAAAAGGCCCTGCTTTGATTTGATACAAACCTGCGATGCTCGTCTGACTCCTGTGTTTCTCATTGGTCTGTCTGGACTCTTTCATCCAAGGAAAGATCTTTTTACTCATGCCACACTTGGGGTTTCCTCTCCCAGGCGTCTCCCCCGACTGCCCGTTTTCCCTTTGCTGCTGTTGGTGTGTGGTTATTTGTGGAGCAAAACGGTTCTCCAGAGAAATCCCCAAGAAGTGGTTTTGGTGGAGGCTGTGTGGACCTCTGTGCGTTTCCATTAAGTGCGCGTTGCCGGGGCCCCTTTGACCTTGTGACAGAGCGCTGGCAGCCAAATGTCACATGGCAGCTTTCCAGAGAGCGCTGGGCTTCTGGCCTGAGAGCAGAGACAAAATAGACACAGACAGAATCAGGGAGGAGACCGAATGATCCATCTTATCAACTCAATAGTGCGTTGACATCAATAGCAATACTCTCCTAAAGCAAATATGCAAAAGGAAAACCTAGACTTTGGGTGTAAACAACCTCCTTTGGAAACCACGAGAACCTAAAACTAATAAATCAAATTACGCCTTTGCTAGGTCATATGAAAATAACGTGCTTTTGTTTTTTATATTCGATCTTGTTGGTTTGTAAAATTTTGCATTCAAGATTTATTTCCTTTTCGTACTTTGGGGTATATCCATTTTAGTCCGTTTCAGAAACCAGGAGAACAAATGACTTTCCAAACAAATACGCCACCGATAACAAATTACAAATAACAAGAGCTATTTGTCAACTCTCGTATTTTAGATCATGAATATCAATGCCATACATTTTTAATTCTCATTGCGCGCCGGGGCTGTGCGCCACGACCAGGCCTATTTTTAAACGCACAAAAATAGCAAGTCCTTATCAGCTGTTATTGGTGATCAAATCAAATAAATAGAAGCCAGAGGCGCGTCACGGTGTTACGATAAATGCATATGTCAAGCACATACGTTAGTGGGCTATAAAACGTGCCATTACGCAGCAGCTGTATAAGCTACGTTTGTAACAATAAAGAGGGGCGATTAAAAAGGGTATTTGGATCCAGCGAAAGAGCAAAATTAGAAAGAGAAAGGCGAGAAAAAGAGAGAGAGGGAGAATAAGTCTGGAGGCATGCAGCTTTATGAACTCTGGGTGAACCGCGGCTCGAGTCAGGATCGTAAATCATAAAGACACATAGCCCAGTCCGCGGCACAACAGCCGGCTGCCTTACCTTCGAAACTACATTCATCGCGCGCTAAAACAATCCTAAACACACAACAGCGGCTCCTCTTCTCACCTTTAGGGGGGAAAAAATAAAAATCTCGCTGATAATAATTTCAGAATAACAATCCTCGCGTGTAGTTGTGTGTTGATTAAGTGCGTCTCGGGCGTCACGGTGTGCCTTTGAATGCCAGTGTGCTGAGGCTGAGTGGACAGTGTTTCTGCACAGCTCACACCGCGCAGCGTAACATTTTTCCTCACGCAATGTCACCCAATGTGCGCCCGTGGAAGGAAAAAAAGAAGAAGCCTGTTCTTGCTGATCATGCAACATCATGTATGGACACAGTCAGCGATAAAGATAAGGAGAACTTTACGCACGAGACTAATGTGACAATTAAAGCGCAATGTGGTCGAGAGGAAACAAAGGGAGGTCAAAAGCTTCCCAAATCTCGATTGGAAAATGGAAAAATAAAGTTATCCCTACATAATGAAAACGAGCCTTTCCGTCATTTTAAACCATTACGCGTTTAGGCACAAATTGGAGCCCCTTTCATTGTGAAAAAGCCACCCAGTCACATCTCTTTTAGTTTAAGCAGCCCTGGGAACGTGTCCAGCGGTGTTATAATAAATCCCAACATGGCTGAACTCCCCTTTAGGAGCGATGCCAGACAGAGATGCCATAAATTGCTCATGCACAGAAAGCTATCAGTATTTAGACCCGGGCTGCGCACAATGAGCCAGGCTTCATTTAGTCTTGCCATCACTTCCACATAGAAAGTGCATTACATTTAGTTTGGGTAATGAGGTTTTCCCCCTTTCTTTGTTAGTTGTGTAATTTAACAGAGTGAAAGCAGTTTATAAAGTTAAAGCGAGACCGTGGTCAGCAGTGGTCATTAAGAACAGAGCTCTCCGTGCGTAACGAGGCCTTGTACAGTATAGACGCGGGTTCAACACGCTGACAGCCGGACCGCGGCAGGGCATCGATCCGCAGTCTGGCGCTGCTTTGATCGCTCATCTCCATCCCTGCTCGATAGGTTTGATCGGTTCTCAGAGGTAATATTTAACAGAGACGCACAAATTAACGTGAAATTGATGCCTTTGATCCGTGGACCGTTTGACGCAAAACAAGAGCGCACAAGTAAACAGTGATGATCAAATCCAGGACTTTTGTTTTACTAGAGGAGAACAAACCAGAGCTTGGTTGTACAATACTGAATAAATTATAAGACTATTTGTGTAATAATAAAATAGGCCTATATGGCACATTCTCAGCCACGAGACTAAAGAAGCAAATACACAAAATATAAATAAAACATTGAAAACTAGGGTACAGCTAATTGTTATTTTAATGATAATATATATATTTTACAAACCACAAAAACTTTTCCCTTCACAACTATAGCCGCAGAATGTGTGAATTTAGCAAGTAGCCTATACACCTCTGAACAAACTTTGCAATTTGTTCCACACTGGCTTAACACTTAAAACGATTTTTTGTTTTTTTTAATTAACAAGGGAGTGTAAATTTCGTGCTACAAAAGTCCAGGTGAAATGAGGAGGGCTGGGCCAGGGAGGGAAAGTGAAAACTGTAATGGGTGATTGATTGAGATGTTACCATTGATTTAGTCTTTAATGCCTTTTGTATGTGGCAGATACACAGAGAAAGAGCCCAAGACACATTTTGGGGGTAAATAAAATGTATTAAATTCTAGAGACTTAACATAGTGGTTCCAAACAATCACTAAAATATGTCTAATAAGAATGAACCTAATAGTCTTAATAAACAGTGAGGATAAAAACAAGCGTAAGTGAATGAATCCTGAGTTCTGCAAATATAGTGCCTGTGTCACAGCTTGAGAGATACTGCCGTGTGAGAACTAATGTTAACTATTGCAGCTCACGGAGTTGTCATGTGTGTGTTCTCTTATTGACCACATCTTTGTCTCTAATAAATGAAATGAAGTCATATCTGACCTCTGCATTCACACGGAGGCTGTCGTAATGAGGTGACGTTGAGGACATTGGCTGCACAGGGGAGACGACAGAAAAGCCTGCAGTGTCTTGATGATACATGTCTGTCACTCACCACTGACAACGCTCCTGTCTGTGTCCACAAATGGGCCACACTTAAATCTCATCATCATCGCGAGTCAGGACACAGGGGGCGCTGTAGTTCACCTGATGCCTAATCTCTCATGTTTTCATACCTGAGGGGGCCTGAGATATATAGACCACAATGCTGGCATGACAAAACGGACCTTACAGTTTGAGCAGAAACTCCCTAATTTGGCTTATCCCCTCCAAAGTTGGCATAATACAAAATCTGTTCAGTAGTGGCCAGAAAAATCTCATGGTTATTGAATTGGCTTAGATAGTTTGGCTGCTGCCTTGGGACACAAGTCTCCCCTGTCCAGGTTTGGGACAGGCATAAACATTACACAGTCTAATGACTCCATGTGGTTTGAGTAAGCAATAAGTAATAACAATGTATCTGAATATACAGAATGTAATCCCTCTGTCTTCCAGGCAAGTTATACCACAGTAACAATTAACAAATCTGGACTTATATTTTACGAGAGACAGGTCCATTGACTGATATAAAGAATAAAGAGGATGCGATGCCAAGGAGCTGGTTGTTGTCTTCAGGAAATAGAAAGAGCCTTGGAGCCCACCATAAGCCAGGGGAAATAATGGACTGCTACCAAGGAGTCCACATGTACAGCTGATAGACTGGTAGGACAACAGTAAGGAAGCAAAGGAAGTAAAGTCTCATGTGCAGAAAGCCTCTGGAGATCTTCTACTACAGTCTGTGATCGCCAGCGCCCTGTACTTTGCTGTGGTCTGTGGGGGCAGCAGCACCACCAATAGGGACGTTGGCCGCATCAGTCAACAGATCCACAAAGGTGGACATTGGCTGACAGCTGGAGACATTTCTGACAGTCCGAGACAGAAGGACAAACTGCTTTCCATCGCGGACAGTCATGCTCACTCTCTGGACTTGGCGTTCTTACTCCACAAACTCCTTCAACTTCACTGTCACATCCCTCCTGTCCTCAATACAGCTGTAGATAACATTATGCCATTAATGTTAATGCTCCACTGTTCATATTGCACCTTCTTATCTTTATGTAATACCTCTCATTATACACTTTATATTGTACATTTATTAATGTATATATTTTTCTATTTAACTACATTTTCCCGCAGTGGATCCATGAAGTATCTTAGTCTCAGTCTAATTCATAAAACTAAGAATGAATTTAAAGACCATCAATTTATGTATGTGGGCAGCCAAATTGTGTACTATTATTGACTTAATTTTGCCATATTTTCAAGATAACTTTACTTTCGGATGTGTCCATGCATACCAAAGAAGTGCTTGTATATTAGGTGAGGTATTTGTCAAACATTGTTGAAAAAGCCTCGTTTCGAAGTGTAAACTGCAAACCCTCCTGAAAAAATGTAATACAGTGTTGTTACATTCAGGGTATTACTATTGCAAATTTGAAGGCAAGATTTTTTTTTTTAACAACGCTGTGCTCATGTCCAATTCTGCCATGACTGACCCTCACATTATCCACCTTCCTGTTGGTCCACACCACCCGCCCATTTGTGAACACCTACTCGTCAGTTCTCACACTTATCCTACACCCATGTCGACTAACACCAATATGAAATAAAAGCTAAATGCAGAGACCAAATTCATCCCAGCTGCATATGTTTGTCATGTTTGGCTAAATGTAGTCACAGCAAAGCAGCAGCATCTTCATGGTGATGAGCTGACAACATCCCACTCCCACTTTACTGTGAAATATTTTCCAGTGTGTGGCTTTGTGAGTCCCGTTTCCATTGTACCACATTGTTGAGATCACGTGAGTTAAAAGCCACTGCCTTGTCCGAGAGCATATAGTCAGTTTGGCAATAATTATATTAAATTGCTACATTATTTAAACTAGATGATCTGCTATACCCAAACTTGACCATTTCATTTGGGTTAAAATGCAATGGCTTATTTGATGGCAACATAGTTTTCCTTCTGACAAACCCTCACTCAAATCTTCTCCCTAACATTTATTGCACCACAGTAGCGTTTAGTGCCATAAAGTTGTCTAGCTTCTGTTAAACACTATACATACAGGGAAATGTGTAGGTCTTGAGGAGCATAACCAGGATTTATGGTCATTTCATGGAGACACTTACAGCCATAATCCACGCTTTAAATTCAACATTTATGGTTTACAATAGAGGGATGTCTTTTGTCCTTATAGATCACAAAACGAGGGTCCGTGGCAGGTGCTTGTTTCCTTAAATAACAAAGGAGAAACACGCGCAAGCAAGTAATGCGGTTATAACAAGATGGCTTCTAGTTGTGTGTCAGGTCCTCACTCCGATGGTTCATACAGTAATTGCTTCTCCGTCACAGCAGTCATCCCGTGGGCCTGCTGACAAATGCTGCGCACTGCAATTAGCCGCAGGAACTGCATGTCCACATGAAGGGATTTATTGCGCTTATTTAATTCAAAGGCGAAGCAACAGCCAAGTGTAACTGTCCCTCTTAATTTCACCAGTGGAAATTCTCTCAATAAAAACGGCTTAAGAAAGTTCATTCAGGGGAAAAACGGGTTAAAAATATGGCAAAAAGTAAAAATTCTTCCTGTTCCCAAAGAGGGCGGCGTGATTTGAAAGGCTCAAAGGCCTCTGGGATTGAAGTTTAGTTTTGAATGGACATGAGTCCTTCTCACTTCTGTGTCCTTTTGAAAACAAATGTTGTATTCTTTTTTGCTGATGGAATAAACAAAATAAGTAAAATGTTTAAAGCAAAAATAACATATATTACATACATTATAAAAGACTAAACCTGATATATATAAGTGGGCTAATGAGTGGGAAAACTCCATTAACAAAATTCGTTAGGTATTACCACAAATATTCAGGGATCATTTCAGGCTAAAACAGGCCTAAACGCCATTTGCTGATCATTGTTGTTGTAGTAATGAGTAATGCGTAATTAAGTTCATACGCATTCATTTGAGAGGCATTGGGCAAAGGCTACTCCCTTTAAAGATAACGCCACATAGCAGTGAACTGAACCCGTGAACTCTGAATGACCACAGCAAGTCTATACACGTCCGCTTTACATTTAGTAGATCCCGCCTCCTTTCAATCAAACTTAAAGCCACTCGCTGCAGCGCCTTCGTATGCGCACTTTACGCGCGGTACAGATCCATACAGTCAATACAGTAACTCTAGTGTAGACTTACCCCAGTTTTCTTGTCATCTTCTCAGCCCAGTGCCTCGGTCCCTGGCGTCCACTCTGCAGCGAAAAAGGGAAGCTGTTTGTTAAGGTCCTCACATTTCCCAGCAAACTAAACTCCTCCTCGGCGAAGACGCTCATGTTGGACCGTGAAAAGAAGATAAATGGTGTTCTGGACAATGGCCACATTGTAACTTTTTGCGGATGTCAGATTCTCAAAGAATGTCGAGCCAAAAAAACTGCAGGCATCATGTTTACACCGCCTACAGGCCTGCGTAAAAGAGTAACCACTGGGGTGATTTGTCATTACCACATGCATTACCTTCTTCTAAGTCATAAATCTCACATGTCATATTTTAATCATGAAATGCACTATCAAGTTTGTAAACAATAGGTTGGCTTTATGTTAATAATACATCTTTTATTGATAGACATTATGCACATGAGTATTATTAGTCGTGTCCAGGTTGAAGTGTCATCACCTACATACTCCCCAAGATGCGAACTTGTGGCTGCTGCTGAAAAATACACAAATTCGGACCTACAGGGTATATATAGATGACAGGTCATCGGCCGGTCACTGAGTCTGGGACTGGGTAGAGGCGGCGGCTGGTGAGGGCTGCATACTTCAAGCAGCCTATTTAAAGTACCACACTGAAACAGCAGTGTGCACTGCAGCATATGTTAATTATGAAAATTGTTCTCCTAAAGTTCAAGTTGATCAGTCAGACTGTTATTTATTTATTTATAGACCTAAATAATTAAGAAAACTGTTAGACGTACAGGGCTATTACAAATTAAAAGCTGAATTGTAGTTGTTTGCATCATTATTATGTAACAGTCTGGACATTTTGTGACTTTTGTGCACAGACAATGTTTAAAGAGCTCCTCCCTGATGAAGAGAAAAATACAACAGTCTTCGCGCTCCTTGCTGAAAGAGGCACAGACAGGAGAAAACACTTAAGTCTCTTAGCACATTGTTTGGTGCGTATCACGAGCCTCAACAGGGCCATATAACTCCTGACAGATTGAGCGTGCATTGAGTCTTTCTTATTTGTCTTTTACACACCTGGTTTCTCAAAGACTGCTTTACTATAATAATTTATAAAACTGTTTTTATTCATAATTTTCCCTGTAATTTTGTTTCAGGGGAAAATACAGTTAAAATTGCTGAGAAAATGCGCTTTTTGATCAAAGCACAAACCATTGTTTGATCATCAGGACAACAAACATGGCTCTTTACAAAATGTTGCTATTTTTCGGCTTATGGGATATTAGTTTTAGCCCCAAATTATGCTTAGCCTATACATTTTTCATGCAATTGTTTTAAAGGTTTAAAAGTGAGAGGCCATTCTACGTCTTTAGATATTCCCTGTGTTTAGCCTGTAATGGGTTTTACTCTGTCTTTCTGAAGTCTATCTTATCTTAACTTTATCCCCTATCCTTAGTCCAGAACCCCAGGATTAAGGGTTTTATGCTCAGCTCTCTCAAGACAAAGTAAAAATGGAAGATAGCAGATAAACACTGCGGGACTGACATGACTTTTCTATGTTCAGCGTCCACCCGACACGGCCCCGATGATAAGAGCCAGAATTGGAGAAAACTCATCCATCATCGCGAGCTGTCGGTCTGGAGCGCCCTCTGCCGGAATCGCGGGGGCATCGCATCCCATGGAGAGCTATTGAGAAGCACCGGCAGCAGCAAACACACAAGCGCCTGCCAGATGTTGAGGATCCGTGGCGATGAACGGGCCTCACGAAATGGTTCAAGGTGACATTTGTTTCGTGTATTTTATCATTACAATTAAATCAATTACTGTGGTAAATGTCATGCGCTGGGAGGGGAAGGCAGTGACCGAGCGTTAAGGCAGTGTTGTGTTCTATTGATGTGGCGCGCCTCCAGCCTTTTCTCCCTCTCCAAATCCACCGTTTAATTGTGAAATAATAGTTTTCTCATTTATATTTAATAGTACACTGACGTATCATTTGTTACACGTGCCAGAGCCGCAGCCTTTTTTGCTCGCTTTGAAAACAGAAAACCGTGCTCTTTGGTCCTTTTCTCTGTCACGTTTTGTTTTTTTGGTTGTTTTTTTTACTCTTTGCTCATAAGAGCACATTGGCATATTTAGAGCAAATTCATGATTTACACATTCAGGCCTAAAACACTTAAAATTACAGGCCTAATTGTAGAAGCATTATGGTAATTGAAGTCACATAGGCCGAAATGTTTCTGCCTCATTTTACCTTTATAGCCATATTCACGTGAGATCTTATGTGTAACAGTATATATATATTTAAATAATAACCTATTAGTATTACTACACAAAGCAATTACAAGGCTGTCACTAATTAGGCTACACTTAATTCATTACTGACATTGGGGGTTACTATTCACATTGGTGTGTCATTTTTGTGCATTTCGACGATTTGCAATTTTCATATAAAGCTCGAACCAGATGTTGGTCATATTGTTCATTAAAAAAAAGACAAAAAGTATAGTCTACTTATTGTAACCATAAACTAAAGTAAACATAAACATAAGAAAATGTAAACCCTTGCTTTGGACATTTTCGTGGTGACCGTGCAAAGTGTGGCAGCAGAGAGGCGTGCGTCCTGACGCATCTGCGGCTGCAGTCTGTAGTCGTCTCCTGACCCAGCGATGATCCCCGTCGCTATGAATTATGCATGAGATCCGGCTACAGATTACCCCTATCAATATGCAATACTCATTACGCTGCTTAAATTGCCACTTAATAGTTATGAATATGTGGGAAATGTCTGAGACCCATAGCCGATACCACTGATTTTAGTTTTACCTGAAATTAGTTTGGGAAGAGTCTGCAAAGTCTGCGTTAAGTGTGGAAGCCCGCGTTTAGGTTGGAACTCTAATATAATTACATTTTTATTTGTAGCCACTGGACAATAAGCAGTAGCCACGAGCTCATTCGGATGCACATCTAGATCTAAAGGCAGTGAGGCCTGTGTCCAGCTCCGCTCTGCTCTCGCTGCTGCTGCTGCTGTGGCCGCAACTTCACCTTTGGCCGCGCAGTGACTTGACACATTTGGGGATAAATCACTCCGGGACCAGCTCAAGTTCGTCTCGTGGCAGCTCCATAAAAGCACTTATTAGTCTTAAAGTCAAATCATGAGAAGATCCTCCATAACGCATTGTGTTGGGAGAAGAAAGGATTTCTGATTTCTTTGTGTGATTTTTTTTTCTTCTTCTTTAAATCACGTTTTTACGCGCGGCAAATAAACGGCCTGTGGACGATGTCACAAAATCAGCTTCTAATTATAGGTCCAAAACTAAAAGTGTGATTTTATTATTATATTTGTATGTTTAGGGTGACATTTAACAGGGTGTTTTATTAATATACTGGAATTCATACAAACAAAATACGCGTTTATTTCTAAATATATTTTGGCAAATTTTTACGCACAATGTTGTTCCAATTTTATTGTCAGATGATGCTTCCTAAATATGACTGGACATTTCCAGAGTCCAGTCCAGCCTTTCCAGTCCCATCCACGCAGTTAAGCCGTCACTTTCATTCAAGGTTGTGAATTATATTGTACATTGTCTACTCCCCAAAACCATAAAACCAACTTTATGGACCTCACGTGACTTTTCACAGTCTGTAAGTAATATAGGCCCTATACAATCTTTGGTAAGGCTGGGATTTTTACCAACTTCAGCCATTGCATGTTATACCAGTAAGCCATAAACTTTTGGGATTTTATACTTCTGTTAGAGCAGACCGTCGCACTGGTGAAGGTCAAGACGAGGTAAGTTTGAAAAGTTTTTCTTTTGCGCCAGCCATGGCCATGAAAATAGCGTCAAAACTAAATAGGTGTTTGTGGTTTGGTCCTGTAATAATTAAGCTTGATTAGCCTATGTTATTATATTATCTAATTAAGGTCAAGGGGATCATATGGTTTCGCATTTAAAACATCCGAGACAAAGGAGTTGAGTCGAAACTTTTATTTCAAGCGCTATAGTTCACTTACAAATACAAAAAGCTTATTGGCGAAAAAAGCGGACACCACTTACAGCCTATATCCACAGAATAACCCTTTGCACTAAAAGTTTTATCACATTGACAGGTTGAATACATTTGCATTGCTCATAATTATTAGACCTAAAACAATAGATGCACAAAATATCCTAGAGCTACACATTATTGGCTTTTTTTTTTTTTATGAAAGTGTATGGTTTGCAATGGCCACGAGAGAGAACCATCAAAACACGGCTATAAGCGCTTTGACAGAATGGCCCCAAATAGTACATTACATTCAATGAACAGCAGCATATGGTTTGGAAACTTTTTTTTTTCTTATTTTCTTTAGCTGTACAATTATGACTCCTGTTTAGACCGTCAAGAAGAATAAAGAGCTAAACATAGCGACCTCAAGAGACAGAAAGAGCATCAACAATTATTAATATTTACATACTTCTCCCCCCCCTCCCAAATATGACATCAAAGCTACCACAACTAAAAATGGCATTAGGACCACGGAATACTTCTTCTTCTATCACAATAGCATGCTTGGAAGGTGCTGCGCTTTTTCAATAGCTTTACAGTACTCATGGATTTCACTTTTTTTCCCTTTCCTTTTCTTTATTTTATTTTTTATTATCATGATGCTTCCAAAAAAAACTCAGTTGTGGAAGGCGCTGCCTCCTGTCACCAGACTCATGCTTTTGAGTTTATTGTCCTTCTTCCACTTCATCCGGCGGTTTTGAAACCAGATTTTGATCTGTCTTTCGGAAAGACACAAGGCGTGGGCTATCTCTATCCTCCGCCGTCTGGTTAGGTATCTATTGAAGTGAAACTCTTTCTCCAGCTCTAGAGTCTGGTAGCGGGTGTACGCAGTTCGGGCCCTTTTCCCATCTGGTCCAGTCATATCTACAATTTCATAGAGAGAATTAGCGGTGGCAACAACAACAACAGCACAATCGTCATCAACACATCAAGGTGGCTGGCTGCTTTGGATGGAAATTTGAGGAATAACATGAAGTGATGCGGAGATGCATGCAACACCACCACCACGACACCAAACACACACACTCTCCACTATCGCTGCTTCTACCAGAGATCTTACTACAACCAATTTCTAAGCCAGACCACAAAGCCAAATCTTCAGCCCTTTTCTATAACCTGCGCCAACCTGCTCACTCATGCACTTGACATATTTATGACACACTTCAACAAACAAAGTAGTTTGATTGTACATGTACCATGGCTTATGTGCAGTTTCCGCATCCAGGGAAATATTTGAGGCGTTTGGCAATCTGTGGGAGCCGACGAGGTGGCACTGGGCTCCTGCTGCTGCTGCTGCTGCTGTTGCTGCTGCGCCCGCGGAGCAGAGCCCGACCCTCCGCTGCCGTGTGCGCCCTCCTCGCTCTCGGACACCACCGCGCCTCCGTCGTCTATCTCTGTGAAATGTGCGCCGCTGTTTTTGTTGCTGGGGGCTGAGGTCGCGCTCCGGTCAGACGGTGGAGAAGGGCTTTTTAGTTCCAGTGGATCCCTGTTGGCGCAAGACGGGGGTGGCTGGGGCTGCACCGGGTCCGGGGACGAGAGCGAGCAGTTGGGCGTCTGTCTGTAGCGGGCATCCGGCGCGAATCCACGGGTGTCGTCTCGCACGGCACCGAAGTGGCTGCCCGCGTTGGTGCGGTTCACGGTTAGGTCCATGCCATTGTAGTTGTAGCCGAAAGACCCGGAGTGCATGGTGCCAGGGTCTCTGAAGGAGCCGCTCACAGCGCCGTTAGTCCCATAATTTAGTAACTGATAGTCGGAGCCATTTGGATAGCGCCCTGAGAACGAGTTTACAAAGTAAGAGCTCATTTGCTTGGATTTTTAAAGCCTCGATTTGTAGATCTTTGTCGCTATAATCCTGTGTGCTTGCACGATTTATGGACGCAATCATGAATTATAAGCAATGAAGCCCTACTGTACTTTGCCAGGTATGCGGCCAAATATGGGAGAGCGTTCGAGAATCACGTGCCTTTGTTGACCAGTCGTAAATCCTCTCTGATGACTTCAAGAGGTAATTCATGCTCCATGGTTACAAATGATGACGAAATAATGGTCGTTAGGCTCCAGTCAATGGTGCCTCCCCGCTGCGCCGCGAGAACCGCGTGTGCAGATAGCGCCATCTTCTGGATGAAAGTGGTATCTACCCTGAGCTGAGCGTGAGCGCGCGCTGTCAAGGCCTCGGTGCCATCCATCATTTATGTAACGCGCGGATAAAGTAGGCCACAAAAGGCTCAGGTAACACAAAACAGAGACTTAGCGGCATTTACTGCTGTCAGCTTTACGCACCGTGCGTAAAATCTGACTTATATTATTCTGGCTGTTATTTTGGAGAGACAAACTATAAGAATAATGAAACAAAGCATGTTCCAGATTGCATCAAAAAGCCTTTATTTCTATTTACAATTTTCTAAACAAAATATTGCACACGGGATTCAGATGTGCATTGAACACAAGTGAACAACAATAAATAACATTCAAGGAACATTTTCTTATCTGTACAAATTGAAATACTATGGCACACGACGAGCCTGTAATAAAGACCACAGATTAACAACTAGACAGCTACAGCCACAGCAGGAGGTGTACAGTGAAGAGACAAAGGCTCCTCTGGTGCCACAGGACAAAATGAGGTAACAACATGGTCCAAATCTACAAAATAAAACAAATACAATATGTACATTTTGGCGGATTTGCATAGTCCTCTAAATGAACGCAGAAGCACAAATACCATAAACAAAATCTACCGTGCACACACTGAAAGTCTATCACTTCAAACACCAATTATCTACAAAGAAATACACTTTATTTCAGGAATGTCAGCGTCCACTTTTTATTTTTTATTTTAACTCTTTGCCCTCGCTTTGCTCGTGCTCCTCTTCGGTCTTGGACGGGTTCAGCAGCTTGTTCTCCTTTTTCCACTTCATCCTGCGGTTTTGGAACCAGATTTTGATTTGTCTCTCGGTCAGACACAGCGCGTGGGAGATCTCTATCCGGCGCCTCCTGGTCAGGTAGCGATTAAAGTGGAACTCCTTCTCCAGCTCCAGGGTCTGGTAGCGGGTGTAAGTCTGGCGGCCCCTGCGCCCACTGTTTCCAAACGGGCCTAAAGAAGAAATAGAGATGGTTACACGGTTAGTGTGTAATCTGGATTCCAGATCAAAAGATAATTTAGTTGATCAAACAAATAGTAGCCTACACGTTTCATCCGTTTCCCACATGGGAGTAGGTTATGTTGCTATCTCATCCTTAAAAAGGCATCTCCACTTACGCACACAAAGAGCATACTTCTTTATTATGTTTTTTATCAATCCACTGATAATCCTACAATGTAAACATTTCGAGTTTTGAACTGTTTCATTTGCTTTTCTTTGAGCTTTTACCCCCAAATGTGTTCATATAAAAACATGATGCGCAATGGCGTGTTTTCATCGCCATAATATAAGATGTTCTCGCATTGCCATTAACAGCAACTGTTCTTGTGAGTCATTAGCACAAACAATAGACATCCATAAGGTCAAGCTATTTCCTGTTATTATTGTCATTAGTGTTTCATTTTAGTGGCTTTAATCGCTGCGCATAAACGTAAGCCTATGTGGCCGGGTGAAAGGGTCGATGCAGGCCCAGTGTGAGCGTGCATGTGCGCGCGACCGTGCATGTAATCCTTGTGCTGTAAGTGCGTATTTAATGTTAGATTTTACCTTCGACTGACCTGCTACAGGACTGAATACAAAGTAGAAGCTCAATGACACATTCAGTGAAATATGTTCATTTTTCAGTAACAGCAAAGTAAAAACGACGTCATAAAAAAGGCTAAATAAATAAATAAACGTGCAACCTTTAAAGTGGGCAAAGACAGCATTTTAGCATGTAGATTATGGATTAATTCATGCCACATCTTAAGAAGAGTCTTGTCTTGTGCGCTGCTGATGTGGCAGACAGAGCCCTGAGGCGCTCAAACATCGGTGCGCTATGATCTCCACTGTCTGCCTCCAATCATTGCGCGCTTACTGTCACTGAATGTAAAGTTAAGCACTCGACCGAAAAGTACAATAAGACATGCTGCAGTCTACAATCGAGCGCAATACATGCCAAGAACAACTCGATTCAAATAATAAAGAAGTTTAGACTTACCAGCGGCGCAAGCGTTCATCCTTTGCATCCACGGGTAGATCAGAGTCGAGGTCTTGTCGTCCAGGCTGCTGCTCATGTTGACAGCGCTTTGCTCGGGGCACTCCGCCGCTTTCCGCTGCTGATGCTGGTCCTGCGTTACAAACAGCGCCTGCTCGTCGCGACTCGAAAAGGCGCACTGACCGTCGGCGTCTTTGTAAAAAGTCCCCACCGGGTTGTAGTCGCAGCTCGCCCGGCCGTACTGCTGGTAGTAGGACGCGGGGTAGACTTTCTCCTGCATGTTGGCCGCTCCATACGTGGCCGCGTTGGAGTAGTGCCTTAACGGGTCGCTGTATCCCGAGGAGTAGAGCGGTATCTGACCCAGGAGAGAGTCCTGTCCTCCCGCCAGAGACACGGGGAAAGTTGAGTTAACAAAATAGGAACTCATTGGGTGGACAACGGGGTGTATATACTCCGAAGGGATATGATTTGTTGTCTTTTATAGTCCAAGTGCTTTTGCCATTACTTTATCGGAGATTTGGTATTTGCTGAGAGGGGGGGTTGTGAGGTGCCACTGAATACAGAGGGGAAGTGTACCATCTGATCAACCTCTGGCCAATCAGCGCCGTCTGTTCTTGCACTATTGCACCCATGGGGGGCTCTTGTTGCGCGCAGGGGTCCCCGGTGAATCGAAACGAAGCGCTCGACCCTGTCAGTCTCAACGCACCTCAGTCACTTACAATAAGCCAGATGTGCTTAAATCAGACCCTATGAGATGATCACTATAGTCAAATAACAGGAAACACCACCGTGGATACTAAATCCCGCTCCAATCAAACTTGAGCGCAAGTAAAACAACAGAAAAAACAGTTTTACGCATTGTCCACTTTTACGCACAAACAATCCTCCATACCAGAAAGTAATCCCGAGAGTGTTACCAAGTCCTTGACAAAGAAAAGGCACATGCAGTACACGTTTAACTCTTTGATAATGTTCCAATTTGTTCTCTTCCTAAAGGTGAGGTCCCCTGCTGCTGTACGTCCGACTGCCTCCCGCTGTGAGGACCACGAGGACACGAGCCGCGTGCCATCATCATCCACTTCATTATAACCATCATCATCATCACCAGCATTGCGCGTCAAGCGGACACTAATGGGGCACTGTTAAAACTGCTAACTCCAGTAGCAAGGCACGTGTGGAAGCACATCATCTCCAATTCATTTAAATTCAATAAACCAAATACTGATAAAAATTAATATGAAACTCATGGAAGCAGCATTAGGTGCCTCATACCTCGTGCAGAGCAGTGATTCGTGCAGATTTGGCGTCTAATGTTCTTTCCGCCTCACGAGACATTCTTCACGTTTTATTTAACATTATAACATATTAAATGCCTGTTTTAAGTGCCTGTTTTATAATTAGGCAAGATAAAAAGAATAATGCCGCTTTTTTAATTAATAATTTTATCACGTGCTTTTGACGCAGCGTGACGCATTATGTTATTGCTACATATATGGTTATATGATATCATATAGCCTATTATATTATATCATATCATATTATAGGGGCCTAGAGCCCATTAGCTATGGTATTACACACAAATACCGTTTTTCCTTTCTTCTTTAACCTCGCATTCGAATGAGCGTCTCTGTATTTTGTAGGTTGTTTTTTTAAGTTCTCTATCTCTTTTGAAAATACAAGCCATGGCACAACTTTTTTTTGGTATTAAATCGGCAACATTTGTTGGTATTTTTAATCTCGCGAAATCACCCACAAATAGGCCTCAGACCACTGCAGTGTGACAGAAGAGCCGCGTTTTCATGCGCCTTGACACTTTCATATATATGGGCCTTTCATACAGGAGCAGGGGCGGAAACGGCGTGGATCACAATAGGAAAAACACAAGCGTTATAGATCCAATCACCAGATCACCAGCCATTTCACAGATTCAATTATTAATACCACTGGTCTCCGTCCTCACACGCAGGTGCAGCGGTGTCTTTACGACCCCTCTCTCACAAATGCAGACGGTTTTGTTCAGGCTTTCATGGATTGCCTTTTATTGCCGGCATCTGTTTGTGAGAGGTTGATTATAGGCAGGGTACATTTACCGTCATTGATTGTGTAACAGTGAATGAACGCACGTCCATTCAGGAAAAGCCTTAGTCACACGTGTGGGTTAAAAGGATAACAAAACGGAATCGTGTATATATTTAAGAACATCAAGTGCAAATGCCCGTCAGTAAAAACGTGGGCCTTATAGTGGCGCAAACTGTTTTATTTGAAATGACACGGAAATTCGTGCGTAATGGCGCCTTGTCCGCAACCACAAAACAAGCGAAATCTGCAGAAATGCGGGGAAATCTTAGGAGTATGTTATAGATATTGAACACGTATAATTTTAACACATATTTCACTGTCACGTGATGTGATATTTCTGGTTTTAGCGCCTCATCATCATTATCATTAAAGTCAAGCTTATGTGGCCGGAAACCAGCTGCTGTCACTTTCAGAATGCAGGCCGCAAACTTCAACTTAAAACACCCACTTCTTTATTTTTCCCTCTCTCTATTTCAATATGTTTTTGTTTTAGATCCAAGCCTCGCGCCGCCGCTGCAGCATCTCACGGGTTAAGTTCCAGGATAAGCAACTGGTTGTGAATAGCTCGTGCAACGTAAGAAAAATAAGCTCTAATTTAACAATAGAACCACTGATTTTTATTTCGTGTACAGCCATACACATAATCCAAGCAGTATCCAATGCAGCGTGGGGTTCTTGTGTGCCTTAAACTACAGCGGCGCTTTGGCCTGGTGCGTCAGAAACAGCTTACCTTTTGTTGATAATCCATCATGCGCACCGTGACTGTCACTCCGCTCTCTCGCTTCCCAGAGCTCGTTCTCAAATCGTCCACTTTTTTTGAGCTGCGTCAAGTGATTTCCAAAAAAAAGCATAATCCAGTCATCACAAAGAAGTATACATCCCTCATTTTGGAAGAACATAGCCAGAAGTGGATGCACATTAGAACATGGCGGTGAGACGTCAGCGGCGTGGCTCCTTCTCGGGCAATTACGCACGAACATGATGCCGCTTTTTATCCGCGAAAATCAAGCAAATCTGCGTGGGGAAAAAAACAACGAGCATAGAAAAGCATGTGTTACTAGTGTTAAGTGAATGAGCGGTGCAAAACAGCAGCTGCAATATAACCCCATGGGAAATAAGTTCCCATTCCTAGTGTCCACATGACTACGGGCGACCAATCCCGGAGCCGAGCGAGTCGTAAACTTCGCTGGCAAAGTTGTAAATTTTCAAAAACAGCAGCCGTTTCTGGGCTTTTAGAGGCGCTTTCTCATCGCCATCTTTATTTTTTCCTCATGGCTTGTGGTGCGTAAATGTGGAGAGGCTTTCAGATAAAAAGAGAAATGTGTGATATTATTATAGGGATGGATGCGCACCTGGATTCTGCCTAGGTTTTCTCAAAGGTCTGTACGGCTTCTGGTTATTTTTCTCTCTAAATGTAGCCTATATTCCACACTTTTATTGTAGTTCTTGCCAAACAAAATTCTTATTAGGCCTATTTTCGCATTTAAATACAATTTAAATTCTCTGTTCAAACCTAAACTCCGACTTGAGGCGCACCTTTCTTGTAATAAAATATCTACTAAAAAATTCGCTTGTATTAAAATAGGACCAACTAAGGCTATGAGCATAATGAGATTTTATAAATAGGCAAGTTGGACCATATCGTCTAATACCTCTGGTTAAGCCCCAAGGGTCTGAAAGTCTTATCATAGACTCTTCAAGTTCAGTCTTTAAAGCTTTAACCTGTAAAAGGAAAAAAATGCAACTTAATTTTTTTTTTCCTTCCCCCCCATCACTTTCAAAGTTGCTCCCTACTTTGCAACATCAGCTTCTATTGGGTAACACGGCGCCTCTCTCCCTCTTTCCTCCTTCCAAAAGGATTTCCGACATTTACAGACGCAATAAAGCCATAAATTCCACAAATGCGATGCAAGTCTCACCCACTTTCTTTTTTTCCGGGCCTTTTTCCAAGCTTAAGCCTCCGCGTTATTTGTATATTACAGGCTCGAGCAAGAAACATTAAGTTCAGGCGAAGTTTTGGGGAAAGTGTAATGGGATAGATATGAAAATAGATTTGACCTGTTTTAGATTATTTAATGGTTGTTTTGGGGACTCGCCTGTTTTGATTAACGTTATTGGCGAATGTGCATCGCGGTTTCTTCGATTAGACACTTGTACTTTCATCCTTTTGTGAGATTATTATGGTTAAAAGCGTGAGGCGCGAGCCGCAACTCAAGGCCTCAGCGTGGATGAAAAATCTATTACAAACTACAGGCCTTGTCGGTTCTGCATTTCGTGTTTTGTTTTTGTTTTTTTAATGAAAGAAAGTGTATTTATGTATCAATATTTGCAACAGGATAGCCTTTGTTTTTATGTACAGGCTATATATATATTTTGTATTTCTGCCTCCTCCACTTCATCTCTGTTGGGGGCGTTCTCTTGGGTCATGTTGACTTCCTTTTATCCCCAGAAGAACAAAGAAACCGGACGAAGAGGCGTTATAAAACTTTATGGCCTCTTTCGTCAACATTTCCAGCATTGGGGACTTTTCACTCGCTGAAACACGTGTTTTTGTTTAAGTAAAGCGTGAGAATGAGGCAATATATGACACATTATTAGTACGTGTTAAAGCACAGACAAGCTGCTCAGTAAAAAAAAATAACAATAAAAAAAATAGTGCAATTCAATCTGAAGCTTGACAAAATGAAAATATAAAGTAAAATTAAATACACGCCCTGCAGCAGGAGTCGATTTTTAATGTGTATCTCAAGTAAAAACAGCACAGTTGGAGCAGATGTCATTTGAAGGACCTTTTAAAGTAGCCTTGTGTCTTTAATTATTAAATATCTCAGTAAATATCTCACCATCAAGTAAAGCAAAAACCTGCCACTTGTGTTTCATACATTTCTTAATCACGACATGTTTTACAAAGCCTGCTGGTCACTTCCTATTTGGCACAAAAGCTCTGGTTCATAAAATGTTCTCCTGTAGAGATTATAATGTAAACAAAAATGTCTGCCATCAAATAGTGGACAGAAAAATGTAATATTTCCTTTATTGCTTCAGCTGTGGAGTTTCACTGAGACAAACGTAGAGTCCAGACACTAAAAAGTCATCAGGCACAGTGTGTTTCTGCTTTCACAGCTTTGGGCCGCTCCTCCACTTCCTTAATCCCCTGAAAAATATCTGCTTCTCTTCTCACGTGTCTGTCTGTGTCTGTGATTTCAGGCCTTTCCTGTGCGGAGCTGCTCTTTGGGAGGGGAGGCGCACCGTTTGAGAGAAGCCAGGCCTTTGGACCAGGGGGGCCCGAGTGGAGATGACTAACAGGCTCTGCAGGGTGTCAGCGTCCTGGGTCATGTAGGGGCACCTTGCTCTGGCTCTGGGGATCGGGTTTATGAGCGGGATACTGGCCCGGCCGCGGTTGTACGAGCTGCTTTTACTGTCCTGGCGACCCAGTGTGGAGCTGCCCACTGCAACAAAGAGGTATTCATATATTAATAAACAAAACACCGATATGGAAAATAAAGCATATACATTTTCTGTTATTTAAACAGAAATCTATCTATCTACTATTTTTTAACATAGTGAGAAAATTAACCTTGGCCATTTTTTTCTCTAAATAATGAAAATATGCAGCCATTTACAGTAAGAATATTTGGCATTTAGATTCAAATTCAGAACAAAATATTGATAACAGAAGGGCAATTATGTTTGCAAGTAAGCAAATGTTTAATTCACTGTAATATAGTGTGAATTGTACTACACCAGACAAAAATATCACAAAAAATATTAACCACAGGTTGATTATGTTGACAGATACAGATGAAAGTACATGAGCAAGATATACTCAACAAACAAATAGTGAATAAAGCAAAAATAAATAAATTACAGTTGTAACTGTTGGACCCTAAAGTGATGATAAAATGCCAACACCTTCAAAGGACTTCAGAACATGTGGGGCTGTATTTTTATGTTAACATCTCTGGGCTATAAATTTAAATGTTTATATACAACAACAAAAAAGAAATCCTAATAATAATAATTATTAAAAAGTTACAAAAAAAATGAAGACTTTTGTGATCCACTGATGGATGTATTTTAGAAATTCTGCAGCAATATATATTAAACATATACTGCGGTGACAAATATATATCAATATATATATATATATCATAGATATTATGTTAATGTATACAATAAACTCTGTCTCTATCTCTACACTAATCTAATCACTAAATGATTATAACCTGGCATATTTCCAATAGAACTTCCTAAATGAATCCTGTAATCCTGCACAGCCCGGCCCAGGGAACGTACCGGGGTAGAGCATCCTCTGGAGGCTGGAGGTCCCGGACTCCTCTGGTCTGGTTTCAGACTCAAAGCCTGAAGCGTTCAGGGTCCTCGGCTCAAATGTGGACTGCAGTAACCTCGGCTGCGTCATGTGGGAGTGAATGAACTGCACAGTCAGAAAATAAAAAAGATTATGAGGATTTAATTGACTCATCATCACATTTCATTAGAACCTCAAATTACAGCTGAGAGGTCCCAATTTTGAGAATGACCAAAATGAGAGGAAAAAAAAACTATTTTATTATACATTAAAACAATTTCAAGTGTTTTTCTTTTGAAGAACTTAGACTGTAGATAACACATGATCATAAATTATGTTTATACCTGGTGTGAGCTGAATGAACTTGGCGGCTGCCTCCTCTGGGGAACCTGTAACAGTGAATCCAGCTGGAAAAAGGAAAACACTACATTTCACATTTTGATGTATATTGTTTAAACAGTGTCAAACAGTGTCTTAAACCCATAGAAGTTATAACAGCCAAGAATACAGTGCAGCTCTGCGTTGTAAATTCATTAATTTACAGCGTAAACTTTCATTATTTTGTAATTGGACGTGACTAACGCTGATGTGCTTTATCTTAAACATTTATTGGGAGAATGCATTACAAGACAGAAAAAAAGAATCATAAATGATGTTCACTGAATATAAGAAACTAATAATTATTTATATGAACTACAGCCCTCGTTTAATTTGACATAGTGGTAAAAGAATCTCTTCCTCGTCCAAGGCCAGACCTTTGTCAGCTGTGTTCTGTGCAGGGCCTGTGTGGGGGCGGGCCTGTTCTCTGGTGGGACGTCCTCCGGTTGCTTTTGCTGCTGGAGCATGTGGCGAATTTGGTCAATGACTCCGAGCTCCTGCAGAAGCCTCTTCCGCTCCAGGAGCCCCCGAACCCGCTCCTGCTCCTCCTCAGCCGCCCTGTCCTCTCCCTCCTCTTCACCAGCAGCAGCAGCAGTCAGCAGCACACAGGCAGCGGGGGTCTCTGGGAGCTGGAGACACAAGCACTAACAGAGTAACAGGCACTGGATTTCACACAAAACAAAATCAGAAAAATATTTAGAGGTGAGTGCTTCAAATGGCTCTTGTAATAAAGAAATAAGTAAGTAGTAAAAAACAGTAGAAAAAAGTAAAGTCTGAGCTTTGTTTCCCGCTGATTTATGTAGAAACAATAGTAGCAGTAGTGATCAGTATGTGAAACCCTTTACTTTACTGTTTATTTTCAGTATCTGAAGCCACTGTTTAATAAATTCATAAAAATCCAAGAAGCAAAAATTAACCCAGAAGATCTACACCAATTCATTTTCTTCTTGTTTTCCGATCATAAACCACCACAGACTTTTTATTTTTCGAAAGACAGCAAGCAACAAAAAAAATCTATAAACTGCATATGAAATAATTGTTTGTATTTTATAAATTGAAATCACCCCTGGAAATGAGATTCCTAAACTCAGTGGGACTTTCCTGGTTAAATAAAGAATAAACAAAATAACAATGATAAAAATAAATATTTATTAACTCAAATGCAGTCTTCAGGGGAAGGATTGGGCTCAAAAGTGGGACACACAAGATTGGTGTCAATCGTCAATGATCTGTCAAATCTGTGAACACTTAAACAGAAATTAAATGTTTATAATTATTCAATTAAAGACTATTTAACGTGTTGGTAACATGTTTTTTTTCACTACTTCACTTCAACACTTTGTTTTTGTTCAACATATTTATTTTCTATTGCCCTGTTTCTTACTTTGCTTTTAAGACTTGTGGACTCTTTTATTTCTCAATAGTTTTTATTGTTTTGTGATTGGCACTTTGATGATTGTATTTGTTGTAACATAAAATCTACAGGTATAACTAAAACTACCTCAGCCTAAGTGCTGTGTTAGAAGTATATATTTTTCTTTAAATATGAATGTTTAAATACATGTTATGTGACAAACAAATAATAATAAGACCAGCACAAAATAATGGTGTCAGCAAATGTATTTCGTGGAGCTGGTTTAATTTCCTTTTTGTATACTGTATGCATCCACAGCTATTTGTTTACAATAAACCCATTTATGTCAGTGAATGACCGCGATAACCATGTTTATTTTTTTCTGGCTTGCCAATAAACCGTATCTAAATTTAAAATGAGAGACATGCAATAATAGTTATCTGCATGAAGACTGTTGCAGCCAATTTGCATTGGCCGAGTGCACATTAAGTTACACTGGAGAGGTCAGCCAGACTATGAGCCATTTATCACGCAGAGAGACGCGGTTTGGCTCCCTCTAGTGGATGGCGTTGGAACTACAGCACTCACCAGCCGAGGCTCCGGAGCAGGGGTTTGGATGTCGGTTTGACTCCTCCTCGGTCTGATTCCCTCTCCCGCGGTCTCTCCCTGCAAGTCCTTCCTCCGACCCACTTTCAGATCCCTCTCCTTCTGCTCCTGCTTCAGACGCAGCTCCTGCAACTGTTGCCTGTAATAACAATTGTTAAGTCTATTATTGAAAGGTAAGTTACAACAATATGTCCAATTAATGTGAAGTATTTTAGAATAGAAATGATCTGTAAATAAACAATAAAGTCGTCATATTTACCTGTTACCAAATTAACTATTAAATTAACCTTTGACAAGAAACAAAAACGGATAAAATAAGGGTAATTGTTGTGATGTTCTATAGCAGTGGTTATGATATTCTTTTATTTTATGCACTGTTCCAATTAGATAATTTATATGTTTGCTTTTTTATCAATTGTACATATCTTTATCTTTCTACTTGTTTGCACATGACCTTGCTCTTTGATTGCACATTTTTTTCTGATTATTTGCGCCCGCTGTGTGTTCTTAAGAGCTGCTGTAACAAGTTCATTTTCCATTGTGTGATCAATAAAGTCTCATCTCTCTCAAACCATTCATACCAATTACCGCCTAATAAAATATTTGACCATCCACCTCGCCTGCATCCAGATCCAATAAGGACTAAACCAGGTCTGAAAAATAAACCAAAATTGTATCTAAACTACAATGTCTAAACAAGAGAAAAAACACCTGACCACTTTTAGCTGAATGTTTTCTTCAACAATAGGAGTATGTAAGTAAAACGTAGTATGAATAATATGGTACTATAATATTCTAATGTGATGAAAACAGCACTGGGCCTTGACGGAACCTTTTCCTTCAGTGTAAAGTGTGTCCTTGCCTCATGTGCACCGTGGTGTTCTGTGCTGAAAGTGTTTGTACAGAGTGTGTTGTCCACGGCTTGTACCTGGCACACTCCTCTCTGGCCTTGGACGCGGCGGTTTCCTGAAAGAGCGAGCTGCTGTGTTTGAAGTACTTGTCATATTTCTCCCCTCCCTCTCTGGGGTAGATCCTCCTGAAGCCTCCCAGGTGTTTGGCCTCATACCTCTCCATCTGCTGCACGGAGGCGGCTTGGCACTGACGCAGCTCCTCTGACCTGGAAGTAGGAAACAGGCATCACTGATACGCATACAATTAGCACGTCTTTGAGCGCACGACCTTGTCTGGAAAAGTCTGCCTTTTTTTTAATTTTTTTTTACCTGGCCTCTCTGGAGCAGTTCTGTTGTAGCCTGTCCTTCACCCTGCGTCTCTCCTCTTTTGTGATCTTACGGCGGTCGCACACGCCCAGGTTGATGAGGACAAGGGTGTCATAGAGCAGGGCATCCTTCACTTCGCGATCCAGCTGAGAGTCAGTGGTGAAACTGGGGGAGTGATTTACCTGGTGAGGAGCACATGTGATTTACAGTGTGGATGGAAAAAAAAAAAAAAGATGATGGCAAGTACGACAAATAAAATGAGCTTGGAAAATGAAATGAATGGGGAGAATGAAAGGCAATAATGATACAGACAGACAGACAATAGAAAGGGAAGATACGTCTTTGTGTTGCAATCTACAATGTCACCACTGGAGGATGCCAAAACACACACTCCGGCTCTAATTTACAGCGCTGTATCTGTGCTTTTTGGTATAGTAAATTCTCACCTCCAGGAGCCACGGCCTGAGCTTGTGATCCAGCAAGACGTCGAAGCCCAGGATTTCGAAGCAGGCGCTGCCGCTGGTGTGGTTGGGGAAACAGGTGTGGTAGTGGTGCTTGAGGATGGGATGAGCCGAGATCAGGACTTTAATGATCACATCTTCAATGTCGTTCCACATTTTCTCTACGTTGCAGTTCATGGCCTCAAGATGCTTAGTCAGGGTTGATAACTTTCTATAAAACAGCAACATAGGCATTAACCCTAGAACACAATCGCTCAAATTCATAACACCATCACTGACGCCGGGTGATTTTTACCCGAGATAATACACTTGATAAAAAAGTACTTGTCATCAAAATCTATCAAAACATGACAATATATGACACATTTGAGTAGTGTCATGTCTAATAAAATTACAGAAACGCATCATGAGGGACCATATAAAAATGCTCCAAAATCACAGGAAAATTAGGAATTTGGGAACAAAAAATTCCTAAAAAACAAAATATTGAAGATGGAGACTTGGACTTGAAGTCGCAAAATAAACGTGGCAGCCCTGAATGTCAAGGGCAAGTTTGCCTTATTTCATACATTAACCCTACACTATCTTCTATCACTATTGCTGGGTGAAAATCACCCGAACATGTGTCTGTAGGAAAAAGCGTTTGGATTAGGAAAACACCCATGCCATCAGAGATGTCAAAGACAATGCTGAAGCTACTCAGAGACCCATGACACTCAGATAAACCATTATAATGAAAATTTGGGCAATTACTCATAATTTACCTTTTACTCCCGGTGTCCTCATCACGCACAAAGTTTTCACTGTGTTTGTTTATCGAGTAGTTGGTGAGATGCATGCACACGTCTTCCTGCCAACAGCATACAGAAACGATAAACCAGTCTGCTGACATTTTTCTTACTTACCAGCTAAATGTGTCTTCAGTGCAAACTAAAGTAATATATACATACACGTACCACGTTATTATGAGTTGGCTCAGTGTATTTTGTGGTGCAGAATCGAGCCAGACCCTCTTTGAACATGAAGATGCTGAAAGGGTCACATGACGTTACCAGAACATAGATCCGCAAGTCAAATTTGTACCCGTCAATTATCAAAGGCTGTTGAAAAGAGGAAAATTTGGATTTAGATACTTGAGATGAAATATAATCTTTCTGTACAGTATTGTAGGCACTTGCTTTGGAAATGTAAACCTGGCAGATCATATGCTCCCCGGACTGGACTTCTTTACTTGTTTTGGTGATGAAGATGCCTTTGCCTTGGCACCCAGTGTCCGGCTTACAGATGTATGTTTTGTTCTTTTTGGCCCTGGTGTAAGCTTGGAAGTCACTGTAACTGCAGAGTACAGCACGGTCATCAGTAATAAAGAACTAAAACAGTATGATTTGTAAAATGCAAACTGACTCGGCAGGAAGGCACCACGTTCTGGGGAAGATATTGTAGTCTTTGGGGAAAAGTTTGTGCATACGGTTCAAGTTTCTTGCCAAAAGGTCTTTGCGACAGATCTCACTCATTCCTGGAAAATGATTAATTTTCTGCAAAAAAAGACAGGTGTGTTGTTTGTTGACCATACACAGGATATAAATTACTCATATTATCATAGGTCCACAGTTTAATCTTAATTCTTGTTTTCTTCATGTGTTTTCCTTCATAAGACATACACTTAATGAATGGATTTTTTTTTTAAAGTCCCTAATACCTGATAGCGTTTCATATCCCTGACTCGACCCAGAGACACAGAGCAGTCGGTCCAAAACAGAGTAGTCCAATCCTCGCCCTCTGCTGCCTCCCGGAGGCCGTACCTTCGAGCTGCACGTCGCACTGAGCACAAACATGCAAATTTTGCATTTATTAATGACCCTTTTTAAATATTTAGTTGTAATCCATCCACGTAACATACCGCTTTCATATTTGCAGTTTGTGAGGTTGATCCACAGTCATCTGGAAGAGAAGGAGAACAGAAGGACAGACTTCTGCTTTGCTGCAAATCTTTACATTTTAACTGATCATTTAAACATGCAACAAGCAACTTTTTTTGTGTGTGTGTGGAAACAAAGTAGTAAAGTACCTCTTCTTGCTCTTCCTCTTCTTGATGACCAGTGGAGGTGCTGAGGCGCATGTTTCTGTTTGGCTGTTGTTCCCTGAGCCCTCTCCCTGCTCCTCATATTTAGATGCATCTTCTTCATCATCTTTGTCGAGATTGTCCACAGGTAGTCCCATCTTTAATGACCATGTAAAAAAAAAAAAAAAGTACAACTTGTGGTGAGTTGTAACACAGTCTCTTTCTGCTTGCCTGAAAGCTTGAGTAATTCTTTTTTATTTTTTTTTACACAAAACAAAGGAATCTAACCCTCAACCTCACACACCACAGCAGGAACTCTCCATGTGAGCAATGTAATGCAATATCATAACATTGCACTATTGCAGCCAGAATGACAGAATGATAATTGCCTGTCGGATTATGTCTATAGACAATTTTGTTATACAAATATTTTACAAAGACTGCAGAGTACGTAGACACATACAAATAACTTTTGTTGTTGAAACAACTCTCCCAGTGTCCAACAACATTTTTAATCTTCTTCTCCACAGTGTAGTTTTAATTAAACATGGGGTTATCTTTATTGCATTAGTTAACAGCCACAGAGCAGTTATTACATGCTGCGTTTATTATGGGCTGTGCTGCAGTGCGTCACAGTGAAACTCAGTCACACAGAACCATGAACAAGCTGTAACTGCACACACGGACTCATGTTTCCGTTTCCATTTCTCTCATCAGGCGAACGCTCGTGCTGTCAGCACTTGTCACACTCTGCCATTCAAGGGCTATTGTGGCAGGACCGATGCAAATGCTGATACATGAGTGAGAGTAGAAAGTGGGATTTGTTGCTGGCAGGGCAGTGAAAAGCAGAGATGCAAACACTCTACTGTGTTTATAATGGTTCAAACACTAGCATTAATGGTAGACAAGGGTTAAAAGGTTATCAACACGGTAGGTTAGTGGCGATACATGGGCTTTGTCAGATGGTACTCAGTCAGGGTCAACTGTAATATAGACTTAGAAATGGGACATTTAATGCCAGTGTAGCTAAGGTAAGGCATTTTTCTAGTTAAACATGTTTCACCAACTACTGCAGCCCAATTTAGGCCTCTTTTAGACCCATTTTCCAGATCCAGTATTGTCCAAGCCTGGCTTCAAATATTTTATGAGGAGCTACTTGGTATGAAAGGTTTGAGAACCATTGCCTAAGGGTTATCATTTAAGTGGTACAACTAAACTAATGTCATATCTTCAGATGGAAGAGAAGGCAGAGACCTATAGAAGCCAAGCACTTAACATCGTTTTCATTCTGCTTCTGTTGTCATGTTGTACCTTCTACAAGAAATCTAATGCTTTTAGGAAAAATAACCAAACCAGAAATCCACAAATGTTGAACCTTTGAAAGGTTTTCTTTTGTCAATGGAACAGGATATGTAAGCCATTCTGAAAGTCAATAGATATTCGGTCATTGTGTGTATGTACCTATGTGCCAAGTGACCTCAGGACAATGGGCAGCACTAGTCACGCCAGTGTCTTCGCTGAGCTCCACTCAGTCCTATCTGGTGTCTTGTAGTTGAAGGTTAGGTCAAGTTAATTTGTGATAATGATGGAGATTGAATACTTGAAGGGGGTGGCTCTAAGGAGGGACATCCCAGGTTCGCAGTGGGAGGCGGCGGTGCCAGGTAACGGTATTTGATCTGGATAATCCTGGCCTCGAACCACGAGTTTTGCACAGGGCTCCGAGACGCCCCACTGACCTCAGCGCGGCTACTGTTACAAACACAGAAGGATTTCTCCAAGGCTCTCCCTCGCTACAGAAGTTATACCTCCTGACACCTTTTGTATAATGTGTCTGTCGCAAACAAAGGACAAACAAAGAGACAATCAGGGAGATTTATGTTGTTGTAAATGTCAGACTCACAAAGAGGAATCAGCCACACACTGTCGCGGAGTTCAAGACGAACAAAGAGGCAAACTGTTTTCTGTATTCTTCTAGTATGGGTTGAGATTTTTCAATTTTGTTTTTTAGAGGGAGAAAAGGAAAACCTACTATCTGTGATGAAAACATATTAACTTTGTTACAGTAAATTAGACTGCATGACGAGTCACTGAAAAGCCTTTGAACACCTACGGCAAGGGTTGGACATGATCGGATTACTAATTATGACGGTGAAGAAATTTCCCTTGTGGATCAAGAGTTCATCCAGTATGAGTATAAACATGAACAAATGTCACTTAAGTTTTCAAAGCTGAAGCCAATAATCTGGTACCACAAGCAATAAATTAGATCTTTTTAATTATCCACAAAACATTCACTCATCTTTTTCAGTCATTTTTTCTCTAGGGACCAGAGAACCAGATCAGACTGTTTTGTAGGACGCCTTGCTTAAACGCAATATGTGAACACAAATCAACACTGGATCACCACATGACATTTTTGCTATAAACAGGGAGTTGCTTTAAAGCACAAAGTCTTCTGAAAAAGAGGTCACACTCACCTGCACTACTCGGCCTACATTTGGAGAGCCCAGGGTGTGTTGCTCCAGTCTTGAATCTTTTAGTTTCCTCGAGAGCTCTTCAAAATGCAGTCACTGTTCTCTGCGGAGAAAATGATGACCCACATTTCAGCCTCATGCGCCCCTGCTCCTGGATCCTAAAAAACAACAGTAAATTTATATCTCACAAGGATGCCTTAGGTGAGATTGACTTACGCTGAAGAAACGTGTGCCTCTGCGGATCTGGTGACCAATTAAAAACTACTGGAGACAAACACCTGATCTGCCGTGACATGATGCTGAGATAATGAGCCGGAGAACTCAGCGGGGAGTTAGGAGAGGGATAATCCCCCATATTTGTAAACTGAAATCGGAGAGGCGCATCTCATCACCTGGACCTGTTACATTTAAATCTCTGCCCAAACACAGTATGCAGCAAGTGGGCCGGACATGGATCTCCTGCCAAGCTACAGAGGTCGACTGTTAATTGAACAGGGAACAGCAGTTGGAACAAAGCATTAGAGCAATTAGATTGTAGAGAGTGTTGTAGATAATAAACAGTGAGTGATAATCAGGGTAAGGATAGCCTGAAGTCACCAAGTACAATGAGGTGTGATCATCTGTGCCAATTACAACAGCCAACATTAATAAGTTATAAGTTGTCGTCCCACTACATGTTCAATGAAGCAGTTTGTTTTTCTCAATCATGAGTTTAGTTTTTTAACTATAAGACTAAATATAATGCATTGTTATTTTTGCACTTTCTCTAAACATATTCAGAGCTTACAGAAAAGCAGATGAGGAAGACAGTACAGTCTGTAGGCTAAAGTCTCTGTCCTGCACAATGAAAATGTTAAATTGAACAAATTTGTCCAAGCAATATTACATATGTACAACAACAAAAATCACAACATATCTATCTAACACCTTTCGTTTCGTTGGAACCAAGAGGCATGGATTTTGTGGAATGACTAGTTCGACTTTACAATGTAAAAAGTGGGAAATGAAGTAGCATGAAGAAAGTACATACAACAAGGTTAATAGAAAGTGCATTGACAGCCTTTTTGATTGACTTTTTTAGCCCATTAATATTAATCATTATTTACTTGTACTGCCAGCAAGCACACTCCACCTCTTACTAATGTTGCTCCCCATTCTTAACACGTTTCTGCCTTTGTGAACACTACAATCAGTTGCAGGAGAATTAATATACCTAAGCTTGTCAACCGTTTGCCTACAACAATGCTCACTTACCAGTGTAACATCTGGATTGAAATGAAAACTTTGCTTGAAAGTCAAGCTGAATATTTGCATTACCTTGCTGTGAACAGCGTGACCGTGCCTGTTGCTATGGCAACGGAATGCTGACTTCTACTCAGCAGCTATGCTAAATATTTAGCTTTGTTATACAGCAAACAAAATGTTCAATTTACCAAAGGAAGAATCACCCGAGTATCCCTCCGTCACCAAACGATTCAGAGTTTTCTTTATCTCCGCCAGCGGTGACCCTTGCCGTCTGCGAATGGCTCGAGGCTTACGCACCTTGGAGCTCAGCACATGTAACGTAACGTAAACATCAGTGAACCCCGCACGTGAACCCCGCACGGTCCCGCGCTCACCTTTGTCACTTTTAGCCATAGCTAGCCTATATTTGAGACAAAATCACAGAGCACAGAGCGTAAACGTCTTTCTTAGAAATAGTTTTAGATTAAGTTTTGGCCAAGGAAAACGAATTGTTTATTTATTTATATTAATCGTTATGTTTGTTTTTTGTTTTCTCTTTTTCCCCCTGAAGTGTGAGCCCTTGCTTACTGGACTTACTCTTTTTACTCTTTTTATTTTTTATTTTTTATTTTTTATTTTTTTACAACCGCACAGGCCAAACGAAAGCACGATGAACATGAAGTAACATGGCTCCCTCTTGCGTTCATCAAACGATAATAAGTAATTTTGTTTGATTTGATTGCATCTACTCTGCTGTTTTCTGTTCTATTTTTCTTGGACATTTTGAGGACCCCCATGAAAACGAGATGATTCATCTCTTGGGGCTGATCCTCTAATAAAATGTTCATAAATGATACGTTCCATGGTTGACGTGCGAAAACAAACCCGACTTCATGCTATTATTTCCCTACCTATGCCTTAAATCACTAAATTATTTAGACATAGTTCCAAGTGATCACCCTGGGAAAGTTATGGTCAGCACGACACGAGAGCTCCATAAACAAACAACAAATGCCAGAGCGTAAAGCCACAAGATTGTTTCTATTGCCAACAAAATTAGGCTAATAAGCAACATTTAAGTAACTATTCTTTCCCCCTTTAAAAAATAAAAACAAATATGTTTAGAAATTAAAATATATTAGCGTTGGTTAACTTTTATTGCCATATTATACAATAAAAGTTAACCAATATTATGCTGCAATATTATGATTGTTTTCACAGGTTTTTGAATGTACGTACCGTACTTGAACGCACCTCAGAGAGAGCAAGGAGCGAGTGTGGGACCGACCGATCTCTGTCTGCGGACCTGACAAGAGACTGCGCACGTAAGTTCATGATCAACTATGTACGGTTTCTATAAGCGAATTATACTAAAACTATAACAAAACATCAATAGCTTCTGTCTTGTGGAAGTAACTAAACACTTTTGTTGGGACACAGATGCTGTTGTTTACTTGAACAGTCTACTTTCGATTTCATATTCTTCTTAAAAACTATAGCTATGAGAAGATTTAAAAGCGAGTAAATATTGTTCTTAGTTCTTGAAACAATCCTTTTGGAGATAAAAAGTTGATGATGTCGCCAACTGACAAAATAAGGGTTGTTTGTGTGCTGTGCTTGTGTGACGATACAGGAAGCATGATTCAGAATCATACGAGGAGGCATCGGGCGTAAATATATAAAAAATACACCGTAATAATAATAATGACAACATAGCAATAATAATAATTAAAACAATGCAGAAATAATCCTTTAAACTTGACTAATGTTCTGTGCATATGGTTTATGATTTAAGTGCAGAATTAAGAATAAAATAAGCTATGTGTATGAAAACCAAAATGTTATCTAACTCATTGGACATTTTTTTCAAACTCAGTGGGCCACACTGTACTGTTGTGAGTTTTGATGCTGTTTGCTTTAAGTCAGTCTCAATGCTATGATTTATTTCAGGCCATGGATAGCTCTATAGAAGCTGCCTCCGCTGACCCCACTGCAGCGACCTTTTCCCAGGTGGTGTTCACGAGCGTCCCGCGGTCCTACCCCATCTCCACCAGCGTCATCTGCCACTACACTGTCACTGCAGCGTTTCAGCCCCATAGCAGGGACTGGGTTGGGATTTTTAAGGTCAGCCAGACACATTGACTGTACATTCATAGTCATTGTGTACCCCCGGATCTGATGTGTTGAGTTATTTTCAGGTTGGGTGGAGTTCTGCCAAAGATTATCATACCTTCGTCTGGGCAGAGCCAGGTCTAGACTCAACAGGGCAAGAGACACTGGCTAAAAAGGCTGTTTTCAAAGGTGAGAACAGGCTGCTGTGTCTTGTATAGGTTAACTGCATAATCTCATTACTCAGTTGGGGAGAGAGAACGTGTATTTTTACATATTTTACAAATGTATGCTTCATTTAAGTAAAGCCTATATAACGCCTGACCATACTCGCTCTCTCACACTCACACACACAAATAAGTGGAGGATATTTATGAGAAAGAATGGCAACGCTTATATACAAATATGTAGAGCACTTATAATGAAACTGAATGTTGTCCTTTATCATAGACTACTACCTTCCCAAAGATGATGAGTTTTACCAGTTCTGCTACATCGACAACACCGGACAAGTGCGAGGAGCCAGCACGCCTTTCTGTTTCTGCACGAGTGATCAAAGTCTGGAGAACAGCCCGGATGACGACCTGCTGGTGATTACAACACAGGTAGTAAATATAAATCAGTTTGAGTTTGATTCCATTCTTGAGTTGGGGGGAAGAGCTTTTGGAGATTGGGCTCTTGCTTCCTGACAGTTTAAACCATTTTCTCACAAGAGCATAGTTAACAAAATTATAATTACACATTTTCAGACATTTTTACTGTGATGTTTATAATTTTCCTTCCTTGTTGGACCTGGGCAGATGTGATTAACAAAGAGGTAGAATGTACATAATTGTTGCTGTGTAACCATACAGTACATAAGGGCCATAAACAAGTCCCAGTTCTGTCCTATATATATGGACTTTCATTATCACTTACTCTATGTTAAGAACTTTTTTATGATTATTTTCTTTTTTAAATTGCCACTTTTCTCGTGCAAAATCAAAGTGACTACCTACCTTTGGCATTATACCATTGATCTAAGTGATAATAACATGAAAACCTGTCTAATGCACTTTTTTTAAATTATATCAAACAGTGAATAAAAACTGTAACGGCAAAGATCTTTATTTTTTGTTCAGGCCCCAAGGTAAATATAAGGTAATATTGACTTAATCTGTTTTACTGAAACAGGAGCAAGTTGAACAAAGTGTACGTGAAAAAGCCGAGCTGATGAAAGAGCTGGAGCAGATAAGAGCTCAAAACGAAACCTTAAAAAGTGATTTACACAACGAAAGGCAAGAGGCTGAGAAGTGCAAGGTTGGTGCTCCGTTGTAATTTGCTCGGGAAATGCAATAGTGTATCAACCTTTTTCTTACTGAGCCTTGTGGTCTGTCATTTTACAGGGGCTGAATAAGCAGAAAGAGCAAGACATGACCAGTCTAGTCACAGAATTGGCTCAGGTCAAAGCTGAAAAAGATCGCCTCAAAAGTGACTCACAAAAGCAACAGGCGGAGATCGACAGCTTAAAGGTTAGTTTACATTTTCTACAACGTTCAAGTCAATGCGAGCAAAATATTATGAACTTATTCTGATGTAGCTGGAGATGACAAAGGCCCAACCGCAGAGGAAATATAGCTTGGATTCAGCTGATACTGCCAAACAAAATGTAAGCCTTTTAATTCACAACGCTACATATGTTTGATATTTCTTACTGTAATTTCTTTGATGCACAGGAAAAATATGAAAAAGCGTTGATAAAGATTAAAATGCTAAAGGAGGAACGGGACAAACAGAAGGCAATCAATGAAACTCAAAAAGCAGAGCTAGCCGAGTAAGTCACCACTGATATTCTTATTATTTACAAAGTAGTATAATTTACTGTATGATTAGACTTATACACTTATTTTTGGACTATGCACCTTGCTGAAAGTGGATTTTCTTTTCATTTTGGCACACACAGCCGCCACATAATACGACAATGTCTCCCTTTAAATGTATTAGTAATAAAATTGTGTTTTAGGCTAAAGATAAAAGAAAAGGACCTGCTCAGAGCACAAGACAACGTCCAGCTATTACAGGTACAAGCCACATAAAATTCAAATGATTTAATTACAAAGACTGATCGTTCCAGTGTCTAGGTTGATCTCCAGCGCAGCGACACAGAAAAGCAGAGGATGAGCATTGAGGTGCAAAAGCTGCAAAACATCATTCAAAGTTTGAAAGAAGATATTGAGGAAATGAGCAGGAAATCAAAACAGCAGGTTCCAGTTCAAAATGGCCCAAATGAGGATCTCAAGGTGGGGAATTACTCTATCCCTTTGTTAATACACAACAATGTAAATATCATTTGATGAATTAAGGTTTTGTCACTCATTGTTGTTATTATCGTTTAGGTGAAGTGTCAAGCGCTCACTGGTGAACTGCAAAAGGTACAGAGATTGTTGGCTGCTGAGAAGGAAGAGTCAAAAAACATCAAAATACAGACAGAGGACTTACACAAAATGAAAGAACAGCTTGACAATATGACGGCATACTGCAACGATCTGGAGAAGAAAAATGACAAATATATGGTAAAACACACAAAACACTGAGGGTTGCCACATTGTGATCACACAGTAAATCAGGGGTAGGCAACGTCAGGCCCGGGGGCCAAATCCAGCCCTCCAGCACAGAACCTCTGGCCTCCAAGATGATTTTGAGAAATATTATTATATTATAATATTATAATATTATATTAATATTATTATTTATGCAAATAAAAGATCAAATACCTGTTAAAGTAGTCTAAAAATGCAAGAAATAGTATTTTGTCATTATTTTAAAAATGTCCTGTCAGAATGTCCCTCTTGGTCATATAATGTTAAAAAGTGATTCTCTACTGGTGGGTTGGGACCTAAAGGAGGGTCACGGCACCATTTTCAGTGGGCCGCGAGTCTATGGGGAACTTTTATTCAATATTTTCCATCTGAAACTGCATGGAAACACTAACTGTGTTTCCATGCAATTATGATGTTTTGATCATAATTTCAGTCTTAAAGGGATATCTACTGCTTGTTCAACAAAAACCTGTGTGGAAAATACTATATTTTATACGATATATGACAAATTACAGTTTTATTTGGGTCCTCGGCTTGTCATCTGAGGGTAATGGTGGGTCCCAAAGGCCTGCCACTTGGGAACCACTGATGAAAACATTGGCATTTGCAGAAAATAGTTCTTTACATTAGGCTACAATGTTGAGGTTCGGCCCTTGGGTGTTTTGGCAATGATGAAAATTGACCCTCCATGACGCAAATGTGCCTATCCCTGTAGTAAATGGCTGTGTGCTCGACAAATGCTACAACCGTGTGGTTCCTTGGTACCCAAAATGGCTGGGTGGGTCTAGAGCTTTGTTTGATCAAAGGGTCACGTCATGAGAGATATTTTTAGAGCAAATAGTGGAATCATCACATACGACTTAGAAACATTTGCAGAAAACACTCCAAATTCGAATTATTTGTTTGTAAAAAGATAAGCAAATTGACCATCATTGTTATACATGTTTGTATTTTCAGTAGTTTTATAGTTAATGTAATTTCCAGATTCAACTAAGAGAGGCCCATGAAGTCATGGCTGAAAAAGACAGCATTAGAGAAGAGCACGAAGATGTGATCGAGCTCGAGAGACGCGAGAAGGAAGACCTCGCTAAAGAAAACCAGGTACAACATTTCCAACCACACCTTTTGTGTGTAAATAATTAAGCCGTGTCTTGTATTTATAGAATCTAAAGACTGAAATCGAAGAGCTGCGCAGAGAATTAGCAGAACAACCACAAAATGTTTTGGAAACAGTCTATGATGAAGTCAGATCGGAAAACCCACCACCGACGCACACGGACTATGAACAACCCAGTGCAACAGAGGAGTCTATGCAGCTGTATGAAAACTTAGGTTAGTTACACACAAGAAAACAACAGCCAATTGGATTTGTTCATGACTTCCACCCTAATATGCAGTCTGCCTTGTTGTCGATAGTAAATATATTACTGTACATGTAATTTGATAAACTTCAGATGGCGTCGTAATTGGTGTGTTCTTTTTCTTTGCAGCAAATAGAGAAAACACAGAGGAAGAGGTAGGTTTATGTCACATTATTCTATGCCTATCTGTCAATCATAAGTTCTTAAAAAATACCACACACATATTCACACAATCCTCAGTTCCTAAGGTCAATAGCTTCACAAATCGCCACCTCTTGCAGCAGCATACGCCTAGGGTTGTTTACAGTTTATTACCAATGTGGATTTAAAACATAATCCGGCCCATATTTTGTTACCATGCTGACCTGTCTATTTTTACTTCAGGATTGCCTGGTGTGTAGCCTCTGCCAGGAGCATTTCCCAGGAATCACCCAGAATGAACTGGAGCAGCACGAGCAGAGCCACCGCGTGTGCCCCTTCTGCACCATCATCTGTGACGACATGGAGCAGGGCGCATTCGAAGATCACGTCTACGGCCACGAGTTAAACTAAAGCTCCCTGCAGCTACACTTATACTGCCTTGTTTGTAAATATTTTAATTAAGTGAGGGTGTATATTCATTCCAAGAAAATAAATGTATCCACAGTATTTATCCAGTAAGCTAAACTAAACCAATGAAGCTCAGTCACTATGGAGTTACACAGCAGTGGTTCCCAAGTAATTCTTCTTGGTTGAAATGCATTGAGAAGATATTTGGTAAATTGAGTTACGATGCAAACTAGAACAATCATCCGCCCAGCCAGGTAGCTCCCAGGAATAATGTGCTTGCTTCTTTTCAGCTTTTGATCCATTAAAATTATGATGGAAGCACACATGTAGCAGTTTCAGTTTAGGGCGATGCAAGTTAACCTTTTAGCCAAATCTTTTTGGTCAAAGATGCTGTTTCAGTATGAAATGCTAACTAAAAGTTATATCATTATTATCACAAAATTCATCATGTATACAGTGTACATCTTTATTGCAATTTACTGTAATTAGTGATTTAACAGTTAATTTGCAATGTATTTAATCAGATTTGAGGAGAGCATATGACAGATCATCTTCAAACAGCAATGTAGGTCATTATTTCTTTATCATAATGCATTGTTAAATTGTAAGTTAATAAAACATGGAAAAGGACATCTCTGTAATAAAACCCTGCGACTACTTTCACCCAGAATGACTGTTTACAGGAAACCAAAAAAGCTGTCCTTGTTTCAGTGGTTGAACATGCATAAGCACTCTCGTTGCATAGACGCACAGAGTGTGCATAGAGAGGCTGTCAGAGAAATGTCATCCTCTGCGTGTGCAGAACATGATCTCTGACTTCAGCCCCTGTGCCAACTCGGTCATGTGACCCTTCTGCCGGGCACATTTTGTTTATCAACAAGTCCATGGCCGCGCTCTAAACAGTCCAGCCTCAAACTCCTCCTCAAGGGGTCATCTGATTGGCCTCATCCGGCGAAATGTCTCGGGATGTCAGCTCAGAGAACAGAGCAGGTAGCCAGTACTGAGGCTCTCCAGCAGCCTGGGAGTCCAGCCAGGCTAGTCCCTCTTTCAGAAGGTGATCCTATGAACAAAACAATGGAGTGTCAAAGTTGTGCCAGTCAATCAAACGGATTGTTGGTATTTATAAACACATCGCTATAACTGCTATCCTCGTAGCTCTTTTAAAACTAGGGCAAATGACACACATTCCACAATGAGTCAAAAATATACTGTAATCTTTAAGTAATCATCCTTTGTGCATGTCGTATGCAATAGTTCTGTATGAGACATGTAACTGGATAAACAGGTTATGCAACATGCTATTAGCACTTAAAATAAGTCGGTATGCGCTTACCAAGACATGTGAAGCCCGTTCTTTCTCCCATTTAAGACTCTCTTTAATCTCACTGACTGTTACGTATCCCCTTTTCTGCAACATCAACAAATCACAACAATAGTAAATACATTTAGAATCAACAGAAAATGAATCCAGGTAAGATGAGTGACCGGACATTAGACATGTTATAGATTCACAAAAAATCCCTAGGCCAAAGTTGCAGTTTTGTATTTAAAGCCTTACCTCTGCCAACTGCAGTACGACAGTGTGGTCCATGTTCAGTTCAGCTGGAACCGACTGCACCAAGTACGAGCCGCCAATGGGAATCATTCCAAATCCGTTCCCCATTACCTTAAGTTTCTTTATGGCTCTCACCAAGTCATCTCTAAAAAACACAGAAACCCATTTGGTACATCTTCACTGGAGTCACAGGATTATGTGATCATTAGGATGAATACTTACTGGCTAACGTCTTGTGCATATTTACCCCTTCCTTTTAGTACTCTTTGATGAAGTTCATCAAGAGTTATAAGCCCTGAATAAATAGCAGTTCAGATTTGCTGGACGTTGGGTGTGTAAACACTATAGGCACTTATGAGTTAAAGACAAGTGAACAACAAACCTCCGTTTCTGTGTTTTAGGGCAAGGCACACTTCAATTATCTGCACTCCCAGTTCATAATAGAAGTCTCCAACTCCGAGCATCTCAGACCAGAAACCTTTTCCAGCTGTAAAAAGAAAAAAAAAAAAAAAAAGCCCTCATTGGATCTCGGAGTGCAAATATTTTCTTAAATGTAATATTCTATTAAACTTACATGCGAGAGGATCCACTCCTATGGTGGCACACATTTCTTGAAATTGTACTCTGAATTGTGAACTCTTGCGGATCTCTTGTTTATGTTTGCTGGCGAATTCTTCCAGGTTGGACTTAAATGTGTCTAGCTGTTTGGACATCTGCCAGGGAAATACAACACAATGAATGTAACCAACATTTAATTCTACAAAGTCTAAATCCAAATATAGGACTCACTTGAATAATTTGATCCTCTGCCAAAACTGTTCCCCTTTCTTTATATTTGGCCTGCATTAGAATTCAAGGCATAAGTTTCGCAGTGTTATATGGTATAAATAAAAGTAAACATTAGTTCGTCATACCTCTGCCAGCTTCTTTTTGGCTATAGCCCCAGCACCAACTCCTCTTCGCATTTTGATGCTCTAACTTTAAAGCTACTACACAAGTTTGGCAAAGCAGTTGGTTAATCTCGCAAGATACGTTCACTTTAAATTAATGACAACATGATATAGTTCGCAGAAGAAGCAAACAATCTCTATAATACAATAAAATTCAATGATATGGAAAATATCACTGTTTGTTTTGCCCTTGTTCTCGGAGGTGCGTTTCCCTGTGGCTAAACAGGAAGTGTTCCCCACCCGCTCTTCAATGACTGACTGCGCAGCGACCTCTAGCGGGCTGGTGAATACATTGAATAACGGCGAGCTGGTAAAAAATAATTATTAAATATAATTTGACAAAAATGAATGAATGCAGAGAGTGGCTAATGATTGTGTAACTCGCAGTGCAAAATGCAGTTCAGAGAGAATTTATATATTACCCAATATATAAAATCGAAATACATTTTTTATTTTATGGCAGATATTTTCATCATCTGAAAAATATCTCATAAATGTACAAACAAACATTTATGAGGCTCACCCCTCCTAAGATATGACTGTAAACTTTTTTGGGAGTGGGCACGTCGCCAGCTCGTCTCCATGGAGATGTGACGAAAGGCAGTAGAATTTGAGATTTAAACAGGTTAGTTTCTCATCCAAATCCATTCTTTTATTACACACTGTAGTAATAGCATTTTCTGTGTTGAGCCATGGTCATTAGGAGCATGTTTTATTTTGCCACAACAGTATAGGCCAAAATGTTACGCAGTGTGCCTTGGCCTGCCAGCCTACATATCAACGATGCTTTTTCAAAGAATATAAGTCTATGGAGAATCAATAATGGGAAGCTGCAAGCCCGGAGCAGGCAGATCCACGAGGGTGAGGCGGAATCGCCGTGATAGTGCACCTTCTGCTGGTTATGCAGATTCTATTTAAATATAAATATAAATATAAATATAAATGGAACCTCAAATGAATGGACATATCAAACAAGAACGTAAACTGGAACGTCAGACTTTCTTATGACATCACATGCATACATTTTATTGTATTACAGTTAGGGTCGTCTGATCACGTTATAATCCAAATATGTTCATAAGAATTTGTTTATTATTTTTATTAAAACAATTACATAACTCAGTTACTGACTCTTCACGTGCGAGAGATCAACATCAACCTTCCTAAAAGATGATCGGTCGAGATCAGCTTTATCCAGCAGAGGGCGCACTATCACGGTGGATCATTGACAGTAATTGTCGATGCGGTGGATTCGCTTCACGGTGGATCTGCCTCCGCTCCGGGTCTGCAGCTTGTGTTTATTTCAAGTTTATCCTGCATAAAACTAATTTCAAAGTCACTTATCCCCCTGCTTTTCATTTACATCATCAGAGCAAATTTGCTCCTTAGGCTTTGCTAAATAAAACATTTCCTCTTAATCATGAGTTTGTACTGAAAAGCATCATAATGTCTATTTAGGGGACAACTTTTGTAGTTCCTGTCTTACTTTAAACCCACTGTTTGAAACCCACCTGTTTGTTCAGATCTAAAGTAGGTGTATGAAAAAGAGAGAGGAGGGGTCACAGCTGAGTGAGGACTAATGACAATCACCTGTGTGTGCTGCTGACAGGTGGGCGTTTTCCCGTCATGCAAGGAGCCATCCTCTGCAGTGGCTCTTGGGGCTCATTGGGGTCTCATGAGCTTTCTGTACCCGAGCCTATTATATCAAAGTGGAGCAAGTTGGTCAGAAATCTCCAGCATGCAAGCTGCAAGCTACTGGAGAGAGTGTGCTTTAACCATTTTTTAATGTTCCGCAGTGTGGCTTAAACTCTGTTCTAATGTCTATGTGAGGATGACTGACAGGGCTGTACTTTGGCTATGGCTTTGACCAATAAGAGGAGTTTTCCTGTGAACGGGCCTGTCAGGTCCAATCAAGAGTGAAGGGGGAGGGAGCTTGATCGTTCACTTTTGAAAGTTTGTTCTCACTCTCCTCATTTCACAAACCAGAGTGGCTTTCTGGTCCAATCAGGAGCAGGGGGCGGAACTTGATTGGTTACTCTCAAAATTCACACTCACTCTCTCCTCACTATCTCTTGTATAAAAATAAAAAAAAAAGATAATATGACTAGATATACTTTATCTGCAGTGTCACAAGAGTACAGCACGTATGATAAAACCTGTCAAAAACACATTGATTTTATTTCAATGGAGCATTATGATCTCAGTTGGTTGTCCCTGTATGCACTGTACAGTCGCGAAACCATTATGTTCTAAACACAAGAAATGGCCAACTGAAGTGCTGCGCATGCGCTGTTGACGGCGCTTTAAAACAAGTCTTGAGGAGGGAACATGAAGGCAACTGCAGGTGGGCTTCTGTAATATCAATGGTATGTTCTACACTCGTTATTATATACTTGTAGAAAAGGACACATATTCCACAATCCTAACGAGGTAGTAGCAACACCTGCCTCACTGCAGGCATCCATTTCTTAGGTTAAACTCAGCTGCTAGCTTTAGCGTGCTAGCAGGCTGTTATTGTTTTTCATGAGAAACCAAAATGGAGGTGATCATGGTTGCTGCCAGTGTCTTGCTCAGCCACTCCCGAGTATAGACATGGGTGTGTGATACGAAAACGACTGCTCTAACACAAATTTTAGACTGTTTGTTGTGATATACGCAGTTGATAATCTTGAAACGGTTGCATGTTAAAAATGATGTGCTAGTGCAGCTTAGCTGCAATTCATAACCGGTGACGGTTAGGAAAAGGATGCTCGAGGATCTTAACCTCTTCTGGCCAGAGTCCTCTTCATGTTATGTTATTTGGCTTTGTTCTGTGCTCTCTACATAAGGTCCCGGCCCTTGTGTTATGTAATAATGTTAACACGCTGTCAACGTATTTGCATTGTTCTGCAGGGGTGCAGCCTCTGAGCCTACATGGGAAATAGTTGTGGTTGAATTGCATCGCCAAGGCGTTGCAGGAAAGAGAGTCAAATGTGCTCGCCATGACTCTGAGATCTACACTGTTTCCAAAAGCAGGATTTAAGCACAACACCAACAGCATTGACTTTGAATCCTCTCTTATTGGGAGCGCTACCGTCAGCCCTGTGAGCCTGAAGAGGGAGTGTTGTGACTTTGTTATAGATATTCATGACGCACAGGACGGCGCGAACTCGAACAAGGACGTAGACCGGAATTGTATGACTAGTAAAGTTGCTATACCTGCAACAATTGCAGAAGCTGTTCAAGGAAATAACAAAACTGTAGGGGTATTGTCCCCTGTCAGACAAATGGGGGGTGAGGGAACCCCAGTGAAAGGTAAACCCCTCTCTATTGACAATATGGATAACCCTCAGATGATTTTAAACAATAACCCCAAAGATGCTGGGGCAGATGACAGTGCTAAGGGGGTTGTCCAAGGAGTACTTGGCTCTGCATCTATAGAAGTCTCATCTGAGGGAAAATGGCGGAATATCAAGAAGACCCCGGCTAGTCCACACACACAGGCCAACTGTCTCCGACAGATCCTACTTCTACAACTGGACCTTATTGAACAACAGCAACAACAGCTTCAGTCCAAGGACAAAGAGATAGATGAGCTCAAAGCAGACAAAGAAACCGTAAGTAAATTACATTTTTAGTAAATAGAAGTATCACTGAATTTGTCACATTTATTATTCTTTGTCACAACAATTAATAATTCACTTCATTTTGGTACCAGTTGCTGGCACGTATTGAGCGCATGGAGCGACGCTTGCAGCTCACGAGAAAAGATGTACCACGTGATAAACGTCTTTTCCAGCCTCTGGAGCCATGGACACCTGATAAAGAAGACATATGGGATTTGGATGTAGAGGAGAGTCCTCAGCCCAACCCATCGACACCACTAAATTTTCGTAGTAGCAAAGGCCAAAAAAGGTAAATAAATTATAACAACTTTTTAGCTTGTAATTCCATCAAAACCTTGGCCTCTAAGATTTGTTTTACTCTTAGAAAATCATGCTTTGGAGATCCAAAGGTCCAGAAATCCCGCTCAAAAGGTGCTAAGCTTAGTCCTAAGTCTGAGGCTGAGCCTGGTTCACCACTACAGCGAGAGCGGAGCAGTAAAGAAACCACAGAAACATGCAGTGCAGAGAAGGACATGCTGCAGTGTAAAGAGGACCCAGAGCTGAGCTGTCAGATGGAGGACCTACCATTCATGTCAACAACAGAGATGTACCTCTGTTGTTGGAACCAGCCTCCTTTGTCCCCTCTGCGAGAGACATCCTCTAAAAAGGAGGAAGAGGTGGCCAGTGAGTCGACTCCTCATGTAGTACATGATATGCTGATACTTTGTAAGCCAAATCCATAATGATACAATCACTGTAACTCTCTAGTCATGAATTCCTTGGTCACAAATAAAGTTTTTTTGTTTATTTTAGTTCCATCCTGGAGAGAAAATTACATTGAACCCTTGGAAGAAGACCCCTCTTTCATTCCCCCTGAGGTAATATTTGTCCCCAGATGCTAATCTGCCTTAACTCTTTCCCTAATTGGCCCAAATAAACTAATCTGTTCCATTTTTTTCCGGTCAAGGCGCTGGATGACAATGTGTTTTTGAAGCGACATTCTAAATTGGAGTTGGATGAAAAGCGGAGAAAGAGGTTTTTTTTCCGAAAAAGGAAGTGAAGCTCATTTTAATAATGTTTTCATATTGCTTTTTCTCTTTTCAGATGGGACATTCAGCGCATCAGAGAGCAGCGGATGTTCCAGCGTTTGCAGCAGCGCATGAACAAGAAGAAGGTGCAGGAATCTGAGCCTGAACTTTCATCTTTCTACCCTGAAACTGAAGATGGTATGCTCAAATTAATAACAGCTATTATTTTAATCATATATTTATATTTCTTTTTGTCAAAATTCACTCTTGTAACTTGAGTTTTATTATCTATCAGTTGAAGCTATTGTGATTACTCCCTTCCTACCTGTGGTTGCATTTGGAAGACCTTTGCCCAAACTCTCTCAAGAGTGAGTTGTTACCTTCATTTGCTAAATACATCCACTAGGTGTTTTATTAAAAATGCCATACTGTTTCAGGAACTTTGAGCTGCCTTGGCTGGACGACAAAAGCAGATGTCGTATAGAGGTGCCGAAGAAGCAGACTCCTCACAGGACCTGTAGGAAGTGAAGAAGTGATGCATGTTAGATTAGTCTCTCTGGAGCGAAGGCACTATTCAGTGGCGATGTTTAACTGCTGTCAGTTTCACACAGAAGTGTTTTAGTTGCATCAACCACAACAGAACAGTTTTCTCCTAGAAGGTATTAGCAAGCAGATGACTTCTGCACAAGTGGAGCTCTTATCATCAGAAGGCGGATTAATGGCTGATGTCACAATCTTCTTATTAGCAACTGTTAAATATACAACATATCTTTAAATATATTTTGAGCGAAACTGTTAATGGCATGCGTTGGACTTCAAATATTTTTTGTAATGGCTATACACTGAGATTGGTTTTATTGTATTATTTAAAAATGAAAACAAAACATTTAAACTGGTTAAAAATAGGATAAAGAAGGCTTGGCTACAAAACACATTGACCTTTTGACTGAAAATGTACACGTATGGCCTTATACCATACTGTAATTGGCTATGACACTCTGAGGGTAAAACAATTACGATTTGACTGTATTGTGCTGTGTATTGCTTATATTGTTAACACGCCAAAAACCATATCATTGTTAAATGTTTAACCTGGGCTTGATCCACATTCAGCATGATTCCATTAAATGCAGTTCTTGAAGTAATAAAAGGCATACATTTACACACAACTAGATCATAGTTGTGTTAAAACAGAAAATATATTTTTGAAATGACAAATTTAGTGTGAAAATAAGTGTTTGGTTTTGTTATTTTTATGTGAGTTGCATGAAACTTTCAAAACCATAGTAGCATGGTCAATTCAAAAATGTAGTGTCCTCTATTTACAAAACTTATATTTTAATACTTGAAAGCATGACTGGTGAGTTCTACTGCTGCGGACCTTAACAGCATTTGTAAAAGTTACACTAAAAGCGGCAGTTTTGATTACATTTTTTGTGTGTGTGTTCAATATGCTAATGAGCCAGTAATTATTAGCCGTAACTTGTATGCAATGGTTTATAAGAATGCACTTAGCGGACATTCACAATAACCTTGTTAATAGGTATAGTAATATCAAGCCGTGATAGCTGTAGTAATAGCAGTGCGACTTGCTGCAGGTTGATCCTTGTCATCAAAGTAATTTGTTCTGCTAACAATCTTCGCTGCTTTTGCTCTCGTGTTTCATGATGCAATAGTTTCCTGCAGCTTCAGTACAACTGCCTTGCAAACTGTATGTGGAAATGCAACATCTGTACATAGGTATCAGATACAAATGTACATAAAACATGGCTGTTATTTTTTTATTATTTAATGTTGAAGTGTTCAGTACATTCAATTGTTTTATGATTGTATGTTGACAAATTGACAGATTTGAAAGTTAAAAAGTACATTTTTCAGAAATTAAATGGATCTTGTGTGTGTAGTTTCATAAATTGTGAAAAGTTTAGAACATCACCTAAATTATTGAAATGAAGCATTGGTTTATTTTAGACTGGAATGCAAACCTGGGAATTAATTGATGACAAACGGGTTGGGGAAAAAAGTTTATTGAATAAAAGTTCAATGTAATGTTAAAACGATAGATTGCCCATTTGGAAAGAAGAATAACAAAGATTTACATATCCCACATTGTGTTCCTTTTGCCATATTAGATCATAGAGTTTCAGTGTGAGCCACACCAACATGCACATACTGATCTTTTACTGCTCTCTTATCACAGCTGTAATAACAGCAATACATTTTTTGATGCCATTTTATGGAAAAAGCTAAATAGGCTGATGTGCCATAAGTTGGCTCCTCCAAACCCTAATAAATGTCACCTTGTGTCATAATATGTGGGTTAAATATTTGCAGCGGTGTGTAGTGTATATGAATATGCATTAGAATGTTTTTACAAAGTATTTACAAAGATTTTTTTGGCAATGTCAATGATTATATGACTTTGCTCGATCTACTAAGGAATATGATCCTTGTCATTTTGAAAACAATCACACCAAATAAAATACAAAAAAGAAAGCCATTTACCTCATGGTGAGGTTTATAAAGAAATCAATGCAACTCCCTTCAAAACATTGCATCAATATAACCACCTCTGCCACTGCGCACTTTCAGCTTTTAATCATCTTTTCTGAGGTTATTTAAGCGCTCTTCCAAATCAGCATCTGCATCAGCCAGAGCAGCCTGGGGCTCTGCTTTCTTTCCAGCGACTGACAGGCTTCCTCCAGTGGATGGCAGGTCTGAAATCAAATCAAAAGACAAATGAATACCTTTTTACAACTTAGAGGTGTTAATACATAATTTTGGGCTTATCAAATCTACATATTGATAAAAAATGTAATTACTTGACAGCTCATCCGTCAGATTAAGGCCCAGCTCATCCAGCACTTGTGATACAATGGCATCACTGAAATCAAAATCAAAACAAAATAATGGTAAAAAAATATATACAATACAACACAAAACAATTTACAATTGTGCGGCTGCTTTACCTCTCCTCCTCGTCATCTTCGTCTCCCATTGCATCATCTATAGCATCATTCATCATCTCCTCTTTCATGTCCATAATTTCACTCTGCTTTTCAAACTCCATCATTATCTTTTGGATCTGAGGAAGTTTTAGCTACATAAAAAAAAAAAAAAAACATTAATGAGACTTTAATATTATGTTCTGTTACACAATAATAATGACTTTTATATAAGAAATAAGCTGACCTGTCGGTTCATGGTGGCCATTGCCTTTGTGACTCCTTTCATCGCCTGGGCCATGCTGTTGTTGGACTTCAGTGTCTGTATCTTTAGACTGACTGCTTGAATGTTGGCTTTCATCATAATAAATTTCTTAACATAACGTCTCGTTCGAACCAAGTCTTTAGCCATTATTTTTACAGCATCCTGTGAGGATTCAAACATACATGCAAGAGGTCAGATTACGATTAAGTAACTTTACGTAATATTTATACACAGGTAATTTGGTCTCACCATCTGTCCTTGTTTTGCCATTTTCTTGATGTCAGCGATAATCTTCTTTTCTTGTTGCTCTAGTTTGGCCTTTTCTCTGTCCAACTCTCTCATTGCTTTGTTAAGTGCCCTCTGGTTCTGCCTCAGCATCTCCTCAGGGGTTTTCTTCTTTCCAAACAGGAAGTCCATCTGTACACATTATTGACAATGTTACTTTAAATAGTTACTTCTGGGTGTGACATTGCTGTACAACGAGAGAAACCTTTGACATAAACATTGAACCTAAAGGACAGTACAATAGGTAGTAATTACAGTAGGAGTTTAAAATGGTAGATCGACTAAATGACCAGACTGACCAACCCTGTGCCAACAAAATGCCATACACTATTACGTAGATTCCTAGGTATGCGAGGTTTTCTTAATGAACGACAACCAAACAGCTGAAGATTAAGGTAACAGCAGTTTAGTCTAAAAATAGTCCTCCGATTCCAATCAGTCAAAACTCATTTTAGACACCCCGTAAATGCTGGTAGTGGTTATGCCCTGATGTAGTATTTTACAGTCATGCCAGTATCGATGTCTCGATTTCTTGATGTCATAGATACCACCCAACTGTGAAAATATCAACCAACACAACCAAAGGATACTGTCACTACACTTAATTCTCACCTTCTGTGCCTGGCGTCGTGGGGAGGAGATAATTCAGAAACGTTTTGTGGGTAAAAATGTTTTGCCCAACTTAAGACGGGAATTTTAAACGGTTATTTGTTTTCTTTCCTTCTCTTCCGTGTTGGAACAGTTTCACTTCCGGGAAATGACGTCATTTGTTGTGCGCGTCAGGCAGACTACCAAAATAAAAGCAATATTCCAAAACCAAATCGTATTTACCGACTCATTAAATTTGATTTAAATATATTTTATTGTGCCTTTTATTTTAGTTTATGTTCCGTTTTAAGTATTTGTCACTGGCTATTTTTTTAAACACAGCATTACGTAGATTTTGAGACATTGATGTTTTATTGCGTAGACATCGAGCAGTCACCTTTCCGGTATTAACCTCGCAAACTTTACACTCAACCCCCATGTGAGTCTCATAACTTACCACGCCTGCCGAATTTAACGTTGATGTGAGCCTTTTTTTACATTGATTTACTGATAAACTTATAATACAATATGTCGGTCTTTACAAGCTGTCTGTGGAGGAGATCGTTTTGCCTGCCGATCTATACGCCTACTGTTGGCATTGAGTTTGCTACTTATCATACCTGCAATGTTCTTTCATCTGAGAAAATTCCTGCATTTAAAAGGATTAGAGCAGTGCCTGTCAAATCTAAATTTCAACACAAACCTGCTGCTTTTAGTGAGAGGTCAACTCAACCTAAAGACATGTGGAGCAGTGAGAGGAGGCCTGCACTGAAAAGCATCAATAAAAGAGCAACTGTTTCGTCGGAACTCCAAAGACTCACCATGGACGATGAGGACATTGCTGCAAAGAGAGACTGGTCTGACAAGCAAACGGCAAGCCTATCTATGAATGAACACCACTATGAATATGTCTTTGGGATATCTCCTTGTTTATTGGCAATAACACATGGGCGAAGGAAGATTCGTTGTCTTTTTGTCAAGGATGGGGACACCTCTCAGAGAGCATCAGTGTTAAAGGTTTGTGAAGAGGCTCACAACCGTGGAGTCCCAATACGCCGTGTCAGTAAAAAGGACATTGAGAAGATGGCACCAGGACGTGTGCATCAAGGGGTTTGTCTCCAAGCAAGTCCACTTACTCATGTCACAGAGGAACAGCAAGGTTGGCCCCTCTCAGGAAAAGATGGAAACGCCCCACAACTATGGCTAGTTATAGAAAGTGTTCAAGACCCAATGAATCTGGGTGCTATATTGCGCTCTGCCTATTTTCTTGGCGTGGACGGAGTGCTCAGCAGCATTTCTGATAGCTGTCCATTGTCCCCAGTTGTGAGCAAAGCAAGCTCGGGCACTATGGAGGTGATGGAGGTCTATGGATATAAAAATCTTGGTGCAATGCTGAAAGTGAAAAAAGCACTGGGCTGGAGCGTGGTGGGTACAGTTGGGTCTGAATCAGGAAAGTCTCATGTAGTCAGATGTTCAGATTTTACACTGACTAAACCAACTTTATTGTTGATTGGGGGCGAGGGCGGAGGCCTTTCCGAGAAGCTACAACATTACTGTCAAACTCTTCTGACCATTCCTGCAGGAAGACAACTGTTCACGGGGATAGAGTCTCTCAATGTGTCAGTGGCAACTGGTATTTTACTTCACACGTTACTGTTTTCGAGAAACGAATCAAAATAATATAAAAGCTTTTTCATTTGAAAAATCAGTGTTGGATTTATCACTGTTTACAAAAATGAGTCACTTCCTTAAGCCAAAATCTTTTGATCTCCTTGTTAATTGTATAAGTTATGCATAAAATAGTTAATTTGATAAATGTTTGGTGGTGAATAGTGAAAGTGTAAGCAGTGAAAGGAGAGAGTTCAGCTTCTTGAGAGCCAGAATGAAGATATCTTTCAGTCAGCTGGACCTGGCCCAAAGGCTTCACAGTTTGGCAGGCAGCACACTAAAAGACTATAATGGCCTGGGTGTATGGAATCACCCAATGTCGAAGATTTAGTGCATGAGATGGAAGATGTAAATTAGCTTAATTGGAGGGGTGGGGGGCTCAGACGACCTAAGCTGTGTGCTGGAGGTTTCTACAGCGAGATGCAGTGCAGGCGTTGTACCACAGTCGTGCAGCTGGGGCTCTCAAAGGTCCCTCTGTTGAAGGTACGGCCTGATGCTCTGCCTCTTCTCAGTCTGCAAAGGAATTAATCATTAGCTCATTGGCTAAAAAATGCTATGAAATGTGTATCCAGAAAACATGTAATAAGGGGCCAAGATGGCTCCAGAATTTTGTGCTGCACCACTGGATGAAACTATTGATGCTAATGACCCCCAAACCCAACTATGAGGGATGCTGAATTGTTCAATTTCATATTCAATATGCAAACATGTTTGATATGAATTAATGAAAGATTGTGAATGTGCCCTTAATATGATTTACAAATGTTTCCTTTTTCAAAGATCTTTAAGAGTGAAGCACTTGAACATTTTGCTCTAGAACTCTCAACAAAATGTTTTTTTTTTTGTGGGGTGAAATAAATCAAAGACAAGACTTTTTTCCTCTAGACAATAAACCCATTTATCCCAAGTGTCCTTCTCAAATCTGTCAAAATCTGTGTGAGCACTTCTGTTTTGTCTCCTGACAAAGGAAAAGTGCTCACTTACACTGATCTGGGGAAAAATTTTGTTCTGTGTATTTTCACACAGTGGCTACAGCAGATAGTGTCAACAGCAGATAGTAGCCTATTAACTTAGCTTATTAGCATAATTAAGAAAATATATTTTATTTGGAAAAAAAGAATAAATTGTGTTTCTTGTCCAGCATCTAATCGAATCGTGACTATAGGTGTATCCCTGACTCCCACCAATCTGTAATGTGCGTTGAATGTCTTTATAAAATATTGTCTTCTTTTTTTTTATAGCCCAAGTGCGTAGACTGATTTTTTATTTATTTATATATATAGCCTATATATGTAATTTCTCAAAGCAAGGTTTTGTGTATTTATTTACATTAGTGTTCAAAAAGGTGTATTCTCCATATCCCACATGGTGGCAGTGTGCGCAAAGACAACAATCAATAGCCTCTGCTCTGAACGGGAAGAAGAGTGGTGCACACAATGCATTGCACGACTGACAAGGGTTGTGTCTTCTTATTTTCACGAAAAATTTACAATTCTGTGGAAACTTGTGATTAGCCAACGTTGGACTGGTGGTGTTTCCTCATTTATAGATTTACACGCTGGATCTTGTGGAGTAGACTTCTTGAACTGGGACGCCGGCGTTTGCTTCAACTTGCCCTAAACACTGGATTACAGTCTCGGCTGCCTGAGGAGCTGCCCAGCCCAAAGGGGGCTCGGCCCACACCCCGATAATGGAAATCCACGCCGAGGCTTTGCCGACAGGGCCTTGATTATATATCCGTATTGTGTGGACAAAATGGAAGAAGAGCGGGGCTTAAAAAGTGAAATCGAGTTCACAGATGGTGTTTAGTTGTTAGGGACTTGAACATTGTCTGCACTTCCGTTTAAACGGAGAGGTTTGTAGCTAACAGCTGGGACAACTAGAGCTAGCCAGCTACTGTGCTAACATTACGTCTTTCTTTTGATCTAATTTAACTATTGTAATCGGCCTTGAAATTAATGGTGAATTTAGTTTAAACGCTTTGTTGATGGGGATTATCTAAATCTAGATGTGTTTTAAGAATATTAACTTATTCTTAGTCTAGCCGTATATGTTTTTGTATTTAGTTAGCTGTGGACTTGTTGTCAAAAAGGGCTAATCGGTTGGAAATTTGGCCCAAAGTCTGCTATAATTACCCATTTAAGATAATTAAGATGTGTTTGAAAACATAGCATAGACTAAACTCTGTCGACAGCACTGGCTGCTTTCGCCTATTTAGGTTATTGGCCTTGCTAAAATAGCTAACATCTTGCTCACGGAAATAAATTTGACAGTGCGTGTTAAAATAAGGCAATTTAAAAGGCTTTAGTTCAGTATGCGCTAATTTGTGATGGTATAATTAGCATTTTAAGTGGCAGTGGCCAGGATTCGCTTTGTTTTGACATTGGTGTGGACTTGTCTTTTTGTTTACATGCGTATAAGTCATTTGTTTTCGCAAGCTAATGTTAGCCTCCTGTAGCACACAGCCAGCGGTATCCTGACACTTGTGCATGTCGTGGGTTTTCATAATTTCTTTATGGATCTGCCTTTATGATCAGACTTATTGAAATGACTTTAAAATTCCGCCGAAAGAAAGGCACCGATGCCGACAGACTGTGTTCAAGATACGGAGAATAAACGCTGCTGGTTTCATTAACGCCATTTTAACAGGGCTCCCTTTAAAGGCCCGTGTGTTGTGTCTAATCTTCGCCGGACCGGAACTTGGTTAAAGTGCCTTTGGTGTCACAAGAGCCACTGCTCGGGTCCTGATCATGGAGGGTCCCAGCCGCAGCACCGGGTTCAGACAGAGCCGCCGGTCCCGGTCTCAGCGGGACAGAGAGCGGCGGAGGCGGAGGGTGGACCTGAACGAGCCGCGGGCCACGTCTCTGTCCTCGGGGTCCGACCAGGAGAGGGCCTGCGGCAGGAGAGAGGGCAGACCGGGATACGGCAGACATAGGCCGCCCCGCCGGAGGAAGCGGGAGTCTGTGTCCTGTGAGGAGGACATCATCGATGGTTTCGCGATTGCCAGCTTCATAAGCCTAGAGGCATTGGAGGTATAATTATTTTTGCGAAATTCCGCTCGCAACATACTTTTGCCACCACTCTGTCGTCTGTGAATGGCATAACATGACACTTTCCCAAAACATTTTGGACACATTGCCACTCATACTGTATTTCAGGGGTCTCCAAGCAGTAGCTCCAAGTACTTTCCCAAAGGCTTTCTTGTTATCTACATTTATTTTGTTGATTCCATTATTGTTTTTTTTTTATTATTCAATTCGTTTTGCTCTGAATATGTTTAACACCGATCTGCAAACATTAAGGTATTAAGTAAAAATAGCTCACGAAATTAACTAAATAAATGGAGACCCCTGTTGTGTTGACACTGTCAAAGGGAATCAACATGCACACACTCTTTGACTCTGCATTTAAATACAAACATGAGTCTGTTATACAGATTGCACTGCCATTGTTATTACAAAAGGAATGAACCTCTAATGGGCTTTAGAGAGGCTTGAATTATTCATGATCAGATTCTGTCAGATACTGCCACTGGCACAAAGTCATGTAAGATTTGACTGAATTTAAGAGAATATGAGGCCAAATGTTCCCCAGATAGAAGTATGATTAATCTGTAATCAGCCTGACAACACTAATGTGATTGGTTCTGATATTTAAGATGGACTGCTCACTGAAACCAAATCAACGATCTGATATGCCTGGACGGAGGATCAAGGCAAAACGAGGCCTGGAGCAAAATGGGGGAGGCCCTCTGACCGATCCAGAGGCAGGCGGCCCTCATAGTTTCAGTCGAAATAAGAGAAGAAAGATGGATGCACAGGTGAAAATCATGTTAATGTCACTGTTATGTCGTAGTTATAGTGTGGTCCAATTTTGGACTTCACAACCATCTTGTATGGTTCCCTGACCTCACAGTCATTAATGTATCTATACTTCCATTTAGGGAATGCCCCTGGAAACTGGCTACATTGTAAGCAATGTGTTATTCATTTTAACATCCAAATTTAATTTTCATATTGAATATTTTTTGCTGGTGCTATGCGGCATTGAGAGTAATGTTTTTTTTTCTTTTTCTTTTATAGTGTGACACCGAGAGTGATTCAGGTGACAAGGTGTGTATTTTGTAATATGTTAGTAAAGAAGTTTTATGCGTCTTAACATCTTGCCTGCAATAACGTTACTATTCCACATGTCTAGGCCTCAGAGAACGACGTAGATCCAGTTTTCACCGTTAGTACGAGGAAAGGTGCGTGTACCTTTTTTTAAAAAGTGTTTTGATGTTTGTATGCAGTCATGTTGACAGTTGACATTTTCCTTATCAGTTGTCGAGCCTCCTGTGGCTAATATGGGCTCGACCATCAGCAAAAACAGCCCGCCACTGCAGTCGCGCTGTGGGAGTGTCTCACGGTTGATGGTGACCCCACGTGTGTCTGGTCTGGAGCGAAGTCAGGAGAAAAGCCAGGAACAAAACTTTCCAGAACCAATTAGTTCTTCTACCTCTTCTGTTTCTTTGTCTTGCCTGCCTTCCCACTCCTCGGGCACAGTCCCTCGACCTAATATCATCAATGGCAGCAGCAGCCGCCATAACGCGAACTCTCCTCTCTCTAAACCCAAGCCCTTTCTCACATTGCCTGGTCGATCACAGCACATGTATGGCATTAACAGGTGGGTTAAAACTTGTATATATTAAATATCTAAAAGAGTGCTTTCAGCTGACATTAGTTTATTCTCTCTTTGTAGGAGTAGTACTCCTGTCAAACCTACATCATCTGCATCCATCACCTCTGCCTCGTCCTCCATGCGTCCACCCACACCCTCCACCAGTGTGTCGCTGCCGTACGTCAGAGGCTCTGGCTCCTCACTGCCTCTCAGACCCCCTTCACGAGCCAGCGCTGGAGCACTTTTCACCTCATCTCCTGGTCTCCCACCTCCACCTCCTCTGCTACAAGGACCATCCCTTTCGTCTGCAGCAGGTATATTTATTGTATAAGAAATTACAAAGTATTTTAGTGTTAAAACGCAGAGCATGCATCGGGGGAAAAATAGATATAGCATTCAATATGTCCACATGTACAATGTGGACATATTGAAAACGCCCTTGGTTTTAGTCACCATTGTATATGACCTAATTTAATTTTTTTTACAAACATTTAAGAACAAAAATAACACATAGCATCTCTTCAGTACAGTGCAATTCCAAAGTATATATATAAAAAAAAAACATTTTTCAATCGTGCACACATATACACAATTGCAAAAACCTTTTTAAGAAGGTGATGTCATACTTTTTTGATTAATTATAATCTTCATTTGACAGTGTTTTGTTTGTTCACTAAATTCTTTTGTTTTATCTCAGAGCGTGAAGGCCGACGTAGTGTCCCTGGTTCAGAGAATGCCACACCAGGCCGCTCCACTCCAGGGGGTCCATCAGCGTCTAGTTCCACTGGAGGGTCGTCGAGCAGGACGTCCCAGAACCAACCCAGCATTCCACCACTAGCCTTCCAGTTCCATCAGCACAACCACCAGCACCAACATACACACACACATCAACACTTCACGCCTTTCCAGTACCCACCAGCTGCTGCACCGCCTCTGGTGAGTACAGCTTCCACCATGTAAACTCTTTGTTTCAATTTTGTAATGCAAAACAACAGTATTAACAAATCCTTAACAAACTGATACCATTTTCTTACAGTTTGAGAAGTATGGCAAAATGAACGAGCTGTACAGACATCCCGTAAGTACTTTGTTTTAACTGCTATTAGAATGGTTTCATTAAAGTTGTACTTTTACCATAAATGAAGAAAAGAATCAACTTCCTATTCAAAAATAGTAATATGTTTTAGAATGTCTGAGTCTGACAAATACATAGAAAGATCCAAGATTCTAACTATTTCAAGATACTGAAAGCCCCCGATTATGTAAATAAAAAACATGGTTCTTTTTTTTATTTGAACAATTTACCCAGTTAGGTTCACTAAGCCTTCTAGTAAAGATGCTAGTATGTTTTTATAGTCAGTTTTTATATTGTTATTTCGGCGACAACTATGGCCGTCCTCAGAGGTTATCACGTGGCAGTGACATGTCTGGTCAGCTGAATTAAACAGTTTTCAGCTCTGTCTCTCTGCTTGTAGTAGCAGGCTCACAGCGCCATCTGCTGTCCGACTTCTTCAGAACTGTGTCTCTGGTGTGGGAAAGTTGGTATGCCCCCTCGTCCCTGTTGACAGTCTGGGGAGCGCACCTCCCGATCTCGATGCTTGTTGCTCTCTGTGCTGATAACATGGACATTGTCCTAATCCATGAGGTGATTCTCCTTCTTGCCCATGTAATGGGATTAGAGAATCCATCAAGATACGGAAGCGCGCAGTTCTGAAGAAGTTGGACTGCAGATGACGCTGTCAGCCGGTTATTACAAGCAGGAAGATGGAGACAAAAACTGTTTTAATCAGCTGACCAGACACATCACAGCAACACCACGATTGAACAATTTAGTTTTAAGAACCAACACAAAAATGTAAAGAAAAACACATTTTCACTGAAAAAAAAAAAATGTTTTTAAACTGTGAATAATTTACCCACACAATTGTTCGCAATAAAAACAAATGTTTGATTTGAACATGCTCACTTTATATCTGGCTTATCTGAATATCTTAAATAATACTAGTAGTATTTTCTTTTATATGAAGAAGCTCACATGTTCTTTTAAACTGACTCAAATAACTAAATAAATGTTGTTGTTTTTTCTAGTTTTTCCCACAATTCCCACCCTCAGTGCCGAGTATTCAGCCTGTGATTCCTCCAACTGGGCCTTTCAGCTCCTTACAAGGAGCTTTTCAGCCAAAGGTACAACACACATAACTAGTTGAAAACTCTTAATTGCTGAATATAAGAATTCAGTGGTTTTGTTTATCCTGTAAAGGTGCATCGTGTGTTTTTATTCAGTTGTTGATTAGTCGTTTTTTTTACAGCCTCTTGTCCCTCAGGGAAATGCTCCTGACCTATCGTCTCGACTTGGGGTTGTGCCTCACCATCTGCAGCCCAAAGACCCGAGGGTGAGCTTGTAACTAATTTCTTTCCATTGATTCATATAAGGAGCCATAGTTCAGTCTTGCGATGTGCTGCAATGTGGGCCGCGGGCTATAAAGAGTCCATATCTGTCATTGAAAACCAGCGAGTTTTGGTGCATATTAAGGTGGTTTTATATTTTTTTCTGTTATAGCTTACTGATCCTTTTGGGACATCGTTGAAAATCAGTAATGTAAGCATAAGCTGATTTTTGCTGTTTTTTTTAGCATCTTAAATCTTTCAGTTAGTTTGTCCTTCACTCACAGCTTTGCTCCCTCTATGCACTATCATTATAATACTGTCTCACTGCTGCTGGTATAGCCTTTGCCCTTGCACACCCATATATGATATGTTACACTGGCTATCTAATTTAATACCTGAATAACCAGTTGGAAAACCCAGCCTAACGAAGACTAGATTAACCATGGTTTACATAAAACAATGAGGAAACCGATCATCAAACCTGTTCTGTTTGTGATTTGCAGAAACCAGGAAAATGGTGTGCTATGCATGTCTATGTGGCCTGGATGATTTTAAGCCATCAGAAGAAAGTAAAGGTATGAATGGATCTTTTGGTGAATCTTAACGGGAATTTCATTGTACATAACAATTTGTTTTAATGTTTTGCAGTTAATGCAAGCTGATCCTCACAAATTGGATTTTCGGAGCGATTTACTGGCTCGTCTTCCTGGGCCTGGTGGACTTGGCCCGCTTGGACCAATGGGGGGTGCAATGCCTCCAACTCATGACCTGACAAGGCCACCCAGTTTGTTTTCTGCTGCAGGTGCATAATCCTGTTTACTTGAAAGTTGATCAAGTATTTAAGCTTTATACCTTGTGTTTTTTTCATAGTTTGTATAAATTATGTTGAAAAAGTATATTTAATAGAATGTATGTAATTTGAGCATACTTTTGAGCTAAATTAAATTATGTCTAGTTATAAATTGTGTATAATTTATTTTGTAGGTGGGGTCAATCCTTCCTCAGCACCTTTCATATCTCCACCTGCACCCCATTCTTCGTTCCTGACACCGTCACATTTGGGTATGTTTGTGAAAAAAGGTAAAACAACTCTTTTTACTTGTATTTTAAAATCCAACATCTACACATCGTTGCACTCCCTCCCAAGAGATAATTTTCTAATGTGGATACAGTTATTCTTAAAAAGTACACCTTTCACTGTAGCTTTACTCAGTTTAATACAGACACGTCTTGCTTGTCTGGCAGAACATATTTTTTTTTAATAATGATTCCCATATGTTTTAGATCCTTATGGTCGCTCACCACCATTTACCCCACTGGGAGCCTTGGGCTCTGGTGCCTTTGGAGGACTGGGCAGCCCATCTTTAGGTCAGTGTCGTATTGTCCTCTTCTACTGTCATTTAAATTATGCACCAGAGATAAGGCACTTTACCTAGTGTTAACAAAATTATAAAATTTCATCATAGACAAACAGTGCGGGGAAAAAATGTTAAACGATTGAAGCTTTATTTAGAAATCTGTCTGGTTTTGTTGACAAGGTGAAGCACATTTGAGTGATGGTAATGATTTTGTGAAAAGGAAGTCACATATTATACGATGTATAAATGTGAATACATTTGTTTTTAGGAAGCTCTGTGTTTGGGCCAAAAGACCCCCCAGCAGGTATGGTGGGGGGCTTGACTTCTAATCATCATGACCCTTGGAGCCGTCTGCATAGTGGGCCTCCAGGTTTCCCTGGTCCCAGCTGGGCTAAAGGGTCTGATAAAAGGGACGAGCGAGATCGAGGGAAAGATTCAGAAAGAAGAGATATCCCTCACATTAAAGACGAAAAAGACAGGTATGTCTTGTGATATATCCTTTGTGTTCTGTTCCTTTGGTAAGAGTTTGTTGACTTAATATGTTTTTTTGGATTGTGTAGAGACAATATGCTGTATGGCCGCCCTCCTGTGAGAATGTCTCCAGTCGGCCCTGCCTTCAAACCCCGGAGTAGCACTCCTGTTTCTCACATTAATGGCCACACCAGTGGATTGGGGGCAAGCAATGGACCCATAGAGGACCTGACACGTAGTTTAAATCGGGACAGAGACCGCGAGAGGGATAGAGATGCAGATAAGAGACCTTTGGCAACAGCATCCTCAAGAGGGGCTCCTGTTAATTCTTCCACTTTAGGAGACAGAGACAGACCACGGTCTTCCTCCTCGTCTGTGCTTACCACACCACCTCCTTCCAACCCCTCTGCACCTTCTCCCTTGGACCTTTACCCACGCACTCTTGCCCCACCGGCACACAGCCACCACAGTGAACCCACACACTCCCAAAGAGAGAGCAACCCTTCTTCTTCCTCTGCAGGTTCTGCTTCTGTCACCACTTGGAGTCAGTCTAAGAAGTCTGACAGGACCACAACACCTGTATCCAAATCCTTGCTCGTTCCTCCAGTTAAGGTGAAAGAGGAAAGGAAGGAGGAGCCAGAGCACATCCCCATCACACTGCCACCTCCTCCGGCACCAAACCACAACTTTGACCGTCCTAACAGCCATCCACACCATCACAGATCGGGCACCCCATCCTCTTCATCACTAACCTCTACACCAGGTGTCCCCCTTCCTCCCCCAACTCCAAACCCACACCTCACTTTGCTAGACCGCTCTCGCATTGATGCTTATCTAGGGAGTGCACCACCTGGTCTTGTGATGGGTCCGGGAGCTGAACGTTTCCATCATGGCCCACCACAAGGGCATTCCCAGGGCCCTCACAGCTTCACATGGGACCCCTGGAGGGAACTGGCAGCGCAGCATCAGCAGCAGCGCAGAGAGGCCATGGCTCTGCGATCGGACCCTCACCTTGCTCTTCGTTCAGATCCACATCTGGCGCGCTTGCTCCAGCACCAGCGCCTCCTGGAGGCAGAGAGGGCTGCTGCAGTGGCAGCTGCTGCAGCTGCACCTCACCATCCGCCAACTTCTACCTCTAATAGCTCTGCTGTACGCCAGGAATTCAGCCTTATGGCCCACCACTTTGACCGCCCTCCTCAGCTCGGACCTCCTGGGGGCGGGCTGATGGATGAGGAGCAACGCGCCCAAATTCTGAGAGAAGACTTTGAAAGAGCACGTTACTTTGGCATGCATCCTCACCTCTCTGCTGGGACGCACCTCTCCAGCCCCTCTCATGCTGCTACTGCTGCTCACTTGGAACAGCTGCACCCTGGCCTCTTGTCTCACTCACTCCCTCCAGGGGCCTCTGCAGCCCACCACCCAGGCCTTTACTCCCGCCTCGGCCACCTAAACCCACATATGCCCAATGGCATCCTGGCAAAGACCCCTGCAGGACTGGTAGGAGCCTTGTCGATGGGGGCGCCACCGCCCCTCATTCCGTCCATTGCCAGTCGATCGGCCACTCCCCCTCGCAGACTCGGAGTACCAGGTGAGCTGGCACTGTACAGCGCTCATAAAGACGGGGAGTCCAGATAGTATTGGGACAATGGAGGAGATTAAGGGAAATGTCAGGATCACTGTGCTGCTCTCAACTACCCCCTTTCCTCTCACGGAGTAAACCACGCAGACGCATCAGTGATTGCCTGGAAATTATGTTTGGTGGTAAATGCAAGACTCATGGCTTTGAAATATACCCAATAGTTATCAGTGCAATCTAAAGGTACATGGTTTTGTGCATCCTTGATGTATTTTTCTTTCCTATATTGGCTGTTTATTACAGTAATACACAATGAACTCTGTATGAAGAAGCCAAGGACAGCTTTATGTGATGGTTTAATGAATATATAACTGTGCTCTTGAACAAGCCTTTTCAGGTTTATGAAAAATACAATTACATGTAAGGGTTCTTGTTCTGGTTGGTTAAGATTATTTAAAGCCCTGTTTGATCTAACATGGTCAGATTTGTCAAAAAGGGCTGAAGAACAGTGGACAAGTGGTGTGTTCTGATTTAGTTTTGTCTTTTGACATGATACAGTTAAGACAATATAATTGAGTTGGCATTATACCTCAGCTTTCCGCTTCTCCCAAAAATCTAACCCAAGATCCTAAGCTTCAATACCACATCCTGTTTTTTTTTTTGTTCTTTCTAAAATAATTAATGAACTGTGCTGCACTGTGTGACTAAGCACAGTTTTTAGAGCTTCCTGTTACTGTTTCCCAGTCTCCTCTGACTACATGAACAGGACCAGAATATAGTAGTGTAGAAAAAAATGCATTTGTAATATTAATCTTAACATTAATTATCTTCTATAATAATAAATATATTCACTGTTATGTTGTTGTCATTGTTTCAGGTATCAACCAGTACCCCTCTCACCAGATGTTTTAGGTCACACAAAAACAAATCATAAGGCTTGTGTAACAATTAATTTGTGAACAATAAGGCCTGTCAACCTCGCTCTGGCCTCTTCAAGGGTTTCATCTGACCTAAACATGAGAGGCAGGTTTGCCTGCGTGGTTTATGTGTATACATTTGGGACATGGGAGCGTTGAACACCTAATTGTTGATAAAATAAGTTATATACATGAAAAGTGGGACATAGGTTAAAGAAAAATATAAAGAACTTTGTCAAGGGCAATTAGACAGTGGGTAAACTGAGAGGGAACAGACTGGGTCAATTATTTTAATACGACCATTTTATACCTTTCAAAACCCTTCCCTAGAGACCGCAAAGATTAATTATTATTAAAAAAAAATGTTGTTTACTTTATTGTCTTTGTCTTCTTTCACACACAAACGTACACGCACTCTTACGTACTTAGCTCTATTTACTATAATTATTCCAAGTGTGCGTTCCACTTTCTATTCACTTCTTGTTTTGGCAAATGGACGTATGATAAAGGTTTACGATTCCTATAGAGCAAGTGAGCACATGTCTTTATAACGTGAGATGTCGCAATAATCTAATAGGCAAGCATACATTTACTAAAACGTTATCTAAACACGGCAAAAGCATAAACACAAGAGAAGGCATCGTAAATATAACATTTAAGTGGCGCGCTATGGTTTTCTTCTCGCGAGATTTCCCTGCTCTGTACTTTGTCAGAGCGGCGTCCCTCCACCATTTCGCTGCGTAAAGTCTCCTCCCCGCGACCGCTACATTCTGCGCCGAAACCCAGTCTCTCCCGGTCCGTATTTTAACTTCTTCTTATAGACCTGGTGGTACCTCGTTGGGTACCGGGAGATAGTTTGGACTGCCAACATCACGGATTGAATGTGATTTTATGCGGATGACGGCTTCTTCAACAAGAATTTAGTAAAAGAAAATTGGTCGGAAATTTCAGGTAGGTGGGAACTTAAGATGGCGGCCGTGAAAGGGAGGGGGGCAAGGAGGAAGTAATCGGGGCCCTAGAGGGGTGTCTACAACTAACGAAGTGTCATGATACCATTGCATATCACATTAAGGAGACGTTTAGTGCGCTCGTTGTGTAAATGTATCTTGCAGCTCCTAAAATTGAACAAAACAGTCATAGCAAGTAACATAGACCTTGTTCTACAAACTGACCTAACCAGTAACTGGTATCCCAGTATTCCTCATGTCCATGCCGAAGTGCCTGCCTTGTTGCTGTGCATAGCCCCCTTAAAGCACCCCAATCAATCGTTGCAAATTTGTATGCAACTAAATAATTTGCCTTTTAATTTTTACTAAAGAGTTGACTTGGTTTGTGCAGGGAGGATAAATTTATGCAATTGAATTCAAAAGTATTAAAGTTTTTTGACCCCACGCAGTGACGTCACAACGATACCCCCAGTAGTGCATGCATGTAGAAGCGGCTTTTAATGTGACTTTTCACATGGTTTGGCTTACTTTTAATTGACGTTTTATTAAAATGTGTCAACACTGACTAGTCTCTTTAGAGTTGCGCAATTATATAATTGTGGGTGGGACGCAGCGCCTGCGCATCCAATAAATGTTTCCAGTAGTCCTAACTCTTGTCGCTTGCTAGTTAGCAGGCTTTTCTTCAGTGCCACCCAAGCAGTGTTATTGTAAAAGGCAAGCTAACGCTAATGCTAACAGCTAACTATTCCCCAACACACTGGCTACATATAGTGATCGCCTTTAGTATTAGCTCTTAAAGGTGTATCGCGCGTCTAAAATAAATGTAATATTGTGAAGTTTAGTGCCACTATCGGTAAACGGTTTAGATCTGAGACGTGATGTATCATGTGAGCCACCGGCGCATCATTGCTGCTAACGTTCTATCTTCCATTTATGAAACGTATATTTCAGAGAAATCGCTATTGGTAGCCATAGTAACTATCCCTATCTTTGCCGATTATACGTTACATTTATTCAGTTATAAATGAATGGCTGGGGCCCGCGCGCCCGTCTGCCGGCGAAACCCGGGAGCGCGTGCTGCAGAATTCCTAACGTCTTCTTGAGTTGAATGGTCTGTAACTGCTGCTAACACGTCCATGGTTCACTGCAGCAAATGCTACTCAGATCTACATCTCTAAACTGCACACAGCTCGGAACTGTTTCCTGTTTTATTTTACAGAAAAAGTATCAGCAGTTCGAGATATCACTCTCCTCTCCGACAGACTCTAGGAAGACCATAGCTACATATGTTGATCTATAAGGAGACATTAGAACCCATCATCATGATAATATCCATTTCCTGCTGTCTCAGAGTTTTATTTCAAAAGCAAAGAATATTGCTTGATTCCACTGATACAGGAGTTTGTTTGCATTTTCTTAAAAAAATAATAATAATATTCCCTTTCTCAGATGATGTGGTGGGGATCCTAACTTCAGCATCCTGGAAGTAGAAAGCACAGAAGATCTGTGTCTAAAACATCAGACAGGTAAGACCTTTTCTTTGTATTACGGAACTTGACTCTTGGTAGTTATGTTGAGTTGTATACATTCTGTCTTGTGCAAAGAGTGTAATGTGAGACTTGTACATAAAATAACTATGTTATTTCAAACTTTTGTAGTTGCTTTATAATTGATGTAAATTGTGTCTGTAGTAATAGCTATTTGTCTGTTAGGTGCAGAGTGCAGCCAGAGCGGAGCAGAGGAGCAGAGCTCTGGGGAGGAGGCGGTGCGGCAGCGTGCCTCTCCGGCTGTGGAAGTGCTGAGCGCTGACCCCCGGGCTGCACAGAATGTGGCTGGGGAGTCACTTCAGCATGCCCCGCAGCCGGTCACTGCTGCCCCCCGCCCCATACCTCCTTCCACTCAACCGTCCACAGTGCTGTTGCTGGATGGTAAAAGCCCTACGGCTGTCAACACGGAGAGGTCAACTTCATCCAACTCTCCTGAGGAGGACCCATCCGCCCAGGGAGACTGGCTCCCAAAATCAGAACTTTCTGTGGAAAGATTTGCCAACATTGTACAAGTCTTTTCAACATCCTCTTCTGAGGACTGCAATCCCTCTGAAATGCAAAGGCACCCAACATCCTATTGTCCTCCCCTCTCCTCAGACAAACAGCTTAGCAACACAGTGCAAGAGCTGCAGTACAGGTCCCAAACAAATGAAGAGAACAGCCCTTCAGATAGCCAGGCTAACCAGACTGAACCGACAGAAGAGTTTGAAATTGTGGATATTCAAAGGACACACGAGGAAGCGGATTTCATTTTGGGAGTTAAAACAGAGACTGGCGTTACAGAGCACACAAGCAAAAATGTCACCTCACAATCGCCAGTTTGTTTCCAAAATTCAGTCACTGTCTCACAAGCCAGTGTTGAGGTTGAAAGCACCGCTGAAAACAGGGCTGTGGAAGGAGACCTTACCGAACAGAACTCACAGTCAGATATGCTTGATGCGCCCTTGTTTCACAAAAATGAGAGTGAACAAACTGACTTGCCACAGACTGAAATTACACACTCTGAGCCCATCAGCGCACCAGAACCTGAAGTTGTTTATGCTGAAGACCTCCATCAACAACAGGACGAAGAACAGGGGGAGACTGGCATGAGTCACAGTCATGTTATTGACAGTTCGACCAAAGTTCAGTCACAGAGCATCTCAGTACAGGACACTTTCTCAAAACCTTCCTCTGCTCCTCTTTTAGTTGGATCAGACCTAGTAGTGTCATTACAGACACAACAGGTCATTGAAGCAGGAACATCCTGCCCCACGGACACTGTCAACTCAACTGAAATACCACTAATTGCTCAGATTGTGCACGCGTCTGATGCTCATGAAATTGTAGTTGTCAGAGAGGATGGGGACTGGTCCGGAGTACATCTAAATCAGAGTTATTTGGTCCAGCGAGAAGATGGCACGGTCTGCCAAGCTGCTATTATCAATGACCTGAGCTCAGAGCTGTCTGCTGGAGAGACTGTACACCTGGATTCTCAGTCTGTGGAGGTGTATCAGTTTTGTGACCTGGTGGAGGAGGTGGCAGAGGAAACTGTGTGTGGCAGCAGTGGCATTCAGATCCCCCATTCTCCAGGTTATGAAGTAAACTTGTTTAATGCATTACTGGACAACTCTGATGACTTTTCTGTCAAAGAAGACCTGGAGTCACATATAGATACAACTTTTCACACAATTGATGAAAGTGATAATGTTATAATATCTCAGCAGGCTGTGCTTTCAGCACATGATGGAAATCAAATAGTGGCATGTTCTAACAATGACTGTCATACAATGTCCCTACAAAACACTGGTGTAGCTACTATCCAACAACACTTGATAATAAATGCTAGCCAGTCAGTTGCTAACTCTAATGAGGTTTGTTTAGTTGAAGTCGCGGCTGTTACATCTGATTCCTTCACTGTCGAAGGGGTCCAAACTAGCACTGAGGCACTAAACACTTGCACACAGGTCACTGAAACGGCTACAGACCCATCACTGGCCTCTCAGAAGAAGGAAACCGATGTAACAACGTCACAATTGCTAACATCCCCGTTACAAGTAATCACTGGCGTAGTAGATGGGCAGCCGCTTTTAAAACAGTCCCCAGGAGTCACTGTTGTAAGTGCCACAAAACCTGAGGTCTGTGTTTCTTCACATGAAGAGACCAAAGAAGTGACAAAAGTAGCTTCTTTGCAGAGTATACACACTGTTGTTGTGACTACAGCAACAGACACGGTCTGCCCCTCTCCCTTCTCGGGGAAAATAAACCCAAAGCTGCTCATTCTCAAACCTGGAACAAGTCCTGTCCTCAAACACCCTGCCTCCCTTGTGGCACAGGTGTCCCACAGCACTGGCACAGTGTCTGAAGAGTGCCTTTCTCAAATAGTCTCTGCAGCAGATTTAAAAATCCCGCTTCTGGCTGCTTGTAGCCAAAATGAGCAGACAAACTGTTCTGTCAACGCTCCTGTACCAACCTTTTCCACTGCATCTGAATCAACAGCCTCCCAAAGTGATCATCACACAGAAATGTTAAATAATGTTGCTTCACAAAATCCAGACTCCGCAGATGTCTCTGTGGTCGTTTTCGAGCAGTCACAAATGGACAGCACAACTGTGACTGACACTAGTTTTAATGACACTATGATGAGCCAGCCTGAGCCTTTAGATGAGGATGAGGAGATGGAGCAGGAGGAGCTGGACGATGCAGAAGAGGGTTCTGTGGACGAGGGCAGCAGTGAAGAGGAGGTCAGCGATGAAGAACAAGAGGCTGAGCAACCAGAGGGGGATATGGCTTCCTCTCCACACAAGGTAGAAAACGACCCGAATATAAAGTGGGCTTAATTTTGTATTGTGGAGGCTTAAGTTACTACAGTGTAACAAACACCGCTCATTACATTTTAGTACATGCTAGCATGTACTAAAACTTTTATCATGCATTCATCTTATTATTTTCTGCCTGCCATTTATTATGTTATTTGATATAGCCAGTTTTGAGTGATGGCCGCATGCTAAGCCATGTGTGTTTTCCAGCATGGACAGAGCAGGACAGACAGAAAGGCACTGTTCCTGAAGGTAAGCTGTGGTTGCCAGATAGGCTGTGTAGCAGGATGTTTATGTGCATGACTCTTTCACCAATCACTTTTATTGCTGTAAAGTGTTGTCTGATATTGGCTTTTATCTACCATCATTCCTAAGTCACAGCACATATTCTTACCCTCTGATCACTTAACTACTGGCTGGCATGGTCCAATGTGCTAAGCACTAATTTGATCATTTATGGCTATGGCTTTGTTTCTGTTGCACTTCTTTATAATTACTATATTTTAATCCATGCTGGTTGGGATTCAGGTTCGCCAGTGGATTGCAGACAGAGTTTCTATGAATTCCTCTCCTGGGGCACCCTCCCCCGGTCCATCGTCCAGCAGTGATTGGTCAACCCCTCGAATGGACAGGTCCCATGGGAAGATTGTTTCTCCATCAACTCCACAAGATCACAGCACACCCCACCGGTCACGTGGTGAACGTCACTCAGATATGGCAGAGCAGGCCAAACATGTGAGTTCCTGTAGCCACTAAATGGTGTTATATATTGTTGTATATGAAGTTATATTCAACAGAAAAAGAAATTCAAGTGTTGAAGATGACCTTTAGGATCCGTGATAAGGCCTATGCATACAGTATGAACTTGTCCGAATGAAAGGAATGTGATTTGTTTCATACTTTTCACCTGACTCAGTCACTCCATACTCTGGAGGTATGCTGTGTACTATTTAGCCACAGCTGCCATGAGGTAGACTAACATGCACCACTCTCCAAAGCTATCTGGTAAATAAAAAGGGGTAGCTCTGTATTAGACGTAGTCTATTTAAGGGACAATGTACAATTTTTAAAGTAACCTATTATCTAAAGTATTGAACTGTTGAATGGGGGTCTCATCTGAGCTAGGAGCATGTTTCTGATCACAACACACTCCTATCCAATCACCTGTGCGTGTGCCGCTGACAAGTGGCCGTTTTGCCGTCATGCACAGGGCCATATCGCCTCTGCAGTCTGTTCACGTCATGTTGGTATCAGTTCTTCTGAGTGCGGATTGGTCTTGGGCAGTGGGGATGCTCACCTAAGGGTCGACGAGGCACTGGGGTGGATAGGGACTGCCAGTGGAAACGGGGCATAAGTCTATTATGGGAGAGTAGATAGTAATATCTGTGCAACAGGTTTACTGGCGCATTGCAAGACAGAAATGTACTGTGTAAAATCCATCCATATTGTCTACAACAGGAAGCAGACATTGAGCATCGAACCCAGGCACTGAAGCGAGAGGGCTTCTGGTCAATGAAGCGCCTGAACCGTCTGCCGGAGCCGCCACGACCCAAAGTGCAATGGGAGTATCTGTGCGAGGAAATGCAGTGGCTATCAGCTGACTTTGCCCAGGAGAGGCGCTGGAAAAGAGGAGTCGCTAGAAAGGTAATTCAGCTAACAAATGCATTTGCTACTTCCATTGAAATCTAATATTGAAATTATCAGTCATATATACTTTTCTATACGTGTTAATTAGGTGGTACGAATGGTTATGAGACACCATGAAGAGCTGAGACAGAAAGAGGAAAAAGCAAAGAGGGATGAACACGCAAAAATCAGGAAGGTTGCTGCTTCGATTGCAAAGGAAGTGAAAGCATTTTGGAGCAGCGTTGAGAAGGTACAGCTGGTTCATTAACTGTATTTTCTTTCAACCTGTTGGATTGTACATACGTAGTCCTTGAATCTTTTACACATGTGCCAGATCAGTAAGGCAGAATTTTATTCTTAATAGGTTGTCCAGTACAAGCAGCAGTCTCGACTTGATGAAAAGCGGAAGAAAGCCTTGGATTTGCAGCTGGACTTCATTGTGGGACAAACGGAAAAGTACTCGGATCTTCTGAGCCAGTCTCTTGCACCCTCCACCAAACCGGCCGAAGCTGTAGCTGCATCGCCGCAGAAATCTCAACCAATTCCTGCTGATGAAGATGGTATTTGAATCTTTAGTAATACTGTATGATTATTGTGATCTCTGCTGCCTTCATATATACTCGAATGCTTTCATAGCTGAATCACTGATTCAGATAGAGGTGTTGTCATAGTTACTCAGAATGACAGCCTCGAAATGTTCAAAAGAAAAATCTTTTATTAATACAAAAAGCAAACAGTGACCATAAGATATCTAATGAAAAACAAATTCATGTTTTTTGTATATCACTTACACATACACATTATAAAGCAGTGGAGGGAAAAAAAAATCAGTTTTATATTTATTCTAATTTAATCTAATTTAATTTCACAAGAACATTTTGTCCTTGTTATTTGAGACTTGTTGAACTTGTGTGACAAGTTTGTCTTCCTTGATGCCGAATGCAAGAAGAGAAGTAAAGAATTTAAGCATTAAAAACAACAGAAACTTAAGTGATTTATGTATTCACAGATGGAGACTTTGAGCCTCAGTGTGAGGAGGAGGATGATGAAGAAACTATCGAGGTTGAAGAGCAACAGGAAGGAAACGACGCCGAGAGCCACCAGAGAGAGATCGAGCTGCTGAAGGAGGAGAGCACGCTTCCCCTGGACCAGCTGCTTGGCACGCTCAACCTGCCGCCGGTACAGCACTGTCAGACACATGCAATATCATGTACACTTTGTACTCTAGTTCCAACTGCATTTACTTCAACGTTATTTAAGTCCGTGTTCATGCACTCGCACCAGACGTCGCAACAGCAATCAGCTGTTCAACGAACTATTCCCATTGACAACGGGCATCAACCTGTCAATGGGCCGACACGCACACATGTACGTGCACACTTCCCTAATGTTTCGCTGCAGTCACTCCTCTCCCTCATGGTTAAATACAGTGAGGCTGATACATGCGAGGAGAAATGCACTTTTATCGACTCATGAAGAGGAAAGTTTTACTGAACTCATTTGTATTGTAATTCTATTTTACATTAACTACATGTTGATACTCAGGAGGGAGGCGCTGAGGGCTCTGAAGAATCCTCTTCATCAGCAGATGAGGAAGATGAAGACAGGGAGTTTACAGCCAATGAAGAAGATGGTACTTTTGCTCCTGTGTAGTTTTTAATGCATTTTTTAATATTGTAATTCAAGTCACACAATGCAAAAAAAAATGTTTTAACCTCTGTCATGTCTCTGTTTGTTAGCTGAGGATGAGGAGGACACCATAGCCGCCCAGGAGAAGGTGGAAGGAAATGTTGATCACGCTGACGAGTTAAATGACTTGGCCAAAGAAGGTAAGCTACATACATCATAAATAATATTTAGTTGTTTTGTAATATGACTGAAATCTGCCCTTTGTGCGGCAGGGGATTTGAGCCTTGATGAGCTCCTTGAAAAGTACAAAGGGGCATATACGTCTGACTTCGAGGCACCCTCAGCATCTGGCTCCAAAGCAAGCTCTGATACTGAGGTGTCTGGGGAAGAGGAGGAGGAGTCTGAAGAAGATGAGAGTGATGTTGAAAGCCACACATCCTCCTCAGGTAAAAGTTCTTTGTTCAGTCCTGTGAAAAACAAAATGCTGTTTGGTTTCATTTTATTGATACACTTTATGAATATGACTTCAACATGTAAGGTTTTAAACAACAATTGGTTTCATGTTTGACTTTGCGTTTAATTGTCTTAAAACAAACTGCTACGCTCTGGATTTGTTTCGAATTATTGACTATAGTATTTGTTGTCTGTGCAAATCCTTAGTCTGGGTCCTTACAGTCTTACATAATCTCTCTAAATCATAAGTAATTTATGCCCTAAAAACTAAATTGAGCTTTTCCTTTCAGAGTCAACAGGGGACAGTGAGGAAGAGAACAGCGCAGAAGACAATAACTCATGTGACGAAGGAATGAAGCTCCTACTAAAGGAAGGAGACAGCCCAACATCCTCAGGCCCTCGACCAAAAAAAGAGATCAGCCACATTGCTGCTACAGCAGAGAGCCTCCAACCCAAAGGCTACACTTTGGCTACAACTAAGGTCAGTTTTGTGAGCAAAAGTTTTGCATCTGACCATTTCGTTTTGCAAAAATCAAACCATGCCTTTTTGTAATAATAGGTCAAAACGCCAATTCCTTTCCTTCTTCATGGGACATTACGAGAGTACCAGCACATTGGTCTGGATTGGTTGGTGACAATGTTTGAAAAGAAACTCAATGGTATTCTGGCTGATGAAATGGGTTTGGGCAAGACAATCCAAACAATCGCTCTTTTAGCACACCTCGCCTGTGAAAAGAGTAAGGATCAACGATGGCATCATAATATTTTCACTTGTTTAATATGAACTACTAATTGATATTTGTATAAAGGTAACTGGGGGCCACATCTTATCATCGTACCTACCAGTGTCATGTTGAACTGGGAAATGGAGCTGAAGCGCTGGTGTCCTGGCTTCAAAATACTTACATATTTTGGCAGCCAGAAAGAGAGAAAACTCAAGAGACAGGTAACGCTCGTTTTTATTTGTGTAAGTTGTGTGCCTTCCCATTTTTAACACTTCTCGTCTCTTTGCCAGGGCTGGACTAAGCCTAATGCGTTCCACGTGTGCATCACTTCGTACAAACTGGTGCTGCAGGATCACCAGGCGTTTAGACGCAAGTCCTGGCGCTATTTGATCCTGGACGAGGCACAAAACATCAAGAATTTCAAGTCCCAACGTTGGCAGAGTCTTCTCAATTTCAACAGGTGTGTATAGGTGACAGTAGATGTACAGTAGCTTTTTCATGAAATTATGCTCTAGTTCGTTTTTATTTCAAGAGTGTAACAAAACAACGTTCAATATGTATGTTGTAAAACAGGTCATCAAACACAGACGACTCACGGTTGCTCAAAAAGGAGTGGGATGATTAATTCCCACCCCGTCTTTCAAATTATTACTAGGTTAGATTACTTGTTAACAAATCATGAATCTTTACTCATTCAGTCTTGTATGGAAGCACTTTTTTTTTCTCTTTGCCACATTGAAATTAAGTTTTCTTCACTACACGTATTCCCTTTGAGTAAATAATAATGTTTGTACATTTCGTATTTCATTTGTACAAGTTGAGTATTGCCCTAAATGGAGTTTGTATAACCACCAGACCATAAAGATTTAGTAATTTAAAAAAAAAAGACTTGGCTTGAATTGAAATGACTTGCTTTCTGTAAAATGATCCAAATTCTCAGTCGCCCAGGTTGTTAATTCTGCATAATTTTTTGTTGTTTTGATTAAGCTTTACGAAATTGTAATTGTTTTCCTTTGTTTTGCCCGTTCCCCACAGTCACCGGCGTCTACTGCTGACAGGGACCCCTCTGCAGAACAGCCTGATGGAGCTGTGGTCGCTCATGCACTTCCTGATGCCCCACGTCTTCCAGTCGCACCGCGAGTTCAAAGAGTGGTTCTCTAACCCGCTGACAGGAATGATCGAAGGCAGCCAGGAATACAACGAAGGCTTGGTCAAGAGGCTTCACAAAGTGCTCCGGCCGTTCCTGCTCCGGAGGATTAAGGTTGATGTGGAGAAGCAGATGCCCAAGAAATATGAGCATGTTGTCCGCTGTCGTCTGTCGAAGAGGCAAAGATATCTCTATGATGACTTCATGTCGCAGGCCTCGTAAGTAACAGCAATTTTCTAAACCTGATGCATCTAATTATGTATTAAACGAGCTGTGTATCTTTGTAATTATCAGGACACGGGAGACTTTAGCCAGTGGCCACTTCATGTCTGTGATTAACATCTTGATGCAGCTCCGCAAAGTGTGCAACCATCCCAATTTGTTTGACCCTCGGCCCATCCAGTCTCCTTTTATCACACGGCCAATTGTTTTCCACACAGCCTCACTGGTTCATGAAGCTCTAGAAGTGTCTCCTCTCCAGGTAAGGAAACTGACGGGGAGGCAGTAATTTAAATTCTAGCTAAAATGAGCACAAAGTAGTCTGAATGTTTGCCTTTTCTTAGCGCTGCGATTTGTCCATATTCGACCTCATTGGTGTGGAGGCGCGCATGTCTCGTTACCAGGCAGATGTGTTTATGCCCAAACACAAAGTCAATCGGCAACTAATCCAAGAGATTTTGGACTGTCCTGAACCACCGCCAAGGCCCAAACCAATTAAAATGAAAGTCAACAGGTGAGCAAAAAGTACCATTTGTACAGTACTGCAAGTAAATGTGTTAAAAGAGGATAATATTGACTATTTTCCCCTTTTGTCTGTATCAGAATGCCTAAACCTTCTCCCAAAGGTGACAGCAGGTCTGTTACCAACAAACCCACCAGTCCAGTGCCTCCTGCTGCTCCGCCGCCCAAGCCAACTGTCTCTGAAGCCACTCCCGTCACTACTACTGCCGCTGCTCCTGCCCCTGCCCCTCCACCTGCCCCTGTGGTTCAACAAGGCAAGTTCACCATCATAAATCCTCGTATATTAACCTAGGAGAATGCCAGAGTTTTTAGATGGTTAACGTTATTATCCTCCCCTAGTTGTGTGTTCAGTGGCACCCACACCTGCCCCTCGTCCAACGATTCACCTCCAAACTGCCGTGAGATCCAGTGCCCCAAAAGCAGTGCTAACAGTAAGACCCCCAGCAGCTCCCGGGACACAAAGCATTCCCACTCATCCCAGTCCAAGCGTGTTGCCCCAGAGAGTATTGCTCAGTCCGGACATGCAAGCTCGACTGCCATGTAAGTCTCAAATCGCAATTGTTTTCACTATGAATTTCATCGCAATTGTAATTGTTCAACTCCGTTTCCTTTGTTTCATAAGCTGGTGAAGTAGTCAGCATAGCGCAGCTCGCCTCGCTCGCTGGGAGGCCTATTTCGTCATGCCAGGGCAGTAAACCAGTCACCTTTCAGCTTCAAGGCAATAAGTTGACTCTGTCCGGAGCACAAATCCACCAAGTCCCCTCAGCAACTTCACGATCAGTACAGGGTAAGTTGGTTAATGATTGTCAATATTGTATTATGTTTACCATGGTGTTAGTTTTCTGACATGGCAAAACAATTCTTATCCATTTTGAGTGCAAATTACTGACAGTGAGAGAATGAATGGAGCATATATACTGTAGATGCACCGATCCAAGATTTTTTACTACCAATACTTGGGGTTTAAGCTTCTACTGATACTCAATACCTCGAGACAGGGCTTGTATATTGTCTATAGGAAAGTGGTTTGCAGTGAGCGAAAGTTGTTGTTGAAAATGATTATTGGACTTTTATACACTAAACAGCTTTGGTCAACATGACGTAGGGCATGAGCTATTGTTGCGTTACTTCCAATATGAAAATGTGTAATTTTGAAACATAACAGATTGTAAACTACTTCTTCGCAAAATTATTTAATTACTTTAGGTGACCTCACAGCTGCATCAGCGATCGAGTGGTTAGAGTCGACATCAATTACATTTCTAGAGCAGAACATACGCAAGCAAACAGGAAGTGGAGTAAACCAATCGGCAAAGAGTGGACGTGTGTTGTTGTTGAGGTTTTATTAGTGGTTCTGCGTTAATATTTGAACAGGGTTATGAATCAAAAAAGTCACCTACTGTCGATGTGGGTCTTTTTTGGTAATTTACCGCCAATTGGAAAAAACTCTGCTCTCCCATGCGCCATCTATAGATTGTTATTGATGTGACGTGACTGCAAATAAACAAATGTGATTGCATGGATCCGTTTGAGTTTTGGCAGGACACCTCGTTTGAGTAAAACAATCCAAGCTATATTTAGATTTTGTCAGCTTTTACACAACTATTCTCTCATGCAGTTCTCTCCTCAGGTAATGTGATGCATCTGGCTGTGACCAGTGGAGGACAGCACCATCTCATCAGTCAGCCTGCCCAAGTCACTGTTCAGACCACATCAAACACGCATGCTGTCAACACCTCCTCGTCTGCTAACCGTTTGCCACAAAATGCCTCTTCACAAGGTATGTCAGCAAGTAGAACTTTGACTAAAATCTTAAACTAGCAACATGGCTGAATCAGAGAAGAGGAACAAGAGCTTGTGTTACTTTGTTAGTCATGTCCTCACACGTTACAGACTTACAAATGTTGTGTCGTCATCAGAAATCCAGCAACCAACTTTTGTGTGTTGTTTTTTTAGTGCCCTCTTCAGTGGTGAGCGGTTCAGGAGTGGTCAAGATTGTTGTACGTCAAACTGCAGGCAAGGATGGCGGGCCCGTGCCAACTTTGGCTGTGGCCCCTTCTCCCCGTCTTGTCCCTCAGCCTGCCCCTGTACAATACCCCGGTAGCACTCCCATTAGAAGCACTCCTGCCATGAGACACACTGCCCCGATTCAGATCGCCCAACGCACCCCTGGTCCCGCCACTGCCCACTACACCATAGCTCCTCCTCCCAGAATCCCCAGTGCTGTCCCACATCAGTCCCAACCCCAACATCCTCGCCCCATCCTGAAAGTAGTGGCACCTCCCCAAGCAACCACAACAGCCACACAACTCACAGGTGAGAGAGAGTCTATGTGCATGTGTTTGTATGCCTGGAAAATGGCTGCAATTATGCTTTAGGACATGGAGACACAGGATATTTAAATATTAGTTCCAAAGTTCTCTTCAAGCTTGTTATGAAAGACATGCCAAAGTTCTGTCAGCAGTTTCCATTTCAGTCTTCTCTCGAATGCTTTCTCTCTCTTGGCATGTTTAGAATGTGCACTCTGAAGTAAATATCAGTTTTGAATCATAATTTGCAAATCTAAATGTTTTTGTGTTTCTTGTCTTGGAAAAATAAAAAAAGCGAAAGGAGATTTGTTCAGGCCTACATTGAAAAATCTCAATTGTGGATGTGTTCAAAATATAATGACATAAAAACTAAAATGATTTGTTTTGTGAAAATGTGTTTTTATATGAACTGTTTTATCTTCTTATTTGTGATCAGCTCCAGCGCAAACAGCAACTCCCACAACGACTACTATCAAGACTCCAACACCACAACCAAGCGACAAAAGCATTAACGCCAATCAAACAGCAAATCCACCTAAATCAAAACCTGTTCCCGTCACAAAGGTTACGACACAGCCCCGAAAAGTGCCTCGCCCGCCCCCTCGTTCCCCCTTCTTCTTGGTATGCAGTTCATTGACATTTTAACAGTATTTTTAATTACTAATTTGTCATTTTCTATAACATGACTTGTCTTATAATATTTTTATTATAGCCATCACTAGCGGAAACCCTGAAGCAGCAGCGGGACAGCAATGTAGACTTCATCATGCAAGTCAATGACCGGCGCTGTGGGGCGAAGCCTGTGTATGGACGGGAGGTGTTGGACTTTTTGACGTTTCTCTCCGCTCCCGAGCTTTCCCCAGCTCCTCTTGGCTCTGAGCCGCACTGGGGCCGCTCAGGGCACAGCAGCTGTGTCTATGCGCAAAGTCAAGACAATTTCTGGTTCCAAAGTAGCGCCGTAAAAGAAGCAATCTACAGCGTTGAGGAGCGGCTGGAGCAGCTCAAGGACATTGTTGACAGGTACTCAAGTAATGTACGGTTGCCTCGTAGCCCAATTTTCCTTCACAAATTTATAAACTATGACCGACTAAAATAAATGGTGTGTGATGCTTTTTGCTGTTCCGACTTGTTAACATAAGCTTTGATTTAAGACAGAGGCTCCCTACAAAAGTAACAACATCAGGAAGTAGTTTAAAGGTCATCTCATGAACGGCCTTGTAGCTACTTCCTTATGCTGTTAATTTGAGTGTCTGAGTCTTGAAGCTACACTGCGTAACATTTCAGCAAAAAAATATTAATCAAATACATATATTACATATATTTTTGACCATTGAAAAACCTAAAAAATTAACAAATGTGTGTCTTTGCTGTGAGCGGCTCACCTCTTTCAAGACCTGACTGTAAGTTTACTGGGAGGTGGGACGTCTTCACCTCGTTTCCATGGAGATATTGACTAAAGGCAGCAAAATGAGATTTAATTAAGTTAGACTGTCATCCAAATCCATTCTTTTATTACACGCTGCAAAATTAGGATTTTCTGTGTCTAGCAGGTCATTACGCAGTGGGCCTTTTGAATATGTTTTAAGTAAAAATGGGGGGGGGGAGAAACTTTGCTGACTGGTAAAACAACTGATTCTTTCTTGATAGACATGAATAATGTATAAAACACCTAAATCAGATATATTGTTTTGGCTGTCATAGGTTCACGTTCGTCATTCCTTCAGTAGAGTGTCCTACCATCACGATGCACTCCTGTCATCCTCCTCCCTCTCAGACTCACAAACAGTCAGTCTTCACCTCGATGCTCTCCGATGAAGTCGCTCCACGGTTTCGGAGCCTGCACCGTATTCAGTCCAACATGAGGACGCAGTTCCCAGACCTCAGACTCATACAATATGATTGTGGTAAATAGTATTTAAGTTAACTTTTTTTTTTTTTTTCAAAAACAGGACTAAAAAATGAATGTATTAACTTTTAAAAATGTTTCTCACAGGTAAACTGCAAACCCTCCACAAGTTGCTGAGAGAATTAAAGACTGGAGGCCACAGAGCACTGATCTTCACACAGATGACGCGTATGTTGGATATCCTGGAGCAGTTTCTCAATTACCACGGACATATTTATCTGCGATTGGATGGCAGCACCCGTGTGGAGCAGCGACAGGTAAAAACCCCTGCCACATTTTATTCATTCATTAATCATGTTGGGAAACATTGTTCTCATGGTTGTCTAATGTCTGATTATCTCACTAGTCCCTGATGGAGAGGTTCAATGCAGATCGGCGTATTTTCTGCTTCATCCTGTCGACTCGCAGCGGAGGAGTGGGTGTGAACCTGACTGGGGCCGATACTGTCATTTTTTATGACAGCGACTGGAATCCCACAATGGACGCTCAGGCACAGGACAGGTGTCACCGCATTGGACAGACCCGGGATGTACACATCTACAGGTATGAGCTGATCAGTTACTGCATTTGTACAGTATGTGCAACAAAACAAATCCCGGCCAACTCAATGAGTCTAGACCAAAAAAAGAGAACTGCTTTCTGCTTAAGAGCTTTCGAGTAACCTGAAGCTTCCATTGCCTCTTTTTCAGGCTGATCAGTGAACGCACAGTGGAGGAGAACATACTTAAGAAAGCCAACCAAAAAAGGATGTTAGGGGATATGGCTATTGAAGGAGGGAACTTTACAACCGCCTTCTTTAAACAGGTACAACTTGCAACAAACAGTCCTGCTTACCTACTTGATGTTTTTCTGAAATCCCATAGGATTTGTGATCGATGCATTTATGAACACGTCCCATGTTTTTTTTTTTTTTTTCAGCAAACTATCCGGGAGCTGTTTGATTTCAATGAGGGAGGGAAAAGGGAGGCAGCTGTGGAGCTAACTGTACCGCCTGCTGAAGAGGAGGAAACGGGCAACAAACAAAGCACCACTATTCTGGAGCAGGTCAGAGCATTGGTCACACATTGTGCAAAAAAAAAAAAGCTTTCAGGTCCTGAGTTTATTAAATGAGGTTGTGTTCTATATTGTGTGCAGGCTCTTTGTCGGGCTGAGGATGAAGAAGACATTGTGGCTGCGTCTCAGGCCAAAGCAGAGCAAGTTGCTGAACTGGCAGAGTTCAATGAGAACATTCCTCTGGACGACGGCGGCGAACCGGAGGAAGTGGAGGAGATGTCAAAGGCAGAGCAGGAAATAGCTGCACTGGTAGAGCAGGTAACTAACTAGAAAATCAACAACTGCTGAGTATTTACTGTATTGTTATTCAACCTTGTACTCATTAAAGTAAAAAAAAATTAAGCAGTAGATTTACAAAATGTGTTATTTTCCCCCAGCTCACTCCTATTGAGCGCTACGCTATGAATTTCCTGGAGGCCTCATTGGAAGACGTCTGCAAAGAGGAGCTGAAGCAAGCAGAAGTAAGGCAACTTTATTGAAACTAATAATCGAGGATATTTCATGTGATCTACTTATTTACATGTATCTTTCTTAGATATGTTGTTGCTTTCTATGTTCAATAAAATGCGATTGATTTGATTTTTGTTTTTTATAGGAGCAAGTGGAGGCTGCCAGAAAGGGACTTGATCAGGCTAAAGAAGGGGGTCTGAAGTTGCATCCTTCATCTGATGATGACGAGGATGACTTCCTGTCAACATCAGCGTCGGCAGAGCCTGCCCCGACACCAGCACGCCGTGGCCGAAAACCCAAAGACAAAGACAAAGTGGTCACCTCCACCAGGACCAGCGGGCGACTGAGAGGAGCTTCTCCTGAGGTTGAGCCAGAGCCGATCACACCCAGAGAAGTGCCTCGCCCTGGGAGAGGACGACCACCCAAAGATCCCGGGGCTGCCACTTCTGCACGCACAGACCATCACAAAACCAGATCCCAGGACTCAAAAACAACTAAAGCTACATCTCCTGCCAGGGACCAACAAACTGTTAAAACCAGAAGTCAACCAAACCGCACGCTTCCTTGTCCAGAGCCTTCTCCTCCCACAGCGTCTCCGCTGACACCAACACGACAGCAATCTGTTGGAGAAGCTGAGTGCAAAGTTTCCAAATCTACAAAAGGGGAGAAGGAAGAAGGACATGAAAACGAGAGGCGCATGTCTGAGTCATCCTTGGAGTCCAGTGGCGCAGTTGACCATTCAACAAAAGATGAGGACAACAAAGAACAAAATGCAATGTCTCCTCCCTCCAGCTGCTCGCGTTCCCCTCGCAAGCGGGTAACGGCTGACGATGAAATCCTGAAAGGACTTAATGAGGACTCCCCATCTGCCAAAGTGCTACGTAAACTCCCGGGGCGCCTGGTCACCGTTGTGGAGGAGAAGGAGCCCAGGAAGCGCAAGAGAAGGACAAGTGGCACAGGCGGATCGTCAGAGGAGACAAATGCAGACGAGCACACAGATGCGCCATCAAATAATGACAAAGAGAAGGTGTCCCCCAGCCCTGAGAGCAAAACAAAAGACTCTGCGGAAAAGCCGAAAGAGCAGGAAAGTCCCATCCTGCCACCTGTTAGAGGTTACCCACCATACTCCCCGCCACATCTGTCCCCTGACATGCCAGTGTTGAGAAACCTACCGGTTCGGCGCAGGTTGGAAACCGAATCTCGCATGGCGGCTCAAATGGGCGAGATGTTTGGTAGAGGCAGAGGAGCCGCTCATCAACGCAAAACTGACACAACGCCGGGCAAAGATGCATCTCAGGAGTCAAATTCAAACTCTGCACCTGTAAAACGGAAAAGGGGCCGACCGCCGAAAAGCTCAATTGATCATGTAGAAAACCCATCCCCACAGCCCCCCTCCCCAGCCGAGGTCAGCAATGCTCCTGTGTCGCCAAAACGCAGGAGGGGTCGCCCGAGTAAAGACGCAAAACCCGAGAGCAAAGACGCAAAACCCGAGAGCAAAGACGCAAAACCCGAGAGCAAAGACGCAAAACCCGAGAGCAAAGACGCAAATACCGGGAGTAAAGACGCAAATACCGGGAGTAAAGACGCAAATACCGGGAGTAAAGACGCAAATACCGGGAGTAAAGACGCAAAACCCGGGAGTAAAGACGCAAAACCCGAGAGTAAAGACGCAAAACCCGAGAGCAAAGACGCAAAACCCGAGAGCAAAGACGCAAATACCGGGAGTAAAGACGCAAATACCGGGAGTAAAGACGCAAATACCGGGAGTAAAGACGCAAATACCGGGAGTAAAGACGCAAATACCGGGAGTAAAGACGCAAATACCGGGAGTAAAGACGCAAAACCCGAGAGTAAAGACGCAAAACCCGAGAAACCCGAGAGCAAAGACGCAAAACCCGAGAGCAAAGACGCAAAACCCGAGAGTAAAGACGCAAATACCGGGAGTAAAGACTCAAATACCGAGAGTACAGAGCAGAATAAGTCTGACGTTGCAACTCCCAAAACAGATGCTTTGCAAACAATCCCTGACAAGTTGGAAAATCCTATTGCCAGTGCAGGTCAAGAAGAAACACCTGATGCTGTCAAACTAGACACAAAGACAGAAACTGTGACTCTGAATCCAACTCAAGCAATTACTTCTGTTTCCTGTGAAGGAGACAAGACAGTGCAAGCCCCTGACTCCGCTCCTACAGCACCCACAGAACAGGAACTTGCAAATTTAAGTGATGCTTCCACTGTTGTCCCATCAACAAAAGAAAGTACAGAGCCGGAGACAGCTAGCAATCTTGAAACAACTAGTGCACACATTTCCTCCCCTCCCTCTCCACCCGTCTCTAGCCAAGTCCCAGCCACAACAGACTCATTACTCATTCCAGCAATGACCGCCACAGAATCTGCTGTAGATCCCCCAAAAGTTGAAATGTCCAAACCAGAGGCACTTGTATCTCCTCAACCATCTTTGGATACAAATGTCAAAACAATGTCCACCACTATCGCAGAAGCTACAGCAACCACGACAATCACAACCACTGAAACTGAGCCACCTCAAGCTACTTCACCACCATCATCATCATCACCACCACCACCACCACCACCCACTACTACTACAACTACTACTACTAATGTCTCAGCTGCAGAAACCTGCCCAACTCCTGCTGTTACTACAACAGATACTCCACCGGCAAGCCCTCCTAAAGCATCTCCTGTTGAAAAGTCACCACCTACCCCTTCGTCTTCAATAGAAACGAGTGAAATGATGACTTCACTTACTTGTGCAGCAGTAACAACAGTGACCTCATCTGCTACAACTTCACAGACTGATGAAGCCCCGGATAAACCCGTTGTATCTTCTCCTGAAGCGTCACAACAGGCAACGGAGTCTACACCTGTAATATCCGCCCCTTCCCCAGTAAAAGATGTATTTTCTCAAGAAAAGGCAGCACCAGTGTCTGTCCCCACAGAGCAACCAGTGAAGGTGGCAACAGTGGAAACGGACTCTACTGCCTCGACCGTGACCTCTCTTACCACAGTTATTTCTACTACTGCTGCTGCTACCACTAACACTACTATATTACCAGTCAATGCAATAAATCCAACGGCGACATTGGTATCCCCCCAAAAGATAGATCCTGAGGTGACCAAAATTGAAAGCCCTCCACCCATCTCCTCATCAGAAATCAAAGAGGCGGAAAATTTGCCCAAAGAACAGATGGCAGAAGTTTGTAATGTTGAGAGTGGCTCAAAGGAGGAGCCTGAACAGCCAGTCAAAAGTGCATCCACATCTGAAGTGACAGACATGGAAGTTGAAGTGGATTGCACAAAAACACTAGATAAAATGCAGGAGCTTTGCGTGTCTGATGTCAATGAGAAAACGGTGGACACGTCTTTGGACACAGAAGAGTCCGATAAGGAAGGCGACGTCAAAGTTTCAAACCAGAAAGACTGCAAGCCACATGAATTAGAGGAATCGCCAGCTTGTGTGAAAAGAGTTCTCAGTCGCCAAAGCAGCCAAGACTCCACGCGCTCCTCCTCTCCCTCTTCTGGTTGTTCGACTCACACCCTAACCCGCCACGCTCACCACAAGAAAACGTACGAAAACCGAAATCCGGCGAAGAGGAGGCGCCTAGAGGTCCCCCCACCTGAAACCAAAACAGAGAAGAAGGAAGAGCCAGAGAAGGAGCCAAAAGCTGAAAAGGTACAAGAGCAGAGCAAAAATGAGCTAGAGAGGGCGAAGGAGGTCAAAGAGGACAAACAAACTGCTCAGAGACGGCGTTCTCGGTCTTCTTCATCGTCATCTGACTCAGACTCCAGCAGTAAGAAGGAGCATCGCTTAACCCGCTCAGCAAAGAGGAGGCTGCAAAACGATCAGAAGGAGAGCAACAGGCAAGCAAAGAAACCAACTCATGACCAAAACAGTGTCAATGCATCGACCGGAGGCGAATCTGGCAGCGACACGTCTTCTGCGAAAAATTCAAGGAAGTCTACAGGGTCTGCGCAGGACAGTAAACCCCAAGCAACACCTCCCCCCGAGCCAGAGGTTTTGGGGAAGAGGTGCTCAGCTCTCAACGCCGCAGCTAAACTTCTGGCTATGAAAGGGAGTGTGGACACCCCCGGGCACACCCCTCGAAGAGATCCAGGGGCAAGAGCTGCCTCAAAAACTGACAAAGCAAAAAACAAAGGGGCAAGCTCATCACCTCCAAGTAACGCTGCTGCAAAAACAACAAATAAAAGCAATGACAAGGAAACTGTTAGCAAGCCTTCCACGCCAAATCAATCCAGTCGCACACCTACCAGGTCAACACGCCAATGCCCCGGATCGCTTGTCCCACCTCTCGAAGTGGAGTACAGACGATCCAAAGCTGAAGAGAAGGAGGGCAGGAAGTCTTCAGGGGGGAAAGACAGTGATAGGGAGGCGCGTCCCTCGTCCCGGGGGAATAGTGCCTGTAGTAGCATCAGCAGTGATGGAGAGGAGGGAGGGCTGAGCAGAAGCAGCAGCAACAGCAGCCAAAGGACTCACAGCGTCAGCTCCCAGAATGCAGATCGGCGAAGGTCCCGCTCACGAGCCACGTCCTCTGGCAGCGAAAGAGATCGTAGCTCTGAGCGGTCCAAAACTAAAGACAGAAAGGACAAGCGGGACCGAAGGGAAAGCAGGAAAGACGGTCAAAGGTCTAACAAACTATCGACCGAAGTCACGAGTAGTTCAGGGACAGAGGGCACGCCTGACAGAGTGCTGCGCAGCGTCGCGGCCCTCGCTGCTGCACAGGCTCGAACTCCCGCCGCAAGCACCCGCTCCTCTGCCGGCCAGTCCCGAAACAAGACATGACTCTGTCCACCAACCGGGGAAAAGACTGCTGACGAGGTTTGTTCGCTCTCGTACTGATGCCAGGGAGGTTGATTCCGCACATGACCTCCCTGCCTCCCTGGTCCCTTCCTTCAGTCGGCTGAAGGGGCCGCTCAGGAGTGCTGGACTTAGAATTCAAAATATCAGCATCTCGGTGTGTCGTCAAACCAGTGGGAGATTGAGTAGAGTGAATAGACATAGACTCTGATCCAAGTGGAGAAGCATATCACGTGTACTGTAATCATAACGTCTGGACTCTCAGATCTTGTGATGTGTTCGTGGGATAGGGTAACATTGCACCCTCAGTCTGGGTCCTAAATGTGACCATATCTAGCAGTACTCTCGAGTGACCCGTTGTATTGTCAAATTGGAGGTATTTGAATTTGAGAATATTGTCAGCAACCCTGGCTCTTTTCTTTGTAGTCAGTGGATAAGTTATGCATATTTTATTATTTCTTCCTGGTTAAAAGGAAGATATCAGATCAGTCTTGGTGATCTTTGCTGCACTATGTTGGAGCGCGACCTTACTTGGGGCCCTTTATTTACTACAGAATCTCTTCATTGGACAAAAAAAAAAAAGAAAATCCCGCCTTCAATTTCTGATTTCTGATTTGCACATCTGTTTTGGGGCCTCTACCTTTAGAAGTGGTGATTAACTTGAGTCATTTGGTTTCGGATGCCACAACAGTGTATAACATGATGTATCAATTGAAAATGTAAATTATCTTGGGAAAAGTTACATTTGCAAGCTGCAGAGTATAATTTCTATATTGTCCCAAAGGCAAATGTTTGTTTATGGTAATGTCATGTATTTTATTGTATATTAAAAGGCAAGTACTTGTAGTTTAAAATATCGAGTGCCTCTTTGGCCAGTGGGTTTCAACCTTCGATTGCCTTGTGATGCACCAGAAGCGGGGTCGTTCGGCTTCTTGCATTGTTGTAAATGAAAAGCCAAATTTGAAAGAAAAAAAATTAAATCTCTGTAACCCTGGAAAACATTGAGGTAAGCACTCAAAGTCGATTTCAGTGCTGCTTTATTTTACACCATGTTTGTCGCCGTCAAATCATAGCTCTCCATTCATGTAAAAAAAAAACATGGAAATATGTGAATAAAAAGACTGGCACAGTTCCAGGTGACTGTAAATCGATTTTTTTTTTTTTTTTTTGGTCAGATGTTTGAAGGTGACATTTTGAGGGATGGGTAGCTTATTGGTGATGGTCTTATTTTGAGTTGTCTGATTCATTTGTTGCATTCCTTCTGATCCCTTGTAATTCCACATTGTTTTACTTGAAAAATTAAGGCAATTACAATTGAATAAAAGACCAAAAAATAGCCGTGTTAAGTATTATTTTTAACAAAGGCCTGTAGCTCATCTTCATAAGCATGTATCAAATTTGGCAGTCTTTCCAAAGCAATAAGTCGCGTTATTTTCTTTGTGCACCTATAAGACGAAATAAAATGTGTTATCTTTGTGTTAGATCAGTGTCCTCCTCCCCCTAATGTGTAGAATGAGCTCAGACCTATTCACAACTGCCTCTAAAATCCTGCACTGTCACTCAAAAAGGTGTTAATTCGGGTCTGAAGTGCCGTCATGCACGAGCTTAATATAGAACCTGCAGTTACATATAAGACCTGAGGTGGCAGTAGTGAGTATTAAATGACCAACTTGCATCTGGTCCAGACCTGGGCCACATCCGGCCCGCGATACGATTAAATCCGACTTGTAGGGCATAAATTCCAGAGAATGTCAAAGAAGTAAGTCTAGACCATTCCTTTGCGGAGTTATGATTTTTTTTCCAGAATGCTCACTCCAGCCAAAAGGAAAGAATTCCACACGTGCCCAGCAGAGGGCACTGACATAATGAAAGATCAGGTTCATTATTTATCATTGAAAAAGTTTCCTCAATAGTATTTTCCCAATCAAAACATATTTTTATTTAGGAGCTTTTGTTTATGGACCCCGGCAATACACTCCCCATGTTTATTTTGGCCCCCAGAGAACTTTACTTGGAGACCCCTGACATCGCTTCACTTCCCACAAACTCGTTTGAAGGAAGCACAGAGGTGCTTTCAGTGCAATGGTAGAAGTTAGCGAGGATAAGAAGTTGAGTAAGCTAAATAACAATGCACACACATGCGCGTCCTTGCTTGATATGGCTAAATATTTTCAGAAAATAAGTCCTACTAAACACCAGTATCAGATGTTCAAAATACACAATTTAGTGTAATGTACAATAGGATAAAGGGGAGGGGCAATAATTTGATACTTCAGGCTTACAATAACAAACAAGAGACTGAGGTAATATAACAGGGTGGAATTTATTTTTAACACAATGTTAAGAGTATTTCCAAGATGATACTATAACTACATGGAAGCTTAATGATTTGTTCATTCACCCATTGTTCTCATGACCAGCTTCATAAAGCGTTTAGCTACTGCCGTCAAACAGGTGCCTCTTTGCTCAGAGAATCCATCAGACAAAAATAAGATCTATGAAGAGTGGTTCAAAAAGTTGCAACATGGTGAATGTGAAAACTGCAAAGTAAAAACTCTCGGTATGACTATTGCTGTGAATAGACTTGTGCTGAAAACTCACTCCATCCCTTTAGTGCACAGTTTTAAGATCAGGAAGAAGGCACAGGTATAAAGTTTTGTGTTGCCGCCTTTTCCACAGCAGCTCAAATATTTCCAATGGTAAATACAATTAAGTTGGACAGATAAAAGTGGCAGAGGAAGACACTCGGAAACCTTTATACAAGAAAAAGCAGAAGGCGATTGTTAATTAGCAAAACGTATTTACACTTGTTACAGATAGACATTTTATAACACCTTTCAAGTCTTTAACAATATCCATAAAAGTTTGTCTCAACAGTGAGGTTATGTACAATTATATTAGTCTCCCTATAGCTAAAATCATTTTATAAAATTGTTTACATTTCCAATTAATTTAAAAAACAAGTCAACACACATTTCCTGAGTACAGTATGTTCAGCGCCAGTGTTCAATACTGCAGTCTGCCCGTAATAAGGCCATTAAAATCCATTTATAAAAAAAGAGGGAGAGGGTGCACCACTGTAACAGTTTATATCCAGGTGTTGTGAATCCTGTTAGGGTGAAACTAACCAGCAGCTTACGTTTGAAAAGAACAGGCGGATTGTTTTGTGTTTTTTGGTGACGAGGAGCAGGGTAACACACCACATCTTTAAAAAAAAAAGTCTTACTCAAGTGACACAATGGTTAGAGTAGGAAAGTGTATATGAACTATGCCAAAGGATGACTGTAAATTCACCTGTAGGTACACCCTGTCGGCTCAAATATAAAGGATCTTTTTGAGTCTATAGGTGCTTGTGCAGACCCACGGGGTTCTTAGCCAAAAAGAGAAAGCAACGCGATGACTACGATGAGAATCAAGATGGCCAGGCAAATTGCAATCCATATTTTCTTCTGCAAAAAAATAGTAGAAAAAAAAAAGAGAAGTCAAAACATGGACAAAAACGGTGCAACTTATCAGTAGAATTAGAGCTGCACAATACACTTAAAAATCTCTATGTTCTTCTGATTTTGGGTCAGTTGGGTTTTTGTCTTGTTTTAAAGGGACTATAAGGAGTTGAACAATGTTAAAATTATGTATTTTCCTCCCCCTACATGTTCCAGCAATGTCCTAATGTGTAGCATGAGCCCAGATCTATTCACCACAACTGCCTTGTCGTCATGCACAAGCTTAATATAGAAGCTGCAGTTACATGTATGACCTGAGGTGGCAGTAGTGAGTATAAAATGGCCAACTTGCATCTAGCCCCTTTAACATTGCAACTTTTTCTCATATTGTGCAGCCCTAGGTGGAATATATACTGTACCTTGCGTGCTTTTGACTGGTACGTAACAGCCTTTTCCGTGTTTATTTTTGCCTTTTCTACATAGTTGGAAGATTGTTTGATGTTTGATTCAATCCTGTCGACCATTTCTCCCTTTGGGAAAGAGTCTCAAATTAGAGCAACTAGAAAAACAAAACCATATTTAAACACATAAGATGATTTTGTCACCTGGGCCTCCACCTCCATGGCGAGGTACTGAAACATGTCGTGCAGGTCACGTATGCTCTTCTCCAGTTTCAGGATCTCGTCATGTCGGGATTCGATCTCATTTAGAGCCTGCTTCGTCGCTTGAGCATCACTCAATATCTGCAGGGACATGGAATATAGAAAATAAATTGGTATAAATGCAACTTATTAATACACATTCGCCAAGTTGAGCCAATAATCACATTTAACTTTTCATCAACATTAACAACAACCATCATTTAAAGCAATTTGATCTACCACTGATTGTCACAGGCTTTGTCCAATTTTGGCAAAGCGATTAGATCTGCAGGGGTTAGAATCCCGCCTCCTGAAGGTGCACACTGTCATTGTGTCCTTGGGCAAGACACTTCACCCACCTTGCCTCCAGTGTTTGTGTGCACAGGTGTATGAATGAAAGTGTGAATGGGTGAGTGGTTCCTTGCAATAAAGCGCTTTGAGTGCCTAATATAGGTGGAAAAGCTCTATATAAGTTGAAACCATTTACCATTTAGGTTTAAAATAAAGATTTAGTTCACAGTGCACGTTTAGCACATTTCCTGAACTTATACAAGAACCAGAACATGTTTAACTACATGGTGAGCAGGTTTTATACACACAATAAAACTGAACGGTTGGAGATATAATATTATAATTTGGTGTTTGCACAAGATAACTGCAGCTGTTTCGATTTGACTGGATTGCAATCGGTTATCTTGAACCCGGACTTTCACCTTTTACTTTCTTTCTTACCCAACTCAATGTCCAATTTGAGCGAAAATACTCTATGATTACAAGTTTACATTTAGCCTTTTGTGCTACTGTGAATGTGACAGTGGAGGCTCATTGTTTAAACTTAAAGGTATGAAAAGTCACTGTTACCCACATTTTGTGTGAAAACATCAGTTTGTCCTTTTTCCAGCATGGCATCAAGCTCTTCGTCTGTGACATTGTTCCCAGCTGCAAAATATCAAGAATCGATTAATAGAAATACTAAGTAACCCAAGAACGACTCTCTAAGAAGTAGGCAGATTTCCTACATTTACACCTATAGCTTATACTAGGGCTGAAACAACTAAACGATTAATCGACAACTAATCGATTACTAAAATAGTTGTGAACTATTTCAGTAATCGATTAATCGTTTTCTAGTAAACACAGACTAAAGTAGAGCAAAAAAGACATGACAATTATGTAATGTGGATGAAAACCTACTTTGTTTTTAAAGTTGGGGTCTGTAGTGTTTTGTACATCGTAAATGTCATAAATATCTGTCTTTGTCTCATCCAATCAGAAAGCAGAATTAGCACAAAGAGCCTCCCACAAACGTTTACTTTAAGTTTGCTCCATCAACATGTCCTCAAGTGCTGTCACTTTAGCTTTATGTGATAAAAAAATTGAAAAAATACAATTTCCATGCATCTTTCACAGCCAAGCGATTAATCGATTAATCGTAAAAATAATCGGTAGATTAATCGATTACCGAAATAATCGTTAGTTGCAGCCCTAGCTTATACGCAGACAGATATATACTCACTGATTTTGAGTTGCCTCTGTATCCTCTCCACATTACGATCCCTGTAATGGGCTTGGATTGTGTTACAGTGGCCCATCAACTCAACAAACTCCTTGGATAAAATGCCATGCTAAAAGAAAGAGCATAGAACATTTACACACATAAATAATATATACTCGTCTAAAGCATGCAAAGAAAAACATTATAGCCACCTGTGTTCGCTGCATTCGGATGTTTATAGGTATGTATTTCCCATCATCATCATCTCCTTTTTTAGGTTCAATGCCTTTGGAGTCAATGCACAATTTATCAGTAACAACCACAGACATATTAAACGTAATTAGTATCGTGATAAAATGAGCACATACTCTTAAGTTTTTTCTGTATTTGTCCCGCCTTTGTTTTGATCTCATCTCTCAGAGTCTGAAGCTCTTTCTTCATACCTAAGATAAAGTAAAAGCTGTGTTTAAATTTCGTTCATGTTACTAATATTGGGAAGTAATGCGAAAGACACTTACTCTCCTCTGGTAGAGCCACACCCAGGACTGTCTTCTGCTTGTTCTCAAGGTCAGAAACCATTCTCTTCAGACTCTGAAGGCCTTCATGAATTTCTTGAGCCTTGGGACAAAAAAAAAAATGGTGTTACATTTCAGTTCCTCATCTCAACACATACCTGAAACACTGCTATAAGGCGAAATCTATTTATATAGTATCTAACATCAAAATAAAACACGCACAGGTTGGGAATATAGGGATTTCCTCCTTCAAAGTTTTCCCTTGACCCACACCTTATTAAAAATACTTAAATCCATGACTTCAAATTTGTTTTTTCTCTCAACTTCTCCAGTCAGCACACAAATGCAAGTGTATATGAATGCGTTTCTCCTTTTAGTTTCACTTCATTTTGTGCAATTCCAGAAATCCCCCCATACACAACATTAAACGTCCTGCACATTTAATATTATGGTGAAAGAATAACTCAGGGAATCAACTAGTCAACGCACCTTTTTGAAGTAGGCTTCACTCTCCTTGTCCTCTTTGGCTCCAGAGGGTCCAGGTTTGATCATGAGCGCTCGGCCCTCCTCATCTTCATCCGAGGACTCAGCCTTCTGTGGTCATCGTTACAGGTGGAGACAGAGACAGAAAGGACCATTAAAGACAGTTGAATACACATATTCCTCATAAATGTCCATGTGCCACTGATGCACCAGCCTCTGCCCTGCCTCAACCCCTGGACAAGCCACAACGGAAGTCAATGCGGCAACACTTTTACAGAAGAGAGGCGAGCTCACACTTAATAATGCACTTTCTCTAAACGACATTGTATATTTTAGCAAGAGATCTACATTTAACAAAGACTATCTCGCCGGTCAATCACAACTTATCGGAGTTAGCAGGTTAGCATGCTACAGTCAAAGCTAGCCGCTGTCTTGGAAACTCACATTTCCCAATTCTTTTGTTCGGTCCCGCATTTTTCACAGTGACAGCGGTGCAAGTCAGACAGGAACAGCGCGGATCTGTCCCAAAAGAAAAGGTCAGGTGTTGTGAAAATGAGACACTAAGCGTAAACTTTGCTAAATGTCATTCAACTAGAGAAACTTCAGTGGGCAAGCTTCTTCTGTTGTTTCGGTCCGGATACTCCACAGCACCCCCTGTTGGCGACAAGAGGAGTTGCCGCCACAGCGTCAAACCAGCACTCCAAGAGAAATAGAAACCTAACATCTTTAATACATATAATAATATAATCTAATAATAAAATATATATCAAACAAAATATCTTTAAGGTTGAGTTGTATATCTATTGTAAATTATCTATTCACAAACAGATTGATGTCTCTCCAAATACTTGTACAATGTCGAATGTTTATAGCGGGGGTACTTAAAGAAACAGGCCACCATTTTTCCATACTGAGATATGTTCTTACCTGAGCTTAGACGAGTTGATGCGTATCTGTCTGGTGTTTGTGCGTGCCCTGTGTGTAAGAACATTCCCAGAACACATGACTTATTGATTCTACAGCACCATGACAAAATGAGCAAAGAGGGTCAACATTTAAACGATATTTGGATATTACACAGGGTAGCATCTATGCAAAATCTTTACCATACATTCTTATGGGTAACAAAAGATTTTTTAGGTAAAAGCCACACAGAGTTCCATTCAATATCATTAAATAAATTGTCCCACACAATAGGATACAGATGTTAGTTTTCTTATGGAGTCTCTTATGATTTGTTTTGACACTTAAGAAGGGGTCAGAATTACCAATATATAACTCTTGGGATGAATCTACTGTAGGATTGTGAACATAAGTTGACATCAGTATTTTGACACCCGACGGAATAGCGTCAAAAACAATTGATTCCATTGGCACCACTAGGAAATGATGCATATGCAAGAATTCATCGTAAGAATACGTTACACCGCTTTTGTTAGTCAATTGATGTATAAATTATGCCATTGTTAACCCATTTTTGTAAGAAAAGTGATTTGTGCTTGAAGCATAAGTGCCGCGATGAAACATGACGTCACTCCTCCATAGGAAGAGCGACGACTCATTATCACGAGTTTTGTGAGATCGTGCATTACCCTGTCCAGTCTTTGACTGGGAAGAACATAAATCGGCGCCTAACCGACCACTAGTTATTATAACCATGGATTGACGCAAACAGTTTCATAAAACGCTGTGCTGTGAATAGAGACTTTAATGACAAAATCTTGTACATTAATTTTACTTACAAGAATTTAGGGGAAACATAGTATGGGTAAACCTTCATAAATTATAGCTGACAGAAAACTTTTTGCTTTACGTCTTGCAGCCACAAGGTGATGCTATGTGCCTATGAATAGGTACTACCGATTGCATTTAATAGACCCAAACAATAATGTCCTTATGGGTCCAGCTAAAAATGTGAACACACAGAAGAAGAAGAAGAAGAAGAAGAAGAAGAAGAAGAAGAAGAAGAAGAAGAAGAAGAAGAAGAAGAAGAAGAAGAAGAAGAAGAAGAAGAAGAAGAAGAAGAAGAAGAAGAAGAAGAAGAAGAAGAAGAAGAAGAAGAAGAAGAAGAAGAAGAATGCAGTTTCATTGGTAATGGAGGCACATTCCCTCACCTTTATAGCTATTTTAAATTCCACAGTAGTTTTAACTGTTTAGGTTATATGGATGAATTTGATTGATAGAGTAGATAGATATTTAAAATCAAAGGAACAGGCCACCATTTTTCCATACTGAGATATGTTCTTACCTGAGCTTAGATGAGTTGATGCGTACCTGTCTGGAAGAGCGTGGTCGCTTCTAACTTCACCCCTTTTGGAGCTATATAGGAATATGCTGCAAGAGGCCAAATGCTAACAACATCTTTGGTCTTTTTGCGTGACTGAGGACACACAGTTCTTCCATACTGTGATATGTTCTTACCTGAGCTTAGACAAGTTGATATGTCTGGTCATTGTGCGTGCCCATGGAAGAGCTTGGTCGCTTCCAACTTCACCCCGTTTGGAGCCATAGGAATACATTGGGAGAGGCCAAATGCTAACAACATCTTTGGTCTTTTGGCGTGACTGAGCGCACGCACACAGACCAGACAGGTATCAACTCGTCTAAACTCAGGTAAGAACATAGGCTACCTCAGTATGTAAAAAAGCGTGTTTCTTTAAAGGGTTTCAAATATGATTTTAAAACTGACTAACCCATTTAGATTGGACAAGTTCATACCCACTTTGTTTGTGCTTTAGATTATTATTAAACCTATACATTTGAAATTCTGTAAACAATGCGAAGACAAAAACAACAAACCTGATTTCATTGTTTTTGTAATTCACGCGCACCTCAGAACTCCATTTCCCAGAGTGCACCGGGGCAGATCTTCGTGTCGCCAGCAGAGCGCTGTCAGCGCAGGGCGAGGGAAAGGACTGGTCCAGCAGCAGCAGCATCTGTTGTAGCAGCGGAGCGGTGCGGTGACGGAGACCCGGGGCTCGGCGACAGAATGTGGGGAAATTAACCGCGTCCAATCCCGGTCGAGATGCACGGAGCGGCCACCTGAAGTGTGCCCCCGCTCCGCCCGACACACACCGCTGCGGAGATCTGACTTCACACCATCAATGAGATAATGTGGAGCGCCTGTACCTCTCGGTGGTAAAGCAGAAAAACACAAGATGAAGAAGCAGTTCAATCGAATGAGACAGCTCGCCAACCAAACAGTGGGCAGGTAAGGGGCAACCATTGTCTCCTCATAATGTGTGTGTTTAGCCTACTTTTATCTGTTCAATGGTTTTTTTGCCCGCCATCATTCAGTATTTTTTTTTTAATGGTGCGTGCTGTTTCTGCCGCTCAGCTGGTACGTAAATACGCACAGAGCGGGAGCTGTCACTGTAGGTCACGTTTGCAGAGGGCTATCAGCTGAGTGATTGATTGAAGCCAGCAGGGAGGAACATGCTGAGCTGATAGAGGTACCCGGGTTCATCCAGGGAGCCTCTACTCTCCAGCATTCAACCCTGGACAGCCTTTATCATGGAGATGGCAAAAAAGTCACAGAATAGAGTTCATGATGCAGAAGGGATAGGCTTTTAGTTTTGTGCAGTTTTTCATTAAATGCATTGGGAAACGTTGCAATAGTATGGATTTTGTGTTTATATGTCAAAATGGCAGAAACTGTGTGTTGAAATACTGTACGCTGGTCTATGCATAATTGTTCTAGGCTGCACTGTAATACCCTAATCTCTGAGCAGATGAGGGCAAAAGGCCTGTCACAAATAATCACTGTGTCAGCTCATTCAGTCGATAGGCATTAGATGAGAAAGTTTAACATTTCTGGCTCTATATTTAGCATCTGAATTTCTATGGTGCATTTAAGTCAACAGTGACATCCTTACTGTGGTATAACACATGTACACTGTGCGGGGTCGTAGTTGAGTCAATTGTGGGCTGGGTTGGTTGAGAAAACTGTAAGGTGGTGGTGGATTGTTGTTTGGATCGAAAAACAAAGTATGGAAGTTTGAATCATTCACAGTGAACGTCAATAGCAGACTGTAGGAACAGGACTGACTCATGAGGTTTTGATGGCTTCTTAATCTGGGAGTTTGTCGAGTCCAGAATGAGTTTCCCTGAAAGATGATGACACACCAGGGCTGAGAGAGTAAGTGATTAATCCAGGCTAAATCCTGACTGCATGAGATAGTAAGCGAGTAATACAAGGCTATACAGTAGGTCCAGATAGCTTGGACAGCTGTACATCACATTACAAGTTACTTTATGGTGACCAGGGCTTCGAAAGCACAATATATGTGTAAGTTATGTTTATGGTTAATATGTCTGCACTTACTGGACCTATCAACATGGAGCAAAAACTGGTGCAACGTTCAGCATGTTATCACAAGTTAACTTTGCATTTTTTTCACTGTAGTATTTAAAAAAAACAAAAAGATGAAACCAATGATAAGGTTCAACATGCAAAATGTAAATCATCTGCAATTATAAAACTTTCACCGCGTGGAAAGCCCTACAGCAAGACTAATGAACTGGCTATGATTATTATTATCACCAATGTGAGAAATATCTTTTTGGATATTTCTTGGAAAAACTATGAATCATCCATAGATTTCTGATGAAACAAATGTCAGCCTCTTTTATGTCAGGAGTTGTAGCCCAATATTGTTTTACCTTTGTTTGTCAACCCCACCCTTTAACTGTAAATGAACGTCCATGGCCAATGTCAACACTGTGCCTTCAGCAATTTGGATCAAGTGGTTGCAATCCTTTGTGGCGATTGCATAACATAAAAATGTACAGAAATAAGTTACAGGAAGGTGTACTGTATAACATAATAATAGGTTATGGCTAAAAGTCGAGGATGATCTTTCATTATTTTATGTTATTTATGATTCAACCAAGCACTTAAACACATAAAAAACACAGTATACAGCCCTTATACTGTCTTGTTTTGTTATGAACAATCTTCCTGTGTCTATCTTGGGATGTTGATCTTTTATTCATTAGGTGGCAAACTGGTTTCTATAAATTGCCTGTGGTGAATGTATGCGAGAGTGACTGGTTGTCACATTGTCAGTATCTTATACAGGCCTGGGTCTTAAAGCAGCACTAAGTAACGTGTTTACCTTAATAAATCCTTCTCGTAGTTTCTCTGGGGATAATACAAGTGTTAATGGGATGATTGTGGAGGTCTTTCATCTCCCCCTGGTGTCTCTGGCCAGAAAACCACAATTGCAGCTTTCCCTGCACCAGGTCCGAGGCGCAATACACACTAATGAAATCACGAAGAAGAAGCTAACAGGCTAACAGGCAAAGCTAGCTGCGGGCTAGCACCGCTTAAACAGTATTTACAGCCAAGTTTCAGTGAATTTTTTTGTTACAATATCCCTTTGTCTTTTCTGTCAGCGTAGTATTTACTCTCACGGACATTTAACAAGTTAAAAAACGCAACATGCTACGACACCTGCAGTGGCGCTTATGGCCTCTAGGGGCAGGAGTAACTTAGTACTGCTTTAAAGCCCACTGTCTCTGGGTGCCCTGCCTAAAGTTCACTCTTTCTGGGACATGCATTGGCATTGAAATGAGTTGATGAATCAGTAGATAGATGTTATTAGTTTGGTTTATGGTCTCTAGTATTTTTTCTACTTAACACTTTTGCATCTTTTTGTTTCAACCCATTTCATGGTGAAGATGTTTATGTTGCAACATGGCCATTACCTTTGACTGTTTTAGCCTCCTTCTATTTTGCATGTGGTCATATAGTAAACTCATTGATTTACAACTTCCCTTGCTCCCGTCTAGCCAGACAGTGTCTTCTCTCAATCAGATTGAAATCGCAGTTTGAGCTGCTACAATTAGCAGAGCCTGAAATCATTTCGGTAAATATAATCATGGCTCCAAAGTGAGACATGTATTGTGCAGCGAGTGAGAGTAGATATAAAGCTTATTGTCAAATGTTCTTTACTATGTGAAATGTACAATTATAGAAGATGGCTTTGAACTTTTGTTTTTGAAATGCTTGTGCTGCTTGAGGCTCGTGGTTTGCCTAATTACTGTATGTCCTGGAAACCCTGGGTGTTAAATGTCTCCATGGAGTTCTGTTATGTATAAAACCTGCAATTTCAGATCTACAGAAATGCTCTCAAATTGCATGTGATATTTTAACCTTGCAGATCATTTAGTTCTTCAGAGTGTATTTTTTTTATTGTGTGTAATGTGTCTTTTCCCATAATTGTTCAACAGTGCCTTGTTTTCTTTGGCTGACACACATTGGAAACAGATGAAGCTGGCACAGGGAGGTTTTCATGCCTTGTACCCCTCTCACCCCTGTCTGAGTGCAGGCAGGAGGTAGTGATCAATAGGAAAAGTATTACCTCTGCTAATGCCCACCCGAGTAGTCTTGGCAGAGCTGCAAGAAATCCCTAAGCAGCATTTATCAGCTCCTAAAAAGTGACTGAAAGTGTAGCCGGAGGTGAGCGAGACTAGAAGCTTAATGTGTTTCAAACGATAAAACCAATTATTTGGAAAAACTATATGACTGCAAGATGATTATGTAATGCTTGTTTATTCTAAGCTCACTCAGGCGTGTCTCTTCAATAATGAGCTGTAACCTGTATTAGAAGATCAGGAGCAGAAGGTGCAATTAGTCATAGTTAGACTCCCACACTTTGCCGACCATTGGGCACAGAAGGTAATGTGGTCATATTTCTATCACGACCTTGCAGCCAACCCCATTTTGTTTTTGAGGCGAGTAGGCACCAGGTGAACGCGACCTTAAATATCCTCCCATTTGGGGACTCATAATAATTGCATGGCTCTGATTTCATGCAAGGGGACCAGTGTTAATTCTGACAACATATTTTATTTTAGACGAGATTTAGTCAAGAAAAACTTTTCAATTTTAGTCTAGTTTTAGTCGACTAAAATTGCAAGTAAATTTAGTCGACTAAATTTAAGACTAATTTAGTCGACTTTGCATTTATAATATTCATCATAATCATATTTAATCTTGTTCCTCTGCTTCATGGAGCTGCTCCACATGAACAAAGCTCAGAGCTGCTCCTTTGGCAGAGAATTTAAATGATATGAGGCTCTTTCAGACGGTCAATAGAAGTTTGGATGATTTTAGTCTCTCCTTTTCATTTTTATTTAGTCTTATTTTAGTCGACTCAAATATCTGGACATTTCAGTCATAGTTTTAGTCTCATGAGAAACTTTTAATTTAGTTTTAGTCCAATTTTAGTCGGAAAAAACATCACTTTGACTAAAATTAAGACTAAATATTTTAGTCGACGAAATTAACACTGAAGGGGACTGTCCCACCATACCAGTCCCAACCACAGATAAACCCCAGCAAAACGTTACAGGATTGGATTTTGGAAGGGCTGTTATAAAAGCAAAATAAACTGTACCTTAATCAGATGCTGGGTTAGTCAGTTACATTTATTCCAGCAATTTCAGGGGTCGTTGCAAAAATATAACCGGAAATATGACAGAAATAGTGGGGGAAAGCACATATTTGCAACACTTGGCTTGTAGGAGGAACTGGAGTAAGTTGAAGAGGAGCCAACAGTGGCACAATGAGAACACATACTTTAATTAATGGATAATTTGTCATAATCACCTCATTAAAACCGTCCCGTACACAATCCCTATCCCACATAAGCTCTGCTCTCGAATCGGTCCCTCCTCACTATAGTTAACTTCCCCATCAGGGTCATTCGTGTCCGCCGAAGTGTCCTATTGGCCTTATAACTCTAGCCCTAACTAAAACACACACGCCCAGCGGCTCCTATAAAGCTTCTCCATCAGCTTGATATGGCTGCATTGCTCCAGTTAAAGGTATATAGGTCAAGCGAGGTTCAGACTCAAAGTTAAATTTATCTCCAAAACAGTCGCTCGCCGCGTTAATCCACCGTAATGCTATGTAAACTGAATGAAATCGGCAGAAACAGGGAGGCCTAATCCTCTTCCAGCTGCGTCACTCCTACAACTCACTCACTCATTCATAGCATTTGTGAACACTTTTGACAGTGAGTGGTTAAAGTTGTGTACAGCGTGATCACTAATGCAATCTTTACACAGGTTAGGTTTTCTACTCGCCACGTCTCAGAGCAAATACAAAGAAACGACTAGAGCAAAAACGGGATAAGGCAAAGTTAGGGTTCAGCCTTTTAAAGTGCATATGACAGGCTTAAGGGTTCATGACTCATTTAGACGGTGAACTATTGTAAGTAATAATTATCGTTTTATTTCAGTGAAGCAGAAAATCTTAACCCTTTAACCCCCACAAAACTCATCTAAGCTTGATCCTTGTTTTTATTATCATGTTTTAGTCATTTTTTGTGTGCCTTTTTTATCACGTTTTCATTGCTTTTTTGTTTCTTGCCATATTTTTTCCACGTTTTTGTCACATTCTCAATGTTTTTTTGGCGCAGTTTTTTGTGTGTGTGTGCGTGTAATGTAACTGTGATCGAGCCACAAAAAAATGTGACCAAACCAGTCAAAAAATAAACAAAAACGTGATGAAAACACAACCAAAAAGAGGAGAAAACATAAAAAAAAGGAAGAGGCTTAGATGAGTTTTGTAGGTCTTAGCTTTCAAATGAGGCATTACACATTCTGTGCTCTGTAAAGGTGGGGGTTAAGAGGTTCATAAAGAAATGTTGGGAATAAAATGTGTTTTTATTTTTAAGCTACAGACAGGAAGCGACGGGGTAAAATTCCATACTCATTTCCCTTTGGCATGACATGGTTGGCACGGCAACAGTTCAAAATGGTTTGCCTCTACCTATGTCACTTCCTGTCAGTGTCCAATAAGGAAGTGAAACTATAAACATTACAAACCGTGGTCAAACTAAAGAAAGCTGGGTACAATATTTAGCAAAATCTTAAAGTGTTCATTTTTATACTCACTACTGCTACCTCAGGTCATGCATGTAACTGCAGGTTCTATATTAAGCTTGTGCATGACGGCACTTCGGACCTGAAGTAACAGCTTTTTGAGTGATTGAGCAGGATTTTAGAGGCAGTTGTGATGAAAAGGTCTGGGCTCATTCTACACATTAGGACATGGCTGGAACATGTAGGGAGAAACTTTGTATAGTCATTTTAAATATAATTGTGTTAATGTGTCTTATGCGCTTTAACTGTGGGTAAAGCTGCCCATCAGTCAATTAGACTTGTCCCAGATCAAGACTGCAGCGTCTTCTCCAAAAAAAAGGTAGATAGGTGTGGGCACTATGCGGCAAAGGAAAGTACTGTCTAGTTTTCTTACTAAAAGTGTCTGTGTAAAGTTAGCAGCAGTAGTGGAGATTATGAATGAAGGTTTAACAGTGAGAAAAACCCGTTGTGAGCTGCAAAAAATAGTCTCCATTCCTTTTCAATGGGAAATAGCCTTTTTTTTTGTTCTATTCTGCAAGCGACACAATTATGTTGTTGTTCGAACGAATTACAAATCAGTGCCACAAATAATTACTGTCACTCCATCAGCTTTGAAAATGGACCAGAGTGAATGGTGCTCTGGCTGCTCTTAATGACTTCACCGTGAGCTGGATTTCCATTTTGTGTGTTGTGTTGTGCCCCGTTATAGTCCGCAACAACAAATAGTTACTGTGTGATTGATGGGTGGGACCTGTGACTAATGAATCCCAGAGCTTCTCAGTGGAGCCTGACAACAGCTCGAGCCACTGACAGCAGCTGGACCGGCCTGTCATTTCCCCTTTTTCACCATGAGCCAGAGCAGAGGATGTTATCGCCGAGCTTGTTAAGGCAGAGTTCAGCGAATGCAAGATGGACACTGGAATGCAGAGGCGACTAGTACTCAGTTCTTTCTTGAGTAATTATTTTGGTCACTATACTTTATACTTCGTCAATAAATTCAACGCAAAGTTACTCTCACTTTAACATTTTAGCGACTCTATCCACCTCTGCTGGAATGCATGGATGCAAGTCTTGTTGTTCTGCAGTTTTGCAATAGTGATTTCTGATTTAGGTTCTATAATAAATATTCCTTGTGCACCTTTTAAAGGAACAGGCCACCATTTTTACATACTGAGATATGTTCTTGGCTGAGCTCAGACGAGTTGATGCGTACCTGTCTGATGTTGTTAGCATTTGGCCTCTCCCAATGTATTCCTATAGCTCCAAACGGGGTGAAGCTAGAAGCTACCACGATCTTCCACGGGCGCGCACAAAGACCAGACAGGTACACATCAACTCGTCTAAGCTCAGGGAAGAACATATCTCAATATATAAAACCGGTGGCCTGTTCCTTTAAACAATGTCCAGAGGCACTAAAATTGAAGACTGAAATTGAAATATGAATTGAACAATCCCCATGTTTACATCTATAAGCTACAAGTTAACCGGTTTCATATGCAATAAAGCCCCATGCACTGTGATTTTTATGATGTTGCAGTGCCTAATGTGAATAAATACTTATCTAATTGTGCTGCCCCACTGGACTGAAGCTGCATCATTAAAAGCAGCATGAAGCCTATTATTAGATTTGGGACATTTTCATCAGAATAAAATTGAATAATCAAGCTTATTACAGTGTTCAGTTTGTAAGTGTGTTCATTCATAACACAGTCAAGTTAATGAGAGTCATTTTGTTGGTAATCACTTAAAAAGTGATGATTTCATTTCTTTGGGCTTCAGCAGCTTGACAGATCTGATCCCATAGGCTTGAAATTGCCACAGTTCATTCTGTATCCTCAGTCGTCTAGCATTGGTGCTTTGAGTTTAAGATTATCATGTGCTGCTCTCCTCACCTGTCAGAGAGTAAAACACTCCACATGTAAACAACCTTTTACATGCAGTCATGGCAATGGTCCAATAATATACAATTGTTTGTGCAAACTTACTGCTGGGTAAATCTCACCTGACAGTTTTAACTTTGCACATTGGAATCATGCTGTTTTTCTCTCACCCGCTGATATAGCTCTGATTAGCTGTCACTGAGCTCAACATTACATTCTGTTCCGAAACTGGCAGAAGCAATAGCTGTCAGGCGCAGTAGTAAACAATATTTTCCCCTCGTACATGTGACCCCAAAAGGTAAAATTAATTAAAAAAAACTGGTAGTCCCACTGGATTACTGCAAGATTTCAACATGCTGCTTACCTTTAACACATTGAGTGCCGCTGTTGAGTGTCAAACATCCACTATTTTTCATGATATTTGTAGCACCATCGGTGAAAACAGTTTAATTCTATGTGCCTCAGTTCCTGAGAAAAACGGAGAAATCCTAAACTAAACAGAGTTTAGTATGGATCAAAATCACATATTTTTTTCTAGATTCTGAGATAATTAGTATTTTATGCAACGCTCTCCTTTCTGATTAACTCCTCTCTCCACCTCTCTCCTCCTTTCTCCTCTGGCGCTAACGTTATGGGAAGAGGCAAATGCCTAAATATATTTGTTTCAAGTCAATTTTCAAGGACAACACTGTTGACACGTTTTGAAACACCGTGTGTTGCCGTAGATCGATCGCTCGATCACGTGTGCATTTAAACAGCCTGGTCCTCGGATTGAAGACTTAACCCGGCTGTTTCTCAGTCGTCCATGGATCAATTTTGACCATTTAAAAACTCAGAGACATGTTTAAATCTCCACTGTTTCGATCTGTACATGTGAAGCCGCTCTGCTTTGTCAAATGTGCTCCAGAGAGCGAGAGAGAAGTGTCGGGTTTACAGCTGTTCGCTACGCAACACCACGCCCCCTGCGGACCAAAAAAAAAAGAAAAGAAACGCAATAATATATATGAAATGTCCAGATCTTGACTTTTTACAAGATTTCATCTTAATGTATTTCACTTCTGTTCATCACAGAGCTCCCAAAATCACATAAGGTGTATTAGAGTGTCTAGTTTAATAATAATAATAATTAAAAAAACAGCAAAAACATTTTTTTCCGTTTTTGATACTCAGTGTGTTAAGTGCTGCCTAGTGAGAGTTTGAATCAATATTCTCATGCTGCACAATATATTGCAAAAAATATTTTATCACAATATTAGGTGATGCAATATCAGTATTGCAAGAAGCCACAATATATCACAGCATCACTCATCGAGATCGACTGTGTTTTATCATATTAGCATATTGAAAGGTACAACAATATCGTGCAGCCCTACTCTCAATGAATCAATCAAACTGTAGTAGCTTCACTTTGTCGCAAAAGTTGTGAAAAAGATTGACTCCTCAAGGTATATCACAGCTGGTGCTTTCATCTAACCTTGATTTGTGTCATATTTCTCTCAATATACGTCTGCTTTCATTTCTATCCTCTGCAACAACATCTGTATAAAGCTATTGTTCAGTTTTACCTGGTGATTTGTGCATGATTAATTGAACAACCTTGAGACACGTATCCTATAAAGTCCTTGTTTCTTACCTTTATTATTTACAATACCAGTTTGTTGCATAGATTTAGATCAACTCTGCTGCCATTTCTGCCTGGAGAGAAAAAAAATCCAGTTTTTCACTCTCGCGAACGTTGACCCTGCTGACTCCCCATCAATAACTATTAATATTTCACATTCCCTCTGTTTAGCACAAATGAAGACCTGTTGTCGTGTCCATCCATCAGATTTGTACTAAATGGATGTGCGCAGACGAACATAAATTACAATAATCTCTCGTTGGCCGCGGTGCCATTCACTTACAGTGTAATGAAGCCATTTGTCAAGCACGCTGCCTCTGCTCACATTGTACTCATGTGCGAATACCCACAACATCCGAGATACCCGTTTATCAGAAACATAATTAGTATTCACACAGCAGCGAGTCCATGCATCATTTAGGTAGGTGTTTATGATTTGCAAAGGTGCCACAGTAATGCTCACGGCTGAAGGCTAAACCGGGGCTACGCCTAACAGGACCTGACATAATGACATTAGCTTCTTCACGTGCCGCACCTCCCCGAGCAGCGAAGAGGTTTCGGAGACGCAGTGCTCGGCGGAGCTTGTATCGTCAACATCATCGCAGGCGCCATTAGAGTCGGTGGGTGGCACTTGGGTTCAGGAGTGAGAGATCGGTCCGAGCCAGTGAAGCAGGCTTTGCATAATCAATAAAGCACTCCCGTCTTTAAATAGAAGGTTATGAGCTGCACGTTGGCCTGTAGGGGGTTTGATTGCACCGTGCAGGCTTTCGTATAGGCTCTGTGCCGGTGTCGGTGTTGCAAGTTTGATTTCCAGTTTGCTAAATGTGTTTCACTACTATGTGAGGCCACGTGAGATTCAGCCCAGGAGCTGAGGGACATGAATTTCCCTGCAAACCTTTCATAGTTAATGGGATAGAAGAAGAGCATGCAATAATCTAAAGCTTAACAGGAGTTACGTGCATCTCCCTCTCAAACTCTTCTGCAAATATCTAAACTACATGTCGTAATCCCATCGCATATAGATTATTTAGTTAGTTTCACAGCCAATATATGGACTTCATGATTAAAATTGCAAATAATTGTTCTCCCTCTTTAGCGCTGTAACTCAAATACCTCAGCATTTGTCCCTCTCCGCTGCCCCTTTGCCTTTTTAAAACCGCCTCTAATCCCCTGCTTCTCAAACCCATCACGTCTCTTCCTTTTCTTTGGTCTCTCATTCGGACGTCAGCTCTGTGTCTGTGCCTTTGTCGAAGTGCTGCACCTTCCTTTAATGATGCCTCGCCAGTCCTGCTCAAAGGCAATTAGCTTTGAAAGGGAGAGGCTCGGGCGGCTCTCCGGTCTAAAATAGCTAACCTTTATGTATTCATTATGCAATCCCTTTATACCTACAATACCTTAATGGCCTATTGTAATCCTTATGCAAAAGACTTCAGGATCGAACAATAATATGTGGCAGGTTTTGTTACACCGCTGTTTGCTTTACACGTTGTTGATAGCTTTGAGTTTGTTTTGAAGTTTGAACTCTGTGATCCCTTGGCTTTTTGCTTCATGCTACAATGGTTAGTCATAGGTTTGTGTGAGAAACTTCTCAAACTCTTATGAATTATTGGACCTGTAGTTGCATCATTTTTGTCTCTGTTGAAATGGCACTCGAGGGAACATGCAGTCATCATACATAGGAAACATACTTTCCAAAGTAGATGGAAAGTCAGCAATGGGATCTCGAGGGAGGAGCCATATCTCAGGTTTATTAGCGAGCTTTACATCAAATAACAAACTACCCGTGGCAGAAGTTTACGTTTTGCACTGATTTTTGGATTATGACCAATAGTTATGCAAGTTTTGATTACATTTTCCTTGCAACAAAGGATAAGGCTTGTTGTCAATTCCCTGTTATTGTATTATAACTACTAATTAGGACATTAAAAATTAAGCTTAAGGAGCAAATTGCGCTATAATATTGTCTATTCATGTGGGAGGTTATTCAGGAGGCGTTTTCTAATTTGCCAAGACCAGCCCCGAGCAGTTTGTTTTTCTAATGATTATTTATTTGCTTTCCAATTATGAAGCTATTAACTGTGGATTAATATTTACTCTAGCATCTAAACAGATCCGCTTCCTTGTGTCAAATGTGCTTTGTGCCTAAAACAGTTAAGCACAGCAGTCATATGCAATATAAATGTTATTGACCTACTATTAATATTCCAATTTGGGGATTTGTGTCACTTGACCTGCCCTGTTGCCGCGGCAACGTCACTCACATCCTGCAGTGACGGTGACAAACATTAGCTCAGCTGTGACCAGCACCGGCTTCACTTTCAAAACTCTCTCACACCCCGTGGACTTTAACCTGCCCCAGTCAGGAAGTGACATCACAGGGGCTCGCCGCTCCTACGCTCCCGCTGGGCTGAGACTCCACAAATAGACACTCGTTTTGAGGTTTTCCAAATGTGTGTAGGGAAGGTCTATAATTGTCTCTATGATTAATGTTTTTTAAGGTCCTGGGTTCCACTCCCGGATGAGCCCCCAACTGTTACAACCCAGCTCTGCTAGGATAGAAGTTGTAATAAAAGATGTAGAATGGATAATTAAAGTTGTAATTTATTAAAAGGAGTGTACGGTAAATTTAACGAAGGGTGACAAAATATTCAAACAAAAGGGGATATTTACAAGGTTAACAAAACTGTAACCTAAACTAAGACAACATAAAGTGAACTAATAGAGTGTCACTTGATTCCACGTCACCACAAAGTGAACATCCCAAGAAGTGACACAAACACAATACAGAGTAGCATGCTGGCCACAAAGACCAGCAGCCCTGAATATCCCAAAGTGTGGTCTTTTAGGTGTGGCTGGCACCAGGGGGTTGACTGGGGCCAGGTGTTCAGATGCCGCACCAATCAGGACCGAGCTTGAAACGAGTCCACCAATCCCAGGCCAGGGCTCACACAACCAGGTTTTCATGGAAGACAACAAATTAGCCACACTAAAACTAATACAGAAAGGAAGGAGACTGGAGGCCTGGAGCCAGAACACTTTTGTTTTTGTACAATGAAAAGCATGGGATTCAACTTTAAGCAATGCCTGGTAGTTGACTTAAAGGGACTATACAGAGTTTAAAAATGTTAAAACCAAGTACTTTCCTTCCCCTACATGATCCAGCCATGTCCTAATGTGTAGAATGAGCCCAGACCTGTCCACCTCAACTGCCTCTAAAATCCTGCACTGTCACTCAAAATGCTGTTAATTCGGGTCCGAAGTGCCGTCATGCACTAGCTTAATATAGAAATTACACTTACACGTTAAAACCCGAGATGGCAGTAGTGAGCATAAAATGACCAACTTGCATCTAGTCTCTTTAAATGACCAAGTTAGTAAAACTTTTTTTTTCACTTAGAAGCATTTTTGTTTTCCAAGTCTTTTCTCAATTATTTAATCACGCACGGGGGACAGGCCTTTCTCTGTCAAGTCTGCATGTTGCTACGGTTTCCCTTACCACTAAAAACATGCACAATCGGTCATATGCAGACACGAGACCAGCTGCACCTGCCGGCCATGTGTCAACAGCTGTGTTGATTATTATTGGGATGCACTTTTCAGACGCTAGTAATAACAAATCGTTCTGGTCAAAATTCTGAAGCATAAGAGTCAAATTAAACAAAGAGTCATACATGAAAACACTGAATAAAAAGCCATTGTTTTTATTAATAATATGCAAATTTTACCGATAGGGTCCCCTATGGAGCCAGGATGAATGAGAGTGTGTGTACTTATATAGTTTTCTTTCAGTCATCATGGTCAGTTTGGGTATTATTAGATCACCTTAATTAATTTTGTGTCTTGTTTTGGCAGATTAACCATTCAGAGCCAAATATGTAATAACCTTTTGCTGCAATAACAAGTATTTCTGATTAAATAGTTTGAGATCACCTGTGAGTTGCGTGTCTTCAGCAGGAATCATGCCTGATACAAACTGTAAAAAGTTAATTTGTTGTTATTATATGCGCCGCCTTTTAGTATTCCCAGTGCGCGTCTCACTTGATGGAGTACAGTCTGTGCCCTTGTTATTTCTGCATTATCTAGCGCTCTGCAAAGTCTGTCTCTCCCTTCATTGCACGTTTAATAGAAAGTTAGGAGCTATGTTTCTTCGGCTGGTTTTTGTGCCTTGTGTCCAATTTATAATGGGGCAGATTTTTCACTGCACTCAGAGTTTGGCCTTGCACGGGCCTGGGGGAATTGGATTGCGGCCTTGGAGCACATGACATAATTATTTTGATTTTTTCCCGGCTCATATTTAATCAAAGAGAGGACACATTAGAAGAAAACACAATTAAGACTCGCGTATCTCATACAAATGGCATTGCTTTGACCTTATAAGTCTGTAGAGGTGAAACTTTTGTTATGTAGCTCAGGATGCTTTGCTTGGCTGCCATGTTAGGCGATATTGCATAATAATATTATTTTATTTAATGGAACGGGCCACCGTTTTTCCATCTTGAGAAATGTTCTTACCTGAGCTTAGACGAGTTGATGCGTACCTGTCTGGTCTCTATGCGTGTCCGTGGAAGAGCTTGGTCCCTTCCAACTTGACCCCCGTTTGGAGCTATAGGAATATCCTGGGAGAGGCCAAATGCTAACAACATCTTTGGTCGTTTTGCGTGACTGAGTGCACGTACAAAGACCAGACAGGTACGCATCAACTAGTCTAAACTCAGGTAAGAACATATCTCAGTATGGAAAGACGGTGGCCTGTTCTTTTAAAACAAAGTGTTCTCCACAATTCAATGGACCTTCACAAATATAACAGATGTCAGATAAAATATAACCACAGTAACACCACAGTAGAAAAAAAATAACTCTTTTAACTTCTGATTTGAACTACTAAGATTGTAGTATCAGAAATCAGTGAAACTGAAAGGCCAGAGTAACGTTTGCAACCTTAAATTCTCCATTGTTGTACTATAATGCACAACATTATCGACCATCTTTCCCAAATTGCTTTCTATAGAGATACTAGAGATGGATGTGAATAGGAAATCCACAGGTTCGAGTTATGATCGTTGAACTTGTTAAAGCAGAACTTGTTCACCTTGATAAATCCTTTTCGTAGTCCCTCTGTGGGGTACTACAAGTGTTGATGGGATGATTGGGGGGTCTTTCATCCCCCCGGTGTCTCTGGCCAGAAAAGCCCCAATACACACTAATGGAATCACGAAGAAGAAGCAAACAGGCTAACGGGCAAAGCTAACTGTGGGATAGCGCCACTTTAGCAGCATTTACAGCCAAGTTTGAGTGACAAAAATGATCTCCATTGAGTAATTGGGTTGTGGCACAATGTACAATATCCCTCTCGCCCTTTATCTTTTCTGTCAGCGTAGTATTATCTCTCACTGGCAATTAATGAGTAAAAAAACACAACATGGTACGACCCCTGCAGTGGCGCATGTGGTCTCTAGGGGCAAGAGTTATTTAGTTCTGCTTTAAGAAAAATGGTCAGATTTGTAATAGGGTGATGTTCTCTTTGTTCATACAGTTTACTAATATGTCGCTGTCAGCCTCTCCAGCTGTTTAGTGTCTCTCTTTAGCTGCTCTCGTGGCTTGTCTCCGTGTGACGTCTGTTAAACTTTAATGTGGAGTCAGCCGCTGAGCTCTGGTGTCACTGTCACTGCCCCGGCTCTGACACGGGGGGCCGGGGCGAGCAACAGGGCACGTTCTTTCTACAATGATGACTCTAATATTGCGTCAGTGTACTTCTTTATGATGTATGGGGGGGAAAAAACGAATTTGTATATGTTACAGCCCATAATTGCGAGGGATTTAATAGCGCTTATCGTGGGAAGAAGTCATCCAAAGCAATTCTCAAGGGACAATTATTCATTCACTTTGCACTCATTGGTGGCATGTAGCCTCTAGCCATGACTGCCCTGGGGTAGACTGACTGAAAGAAGACCCTTATGGCCCTCCATTCTGGTACTAATGGGTCCATCCCTGCTTAGCTTCTCAGGTCAGGCGCGATCGAGCACTCTCACACTCCAACTGAACAGACTGAACATAAAAAAAATGTGCTACTTTCCACCTTTGGCAAATGTTTTGGCCTTGTCTTACATTTTGCATACTAAGATGAGAAAATCTTATCTGTGAATCTATTGTTGTCAGTGATATGCAAATATACACCATTCATTTTCCTCCCACACTAATCTGTCAAACCTGGACGCTGCAGCAGAACCATCCCTGTCTTGCAAAACAAATGATCATGATAATTTATTTGGCTTCTATCACCAGGGAATATGATGAATGGTGAATATGCATATCTTATTTCTTGGCACGTCCATGTGCAAACATTGGTATGCAGCTTGTTGCTAAACCTTTCTTTTATCGGAATATGCTACCCACCTCCAGTAAGCTTCCAACTCATGTCATAAAAGCGTCTTTGGTTGTGTTCTCAGCACAAGCCTCACTTTTCTACAGAAGCCTAAAGGAATATAAGCCTTCCACCTATTATCTATCTACTTGTATTGTCTATCTACTTTATATACTATATCATAGACTTTTACTTACTTATACAATTACCTTTTACTTATACAGTACTTCACTAAGGTCGATATGACAGAGATTTTCAATTAAAGAGGGGGTATTATGCTTTTTTCAGCCACATAGCACCAGTCTATATCACACTACAATGATGACGAAACCTTCTGTTGGTCTGTCAATGCAGTAAATTAGAATAACTGCCTTGTATAAAATTGCTCTTTCAAAATGGCGTTAGCAAATGACTTGAAATAGGCCCCTGTCTCTTTAAGAACCTCTGACCCTTTCCGACACGCCCCCTCCACCCGCTGTCTGTGGCATCACAACAACACTGCGCTCGTTGTCTGCGTACAGTATTGAAACTACGATCGGTGCATTTTAATTTTTATTGTTGGAAAGGACCTACTGTCTATCACTTTGTGAACAATGGCCACACAGGATATTATTTGGAGACGAACCTTCCACACCGGACGCTTGGAAGGGGCTCTTGCCTGAAAAATAACTGCTGTTTGGAGGCTTCTCTTTGCATCTGCCATGCCCTATGGAACTATACCCCCATGGACGACACCAGGATCTGCAGGAGCCCATACCATTCAAAGACGGACATTATCTGTGCAAGTGGACAATGGTTTTTCGAGGTTACCCCGTTAGCTTGTTATAATCGACTACAGCTCATTGTTGATGAAAAGTCTGTAATAAACCACACATGTGTAAAGCCAGGCTCATTGTGTGATCATCGTAAAGGCTGCTTCGAGTAGTTGCTGCTTTATTGACGTTATTTGTGCATAATATGCTGCCTGTTTTCAATGAATGTTGTGAAGGTGAAGGTTGTTAGCTTGTCGCGGCTAATAGTGCCTTAGCTCCGGGAGAAAACCACTCGGCTACGACTCACTGTAGATGAAATGTGAGCAATAAACTACGAAATCAACAAGCCAGGCTCCGTGTGTGATCATCATAAAGGCTGCTTCAAGCAGTTGCCTGTTTTAGTGACGTTTTCAATGCATAATATGCTTGTATTCAGTGAATTTTCCCGTTAGCTTATCGCGGCTAGCTTGTTAGCTCCGGGAGAAAACCACTCGGCTATGACCCATTGTAGATGAAATGTGAGCAATAAACTTCCAAATCAACAAGCCTGGCTCCGTGTGTGATCATTGTTAAACGGTTCTTTATGTGTGTGGTGGTTTTATTGACTTTATGTGTGCATATTTCTCGTTTTCACGTGATGACTCGAGGTTTAGCTTAGCATTAGCTTTCTCCGGAGGCTCTGTGCATCATCAAGGCCCAGCGCAGAACCAGACACTGAAATAAGCGTTCTTGTCACCGGTTTTAATCCTGGGTGTTTCGGTAACAGAAACACTGATGTGTGTCTTTGTAAAAGTCTGCTGTGGCTCCGGTTCACAACACATGAAGCTAAACCTCCATGATGACTCTGTTTACATCTTAGGGCTGGACACTGCGGGGAGGGGGTTCTGCTGAGGAGCAGTGGTTGGATACTCGGCTGGTGACGAAAGGTCGGAGGCGTATCCTGGAGGTCGAGGGCGTTTCCTGAAGGAATCAGGCGTTTTATCCCTAAAATGGCCGCCATCAGAGTTTTTACAGATTACTCGAAAATACGTGAATGTGCCAAGGCAACACTTCAGGCATGGTTTTAATGAGGGAATGACTTAATAACATGATGTAAAGCTTGAAAAAGCCGATTTTGCATAATAGGCCCCCTTTAAAGCCTAGAATTAAAGAAGAACTAAGTAACTTGTTTATCCTTTTTGCGTAGTCCCTCTGGGGGTAATACAAGTGTTAATGGAATGATTGGGGGTGGGGTTTCATCTCCCCCTGGTGTCTCTGGCCAGAAAATCACAATTGCAACTTTGCCTGCACCGGGTCATAGTCACCAATACACACCAATGGAATCACAAAGAAGAAGCTAACAGGCTAATGGGCAAAGCTATCTGCGGGCTAGTGCTACTGAAACGCTATTTATAGCCAAGTTTGAGTCAGTGAAAAAAAGAATTAATTATCTCCATTGTGTAATTGAATGTACAATATCCCTCTCTCCCTTTTTTTTTTTCTGTTAGCGTAGTATTTACTCTCATGGACAAGGAATGAGTAAAAAAGAAAGCAACATGCTATGACACCTGCAGTGGCGCGTACGGCCTCTAGGGGCACGAGTTACTTAGTTCTGCTTTTAATTATATCGCAATTATATGCAGTAAAACAAACTGAATCGGTCATTGTTTTCTGCATTTTTATCATATGGATTCAATCAAGCTTTCTAACTAAGTTATCAAACACTTTGGTAACTGTTTTTCCATTAGAATGCCTTTTCTCTTACGCCCAAAACATCTGTATCGAGTTTGCCGTACTTTGCATTGATCTTTCACAATCACCACCTCCCTGGAAGTGTCCTCATGACTTCACGCTGACCCACTGCTCATTTTTACTGAACCCTGTCAACAATCCAGCTCTGTGTTTTCATACCCGTTTGAATGCAGAGAAAAAGAGCGTGAAGTTGTGAATGTTTCCAATATGATCACAAGAGAACCCGCGTACAAAGAGCTGACTTATTCTCGGGGTCGGATTGTGTACATGTGTGTGAATATGGCCCCATGTAGCGTGCAGGCCTGGGGGTAGCTGGTTGAAAAAATGTTCATGAAATCTAACCTCGTTCTCAAAACTAAACCGGCAAAGTTGTGTGCTTGTTTTCCTCCGTGGTCGGTCGTACTTCTCTTTAACAGGCAGCAGCCCACCACAGTCTCGCTCCTGTCTTTGTCAGATTTCCATGGCAACAGTTGAGTCATTTTGTGGCGGGGGTGATGATGTAAACAGTTCGAGTGGAGAGTAGGTGACTTAACCCCGTGTAACATAGTGATGCCTAAAGCCTCGCTGGTGCCGGCTTATCAAATATCTATCGCCTTGTCTACAGTTTGATGCGATAGCTTTATTTCTCGTCTGTGTCAGACTCAAAGCACCTCTCAGGTTCGTAGCTGCTGTTACAGGCTCTTGACATCGGTGTAAGAAGATGAATGAAGTGCTGCTTTGTAGCAATAGATGCATTCAAGATAAGATGAATGACTTTGTTGGTTGTGCAATAAAAAATACTGGACACCGGACAAAAAGTCAAAATCTTAAATCATAAATTCTGTTTCATCACATTTTTGCCACTTTTTCCAACACTTTTTTGGCACTTTTTGTCGCTCTTTTGTGGCTTTTCTGTTGAATTTTTCACATTTTTGTGTCTTTTTTGTCACATCTTTGTCTTTTTTCGTCACATTTTTGTCTCTTTTTCGGTACATTTTTGTCTCTTTTTCGGTACATTTTGTCTTTATTATCACATTTTTGTCTCTTTTTCGGTACATTTTTGTCTCTTTTTCGGTACATTTTTGTCTTTTTTATCACATTTTTGTCTCTTTTTCGGTACATTTTTGTCTCTTTTTCGGTACATTTTTGTCTTTTTTTTATCACATTTTTGTCTTTTTTTCGCTACATTTTTGTCTTTTTTTCGCTACATTTTTGTCTTATTTTTATCACATTTTTGTCTTTTTTTCGTCACATTTTTGTCTTTATTCATCACATTTTGTGTCTATTTTTCGTTGCATTTTTGTCTCTTTTTCGCTACATTTTTGTCTTTTTTTTGCTACATTTTTGTCTTTTTTTCGCTACATTTTTGTCTTATTTTTATCACTTTTTTGTCTTTTTTTGTCAAATTTTTGTCTCTTTTTTGTCTCTGTTTCGTCACTTTTTAGGCACCTCAGTTCAGGTGGTTGTTAAGGGGTGTTTTTTCTAAACTTTGTGAATCATTTTTAATGTGTTGATTTGATCATTTATTCTTTTACTCTTTGAGGTTTGCTTTGAGGATTTCTTCTTTGTCTGTTATTAGCAGATTGTATAGTTACAATCAAGGCATGACACAGTGACCACCAGAGTTCTTTAACTTGAGGCCATTTGTCAAAAAACAAGGCTTCAGTGTTGAAACCTGGTACCTGATTTTTATTTTCCAGAAGTAGAATGTATTGTTTTGACCTTTGTGCTCTGTTCATCTGATTATAAAGCATTGTTATTGACGTCACAGCAACAGCGTTTCTCCCTGAAAGTTGAGGATTGTAATAATGTGTTTGGAAAGTTATAGGTTTGGACCACAATTGATCATTTAAAGGGTCTTTACCTGATTTACGTTCACTTTGTTTCCTTTCTTTGTTTGTAAAGTTTAAATTCTAACAGGGATGTGTTAAAAACATGTTTCACAACTTTCAGGGTCACTGTAGCAATAATGTTAAAAACTAACATCTTTTACAACTTACTGAGGGAGAAGAAAACCATTTCCTTCCACTGCGGGAGAATAATATCAGCTATAGAGCCTTTAAACAACTTTAATAAACAGATCCTTTAAAGTCAAGGCACTCTGAAGCCACCTGTATAATGTGAAATACAGCTTTAATCAAAAACTGTAGACCGATTCAGAAGTGACACTCCTAAAATGAACTGTCTTGAGCTGTGAAGTTGAGCTGTGAGTAATTATGAACCACCACAATCACACAAGGAACAACATGCAAACTGTCCTGTCTCCCGCAACATAAGCTGCGATTTACAATTACAGTTTAGCATGAATCAGCAGCAGAGTTATGAATTTTCAATCAGGAGCCATGTAACTCTTCCCCAGAATGCACAGCGCCACATCATCTTTTTTTTTTCTTTTTTTCTACCGTTCACTTCGCTTCACTGATCTCCGTATATTACTTGGACACACAAAACCCACAGGTCATGCACACAATCTCCATGTCACTTCATGCTCTCCTCTGTAAGTTTGACACGTGCCATTGAGTTGATTTACTCTCGTCTCGTGTGTCGCCTTCAAGGCCCCGACAGCAGACCCCACGTCATTTTCCATTGAAGCGTTCAGTCATTATTGATGCGGGACGTCCCAGAGCTGTGGTGCTTGAGATGACAGAGAGGGGACGTTAGCATGTTAGCGGGGGGGATTATGTAGCGACACTACGGACAATGGCGTCGCTTAAAAGCAGCAGGAGCACTTTTTGCCCTCTATGTATGTTTTCTCTTTCGACCCGAGCCTTTTCTGTGCCTCGGAGCGGTCTACAGTCCAGAAATAGCAGCGCGTTACAGGCAGCTCCTGTAGCATACATAACAGGGCTTTGACCCACTTTGTTGACTGCCTAAGTGTTTTTCTCTGTTTTTTTGGTTGCTTGCGTTTCCCACATCTTCACATCGCTCAACAATGCAGTGTCACATACGGAGAATCTCTGCTGCTAGTGAAACCCAAGGATCATGGGATCAGCTGCTGAAAGGTCAGGCAGAAGTGAGGGGAGCGCCGTGATGCGTGGTCCAATCAACCCGAAACAAACTACTATTATTAACATTTCAAAGGAACTCTACTGTATTTCGATCTATTTTCACATTGACAGCGTTTATGATGGTGTTAATAAGATTGTGCACACAAAAGCTTGATGGCAACAATTGGTTTCCAAGTTTTGAAAGCTTCTGTTGCTATGGAACTGACAAGGGCAGCTTTGTGGCATCATGTCAGTGCAAATCTACATCACAAGTAGAGATGCACTGATCCGGCTTTTTTGTTACTGGGCTTAGAGTATCTTCCGATATCAGATATTTACCGATACCAAGAGACCAATATGTGAGCTATTTTCTTCACTTTATATACTGCATATGTTAGTCAATGGAAATGTATGCAGCAAAGATGCAAAGATGGCGGATCTCCATGGTAACTATGGATTTTCCCAAACTCAATTTCATTCGATTAGGCTAATTTAGGTATTTCTATCATAGTTTCTGTCCCAGCCTTGATTAGTTTACGTTAGCATTAGCATGCTATTGCTAACCACAGAATTTTGTGCGGCAATCAAAAATACTTTTGCGAAGGTTAAAGGGACTATATGGAGTTTAAAAAAAATACATTTATGTATTTTCCTCCCCCTACATGCAGCAATGTCCTAATGTGTAGAATGAGCTCAGACCTGTTCACCACAACTGCCTCTAAAATCCTGCACTGTCACTCAAAAAGGTGTTGAATCCGAAATGCTGTCATGCACAAGCTTAATATAGAAGGTGCAGTTACACGTATGACCTGAGGTGGCAGTAGTGAGTATAAAATGGCCAACTTGCATCTAGTCCCTTTAAAACTCAGCAATTTAATTCTCCAGGTTCTTAGCCTTACAATGACATACAGCATGCCCATATTCACTTAGATTTAGGTGGTAAAAGTGGTGTTTTTAAGGCGTTGAGAGCAACTGGTATTGGTTCAGGTGCATTACTAATTACAAGGGCTAACTCTGCTTGTTATCTGTGATTTTGAGTAGGTGAAGGAAAGATACAGTTCCACACATATCGGTTCTAAGCAAAAACAATATGCACGCATGTTTTTTATGTGTGTGTGTACAGAAAAAAAACTCTTGATGTTATTAATTAAATGTTATTATTTATAGAAGATATATTAGCTTGTTTATGTGAAATCAACCTTTGGACATATCAGCTGAGTTGAGCTCAGTGGACAATGACCCAAAGCGATGGCGTTTCTTGCATTAATAATGAGAGGTGCATCTTTAAGTGTCTGGTCATACTGACTGTGTGTGTGTGTAGGCAGTGTCAGTGTCTGAGGAGATCAGTTTAGAGCTGATGACTCACTTGGGGTTTCCTCTTTAATGCGTTCTCTTTGGCCACAGAAAACTGCAGCATCCTGATGACTTCACCTGTGACAGAGAGTGACACAAGTGCAGCAGTCAACTCTTCCCTTCATGCTGCAACGATACGGCATCTTTGTGAAATAGGTCTAGACACTACATCTTTACTTTGACAGTGATCTGTACTGCAGTAGTTCAAGTTTGTGAATTATAGTTAGCAACAAGCACATATACGATGATGTGTTTTGGGGAATTTTAGTTCTTCCAAGCTCCCGTAAAAGGCTTGTCTGAGCGGTTGCTGATCCTCGTGGCACAAATCCAAAAAGCGCTGCCTAATGATTTGCCCCATTATGAGGAGAGGGGCCTTTTATGTAGCGCTCATAGCTAATTTGTCATGCTCACAATCATCGATGTGCCGTCGGAAATCAGGACTCCTTTTTGATTACAGCGAGAACAGAGGGATTTAGACTCCCATTTGTTTTTGTTGTGACACTTGAGCATCTTCTGTGCCACTGCAAAGGCATGATGGGAATTTATGTGCAAAGAAGAGGTTATTGTTTCATGGGGACGATGTTGTCAGCAAAATCATTCCCGAATCAAAGTTTAGAGGATCTATTGCATTTTATTTTGGTCCTTATTTGACTTGAAATCCAGGGTAAAATTCAAAATATCTTTTAAAGGACATTCCTGGAACACTGTTTTACATGTTAATCGGAGCACCTGGAATGAACATGTTGGGTGAACATACAAACTCCACACTTTTTGCTGCACGACCGTGTCCTTACCATTGTTGGGGTAACATATTACAAGAGCAATGAGTTACAAAAATATATACTTTTTTTCAGTAACTAAGGAACCAAACACTTACTTACTTAAACAAAATCTGGGAATATATTAGTCATTACAATGTGATAACTCATGTACAAGTGCATTTAAATGGTTTGGTTTGTGTTGATGTATGAACAAAAGATGTCAATCTCCTCCCCAATAAAATGCAGCACCAAATCAAGTTGAACACTGGTGTATTAGGTCTGGGGATAATGAAGGAAAAGGAAATCTTTGACTGCACTTTTGCTCTGAGGCATAAGTACTATTGTCAGTGTATATTTTGTCAAAAATACTCAGAGGTAACTCAAAGTAGTGTAACTCAGCTTCATTTCATAAACATCCATCCATTTTCTTTGGCTTTATCCGGGGCCGGGTCGCGGAGGCCTCCACGCACACCTCCTCCAGCTGTTCTGGGGGACCCTGAGGCGACACCAGGCCAGCTCGGAGACATATTTCCTCCAGCGTGTCCTGGGTCTTCCACGAGGCCTCCTCCCAATAGGACATGCTTGTAACACTTCCCGAGGGAGGCGACCAGGAGGCATCCCGAGCCACCTCAGCTGGCTCCTTTCGATGTGAAGGAGCAGCTCCTCCCGTGTAACTGATCTCCCTACCCGATCTCGAAGGGTGCGCCCAGCCACCCTGCGAAGGAAACTCATTTCATTTTTGAAACAGTAATATGTAATAAAAACATATATGCATATTTTCAAAGCTGTAAATATTAAGATAAGATAAGAGATAAGATGGTACTTTATTGATCTCACAGATGGAGAAATTGCATTCGATGAGAGAGCATCCGGCGGCAGCACCCATTCAGTGCGCACCACTCTTTTTTTTCTTTGGTGAAAGATCGTTGTGTCGCGGCCGCCATCTTCACTGTTTTGGTCACAGGAGGAGCACTGGTATTAATATAGAATGTATTACAATTTTAAGGTAACTTGCCCAACATTGGTCCTTACTGATCTGAAAATGTAATGTGGTCACCCTATGATTTATTTTTACTCAATTCTATACAATACAGGCTGGTGTTTTTCTTCACTCTTCATTTCTATGAGTAATAGAAGCACGATGTGTGAAAACAATACGTTGGTGTGTGGACCTTGAACAGTCTCTACACATCTCTACACATCTTTATACCCAAAGCTAATTTCAGCCAGCAGAGTAACAAAAACATTCATTGCATTTATTTGTACTAGACAGTCCCCATTTGTAGTCTGGGCGCAGAAGACCGCTCCTTTAGTCGACCTTGCGGGCTTGTTCTATATCAATCTTTTCTTTCTGTTGCCTTGACACTGCATACGGCAAACGCATGTTATGAAGCTCAAATGCTCAAAGGATACATCTGAGAGAGATTCGGAAGCTTTAGTATGTCGTTTTATGTACATAACCACCGACATGGCACCCAGCGGCAACATAAAGAGTAAATGTTTTCCGTTTATTACACCATTCAGCTGATATTAGATTTGTTCATGTGGGGCTTTTACATCTTCTGCAATGTTTAACCTTCATCCGCTGCTTTGTGATAAAAGTGCTTCCAAAATGTTCAGATTTATGATGGGTGTTACTTACTGTATGCAACGGTGTCTCCAGCAGGATTTCAACAGCCTTCTTTTGTAGTCTTCCTGTTGCGAAGCTGCATATGGTTCTAGTTGTTGAGCAGGTGCACCTCTCAGCTCATGTGGAGACGCCTGATTGTTACACTCTGTTCCCAAGCCTATACTGCCATCTTTTCTTTATATGGACCTGAAAATCTTCCTCCTCCTGGATGTTGTTTCGTGATTAGATAAATCCCGTAAACGTCCTCTGCTGACTTCAGTTGAACACAAATGTCACTATTTTACACAATATAACCCCAGTATTTCCACTCTGTTGGTGTTTGTTATCACTTGAGGACAAAAACAATCACATGACCCGATTAAGCCTTTATTGCTTTTCTCTTTGCCACTTTGTCCTTCGCACGCAGTTGGAAAAAGACAAGTGGGGGCTGCTTCAAGGAGATCTGGTCTGTGACAGGAGTTTACAGCTCGTCTGCTCCTAAATAGTAATTTATTTTATTAGGAGTTTTATTTCACAAACTCTTTGCACTGCTGTCTTTGAGCTCCTCGGGGACCTGAAGCCCGGCGGAGTGGATCGGGACGGAGGTGGTGGATTGTGAGTTCATTTGGAGGCGGTCTGGAGAGGAGTGGAGCTAATCGAACAGGCGGAAGATGTGGAATCTGGGATTAAACCATCCATAAACCATCACCTTCTGAGCCATTCTGCACTCAAACTGTATTTATCACGGTGCCAACAATTTGTTTGAGTGCAGTTCACTAAAAATGGTGTCTTGTACTTAGTTTATATGTTTTTTATTCCCCAAGCATCCAGAAGAGGGTGCTCCAAGCAACTAATGAGATCCCTAAAGAAGAGCAATCTTTACCCGTCAAACATACACACATTAATTTAAATAATAAAACATGAAATCAAATCAAAGCTGAGGCGCCCAAAAGCATGGTTTATGAGCCACAATTATGCCTGACATGTACACTTTGAACCTCTGCTTATGCTTTGTGCTGAGCTGCAGAACACCATCCTCCTCTATAGCGTTAACACTGCCTTTTCCTCATGTCTTTCCAGTGATAAAATGAATGTGTATATGATGAGAAACGGGCGCATTATGCAGTGCACCGCCCGAGGCTCTCTGCTGCTCTGAAGGCATCTGGAGAGCAAATCGCAGCTGACATTTTGAAAACAGAACGAGTCAGATGCAACATGGAAGTAGAGTTATGTTCAGTTGAATCCTCTTCTTTACGCCTCACTGACCTTTTCTCATTCATAAACACGGCCCGTAGATGCATATCTGTGTAAATCTGCCACGCTAATGCCACTCCGATGAGATTTGCATGGAGAATATGCCCCGCTGTCAGCCTCGATCCTTTTTCTATGGATAGGCTGTACATTGTTGGGCATTGTTGGCATTGATGCTTGTCTTGGATATTTAATATGCAAAAGCTCAGTTGAAACAATTGTAGGCATTAAAACATAACACAATAGAAGTGTTGAACGAATCCTATCCTTTACTCTGGCTACCTCTCAAAATATGAATGTATAAAATGGCAAATAGTCTTAATTTATTTTCACTTTACCCATCTCTATTTGGAACTGCTGTGCATCAATGAACCTCTGAACCATAGGCACCTTTAGGACTGAACGATTAATCGCATTTGTAAATTTAATGTGACATATCGCAGAGGCACACGATTTTGACCCATGCAGCTGATGGCCCATAGGAGTGAATGGAGCGGCGAGAGATGGCAGCGACGTCCGCTCCGCCGCATGCTTTTGTTTTCTTCAGTCTAGTTAAAGCAGTACCTAGTAACTTGTTTACCTTAATAAATCCTTTTCGTAGTCCCTCTGGGGGTAATACAAGTCTTAATGGGACGATTGGGGGGTCTTTCATCTCCCCCTGGTGTCTCTGGCCAGAAAACCATTTGCAACTTGACTGCCACCGGACCTGCTTTTTTTCTCCGTTAGCATTGCGTTAGCCGCAGCGCTAATCACTCCATTCCCTCGATGCTACACTCTCTGATGATCACAGAAACTCCCTCACCTCTGGATTCACACGTCTCTGCCTTCACAGAGATGAGGGTGAGCAGTGCTGCTTGTAAAGAGTAAAGAGTTGTTTGTGGTCAGTTTAGGAGGCTTATGTTTCTGAATGTTTTGGATATTATAAAGGCTAAACAATGTGTAGTTATTATAAAGTGCTACCTTGATTTTTGGCTAAATCGTTCAGCCCTAGGAACCTTGCATTCATGAAGTCCCAATATTCCCCCAGTCCTGATATTATTACTCGCACCTGTAGCTTTTAGGGAACAGGGGAACAATGGGTCTACTACATTCAGACAAGTCCATAGACCTAATAAATGCTAGTCCATCCCAGATCTCATACCTAACCTACTGCTTTGACCAATGATAAAGAGACATGTTTGTTGTTCATTGATTTGTCACAAATAGCTGAGTTAGACAATTTTACTAAATGAGTTTGCATCGGTCTGTGTATTAGCAACCATAAACTCATTGTAATTTCCCAAGGAGGACTGTGTCTCTTGAAGCAGTGAAGCGGTGAGATCTCTGTAGAGACTCCTGTAACTCTCCTCCTGGTTTTTAATGGTTCCTGGTTATTAGGTCTTTGCGTGAGACGCTGTAACAGGTCCAGAGGAAGCCCGGAGGAGCGAGAGATGAGCCGCAGGCAAACGGTGGCTTCATGTGACGAGAGAAAAACACAGCAATTACTTTGAGGGATTCCTTAAGGAGAGGGGATGTGTTGAAGTGTGGAGATGGGCGCATCGTGCTGTGATTTCTATGTTCCTGTGCAACAGTAAAGTCGTGATTACCCCCACGACACTTCTGATATGAGAGCACAAAATGTTCGACCCTCCAGATTTTTTTTTTCATGATGGCGGATCAAGGTGAAACTCGAAATGACGATGCCCTCGGACTTTAATGTACAAAATCTCCTTCATTAGCTGATGAAATGGGGGTGAACTGGTGAAGCTGTCACAGGAATACTAATGCTCACTTTGCTCTATTGACGACTCTTGTTTCTGGGGCAGTTTTTCTTAACAAAATGATAGTACAGCAGCACACATGGCCTTTAAATTGTCCAATTATTTGTGCCATTTTGTAATATTAAAGCAGCTCTAAGTAACGTGTTTACCTTAATAAATCCTTTCGGTAGTCTCTCTGGGGGTAATACGAGTGTTAATGGGATGATTGGGGGGTCTTTCATCTCCCCCGGCATCTCTGGCCAGAAAACCACCCTTTCAACTCCCCTGCCTCCGGGTCAGAGCAACCAAGACACACTAATGGAACCACGAAGAAGAAGCTAACAGGCTAACGGGCAAAGCTAACTGCGGGCTAGCACCACTTAAACAGTATTTACAGCCAAGTTTGAGTGAAATAAATTATGTACAATATCCCTCTCTCCCTTTGTCCAGAAAACCACCCTTGCAACTCTCCTGCCTCCGGGTCGGAGCAACCAAGACACACGAATCACAAAGAATAAGCTAGCGCCACTTTAGCAGTGTTTACAGTCGAGTTTGAGTGGAAATTAATGTAAAAAACGCAACTTATGGCCTGTAGGGGAATGACTTACTTAAAGCAGTACTAAGTAACTTATTTACCTTAATAAATCCTTTCCGTAGTCCCTGTGGGGGTAATACAAGTGTTTATTGGATGATTGGAGGGTCTTTCATCTCCCCCTGGTGTCTCTGGCCAGAAAACCATGTTTGCAACTTGACTGCCCCCGGTGCGGAGAAAGCAATACACACTAATGTAATCACGAAGAAGAAGCTAACATGCTAACGGGCAAAGCTAACTGCGGGCTAACGTCACTTTAAACAGTATTTACAGCCACGTTTGAGTGAAAAAAAATATTTCTATTGTATAATTGGATGCACAGTAACCCTCTCTCCCTTCGCCTTTCCTGTCTACTCTCCAAGACAATTAATAAATTAAAAAATCGTAACTTGCTACTACACCTGCAGTTGCGCTTATGGCCTTTAGGGGGAAGAGTTACTTAGTACTGCTTTAAATAGAAACAAGTAAGCTGCTTGATGCTATCATTCACAATAACAAAACAATTGTTGACAGTTGTTGACATTATGTTGATGAAATACAAGCAGATATTTCTAAAGTTTGTTTTCTGAATCTGTGATACATATTGTGCATGAAGCAGTAGTTATGTATTTTTGAGGATACTGCATTTGGCTGGGGAAAAAGAGCACAAAAGGACAATGTCATCTGATGTTGGGGCATAAGCTATGAATATGACTTTGTCCATTTCTGTGACATGCCGTGTGTTTCATGTGCTGTTTTCCATCAGCTGTGGATATAAAACCACAGTTTGTTGTTGCCAACCAACAACACAGTAAAAGGGAGTGCCTCGACTGTGCCTCTGTTGTCTCTGCGCTGATGTGCATGTGTTTGATGACTGCTTCACCACTTTAACAAAGACTGGTCACTTTGAATCAAGATTGTAGTGATGTTAAATAATGGATGTATGAGTTAAAGATCGCAGAGGAGTGGTAGAAAACAGAGCAGTAGAAAGCTCATATATATAATCTGGGTTTAAGAAAGACCTGAAGTAGACTGTAACGCTGCTTTGGTCTGCACCTTCTATTTTGAAGTGTGCAGACGCTGACTGCTATTTTTAGCGATAGTCTGAATGATGCATGTGTTCCTTTACTTATGTGTAATAGCACATATTCAAATACTGTGTCAGTGAGTCGTTCAATAAACAGGTTATTCCTCTTAACAGGCCCAGATATATCACCCCATGCAAATATTGACGTGTTATCGACCGTCGCATCACAAACGGGTCATTGAGTCGGATCTTGTGCAGATGCCTCGTAAATCTAAAAGGTCCCCGCGCGCCGTGGTTAATTACGAGGAGGTTTGCATGTCGGTGTGTGTCTTTGTGCCTCCGAGTGCGAGTGTGGGTGGGGTCTGAAGCTGGCACACACAATGTGCGCCGAGAGAGACGGAGTTCCCCTTGGCTGCCATTATCCAGATGCGCAAGGACACAACATGTTGCACCCACACACATGTCTTCGCTTTGAAAAGGGGAGCACCAGGTGGTTTTAGCTGCAAAGTCACCTCATAATGTGCAAGCAGGAGGTTAGTTTGCACTTTTCATTTTGAAGAAGAAACAGGGGTGATTCTGTTTCTTGGCGTCACAAGATGCTGCTCCTTGGATCACAATGTCTGACTGGAATGCATGGATTTCTCCCTCTAGCGCTGACTTCCGTTCATAAATAATAACTTTCTTTTCATCAAATATAGTAGCTCTATCTCACTATTGTTTTAGTCTATGGTTCAAGAGTAAATGATGAAAGCTTCTTTATTGTCCCAGTAGGGAAATGTGTCCTGCATATGACCCATCCTTCAATGCTACTGACCTGAATATTTAGCTGATGAAGGTTTGTGTAATCCATTGTGGTCGAGAGGAGTGTGTACTTTTTTGGTACACACTGAAATAGATGTTTACTTGCCATTTGTTACTGAACTTTCACAAGTAATTAAACAGTATTTTTTCACTTATCTTGCTGATGAACAAATCCATCAAGAGCATAAATTAACTCAAGTATCATTAGCATCATTTAGCAACACAAACGTTTATTTTAAGCGATGGCTCAGTAAACATCCTCACATCTGGTCTGGTCAAACATCGCCTGTATTTCAGCACTGATAGTCAGATCCATTGTGTGAAACAGCTGTAGTCATTAATAGGAGTCGACAGCGAGTGTAACGTGAGCGTGATGGTAAATGGCCCGGTGCTCGCCTGCTGTCTGCTCCCTGTTGTGCTCTCTCACATGAGCCACACTGAAAATAATTTATACTTACACTGTGCTGTGGCAACAAAGCACAAGTACCTGAATGTGTAACCCACTAATTGCTAAAAGGTTACTTTTATTTACTCAGCACATAATGATTTTTCACAATGAATTGCAATTGAAACAAGATTGGAATATTATAGTTTGAAATGTGCAAATCGCAAATACTTTCATTATTTTGTGCAATATCCTTGGCAAACAAAAAGAAACATCCTCTCTCCAATGGCCACATTCAAGAGAGGATATTCTTTCAAGTGAATTATTACAAATGTATTGAAGAAATTGGCTCATGTTCTGAAGAAAGCAATTGTGAGCATAAAGCCAGTAACATACACGGAAAGAGGTGCAAATCGTTGAGAGTTACAAGTATTTGGGAACTGTGTTTGACAACAAATTGAAATTTTATGTAAACACGGAAGCTATCGCTGAAAAAGGTCATCAGAGAGTTTATTTACTGCGCAAACTTAACTCCTTTGGAGTCAGTGGGAGGATTCTTAGAGCCTGCTACTGCTCCTACATAGAAAGTCTCTTTTTCTTTCATCTGTTGGTTTGGTTTTCTATCTGTGAGAGACAAACACAACTTGAAGAGAATTGTTAATGTGTGTCTGACAGAGGTGATCTGACCTCGCTCTGGAAGAGTCGGGTCACTAAAATGGCTGGTCAGATCATAGATTTAGATCAGGAGCACATTCTATCGTCATGTTTTAGGTTAATGCTCTCAGGCCGGCATTTTTATTTCCCTGTGAGCCGTGCAAATCGATATTCAAACTCATATATCCCTTCCGCAATACGTTTTTTAAAGAGTTTGTGTGTTTACTTGGTCTGTTGGACCTTTATGAACCTGTTGTGTCAGATACTGTAACTGTAAATGCATGTTCTGTGTACATGTGGCCGGGTCGCTGCTGGAAAGAATTGCCCTTCACGGGATTTATAAAGTTTTCTCATTCTCGAATAGTTATTTTGAAAACTAATGACAGCAACGATACTATGTGGACACTGTACCACTGGTTTTTCTCGTACTTTTTAAAAAAGCTTTTTGTTGTTCACTTTTCTAACCACCGTTTTCTGCGCGTCACTGTCTCTCCCTCCTCTTTTCATATTAGTCATTCATTGTAATTGTCGGGGAGGATGAGAACTTGGCAGGATGTTAGGCTCCCGTCCCAGCACTTCTGTAGCTTCCAATTAACTTTTTTTGGCCAAATCTCTGCGTGTCTCCCTGTAGCGAGTGACGGTTTTTGAGGAAGGCGGGGAGAATGTAAGATGTAAGCAGCCAATTATAATAGTAGGAAGAAACAGCAGACGCAATGAATGAGCGCCGAAGAGTTTGCCAAAATACTCAGGACTGGGGCTCAGTGCTCCTTTGACTCGAGTCCAGCTGGTGTTGTGGGGAGATTTGGGTGATGCAGATGGAGGGGTGGCGTGGGTTGGTGGGGCGCGGTCCTGGCTGGGCTACAAGAACACAGCAGGTCTGGGTCTAGATCAAGTACTAACATTTTAGCAGATGTTCACTTGAGCACCTGTCGGGGTGTTCAAGTAATCCGTCATTTAAAACCCAGGCCAAACCATTACATATTCAAACACTGTCTGTCGAGATTCAGAGGCAAGAAAAATTCGATTCGATCATTTCCTTTTCAGGTCACATTTTCATTTGACCTACAGTGTATGTGACCAGGAGACCCTACTGTACATGTTTTAGTGGTAGTGGTAGGGAAAACTGGAGCAATGAGAACAAACAAACAAACAAACAAACAAACAAACAAACAAACAAACAAAGAATTTAACCTCCTAAGCCCCACATGAGCACATTTCCTCCAAAACGCTACTAAATAGTAGGGCTGGGACGATCCATTTTTGTCACGATCTGATACATATCACGATATTCAGGGGCCGATCCAATACATATTGCGATACAGTATACTATTATAATGAATAATATGTTTACCTTGACAAATGCCATTTGACATTTACTTAAGTGTAAGATTGAAAAGTGCAGTTACTGGAAAGTTACTGGAAAACAGAAGTGTGTGATAAAAATGCCTCCAAACGATACTTGATAAAGTATCGATGCTTGGTATTGCAGCACAAAGTATTGCGATCCAAGTCTGATCTGATATTTCGTCCCAGACCTACTAAATAGTGACAAAAAATAGACAAAAACAAAAGAGTGACAACAATGCACCGGAAAAGCATCAATAACAGTTTCCCCTGGGGAAAGAGACTTCTCTGCGCCAACGGTCCCTCTGACCACCATCATTCATTCACGCACACACGTCATTCATCCTGGCCCATTGTACATGTTTTTAGTGGTAGGGGAAACCTACGCAGACACGGGGAGAACATGCAAACTCCACACAGAAAGATCCCATCCAGGTGGGAATCGAACCCGGGACCTTCTTGCTGTGAAGCGAAAGCGGTTGCCGCTGTGCTATCGTGCCATGACAAAACAGCGGTGACAACATGACAAAAACAGTGACTATCAGTTGTGTAGGACTTAGCTTTCAAATGAGGCGTTTCTCTGGCCTATAGAATGTAAAGATTTAAATTTGGGTAAAGCTTAACAGCAAAAAATGCTCTCGGTTAAAGCGGGAGTTAAGAGGTTAACCCAAAACTTGAGTTGGCAAACAAACAAACAAACAAACAAACAAACAAACAAACAAACAAACAAACAAACAAACAAACAAACAAACAAACAAACAAACACATTTATCTGGAAAAGTTTGATGTTTGATATTTGTCCATCCATTTTCTTCCGCTTTACCCTTCGAGGCAGCAGTCTGAGCAGAGATGCCCAGACTTCCTGATCCAGGCACACCTCCTCCAGCTGTTCTGGGGGGATCCCCAGGCGTTCCCAGGCCCGCTCAGAGATATAGTCCCTCCAGCGTGTCCGGGGTCTTCCCCGGGGCCTCCTCCCAATGGGACGAGCCCGGAACACCTCCCCAGGGAGGCGACCAGGAGGCCCGAGCCACCTCAGCCGGCTCCTCTCGACATGAAGGTTATTTGTGTCAGATCAAATTTATGAACAACATAACTTGAGTGTAGTTGATGTTGCAAAGAAAACAGACTTCACACTGTACAAAGCTATAGGTGCTCAGCCACATAGCCGTATTTGACGGGCCAGTTTATTTATCCAAATCTGATTGTCTGACCACATTACAAATATGTTAGTTATTTCTTCAACTAAAATACAAACACTTGGCTTCAGTAGTGGCCAATTTTATTTTATTAGGCTACTTTAAGTATTTCTATGCTATCATAGTTTCTGTCCCAGCCTGGATTAGTTTTTATTAGCATTAGCATGCTCCTGCTAGCTTTAGCATACTGATGCTAACTGCAGAATTTTGCGCAGCGATCAAAATGCATTGAATTGAATTGCGATTGGATTCTCCAGGTTCTGAGCTCCAAAATGATATGTCCATATTCACTTAGATTTAGGTGGTAAAAGTTGTGTTTTTAAGGCATTGAGAGCCAAAACTAGTATCGGTTCAGTATCGGATATTTGTAGCCGATACACATAATATATTTTTTCCAGTATCGGCTGCCAGTATCGGATCGGTGCATGCCTAATATCGGGTCAGCGTAGGCTACATAATAAACTTTCTAAGAGTGCAAAGAGAGATCCTTCCAAACTTTGCAATAACTACATAGATTCAGACCAAAGTCAAATCTGGCTTTATTTCCGGCTCCATTTGAATAATTAGTTTTCACTTTAGTGCACTTACCTCTTTCAAAATCACAATGTGTGAGTTGACATATTTTTAGCCGCACTCAAATATTTATAGGACCATTTAAGATTCAGATCACTTCGATGTCACATATACATATTAACACGCGTCTCCTTTTATATTTTGAACTATTTACAGCCCATAACCTCTGCTCCGCTCTGTCTAAACCTGAGTCATTTTGTCCCCTAGTGAAAAGTGAATCTTTATTGGTGCAGTGTTGTTTTCCCTGGCTGTGCTCATGTTTTGTAGCCTTGTCAATCGCGAGGGCCAACGGGGCTGAGGTACTGCGGCGGATGAATGTGGAATGAGTCAGGCCTTTTTTTTTTTCTCATTGTGCACGGCTGAGAAAAGCAGTGGGGATTTAGTGCCTCCTTGAGAGAAGCAGCCAGGTCCCTGAAGAGTTGGGCCGGGGCTGGACCGTTCCAGCAGCGTGGTGTGAGCCGCATTCTGATTGGCCGGGCTTTTGGAAAAGGTCCCCCCTGTGTGTGTCTTGTTTTGTTGTGTGGGGGAGTGGAAGGGTCCTGTTTACAAGGGGCGCTACAATACGCTTGAATGGTGGCAAAGATGGAAGAGGTTTTTAAAATCTCTTCTCAGATGAAACATGTCTTGCAAATTACAGTTACATTTGTGATTTATGCTTTAAGTAAAGATCCACTTCACAGTGCACATTTAAAATAAAACTTCAAAACCAATAATAGTGAGAAAACTCTATATGAACTTCTAAACCAGGACAAGAAGCAAATACATTTCAGATAGTAGATGTAGTCTTAGTTTCTTGTACTTACCTTTTACTCTATGGCATTTTTGTATTTTGTTTGGGGGGGCGGGGGTCACAAATTTCCTGAGCTACTTCCTGTTGTGTAATTTGATTTTGTAGAGACACCATTTCATTAAAAATCGTTGTTGTCTTTTCATTTCCTTCACTGAGACAATTTGTTTGAACTTGCTCAATGGATTGTATATATTAAGCACTAGGTTTTCTAACAATTCATAACAAGTTCAAACGCTGACCTGGACATTGTTATACTTTGAAAGGAGACATATATTTCCAAATTCACGTTTTGAGCTTTTGTATATAACATTGTTGACCACTTGGTTTTTTTCTTCTTCTACTGCTGAGTAGGGCTGGGTACCGTTAAACAATACCTGGTATCAAAAAAGAACGTTGAGGTACTACTGGTATCGAAAAAATAAACGTTTTGATGCTGTAGGTCATCCAAATTTAAAAGAAAAAAAAAGTTAAAGACAAGTTAAAAAAAAAAAGAAAAATTGGGAAAAATAAGTGGAAAAATTAGGTGAAATTTGTGAAAAATGTGGGGAATAAAAAAAAAGAGAAATAACGTGGAAAAAAAATAATGTTAAAAATTGGGGGGGGGGGGGGGAGAAAAGAAACACTTTCGTTTCACCCCTGATTGAGGAAACAACCAAGATTTTGACCAAGATCAAAATGTAAAAGTAGTTAAATGAAAGGAAAAGGAATAAATTAACATTATTCATCTGTTTCATGGTTCTAAATGTTCTAAATTTAGTATAGGTGTCGAATAAAGTATCGTTCGGGAATCGGTATCGAAAACCAAGTATCGTTAAAGTAAAGGGTATCGCAAAAAATCAAGTCAAGATCCAATACGTATCACGATACTCAGGGGCTGAAGTAATTATGATAAGTAATATGTTTATCTTAAAATGTGTAATAAGAAAACAGTCACAGTGTTCAAAGTTTAGAAACCAAATGCCATTGGACATTAATTGAAGAGTTAAGATTGACAAATACATTAACACAAAATGTAATAAACTGGAAAACAAAGGAGTTTATGCCTCCAAAAATGGAGGCCCCGATATTTTTCTTTAGTTTTTCCTATTTCACTTTATTGAATCATCAGCCCCTCTGCACTGCTCTCCCTGCGCTGGCAACTTTACACCCAAGCCCATAATTCATCCACATGTGAGACTTTTTACAATCATCTTCCTGGGTTCTTATCCGACCCCCTACACTCTCTCTCTTCCTCCCTCCGCCTATGACTTTAGTGATTCCGTTGACCTTGAAACCACGTCATGTCTCTATATTTATGTGCAAGTATCAGCGATAGAGATCTTTTTTTTGTGTGTGTGTGTGTGGTCCCGTTGTGACAAATGATGGGCCCGCCGTCCCACCAGCAGCGCCTCAATCTCCTCCCATTAAAAACAATGGGAGCACTTTCTCTCCTCGTCCATCTTCGCACGCCCGCCTCACTTCAGGGTTTGATCCATCCCACCGCGCTCTGTCACACGCTGCCATGGCAACCCCCGCCACCCCCCCCTGGTTTTGGCAAAGGAAGGCATGCTGGGTAATCTGGCTTCACCTGGACTGTGTGTTATTTTCCAATGCCCTTGAATGATTTCTCTTCCCACGCGGCGGAAGTAGCAAATTACAGTTATTAAAGACTTGGCAGGTTGTTTTTAGGTTATTAGTGTTTGTGGAGTTTATTTCCAGACTAGAATTTTACTTTTAATTTATGCCATGTATTCTCTACTGGTATTTTATAACTCAACTGGAAGAAACGTGTTCATGATGATATTTTTTTCCTGTAGCATTTTAAGGATAAGCTGAAGTCATTATTTGACACTGCCCTAATGAAGAATAAGTGTCGAAACAAGACGTGCCTTGAATTTGATCTCTTGTACATTAGTACTTTATCATTTTTTGTTGGGTCTGTCCCCTACGGCTGGGACGATCCACTTTTGACACAATCCGATACGTATCACAATACTCAGGGGCCGAAGAGATACGTAATCACAATACTCAAGAGCCTGTACCGATATGTAAATGAAAATGTGGCAAAAAATGAGCCAAAACAAGGATAAAAATGCAACAAAAGAGAGACAAAAACGTGATGAAAAATTTGTTGAAAAACTGACAAAAATGTGTGACTTAAATGCACCAAAAAGCCACAAAAGAGCAACAGAAAAAAGTGTGACAAAAAACAATGATGTGGCAAAAATGTGGCAAAGATATGGCAATAATATAAAGTAAAGAAAAGAGACGACAGTGCGGCAACAACGCGAGGAAATGATCTGTTTATATGAGTTTTGCATATTTGGGTAAAGCCAGACTGGAGCAAATGAGTTTGGTTAAGGCGGGGGTTAAGAGGTTAGATAGTGTCTTATAGTATTGCTGGGTTGCAGATGACATCACGCATTCTAAAAGCCTATACTATATAGAGGAAAAATTATTTTGACTGATATTAATGATCATTTTTCTAATCCATACATTTTCTTTTTAGCTACTTGTGAAAGTGTAATGCTGTTAATAGGAAAAACTGGCTCCTGCCCCCGCTGGGTCCGGTGACATCATCATATTCTAGAACCTGCAACCCAGCAATTAGATATAGTATTATCATAACAGGCCTAAAGACTAGATATAAAGCTTGATGAAGAGCCTGTAGAGGTTTTACTGTGAACATACAGCGACAGCACCTAAATGAGTGTCATTGTTTACTGCACACCCACAAAGGGACAAGTTTATTATTGTTATGTTTGAGTTGTTACTGCGCCTGTGTGATTGTTTGGGGCTGAGATTCCTCACCATCTTTCCACCTTCAATATTTTTGCTGTTCTTTTACATCTATTTTTACACATTTCCCCCATGGATATCAATTAAGTTTTTAGATGCCATTGTTATATCTCACCCGTGCATACAGCGCTGTATCCGCTCGGCTTAAGGAATATTGCATGACATATCTATTCATTGCTTTCCTGCCGCTTCTTCCAATAAAACGTCCAGTCTGCCAACATTTAATGAATATATTAGAGCAGACAAAAGGGAGGTCTCTCTCATCTCCTGCAGACAGACGGCTGGAGGAGTGTGGCTGCACTGATTGGAGCTCCTGACGAGAGGACACAGCCAGGTTCAGAAAAATAGGAAGAATATGAAGAAAAAGATGTCACTTTTAGCAGTCTGCGAAGGCTAGTTTTGTCATGTTGTGATACTTTTGTTAAAAATCAGATTTAATGGACGCTGTTGAGCCCGTCATGCAGTGGAAGGAGGACAGTTCTATCGGGCTTTGTTGACAGGAGTGGTGTAGAATGAATTTATGATGATTTACTTTAAAATATAAATTCAGACAGTTGTGAAAATGTGTTCATCTCTGACATTCATTGTTTCTGATTTGACATGTATCGCTAAATTAGCATTATCTCAATATTTGGTGATGCAATAGTCACTGAGGTCACTGAGGTCTTCCTTTGAATGTTTTTTCCCCCCGAAGGAAATTTATCTTGGATACACAAAACAAATACAATGACATAATGTTAAATACATGTGGTCATACCGCCTTTGCGATGCCCAATCCCGTCAGACCTTGGAAGCTAAGCAGGGAAGGGCCTGGTCGGTGCTTGGATGGGAGACCGTTAAGTAACAGGAAGCCTGGCGAATGAAGTGTGTGAGTGAGTGGTTGGTGGTGGTCGGAGGGGCCGATGGCGCAGACTGGTTGCCTCGCTTCCGTCAGTCTATCCCAGGGCAGCTGTGGCTACAATAGTAGCTTACCACCACCGGGTATGGAGTGAATGAATAATGCAATGTAAAGCGTCTTTGAGTGTCCAGAAAAGCGCTATATAAAACCGACGCATTCATTATTATTATGCCATTCAATACAATCACCGCTCTGCTCTTTGGCCCAAGTTCAGGAGATCCACCGAAATGGGGAGAAATGAATTCTTATACCTGTTTAGGTACTATCTCACTGTATTGTAATCTTTATGCTTTTCGCTGAACTTCAGATTTTTGTTTAAAGGAACAGGCCATCGTTTTTCCAGACTGAGATATGTTCTTACCTGAGCTTAGTGTGATGTGATTGCGTCAGAATCAGATCTGTTTTATGCCTCTGTAGTTTGTGCTGGACGTCCACATCATGTTAGTGTCAGTAATGTACCCCTGCAAGCATTGTAGGACATTGTGGGCATTTTCAAATGTTCTCACCACAACTGGCTCCATAAAATCTGTCAGGCATAAAGAGTGTCTGTATTCTTAGTCTATAAATATAGTTTTATGATCAAGTGTCTGAATAGTTCCTTTTGATTCTTACATGAAAGAGTAGAGTGATCAAACCTCCTGATCCTGATCATGACTTTATGTGACTTTATGTGTATTTACATTGACACTGACAGGATAACACAGGGATGCTATTGTGCAAATTCTCCTTTTAGCTTATGACCTTTTTCATTACAAATGATTTGTTATTCCAAATGTATATTACTGAAATAAAGAGCATGGCTTGAATATAAATGTAAAAAGAATTGGACCTTTCATCACCACTGAAAGGTGGCCATGCATCAGCGCTCCCATGCATTTCAGAGTGTGCCTGCCCTTTTTAAAATATTTCTAACCAACTATGAAGAAATATCTGGGACTTAAGCCATTATACACCCACTGTCTAATTCTTCCTCCCTTTTGGAAATCGCTCTCAAAGATTTATCAACCGAATTAATGCGAGGCCCAGTGCCATTTATTTCTGTCCGTGCCCTCTCCCTCCCTCTCCTGCTCCTCTTGAGTTGCTCACTGGTCACACCCACTTCCTGTGCTCCGGTGGGAATCCCGAATGACGACAAACGCTGGCGCTGCAGTGAAGGAGCAGAGAGGAACTGGCTGTGAGTTTAGAGGCGCTGACGCGGTTCGTGTTTGGAGCGGATCAGGAATGAAACAACTTTCCTCTGAGTCATCGCAACATCTTTTTATGTTGTATCTTGTAATGTGTAATGTGCTCCATCTTGTGCCTCAAAACCATGACTGAAACCGATCAGTGAAGTTACAGCCAGGGTTGCAAGAATATAATTTTGTTTTGTTGTCTTTTTTTTTCCTAAAGCTGTAGGTTGTAACCCCTTTTTGATGAATGGGAAACTTCCCTGTGAGGCAGCAGCATTTTCATGAGGAGGGCTGGGCACCGTTAAACAATACCAGTCTGGTATCGAGATAAAAGGTTTAGCTACTGGGAAAGCAGGAACCGAAAAGATGTTTTGATGCTGTTGGTCATCACAACGTAAAAGAAACAAAAGTGAAACACAAAAAAGGGGAAAAATTGTGAAAATGAAGTGGAAAAATTAGGGTAAATTTGGAAAAAATAAATAAAAAAATGTTTGAATCATTTGGGGGGGAAATTGGGGGGAAAATAGAGAAATTATAGAAAAATTGGGGGGAAAATATGTGGAAAAATTAGGAAAATAGTGCAAAAACTGAAAATTGAAACACACAAAAATAAATGGGGGAAAAAAATAAGAAAAACCTTGAGCAAATGATATAAATGTAAAAGAAATGAAATGAAAGGAAAAGGAATATTTTATGGTTTTATGGTTCTATATGACTAGCTCTGCAACCAACGATTAATGTGGTAATCGATTAATCTACCAATTATTTTTATGATTAATCGCTTGGCTATGTATGATTTTTTTTTTTTTTTTACCACATGCTTGAAGACGTGATGATGGAGTAAACTTAAAGTGTGTGTTTTTGGAGGCTCTTAGTGTTAATTCTGCTTTCTGATTGGATGAGACACAGACAGATATTTATGAAAAGTTCCATGTACAAAACACTACAGACATTAACTTGAAAAACAAAGATTTCCATCAAAAATAAAACGTTTTCATGTAATTTTTGGTCTAACTGAGTCTGTGCTTACTAAAAAACGATTCATCGATTACTACAATAGTTGTCAACTATTTCATCGTATATACTATATATAGTATATTTCGAAAAAATGAACAACAATTGAGCAACACACAGCAACTTCCTTTTGACAAAACACTGGAACATTGAAGATTAGGTCCTGTCTTGTTCATTAGTTCTGTATAGTAATAGTATGTCTTTCTCTAGAGTTACGCTTCATTTGAAAGACTTTTTCATTGCGTCTATGTCAGGTTTTGGTCTGGTTTTCGTAGTTTTTTTGTTGCTTTCTTCATCGCCTTTTTCTGTCCTTTTTTGTGTTTTTGTCACTTTTTAGCCATGTCTTTGTTTCATTTTTGTCACTTTCTTTGGCTCTTTTTTGGCTTTTTAAAACAACTTTTTAGTCATGTTTTTGTCATTGTTTTGTTGCTTCTTTGTTGTATTTTCATCCTCATTTTTGGGGCTTTTTTGAGATTTTGAGGGGAAAAAAAGTCTTGGTCCTTTGGCTTCAAAATCTGACATAGTGTATTCTCCTTAAGGTTTGCTTCACACTCATAATAGGATGCAAACTGCACTCAGCTGTCTTTTTTTTTACTGCACAAATATCTGGCTTTATTCACACCTAAAGGACCAAAAAGGAATTTACTCCACACAAATAAAGTCAGGTGCTGGGCCTTTTCGCCATCCTCCCATCTACTGTACATGAATAATGGAGTAGCACTGCTTTACCTCCTGCGGGGTACTTCGCACACATCACAATTTCTCCCTGCATTTGAATATTATGCTGATGTTATGGAGTATTACCGGTACCTTGAGGTAAAGTCAATATTAGAGGGAGGGATAGCTGGTCTGCTTTGCATTTATTGTTCATTCACAGGGAGAGTAAACACGTGTCGGGCTCTGTTTGTGAAGTCGTGTTGTCGACTAATGTGAACCTGCTCATTAGAGACTTTGCCTCCACAGCTACAGTCAGCGAGCCGTGAAATCCGGACTCTTGTTGAAGTCACTGAGAACAACTGCAATGGGGGGAAGACACAATCCAGACTTTTGCTTTTCAGTTCATTATAAAAACCTGATTCTGACCATCGGGGTATTTCAGTACGAGGAGGTTGTTAATTTGAAGATATCTTAAGTTTGTGTAGTATCCTGGTGGCTTAGATTTAGAATTGACAAAATCTAGGAAAAAGCAGAACTAAGTAACGTGTTTACCTTAATAAATCCTTTTTGTAGTCCCTCTGGGGGTAATACAAGTGCTTTCATCTCCTGGTGTCTCTGGCCAGAAAACTACCCTTGCAACTTTATTTGCACCGGGTCCGAGGCGCAATACACACTAATGGAATCACAAAGAAGATGCTAACAGGCTAACGGGCAAAGCTAACTGCGGGCTAGCGCCACTTAAACAGTATTTACAGTCAAGCTTGAGTGGCCACAGTAAATAAACTAATTAACTTACAGAAGTATGAAAGCAGTGTTAAAGGGATATTTTCGGGATATTTGACATATGGCCTCATTTCCTAGAGTGTTGTTGATTTCTGGGGATATATATATGTATATATCTTCAGGGCGAAACAAGACCCCTCCGCTTCGCGTCGGGGTCCGGTTCGCCCTGTCGGTACTTATTTTCCCGATAATGACCAGCGTTCTATACATTATCCCGCTTATTATACGGCCATTTGCCAACTGAACACACACAACATAAACTTCGTACGCTTTTATGAAGGCCGAAAGGTTTATTTAATGACATCCGCGACAAATAGTTCCCAAAAGTTTGCGCGTTGCGCTGCAGCGTTTGGCTAGGCTAGAAGCAGCAAGGCTAGCAGCTAGCCTAGCTGCTTAGCTGAAGGCGCAGTTGGAGGAATGGTGGTGAATCTTTGGGTAAATTGAAAGTCAGACTCACGCTAACTTCACGAGCAATTCCCCCAACTTCTCTCTCAGTGACGGGGACAGAGATAGTGTCGCTACTACGTACGCGCGGAGTGATATGAAAGCACGAACTCCGTTGCCATGGGCAGCGGTCATTATTTTTTTCAGAGGTCCTTTATCAGAAAATAATGACCGGTAGAACGTTGGGAAATCCCATTCAAATCAACGGAGCTTCTACTTACGTTGTGAAGAGCCGTATAATAAATATTTTTAATTCATGTAGTCCTTATATTTGAAGAGTTTAGTGCTAGGCTAGCGCATGTCTATAGTAACTAGTAGCCTGCATTAAAAACCTCTTCAAAATCATGGAGTAGTCCTGCAAACATTGCCATATCTGATTTATAGAGAGCTCCTTTGTGAATTCCACGTGTAGTAATGCCGGCCGCAGGTAAACAAACTACTGTAGATCCGGTAACCGAGCAGATCACTCCGCCGCTGCTTAGCTTACAACCAGGAAGCTGATGCTGCTCAAATGTAAGTTCTTTTAAATGCAAAATGGTTATATTTTAAAAATTATTCAGTCAACACAGACATTTATATCGGTAGTCTTGTGTTATAAGTGATTTGCCTCAGGTGCACTGTGCTTGGGTCAGACTGTTTTTAATGCAGGCTACTAGTTACCATAGACATGCACTAGCCTAGCACCACTAAACTCTTTGAATATAAGGACTGCATGAATTAAAAATACATATATATATCCACAGAAATCAACAACACTCTGGATAACTAGGAAATGAGGCCCTATGTCAAAAATCCTGAAATATCCCTTTAACTTGAATCTGGCTTATACTCGGGGGGGAAAAAGCCTCATGTGAACTTACAACGCTATCATTCAAATACATCTGTGACTCTGCTCTGGGACAACTTCATAGTATTTTAGAAATGCTCATGAGTCATGTCACAGGAACACTGATGGCACTGATAAACAGGTAAAAGACAATATAATCCTTCCCACACTTAACATGAACAAATCAGCTGGATTTTGAAGTGTCTTGGTGCACTCGGGTTGACGGTTGCATTCTTGCCAGTGGGCAGAGTTGGTGGGTGTCGAGTGAAAGGACCAGATAGTCAGGTCTCATACCAGCCCCTCCTCCTCCTCCTCCTCCTCCTCCTCCTTCCCTCTCTCCTCTCTCTCTGTCTGTGTGTTTCCCCTCCCGTCTGCTTTGCTTTGCTCTTCACTGTACGGGAGCCCACATGAGAACAGGTGGCTTCCCTCCTGTTCCCCGGGGGGATGTGGAAGAGAAAACTCACCATCAGCAGGACTCGGGCCTCGCGGAGGAAAAGTCTGGCTCCGTAAGTTTTAACCACAGGGCTGTGTTGGTTTGTTTTATCCAGCTGTTTACATGTCCACTGGAGGCTCGGATATCGCTTCTTTAAATTTGTGCATTTCTAAAGTACTATGAAGTTGTTCCACAGATGTATTTTAAGTGATGGCGGTGTAGGTTCACATGAGGTTTAATTTTTTTCCAGTATTGCAGGATTCAAGTTAGCACTGCTCTCACACCTTTATTTGCATACTGAGGTGATTGTGGATAAGGCGTCTGCTGCGACTCAGTGCCTCCATTGTTTATTGTTGGCAAAAAGCGCTGACATTGTGTTTTCGGGCGGCTCGCCTTAAGGTGTTTTTCTATTCGTCGAAGTAATGTGCAATCGGGAAGTTTTGCATGTATTTTCTATCTGATTCTAAGATTGTATGAATGATCCCAAATGCTGCACAACTCTCTTCAAACTTTGATTTATTTATTTTGCAGTGTGAATGAATTTTCCTTCATCCTCCTGTGGTAGTAACAGGTTTTGGAGGAGTGAAACAGAAACTTTTTTTTAAGCAGAGGTTTATTTAATGTCTGGTCTACATTCTTAAACCATTTCATTTTATTATTTATTTCATTCATTTAAAAACAAATGCAACAACAACATTTAACATTAGTGAAAAGGAGCAGAAAGAAGTAGAAATTTATAATGTCTGGCCCCATCAACACAAAATCATTTACAGTTCCAGTTCATTTGAGCCGTCTCTTTTTTTCCTTCAAGACATTATCTGCTACTCCGCAGTGTCATATTTCTGTAACATTGATAATTTGACACACCTCTTAAACACATAAATGGACTTAGAAGTTTTCATTTTTACAATGAAGACTGTTCCACAGACCGACTTTCATTGAGATACATCCTTCTCGGGCCGGGCGATGTGGACCAAAAGTCATATCCCGATACATTTTGGTTGAATATCGATATACATTATATATCCCGATATTTTTACAGCAAAGTGAGAGCTGGGAAATGAACTAAGTCAAAGTCAAATACAAGTAGTTTTATTGAAAAGTCAATATAAAATGTAAACTTAAACACTGTATAACAAAGCTCTGTAAGGTGCACATTTAAAATAAAAGAAGGATCTTAAAAAAAATTGCCTAGAAAATATAATAGGGCAGCATTTATGTATAAAGAGATAACAAATAAAGTGCTCAGTTCTAGAATAAGAGATGACCTGTTTTTTGTGAACATAATAGCTTATCTGAATTTGAAATATCCCGATATATACGATATGGTCTAATTCCATATCTCATTGACAAATATCGCCCAGCCCTACATCCTTCCATTACAACCGTAAAAAACCTCAGTACCTTTTAGTTCATATCTACTTTTTCTCTTGGTGAATCTGTTTTGCAAATTGTTTTTCATTTCCAGATGAGCTTCATACATGTTTTTTAGAAGGTTCTACTCTACTAATTCATTACATGTATGGATATAAGATTAGTTGGGTCTCTGTATCCACGTCAACTGGCGACGCAAAAAGAAAAATTGGATTCATGTATGTTTTGTCAGCACTACCCCACACTTCAATGCGATAGAGAATCTTTGACTTTATGCAGCACAGCTATTATATGAACCATATAAATAAAAGCCGTTTGAATTTGTTTTTTTTGGCCTGTCCTTAATAATGTGCACTTTAAAGTCCATTGTGAGAGGTGAAAACACAGAGGCAGAAATATTTAAATGACAAGTTTAGTGTAATGTGGGTCATAAATTAAGATTGACAGATATAGGACAGATTGTAATCCCAAAAGACTGTGTACAATGCCTGTTCTTTAACACCTACTATGCGCCTTATCACCTGCCGCAGGGGTAACTCTCTGAAGACAATGCATGTATGGCTTGTGGCTCGTGAAAAATGTGGTTTGCATAGGTCTCATTCATATCCTGAATCCTGACACTGAAGCGATCTTGCAGCGTGTTGTAAACTCAGGTAACATCTGTGGTATGTGAAGAGTGCGGAGCATGAAGTGGCATCTTTACAGTCGCTCTCACTTAAGTTCAAAGTATTGTAAGTACGAGAGCTTATCCTTTTAAAGCACCTCCTTAGTTTAACAGGCTGTCATAAAACGCAGGTCTGCATAATTGTAACTTTCATCTGTTTTTCCAATAGCCTTTCATAAGCTTGTAAACAGGGCTGCTGTAATATCTGCATTGATTTTGTTTGTCTTGTCGATCTCCTTTGCTCCAGGCGTCCGTGTCCTTTTACATCGCATTTACTGCCGTCCCTCCTCAGCAGATCCCAGCCTTAAGGTCTAGCAGTGATTCAGTCGATATTATAGGGTTTATATAACCAAACATGGCCCGCAGCAAATGATAAACTTAACATTTATGGACAGTGGGGAAGTGAGAGCTCTGCAGTCTTTTAAAACACAGTGTCTGTCTTATATTGCATAATGGAACTTGCCGTTTGACTCTATAAATAGCCTGTACTTTCTGTAAATGTTTAAAATGTGTTCCTGAGCATAGAAATGCAAATGCAATGGATTTACAAGTCTAAGAGGAGCATAGAGAGGAACTTGTTTGAGGGCTGCAGGCCGTGGCGCTTATCCGGGCCTGAGGAAAGGAAACATTGCGTCATGAAAACTAGGTGTTCTGGGAAAAGGGACACATTCTATATTGATAAATCAATGGAGATTTTTAAAGGAATGGTTCGAGTCCCATCTCTCTATTTGCTGGGTCTCTCTCCCCTCTCCTTACCCCCTTTCCCCTCTCTGCTGTCCTGTGAAGTCTACAGGCCAAAAATCATGAAAAGAGTTAAATAAGGCACTGGAGTTATTGTCTACATATGGACTTTATTGTGTTAGATGTTACCAGTGACTCTCCGCGGCTCTTCTTTGTACTTATTATATTGTTTATATTATATTATATTGTATTGCATTTTTGTCCCATGTTTTTTTTGTCTCTTTTGTCGTGTTTTTGTCTCTTTATTATTATGTTTTTGTTTCTTTATTGTTGTGTTTTCTTCTCTTCTTTGCTAGTGTTTTTGTCACGTTTTTGTCACATTTTATTGTGTTGTTGTTGCTTATCTGGCACGTTTTTGTCGCTCTTTTGTTGCTTTTTCATCACTTTCTAATTGTGTTTTTATCCCTTTTTTATTGTGTTTTTGTCGCTCCATTGTCACTTTTTTTGTTGTATTTTCATCCTCGTTTTCCTCTCATTTGTGTCGCTATTTTGACGCTTTTTTCAAGAAGCTTTTAGATTTGGGTAAAGCCAAACTGAAGAAAATGTGTTTGGTTCAGGTGGGGGTTAAGTTGTTAAGATGGATGCAGGAGCCTATATAACTCTATTGGTGATTTTCATCAAACATCTGCAAATATGTTTTTGTCTGGTTTGTGTCTGAAAGTCACATGCTTTTATGAATGATGCCATGACTCTTTCATTCTATAGTGGAAAAAATATCACTTTTACTTCCATTCCTTTGAAGACTCTGAACAGAGATATTAACCACATTTCAACTACAATGTATGCTCTGACATGAAGGCAACCCTGAAGGCAGCCGATACTGCAGAGCCAGATATGATTCACTGTGAAATTAATTTTGTCAATTGATTTATGCAAAAAGAAGTGGTCCAAGGCACGCTGACTAAGCCGATGCATTCTGACCTTGTTTAGCTCCTTCATCAGGGCATGCATGCAGTTTGCTTTTGCTTTTTATTCCTCCAGAGATCGATGGGTGAGACATAGGAGAGCTAACTCTGCCACTTAGCGTCCCTTGAGCTGTTTATATTACATTCAAAATTCCAAAATAACTGTACTACAAAGTGTACAGACATCTTCCTCGCTTTGCTTTCCCGTCATCTTCAGTTGGCTTTGATTTGACTCGAACTGTCAAAACCGGCTTTGAGCTTTATCGCTCTGATCTGTCTGAGTGAAGGACAGGTTTTAACATCTGTTCCTACTGTTCCCAGAGCCACGTGTTGCATAATGAAAGTCATCCCCTCATTTGACTTTGGCACATTTTTCTGTGTTTTTCAGGGCAGAAAAAACGGAAGTACTGAGTGACGACTTACTACAGGTAAGATAATGACAAAAGTTGACTTAACTTACTTACTTATCTGTGGGAAGAGCTGCATAGAATAGTTGTTATCTGGGCTCCCAATTAGTCCAAGTGAGGATAATGAATCTAATGTATACATGTCTTTCAGTCATGTGACTTTTGTTGTTATGCTGGCCATTTTGAATACCGAAGTAGCATTATGCAGTACTACAACATGTAACAATATCTCTACTCAAGATGAAAATGAAAACTGATTGACAGACGCATTTTTATGTACTTGTAATCATTGCTCAAGGAGATAACAGTAAAAACACGGCCCCAGAGATGCACATTTATGTGCACAGTGAAGTGCTCAAGACATTAGCATGCTACTGGTTAGCATTTAGCCTCAACAGCTCAGCTCTGACCTCTCCAAGAGAAAGCCCTGAGCCTTGGATACAACATGTGAAAGAGGTCAGAGCCGAGCTGTTACTGTGGCCACACATGTGTTTATTGTGTGAAGCCATTGACAGTTGATGACAGTTGCTAACCGGTAGCATGCTAATATCTTGAGCAGCTTAAATACTGACTCAGACTCTGTTGACATGACAAACTGTAAAAATCATAGAGAAAGGTTTTCTGTTTCCTCTTTGATGTGTTAAGTTAGTCTTCAGAGTGAAGCAGGTCTTTAGTAAATCCTGCGCTGCTACATCTGTGCCACATCTCCTGGTTATATCACATAAACGAATATCTCTGGGGTCGTGTTTTAACTGTTATCTTCTTAAGCAATGATTACGAGTACATAAAAAATGCCTCTGTCAATCAGTTGTCTTTCATTTTCATCCTGTTTAGAGATATTGTTACATGTTGCAGTACTGCATAATTCTACTTCGGTATTCAAAATGGCCGCCGGAACTATGCGTGATGTCATTGGAAACGCATGTATACTGTGCTTTTCAAAAACGTATCATCAAGGTTTAAGTAAAACGTTTGGGGACAAATGGCTTTCAAGAATTGTGCTTGGGTCCCAAACAAAGTGATATTTACTACAACGGGTTTGTTTAGTTAAGAATGTGATTGTTAGAGACGGTTGCTCAGGGCCTGGCGCGTTTCGATCCCAGTAGCCCACAGCTGTTAAGTTTCTAATCTGCTAAACAGTTTCTCCCCCACGGCTTCGTTGCCTGCATAAACCTGTCTCTAAGTTCGTTTGCAAATATGACATAATCCACTCCTGAGAAATCACAAGTACTTTGGCACGGGCTGCTTTCAGATTTAAGAACGTGATGTCACTCTCTCAGAAGAGGGGCAGGAGCCAGTATTTCTGGACCAGTTTGTTTTGGTGCAAGATAAATGAATGTGAAAAAGATCCATGCTTTATTCAGCAAACAAAAGTAGTGACAATGGTCATTTTTGCCCTGCCCCAGCCCTATTAAAGGGGATTCAAATGATGTGCAATAAACAAGACGAAAACTATGAAACTTCTAAATGGTCAAAGTCCGTAACAAGAAGAGCTATTGTGATGGAATTGTTCATCAAAATTGCAATTTCTGTTGTTTTCTCCCAAATGTTAAGTAAACTCAAGTACATACAACTGGTGAATTTAAATTAGTTTTTACCTTCATCCGGATATTGGATAGGCAGTAGTTGGTGAAAAAGGACTGTTCATGTCATTCTAAAGCATTTGTATCGACATGCGAGGCTGAAGGCTAGTTTTTGTTTTGCATTACTGTGACAGTAATAGGGCTGGGTGCCGTTACATTTTTTTCTTTAACAATATTTGCTTTTCAATACCTACCGGTAAACTAAATTATTCGTCATCTAGAACTATAAAACAGATTAAAATAGCAAATGGACTCAACTTATATAGCGCTATTCTACCTTTATCAGGCCCAAAGTGCTTTACAGTAAGGAACCAGTCACCCATTCACTCTCTCATTCACACTCCAATGTACGCAGAAGCAACTAGGGTGAAGTGTCTTGCCCATGGACACAACGACAGTGTGCATTGGCGGGAGCTGGGATTCGAACCCACGACCTTCCGATCACGAGACGACCCACTCTACCAACTGTGCCACTGTCGCCCGATTAATAATGTTCCTGATGATAATAATTTTTTCCTTTTCCCTCCATTTCCATTTCTTTTACATTTGTATAGTTTGTTTGAGGTGAACCAACCAAGAAACTTCCTTTAATGACAAAAGGGCGGAAAAAACACTCAAATCTTCCATATTTCCCCCCCAAAAATCCCTAAATTTTCCATATTTTTTCCCAAATTTTGATCAGCATCAAAACTTACCTGCTTTTGATACTTTTATTTCTATCCCAGTAGAAACTAAAACTTGTTTTTCGATACCAGACTGGTATCGTTTAGCGGTACCCAGCCCTAGACAGCAACCCTGAAAAGTGACCTTGAAAGTTGGAAACACACTTACAAACTTAACCCTGTAAAGAATCCGGGTGTTACAAATGCGTAAGGAATGTTGGGAATTAGTTTGGAGACTACTAGCAGTTTAAACTTTCACCTCCTCTTTCATAAGCAAAACAAAAACAATCAGAGAGGGCCTTTAAAGCTTCTTAACATGTTCAAAATCTTGCTTATTATGAATTTCAGGTCTAATTGTTATGGCAAAACTTGTTTGGAAAGTCTCTTTTGCTGTGGGTATTTTTCCAGCGCTAGTGTTGTGTAATGTCGTCTGAAACCTGGTATAATGCAGTATCTTTGTGCTCTGACTGAGTTGTGTTTATTGTCACCAGGTGGAGAAGCGTCTGGAGCTGGTAAAGCAGGTCTCCCACAGCACTCACAAGAAGCTGACGGCGTGTCTGCAGGGACAGCAGGGCGTGGACGTGGATAAGAAGTCTGTCAGATCTCCATCGGTGAGAGGGACACTGGGACAATGGGCATGTCCACAAAGCAGACTGAGGAGTAGGACTTGAAAACTCACCGATGACTAGGATTCTAAGTCTAGTTATATAAACAGAGCCTTTAGTGAACATACAGAACCCTTCTACTTATTCCCATGGTGTTATGTTAAAATATGATACTTTTTATTAGACTTATTTTGAGACTTTCTGTATCAAGGGCAATGAACAGAATTTTCCACAGGCTTAAACTTTCATGAATGTTTAATCTCTTAACCCCTGCCTTAACCGAGCACATTTTCTCCAGTTCAACTTTAACCAAATATTAAAATGTTACTGGAGCTTACACATTGGCAAATTCAGTGTTTTTCAACCTTTTTTAAGCCTTGAAAAAATCAGGAGGCACACCAGCAGCAGAAAATGTAATAAAATGAAACTCTGTAGCCTATATTGACAATATAAAGTTGTTCTCATCAAAGTGTCTTGAATAGGAACACTATATAGTTCCTATGGTGTTCCTATTCATATGGAAGAGTATTACATGGTAGACAGCACAGACACTCAAAAATGGAACATTAATGAATTTGTTTTGAAAAATATATCTTTTAGACCAAGGTGAAATTGGATAATTTCCCACGGCACACCAGGCAACATCTCACGGCGGCACAGTGGTTGAAAAACACTGAGCTAACGTCTCATTTGAAAGCTAAGACCGAGAAAAACTGATTAAAACTTTTTTGTTGTGTTGTCGCCGCATTTATGTCACATTATTGAAGCGTTTTCATCTCTTTGTTGTTACTTTTATGTCCCCTTTTCGTCCCCTTTTCGTTACATTTTTGTAATTTTTTTGTCTCGGTCACGTCCTTTTTTTGTCATTTTATCGTCTCGTTTTTGTCACTTTCTCATCATGTTTTTGTCACTTTTTGTCATTTTTTCCTCTTGTTTTCGTTACGTTTTTGTCACTTTTGGTCACATTTTCATGATGTTTTTGTCACTTTTTTGTTGCATTTTCATCTTTATGTTCTTCCAGTTTTTGTCGCTATTTTGACGCTTTTTCCAAGAAGCCTTTAGATTTGGGTAAAGCCACACTGGAGAAAACGTGCTCTGTTCAGGTGGGGGTTAAAGTTAAAAACAGCTAAACTATGACTCAGAGTAACACATTCAGCAGCCTGTTTTAAAGAGTTCTTTGCCCTAGATAGGTTTTTAAGAATCATTTCTCTCCTTTCCTAACATTGTCGTGTCTCTGCCTCCTCAGAAAAAGCTCCCCCTGACGACGTTAGCACAATGTATGGTGGAGGGGTCCGCGGTGCTGGGGGACGACTCTCTCCTGGGGTGAGCGGATCCGAACACAAACACTGAAGTCATTCACATAAATAATAATCACTGATGAGCCTCAACGTGTGGCTCTGTTTTCCCTCAAAAGCACTGACACGGAAAGGAATGTCATCCGTTGGCCCAGAGAAACTATTTGTACTGCGTTTTGTACTGTGTGGATGTACTGTACTGCAGGATAATATATGGATGGTGATTATTTTTTAATTACCAGGATAATAACAAAGTGTGTTTTATGTTTTTTCACACATTAGAATCCAGACTTATTTCTACAGTAAAGCTAAAAGTGGTGTCATATTCTGAAAGCTTGGTTTAGTTCTAGTGTAAGTCTGAATTGTTTTTTGTATTATCTTCAATTCAGGCCACACTGGTCAGTGTACTTTTGGGTATTTGGATTTTCTTCATTGGAATGAAAACAAAAAATGGAAAAACAAGTTGTTTTTCAATTTTGGTTTGCAAATCAAAAAACGAAACATGAAAAAAACCAGCCATTTTTCAAGTGAATGAAACGTTTTTAAAGATAAAGCTGATTTTCATGTTTGCATTGTATATTTAATAAACAAAAAACAAATTAAGACGAAAACGAAAAACAACCCAATTTTCGTTTATGTAGCCGGAAGTTGTGCGCCAAGAGCGCTAAATCTAAACGCCTCTTATATGAAGGTGCAGTTTGTGCAAAAACAACCGCCTTGTGATTGTCGGCCTGCGGCTCGAAGTGTGCCGCTGTATTGGCACATTTAGGCCATTCCTTTGGTTAATTACCAAGTTACCAAGTGCGCCGCAGGGCTCACGGAGCCCCGAGTCAAAGGGTGGTTTTGAGGGGGGGGCCGAGTTAAAGCGAGATGTTGACCACACTGGCTTAGATTATTGACGGTTAGTCAAGAGCCTGATCTACTGAAGGACATGATCGTAGAGAGACTGTAGTTGTGCGTAAAACTGATTAGATCAATCCAATAGCTATCTAAAACATATTTGTTCGTGTCTCTCCAGCACTTTTCATTAGACCTTTGCTAACTTGAGATGAAAGTGAATGTGTTCCTCCCCTTGATTTGCTAATAGGCTATTGATGACAGAAAATCCTGCGCTCTTGGGTTCACACCAGTGCCTCACTGTTCACAAAGGAGACCCCAGACTCCGGCCTCGTATAAAGATTTTGTTTTATTGCCATCATTCCTATTATAGTATCTATAGTGTCTGCTGGCCACTAACCAAAGGAATGGCCTAAATGTGCCAATACAGCGGCACACTTCAAGCCGCAGGCCGACAATCACAAGGCGGATGTTTTTGCACAAACTGCACCTTCATATAAGAGGCGTTTAGATTTAGCGCTCTTGGCGCACAACTTCCGGCTGCATAAACGAAAATTGGGTTGTTTTTTGTTTTCGTCTTAATTTGTTTTTTGTTTATTAAATATACAATGCAAACATGAAAATCAGCTTTATCTTTAAAAACAACATTTCATTCTCTTGAAAAATGGCTGGTTTTTTTCATGTTTCGTTTTTTGATTTGCAAACCAAAATTGAAAAACAACTTGTTTTTCAATTTTTTTATTTTCATTCCAATGAAGAAAATCCAAATACCCAAAAGTACACTGACCCACACTGCACTGTGACTCTAATTCCTTGAATATTGTTAAAAATCCTTTGAGAGATATAGTTTTCCCTTGCTATTCTTTTCTGATGCATAGCAGTGTATTGTATTGTATTGTATCGGCTTTGGTGAGTCAGGTGACAAAAACACCAGCTGCCGCCATTTTGGATCATGTTTCTAATCCAAATAATGTCAAACCGGACCTCAGTTGAAATAACAACATGAAAACGCCACAAAAAAGTGTCAAAAACGTGACAATAAAAGCGTTGAAAGTGCAGCAAAAAAGTAACAGAGAAGCGCCGAAAACTGAACTAAAATGAAAGTGAAAAAAGTGACAGCCACGACTTAAAGAAAGAGAAGAAGCCTTACACTGGTCTATAGGCTGTAAGCTCCAGAACCTTTTAGATTTGGGTAAAGCCGAACTGGAGAAAATGCACTCGGTTAAGGCAGTAAAATAGCTACATTACGAAGAATTTTGCTGATAATGTTCACAAAAAATGACTAACTGTGATTAGCTAACAGCTCTACCTTAATGCAATATAAAAAGTCTTCAGGTGACTGAAAGATGCCGTGTAAATGTTTGAAACTTTCAGTGTGTGTGGAGGTGCTGCCGGCCAAAAAGGCAATTTGGTTTAATTATGTCATTTCAAACTTTTAGAGTTAGATATTGATCAGTTTCTGCCTACTTTCCAGTCCATGGGAATCTGTCTTGTTATCCCCCAGCGCTGGCTGTCTGGCGTTACCATGGAGATCAGCTAAGATGTCTGCTTTAATAAACCAGCTATAACTGAGTAACATCATGTCGGAAAAGGATTCAAATCAACCCTATTTATCAGCATGAAAATGTTGGAGCTGGTGTATGATATAGATACTGTAGTCAGCCTTTAGTTACTGTGTAAGTTTTGTAGTGTTGTAATGCGGTATGCTGTGCTTTTGTAGGAAGATGTTGAAGCTCTGTGGAGACACACAGGACAAACTGGCTCAGGAGCTGATCACGTTCGAACTCACCATCGAGAGAGACGTCGTGGAGCCGCTGTACGACCTGGCGGAGGTAAAAAAGTATTTTACGTGCTCACAAGTCGGTTGATTCAGTCCCAGGTCTGATGTAAAAGGCAAAGCTTAAATAAGACTTGACGTTTTCGCTCTCGAATAGAATCTCAAGTGTGAGCGTTTCAGTGTAAAAGAACAATAACTGCAGTTGTTTCTCAAGGATCAAAATTACACAAAAAATGACTCTACATTCATTGGTTTGTGAGGCAAGGTTACAAAAGAGAAAGGTTTATTTAAATGTGTTTTGTGCTTCATTCTCATCCCCTTGCACTACAGACGTCTAAAGCCTCTTTTCCCACCATCATTTCTCTGCTTTGTAATCATTGTGTCATCCAATCTTTATGAGAACAAGCCAAGAGCCCTCAATGTCCTGCTTGTGTGTTCCTCCCTCACTCATCTCTCTGCCCCGTCTTCTCAGGTGGAAATCCCAAATATCCAGAAACAAAGAAAACATTTAGCAAAACTGGTCTTGGACATGGACTCTGCGCGGACGCGGTGAGTACATTATTGTGTGTATCTTTGTATGTGCTGGTAGTATATGTGTGTGACTGAGAAACCCCATCCCCTGAGAAATGACCGGGCTCTGCGCTTCCCACTGAATGTCACGAGGATTTGATTGCACTCAGAAGCGTTGTGTCTGCACTAAATCCTCATTTCAGTCCACACATAAAACTACTAATTGAGTATTGCTATTAAAAGGCTTTGATTTTGTGCTAAAGCAACTTTCAGATAGAACAAGGAGAAGATATTGTGGCATTTGATAACTGTCTTGTTTTGCGATAACAACTAGTATTGCTATTATTATATAGTATAACAATTTACCAGGAGCTGCATGGAGCACCAGGAGCACCACAGCCTATCGCAATCTTCCGGTTTCCCCTACCACTAAAAACATGTATAATAGGTGAATCCTAAAGTACATAAGCAATTTCCACCAATTAAGCACACCTTATTATAAGCTGTGCTATATTTGCATTCGAATATAAGCCGCAGGTTTTCATAGTGCCGTGCATCCTCTCAGAGCGGCTCATGGAGGAAGAGACACCTCATCCCAGAGAAAGGTGCAGTGAAGATAAGATAATCCTTTATGATCTCACAACGGAGAAATTCACTTGTTACAATCAACAATAGCATTCAATAAGATCACTCAGGGTGTGCAAAACAGACAGGAAATGTGCAAACAGTAGAAAAAAGTGGTATCTTATATATAATAAGTAAAAGCAAATATTTTAAGGGGCGGAATTATAACTAAGGAAGTAATAATAAATAAAAATAGGATAAAAATTAGAACGGATTATATACAGTAGAATATCGAGGTGTAAGGTTACAGTCCTCGTGCAGGTTGTCAATAAGTGATAATAAACAATAAGTTGCTGGCAGAGGGAGGGCGGCAGGGACGGCAGTGATAAGCACGTTAAATGGCCAGTGTAGCTGAACTCAATGTGGAAGTGTAGGGATGTGACGTGTGACCCGTCCGCGTTGTGGCCACATCTCCAGCTCAGACCGCATACACATTGTGTGTATGATGTAAAAAATTACTGCTCAAAATCAAAACTACCGGAAGTGTCTTCTTCAGCGCATAATCTCAAGGTTCAAGGTTCAACTTTAGTACTGTCCCGAAGGAAAATATTATGCAGCAGGTATCCACACAAGATAAAGTTAAGCAAAAACAAAAAAACACAGTGAGACAACAATTCTGTTTGGGACAAAGATCATACAGTCACAGCCATCATCAGTCCGGCTCTGAAGCTGAGAGACAATCAGCATAAGCTCAAATAAAGCCTAATTTGCAGCAGCTTCACTGAGCAACATATGATCATTTATCTTCGCACCAGCCTCTGGAATAAAAGAGGCCTTGGCCCGACGAGTTCCAATACAGGGCATTCTTAGCCTGCGTCCGGAGGGGAGTAGGTTAAACTCCTTAAAAAGCGGATGGTCTGGACACTCCATTATCTGTTGGGCTTTACATACAACCCTTTGGCTGTAAAGGTCATGCTGCTGAGTCTGCTGTGCACCAAAGATTGTAATAATATAATGATCTTTCGCCAAGCCCGTCTCTCTTTTGGCGGCTATACGTATATTGGCCGCATCGTTATTGGCTGCAGGGGTTCAAAGCGTGAGAAAAAGGTAGCGGCTTATAGGTCGGAAATTACGGTACTACTATTTGGTCATAGGGCTGGACAATATGGCCGAAAAAATTAATTGCATTATTTGATCCCATTTCATTTTTTCATAACAAATGCACGTAGCTGATTCATGAACTTAGACGTACCTTTTTTATAAACATCAGTTCAAACAAATGACAGTTATCGACATTAACCAAAGTAGAGATTGCGATTTTGATCAAATTTTGATTAATTGCCCTATTAGATCAAAAACATTGCTCCTGATGTCCAAGTAAAGTTGTTTTTTCAAGTTGGGAAGTGTGAGGGAATGATCTTTTTTACTTTTTAGTTTTTCATACGCATCTGCCTGTAATAAGTCATTTGCAAAGTTTTTTTCTTGTAATTGTTCTTAAAATAAAATTGACTGGCTTGTTTTATTGAGTCGTTCTCAGCTGTCTAAGCAGTTTTAAATAGGCCTCTGCATTTTTCGGCGACAATGCCGGCTTTGCCTCTTTGCTTGACTCCTGCTCATAAGGGCTGATTTATGTGATCAAATAACTAAAACACGGCGCTATTTTGGTCGTCATTGCTGTTGTATCCGAAACCATAACAAAACAACAAATGTGATTTTCTCCGTTGTTGCATCAGTGAGTTTTTATGGGACCCAAGTCTGTAGTCATTTTTCCCATGATGCTCCAGTGCACCCAATAGCATTACACATTATCTCCAGAGCAGCTCATACTGTCGGACAGATAGGAGGGAACAACAATAGTTTTCCGAAGCAAAGTTTTGAAAAGTGCCTTGTCATTCCTGTCAAACTTCGGTAATCCCTTTCCAAAACTATTTTCTTTTATGGGGTTGTCTCGGAAGTCGTGAAGCTTACGAGGCTGAAGAAAAAGGCTTTCACTTCGCCGTGCATTTATCAGCCTCGGGGCTCGCTTTGTTTTGTTCTGGCTGTTTTCTCTGATCCTCTAAGACCCCGAAATTGACCAAAATGTCTTGTCGTATCTAGGTACTACCAGTCCACGAAATCTTCAGGACTGTCCAGCAACATACAGCCGACGGGGGCCAAGGCGGACCACCTCAGGGAGGAGATGGAGGAGGCAGCCAATCGCATGGAGATTTGTCGAGTACGTAGAGAAAATCCCCACAGCTTCACACTATTTCCAGGGGATGCAAGTGATGTGAAATTTGGATCGTTGCCATAGCAATAAACATTTCAAAGTTCAGCCGTTCGGTCTTTCGAATCGTCAAAATCTCTCAAACTGGCACCTACATCAGGAAAACATCATGTGATTGAAATTACCAGAATACTGAATATTACCTATATCGGCTACAAATATTCGATACTGAACCGATACCAGTTTTGGCCTTAAAAACACAACTAAATTTAGGCGAATATGGGCATGCTGCGTATCGTTGGAAAGCTAAGAACCAGGAGAATTTAGTCGCTCCCACCTCCACAAATCGCCGCGCAAAATGCTGCGGTTAGCATCAGTATGCTAAAGCTAGCATGCTAACGAAAACTAATCAAGGCTGGGACAGAAACTAACATAGAAATACCTAAAGTAGCCTAATAAAATAAAATAACCACTGCTGAAGCCAAGCATTTGTGTTTTAGACAGGTCAGTGGGTAGCTGCTTCTCGCACAATATTTAATCTATATCATAATGGTGTCTACAGACCTAACCACAGGGCTCGCGCTGTTGCTTTTTAGATAAGAATGAAAACGGTTTCCTGATTCTATGTACTTTGGTGACAGTATAGTTTTACGAGCGTACATTTCTCTGACACTTGAGGCAAACCTCGCCTCCTTCCTCTCTCCCTCTCCTGGATACTATTTCAATACGTGTGGGTTTGGAGTGTGTAGTAGCCTACCTGTCTGTCCAGCGATCACGTCATGATAAAATCCCCTTAAATACATGTTTGTAATCCAGTGCGTCCTTTATTTTCATTTGCGCCTGTGTTTCCATAAGTTTATTGACGCGTATGATTCCTCTGATCTGAATGCCTGGGCCCGGGAAAGGCATTTCAAACCACTGCTGATTGTCATGGAGAAAACGGGCACGGGTGGGTAACGGGTAGAATGTTAACGGGTCCGGGCGGGTGCAGATTTAACTCTGATATAATCACGGGGTTACGGGCAGGTAGGTGCTGTAGCAAATCTAACTAAAAAAGTATCCAAAATGTTTTTATAACCAATTCATTTTTGCTTTTATCCTCAGTGGGTCATGAATTTATACTTGTCTACTCCAAATATCGCCTTAATGTCATCGACCCTTGTATGACATTTTATTGAGCATTAAATGAATCTGTTTTCTGCAGGACCAATTATCTGCAGACATGTACAGTTTTGTGGCCAAAGAAATTGACTATGCAAGCTACTTCCAGACGGTAAGCGGCGCACGTCATTTAAACACTTCTCATGCTGTGAAGTTCATCTTGTTTCATGTCACTTACTTTACTCTTTGATGTTTTAAGTTGATAGAGGCGCAGGCCGAGTACCACAGGAAGTCATTAGAGCAACTGCAGAGTGTGCTGCCCCAGATCAAAGCGCAACAGGGTGAGTCTCTCTCCTTATCTACATTTAATTAATTTGTATATCTACCATTAATCTTTGTAGTGGAAGTGGCAAGCTTTTTACCCTCTTTTACATTTACTTGACATTTTTACACTCATTCACTTTACTGTTTTGTCTTTATAAGAGTTGGCTTTGCTGATTTCACTAGTTGTATTGTTACTAATTGTGGCCCAGAGCTTCTCAAACTTTAGGACAAACAGAAATCGCATTGACCCCTGAATGACAATGCAATCAATTAAGATGATTTATGTTTATTTGCCGTCATCTCTAGTGTGTTGTTTTCCACAATTGTAAACATTCAAGAATAGACTGTTTAAATCTTAACCTCTGTCCCCTCCGCTTTGACAGAGCGCATTTTCTCCAGTTCAGCTTCATCTCAAATCTAAAAGCTTCTCGATGCCTATAGGCCAGTGGCGCCTCATTTGAAAGCAAAAAAAGCAAAGCAAAGCTTTTTTCAGCGTTTTTCCCAATGGCCGCTGGCTGCTCTGCTTTTTGACAACGACACTAGAGGCTGCCATTGCTGTAGTACCTCCATATGGCCACTCGTCTCCCATTGAAAAGCATTGGACTTTAGACACGTTAAACAACAACTTTAAAGCCTGGTCCCAATTTTTTTGGAACTATCTAGAGCTAGGTATTCCTCAGGTGATAACGCATGCTGGTTTTCATAAGAAAACATTTCGAAATCTCATCACAAATCATTGGAGCAGCGTGAACTACACGTCATGTAAGGGCCGAGTCTACAGTGAAGATCCCGCCCTTATGCCCTTTTTAGGAACATGCCTCGTCAGAGCTGGGGAGGGGGAGTCTGTAAACCTGCCATGATTTCCCCCTCGAGCGTGATCATTGTAGTAAACGGGGATGAGTGAGGAGGAGACGTCCATTATATATACAGTCTATGGTTTTTCCTCACATTTTGAAGCGTTTTTGTTGTGTTTTCGCCGTTTTTTTCCCCTTTTTTGTTGCGCTTTCATCCTCATTTTTGTTGCTATTTTGACACTTTTTCAAGAAGCTTTTAGATTTGAGTTAAGCCAAATTGGACAAAATGTATTTTTTATCAGGTGGGGGAGATTAAAATGATCTGCAGCAAATAGTTTTTCCCTGCAGCAGACACTCTTTAGGGAGTCTACTTTATCCAAAGTGGCAAAAGTAGCTTATCTAATCCCATAGGCTATTGCTTTAGTATAAGTAAATACAGTTGTGCTCAAAAGTTTACATACCCTAGCAGAATGTTTGATTTCTTGGATATTTTTCAAAGAGAACACAAAGCGGTTTATTTTCACTCATAGCTGGTGGTTGTGTGAAGCCATTTATGGTCAAACAACTGAGTTTGCTGTTTTTAAATCATAATGAAAAATGAAAGTACCAATATGACCCTGATCAGCAATGACAGCTTGGAGTCTTTTGTAAGATAAGATAAGATAAGATAAACCTTTATTGATCTCACAAAGGAGAAATTCACTTGTTACAGTCGGCGTTCAAGAAGAAGAGTTAATAAAGTACAGCTGATACAGAGATTATTGCACATGTTACTTTACAGTCTTATTGTGGTAGTCGTGGAGGAGGCTCTTTATATTTCTGATGGTAAAGCGGCCCATTCTTCATGGCAAAAAGCTTCCAGTTCCTGTAAGTTTCTGGGCTGTCTTGGAACTTGAAGCGAACCACCTCCATATTTCACAGTAGGTATTCATCATAGGCCTTTCATCATAGGCAATCATTGGCCTTGTTGACAACAGAAGAGTGCACCATACCTACTGTGAAATATGTTTCGCTGATGCCAGTGGCTCCAGCAGAATAAAGTGAAGGTCCCGTTAGTGTCCATCACAGTCTCCTGACCTCACTATCATTGAACCACGTGGGGAGAGCTCAAATGTGCAGTTCATGGAAAACAGCCCAGGAATTTACAAGAACTGGAGGCTTTTTGCCAAGAAGAATGGGCCGATTTACCATCAGAAAAAATAAAGAACCTCATTCACAACTACCACAAAAGACTCCAAGCTGTCATTGATGTGAAAGGGGGCGATACACAGGATTAAAAACTGGGGTATGTAAACTTTTAATCAGGGCCATTTTGGTACTTTCTTATTTCATTATGATTTTTTAACAGCAAACTCAGTTGTTTCACCATAAATGACTTCACACAACAATTAACTATGAGAAAAAAAAAAAAACATTTTTGTGTTATCTTTCATAATCTGTGAAAAATAGTCAAAAAGTAGACAATAAAACTAGACAACAAACTACATATGAGTAAAAAGTATTGAATGTAAATTGATTACTGCTGCTGCTACTACTATTACTTCTATGCTACTACAGAAAAAATAGAGCCACAAATCTGTATCTCTGAAGTATAGAAAAAGTTTAGCCACACAGTTATATTTATTTACCTCTATTTCCCCTGTTTTCTTGTGCCTGAGGTGCACCATTTTTAATTTAGCTTTGAACGCCTCATGCATTATTCATTCATTTTTATTTTGGCATCTTTCTGTGGCTCGACGCTTTGATATGGAGAGTGTTAGTATTCAGCGCTGGTCCATATGCCAGAGATGTAGCAGCATGTGTATTTTAAGTGACTCTCGTGTGTGTTTGACAGAGGCCTGGGTGGAGAAGCCCTGCTACGGCAAACCATTAGAGGAGCACTTAGCACTCAGTGGGAGAGATATTGCCTTTCCCATAGAGGCCTGTGTCACCATGCTGCTGGAGTGCGGCATGCAGGAGGAGGTCAGAACCCCGACGCTTCACAATCATCTCACAAATAGCAGATACAATATGCTGGATTATGATTTGAGTCTTGTTCTGTTATCTAGTTTAATGAATGCATTTCCTCAATCAATCATAAAATGTACTTTAGAACTGTTTTCTGTCTTGATTAGGGATGGGTACCGTTCCATTTTTTTCCCGATACCAGTACTTCAATGATACTTGGTTTTCGATACTGATACCTGAGCTATACTTTTTCTGATACCTGTACTAAATTATCTGTCATATAAATTTAGAACCATAAAATTAATAATGTTAATTTATTTCTTTAGCTTCCATTTCATTTCTTTTACATTAACCATTTGTTTGAGGTGAAACAACCCAGAAACTTCCTTTAATGACAAACAAAAGGGCAGGAAAAAACACTTTTCAAGTTTTTCTTATTTTTTCCCCCATTTTTAACTTTTTGTTTTCACATCCCCTCAAAAAATAAATTCCATATGGATTAACGTCCCTAAATTCCCCCCAATTTTTCACATTTTTTCTACGTGCTTTTTTCCCCCAATTTTCCCAAAATGTTAAATTTTTTCCCCAAGTTCGGTCCTACATTTTTTCCCCCCAATTTCACCCCAAATGTTCCCAATTCTTTTCCATTTTTTTCCCATTGCTTCCAAAAGGTTCCAGTTTTCCCCAATTCCCCCCCCCCCCCCTCCCCCCCATTTTTCAAAAAATTCCCCCAATTTTTCCCCAGTTTCCCCAAATTAACCCCCAATTTCCCCCCTTTTTTTTCAATTTTGATGACAAACAGCATCAAAACTTAAATATAAAGATTTAATATTTCTTTTCAGTACCTGCTTTCATTTCGATACCAGTAGTACCTAAACCTTTTTTTTTTCGATACGAGACTGGTATCGTTTAACGGTGTCCAGCCCTATTCTTGATGTAGGCTGATTATATAAATGACATATGCCAAATATTATATACAGACAATACTTTGCAATAACACAGTGTACATTCTCAGTCATCCTGGTAGATAATTCAAACTTCTAACTTCATTAAAACAAAACAACTAGACTTACATTTTAAAGAGACTAAAGTTTCACTCCCCAACCCTGGACAGTGAACTCCGAGTGCTTTACCACCATTATCAACTTATCTTTTCATAAAAGTAAAGATGGTACTAGAAACCTACTTTGGACTGATGAGGGCCGGATGGGAACTTTGGGGGGCTTTTAATGCTCAGTGCAGTGCATCTTATACTTGCTTTACTCCAAATTTCCCTTGTGCCCATTACATTTATCCCTCGATACACATATAATCATCGCCTTCATCTGCAGAGAGGTTTGGAAGTGATGAAACAGGAAAACTGCAGTAAATTTAAGTTATTGTTTCCGTGTGAGAAAGAAAATTAAATGAGCAAGAAAGAAGTGAATTAGCTGTGCATTTCAACAATAAGTATCACAATCAGATAATCAGTAGTTTAGTGTTACTCAAGGTCACTAGAGTTCAGGTTTGCTCCCCAGCTTTACTGATGTTTCTTCTCATGTCTCAGGGCTTGTTCAGGGTGGCTCCTTCGGCCTCGAAACTAAAGAAGTTGAAAGCCTCTCTGGACTGCGGCGTTCTGGACGTCCAGGAGTACAGCGCGGACCCTCACGCCATCGCAGGTAAGGAATCAGAGGCCCCGTGCAGTCGACACGAGGTCTGCATCGTGACAAATAAGCAGTTACCGTGACAACAGCAGACCATTGTCCAACGTTTTTCTGGCCAAGGTCTCATACCTGACTATGAAGTGAATCAAATCGCGTTTCTTCTTCTGCAGGAGATTGTATTTGATTTGGTTTTGTTCAAGGGGACATATTATTCAAATTTTTTTTTTTTTTACTTAAGCACATTTTGTTCCCATTCATCGAAAACAACCTGGAGAAGTATTTTGCTTCAGTCACGGCAGTTTTCCGGTAATCCGCATTTGCTCCAGTTCGACTTCACCCAAATCTAGAAGCTTCTTGACTGGAGAGCAACAGTGTAACGCCTCATTTGAAAGCTAAGACCTACAAAACCGATCATAACTTTGTTGTCACTTTGTTGCTGCGGTTTTGTCATATTTTTTAAGCGTTTTTGTCATTTTTTTGTTGCTCATTGCTCTTCTTGTTGCGTTTACGTCACTTTTGTATGTTTTTTTGTTGTTGTTGCATTATTGTCATGTTTTCGCCACGGTTTTGTTTTGTCACTTTATGTTGCTTTTTCCTTGCTTTTTTTAATGGCTTTTTTGGCGTGTTTTCACCGTTTTTTGTTGCTTCTTTTGTTGCTTTTTGTCATGTTTGCTTTTTGCGTCTTTCCCGTTTTGCAAACTTTGATGCAAACTGTAGACAATGCGCTCGGTTCAGGTTGGGGTTAAGAGGTTAAAGCAGTACTAAATAACTTGTTTACCTTTTTCGTTGTCCCTCTGGGGGTAATACAAGTGTTAATGGGGGTGTCTCTGGCCAGAAAACCACAATTGCAACTTGAATACCACCGGACCGGAGCAACCAATACACACTAATAGAATCACAAGGAAGAAGCTAACAGGCTAACGGGCAAAGCTAACTGTGGGCTAGCGTCACTTTAAACAGTATTTACAGCCAAGTTTGAGTGAAAAAAATTCTCTCCATTGTGTAATTGGACGTACAATATCCCTCTCTCCCTTCACCTTTTCTGTCAGCGTAGTATTTACTCTCACGGACAATTAATAAGTTAGAATCACAACTTGCCACGACACCTGCAGTTGCGCTTATGGCCTCTCGGGGCAAGAGCTACTTAGTACTTTCTTAAACTTTGGTCAACCCTCCTTGTACTGCTGAAGCAATCCGAACTGTACTACCGGGATTTTGTAGTGTTATTGGAAACGCCCTCTGCATTAACCACCGCCAGACCGGTTCTAAGCCACTGTGCCATCACACTGTTTTAATCATGGCACCATTGATCTGTTGGCATGGCTTGTATCTGTTTTACCATGGGTACTTTTTACTTGCCCCTGCTGCCAACAAAGCCTATCAAGTCTTTTTTTACTATACACACATGAATAATGATAAAAACTCTATTATAACCAAATTATTTCATGACCAACAATATCAAAACCATTACAAGATATGGTCATTACTTTGTGTATCCATATCCTCTGTGCGTACAGTTTCTTGCTGCCTGTACGGTTTATCGCAGGCTAATGCGTTAAATACGTTATCTAAATGTGCACGGCCATGTTTTTAAAAGAACTACCCACAGCAGCTGAGACAGAGCCATCTCAAAGAAGAGTGGTTGTTTTCTCTGTCATGATTTAGTTTTAAATCAAACCTGCGTTGGACGAGAAAGCTTCTAAGCTGTTATGGCTGTGATATTGATCTTTTTTAAGCCTAGATAGCGCCGCTTTTGTGGAGCTGTCTGCAATGGGCGGAATAAAAAAAAAAATCCCAGATAAGAAAAATACCTTAGCAACCATTCAGAGGATTATTTTCAGTTGCATAATGCTCAAAATTTTGGTTTGCAATATCCATGACTATTAAAAATCTAATCAAAGCCAGACCTAATCAAATGTGTTCACTGGTGCATGGGATAAAGACCAGGGAGATGAATCTATATCCCTCCCTAATGGTCTGGTATTAAAGTGGGCCAGGCCGAACAGCCGATCTAATTTGCAGATCAACCCCCACGAGAAATGGCAGGCTGCAATCTCTGCGCATAAAATCTATCCATCTCACAACATGACTTTAGTGGCGGAGAATGGAAGAAATCTTCGAGACAGTATCCCAGCTGTCTCTGCTATGAGCGATGTCCAAAGTCCCATGTTTGTCATCTATCCCGCGCAGCCCCGTGGGGAATGAGTGCACCGGAGCAGAGACAAGGGGGGCAGACAGGACCAGACTCGGAGCGGGCCCCTCATCCATCGTCCCCGCGTCTGAAAATTACACCGCCTCCCACAAATTCACCCGATAGGTCGATAGGAGGAAATAATTCTGCGCCGCAACAGAAAAGGGCTGGCGTATATAGCAGCAGAAGGGAAAGGAGCCAGTGTGTTTTATAGTGGACCTGATGAATGCCTTTCCTCTGGCTGTCATATAGTCTATCGTTGTTCGTCTAATGCGGCTCTGCACAGGGTTAAATCAAACTGTAAAATCATTCAGCATTGATTTCATACATGTTAATCAGGTCACAGCTGCTTGAGCTTGTCAAAATGATGACATTATTACAATTACAATAACGCAGCCAACGTGGTTAACTGTGGGGTTTTTTTGGAAAACACTATATTTTCTACTTCTGCGGAGTCCAGTTATTTCTGATAATGGTCACCTCAGAGTGCATTATCCCGCTTATACCATGATCCCATACACTGAAACTGTTCATTGGGGGCCTGTTTGCTTTTTTTTTTAACTCCCGGGCAGGAGTTTTTTCACTTTTAGCTGTTTTACCTGAAGCTAGTTCCAGCTCAATTTATCATTACTATGAAACAGCTGCCGACACCCACCAGCCAATCAGAATCAAGTATAGATACAGACGGCATCTCGTCATAGAAGGGGGCGTGGCTTTGCCGAGGGGGAAATCAGAATCTTTTGGGAAACACAATTTTCCACTCTTTTTAGTCATTTTCTGGTGGAATATGAACGTATTTATCACACATAAAGTCAAATCTAAATCCATCCATATGGCTAACATAAAGCATCATGTTAGCTTTCTCCGATATTTACCGTATGTAATTATGGGATGTCGAACCACTTTGCTCCTCTCCATGTCTTTGCATCTTTATTAGGTAGAAAACTATATCAATAATTCGAAGTAGTTTTTGGATAATTGGAGAAAGTTGCGATTTTCCTCTTCTTTGTTTTCCCCCTCAACTGTTTCAACCTGTTTCATGACCATAATTAATGCTTATAATGGGATATTTATAACCAGGTCCCAAGCCCTGGTAAGCAGAACAGGTACAGGGGAGGGCATCTGATGTGAAATCCTGTCAAAGTAACACTGCAAAATATGATTTATTATTAGTAGTGCTGGCACAGTAATAGCGCAACGTTGGAGCCTTTTTCAAGTGTCAAGACAAATGAGAAATTAGTACTTGAAATCGTTACTAATTGCAGAACAATTACGATGATGAAATACGACAACGTTAAAAGACAAGTTGTAAAATTAGTTTCAACATGACAGCAAATTGTTTTCCATCCTGTAGTTGTGTCATCCTTGCTGCTTAGATTGTTGGCGTTACTTGCTATTATCCGTTAAACAAATGATCATTTATTGCTTGGACATCTCTAAAAATAACATGCTTTTTCTTTGTGTCACCAGGTGCTTTGAAATCCTACCTACGAGAACTCCCTGAACCATTAATGACCTTTGACCTGTACAACGACTGGATACTGGCGTCAAAGTAGGTGTTTTTTAAGCCACATCTTCCGTTTGGCTGCACATATCTCATTCTCATTTTGTTTTCAGCATCCAAGACCAGGACAAGAGACTCCAGGCTCTCCTTGGCGCCTGTGAAAAACTACCAGCAGCGAATGCCAACAACTTTAAGTGAGTTCTGCTCGGATTCGCCTTGATCCAAACCCTTTGTACTTTCATCTTTCCATCACATTTTGAAGCCTTTTGATGTCACTTTGTGCTGCACTCGTCTCTTTTATCACCAAAAACTGTGTGTTTCTTTTGACTGGCACCTGTCGCAAACAAGATGAAGTGAACTCAGTATGACCGATATGCCTATGTAGCTGCTCTTTTTGCCGTTGGCATCGTTGAAAACTGTGCAGAGGTGGAAGAGAGGCGCTACTGTAGCTTCAACATTTAAGTTTTTGTTGTTGTTTTGCCAGTCCTAGTTTAGATAAAAGGAAAATAATGCTAGTAGTTGAAAATCTTTACCAACCGAGGTATAGCTGCCAGTTTATTTAAGATAAAGTAAAAATCTATGATAATAATAATCCAGGTAGAAGTCGCATATTTTCTTCATTAAAGGGGCTAGATGCAAGTTGGCCATTTTACTCATCTCATCTCAGGTCATATGGTCATATGTGTAATTGCACCTTCTATATTAAGCTCGTGCATGACGGCAATTTGGAGTAACACCTTTTTGAGTGACAGTGCAGAATTTCAGAGGCAGTTGTGGTGAACAGGTCTGGGCTCATTCTACACATTAGGACATGGCTGGAACATGTAGGGGAGGAAAATACATAATTTTGACATGTTTAAATTCTTTATAGTCTCTTTAAACATACCAGATGTCACTGTCATTTTCTTAAGGACACTTTCTTGAGATCCCCAGCCTGGGATACTGCAATACTTGCCGTTGTGCGAGTACAGGGTGTATTATTTTTAGACAGTTGTTCTCTGTGGAGACCTGTCAGACCTGTCCCGGTGATTGCCACTCGCTGCATGATGTTCATTCAGCTGCGCTTCACCCACGATGAGTCATTCTCCTCTCAGCTGCTCTCCAGTAACACAGACCCACTGGCCCATTTCAGGCTGCAGACCCTCCATAATGACATACTGAAGAGATGGGACGGAGGACTGGCTGTGCATCTCAGCAGACTTTATTATTGTGGGGCTATTGTTGCAAAATGACCTGATTTAGATCAAAGGGACGACTGGGAAACTACCTGAACATATTGTCATGCCGTTTCTCACATTACTTTACAGATCATATTTCACTTTTTCACCTGTTCATCTAATAACTGCAGTGTCCGTACTATTTACATGTCCAACTGTGCTGTTGCAATAGATTTTAAAGGGTCTATAACATGCAATATATATATATATATGTTTTTGCTTTTAACCATGTTTTATTGGTATATAATCACATATAGGGGCCCTTCTTTCGCTTCTTAAAGGAACAGGCCACCGTTTTTACATACTGAGATGTGTTCTTACCTGAGCTTAGACGAGTTGTATGTACCTGTCTGGTCTTTGTGCGTGCCCGTGGAAGAGCTTGGTCGCTTCTAACTTCACCCTTGTTTGGAGCTATAGGAATATGCTGGGAGAGGCCAAATGCTAACGACATCTTTGGTCGTTTTGCATGACTTAGGGCACACACAAAGACCAGACAGGTACGCATCAACTCGTCTAAGCTCAGGTAAGAACATATCTCAGTGTGTAAAAACGGTGGCCTGTTCCTCTAAGCACTAACGCTCGAGGGAAAAGTCTGTCTGAAACAAGCCAAGCAGTGAGGAGAAGTGGCTTATAAGCTCCTTCACAGCGAGTCAACATCGCTGCAGACAAAACAGATGTGTCACAGCAGAGAGCTGCCCCACGTGCAAAACACACCAAACAACTTCAGTTCCATGTTTATATAGAAGCATCAAATTTGTAATAGTCATCAGCCTTTATTCGTTGTGGAAAAGCACTTACTTGAGAGTTTGATTGGCTGTGTTTGGGCTATTTGACAGGTATTACATTCAATAGAAACGTTTTAATATAGGTTTCTGCACTTTTAAAATGAAATATATGCACATGAATTAAGATAGGCTTATTACAACTAATTAAGAAATATCACTTTGATTACATTGAGTAAATATGGCACAGAATATATTCAGTATATTTAATGCTCGAGGAAACAGTGGAAGTGGGTAGGAGAAGGAAGGAGGAAGCGCTTTCGGGAAGGGCCCTGGAGTGGTGTTTTTGTTTATATCTGCATGTTTCTGCAATCCGGCATATTTAGCCTCTCTTAAATTCCCTCAAAACACCCACTCCGATGCAACTCACACAGGAATCCTCCATGAAGTTCCTTTGAGTTTTATAATCCCAACATCTTCACTAAACTTGCATAAGGGGAACTGGGCCCTCTGTCGGTGTCTTTTATATAGAACTACATTTTATAACATCTGAAGTCCTAGGGATATTTTTTAAGACATTCTTTTAAGACATAATGCACTTAATATAGAACCTTTAATTCACACATCCTCATGTCTCTAACAGGTATTTGATAAAGTTCCTCTCCAAACTCACTGAATATCAAGATGTGAACAAGATGACACCTGGAAACATCGCAATCGTCCTGGGACCAAACCTGCTCTGGATGCACAATGAAGGGTGAGCTGAAAGTCAAAGGCACGGAGAAACAGACACAGAAGGAAGAAAAACCTGAACTTACCTAATCAATGGAGTGATCGATATCTTATTACCTTCTTGAAAATTGTTGCGGTGCAAGAGTTCTGCAAAGTCATGCCACAGATGTATTATAATGTATATACTGTGCATACTTCCACTGCAGCTCCAGATATAAACTAATAGTGTGGGAATGTGCTGTAACAAAATAATAAATGACTGACCTTTTGAATTATTAATGCTAACAAATATATCTGTCCAAAAGGCTATTAGGAAGCACTATTTCTCTGCAATGTATTCCCGTTTCTAATTTTTGTTGTAAAAGTTTGGGCTCAACTTTAGATGAGATTCTTTGCCTTTAGCATAATGTGCTACAAGTGTTAAAATTACTCTCTCTTAGGCTTCACTGACTCCAACATTGGTCTATTATCAACACTGCTGCGGGAGGCAATTGATTTCATTGTTAATGCAAGAACTGGCTAAGTACTTGGGTTGGCTGAACCTGAACGACAGATTTAAATTATTATTATTATACATCAGTTTATTCATCTTTGCAATGCTTTAATGTGGATTTTACTTTAACATTATTTGCAATCTCTCACATTATGGGACAATTACATGAACCATTTACTCACAATAGTTTTATTGTGGCAATGGGATGAACTAATAATGAACTGGAGCTTAGCTGTGGTAATTACATGGAGACACGGCACACGACTGTTTTTCATGATACTGTAACTAGGGCTGGACGATATATCGATATTTAAGACACATCGATATATTTTTTAATGGGAAATGGAGTTAGACCATATTTTATTTTATAGGCTATTTCTATTTAAGATATCATTTTATTTAAATGTGCACCTTATAGATACAGGCGGCGTCTCTGGAATGACCCATATATGGTCATGTTTGAAAACAGTAAGGGGGAAAACAATTTGGAGAAAAATCTAAACTTTCTCGAATTATTAAAAAACTACGTTAACAAATGCTGAATTATGAATATAGTTTTCTACTAAATAAAGATACAAAGACACGGAGAGGAGCAAAGTGGTTCAACAGCCCATAAATACCAAGAAAAAACGGAGAATGCTAACATGATGCTACATGTGAGCACCGTGCTAATGCTAGTGCTAGCTTGCGCCTGCTATGACTGCCGTTTTTTCACTTCTACTGAACAATCTGCTGTGAGAAAATATCCATATGGACCCGATTTACACTTGACTTTATTTGTATGGCATAAATAAGTTCATATTCCACCAGAAAATGGCTAAAAAGTGTGAGAACATGTGATTCTATTTTCCCCCTCGGCAAAGCCACGCCCCCTTCTATGACGAGATGCCGTCTGTATCTATGGAGCTTTGTTATACAGTGTTTATGTTAGCTCTCACTTTGCGGAAAAAATATCAGGATATATATCGTATATCGGTATTTAACCTAAATATATCGGGATATCAGTTTTGGTCCATATCGCCCAGGCCTAACTGTAACTAATCCTAATCCTTACACCAAAAGACTATGAAACATCACGAAACACGTTTAGTATTTTCTTTTCTTTTCTTGTAAAAACAGACCGGCAAACTGCACTTTCCCCATTATCTTTTAGTTTCTGATGATTTTAACATCCTAATAACATGTTGTTTCTGTGACCACCAGTAAATACTATCAAGTGTCATGTCATCTGTTCTAGCTCATTTTGCATTGATCGATTTTCAGAAATATCACGGAGATGATGACGACCGTTTCCCTTCAAATCGTCGGCATTATCGAGCCGGTCATCCAGCACGCAGACTGGTTCTTCCCTGGAGGTACAACCCACTCTCACATCGCTGTCAATCTGGAAATTTCAATCTTGCAAAACCACCTAAAAACCTCATGTTCTCATTGTCTCGCTCGCAGAGATTGAGTTCAACGTGACGGGCAACTACGGCAGCCCCGTGCACACGAACCACAACGCCAACTACAGCTTGATGCCGTCTCCGGACATGGACCAAATCGAGCGGAAGCAGAACGACCAGTGCAGACGACCCCTCAGCGTCGCCACGGACAACATGATGCTGGAGTTTTACAAGAAAGACGGGTAAGGGACAAAGCTACTTACGAAAGCTATTGTGAGTGAGAGGGAAGGTATTCTTGACACAGTACTACAGTTACTACATGCTACACAGCGGCTTTATGAATGAGATCTGAGGCTCGCCAAAAACAGGGAGTGTGCCATGGGTGCTCATATGGCGGGTGTCAAATTCTGACATTTCAAAGTGGCAGTTAAGGGTGGAAAAAAAGTTGACACGCCGATGTGAAATTCGTTACTGGGTGTGAACTGAAAAGGGTTTTATATTTTTTTTTATTAATTTACCATCAACAAATAATGAAAATTTACAGACACAAGACATATTTGCACATAAACATACACCTCTTAACCCAAGCACTTTGTCCAGTTCAGCTTTACCCAAATCTAAACATTTATAGCCTATAGACCTTTTAATTGTTTGTAAACATTCCGGGCTTAGCTGGAGGCAGGAAACTAGATTCCTATCTATTTCCATTGTAGCTGTTATAGTAACGTAGTAAACAAATGTCTAACTGTTGTTGGAAATATCAGATCATTTATTATTTTGTCGTCTCAAATGTCATTCCTCTTGTTCTGGCTCCTTAAGCCACAACAGGACCATAGTTTTAGTTGTAGTTTTACACTTAAAATCACTAGTTTTAGGTAATCTTATTTTTCTTAATCACTTCCTGCCTCCAGCTGAGGTCACTGATGATGTAAGCAGCGAAAGGGCCTCATTTGAAAGCTAAGACCTACAAAACTCATCTAAACAATCTTTTTCATTGCGTTTTTGGTCACTTTTTGGTCACTTTTTTTTATACATTTTTGGCACTTTTTCATTTTTTTTTCTGCCACATTTGTGTCACTTTTTGTCACAGTTTTGTCACTTTTTTGTTAAAATTTTGTCACATTTTTGCCACTTGTTTTTTGTCATTTTCATTTTTTTGTTCTATTTTCATCCTCATTTCCTCTCATTTTTGTTGCTCTTTGGACGCTTTTCTCAAGAAGCTTTTAGATTTGGGTAAAACCAAACTGGAGAAAATGCTTCCATACTACAACTAGCTCATAGGAATTATTTACATTTTATATTTGTTCCTCTGCCAAAATTGATTACCTTTTAAGTGGTCTAGAAAGACTATATGTTGACCAATGACTAGGGGTAGGCGGTTTTCACTGGTTGATGATTTCTTATTATGTCTATACACATTTAGTCTGAAAACGCTGGCACAAAGTCTAAAATCACATCAGGTTTGAAGCTGCCGTTTGTCATCGTCAGGGTGGATCCCAGCTGACAGCCGAGTTGGCATGTTTGTGTCTACGCAATTTTCTTTCACAAGTCTAATATTTCAGCCCAACTAGTTTCCGTCAGGGTCAGGTATGTCGAGTTGGATGTCTCTCTATTACAAGTGCGCTGCGAGTGTCACGAGCGAGACGACTTAAGTGCAAAGGTGAAGAGAAATGATTCGGTGTGGCTTCGAATCTCCCTCTGTCTGAGCTTGTTCAAGAAAATAATATACACGGTGCTCCGGCTGTGAAGCGGGATTAGTTCAAAGCTCTCTCTCTATTTCACTTTTCTCAATCTGTCTCATTGTGTGTGAAGACCTTATACACCTCAGGGGTTATCAGCGCAGCGGGGAGTGGGAGGAGAGGCCAGGCTAATTAAACCAGGAGTGGGTCTGATCAATAGCACTGGCTTTGAATAGATACTCCCCTGGACTGCCTCAGAGCTCAGGGATGGGAATCTCCTGAAAACTCAATAACTGGGTCTTTTCTGAAATAATCTAAAGGAGCTTTACATTGAGATTTGCTATGGGAAAGATCTTAATTTGCATTTTCAAATTACATATTGCTATTAAGGGGATTAATGTATCGTTATCGTAATTCATACCCAAATAAGCTTAGAATATTACATGAGATAGTAGCCTAACTGCACATATAACCAGCATTTGCAGCACAACCACTTGATCAAGCAGGACCAAAGCTGGACTGAAAATGACTAAAGTACCAAACTGATGGGAAAAATGCTATTGATAAAATGATGCAATCCCCGTGAGTGATCAGCAGCAGAACATGTTGTTTTGCTTTGTACAAAACACACTGTCCAAAGCTGTGAACAAGACGTCCAAAGTGACTGTGAAACACCGCCTGCTTCTCAGTTTCCATTAGGGAAGCTTTGACCTAATTATGCCTAAATGGAGCAATAATTTACACTCTGCGCGACATCGGCTGGAGCGCCGCGGGGAGGACACACTTCACCCTGGAACTGCTTCGCTCATTACACTTAGCATGAGTCGTGTCTGACCCTCTGCTCCTGCCAGGACGTCCAGTCTGCTGCTACTCCTTTGAAGGATGATCACTATAACAAAAGTAATACTCCAATAAACACAATCCGTCATCATAATACACAATTGCTGTAGTCTCTTATCGGTCTAACACTATTCTCTGGTACTTTATAGTCCTGATATAGGATCTGATTTAGACCTCGATTGGTCCTAGTTTAGACTTCGCCCAGTTGTGTAATTTTTCACCCAGCTTTGTCTCTGGTTCCTAATGCCTTCATTCATAGTGTCTGTGGTAGAATACTTAACACAGCTGATGCATGTTTTCAGATATGTCGCATCCCTGCCGTAAAGCATGCAGACCTTTATTTTCTATCTCAATCTTCACTGTCTCTTTATTCTGTCTCTTAACACCGCAGCATTAGGAAGATCCAAAGGTACTGTACAGATCCTTTCCTGTTGTCATTTTATTGACTTTCTCACCCATGTTTTGTCTCAAGGGTTCATTGGCTTCTAAAATGGTTGACAATGTAATAAGTCAGTCTATTCTCTTTGTGTTTTTAAGTAGCATCTTCGCGGGTCTCTTCACAGTGGATAGACTAGTTCGGTACAATAGCCTCTTGTTGCCTCATCGCTGCGTTGACTAGATAATGTTGACGCTGTTGTAAGGGCTCATTCATTCATGCACCCTTCTGTTCACTTCCCAAGTTCTTTTGTTCACTTTCATCCAAACCACTCTTGAGTTGCAGTCGCCAGACTGTAAATACCTCCATCTACAACCTGTTTCCGATCATTATCACATCGAGCAAATGACAGTGCAACTTTTAGCCATTTTATGTTGTTTATATCCTCTTGCTGGAGTTTATTGTTAAATTCTCGCTCTTTTATTCCCTGCAATTAGCTGCACCTAGTAGATCATAGCTAGAGACTGTCAATACTTTGGCTGTTAAGGGAACACTCTTAAATGCAAACCGAGCAATAAATACTCAAGCAGACAAGATTTTGGCTTTACGATTTAAATCATTTCGGAAAGAAACTTTTTAATTGAGCTTGTAAACAACAGGAGCGGTTCCATCCAATACGCTTGACTCCACATTTTTGCACACTAACAGTTAAATGTGTGAATGACAAATGAAATTAGAGTAGAGTAACAAGAACCACAAGCTCGTTCCTCTCCCCCTGGCCCCGCTCCGGTGACGTCCTCAAAGCTGACCGGCTGTGCCTCTCTGTCCCGCCGCAGCATGGGTATCAGGGTGATGGACACTTCCTGGGTGTCCCGCCGGGGCTCGCGTAAATGCTCGTCCACGCCGCCCCACGTGCACCCGCCCACCCCGCCCATCGACGAGCGCTCAGTCACCCCCTCCCCAACCCCTCCGCCCAATAGCAGCGACCGAGCCAGGTAAGCCGTGTATGGCCCTATACACCCAGTCTCTATGGCCTTGTCACGCTCACTGCCCCAAAACTCCTACACTCCCCCCCCCCCCCCCCCACCCGTCCGCACACACAAGACTTTCCCGACCCGTATGCTGCGGCCCAACCCTGACAACCAGATGCAGGCTTTTATGGTTACCCACTAACACTTTTTATTTTATTATCCTTTTGTGCACTTGCATGTTTCTGGAGATCTGTGCTGGTTAAAAACATCCATTCTTGACTGTGTTATAACTTTTTCCAGACTGATATATGTTCTTATCTGAGCTTAGACGAGTTGATGTGTACCCGTCTGGTCTTTGTGCGTGCGCTCAGTCAACAGCTTTGGTCTTTTTGCGTGACTGAGCGCACGCGTAAAAAAAGACCAGACAGGTACACATCAACTCATCAAAGCTCGGTTAGCAACATCTCAGTATGGAAAAAACAGTGGCTTGTTCCTTTAAGGGAAAGCAGCTTTGTGGTATTGTATATTCCCTTTCTATGTTCTTCCGCCTTTGACTGCCTTATGGATGGGTTTCATTTGCGGGTGCCATTTTGGAGACTTTTTATCCTCGCAGTGATCTCGTTTTGCATCACTGTGAAACCCCTCCATAGGTTATTTCATTACTAGTGAGTTCAATGTACTTCGGTTAATACTTTGGCTTCTCTACCCACCTCTGACTGCATGTTTGCTATTAGTTTTCCTCATGTTAACAGATTGCATGTTGTCATTGTGTTGTGAATTCATTACCATAACTCATATTTGCTGGAGTGGCTTGCGATCACTGCCCTAACACGCCATTCAAACTAGTATGTGATGTGACTCTATGTCCAGTAACTACATGTCATCTCTTTGAAAGCATGACTGTTTATATTTTATTTGTGTGCCTGGTGCTATGTTTCCCTTACTCAAACAAATCCCCAAAGCACTTAGCTCCCCTTGTCACTATGCCCTGTCAACAATCTGAATGACCCCCCTTCCAAACACTCCTGTCTTAAAATTAACTCCACTTTGATCTGACAATGGCCCTGTCCCCTTTGAAAACCGCTTGTATATTTCTATCATTGCAGCTCGGATGATGCGTCCTCGAATTGGTCGGACTCCTGTTACACGTACCCCTCCCCTGACGAGGAGAGGCCGCCGCCCCCTTACCCTTACTCCTCCTCCTTCTCCTCCTCCTCCTCTGGCTCTGCCTTTTCCGCCCCGCACCAGCATCACTTCTACGCCCGCGCACCCCCGAGTATGCGCCCCGCTGCCCCTAACCCCGACTCCATCACCTCGCCCGGCCCGTCCCCTCCTCCGCGCTGGTCCGTCTTCAGCCCCCCTCCGCTCTCCTCCGCTTTCTGCTCGCTAGACGTCAACTCTAACCCCAAGCCCAGCTCCCTGCACTTGCCCAAACAGAGCTCCCTGTCCGAGCCTCTGCATGCGCCCCCCACCTCCGATTCGAACGGGTCGACCCTCTATATCAAACCTCCGCTCGTTCTCACACGCCACGATCTGTTCCCCAACTGCCCTCCCAGACCCCCCAGCACCCCCCTGTCCGCCCCCCCGCCGTGGTCTGCCTGTGCCTGTACCAAAGACAGAGGCGTGAGGCTCAATAGGTAACTACACAAACAAAAACTGGAGCAAAGCTTTAAAAACTTTTTACCGCAGGGTTTTAGGACAAAAGCTGTAACAATGACATTCAAGATTCTTGAACACACATGGCTCTTCTTTGTTTATCTGAACATGTTGTACTGGGTTCCCTGTTTAGAGAATTAAAGGCCCTGTACCGGATTTATTTTTCTTGTAGTGCAATGGAATTTGTGTTTCTTTGAGTATATTGTGGGGAAAAATCATAAAGCATTTCTGTCGATTATGAACTGACATGCTAGTTGTTCTTTGCAGTACCATGAATTTATAGCTCAACTTTGTTCCCTCGAAGCTGTGAAACGTGCTTATATACTCTTTAGTTTAGAATTGAGATATAGAAATGTGTTTGGAAAGCTAGGGATGTGTTTGGATCTCAGTTATCGCCCGCCCCCTTTCATTGTCTGTTACAGGGCCTTTAAAGGGGCTAGATGCAAGTTGGCCATTTTATACTCACTACTGCCACCTCAGGTCATACGTGTAACTGCACCTTCTATATTAAGCTCGTGCATGACGGCACTTTGGGGCTGAAGTAACAACTTTTTGAGTGACAGTGCAGGATTTTAGAGGCAGTTGTGGTGAATACGTCTGAGCTCATTCTACACACGTACATGAAACATGTAGGGGGATGGAAATACCTAATTTTAACATGTTTAAACGCCGTAGAATCCCTTTAACGAAGCTAGCGTAACACATTTTCTTTGTTAAGTTGGATTATAAATGTCTTCCCTGCAGTATACCGAAATATATAAAGGATGGTGATTAATTTTGACAACATGTAAGCAGAATTTGAGCAACCTTATGCAATAGAAAGTAAAAAAATGAACTTAATTTGAGCTGAAAGAACAATTTATTTATTTCTGTTTACCAAGAGCAGCCCACAGACGACAGCGAAAGCCCCTTGATTGACTGAGTGAATTGAGTTTCTCCCGCGTCTCGTATTTCCTGTGTAGAGATACCTGTCGCTCAACCTTAATCAATGCTCATTAGGAGATGCCACCTTTTGTTATCCCATCCATCTTTTTAATTTAATAGCCTGTGCAACCTATATAAACTTTCCATGTTGGCGGGAGATTCCGGAGCCGGTTACCAGGCAACAAAGGAAATTCAGGGGCTTTCGGTGAACGACGTATAAAGTGGGCGTTAATGAGTCATAACCCGCCGGAGCCGAGCGGGACGAGACCAGACCCTAAGAACAAAGGGAACAACATGGAAAGAAATCATCAATTATTTACGTCTTTTTTTTTTACGTTGTTTTCATCGAAGTCTTATGTAAAGCCCGCTCATTCATCCGTCCATGTTTCATATTAAAGTAACAGGCAGATGGTAAGGACTTGCTTTGACCTTCATGTCTCATTGGCATTCAGGCGCTACACGGTGAAAAACATCAATTCATCATCTCGGTTTATGCTTGACTTTTTGTTTAAAGCTTCTGCTTCAATCTGTTCATTTTGACAATTGATTTTTAATTAGCTTCAGTCATTTGGAGGGAAACACTGGAAGTGAAGGCCAGGGTGAATTCTTTTTCATTTATTTCAGTTTTAGTTGCACTTTACAGCATAGTAATAGTGGGGTAGCTAGTGGGGTAATGGGTTTTTGCTGCCGTTTTAACATATTGTAACAAGAAAAGAAATACTAACCACGTTTCCTGGTATTTTACTGTGTTTTATACTGTTCAGGCTGGGCTTAGTCATATTACTATTACGCATTTGCTCTGTACTTACCTTAACCTCTTAACCCCCACCTGAACCATTTTCTTCAGTTTGGCTTTACCCAAATCTGAAGATTCTTGAAATGAGGATGAAAACCAGCAAAAAAGCAACATAAAAGCAACAAAATCCTGCCAGAAAGCAACAAAAAAGTGACAAAAACAGGACAAACATATGACAAATAAGCAACAAAAACGTGACAAAAATGCAACAAAAGAGTGACGAAAAAGCATTAAAAAAAAGACCAAAACACAACAAAAATGCTTCAAAAAGTGACAAAATATTGGGTTAGATTTGGGTAAAGCCAATCTGGAGAAAATGCGCTCGTGTCAGGCGGGGGGTAAGAGGTTCAAAACCATGTTATTGCACTGTTAGCTACCATGCTACTTCCATTTGATGGGCCATGCTATTTTGATGCTACCTCAAGATTTTGTCAATAAAATGAAATTAACTCTATCATACATACAATTAATCAATCAATCAATCTAAAATGTGTGACAATTTGTATACATCAAATATCTGGGCTCCAGGGGCCTTTAAGGAAATGTACAAATAACCAAATTTCTCACGATAATGTTGTATTAATATGGTTTCAGGTAAATTTTTGTCTCCACTCATCTGTTCTGTTCATTTTTGTTTAGTGTAAAATAGTTGACAATATCGAGAGATTTAATCATAGCTTTTGTTAATGTGTTGCCAAAGAGTACAATGTTTACAGAAACTATCCTAGCAACACAAAAACACTGGTTTCAATCGACTGCAACCATGTCTATGTTCACTAACGTGGACTGCCACTTTGAATACATGGGAGATTTACCGAAGCAGACATGACATCGGAAAGGGGGCCGCAGATGAAGAATCCACAGTGTTGTTTGTCTCATTGGTTTGGTTTATGTCCTCCTCAGCACTCTGAAGAACAAGGAGCTCTCACCAGTGATCGGTCAGAAGGGGATCCAGGGAACAGTGACCTCTAGTGGCCCGATTCAGCACTCAGATCACAGCCCGCATTCACTGAGGAGAGGTAATGTCGGTGATGAAGTATTATGCTAGCATTTGAGGAAAGACTGGCCCAGAGCTTTTAAATTTGCTAACTTTTCCTATTTTGTTTCGACAGCCAAGAAGCTAGCCCCTATCCCACCTAAGCCCCCGTACGCTCAGACAGGAGCCATCTCAGACCAGTCGACAGGACAGCCCTCTCCAGTCAGCCTGTCCCCCACTCCCCCCAGCACCCCTTCTCCGTACGGATTCGGCTACCCCCAAGGATATGCCACTATAGGATCCCCCATACAAATCCAGACTGCTAACACGCCCTCTCTGTCCTCTCCGCCCTCTCTGGCCGGGACACTCACCAAGGCTCGACCCACGCCTAAGCCTCCGCGAAACAGACCCAACCTGCCTCCACCACAGCCCCCCAGCACCCCCGGGACCAGCCCGCAACCTCTAGACCACTCCGCCGGGCTGCTGGACGGTCTATCACAAGGAGAGAGCATGTCCACAGGTGAGAACAGAACCACATTGCATGAACTATGATTTATTATATCATCAGTAAAATGTGTCTGCTTACGACACAATTACACTAGGACTCTAGAGGGAAACACAATTGAATCAAACATTTAAATTAACTCTGTTATCAGAAGAATGCAAATATTTATGTCAAACAACAATTACCCTATTCCCATGGTCAAACTTTAATTCAGTTCATATTTCGGTGTTCAGTCTGATGTTAAAATGTAAATTACAGCCAGGACTGTCACTGTTCAGTTCAATGACAAACATATTTAAGCTGTAAACAGACATTAATATTATCATGGAGATTGCTACAGGGCAGTTATTCTTCACTGTGGTGTGAAATGACTGAAATCACACATTTGTATGAGGAGGATTAACCTTGTCAACGCATCGATTAAAATGATGTTTTTAAATCTGTAGAGACCATGAATCAAATCAAGTTGTTTTGCATAGCACAATATCACAACAGGAGTTGCTTCACAGGGCTACGAAGCAAATTTGACTGCAATCAAATCCAGTTCTCTAACTTTTTTTTTTTTTTTTTTTGCTTTGTATACAGTCGATTATTTTGCCTAAATATTTCTACAAATTGTAACTGTCCCCTTTTGTCACTGCTCTTGTTGTCTGACCTCCAGCGGTATGAGACCAGTGTGATTCAGTTTAGGGTAAGCAGGCGTTGTACTTCACCTCCTCCCACCCTTCAACTCCTCCGCCATGTTGGCCCCACATCCAGTTCAATAAATTGCACGACCAAAGTAGAGTCAAGTTGTCAATAGTGTTTTGTGTCAGATTCATGATCAAATATTTATTTATTCATTTATTTTTTAACATCAGTCTTCTTCTGACACAAAGCACAGCGGTTGCCTGACTCTAGTTTAAGTTTTCCATGCAGTGGCTGTTCAGTGCACCCCTTACCTAAAACAACATGGTTTTAAGCCTGTGCATGGCGCCTGAGACTAATGCATGGCTTAAAAAGTAATTATTCACCATCCACTTTATACCCAGGACTTGTTTTTTGGTTTACACTTAAGTTTTTCATCCAGAAAATTTCCTAAAATTCCCTCCTTTCCTTCACTCTCACTCCACATTGTGCCCCATTGCCCTCAACACGTCCTGTTTGTGCAGTAACTAGTGGTCCATCACTCCAATACCCTGGATGTCATCATTGCAACTATGATCTATTGTGTCATTTATTTTGAATCAGTGCAGGTACATTTGAATTGGGTACGCACTGTACAGATTCATTTGGTGTCTCGCGGTTGCCAGAGCAAACCTGTGTCATAGTAGTTTGCCTTAATTTGTGCTGATGTCCTTCTGGAACTGGTGTCTCTAAGGAAGGATAAGTGTCTTCCTCAGGAACAGAACGACAGTATGTGCTAAGTCTGGCCTCAAACGAGCCTCCGATGCCCAGACGAGTACATAAATATGCATAGTACTAAACCAACACCACATTCTTGTCTGATTTCTCGTTTGCTTGAGGTTAATATATTGTTATGGCAACAGTGTATTATTAGCTGACAATGTCTCGCACAAACTACAAAGTCAGAGTGTCAATACTAGTTTGTCAAAGCACAGAAAGTAGATTTGAGGGCATTTTTATGATGTTAAAACCAATTTTAACAGGGTATGTTTTTTGCAATCGTTACCTTTTGACAAAGTTGAGATTACTACATGTGAACACTTGTGTGTATACCGGGGTGTCCAATAAAGGCTCAGGGCCAAATGAGGGGGCTCTGACCAGTTTTTGTTGGCCCTCAATCTTCTTGATAAATTGGCCCAAAGTGCCCCAGTTGGTATTTTTAATGATTTGTCTGCCACCATAACCTCAAAACAAACATTTTGTCGTGGGGCCTTTCAATGAAACACCTCCCTAAATGATTTGTAACATAATCGATCTAAGAAAACTTCCTCAGGTCATCTTTGGCTTGAGAAAGTGGACACCTCTAGTTTAACCATTTAGACACAAAAGTTCCAGTTATTATCTTCAAAGCCCTTCCCAACATGTCCTTATAACTAACATTTCCATCTTGCAAACGTCTTTCCTCTAGATTCTTTCTGTAACCTGGAGATCCCGGTAATCAACATGGAGCTGGACAGTATTTTCGACATGCCTCACATCTCGAACTTTAGAAACTCATTGACATTTTTCGACTCGAGCCACAAGGGGGCGGAGTCCGAGGAGGAGGAGGAGTCCGAGAGCACAGTGCTATGACGACACCGGCTTTAGCTTTAGCTGCTTAAAACCTCATCTCCACTCTATTGAAATATCAAACGCCCAGAAGAAGGATTCACAGGCAAGACGTCAACGTTGTCCTGGACGTTTTGGTCACAGACTCTTACATTTTGCTGGTTTAATCTCCGGCACGTACGTTTTTAATTGTTTTTATTTATGTTTGCCTTATTTGAATCACACAGATTGAATATTGCCTTTAAAGCCACACATACTGGGCTTAACTGCTGTGAGGACCAAGTGCTCTTTGCTGAGAGGAAAGACCCATCTGTTAAGCATCTTCATCTCCATCACCTACTGTATGTTGCCATCTCTGCTTTGTCCTTTTTTCTTTTTTTTTCCTCAGGGGTGTCCATAGAAAGCTTGAGCACTAAACTGTGGTGGCAACAACCCCAGAGTGTTTATGCATGTAGTTGCAGAGAGTAAAGGATTCTGGGTAAAGCCACCTTTTTATATACAAAAGCCAGATTGCAAAAGGTTGCCGCAATCATCTCACGAATTTTACAGCTGATATCATCCAGGCATAGCTGATTATTTATTGTTCATAATGCACGTTAACAAGAGAGTACAACACTGACACAGACTTAGCTATAATTTAGATGTATCTTTAAAAAAAAATTATAATCATGAGCGAAAAAACACACAAAAATAGACTAAAATGTGAAGGAAAGTTTGTTTTTAGGAGTTAGGAGCAGCTGTTACAGTAAAGGTTTAACTTCACCACATCATCCACGCTGTGCTCCAACATGATTTTTAAGAAACATTTATTCAACTCTTGACTCAGAAGTGTATTTTGAAGAGAATATTTCTACCAATATATTTAAAAATACTTCTACGGTGGATCCTTTCACCCGGTTTGAACGTGGGACCAGACTCGAGTCACGGATGAACTTAAACGACAAACGAGGTTAGTTTATATCGACAGCTTAGGCTCGTGGTTTGCCTTGAGACGGGCCTTTCCAGACCTGTCGGGATTTGTAAGACTTTGCTTTGGTGCATCCGCTACACTTTGGCCTCAAACTCACTGTGCTGCTCCCATTGTCTTTCGTTTGAATGCGTTACCGTTGACGACAGCTTTGTAAATAGTGCCTGTACATAACGTGTTGTGTATATAGTGAAAGGGAGAAATTTAATATTTACAGATATAATATACAGAAAACAAAATGCTGACAGTAACATTGTACTGTAAATATATAGTATGATATTCTATGATGATAGTTCTAGCACAGTGTTGCCAGAATCACTTAAATAACATGTAGTTTTAACACCTTTATCCGTTACTGTTTGTATATTTTATGGCACTGACTTCATAGTTTTTTCAATTTACAACAACAAAAAATAAAGAAATCGCACCGCTTTTAGGACGATCTGATTTCCCCGTACTGTTTGTGTCCTTGGGTAAGACAAGTCAGCCACACTGCCTGCTCCTGCCATTGCAAAAAGGTCTTCATTGTTTGTTTTAGTTTTTTTTTTTTTGCTGTATTGCCCTGCTCTAGGCCTTCAGACTTAAACAATCTCAATATCACTCCAAGTCATTTCTCAAATGTAGTGGGACAATACAAAGTCACTTATTCAGCATCAAGTCTGCATCAAGTAAAGACATTTTTATGCAGCTTGTCGTCAGCATTACAGGGAAATCAGATTGATCACGCTTTACATATTGCAGAATAGTAACAACAAAACAAAAAGCCGAGATCCTGCTTTTAAGACCTCATTTTGTTTCACAGTGGATAAAAATCATGCAACAAAAAGGTTTCCGCAAACTCAATATCAAATACAGCGACGCCATAACAGCCACTTTGTAATCCGCATGAGACACTGGTGTTTTAGAAATCGAAAATAAAATAAAAATATCGCTGATCACAAATTTGTATACTTGTCGTTGGCTGTGCTGAGGTGAGTGGTCTGTCCTGTCTTTGTCCAAATCTGTGTTTTACAACATGCTGCTGTTTGTTTTGTACTGAAGGGTAAACAAACAAATATGTAAATAAGTCCATTCAAACCAACTTTATGAACAATAAGCGACAGACGGTGTTAAACTCCAGTATTACAGCTTTTGGAAGCGTGCCCTTTGAACAATGACAAACAAAAGCCTTTTTTTTCTACACAAATAGGTGGAATGTACTGGTCATAGACACCATTTTGGATCTGTGTTGTAAACTACCGAGGGACGTTTGGCAAAAGGAGAACAATTGCAAGGGGTGGGATGGGGGGTATAATTCATTGTATGTCCCGTGTGAAAGTCAGCAGCATGCTTTTAACCATGAATTGAAAAGTGTCTCATCTTTGGTCCTAAATAAATGTGCTTGTATTTATTTTTATAAGTGATGAGAGTCTGCAAGAGAAGAAGAAAACCTCCTGTCCTGATTTGAGTGTCATAATTTATTGTGCGTTTGTATCACCGATTACTATTACGATGTCTTCATGAACAACAGAAGCACATGGAAACTTAAAATGGCTGTTAAAATAAAAAAATAACAATTAGATTTGTACGTTTTCGCTGCTGTTTGTCCACTGCATGAAGCCACTAAGGATACTACATCTCCGTTAATGGGGGGCCAAAATCAGAGGAAACACAATTATATAGACCTTGTGTCAAACTGTATTGATGCTGTGGACAGAAATGAAGAAATGCCTTTTCTTGGACGTTTTGTTTTGTCCCAGTCACAGAGTGTGGACGCAGTGTGTGCTGTAAAAAAAAAAAAAAAACTTCTCATCCGAATGTTGAAACTATTAAATATGTTTTTGCATTAAACTGTGTTTGTCCTGTCACTGTCTGTAGATGGAAAGCAATAAGATATAACTTCAACAAACGAACAATACTTTTAGGTACTAGTTCTTTTTACACAAGTACAAAAACCTAGTAGTTGAGGCTGTTATATTAATTACAGAAAGGAGCTTATCTTAGGTTGTATAAATGTTCTTCTTTGTCTTGCATTGGGGCCCTGCACTCGGAGCTCCAGCGAAGGTCAAAGACTCTCTGCAGGGACATAAAACACTTGATTAGATTTTTGATTTGTAAAGTAAATCAAGTTTAAAGTGACCGATGTTGACATTAGTGACTGCACCTGGACTGCACATGATGTACTACATTTGGAGTTTACAGTGTTTAAGTATTCACTGGGGAAACAGGGTCCTTCAAACTAATGAGGATGTACTTTAGAAATAAACTATAAATTATAATTCTTACTTTATTAGACACCGGTCAAGCTGCAACTTTGCTTCACGTGTCCTGCAGGCAAACAGAGGACACAGGATTACATTCAAAACCAGCTACGCAAAATATTATTGGTCCAAGATATCATTTTGAATAATTTACTACAGATTTGTAAGTACCTATGGAGGTGTGCTCAATTGAATCTGTGCATAACTTCAAATCATAGCAGCGCTGCCCAAGAAGTGACGTCCTGTTTCAATCCAGCACGCCAAAATAAAAGCACACAGCTCGTCTCATTGATTACTTCAGCAGGTACTTGCAACATTACAAGAATATAATTAAATACACACATTTTAAGTGTTTTGTCTGTTAATAGTTAGGCAGAAAGAAAGTTGAGCTAATGAACTGCTGAACTAATGAATAAGATGGTGCTTTTATTTTGGTGTGCTGGATCAAAACAGGAAGTCACTTCTTGGGCGGCGTTGTTTTAATTTTAAGTTAAGCACAGAGTCAATAGTGTCAATTTTCAAGTTAAATGTTAAAGCAAGTCATTCACGTTCATGACACTTATAAATACCATTCATCTAAATGTAAAGTGTCTCTTACCAAAGTCCATGCTCATATGTAAAGGTGAGTTGTACGACTTAAGATATTGCTGAGGTGTTTGCAGATCTTCTCTTGCCGTCAGCGAGACCAAAAGCTCAGGAGAAATGACAAGCTCTTTCGACAACGTGCCGCCCTCTGTCTGTGTGGAATAGACCAGATGAACAATAATGAATTATGCTTTTGAATAAATATAATATGCCGCAATAATAGATATACCCTTTTAGCTTGTTCAAGTTGTTTTGCTGTAGTTTCTAAAGATGATAAGACTTGGAGAACTAGTGTCTCTATGGGCTCCTCCTCAGACTCTCTAGGCCCAACGTCCGGGTCTAGTTCTGCATTCAGGAGCTTAAAAAACAGTGAAAAAAAACAAAAAAAAAACAAGTCTAACTTTGAGCCAAGGAGAAAGCCGCATGGATCGATCTACTTAGAAATGCTAGTAGTGGGCCAACCTTGTAGCTCCACTGCTGAAACTGCCTGCTGTGAGGATTGTGTGCTATGAATACGATCTTCGACGCTTCAAGCAAAACACTGAAAATAGACAGACAGCCTTGCAATATAAACTGTCATATGCAAATACCTAATTCAGTATTCTTCAACAAATTGTTTATTTGAGTAGCATGAAAAAGACAAAGAAGAAGAAGAATTTGTGCACAAAAGGAGTAGGTTGAAGTTCACAGAGCTTATGAAGACCAGGGGTGGACTGGGACTGAAAAACGGCCCTGGACTCTGACCAGCCTGGCCCAAGTGAGTGTAAATGCAGCACTTCCACAAAGACATATTTTAACCTCTTACCTCCCGTCTTAACCGAGTGCCTTTTCTCGAGTTCAGCTTTACCCAAATCTAAAAGCTTCTCAACTGGAAAGCAACGGTGTAACGCTTAATTTGAAAGCTAAGCCTACAAAAGTGATCGCTGCATTTTTGCCACATGTTACGTTGTTTTTTGTTGCTTTTTCAGTACTTTTTTTGTAGCTTTTTGGCGTGATTGTGTCACTTTTTTTGGACACTTTTTATTCCTTTTTCATCGCTTTTTTCATTGCTACGTCGTCATGTTTTCGTCACGTTTTTGTCACGTTTTTGTCACTTTTTTGTTGCTTTTCCGGCACATTTTTGTTGCTTTTCACCCTCGTTTTCATCGCTATTTCAATGCTTCTCTTTTAAGCTTTTAGATTTGGGTAAAGCTCGGTTAAGGTGGGGGGTAAGTGGTTAAGGAGAAAATTAAGAGAAGGTGGCCCGAGATCCAGTGGCCCTTCTGTGCTCTTCCAGAATGGACATATGGCCAGTCTGCCCCTGATGGAGACCTGCAGTATATTTTCACTTGAGAAGACAACAGAGAGAATGTGCATACAGATACTCATGGGTCTGCAACTACATTACCAGTCTGATGATTGTTGTAGCTCTATAAGATCATTTAAAATAGTCACAAGAACATCTCTGGATGACTGCAAAAAGATATAAAACAACTTATTGCCATGAACAACTGATAATTGTTATATTAAATGAAAAAGCTACCCTTACTTCAATGACATGAAGTAGACATGATGGATAAAGCATGAGAAGGCCTGTCATGTTATCCCATGGAAACTGCTTTCCCAGTTGGAGACTGAGTTTTTCATAATGACCTACAATATAAACGTATGTCATTGTTAAAAGAATATAAAAATACCGGTGGCACTTTTACAACCCAGTACTATTGTCTTAACACATTTCCAGTCATAGCTTAGAGTGTTATTTTGTGGATGAGTTCCTTTCACAAGTCTCACTTAACTCCCCACAGGCTCTTTCACAGCAGAGGTGTGAAAGCTATAAACACACCACTGATAGCACCAGCAATTATTTCGCCCATTCACAATTAGAACGCTTATTTACTTCAAGTACATGTAGCATCGACTTGGTGCCAAAATAGGTGCTTATATTGGAATTTAAAAAAACATCCCCTTGTCCTTGACTGTTTTTGTCATTCTTTCCCCCCAGTTGTGCAGTGATTACGTTTAAGCAAACCTGCCAGCTCTTTCCTGTCTCCAAGACCATTGGGAAGTCGAGCGGTGAGAACAAGCCTCTGAAGCAGTATTTTCTGTGGACATAATAAAAAAAAAAAGATATTATTACAAATTAAATCTACGAAATTAGAGCCGTCAGAAAAAAGTTGTTGGCCTCCAGAAGACTTCACAGACTTTAATACAAACCTCAACATCTTCATCCTCCGTGTTCTTATTCTTTGCTATTCTATGATCCAGAAAAGTAGTCCCATGTTCTATTTTTGTTTCTTTCTTAACTTTATTTTCCTTTAAACTCTCCATCAGACCTGACCCGCTTCTGTTCCCCCCTGTAGAATGAGAACTGTAGTCTGCCTCAGTGTTTATGAAGCACATAACCTAGAAACCTATTGTTCAGGAGTTGCTATAAAACCCTTTGAAACGCAACCTATAGCTCTTCATGGGGTTTAAAGCTGCAGTGGCATGTGGGGGGAGTCCTAAGATAAAATAAGTTTGAGATACAGGCACTACTTGTGGTCATGGAATAAACATAAAAGCTGATAACTAATTTTATTTGTATTTATTTATTTATTATAGGACAGGTGGAAAGCAGATGTAAGATGCCAAAGATAGCCTTACTAAACTTGAATTACAACAGGCAGTGTATGTGGGGATTGTTTTGTTACTAGCTAATGCTAACGTAATACGTGGAAAGTCTTGTGTACAGAAGACAATGGTATTAAGCACAAAGCAACAAACCTCTCTCATTCTTCCTAAAGCCACATCGAGCATTGACCGTGTTTCATTTTCTGACTCCTCGTCTGAGTCTCTGTGTTTTGCAACCGGGACAGTTTTGCTCTTTTGTGCAGACATGATGAAGCTGAACTCCGCTGATGTTTGGGTCTGGGCTAGTTACCACGGCAACCGGCACACGTACCCTGGAGGATGACGTCATTGACCCCCGTTTCACGGTTTTTGTACACTTGTAACTTTTTTTTTTTGCAATTGATTTACAATTAATGTTTGGTAATTATCCAAAGAATCTCCCCCAAATAAACTTTTTTATTTTTATTCTAATATTAATAATGGCCAAGTATCATATCCAACGAAAAACCCGGATGTTGGCTATTTGAATCTGTCCGTTTATTTGACCTCCATGAATTATCATATTATCATCTTGCACAACCGAGCCTCGAGCCTGTTTCTGTTATAAAAAACAACATTTAAATCCTCGTATTGTTTCACCTACTTTTGTGCAACTTCATGTGCTTTTCCCAGCGTGAAAGCCATCTAATCTGACCCTTCTTCTCTCTTTTTTTTGTTGCTGAACCCACGCAACGCCCACGCTACTGATGATGCTGATGTTAATTCATGCACAATGCTGCAAAACACAGACAGACACGTGTTGAATGGGCGATGGATTAAGGGCATCTGCTCTTTGGATAAAGCATTACGCACAGGCAGCAGCAGATGGCGCTCACATACCTCGCACGATTTTATTTAGCCTTATGATCACAGTGCAATATTTACGCTAAAACTGAAAACATATTATTACTAGCTTTCACACTAAGAACGTATTAAATGAGTTCGCTTCGTGTACGTTTTGCATAAAATTGCACGCTTTACATCCGTCCACGACTTTTACGCACGACGCCACGGACAGAAGGACGCACGGCCCGAGTGAGCGCGCAGCCACGCAGCTCCTGTCAAAGGCGTAAACGGATATTTGTGTGTCAGGGTTTAAAGCCTGAAGCGGAGCCGAGCAGAGATCATCATCAGAGGAGACGCTCGCCCTCATCAGAAAACATGGACGGATAAATATTTCTCAACGAGGCGATGTACAGGTAAAGAAACCATCATTAATGCATCCTCGCCTTGGCGTCCAGCTATATCAACATCGGCATCTACGTTGCGATTTCAAACCACAGGTGGATCGTTATGGCTTCGCGTGCCCATGTTTGCAGCTGACCTCATCTCTCATGTGCCTTTTTTAATATGCTGCTATCAAATAATGCATGGTTTCTCCACAAATATATAAACACCTATTACACTGTTTTTCCAAAGGCTGTATTAGTAAGCGTCGGCTAACGCTATTCGTTGTGGTAGTATCTGATGAGTAAACCCTTGCTGCCCGTTTCTGTCTATATTTGAGTTGTTGCTTTTAGAGCATCGAAAGACGAGATATTGTAAAATTCTATTTGATATTTTACTAAAAAAAAAACGATAACAAAATACAGTTTGGAATGAACAATTTAGGAATGGTCTGTATAGCCGATATATGCATTCTGTGATCCTTTGCTTGACTTACACGCCCCGACTTCAGATGTTCATGTGCTTTTGATGGATGTTAGCCCCATGCCACAGATGAAAGATGCTTCAACCTGGCCTTGTTTGCACATTATAACCACAGCTTTGGTTGACCTCATTTAAATGCATTATCCAACTGGAAGAACCATTTCTTTATACATTAGCCTACTGCACCCCACAGTTCTTATATACTATTGATTGCATTACATAACGTATTGCAGTCATTATTGCCAAATCCAATTAAATGCCAGTTTGTTTTCTGTTGCTTCTTAGCAGTTGTAGTGTCTAATCTTACTCCATTCACAGAACAGATCCGGGCAGTGATTAAGAGCTCAGGAAGCGCTCTAATGCATTGAGTGTGAATGCTCAAATGGATTAACAGGTAGACTAATCTCTATCCTTTATATAACTTGGCTTACATTGTACCTGTTCTTTGATGTGGCTGCTGTGACGGCTATGTTTAAGAGTGAAAGCTGTTGCTGGCACGAGTGAGACGCTTAAATGAGTTGGATCCAATACCTTCTAAGCAAAGTACCTCTCTGTCTGTCATCTACTTAAATCAGGACAGTGAGGAAATCAACGAAGCCTTTTGTGAATAGGGAATAGTTGCAAGTGTCTTATTTTGGCAGAGCATTGTGTGTCTTTGTTCATTGAATGACTGGGCTTTCATTGTATTAATGATGAACGAGCATGCAGCCTTCAATAATACCGTTGTTCTGTAATACCAACTTCATAATCACAGTTCCACTATTGAACATCTTTAGAAAGGGGAAGGAAGTGTGACTGTACAACTGTAAATGAGTCAGATTAAATTGCTCTATCACACTTTTTTGAGACACTCCTCAGCATTGGGTCTATTCCGCTGTTTTTTTTTAATCTGTGTTCTGTATCATGCTTTGGCTTGTTTTTTAAGATTTCATTTCAGTCTAGAACATTGCACGTTTGAACAAGATTAAATGATTATCAATATTAGACTGGATTGTGTCCCTGAGGCTGCTAAAGTGCGGCGATAGGCAAGCCGTGTGATAGCTCTAACTTCAATCATTTTTTTGGTGTGTGTTGATTGCCGCTTATTTGCCTTGAAGATTATTTATACATTTTACTGAACTGCATGTCCTACTATTGTTTTGTAACACTTCATAAAATTGTCAGTCATCCTTGCTTCTTCCTCTAATGTCTCCTCTTCTGTTCCTTAGATATGTTTGCCATGGAGTTGGACGTGATACCAAAGTTTTCTTCTAAAGATGAGGAGATCGATTTCTGGAAGGCGTTGTCTCTCAAATACAAGAAAAGGTAAGCAACCCTCTCTATCCTTTATCTCAGTTTTGTGCCTGATCAAAAGTGATGTGTCAGTCAGTTTGTATGGGCTTTCTTCTTTATATCCCCCAGTAGAGCCACTTTAAGTCATATGATCCACCAACAGTCTACAGTGTGTCTTTGTTTGGTGGGAAACCAGCCCTCCACCACATGAAAACACCTTATTTACCTACTGCTTCTGTGGTTTTCAGGAATCTGGCTCGCTCATGAATAGAGATATCCAGTTACTCATTCAAAGTACAGGGCAGGAGAGTTGGAAAGCCTCTTTAGAAAACTCCCTCTCATATCCAAAGATACAGATCCTATTCCACTTTTACTGCAAAACTTTGGAACCTTTCATCATCTAATTTTATGAACATAAAATTGTGAGATCTGATTTTCTTCGTATTGGTCACCACGCCCCATTATGTTAGAGTGTCCGACAGTGATCTGCCTTCAGGCGGCCGGCAGTGTAGGGTTTAATATCTTCAATCCCTGTATTGTATTCTGCCTCGTCATACACCGCTGTAAAAATAGACATCAATTCGATCCGGTGCTGTTCTTCTACAGAGGCATGTTATTATCCTGCTTCTCAGATAAATACGATTAAGCCTTACCTGAGGTTTTGCACTGATTAGAAACAGTTCAATTTGCCTGTAATTTATGTCTCTCTAATGACCTTTAATGAAAAATGTGGTAGAAGGGTAAGCGTGTTGTTACAAGAAACTTCACTTGACTTTGAGTGAGCTGTAATTCGCGAAGCAACTTCTGAAAATAAGCGCTATGATTAAGTTTGGTCACGGAATACTACTTTCAAGTGAGAGTGCTTAATTTGAACATGAAACAACTACAATATATAAGAAAAAAGCATTGATTGTAGTTAGTCCTGAACCGCTGCGACTCCTCATGCCCTCACCATGGGCCAAAATGACCAGCATGTTTTAGGGGACCAAAGCACCTGGAGGAAACCTGCAGACTAATGGAGAACCTGCAAATTCCACACTGAAAGGCCCTGCCCCATACCATACCAACTTTATTTATAAAGCACTTTTGCAGTTGGCCATTATTATAAATCATAAAACAAGTGGCAATTAAATAAAAAAAAACAGTGATAACACATTTAGCCAAAGTGAGCTAAATACAATAACATATCATTAAACAAAGAAAATTGTAATCTGGTACAAACAACATGGGAAAACTAAACACATCTTACTCACTGAATACTTACGAGAAAAAGTGTTTTTGACGTCATTTAAATACCAGCAGAGACTGAGCCAGTCTAACATCTAGAGGCAACTGGTTCTGCAGCTTCGGGGCAGCAGCAGAAAAGTCCCCACAAAGCTTCATTTTAGTTTTCGGGACCAGAAGCTGTAGCCTATTCAAATGCAGGCCTTCCTACATTGAGGCTAAAGTGCTAACCCCTCAGCCACCATGCCACCGCCATGTAGAGAAGAAACGATACAGGAAAATCAATTCCAAGTGGCCCTCCTCAGCACATTTCCATTTGATTCTCAGAGCCTTCTCCACTATGGGCTGGGGGCTAGCATTAGTTAATAGATATCCTGGCTTTGGGCCAATATTCAGCGCTTTAGGTTCACATGTTCAAGGTTATTGAGCCACTATTTATAGAGCCGTGTCTGTGTGCTCTTCCTCACTGCACTTGCTCTTACATAACTAGCTCTGCCACAGGGCTCAGGTCAACAAGCACATGTCCCTCTGTATGACCGAACGACAATATGTTTACTTTGAGCCCCTCTGGCAATAACACAAGCTAAAGCAAATCTTACATACTTCTTATAATGATTTCTAAGTGTCTTTTACAACTAAAAACATTTGCTTTAACAATAATAGGACAGAAATTCTATTCTTACAGAAGAAATCACCATAAACATAGCCTGTCGCATTCAGTTTCAGTGTCCAATATACTTTTGTTGTCTCAAGTGACTGTGAACATATATACAGTACTTTGCAATAGTTACTTATATTATTCTCATGCGACAAACAGCCATAGTCCCTCCTGACACTAGACACAAGAGAGATGTTTGTCAGTTAACTCATCTGAATAAAAACTATTATATAAATCAATTTGCAACCCAGTTCAGTTATTTGGTAACAGAAGCAAAAGGAAATCTTTAACATGATGTGACAAGCAGCACGTTCTTCGCTCTATCCTGTTTCTGACTTCAAATGAAAATAAAATGGAAACTGGGTCAAAGCCAGCTGCCGGATGAAATTGCATGTTTTTTTCCGCGTGACTTGGTAAATGCTCCTCTCTCGCATCATCACCGTTTCTCGGCGAGGTTCACGGACGCCCTCTTTCTGCCCCGACTTGTCTCTCTTAACGCCCGCTCCTTTTGCCCGTCCCCCGCAGCTGCCAGGATGCGCAGGAGGAGCTGCTGGAGTTTCAGGAGGGGAGCCGCGAGCTGGAGGCCGAGCTCGAAGCGCAGCTGGGACAGGCCGAGCACCGCATCAAAGACCTGCAGTCCGAGAACAACAGGCTGAAGAACGAGACAGAGAATCTCAAAGTAATGACACATGTTTGGAACTTACACTTAAAGGAATAGGCCGTGTTTTTTTCAAACTGAGATATGTTCTTACCTGAGCTTAGACAAGTTGATACGTACCTGTCTGGTCTTTGTGCGTGCTCATGGAAGAGCTTGGTCGCTTCTAACTTCACCCAGTTTGGAGCTATAGGAATATACTGGGAGAGGCCAAATGCTAGCAACATCTTAGGTCATTTTGCGTGACTGAGTGCACGCACAAAGACCAGACAGGTACACATCAACTCGTCTAAGCTCAGGTAAGAACCTATCTCAGTATGGAAAAATGGTGGCCTGTTCCTTTAAATGCATCATACGCTTGTTGATACCAGCCACTTTTAACACGACCTAAAAAGCATCTGGTTTAAGATAAGAATTTACCTTCTCCTAGCAATTGGGCAGACCTCTTACATCCCAGTTTAAGCTGTTTCCATCAGTGGAGGACAGGAAATCAGATTAAATATGTAGACGATCAAATATTAAACCTAATTGCGGGTCAATGCGGGCTCTAAGGGAAATGAGCTGGTGTGTGAGTGACCCTGAAAGACAAGACAAAACAAAGATTAAGGTCACCTTGATCTTGTTGTTCCTGTAATACAGCAATAACCTTCTGTGTTTAGACGTGCCATATTTATAATGTCAAACAGATTCCACCAATAGAACATACCTAATCTGTGCCTATAAGTCTACATTGCAAATGAGTTGCAGAAACATCTGACTGTTCGTTCCGAATGAGGTCAGCATTATTCACACAAGTCTGACCAAACATTAGCTCACCATCCGACACACGCTATATGCCCTTCAAATCTATTATTAATGTGCATTTTGTCGTCTTCTATCATCACTCCCTCTGAGGGTCGTCTCTTGGGAATGGGGTGAATCATGTCATTACAGCTGTTGTTCCCTCCCGGCCTTAAGTCAGAAATTCTCGATGTCACACTGTGAGAACGAGTGCGAGGTTGTTATACGTGCCAAACCAAACAAAGGGAGATAGATTGCTTTACAGCGACAATGTACAGTCTTGTTTCTGCCAAGACATTCATCACACCTTGTTGTACTGGGTTTCATAGTGGCGTCTTACTGGGAATCCGGTGCCGTCTAAATGGTAATCTGTTCTCATAAAGTTCTCGCTTTTCCAATCTCAGCGTTTTATGTACCACACCTGCCCTGACCAAGATGGCTGTATACCGCCGCAGCTGATCGTTACGACCCTCATAAATTATACATTAGCCTGTGTCTTCTGTATTCTCACTGCATAATTTCCACCAGGAAGTGTTTAATGCTTGTATGTGGACCCAGACGCCAGCAACAATTCGTCTCAATATCTATTTTTAGACGGCAGTGTCGTCGAACGTGCAGAGTGAGGGTTTTTCAATCAAGTAGTTGATGTGTGCGCGTGTGAGGGGTTGTTTTACCGTAGTAACAGCGGATATAGGTCAGACAATATTGAGCTGATTGAGCCAGACTAAAGAGGTCGCTCGTGACATGCAACAGTGGGCGTAGTATACTGACAGAAGCAGTGCAGTGCAAAAAATGGGAAGACCTATGTCTCGAAGCAGTATTAATGTACAAAAATATGAATCTCACGAAAAAAATTCTGTTCAACTTTTCTTGCCCAGTGCATTTCGTAACATCGGAAACTCTTGTACATAAAAGCTCACAACTGTTGCCATTACTCCCCGCCAGGATAAGCTGGAGCAGCAGTATTCCCAGAGCTATAAGCAGATCTCGATGTTGGAGGACGACCTTGGCCAAACGCGCAGCATCAAAGAGCAGCTTCACAAATACGTCCGGGAACTAGAGCAGTCCAATGACGACCTGGAGAGGGCCAAACGGTAAGGGTGAATAAAAGAAAATGTGTATATGTAAAATGATGTCTCTAGTCAGCTGTTTAGGCCTAGCTGTAGTGTTACTATGGCTGCAGATTATTGTTCCATCTAGCAAATCGTACACATTTTATTGATCTGTGGCTTGAATTTAATTAAGATCAATATTGGAGTCATGCAAGGCCAGAGCCTGATGCTGATCACGAATGAGTAGCATGTGGAGAGAGAGTGTGCAAAGGGAAACGTAGATTCTCCCATTGTGCTAGATTTGCCCTTCACTCAATTAATTCAAATTTGTATTGTGTCTATTTTTGCCTCAGTGCTACTATCTCATCCCTGGAGAACTTTGAGCAGCGTCTGAACCAGGCCATAGAAAGAAATGCCTTCCTGGAGAGTGAACTCGACGAGAAGGAGTCGCTGCTGGTCTCTGTGCAAAGACTAAAGGACGAAGCAAGAGGTGAAGCCGAATATTTGTTTGCCTCTTTGCATAATTGTCCAGGTTTATCTGCCTTGTGAATGCTAATGTATTTTGAAAATGGCAGACCTGCGACAGGAGCTGGCCGTGCGGGAGAGGCAGACTGATACGACCAGGATGAGCGCCCCGAGTTCCCCCACACAGGACAATGAGAAGATGGACAGTGCAGTGCAGGCCTCTCTGTCCCTCCCTGCCACGCCACTGAGCAAAGGGCTGGACAACGTCTTTGCCAACACAGGTGAAGTCTTGAATTAGTGTCACATCTTAGATACATACTATACATGCTTTTCAGTCATGTGACCTTTGTTGTTGGCCATTTTGAAAACTGAATTAGAATTATCCTGTTCTACAACAAGTAACAATCTCTACTCAGGATATAAATGAAAGAGAAACTGATCGACAATGGCATTGTCAGAGTGAAGCAGATCTTTAGTAAATCCTGCTGTAGCTCGACAGACAGAGCTGCTACGTCTGTGTCACATTTGCGGAATATATCACATAAACGTGTTTTTACTGTTATCTTCTTGAGCAACGATTACAAGTATAAAAATGCCACTTAATAATGCTACTTTGGTATCCAAAATGGCCGCCGGAACTATGCGTGATGTCATTGGAAACACATGTATACTGATATGATTGCTATTATATGTCTGCGTAGGCTCTCAGTCGTACAGGAGTGACCTCAGTGAAGGTTCTTGAGTCGTCTTCTGTACTCTGTGCTGTTGCAGTGTCGAACGTTCCGCCTCTCATCCAAAAGGCTTCGTCAGCACCGTAAAATTCAGTTGAGCCCGTAGCCCAGATAAAGTCCATAGGACCATTTGGAGAAGTTTTGTCCTCCTGTTACAACAATATTCTTCGTCGGCAGGGTTCTGTCATGCTAATGAGGCTGAAACTAAACCCAGATCAATAGGTGGCATTCACGTTTTATTATGTGACGATGTCATAATGTCAGGTGGAGGGCAGGGGCCAATACAACTCTATAGGAGAAATACAGTTTTTGTAAGAAATCTCCAAAATGAAAATACACAAATGCTTTTCCTTGTCAGCATTTGGATAGTGAATGGATTCACTAACCTGACATGATATTATTTTTATGTCTGAAAGTCCTTCCTATTGGCCAACATCGACATCCAAAAGTGGTGATAATATAGTGGATATTATCACCACTTTTGGAAGTCTTTCAGAGAAAATAATTGGACATTAGTTCATATGTGCTGACAGAGGAGACAATGAACTTTGAGACAGTTTTTGACTGAGATATTAACCAAAGACAACGACGAAAAAAATCAGCAGTTCGCCAGTTACCACAGTTACCATAGTTACCACCATGGAATTTTGAGTTGCCCTCCACCTCAGTTTTAAACTATGGGCTCTTTGGAGTGTTGTAATGTCATGTGAACGCAACCACAACAGGTATTTGGCAGTGATCAGCTGAGATTAGGACCGTTCAGACTGAAACTCATGTGTCAGGTTGTTACGGCTTAGAACAACAAAGACTCTTAAACTGCAAAGATGTTTACCAACAGGTGAGAGTAGATGGATGACAGGGGAAATGTTCGACACTTCAATTACAGAGTACGGAAGACGACTCAAGAACCATCACTGAAGATCACTATTATGTACAATTTTTTACAATGCTAATTCTTGGCTTTACATTTATATCATATGCATGGATGAAATAATTAAATTTGGCAGGACATATCGGCTCTAGATTCTAAAAATATAGCGGATGATCGCTTATATTTTTAAATACAATATATACAACATTATTATTAAGCACTTACATATGCACGTTGATGACAAGGTATTGGAGAACAACCAAATCTGGAGTTCAGCCATTATCAAATACACAATGACACACATATTCAGCAATAGTGTTAAAGATTGACTCTGCTATTTTGTTATAAATCTCCTCTTTTGGATTGTCTCTAAAAATGCTGATTCAAAAGACACAGACTGATTAATCATGTAAATGACTGCATTTGAAGACAACCAGCAGCGCGTTAGTCTGTAATTATTTCACACCCTGTTGCTTTTAATGCACGCACACCTTAATGCCTGTTTCATTCACTCTCTTCTTCCCACGCAGCGCTATCAAACAGCTACGGCAGCAACTCCCCGCTGACCCCCTCCGCCCGAATATCAGCGCTCAACATCGTCAGTGATCTCCTCCGCAAAGTCGGGGTGAGTCAGTCTCCTAATCTCCCACTCGCGCTGGTACATTATTCTTTGTGGAGTTGAAGCTTGTTACGGAGCGTCATGCTGTGTTGTGTCTCCCTCAGGCGCTGGAGTCAAAGCTCGCTGCTTGTAGGAACTTTGCCAAGGACCAGAAGGCGAGGAAGGCGTACGCGCTCGACAACAGCAACGCGCTCAACGCCAACAACAACTTCGCACAATCACTTCACACGTCGTATTTTGACAAAGCGTGAGTCAAGATTTTTACCTTTCTGTAAAATCTAACATGCAGATACTTCATAATGTAGAGCAGGGGTAGGCAACGTCAGGCCCGAGGGCCAAATCCGGCCCTTCAGCACAGAACCTCTGGCCCTCAAGATGATTTTGAGAAACATTATTACACAAATCAGAGAGTACTTTTAACATTGTTAGAGTTAAATGGGAGGGAAAAAAAGGTAGAAATACTGTCAATACACTCAATGAGATCATATATTATGTACAACACTGGCATTTGAAAGAAGTGCACTGGAACAAGAGTAATCGCTTTAAGGAAGAAATGACATAAATCTACTTGAATTAAGAATCCAAGGTTTGAGTAGATTTGGTCTGGTCTTAGATGAGATAAAACCTCTAGTAGTAGTTATTCTCTCAATTCAGATAACTTTGTGTCATTTCAAGGGAAAAACAATTATTTGTCTGATTTCAAGTCGGTTTTTTTCTTCTTCCATTGGCATTTGTATTTTGGATTAGTTCAAACCGACTCAAATTCAACATAGAATTTGATTAATTCAAGCCATTTTAAGTCATTTATCTCATTTAAGATGGTCATTTTTCCAGTGTTGTGCCCTCAGTCTATTTACAATAAAGAAAATCGGCCCTACGCTAAGAAAACTTGCCTACCCCGATGTAGAGTATTGCACCAAACATGAATAAGAACACACAAGACATCACACAAAAAGCTGGGAACGCACTGGCTCAAGATCACTATGTTAACGATAGTGGACCTGGCATCACAGGAAATTGAACCATAATTTTGCCCATTATAGGCATTATTACATTTGCAAGGTTTTATCAGTATTTCTAACATTAATACTAGATGAACATGTTACAGCAAATCACTTAGTGTGTGTATTTGAGTGCTGGCACTGAGCTGTTGTTGAATTCTCCCAGCAGGAAAGAGATGGTCACGTTCCCCGCCTTGATTTTGGTCGCTCACAGCCACAGGTTGATGCTCCCTCAGTTCTTGAGTGCTGCATGTAGCGATAGACTTTAATATACTGCTTCTAGCTGTAGTAATAGTAAAAGCTAAACCCATAGTCACTAACATTGATGTATTGAAGGTGGTGGTCATAGATAGTATATCCTGGTGTTGGAATCTATCCCCTTTTAGTAGCCATAGTGTACCTCTCCTAACCTTTTCACTGTATTGTTTTAGTTTTAGCTGATTCTTCATTGTCTTAGACACATTTTTGCAGTCATGCAGAGCAAGCTTAGCAGTTGTCACCAACACAAAAGGAGAAGTTGTAAAATTGCTGCTCTGTTACATACTTATGCAGTGTCACTGTTTATCACATGTGGATAAGGTCACGGGTGGAGAAGTTGAGAGCAGTATCATCAATGTCATTTTTTTTTTATTATAATGATATTTAATAAGCTCCTCTGCTTCATGGAGCGTCTCCCACATGAACAAAGCTCAGAGCTGTTCCGTTGGCAGTGAATATACATGATATGAGACTCTTTCAGACTGTCAATAGAAGTTGGGATGATTTTAGTCTCTCCTTGTCATTTTCATTTTGTCTTATTTTAGTCAACTAAAATATCTGGCCATTTTAGTCATAGTTTTAGTCTGATGAAAAACTTTTAATTTAGTTTTAGTCCAATTTTAGTCAGCAAAAACATCACTTTGACTAAAATTAAGACTAAATATTTTAGTCAACAAAATTAACACTGCTCAGACCTAAATCTAAAGATGTTGAACATAGCTTAACATGGACCTAGCAAAAGCAGTTCAACAGGTTGGTCCATCAAATTCTCAGACTCCAGTGTCGTCAGTGTTTATTTTTACCTGCAAAAGAATCTTCATTCATTCACACACTAGAGCTACACCTGCGATGCTTCTGAACAAGAACAATTAAAACAATGAGGACAGATTACCCAGTGGGGTGTGTTATTTCTGCAGCATCAACAGCAGCTGTTTGAAGTAACCTTGTCCGCGCTCCATTAATCATCATCTTTCCTGTCCGGTTCGGGATTGAGGTCACGCTCTTTTATGACCTCCAGTTGTGCTAGTGTGCTAATCCCAAAAATTGTCCCCAAAAATAGGTTAACCCTAGCAGGCCTCATTAAGTTACAGATTAAAATGGTTATGGGGTCTCCTTCAATAATGCAAGATCAGCAATCTACTTAATTATACAGTACGTGTTAAAATTATGAAAATGTTTTTTTTAGATAATATTGCATCGACATACATTTTTGAAAGTTGTATGGGAAAGCATTTATGTCCGACTTTTAATATAAATGCTAAACTTCTTACTGTAATCGTGCAAATAAACACCAGAATAGTATCGTGTATCGTGTGCAATATCATTACAGACTTAGTGGTTGAATAATTTTCAGCCAATGGTAAATGTTTCAGGTGAAGTTGAGTAGAACTGCTGAAAATACTTGTGTGTTGGATACTAACATTGGGTGATGGACCTATATTTTCTTATTTTTATTTTTATTGACCAACATTGTTGTTGTTTTTGTCACACAGGGCCATGAATGGAGTAGACTCAGAAAACAACCCGGCCATCACAGTTCCGCCTGCTGCTTCCACACCAGGCCTCGTGCCCCTTGCCGTCTGACAACATCATTTTTCACCCAACTCAGTAAAAAAAAAGCACATTCATAAACTCAAGTCCTAATGAGGAGCACTTAATGTACTGTTGTTGGGTTGTTGTCTCGACATGTGTGCCCTATACTTTCCGTCACTGTCCCTGTCTAAATATTTGAGAGATTTGGTCATGCAATTGCCAATGGTATTTGCATAATATAGGATTATGGTCAGATTCAAAAAGGCTATTCTGCGCAAAACATGAAGAGATCATTTTCATTTAGCACTGCTAACTTTAACAGCAATAAGCAAAGTGCACTAAGACCAGATTGCAGTCCAGTTCTTCAAATATTACTTACTCATCTGATATGTATTTTATTTGATATAAAAACAGACATGTGGTTGAAAAGACTCTTAACTGGACACCGCAGTGCTGGTTACGTTGATTATGATTTACTGTCACAAACTACTGAAACCTAACTGGTAACTCTGGTCTTTTTGGAGGCTGGGGTTAAAACCACACACAGCCCATTTGCTACACTTAATTTTTACTCAAGTGCAATATTTCACCTTTTGTTAATGTCCGATGTTTAATTTATTACGAGCTGGAATGATTTTATGGCATGTTTTAATAAAAAAAATATGGAAGTTGTAATTTTAGTTGCTGATTAATTTGTCTGTATTGTACTGTAGCATTTGAAGAGACGGAAGGCTTTATAGTGCACACTGCCCTCTGCTGGTCAGAAAAGGCCCTTGAACTTGACTGTTTTTCAAGTTTTGTTTTTTTTACCCCTTCAAGCCTGATGCTCACATAACCAGGCACAGAGTGAGACACAATAAGTGTAAGTAATTTTAAAATGGTTGCTGTTACCATTTTTGAAATACACACTAAACATTTTCCATTAAGTGAAAGTCATATAACTGCACTGTTTATTGCTGTACTGCGATGTCAAAGGTTTGAGTCCTACCATATTTAGTTGTGGCCTGTCCAACTTGTTATCAAAATATGATTGAATTACGTGAATTCTGACTTTTTTCCCCCATCAAATAAGTTTATTCTGTTTTGTACAAGAATAATGGGTAAATACTTCACATATCGACAATGACAAAATTACCATTCATGCGGATTCTGGTCACGCAGTCTTTGATTTTACATTATTATAAGCGCCCACTTCTATATTCACGTCTACAGTAACAAAAAGCTTGCCAGTCTCGACCCAAACACAGGTGGATCATTAAAAGTCCAGGAGGCAGTTTGCCATCCTATTAAGTCCCTCCTTTCTTCCTCTCAGCTTCAGCCAGCTGCCTCTGCCTCTGCTCCATCACCTCCATCAACCTGCCGTCATATTTGGCCTGTGCCTGGGCCCTCAGCTCCCCCACATCCTCAAAGAACCAGTGCCTGCAGAAAGTCAAAGACAGTTATTTTACCACGACAAAATCTTTGTGAAATACAGTAGACTGATTATGTGCAAACAGGCTGTTGAAATAATTGATCAAATGGATTGCTTATCACAGCACAACAGTGCATTGAACATTCTCTGATATTTCTGGGTCATCATTGAAATATGGACCCCCCCTCCCCCCACCCAAAAAAATTACAATTCAAGGGCAATATTTCTACATAAAAATGACCAGAACCTGTTCAATACCCTCTTAGTATTACTACCAGCCATAAGGGACAGCTTGGATATATATATATTTCAATAATTTAAGATTATTATTTTCAATCAATTGTTCCTCCCTCCTGGAAGCGCCACCTTAACGTGGTGGAGGGGTTTGAGCACCCGAATGATCCTGGGAGCTCTGTTGTCGGGGGCTTTGTGCCCCCGGTAGGGTCTCCCATGGCAAACAGGTCCTCGGTGACGGGTCAAACAAAGAGCGGTTCAGAAGCCCCTTATGAGAGACCAACAGGCCCGGTTTGAATCATGATGCCGTCAGCCATAAGGGGCTGGTGCAATGTGATTTGGGCAGCTCCAACGGTTGCCCCCACGACCCGACAACGGACAAGTGGAAGAAAATGGATGGATCAATTGTTCCTTTTTCTTCAACATTTTTTCTAATCCTTTCTAAACGAAGGTGGTGTATCACAGTAAAGTTGTACAATTTTACCTGTGTTTTTTCCCCAGAAAAACTCTACAAACTGATGCAAACGGCTGTAACACAAATGCCTTCTTTATATTTCCCATGAAGAGGCTTTTAACTTGGTCTCATCAGACAAGAAAAATATCTATTTTAATGTGACAAATCCTGGAAAGTAATGCTGATAACACCAATGACACAAAACTGAGGGACAGAGATTTTTTCTGAATTATTTGAATAATAGTTGTGAATTTTCATTTAAGGTCTGCAGATTATTGAAGTCCATTCTTTGTTTGGAATTGAAAGGAACATATTTCTAGATATATTGGAAATATTCCTTTTAACTGCATAAAAGGTGCAAAATGGGGTGGGGGACACTGGGTTTTCAACATAAACTGGGATAAAAATTAAAAACTTAAAAAATATGATCATGTATCTAAGAATGCTTCTTATACATTTTAATGATAAGCACTACATACACACGTCAAAATATACACTACTATACAAATACCACAACACCTGCAGCACCAAAATACATCAGATATGCATGTCAGAACAAAAACGAAACAAGTCCATGAGCTTCAAATGAAACTCTCAGTGCAGGTTTTATTGCATGACATAAGTGCAAGAGCCTCACCTGTTTATGAAAGCAGTGGCCAGTCCCAACAGCAGAGTTCCAAACAGGATCGGTTTGCCGAAGCGTTTTCGAGTTGACAGCTGGGTTTGCTTCATTTTAAGATGTGCCCAAGATTGTTGCACTCAAATCTTCAAGTTACCATTAGATAACTCCTGCACACAACTGTCTGCATGATCAGTGGTGACCTCCCAGTTGATAAGACGTCCAGGGAGTCACGTAGGACCACTTCCGGTTTACAAACACAAGAATTTCCCATGACGTCACAACACAGTTTGAGAACGTTGGCTGTTTCCCAATTGCCAGGATCCTCGGCGTCTCGACCACTTCGGACGTCATTCGCGTCATCACAGCGCCGCCAAGTGGGGTTCCATTTCACCTGGACCACTCGCCCCCTCGCAGCTCGACTCCTCCGTTTGGCTCATTTACGAAGGATACAGCTGTGGATCCTCCGCTGCCTCGGAGAGCTGAAATTACCCATGATGCACTGCAGCATAGTTTCTTTTTTCTTTTCTCGCAAAACTTTATTAGTTTGAACTCACTTTAAAAAAGTTGTGTTCCACATAAACAGTTTCCTGGCCTCTGTTGTTCATAAAACAGTTGTTTTAATGAGCATAGATTGACACGTGACCTGGCGCAGCCGCTCGCTCCGGAGGCCGTTCCATTTGAGCTCAAAGGCGGCGGAGTGAGGACACTCCGCTCCGTTTTGGAGGAGCCGCCACCGAGGACGTCAACGAAGTGGCCAAACGGAGGACGGATCCTCGCAATTGAGAAACAGCCGTTGTGTGCAAAAGTATATTTGTATATGTGTGCAATTGAATAACAACCACACATTTTATTTACAAGCGATTAATAAGGTATGAGAGGTTTATATTTGGGCGGAACTATAAACAAACGAGCTGGGGTTTCCGAGGGAGGTATTTAGCGACGGAAATTAGTATCATAATGAGAAAATGAATGGTCAAAGTGGTGGGTACTTTTTTAGCGAAAACGTTCAACTAAATGGTCACATATATTTCAGAAATGTCGAGAAAAGGTTCGGCGGAAGGTTCTGACCGATTTGAATATTTACAGACACTGGTCACTGAATTTCAAGACACGGATAGTGAAGGTAAATCATAAATTATTGATTTCTGTTGCTTGCTTACATTGCCATTTTATAGTAACATTGTCGTTATATTAGTCACAGTGAACTATTGTTTTAAATGTGTGTCTTATTTTGGTTAATTTGGACTTAACTGTATTATAATTATCCATTACTATGAATGTTGGAACAAAAAAGTGACGAAAATGATCATTCTAAATCAGTTTTGAAGGTTTTAGCTTTCAAATGTTTCATGTTACCATGGAGATCCGCCATCTTTGCAGCTGCATACATAGTAGCGTACATTTCCATTGACTAACATTAGCTAAAAACAGTATAAAAGTGGAGAAAAAAGCCATGTAACAACACTGTGGTGTCCAGGTGTTTAAATGTGAACAATAACTCCAGTAGTTTAACTTTTAACATCTCCATTAGTTTACAATTGCTGCTAATCCCATAATGCTTAGTGATTTGACGTCACTTTCCCGAACTCTGTAGGCTGTAACATTTTAGATTTGGGTAAAGCTGAACCGGAGAAAATGCACTTGGTTATGGCAGGGGTTAAGAGGTCAAATTTTCAGTCAGTCAAGTGCTATTTTACCTCTTGTATAGCATATGCAGAGATTGATTTAAAGACCCTTGGTGCAAAAATAGGGGCTTAACGTTATTAGCCTATATGTAGCAAGAGAGAGGGAAAGGGTAAAGTTAAACTTTCTGACAGCCTGGTGGAGGAAGCTGTCCTTCAGTCTGTGTTGTACCTGGGCAAGATCTTTGACAGTAAGAGATCTTCTCCTTTTCTATAGCAGTACTTCTGGTGGAATAAATTATATGAGTATTGATCCTCCTCCTTTGGGTTACACTTTGTACTCAAGAAATGGTTTCACCCTAGTTTGCTTTTGGTGTAGCTGTTGTAGACCTGGTCCTACTTGGTCTAAAAAGTTAACCACTGTGGCAGACAATGTGAAGAAACCAAACATATGATGCCCATGATCTTTTTCTTCAGAGGCTAAAGAGCAAGTACTTGCAAACCTGGCTAACTTTGCGTATGACCCAAAGAACTATGACTACCTGAGGGATCTGCAAGTGGCGGACCTTTTCTTGGACATGCTGACTGAAGACAATGAGAACTTTGTCGAATTTGGGATGGGTGAGCGTCACATGTATTTCAAAAAGAATTTAAAAAAGAATAAAAATCTTCAGTGAACCATTCCTTTGCTTGATTTGTGTTTCTTTTATAGGAGGACTGTGCAACTTGAGTATGGCGCCAGAATTTCGAGACTTTATTCTGCAAAACGATGGAATAAACTTGATCACAAATTGCTTATCAAGTCGAAATGAAGAGACTGTTTTGTCAGCCATCACGATCCTCATGAACCTCAACACCACGGACTCTCGCTCTGAAGTCACGCAGCCTGGAGTTCTGCACTGCATGCTGCGCTTTTCGCTGTCGGAAAGTCCTCGTCTGAAAAACTTGGCTTCAGTTTTTCTCCAGGACTGCTGTAGTGAGGAGCAGGTGGCCCAGGCAGAGCAGCAGATGAAAGGGCAGCAGCAGACAGCGCTCGGGATACCACTACCCAAAGACTAATATTATACAACTGGAGTTTCTCGCTATTCTCATATTGTGATTCAGGGTTTATGCTTATCCAAACACTTATGCATTGTAAGAGTGGGTCTCTTACAATTGGTGGAGTGACAGGGGAATTTGACCAATCACAGCAAAGTGTGAAGTTTTAGAAGAAGGAGATGGTTTTAATTTCCTCTTAACGGTGATATAAAGATACTAAGTGCACATGTATCGCGACAAAATGGAACTCATGATCCAAGCTCAAAGAAAAAAGATACTATGGTGGCCAAAGACTGTATATCAGTGGACTAATTATAGCCTCTTTCCTGAAGCTCTAAGGAAATGGGGGTCATTATCATTCTTGCCTCCACATCCACATGCAACACCGTCCTATTTTTTTCCTTTTGCTATTTTTATTTTCACCCAATTCTTTATAAATGTGCTGGCTCCAAAAAAACAGCCAAATTGCTAGCATGAATGGGCTTCAGTTTGGCCATGCTGAAGGCCTGAAGTGGGAAGCAACGCACTCTCAGTCCATCGATGTATGTAATCTATGGGTGGCCGTCACGTGAGATTTTCTTTATGCAGGACAGCAGGGGAAGTCCACAGCCGACAGCCATCTCGGATCGGCTCAATTCAATTAATCTCAAAAAGACGCCTTTGGTAGACATCACTATCCTTAAAGGGATCGTCTGTAAGTTTGCAAATTGCAAATTCCTCCCCTCTTTGACAAGAAAGCCCGTTTGAAAAATGAGGAGAATAGGACATAATTTTCAAAAGTAGATGATCAAGCTCCTCCCCCTCCCCTCCTGATTGGACCTGACAGCTCGTCTCATTGGTCAACGCAGGAGGATACTAGACTCAAGAGCTCGATTTCGCACATTTTATGAAATGTCTATATAGACTTCCAGACTGTCACTTTAAGATTAGGATTAAGGCTAGTTTAGATTTGTTTAGCTTGACTAGCTAGCGGCCAATCAGAGGCCGTGCCTCTCCTGCAAGCCTGCATAAAAAAATAATCACTGCCCTCGCATCGGCTAACTTTCTCCCACATATTCTAAACCCAAGCTGAACAATGTATTACTAATTATAGTTTTTGCTTCTTGTAGTGTCACAGAAATGTGTACTATATTGAGATTGAAGATCTGTTACAGGATTAATTTTAGGTAAGAGTTTTACTTAACAGAGTTCCTGTATGTATAAAACTTTAAGATCTACAGGTCTGTTATGTAAAGAAGAGGTACTGGTGAGAGTACATACAATGTGATTTATATACTTGAATACATTTACATTTAACTACAGTATGTATGCTAATTTCAAATCAATTGGATTCAATAATTGATATTGATTCACCAGCTGAGCCGGGGCCATAGACGTCCACATTTCTTGGCCTTCTGTTCATGTGGGTGTATTTTTAGCAATACCTACTACATCGTAACTATAGAACAGGTATGCTGGTGGTATGTTATACCAAGATAGAAACAGTTTAAGCTAAAATAGATTATATATTGTTTTAGTACATGTTTAAAATACAGCAAGTATTACAAAAACATCACTTGATACTAAAAATATAGCAGCAAAAGATGGATTACAAAATATACCCAGGACTCTTTGTTTTCAAACCATTTGTACAGTACATTCTTTTGGCTCAGATCTACAACATACCAGGCAAATGCTACTGCAGTGCACAGGTTAATTTTAATTGGCTGGAACTTATATCTGGCACTTGCCGTGAGCATACCACATCCTGAAGGATTTAGTTCAAGCCCAAAAATATGTAAAATAAAAAATCTTAAATAAACCCTGGGGTTCTTCATCACTGTTTGAGAGCACTATTTGTTTTCGTCCTGGCTTTTAAAGAGCTATTTCTGGGTTGAGTCCTTCAGGTCTAGACAGAAAACGACATCCAATCCTTAAGCCCAGCGTCAGGTGGACGGCACATGGACCTGGACGGGCCCGAGAGGAAATTCTTTACAGTTTTGGGTTAAAGTCGAAGCTCTGTAACACTTGTCCATTTTAAACTGCACAATGTTCTCATGTTCTCACTGTGTTTGGGTAAGTGTGCGTGTGTCTGACTCACATTCCAGTGGCTCAAAAGGTAAGCACCTGCCATCAAGATCAATAAAAAACCTCCACTCTTCCCGTAAAGTCAGAAACACCCAATGCCTGGTTTTAATAAAGCACTAAAACTTTATTTCATGTCGTAAAAAATGTATGGCTTTCTGGCTCATAAAAAACAACAGTGGTTTGGTTCACTTGTTCCATTTGATTTGTACTATATAGAATATTGTATTTAATTATGACTTGGATTTCATAAAATGCACTTGATACACCTTGATATGATGCACAGCTGTCATGTGGGTGCTAGAACTTCATCAGATTTATATACCTGAGTATATTTAATGTACATTTTCATCATGCTAACGGAGCATTGTAGAAGTCAGTCCAGTCCGAGTTCCTTCTCTGCCAATTCACGGAGTTTGTGTTTCTGGATCTAAAGATAAAGAAAAGAAATGTTGGTGCATATGAAAAAATAATGTAGTGAGCTACTATGATAGTATATAAAAAATAGAAGAAATAACTATAAAACAGTAATTTATATCTATATATGTTCTGTAGAAAAAGAAACAATGTAATTATACAATGTCCTGAGTGCACTGACTGCAGTGGTCCCACTACGGCTGAAGGGTGGTCCCCTGATGGGATGAGGTGTGCCGCCTCCCGATTAATCTAGCAGGACATGGTTTGCGTGCAGACTAACTAATAGCTTCTGTCTGGGCGTTCAGGGCAGGACCGTTCAAACACAACCACATGTCTATAATAACTTATTTTCACCAGCATCTCATGAAAGAAACATAAAAGCAGAAATTTCATCTGTCAGGTTTTGCCAACGCCTTAATAGAGAAGCCACCAGTTCTTACTTTGATCTAAAATGTCAGTTTTGTAATGTGCATTTGGTTTTCATCTGAGGCACACGCTATGCTTTTACGTTTTGTATTAATAAATTCAGTATAAAGGCAAAGATGAATTACCTTTCCAGTAACAGTGAGTGGGTAGCTCGTGACAAAAAGAATGTAGCGTGGAATCTTATAGTGAGAAATCTGGCAGAGAGATTAAAAGAGTTCAACATTAGTTGCAAATAAGACATCCAATTGTGTTGATTGTAGAAATATGAATAATGGACTCACATTATTTTTACAAAAAGCTTTGATTTCCTCCTGTGTGCACTCTTGTCCATCAACGAGGTTGATACAAGCACAGACCTCCTCACCCATTCGCTCATCCTTCACTCCTACCACCTGCGAAACAGACAGTGATGTACATTACTGTGTCGTTTCACAGAGACATCTGTAAGTGTTTAATGCTGTCTTCTGACCTGTGCCTCTTTGACCTTTGGATGAGTGTGAAGAAACTGCTCAATTTCAGCAGGATAAATATTTTCTCCTCCTCTGATGATCATGTCTTTCATTCTGCCTTCAATCCGCAAATAGCTATACCCGTCCAAGCTGCCAATGTCCCTAAGAACAAAACAAATAATAATCAAACCTTTTTCTGCATTAGATGAACATGACTCTTATGAGCTATTATCACGCCAAGAGACTGACCCGGTTTTGTACCATCCATCTTTGGTGATCGCCTCTGCTGTTTTGTCCTTGTCGTCCCAGTACTCCAGCATCACGCAGAAGCCCCGGATCATCACCTCTCCCAGCTCCCCCAGAGGGACGATCTGCCCTGTTGTGGGGTTCACTATTTTCGCCTGTGGACACCATCACATTCATGTAGCTTCTTGCATTTGCACTGTGATATGTTAGAAAGAGCTTTTATAAACTACCTCGACATGATCAACGATATATCCCGAAGTCTCAGACTTCCTCTCAATGTTGTCGAAAGGACTTCCACAAAATGTCACTGGGCTGTTTTCTGTGGTGCCATAACCAACCTGTAAAACAAGGCAAGGACAGTTAGCATTTGACCCATGCATTGGACACTGACTTGTTCTCCCTCCAATGCTCAACATTTTCCTCTCTGGATGGTAGATAAATGTCTTAGTTCTCTTGTTGCAACGTGAATGGTGGTGTTTTAACTGACTGTTGGTGCAGAATGGCTGTCATGTCTCTGCCAGTCTTCCTCAGGGCTGATATGGCCACACAGGAAGCTGACCACTCGCATTCAACCAGGGAAAGACTGAATAACGAATTACTGTCCAGAAAATGACTACATGATAAATGACCACACTATCTGGTCACTACATATGGAAGTGCCATCCAGAGTATACAAACTATGGGGCATTAGAAAAGGTATCTGGAAAAATGGGAAGTGACGTAATTCTCAATAAAATGCTAGATGTGGTAGGCAAACTCTAGATTCTTAAAGCTGGCTGAGTCCGTTTGTCATTTTCCTGAACCAATCTGAAGCCAAACCATGCACCGATTCTAATCTTGTGTTTTGAAAAAGCACAGAGCAGTGGATTGAGACACATTTGCTCCTCTGAGCTAATTATGGCTTCAAATCTGTTTTTGCACTTTCCCGTGCTGCCAGGAACACGCTTTGAAAAATAACTTACAGACTAATGAGCACCACCATTGAAACAAGATCAGCTTTTGGTCACAAAAATGTGATTGTGGCTATTGCATAACCGCACTGCAGTGAGAGAAAAAAAATGCAGGCAGGAACGCAAAGTGGCAAGTGAAAGGTGCATTCTTGGGATGATGGAAGTATCCTCTGCCATTGTTATGATTTTAAACACCTCTGGCCAAACACATGGAGGCAATTACAGGTTATAAAACGACCGCACACGACTCGCTGCTTTTTCTCCACACCGCAGACTGGAGAAACAATACAGGAGTCTGGGCTCGAACTTGACCTTAGTTCATGTACAACTGGATGTCACCCAAATCTACACTCAGCAAGCAGTGGCAAATTACAATGAATGCAAAAGGACAATATATCAATACTTGAATATATATAACAAGTGTGAAATGTGGAATTAAACATAGTGTAGCATGTTATATGAAGCTGATTACACAGTAAAGAAATGTCAAAGAGATTGAGAAAAAAAGTCTTATATCATATGATAATCCAATAAAAACTGACATTTAACACTGAAATTTAATGCTATGTGTACCAGTTTATAATAGCTCTTTGTACTTTGCACAATAGCACAGTATTATGTGTATTTGAAAAGTGCACTGTAGCTATAATGAACAATCAAATTAAGGGTATAAAATGTGGCTATTATAAAATAATATAGATTAGAAATAAACCATTAACATTGATTGCGAAAATTACAAAATCTGCACTGAAAATAAAACCAGAACATAGTATTAGATTTAGAAGTAGCCCACTTTGTTAAAGTATTTGCGTGTCACTTTGCAGCTCTTCTGTGGTTGAACTTTCTCATTGACACTTGACTTTTGCACTCCTCTCAGCCCAACACGCGACAAGCCCTCCTGTTTTTTTCTCTCAAAGTAAACGTTATAAATAGTGCAGTGTGCAGGGACTGGCCATCCTCTGCACAGCCCACCTTTGCTCACTCACCTCTCACTCAAGGCACCATAACAAACTTCCCCACGCTTTCCCCCATCTAAGAGTGGAGTGCATCTCAGAGCTGTGCACCACTAGGCTCCTTTACGTCCTCTACAGCATGCGTTGTGTGAGCTGGCTTCTGCTGGGCACCTCGCTCCTGGTTTTGGGTCCGGCAGTGAGGGGCGTCCCGGGACAATGCCCGAACCTCTGCCACTGCCGCGGTGAACTACAGCACGTCATCTGTTTCGACGTGGGGCTGAAGAAGATCCCGAGAGTGTCAGAAGCTACGCTCCTGCTCAATCTACAGAGGAACCACCTGGGCAGCATTCCCACCGGGGCATTCAGTGAGAGCAAGGGGCTGATTTCTCTGCACATGCAACATTGCCAGCTACGGGAAATCGGCTCCCAGGCTTTCAAAGGGCTCACCAAGCTTGCCTATCTCTATCTATCCAACAACGAGATCGCTTCCATCAAACCGGGCGCATTCGAAGATCTTACCGCCCTTACGTACCTGTATCTAGATGGAAACCACATCACTGAACTGGCAAAGGGGCTCTTCTCGCCCATGATCAACCTCTTCATACTGCAGCTGAATAACAACAGGCTTAGAGAGCTGCGTTCCGGGACATTCGCAGGAGCCAAAGACTTGCGCTGGCTGCACATGGCAAACAATTCTCTGAGCACATTGCAGCCGGGATCCCTGGACGACGTGGAGAACCTGGCAATCCTGCACCTGGATGGGAACAGGATGTCGACCTATCCCATCGCGGCCATGAGCAAACTGAGGGTGGTGGAGGAGCTCACCCTGGGCAGGAACCCCATGAGAACCATCCCGGATGTGGCCTTTCAGAGCTTTGGGCGCTACATGGAGAAATTGCACCTGGACAATATGGGGCTGGAGAGGGTGAGTCGACTGCATGATAACTCAGCTCTTACTAAGAGACAGAACAGTAAGAAAGGCTGCTGTAGAAATGACATACCAATATGAAGTATGAAGTTGATGATTTGTTAATTTTCTATACAAGTTGAGACCATTTTCCATTTATGTTGCAAATAGAGAAAATGTGTTGCCTCATCCCCCTAATAATTGTTCTCTATAGAAGCAGCTTTTTACCTTTTACAGTGAGTTTTACCAAAGCCTGCACTTTAATGTCAGGGTAGGAGTAAAAGACCAGCTCTCTGTCCTCTCAAAAGTTGCATTAAAGTTTTCTGCATGCCAATAGTTACAACACAAATGCCAGGTTATTTAGTAAAACATGCATGTTGTTTACATAGTTCCCTGGAGATTTTAAACTGGCCTTTACCTGGGCAATGGCTAGGTAACTTTAATTAATATATCAATATTTGGTTATGTGGACCATGGGAAGGCTAAGGTGTGCTTCTCCATTTATTGGCCCTCAAGTGCTCTAGTATGAAGGCATCCCAGAGGTAGCAAAAGGTAAAATAACAAGCCAGGCAGGGGCTGAAGTGGACACAGGTATTTTTAGCCTGTTTTTGTTTGCTGGACTCCGGCCAAGCATGTCCAAGAGTCTAATTATTACACTGCAGTTATTTTGAGTCCATGTGTTTTCTCCCCGCGCTTTGGCCAGGTCTAGTAAACAGGTCAGGAGGGGTTAGGCCCGACTCAGGTAAATAGAGGTGTTCCTTGGGGCTATGAAGTGCTGTATTTTTAGCCTGTCATCTCCTTAACTTGAATGGACAATTGGGTCCTTTGCGAGCCTTTCCTGGCAGAGAAGCGACTTGCACAGAGAGACACGACAGAAAAAAGTTCAAAAAACATCGTAGCCATATTGGAAGTCATCCATCTTCCATTGCTTTTAAATACCATGCCGTGCGCCGGTCCTCAGTGGAAATTTCCAAAAGAGCACAGCCCTCATCACTTCATCCAAGACCATTTCAAAGACTTGTCTCTCAAACCTTACACGACGCACTCTGGCCCAGGCAGCTAGCACCTCTCTGAAGTTTTTAGCACCCTTGAAGTGGAAAAGGAGGCCAGAGAAATCCCATGTTTGCACAGAAGAAGGATGAGAGAGGGCTTTCATTACGAAGCAGGTCTGGAGATTCCCTCGCCGCTCGCAGACAGGCCATAGGGTCAGACCAAGGGTGTGGCTCCTAATATGCCATATGCACCAATGGGCCAATACATTATGAGCACTCATAGGTGAAGTGAGAAATGTAAATGCTAGAACTGCATCAAAGCACTTAGTGTGGAATACGGCAGACAGCCAAAGGACAATTCATTCTTCAAGCTTTTTTAAATATCAGAATATGTAGAAAAAAACTGTAGCTAAAAACTGACACCTTTACAGAAATGTTGATTAATGTGTACTCCCCCTGTCAAATAAACTAGTAAACAAAATAATACATCTCCAAAATATTCACATCAGCAAAGAGAGTTGGAAGTAGTTGTTAGTTTCACAACTTTTAGATATAAAATCTTGTTATTCCTGTGGGAAAGACTTTTATAAAATGGCAGGCCTGTATAATACATCAATTGTACTACGGTACTTTGGCCTTTACAGTTTTGAATCACTTCTTCCTTTTACAAAACGCTCTTTATGTTGCACGGCCTGAAACAGCTGATATACTTCTGACTCCTAAGTCACCCCGAGCAAAAACCTTGCAAACAGGATCTGACTCAGGAAGTATTTTCTGACATACAGAGAAAATTCAGCTCACAAACCAACACTTGCCAGCATTTAGAGACAGAGTAAATCAGTAAATAAGTTCCTATTGTCCTTGTTTGACCTTTTGTACTACATTAAACCCTGACATATGTACTTCTAGCTGAGAGAGAAATTATTTGCACTGATTGGCCTGTAAATAACATGATCAGTACTCTAAATCATTCTAAAAGTTTATTTTCTTCTCTCATGGACCGGTCTATTACTGACACCTTTACAGAAATGCTGATTAATGTGCACTCCCCCCGTCAAATAAACTAGCAAACAAAATAATCCATCTCCAAATAAGGAGCTCTTGTGAATATTCACATCAGCAGGAGGAGGAGTCGGGGCTGACCTACTCAATCTTAATGCAACAGTCCCTAACACCTAGTTACAGCTGGTCATAATAGCTCCTGTTTTCCTCTAGTTCTCAGATGGGGCATTCACTGGAGTCACTGCCATCAAGTCCCTTCACTTGGACAACAACAGACTCAAGACCCTCCCCAAAAGCCTAGAGTACGGGACTCTCACAAACCTCACCATCTCCCACAACCCATGGACCTGCAACTGCCAGCTCTCTCCACTCAGGAGGTTAGACTGTTGAAAATAATGGGCCAATTTTCTGCCAAATTAACCAGAGTTGTATTTGGCCTACAGGTGGATGGACTCTAGCCGTGTCCGCCCTGACGCCCTCTGTGCCTCTCCGGCTCAGCAGAGGGGCAGGCAGGTCCGGGACAGCACTGCCTTCAGCGGCTGCAAAGTCAAGCAGAAGAGGGCAAAGACGGGACAACGGCAATAGGTGCAACATCAGCGGGTAAATCTACAGTGTTGTCTTTACTTTGCTCTTTTTAATGGCCAGCTAATCGGCAAATCAATGTCAGCGCCTCCAGGTTTGCAGATTAACCCACTCAGGGGCAGGGACCAGAACGACTCATTTCAAGGGCAAATTAGAATAGATGATGAAATGCATTTTATATTCGCACTGACTGACACAGATAGATTGTAAGAGGCCAATTGTCTGAACTTGGCAGCAGTTAAATAACCCTGCTTGGATTTTGTTTGGTTGGTTCAAGGAATAGATTTTACTTCAGAAATGAAAAAAAAGGGGGATTTAATTGAAAAAAATATGAAAAGATAAGGTGAAAAAAGGCCGATTGGGCAACCATGAAATTATTATTGTGCAAAAGTTAAAATGTACTTCAAATGTTAACTATTTAAAATATTACCAATTATGTCTGACTATGTTTTGACCCTTGTAATGAGCACAAGTGCTAATCATATACTTTTTAAAAAATATTTTGAGTCACAACGTTGACTGGTCAATAGAATTATGTGTCATAGAAATGGACAATGTTCAAAAGTATAGCAAAAGCCTGGCCCATTCTACACATTTCTCTCTATAATTTTAGGCAATACATTAAACAGAACAAGCTTTATCGTTGCCGCTCCCCGCACTGGATCCTGGGTAAAACAGTACCTATATTCTCCATGTCTGACGCCCTTAACATGTCAATGACTACTATTGGCTAAATAATAACTTCCTTCTGTACAACATTGACCCATGTTGTTTTTGCTCAGTCACAAAAATGCTACTCTGTCATTTACTTTAAACACTTGACTTCCTGAGCCAAGTCTCATTGTGTTCCCTGTCCTGGTCTGAACTGTCCCAAATTCAACCTCTACGTCCAACTTTGTCCCTAGTCTTTAATTTTGCCTCTCATTTTGCTTTTTCCACAGGACACACAGGATACGGCCTGTCCAAGGGACCGGCAGCTACACAACATTCTTCCTTTACTTAAAAAAAATATCCATGTTTAAGCATCAGATGGACCTATCATATAACATCATATCAATTGTATTTGTGTGCATAATGGAGATGGTTTTCTGTGTGTGTCGCCAGATAGAGAGCTCTGAATAAGGAGTTTCTTATTCATATAACAATTTTCTTAGAGTTTGGATCACACGTTCTTTCTAAATGAGCAGTTCTTGCATTTGTAAAAGTGTCAAAGCATGTAAATAAGATGAAATGTATCCAAATCCAGTAGTTGTGTATAACAATTTTATACTGTAAGCAATTTCTCTAAATGAAACCTTTATTCAGTATCTGTCTTTTTCTGGACATTGGAGTGATAACCATTTCACTGCTAATAAACCTCTACAAAAGTGTCATTAATCTGACTTAAAATGTAGATTCAAAGTCACGGATACCTTAGAAAGTGTCGCCCTCTTGTGGACAAAAGCTTAAAGTGGTTCATTGCTGTTAGTTTGAATAATGTACTTACTGTAATTCCTTTCACGCCCATGACGGATATCACCTTCTTTACGAGATCAGGAGGACAAGGAGCACCCGCCATGATGCCTGGAAACACAGAAGGATTGGATCATTTTAAATAAGTGGCAAAATAGTTGTGTGTTATTTATGAAACGTATTTCTAATGATGCTCCATTGAAAATACACGTTCTCACCTGCTTCCACTGATGACAGGTCGTACTTGCTGATGTCCGGCTGATTGACCATGTCCACGTACATAGTGGGAGTGCCGTAGACGATTGTACACCTGGACGGAGGGGAAATGTTTAATGAAGGCTAATGGATGTTTAGTGAACTAACTTTTCCATAGTAAAGTCAGAAAAGTGCTTTAAAGTGCTGCAGTATTTAGTTTTAGTATAAGCCGTTTTAGTTGCAACTTCAGCAGGAGTGCTCATAGTACTGGAACCAGAAGTAAAGGGAGGAGCAAGCAGTAGTTGGGAGTAGTAGCAAGTAGTTGTTATTGTGTTTCTGTTAACAGTCAAATAACTGTATTCAAGTCAGAGAGTTTGAGGGATTCTTTCACAACTTTTAGATATTTAGCAACTGGAAATCTTGTTATTCCAGTGGGAAAGACTTTTATGAAATGGCAGCATAAGTATAATACCTCAACTGTACTATGGTACTTTGGCATTTACAGTTTTGAATCACTTCTTCCTTTTACAAAACGCTCTTTATGTTGCACGGCCTGAAACAGCTGATATACTTCTGACTCCTAAGTCACCCCGAGCAAAAACCTTGCAAACAGGATCTGACTCAGGAAGTATTTTCTGACATACAGAGAGAATTCAGCTCACAAACTAACACTTGCATTTAGAGACAGAGTAAATCAGTAAATACGTTCCTATTGTCCTTGTTTCACCTTTTGTACTACATTAAACCATTAAATATGTACTTCTAGCTGAGGCATTATCAATAGCCTAAATCTTTTTAAGTTCCTTTTCTTCTCTTAGGGACCGATTTTCCAATACCAACATATTTCAAATGTCATGAACTATTAAATTAAATTAAATGACAATATTCAGTGGAAGATTAGGTTGAATAAGAATTATAATTCTTGCTGTAGTAGTAACATAGATTTGATTCAAGAAGTACGCTAACAACGTCTGTCAAGGCCCACACCTACAACGTCAACGTTATTGTACTTCTAAGCACTCCCTTCACTTGGCACTAGTGAAGAATACACTTTTCCTTTTCATGGACATATCTAGGTCAGAGTTTGCGGCCGAACTAGGTTTAGTTCACATGTACCGGTAGTTATTACCTTAATTGAATTCTTATTATTAAAAATGTGCAAACGTTCATACAGTGACCCAGATATCAGTTTGCTTCCTCATATAGTGCAGATCTTGAATGCAACAAGAATGCCGTTACCTTTCACTCTCCATTGCTGCTAGATTGGCCTTTGAGTTATACCCAGGTGAAGGAAACACCAGAGACGTCCCGTGTACAGCCATACACAAACCACCCCCCACTGAGCCAAAACAGTGGTACAGAGGCACAGGCAGGCAGATCCGTGGGTGGGGCTGCAAGAAAAGAGTCCCTCTAACTTTAAATTTAACATTTTAACAACTTAATCTTTCTTATTTACATTCTTAAATGTTCTATATGATGCTTTAATCAGGTTTTGAAACTACGTCATGCCCCTTAGGCTTGAATTTTTTGTAGTAATAACATGTGTCCAGAAAATACCTTTATGTGTGATGATAGAATATAATGCTGTTAAACAAAATGGCCAGCAGAAGGAACTCAACTCCTTCTGTACAATAGTGTACAGAAAAGCAGACTAGGACTAACAAAACTAAGACCGTTTCCCGAAGTCTAGATACCTTGCCTTGCCTTTGAGTTCCTCTGAACTCACTTCCTTCCGAGGCCGGAATAACAGTTAATGGAACGCACTTATGAGGGAATGGAAGTGACACAAAATAAAAAAGGAAGATATGTTTCATCCTGCGGATGAGGGGCTAGGGCGGGGGTGCCCAAACAGCCAAATGTTTAATTGTCACACATCTACAGAGATAGTACTTTTTCTGCAAGTTTCATTACTTTTTCCTGCAAGCCTCACTGCTCCTACAGGTCGCCCAGCGACATTGAGGATGGGTCAAATGCAGAGAACAAATTTCTCTACAGAGAGAACTTAACTTAACCTCAGGTCTCATTACTTTTTACTGCAAGTTTCATAAAACTAACATTTTGTTGTGAGACAGCGCTGGCATTATAGTTCCAAGCCTGAATAAAGGTGTGGGGCCTAAGCCTCTCTTAATTGCACCGCGTGAATGTTTCATTGCACTGGCCTCTGATCCGTGGCCCTCTGCACTGCATACACTTTAATATACTGCCCTCGATGAAAAAGGTCTGGACACATCTGGGCTAAGGGACTAAAATAACTATATTTTGACTTAGTAAAATAGTAAAATAAATAAAAAGCAGTTAAAGATGATTAAATCTGTGACTGAAATCTCCTGATGTTTTTGTTGGCTAATAAATAGAAACTCTAAAAGGGGACTAAAACCTCAGTAATGAAAATCAGAAAGAGCCTCATATCAATTAAAATCAAGGTCCAAACAAACTGAAACCTAAAATTAATTAATTGACCAAATATTGAGAAAAACTGTGTTATGTTTTTGTCCAAAGTTCATTACGACTAAAACTAAATTATTGTTGTCAAAATGAACACTTGGCTGCAGAGCCATTAAAAAAGTCAATGCATGTACCTTTACATTTTTTCTTAAAAAGTGGAATTCAAGTGCTTTTACAAGTTACCCAAGCCAGCTCCAACTTTTTTTTTTCTTTTTTCTTTAAAGAGCCGTGGTGCATTATAGGTGATTTCGGTTGGTTCAAGGCAGCACAGGATGCCCTTGGGAAATTATCCACATTGTAACTAAAGGGAGGACAGGAACATGAGATCAGCACTTAGGCATCGAGTGATGGTGATGTGGATGCCTGACCACGCCCACAAATGACCAGGGCAAGGCAATGTACTTTGGGAAACACCCTTACAAAAGTTATATGTAGCAGCTAAAAGCTAAAAGGTAATCAGCACAGGATCAGAATAAGTTGGTGAAGATGTCTGGACCTTAAAACACAGGGGAACATCATGGAAATCCCTGTGTGATTTTCACCGGAGTGTGGGCTGGCGTTTTGTGTGTGTAAGAGTGAGACTAAATATGCAGGATTACAGAAAGGTGTGAATGAAACAACACATGACTCGGGTATGTTTTTGACATTACATCATGGTAAAGAACTCTGGACCCGACATTAGAAAGGGCTACACTTGACTCACCTTCCAGTCGTATCCGAACCGACGGCCGACATAATAGGCATCGTTTACAATGTTGTGGTGGGACAAAGTAGCACCCTTTGGAGCGCCCGTCGTACCCTGGAAACAAATATAATGATGACTATAAGTCCAGTAAATCAATCAGCTGCGGCATCTTGTCTTAAAAGCCGGCATTTCTCCAGTAAACATGTAGATTCTTCACAGACTTGGTCCATGACTGTTGAATCAGTTGTGCTCGGGCAGTGGATTAGTGTTTCTTTTGGAGAAAATAGTCATGTGATTTTTTTTTTCTTCTTCAGTATTTTAAGTTGTATTTTAAGAAATGTGTAAATTAATAAAACCAAAACAGCATAAAGAGGAATAGAAGCAATAAAATAATGAACTACAACAATATATTGAAGATCTTGTGTCTCCCAGAACCACAGGCACTTACACATAAAATGACAAAAAGGAGCTGGTTTTGAATGAAGAAATAATACTTTCTATGCACATGTTGTATTCTTTGTATGAAGTATGTCATCCTGTGCCCATTGTAACACAAATAAACGCATAAAAGATATAGTATAGAACGCGATATCCCAGGTATGGAACAGAAATTGTGAAGCAGTAATGTTTGCATTATTTCTTTGTTTTGTTGCCACTGTGATAGCGGTGTCCCACAAGATCCAACAGCGTACAGTTACACATGCCATTGTTCGACTGAATCATTTGGCAGAGTTGGCCTTGTTGTGACTGTGGAAACACCTGGCACCTGTAAAATATATCCTTAGCCAACTAGCATTTTAATAATACTAAGTTCCCTTAAGTTGTATGAAACCCACCGATGTGAATTGGATGTTGATGGGGTCATCAAATGAGAGTTTTTTTTGTATATCTTGGAGCTCCTGTTTGTGTTTGCTGTCCCCCGCCTGCATGATGTCGTCAAAATGGTACATTCCTGGCTGCCGGCTGTCCAGAACTATCACTGAGTGCAGATCTGGCAACCTGCAGGGCAAATACACAAGCATTTTTCAGTATGGATCCAAAACAGAGGCAAAGTGGATTAAACATTAAAACATTAATTTCACTGTTGAAATATCCAATGGACAGTAGACAGGAGTAGTGTAGGAGTGAGGCATCTATTACTATTACATAATTGTTCTCAATTGATTGCTAGTATTTTGAAGTATCTATAAGTTCTTAACTGTGCCTCTTATCTCAGCAGCTTACATGTGGCTCTGAAAGATTAGGTTTGATTAAATACCGATTTCAATCAAATGTATTATCTGCGTGTTGACGACGTCTAGAGACATCCAAGTTGATTTGCTACTGAGTGCTATCAATGACTTAATCAAACCGGTTAAGTCAGTCCATTGAATTTCATTTGTATTGGAGGCATGAACCAGAAACCTCCTCAGGGGATTAGCACAACAATGCAAGAAAACACTTTATAACACCAGTTTCACACTTGCATCATCCCCAGTTTTGTAAACTGCTTAGAAGCTTTAAGACACTCGGGGGTCATGGTTAGTTTAGGCACCCACAACTCCAGACAGAAGACTGGCATCCTCCAGAGGCGTGTATTGTAATCATGTCTAAAGTAAACTGGATTGTAATATCATGTAGCTCTGTGCCTTTAAAGGAATAGGCCACCGTTTTTAAATACTGAGATATGTTCTTGCCTTAGCTTAGACCAGCTGTCTGGTCTTTACGTGTGTGCTGAGTCAAGTAAACAGAGCACAGACGGCGTTAGCATTTTTTTGTTGTGTGTGCAGCACTTTGGAAACGTTTTGTTGTTTAAATGTGCTATATAAATAAAGTGGATTGGATTGGATTGAGCTTCTCCTATTCTCATCTATGGATCCAAACGGAGGTCAAGTTAGAAGCAACCAAGCTCGTCCACATTTTACTTATTTAAATATGGTTACATGAGCCTTTACACGATCCAAGTATAGTTACATAAAAGTCGATATATTTGGATCGTGTAAAGGCTCATGTAACCATATTTAAATAAGTAAAACGTGGAAGAGCTTGGTTGCTTCTAACTTGACCTCCATTTGGATCCATAGATGAGAAGAGGAGGTCTGTGCTCTGTTCACGTGACTGAGGGCACACGTAAAGACCAGAAAGCTACGCATCAACTCGTCTAAGCTAAGTTAAGTTAACATATCTCAGTATTTAAAAACGGTGGCCTCTTCCTTTAACAAGGATGTTTTCTATTGTAAAAATGTAAAGTGAAATTGTTTGTGCAAAAGCCCAATGTCAGATATGTACCGTTTACTCTTGAGGTCTCCCGGGGCGCATCTGTCTAACTCAGGACAAATCTCTTGGAGCATGCCACAGTATTTCTGAGTGGCAAACTGAGTGGGACACACTATGGCATTACAGGCGACCTGTGCAGGGAGTCGCAAAGGATTTATGTTAAAAAAAAACAAAGCACAGGTCCAGACAATGGTGCATTCCGTAGCTCCACTCACCTTCCTTAAGGCGAACTCCACCTCTCGAACCTGATACGCTGGGTTAACAGACACCTGCAGCGAGAAAACATTACATTAAGTAATAAGTAATACATTATAACAGCTCATGCACTGAAAAACTAACCAGGATGGTGTCAAGTGTGATTTGGCACAAAGGGTAAAAAAAAACAGCGTATAAATTACTGCAATATAACGCACCAGGATGATGCCAGCTTTAGCCGTGGCAAATTGAAAGATCATCCATTCATAAACATTGGGGCCCCACATGCCGAGCCGGTCCCCTTTCTTCAGACCAATGGCGAGGAGGCCCGCTGCCGCCTGGTCCACCTGCAGGAACAGGATATTTACTCGGGACAAGGATATGGACAAATAGTATCAAACGGTATAAGGATATTGAAAAAATTATATTGATAGAGTGGAAGAGGTTATATATCAAATAAACCAGAAATGACACACACTGATACACACTGACAAGAACTCATAATCCAGACATTAAAAAAAGCAAGTATAACTATACATAAAGGCAAATGAGGACTGTATTGTTCATACCAAAGTATCAATTACCACTAAGCTAAATTATCATTTACAGCTGCTGTCTTTATTCACGTTATATGTATGTGTATTTTATGCTTTACATATGGACACACATTTTATTTTTCACTTCCTATACAGTACTTTTTTTTATTGCACTGTCATAGCTTTAAGTAAATAAAGTTACCATGGTACATACTGTGCATTGGCTGACATCTGGAAGTCTTTTTATGGCTCATGATGTGAGCGCGCCTGATTGGTTACATTCACACTACATTGTGGTCCGATGTCTTTCTCTGCAGCGCTGCTCTAGGTCACTGGAGTAAAGGTCACAGTGACTTATACCTGGGTTTTCTGTGAATAATTGATTGTTTTACAACAAGTTAAATGTGTGCAATTATGTTTGCCAAGTATTAGAAGAGTTCTTGTGATTACAGAGAAACTAAAGGAGTTACATTATACAAGAAATTGCTTGTTTCTTCTGCAAAATTGAAAACGATCTGAGACAGGCCTCAACTCTGACAATGTTCAAATCCAGGCTGAAAACAGTTCTTTTTGCCCGTTCATATAACTGAAAGTATTTTATCTACACTCTTGCCTTTTACTGTAATTGATTAATTTTATGTTGATGTCCAGAGGAGGAGGAGCGACAAAACAGAGGTTAGGTAACTTTGTGTGAAAGAGCAAGAAAAATAGTGCTCAAGACAGAAATAGTGCTCAAGACAGAGTGAGTCCAAACAAGACTTAAAAATAGTGCTCAAGACAGAAATAGTGCTCAAGACAGAGCGAGTCCAAACAAGACAGAAATAGTGCTCAAGACACAGCGAGTCCAAACAAGACTTAAAATTAGTGCTCAAGACAGAAATAGTGCTCAAGACAGAGCGAGTCCAAACAAGACAGAAATAGTGCTCAAGACACAGCGAGTCCAAACAAGACTTAAAATTAGTGCTCAAGACAGAAATAGTGCTCAAGACAGAGCGAGTCCAAACAAGACTTAAAAACAGTGCTCAAGACAGAGCGAGTCCAAACAAGACTTAAAAACAGTGCTCAAGACAGAGCGAGTCCAAACAAGACTTAAAAACAGTGCTCAAGACAGAGCAAGTCCAAACAAGACTTAAAATTAGTGCTCAAGACAGAAATAGTGCTCAAGACACAGCGAGTCAAAACAAGACTTAAAAATGCATATAACTGAAAGTATTTTATTTTATCTACACTCTTGCCTCTTACTGTAATTGATTAGTTTTATGTTGATGTTTTTATTGATTCTATTTGCTGTCTTGTATTTATGCAACTGTGAAGCACTTTGAATTGCCATGTGTATGAATTGTGCTCTACAAACAAACTTGCCTTGCCTTGCCTCTGCCACCCTCTTTGCGCTCTATTGACTCTGTTGATACTTTCAAAAGCAACCTTAAGACACATTTATTTAACTGTGTTGTGAAGCACTTTGTGAACTTTGTCTGTGAAAGGTGCTACATGAATAAAGATTACTTACTTACATTTAGAGCAAAGTGGATTGAATGGAAAGATAATGTCATGATGACCACTATCAAATATATCATACGGCGTTTACCACTCAATTTAGTTATTGATTAAAAACAAATTCCTATTTTATTTAAGTTAAGTTATTGGCTAAATCTGTGTGCTTAGAAATAGTATGTTTCTTTCTTTTGATAATTACAAATAGCCTACCTTACATGCATTTAAGTGCTTAGTCCACCGTGTTTTTTGTTTTTCCGATTACATTTAAACATTTGAAACCATTTAGGTTGTTATTACAATTTGCTGTTCTAATTTGTTACTTAAACCTCAAGGAAAACAGAAATGGTTTGAGTGGGTGGGCTATAATGAATCCTGCTTAAAGCTACAGAATCTGTCTTTACTCCATAGGTTTTATTACTTACATCTTCTTGAAACTGTGCAAATGTTTTTCGGACCCCATCCTTCAGAAAGACCATGGCCTCTCTGTCGGGCACTCGCTCCACCGTCTGAAGCAGGACTTCGGGGATAGTTGCATGCAAAAGCGAGACACTGGACGTCCCGTGGGCATAGCTGGTGGTTAGTGTTGGAACGATGGGAGGGCTGTCAATGTGAATGCCTCTGTCAGAAAGATAATAGAAGATTTAAGTTCAGTATGTAATGCAACCTAATCAGTCGTTACATTAATCCTTCTTGAACCCCTGCTGGAGCTGGAGTTCATAGAGTGAGTCCTTATGTCTACAACTAAAGCCTCTGTCTTGAATTAAACATTAAAATCCTTAGTGTAATCCTAAAGAGTGCACAAAGTTAATGGGCAGGAGTTATCAGTGACAATATAGGCAAAGTACAATGAGTTTGTAGTAAGTTCAGTTCAGTCCAACCAGTCAGTTGACCTTTCACACAATTCAGAAATCTATGTACAAGCATGCACTGAAAGCCAAAACAAACTCTGGCATCTTACCAAACTTACATAACATTGTGTTGCAGAGATTAAACCCATATATGGGTGAAAAGTCTGTATCAAGAAAAAACAATCAACAAATATGTTAGTCTGAGATGCAATAACCAGACACTACACTTCTGACCACAGGGGGCAGGAGTGTGAGAGGAGTGAAGGAAGCGTTATGCAAACACGTTGATTCCAATTAACCCACGCCTCCCCATAACGCTACGTCTTCAGGATACAGAAATCCATCCACACCCAAGCAAACAGTCTTATGATTCCCACAATCTGAATGTCATGTAGCCTATATAATGATGAAACCCTAAATGCCCTACAAGGAACCCAACGCTCTTTGTCTCCACCCCCTTCCTGCAGTTCCTTTGCAGACTGAAAAAATGTACTCAAAAGAATAATACAAAAAATACATGCGCTGGAAAGACTTTTGTGCACATTTAAAGGGTAGCTCTTGTACCGCAAATATTGCAGACAATCTATTCACGATGCTTAAGCTTGGGGTACTTTTTCTTGCGTAACGTAGGGTCAGGTATTCCAGTTGTTGCATAAAATGGCAATAAATTACGCACGCGGACCCACCAGTGTCGTTTTCTTTTCTCTCTCTCTTATATTGTTAATTGAAGTCTCCTTCTTGACTCACCGGCTTGTTGCAGATATCGCAGCGGGATGACGAGTCCACTGCCTCCAGAGAAGTTTTACATTCTTGGAAAGCGGAGAAATGTTTCGAAGTGACTGGGAACACAATGCAACTTTGGGCAGCATGGTGAACACACACATACAGACACAGCTGCAAAACAAGAATGCACCGCGCCCCTTTGGAAACTTGAAGCTGCCTGCTACTGCGCGCCTCTGCTGCGTCTGAGCTCGCGAGGAGTGAGCGGTGCTACTGCTGTGGAGGTGTCCTTGGAGCTGCCTCTGCGCTCGGACCCTGATCCAACAAGTTACTCTTTTGTTGACACAGATTTTTTTTTAAAGCGCAGTCTAGTCTTGAGCCAGTAGAGGGCGTCGAATACAATGGAGGTTGAACGTCTTAGAAAAACCATTTAGAAATACTATAGTTTATTGTACTTTGATCCAAGAGCTACAACACGATTACCTGTTTTCTTTTGCAACTTTTCTTCAAACTTCTGTAATGGTAGTAACAATCTTGGTGTATTAGTTGTTAGTGTTTATTTACATGATTTAGGATATTACATGCGATTAAAGGCAACAATGTGACATAGAAAAGGAAAAATCTCTCGCACACCGTATACTTGCAAAACCAGTGTTCTTTTAAAAAAGAACACTGTATACTTGCAACACCAGTGTTCTTTTAAAAAAAAGAACCACCAGTGTTCTTTAAAAAAAGAACACTGTATACTTGCAACACCAGTGTTCTTTTAAAAAAAGAACCACCAGTGTTCTTTTAAAAAAGAACACTGGTGTTGTAAGTATACAGTGTGCGACAGATCTTTCCTTTTCTACATTTGGCCTCTATGCCTTCTCTTATACGCCTGTTTAAAACAAAGAGATGTGCGAAGTAAACCTTCTTTAACAATGTGACATACAAATAACAAAGGCACAATCTGCTTCTGCATTCAAACACACTATATTGGGAACTTATATACTAAGGACAATAAAAAGTGAGTCCCAGGGTATCGCTGCTACTGCAGCACCAGCTTTGTAAAAAAAAATATATGTACAGGTGCTCGTCATATAATTAGAATATCATGAAAAAGTTCATTTACTTCTGTAATTCAAATTAAAATGTGAAACTAATATATGATACAGACTCATTACATGCAAAGTGACATTTGTCAAGCCTTTATTTGTTATAATTTTGATGATTATGGCTTACAGTCCATGTTCAAAATATTCTAAATTTGATGAAATTTTTAATTTGGGTTTTTTACGAGCTGTGAGCCATAATAATCAGAATGATTAGAAATAAAGGCTTCATATGTCACTTTGCATGTAATGAGTCTATCATATATTAGTTTCACATTTAAGTTGAATAACAGAAGTGAATACACTCTTTCATGATATTCTAATTATATGACGAGCACCATATCGCTGGTCTGAAAAATACCACTGCTAAAATAATAAATGGTGGTACACTTCACGCTTCATAGATAGAAGATCCAGGGGTTCAATTCCTGGGCCTTTCTGTGTGGATTTTACATGTTCTCCTCGTGCTTAGGTTTTGCACCCTTGTGCCCTTAACAAAAAACATGTACAATAGGTGAATCGCCCCAGATCTTCTTGCGGGTTAACCCAGTGGCATTAAAGGATGGGTCAAATACAGATGACAAAGTTTCACCCATATAAAATAATGAGACTAAAATTCTTGTTCTCTATTCCCTCCATCTGTCTATGTTCTGAGCAGCTCTTCTCTTAAACTACAGTAGCGCCCTCTCTTGTCCATGAGCTCTTGGTGAGTTCCTTTTTCTACGATTTCTCCGTTTTCTAAATAGATGATGTGGTCCGCCTTCTCCACGGTCTTCAGCTGATGGGCCACGACCAGCACCGTCCGGCCCCCGGACAAGATCTCCCCCAGGACCTTGGACAGGAAAACATGCAGAGCTTTGTTAAAAAGGTAATTAAAAAGTTTATCAAAAAGTAGTTTACTCATTTGTTTATTTGTAATTTCTAGTTTATTTCTATTGCATTTTGTTTGTTTATGTTACCCTTTGAGTGTGATTTACTAACTGATGGGTTGCACAATATGAAAATTAATTGTATACACATATAACTGTCTTGAATAATGCGATAACGATATTGTTGCAATATTTTACAAAACCATTTCAACACAATACAACTAAAACAAAAGAAAGTTTGTTTTTTCATGAAATTGAGTCAAAATCAGAGAAAAAAAATTGTAAAAATGACCAAAACAAGGCTACAATAGAAGTAAATTAGGAAAATCATGACAAAACCACAACATTTTTACTGAACTCACGGAGTGTTGTGCGATGACGTCCAGCTGACTGGTGGCTTCATCCAGAATAATGACCTGGGGATCTCTGACCAGAGCCCTGAGGATGGCAACGCTTTGTTTCAGTCCCTCTGCGAGTTTTCCACCGGATTCACCCATATCTGAGCAGAGAAACAGGCAGATTTGAGTAGAATATGCAATGCCAATGATTAAATTATTTTCCGATTCCAGTTGTTTGTCCATGGGCAGGAGCCAGTACCTTTGACATATGTATATGCGTATATATATATATATATATATATTTTTTTTTTTCGGTTCATTACAGCAGTGGTTTCAACCTTTTTTTCCCTTAAAGTTCCTCTTGCTGGTGCCAGAGATAAACCATGACTCCCACTACAAAACAGAGTTTAAATATGTTAAAATTATGTATTTTCCTCCCCCTACATGTTCCAGCCATGTCCTAATGTGTAGAATGAGCTCAGACCCGTTCACCACAACTGCTTCTAAAATCCTACACTGTCAAAAATGTTAATTCGGGTCTGAAGTGCCGTCATGCATGAGCTTCATATAGAAGCTGCAGTTACAACGTAAGACCTGAGGTGGCAGTAGTGAGTATAAAATGACCAACTTGCATCTCGTCCCTTGAAGCATTTATTTTAGACAAATAAATGTTTCAGTATTAAAGATTGTTCATTTAGTAAGACAGAAGGTTTGTTTACATGCTTTACTAGTTTCAACCACTTCCTGTGATCAAAACGTCCTTTGAAGATCACAGGAAGTGGTCGAAACTAGTAAAGCATGTGAACAAACCTTCTGTCTTACTAAAAGAACGATCTTTAATAGTCTCACTGCTGGATCAATGTATATTCAGCCTGCTGCTAAAAGATGGACACTCCTGCAATAGACTTGATATTCATTGTACCTGTGTCGTATCCCCTTTCCAGATCTGAGATGAAGGACTCTGCATTGATCCGATTTGCAGTTTCTTTGACTTTCTCCATGTTCGTCTCTTCAAGTCCATACGCAATGTTGTACTTAAGAGAACCACAAAACAGCACAGGATTTTGGGATACTAGCGCCATCTAAAGAATGAATGTAAAATGAAAGGTATGATTAAGTCACATTCCATAAAGGTTTGGTTAATTATCAATTGTCAAATATCTTTGCCTTCTTATGGAGATATTTCAGATCATATTCATGCAGAGGTTGTCCGTCCAGCAGGATCTGTCCCTCTTGCGGTTCGTAGAGTCTCTTTAAAAGACTGACACATGTTGTTTTTCCACTGCCAGACGGCCCAACAAGAGCCGTCATCTTTCCAGGGCACAACTCCATAGAAACCGACTACAGGGGAGACATTTTCGAAAAAGGTTACATCCCAACCTTCCACAAGGAATATCTATCAACAGTTAACTACCTTAAGGGCAGATGGCGCTGTTTTTCCCGCTGATGCTGTGGGGTACGTGAAGGAAACATTCTCAAAAACTATTCTTCCCTCCAGTTTCTCCGGGGTCAGGTTTCCCGCTGTTTTGCACTTGGGTTTTCGGTCGAGATAACTGAACACTTTAGAAATCACCCCAACTGTGCTCATTGTGTCCCCATAGCCGTACATGATCTCCTGTGGCACAAGATACAATCATTCAGGAGAAAAATTAACATAAAAAATAAAAGGACTTACAGCTGTGATTCTAGTTTGGTTACAGCACGTTTTATTTTTGTCATTTTTAACCCTTTATAGGGCACTCATTGAAATACTTTGAAATAAATAATTTAAACTTAGGAGTGTTATTGGGGGACATAACATAAGTTTAGTTCAGTATTAACATTTTTCACTATCTGCTGGTATTCAGGAGAGGTTTGTGTTTTGTGATACTGATGTTTGAATGATCACTCCTGTCATAGGCAAGAGCTTTTGTAATGTGATTGTGCTTTACTTGCAGTGGGAGGGTCAGTCACCCCTGGTATTATCTGACAAAAAATTTGACTATAAGTAACCTTTGACAACATGAAAACATAGTCCTAAGATTTATTGGTTATTTTGTCAAGAAAATACTGTAAGTATTTTTATTTATTGGTTTATTTAGTCGGGACAGTGCGTGTTAATGAACATACATGGGTCTCATGAATGTAAACGCGACACACTGGCCTTCCTTTTTCATGCTGTAATTTCACTTATTTCACTACGTCCTCAAAAACCAACACATATATCATCACTTAGCATAATTATTCACCAATAAAACGTGTGAGTTTCATCAACTTACCGTGGTTAGTTTTGAAGTTATATAAAGAAATGTAACATGAATTTAGCTAGACTTGGGTCTTTTTCAGACTTCAGAGGAAACAGGAAGTTGAGAGCGTGACCGGTCTCTGCTGATTGGTCAAATGCCACAGTAGTGGGATCTGTGATGTAGGTGATCTCTTCTGATTGGCTGAGTGAGGACTACATGCTTCTTTACCAAACTAATGTGCAGCAGGGAGCCATATGTAAAGTGTGCGGAAATTACCTAAAGTAGTCACTTGCCCTATAAAGGGTTAAGGGTCGCCTGACTGAGCTTAGATCACTGCTAACAGCCCTTGATTACCCCAATTTCAGGTCAAATCCAGATTATTCCACTTTATTCTTGGTTTAGCCTTTGGTGCAAATCCAGAGATTTTTTGCCATTGTCCTTGAAAGAATGCAATTGTGTGACATTTATGTGGTGAACATTTGCTTACCCTTAAATTGTAAGACATTGGCTTTTGGTACAACAGAAAGGTCACCAAGCTCCCCAGGCTGAGCTGATCAGACAAGATGAGACGCCTCGCCAACACGAAAAACATGATCCTCATCACAAGAGTGACCATCTAGGAGAGGAAAAGTAAGACGCTTAAAATCAAACTTCACAGAACAGAGAATTAGAAACACTTACCCTTCTTATTAAACAGAAAGTCGAGCTATAGATCCCAGACAGTTTCTTCACGGCAGAGAGTTTCTCAAGAGCCGCGTTGTACCTCTTCAATTCAACATCATCAGCATTGAAACTTCGAACTGTCTCAATGCCGCTCACTGTCTGCAAAACCAAGTCGCTGATCTGAGCCTGGTGTGCCTGGATCTGCTCCTTTAGCTCCTGTTTAATAAATACAGACAAATGAGGAGAACTGAGCTCAAATATTTTTGCTAAATTTACTCGCCATCCAACATAAAAAAGCTTAATTTATCCCTTTTATCCACAGTCCGACCAACAGTTCATCTTACCGCTGATAAAGTTGTGTATTTGTTTTGAACTAAAGCCAAAAGGGGCATCTCTAAAAAGGTGAGGACAGTGAGCTCCCAGGACAGCTGGACCATCAGGGCCAGCATCAGGCAGGTTTTAAAAGTGCTCCGGACCAAAGCGTTTGCATTCAGAGCCACCGTGCGCCCCATCCGGTCCACGTCCGAGTGCAGCCGTGAGGATAATTTACCTGAAGGACAGAAACAAGGTGTTAACGTAGATTTTTTAGGTTCAATATACAGTATGCAAGAAACACAACATAACAATACAAAGGAGAAAAGGTCAGTGTAGCATTATATGGACCCTGTGCATGTTTTTAGAGGTAGGGGAAAAAACAGAGCACCCGTAGAAAGCCTATATAGATATGGGAGAGAACATGCAAACTCCACACAGAAAGGTTTTTTCAGAAGAAACAAAATTAATTTCTTTCTTTTTGTTATAATAACAATTTGGCAACTCTGTGTAAGTCTTATAGTTACTTACAAATACTCAAAGGAGCCCTAAAAATAGCTATACATGCGTCTCCAATGACGTCACACATAGCTCCAGTGGCCATTTTGAATACTGAAGTAGAATTATGCAGTACTACAACATGTAGTACTAGTACTACATGTAGTACTGCATAATGCCGGCTAGCATTAGACACCGGTTTCTTCACATAAATGTGTGTCTCTGGGGCTGCGTTTTTACTGTTATCTTCTTGAGCAATGATTACGAGTACATAAAAATGCCACTGTCAGTCAGTTGTCTTTCATTTCATCCTGAGTAGAGATAGTAGTTGAATGTAGTAGTACTGCAGAATTCTATTTTGGTATTCAAAATGCCCGCCATAACAGCAAAGGTCACATGACTGAAAAGCATGTATTATGAGGAAAAAGACACTGGTAACCAATTAATTGATAACCTACTCATGTTTAATACTGAGACTCCTGTTATAATCTGAACTGCTAAACACTATAATTTATGTTATGTTGTTACCAGGGTTGTTCTCATCAAAGAAATGTATTTCTTGTTGCAGGAGCGAGTGGAAGAGCAGATGCTTCAGTCGCTTGTTCAGTCTCGCCAGGCTGAACATGAATAACCCTCCTCGGGCACCAGAGAACACGGCACTGGGACAAAGAGACAGAAAAATATCTGAGTGAAGTATTGAAAAACATCTGGACGGATGAAGGAGGAGGAAAAAGGATGATTTACCTGCCAAGAGAAACGCCTGCCAGCTTCATAATGGCATAGCAGAAGCTGGTTTGAACAACTGAGGCCCTGAGCATGTCAATAACCTCGCCCTGGTACAAGGGAATGAGTGTATCACCTGTAGAGGCAAATAAAGTATACAAGTCAAATGCAGACAGTCCTCGGGCAAGACACTTCACTCGTCTTGCCTTTGTATGAATGCAGAGTGTGTGTGAGTTCAATATGTGGTCGAAGGGGTCGTGTAAGCACAGATTGTCCCAGTTTTTAATACTTTTTTCCGTCAGTCGTTCACAATATGAATGAATTAAAAACTGATGGCATGAATGAGTTGTAGGCCTACTCACAGATGACGCCCACGATGAGGGCACCGAAGGCTGCTGTGAGATAAAACACATCATCTTTGAAGAATTTCACCATCCTCGTGAGCAGTTGTCTGGCTCCCTCGATTTGGGGTTTCCTTCTGGAGGATTTCTCACCGCAGAGTCCTTTCTCCCATATGAGACAGGCCAGCAGCGAGGTCAAGGTGCTCAGGGGGACTTTGGCCAGGTCTGGAGGTGGTCCCATGTACGGGCGTTCAGTTTGGGACATGAGCATCCGCCCGGTCTCAATGACAGGGCAGAGCAGGCAGAGCAGACACACCAATCTGCGCAGGGCTTGATCTGCCTTCCCATCGGTCAGTACAGAGGTTAAACAATACAAACCTATAAACTTAGCCACTCCAAAACCCCACAGCCAGATTAGCCCCGTACAGCTGGGGCACCTGAGCAAGAGCAGAGCTGTCCAATAGGCCCAGCCCAATGCGGTGTCGAAAAGGAGGACGAGGAGCGCACATATGGCCACTTGCTTCATGTTGGGACGAGGAAATCACCCTGTGCGTCGTGCAACAAAAGTGAAAGTTAGGGGAAATTAGGGATTAGATTATGAAAAGAGGTGTGTGCATCATCATGTTATAGCCTACTCTGTTGTGCTTTGCTTAAGTGACTTTCAGAGTTTTGCTGAAAAAACAAAATCATAATAGGTCTATAATTGAGACTAAGACTTGTTTGTAGAATGTAGCCTTATTTGACAGCCTCGAGCACTGACTCTTCATCACCCACGTATGAACGCACAAAACAAAGAAAACACCCAACAATCAACACATATGAAAGCTATAGCCTATTAAATCACCAAGCTTAAAGTTAACGTAGCCTAATTACGCAATAAAGGAGACGAAACTTACTGAATGTTGCGCACCGTCTTGATCCCTCTTGTTGCTTTCAGTTTCAGTTTCAGTTTGATGTTTCCGGTGAGGGTTGTAGTAACCTGATTGGGCCTCTTGATGGCGACAAACCACATGTTTGTCCTTCAAAATAAAAGGCTACAGTGGAGCTCAAACCTTCACTAAGAGGTAAGCAGTGTTAATTTTGACAACATCTTCAATTTTAGTCTAGTTTTAGTCGACTAAAATTGCAAGTAAATTTAGTGGACTAAATTTAAGACGAATTTAGTCGACTTTGCATTGATAATATTCATTATAATCATATTTAATCTTGTTCCTCTGCTTCATGGAGCTGCTCCACATGAACAAAGCTCAGAGCTGATCCTTTGGCAGTGAATGTACATGATCTGAGGCTCTTTCAGACGCTCAATAGAAGTTTGGATGATTTTAGTCTCTCCTTTTCATTTTTATTTAGTCTCATTTTAGTCGACTAAAATATCTGGACATTTTAGTCATAGTTTTAGTCTCATGAAAAACTTTTAATTTAGTTTTAGCCCAATTTCAGTCATCAAAAATAACACTTTGACTAAAATTAAGACTAAATATTTTAGTCGACGAAATTAACAATGGTAGTAAGTACCGCCTAATGAGATACTTGACCTCCAAAGTACCACCAGGCCTTATATGTAGATTTTATTTATTTTTTGTTAATTTCCCTTCCCCCTGGCAAGTTTGACGTATGTTGCATAAATGACCTATCATGTTTATTATGACATAAATGTGTAACCTTTGAAGCCAAAAGGGGCATCTCTAAAAAGGTGAGGACAGTGACAAGAACCTGCTCATAATCTAAACTGTCTTTAACAAATGTTTAAACTCCAAACTACATTAATAAACTAGCTATAAATAAAATGATTGCTAACTAAAATTGATAGTCTAGAATGCACAATTGAACTATGGCTTTTATTTTCAGATTGGACAGAAATATATTCATAAACGTGACACGAAATATAACAATCACTGTTTTATTGTTGGCATTTGTTGTCCCTGATTATGGCAAATAAATATTTCATAATTTGGCCCAAAGCTTTTCAAACAGTGACATGAAAAATGTAATTCAAATCTTGTTCAGTGCTGTACAGTCATGTCGATTCAGTCAGACTTCGGTTAACCTCTTAAACCCCTGAACCGAGCACATTTTCTCCAGTTCGACTTAAACCAAATCTAAAATCTTCCTGAAAATTATGATGAAAGCGAGACGTGAATGAGGATTAAAACGCAGCAACAAAACTTCAACAAAAACAAAAATCACCCTGTGACGTTGTGCAACAAAAGTGAATCATGTAAAAAAGGTGTGTGCATCATCATCTACTCTGTTGTGCTTTACTTAAGTGACTTTCAGGCCACAAAAAATGGATGAAAAAGCAATAAAAAACACTTTAAAAAAAAGTGACAAAAACGCACTAAAACGGGCAAGAAAAAAAAAACGTGACAAAATGGACCCCAAAAAATCAGATCAAAAAGTGACATAAACGCAATGAAAAATCTTAGATCAGTTTTGTCAGTCTTAGCTTTCAAATTAGGCGTTACACTGGCCTATGAGTTGAGAAGCTTTAATATTTCCGTAAAACCAAACTGGAGAAAATTTACCCGGTTAAGGAGAGGTTAAAGGTAAAAATCTTTTAAAATAAAATACACGTGACCCCACTGAGAGTATGGCTTATGGTAAAGAAAAGAGGAGAAGTAATGAGTTATCTTTGATATTCACACTCATCACAACTGTCTGTAAAAAGGGCTGTCACAGTCTCTGGTTTGTTTGGCCAGTCCCAGCAGCTTTGGTATAAGGATATGCATTTATAAATACTTTATAACAATAGCTATCATGATAAAAATGTCATTATGCCTATAACTTCTCCGTTAACAATAACACAACCGCATACATGAAATGATATAATCGTTAGTATGTCTGGAAGGACTTGATTATACATAGACCGAGCTATAGTGTACAAAACAGCAATCATTTAAAAAGGCACTATTCATTTGAGCAATAAAACATCATGACTGCACTGTTCTCCACCTCCAAACTACTACATTGTGGTGTCATTTCCAAACTGGTCTCCTTGACAACAAGTTTGGACTCAGCAGATGACAGTAAAAACATGGGCCATTCAGATTTACAGGCTACAATGTTCTTAAAATATGATGAATTACTTGGCTTCATACAGTGAGATTTAGTGACAGCAGCATTATAAAGTACAATCAAGTGTGTGGTTCTAAGTGCACCTCTGGTTTTGGTATCAAGATGGGGAACAGATTTTGTGACGTCTGAAACACGGTTAGGTAATAGTTCACTTAAAGGTCAGTGAAAAACATCGTGCTCCACCGCATAGAAAAGTAAACGTTGTCTTGTCCGTACTGTACTAAATTTGGATTTGGAACATGAGACTTCATTCTGGGCAGGCTGACCCGGAGTGGAGTATGTGAAACCCAACCTGACTGGCCGTTGCTGGCATCCAGGTTTTGTTGAGCAACATCCTGAAGAACCTGCCAACTTTTTATGATGTCACACGCTTGCATCTTGATGAAAAGATGAAGATCTGTATGTGGGACAGTGTGCGGGCATGGGGTGGAGCGAGGGAGTGGGTGGTTGCATGTGTGGGTATGTGAATGTGCTTTTGTATTTCTATATTATATCTACTTATACAGTATCAGAGTTTGGGTTTATAGGGTTCAACTTTGTATCTATTGGCTAAACTTTGGTTTGACATAGTTACATTCCTATACATTATTTTCCTATTGATTAAATGATCCATATCTATCAGCACAATGAAATAGTCTTGAGTAATTAGTTCAACATCATTCAGATGAGCAACTCCAAGAAACTACAAATCTCTTGTGCCTTTGTTTTCAGAGTTTTCACTGTTCTCACAAGCTTTCCTTACTTTAAAGTTACAACATTTCTCTTGATTCAGTGTTTTTTTGTTTTGGCATGTGCTGCAGAGCTTTTGACAGGGACCTTGTAAACGACATTTTGACCTCAACGGATTCTTCCTGATTATATAAAAGTTTTTAAAATGTCTAAAAGCCATGTGAAACCTCTGCCAGCTCTTACCAAGCAACACATGAGTCTGCACTTAAGGAGCAGAGTGAGACATCATAAAAAGGTCACATTATGGTGACTTTAGAAATAGAGCACGGTCATGTCAGCAACATAAAATCACTCATTCAGACGCTGGTGATGCAGTCTGCCCCGTTGGCCGAAACTTTGAGCTTGTTTTCCTCTTCGGGCTCATCTCTGTACGGACACACAGCTATTTCGTCCGCAGCAGTAGTTTCTGGAACGGGCAGAGGGGCCAGCTGCTTTTCCTCCTTTTTGTCCAGGTAGTAAAATGATGCCATGAGAAAAACGGCAGAAGAGGCAACAACGGCGCTGCAGGCCAAGAACACCGGGGAGTACTGGCCCGATTTGTCCACCAAGAACCCTGCAACAACAGACCACAGCAAAAACAATGATTATTTCTCACCGCTCAAGGTGAACCGGGAAGTCAGAAGCCAGTGCCTTTCTTTTGTATACACAGGATAGAGGCGTTGGTTAGAAGTGTCAACAAAGGACAAGTGAAGATTTATCATAGGTGATTTTACTCCCTAAATCTAAATGCAATCTAAATCCACTTTTGCATCATCAGTCATTGGCATTAGGTCTGCACAAACATGGATATATGTATTTAAAACTGTTCTGAAATCAGGATCCAGATCAAAAGTGGATTCTAAACACAATGACCCAGGAGCATAAGCATTTGAGAGAAGATGAAATAGGAAATGCTCAAATATTACAGGAATCCCATGCATTTCTGACCATGTTTGTAGAGGTCTGAACTACAGAGTTAGCAGCTTTTATGCATAATAAGACCCTAAAGAGCAAAGGATATTTGGCTTCCCTAAAACATGCAGTCTTTGAAATTTGCTGATTGCAACTAATTTCAATATGACTGTGGTTGTGATTGTGCTGAGTTTACATAACATTTTGGCAAGGATTCAAGGCCTAGTTAGTTTGTGTACCTTTGGATATGTACTCAGGTCTCTCGTATCAAAACCCAATACTTGTGTGAAAAGGTTAAACAAGGCAAAATAGTCAGCATGACAAAGCTGGTTCTGGCCAAGGTTATTCAAGGTTAAATGAAACTGTGTGAAGCATAAAGCTGATCCATGGGGAAGTTTAACTAACAGACCGCTAAATTTGACAACACTGAAAATAAAAAGTCCCTTATCTGACAAGGCCTCATCTTGACAAGGCCTTGGGCTTTTAAATGTTCAACATGATTAATTACTATGACCTTATGAGATGCCTGTACTTTAGTTATTCCATATTGGGACAAAATCAATGGGACGTTATGGGAAAAGACAAAAACAGGATATACAGGCAACTCATATGCACATTGTTTCTCCATTTGCCCATAAATAACAGGCTATTGGTAAATATGGTCCTTTCATTTCTAGCAAATAAACAATGAGGACAAATAAGTTCTCACAATGTCATCTACATAATATATCCCACAAGCCCTGCTTCCAATTTGTAAATTAGTAATTACAGATACAGATTTCATGTGTGGTCATACTGATTTGTCTGATCAATCATAGTAGAGGTTTGCACAGCCTTCAAACTAGGCTGGATTGTTTGAACTGAGCAGATAGGTTCTTCACGCTCATCTGGTTAACAATGGCTCGCCCCCAAACAGGAACAGTTAGAACTACCATTAAATCCATTCTGTTTTAGTTTTCCCTACTCCAGTTTCCTTCAATAACCTAACCACTGTTCTGAGCTCAAGACAAACCAGAAGTTGTTGGGTCATTTACACAACTTTGGCTCATTGTGGCTGGTTTCTGATGTCTAGATGTGAGGAGACCATTGAAAAAGGAAGGCAGATTATGTCTTTCATCTGTTCCATAACATACTTTCAATGGACTACAGTATGTTTATTCACACATATGGACTCCTTCATCCCTCTCCAACTATCTATTCTCCTTGGTTAAAATTCTAATCTCACTCTCATTTGACGACAGATTAGAACTTGTCATATCAATATCCAGAAACTCTAAAACATGTAACTAAATTGTTTCTGCTCAGCTTCCTTACCTGCCAGCGGAGGTCCTATGAGTAGTGTGATGCTCTCCATAATAGCCAGTAATCCAAGTGCGGAGGGAAACCTATTCATCGCCACAATGTCCATCAACACTGTGAACATCAGGGACCCCACGACACTCATGGACAGCCCATAGATCACCACAAAGGACACCAACACAGGAAAAGTCGGTCCAAGGCAGCAAATGCTATTACTGAGGCCATTCACGAACAGCGCGGAGGCGAACACGTAAATATGCCGCCCTTTGAACCACGGCATGCTGAAAATGATGCCAATCGGAGGTCTGACTACAATGTTAACTATACCGAGGATGGAGAGGAGCATGGCTGCTTTGCTTGGCTCCATGCCGTGAGCGGTCGCGTAGGGGACGAGGTAGATCAAGGGCACAACGAACCCAAGCATCATCCACGTTATCCCTATGGTGTAGACACAGTATCTTGAGTTGTTGCAAAACTGGTCAAAAGCCATGTGTTTTTTGACCGCAGACAACACATAGTTTGACGCTGTCCTTAAGAACCCTTTGGTCTTCTTGTCTTTCCCCTCTTGGGACAAAGATGGCCGATGGTTCATGAGGGGGGGTCCTCGAGGCCTCGGGAGCTGGAGAGGTCTCATCACTGCCCCGAAAACGCAGCAGTTGAGCAGGAGGGCGCCCAAAATCAGGAAGCTGCCCCTCCAGCCGTACTCGATGTGGAGGTAGCTGCCCAGCACGGGGAGGACGCAAAGGCCGAGAGCGGTGCCGGTGGATGACATGGCGTTGGCGAAGGCGCGGCGGCGGACAAAGTAGTGGCCCAAGATGGTGACTGCGGGCTGGAAGCTGAAGCAGAAGCCAAGACCTGTAAGCACAGAAGTTATTGTAGAAATCACAGAAATCAAGGCCGTGGGACCCCAGGGTGCTGAGGGCGCGGCAGCACTCCCTGGATTATTTGCAAACTGCAGGCAATATGAATTAATAGGAAATATGCACAGAAAAAGCGTTTTTGGGGTCAATTTTGTCCCTCAGCACCCCCTAACTATAATATCTTCCCACGGCTCTGACAGAAACGGCATTAACTATCTGAACCTGTTCCCACAAATTCGTACTTCTGTTCGCCAACGACTTCACGGACTTGTTTGAATTGAGCGTTCGATCCCCATACAAATGAATGTTGAAGCCAGGCCATATATTGAAGCATGGAGAGGTATGTGTATCTAAGCCCACAAAAAGCAGAAATCTAACTGAGTATGATTAGCGTTTAGAGTGTGCTAATTTGTATCTAGTGTAAAATCTCAAAAAGTCTGTATATTTATTAATGATTTCTAACTAGGCTTTCATATCACCTAAATGTGGTTGATGGGTTGACATTGACAACAGCTGAAAGCAGCTGGATCATTCATAATTTGGGATGTTTGACGGCTAAATGCTATCAGTTAAAAGAAAAATATACTGAGCAGGCCAACGAATTCTGGAAAGTTTCCCGGCAAGTCTCGAACTAATTTGGGTTGTGGGGCGAAATCCATATATACCGTGAACAGGAATATACTATTGAGAATTTTTCTTCCAATGATTGAATAATAACAATTGATGGTGTGATTTTAAAATAGAGCTGATTTGGTCAAAAGCTCGACAGGACTGTAATAAATAATAATAACGGCTTGCACTTGTATTGTGCTTTACAAGCCAGTGTCACAAGTTTCTCAACACTGTAGACATTATATTGTAGTCATTACTCAATAACTACACACTCTGTAGCGGTAATCTACTTTTGTAGCCACAGCCATACTGGGGCAGACTGACCATTTACCACGTGGCTAAAATGTGTTGTTTATATCTGATCTCTTATTATGTCAGTGCCCTCTGCTGGACACATGTGGAATTATTTCCCTTTTTCATTTGAGTTGCCCCTAGTGCTGCTTGTCCTTTTTATTTCTCTGTCTGTAATACTGTAAGGCAATATAAACTCGATAAAGATATGATACTGTATGAAAGCTTCATATAAAAAATGATGTACCATAAAGTGCTTTGAGTTCCTGAAGGAGATGAAAAATAGCTATACAAAATTATAACCATTGAACATTTTAGTATGTAAATCATGAACCGGTATGTTGTCTTGTCTGCTTTAGACTTTACGCTTATATTTTTATTGAATAGAACTTTCACACAGCACTTATCTCCTCAGTGTTGTTGCAAGGGCTTAGAAAAGGTTTTTCTGACAGGCATTTTGTGATTGTATTTGATATGCTACCTGCGACCATTAAAGCTTGTATTCGATTTGCAATAAAGTTCTGACCTGTAATGACCCCGGTTGTGATGTACAGCTCCATGATGGACTGAGCAAACGAACTGGCCGCCATTCCCACGCCGCTCAGGACTCCACCCAGCATCACGGTCGCCCGGCAACCCAGCCTCTCCACCAGCACACTGCAGAACGGCCCTGTGGCAAAAGCCAGGGGTAATGCTCTTAGTGAAATGCACAGCGGAGCAGAAAAAATGTGCGAGCCAAGCCCTAATCCTGGATGTTTTACATGGCTTCACTTTAGCGCTTGACCTTTTATCTAGTTTAAGAGGCTGCCGGCATTTTCTCACCAATTCACTTCCCTCGGTTTAATTAAAAAGTGAAATCTGTATAAATCTGTATAAATGAGTCAACCTATCTGTGTAAATCTGTGGTGAAATACAGAGTACAAAGTGTAAAATACAAAGTACACATGTCGAGGTAAACAAACTTTCTCAATGTAGCATTTGCAGAGTTAAGATCAAATCGATAATAGAGGTAGTGTAGTAGTCACATTTGTAATAATGACAATAATGTTTGTAGTGGCACAATAGCAGTACAGGAGATAATGTATTAATAATAGCAGTACTGCTGAAAAGCCTTCAAAAATTACAGGTTCAGGTGAGTGTTTTCTTTAAATCCACTTCTATAAATGCAAAACACTTAAAGTTGAGTGGTTCTACTTTGGCGTACTTCAGTATTTGCTTCAACGGGAGTCGTTAAAACACATTATAATATTCTTCTGGCCTCATGACATTTAAAAAGGGACATTACAGGAAGTCTGTGTAACCTGAATCTAACCTGTGTTATAGTTTTAGAACAGAGAGATCAAAGCTGCATTCCTATGGCTCAAAACTCTTAAAGTAAAGAGAATACATGTTCAATCGCCTTTACACAGGCGCATGTTGCCTGAACATGTGCGTAAACTCTGTCATAGTGATGATGAATAGTTGTACAATGAAAAATAGAGCTGGGTTATGGTTATGGTGATGGCGCGAAGTCGAGGTGGGTTAGAAACTACAACTGAGAAACACTGCATTACACTATATCTGCTTCTGTCTTTTTAGAGATTTAAATCTTTCACCATATTGAAACGGCCTTAATGAAAGGTGTGCTTTTAAATGATAAGGAAAATAAGTTGAATTTGGCAAACACGGAAGGAGAAGAATGATTGGATATGGATTGTTCAGAAAATGTGCGCTATTTACTGTCTGTACTCTGGACAGCGTAGATAAGCATCCAAATTAATTATGGTACTTTTTCCAAGAATTAATTTCCTGTTTTTATGACCATCAAACAGCCTGTTTAATTGTTAATAATAGGCATCAGGCAATTCAAATACTGAATAGCATTTGCTGAACTTAAAATAAACCCATAAATGTAATGGTGCAACAGGTGGCCAGTGACCACGCTGATCACCTTGGTTCAATGTTGACTTTGCAAAGCCGTTTTTTGCATGACTCACTCCTTCCTGGTGTCATGCAGATTATATAACATCTTTCTCACAGGATGGAAGTGCCATTACTGCAGAGACAGGCCCCTTGTGCTCCATAGAGACACTAATGCTTCTGACAAATGTGAGTTTGATGGTGACGGCTGAATCACGGAAGATCAGCGTGCAATACGAGATGGCCATAGTGAACATTATGGTAATGGTTGCTTTCAATACAAGAAAAAGAAAAGTCCCAAACAAAGCTAATGTCTAAACCAAGATAGGACAGAACCAGGAAAGACTAATAGGTTTAATTTTCTACATTTGTCTATTTAATACACTATAATACACCAACTTTGCGATACATTTTTGCCGCACTAGGACACTTCAAAACTAAAAAGTGTACAATTGTGCCGTACTTTGATCAAATATTTGGCATTTATAAGAAAACACAGGTTATAGTAAAGGACTGCTAGGCGTGAATTCAGGTCAGCCTTTGACATGTTGCTTAAAATGCTTCATGTACCTCCAGCGTGCAGCACTGACGTCATGATGGAGGGCACCCAGGATGTCTCACTGTTGGTTGCGTGAAACTCATTTTGCAGATCAGTATAGAAGATCCCCACGCAGGACGGGAAGGCGAGGGTTAAGGCTAGCACCAGGATTGTAGCGGCCAGGACCACCCACCCCCAGCCCCCGTCAGGAGCCCCGTCTCCGGTTACAGCCGCTGCAGCGAGGGCCTGTTGATGCACATTTCCTGGTTCTTCTGCTCCACAGTCGTTCGCCTCCTGGAGTGTCTCTGTCTCCACGTCACTGGGACAGTCTTCAGCCTGTAGGTGGCGCTCTCTGACCCCGCCGACTCCATTTCTTTGCGTCATTTTTTATCTCAGCAGTCCGGGTAAGCCCCCAATGTTAGCTATGTAGGTTGTGTAATAAATAAAGCAGGCTTTCCATGACACAGCGCTTTGGGCACCTTTGAGAGGACCTAAAATACAACAAGAAAAGTCAATGTTAATATACTGAAACTTATATAGAATGTGTTCAAAGTATTTTTATTACAAACCAGAGAAAAGCTGAGGCACTCTGAATCAGGGTTATTATTTTACAAGTAATTTTAAAGGTGCACTAAACAACTTTTTCTGTGGGAAAAAAAAGTTGATATTTGTGCATATTTGACCTTGTAGTGACCCTGTGGATGTATGAGTGGTCAGCATGGCACATTTATTTTCCATCACAGTGATCTCAACGACTTTCCAGGACCAATTGTTTCGTAGGTTAAGGATTCCACTGCTGACGGACTCGCTCACCAGACAACCTACAAAACAATTGATCCTGGAGCGTTGTAGAGACCACCGAAAGTAAAGGCGCCATGCTGACCACTCATACAGCCGCTGGGTCACTACAAGGTCAAATACGTACAAATATAAACTTTTTTGTCCACATAAAAAGTTGCATAATGCAGCTTTAAAATCTACACTTAGACTTAAAGGGGGGGTATTATGCAAAATCGACTTTTTCAAGCTTTACACCATGTTATTATGTCATTCCCTCATTAAAAACATGCCTGAAGTGTTGCCTTGGCACATTCACGTATTTTTGAGTAATCTGTAAAAACTCTGATGGCAGCCATTTTAACTATAGGTTTGCCTGAGTCCTCCTAGGAACGCCCCCACCTCCTGGAGACGCCTCCGAGCTTTCATCACCAGCCGAGTAACCAACCACTGCTCCTCAGCAGAACCCCCTCCCCACTGATGCCACAGACAGCGTGTGGAGGGGGTGTGTCGGAAAGGGTCAGAGGTTCTTAAAGAGACAGAGGCCTTTTTCAAGACATTCACTACAGCCATTTTGAGAGTGCAATTTTATGCAAGGCAGTTATTCTAATTTACTGCATTTACAGACCAACAGAAGGTTTCGTCATCATTGTAGTGTGATATAGACTGGTGCTATGTGATTGAAAAAAGCATAATACCCCCTCTTTAAGTAGATGTTGTACTTCTCTATCACAGCTAATCAATGAATTTTACCATAGAGTTTCAGAAATGTTCAAAAACTGCACAAAAATGATTGACAGCAATGGAATGGTCAGCAGTGTTTATATTTATAAGGTCACAATACATTTGCATATTTCTCTTATAATATATTACGTTATTATGAGCCTGCTGTATATTGAACATGTATATGAATTGGAATGGTGCAACTGGCGCCAACTTATGCAAATAAAAGTGTATGAATGTCCTGAGGGTTTCGAAAAGCTCCTAACATTGTGCACATAATGAAGCAGGTATCTATTATCTGCCCTTTGCTTGTCCATTTATGGCAGGGAGGAAAATTACACAGTATTTATATTCACACATTGTTCTGTTGATTTTTCCATAACACAAGGACTTCTCTAGTGCATTTGTTGACATTATGATTTGGCAAATATTTCATGCCAGCGCGCTTACCTCTACAGCTTACTAAGAACCCACTCCTTATGAACAAGTAAAACCTTACCTTGTCGTTATCAGCACAGAGTGTATTTAGTGGGCGAGTAAACTGGGAAGAAGGAGTACATCACACCTAAAGGAGAGCCAGGCCTGTGAGAACTTCTATTTATCCTTTTTTATTATTGCTGCGTCTTTGGAGGAGTGTGCTGTGTCATGCTTTGTTATCTGCCTCGGGACACATGGAAACTAGTCTAGCAATAATCCAACCCCCAAGAAAAGTAATCTAACTAGTCATTCTTACTGGGTTGTTTTAAATCTCATCTAAGAAGCTTCCTCGGCTCAACTGTTTTTTTTGCGAACCAAACCCCATACATTATGCCTTTGGCTCCACATTGTTTACTGTAAGACATGCTTGTTAAATAGCCCATTTGTTCTGCCGAGAAGAGCATCATCCACTGTTTCCACCCTGAACTTTTATCTGCAGGTTGGACGAGAGGAGAAACTTCTAGTGCTGCTTGAATATCTTTTCTACACGGTAAAACTCCAAGTCAACTGAGGGCCTATACATCCATAATGTAGCATTCACTGTAACTGTTGGAGAAGTAATATGCACTGTCACCAATAGATAATAAACAATAACAAAAGGAGGCTAATGTTTAACTGTAGCCATGAGCCCCTGAGAGACAGAGCAGAATGTTGTCATTTGACTAAGCCTGTGGATAGGATGACCCCGGCACACTTCTGCAAACATCCTGCATGAATGCTCCCACTGTGAAATGTACCAAGTGGATTTTCACAATGTTCACCTATTGGCAACAGGAGCAGGTTTAGCTCGCAGCGAGAGATTCTTAGATTATGTTGCTGGGAACGTATCAGTATTATCAGCAGAGTACAGACATTTTACAGACTATTAAAGGCCAACACCAATAGGCCTATGATCAACAACGAACGCATTGTTACTCTACATGTCACACACTTTCTTCAGCGTGCAATTGATTATGAAGTAAAGGAAGCTGCGTCTGTAAAAGTTGATATTCCCTGATGATAAGCTGAAAGTTGTGTTTTGAGGGAATTGGGACAGGACGTGAGAGATGGAGGTGCGTACACCCCAGTCATAAACCGCCTGCAAAGACTACACTGCCTAGAGCGCGCGTAAAGGCTATTTGTCTCACGTTCACATTCTCCCACGTGGCAACCAGATAATATTTCAAGTTGTGCCAGAGCAAACCCCATTTATACTCTGCCTGGATGCCAATTGCGACACAAACGCTGTAAAGAGCTTATAGTTGCAGAAATATCCGCCTTTTGGTACAGCTGCCATTTGAGACCGTTCTGTTCAATGAGACGCGCCTCCATGGCTTCAACAGCATCCATCATTGAGAGAGAAGCTCAGACAAAGCAGATATTCCGCTGTATTGTTTTGTCTCACCTCTCATTTGGGTTGGCACCGTGCGTGCTCCCCTCACGGTTCAGACGGAGGCGCGGTCCGTGGTCCATGGATGACCGCCGCGAAAGCTGCTGCTGTTGTTGCTACCGGGGGCTGAGGGGCTGAGCCGTGTCAGAGGCGGTAGGAGGAGACTGCCGAGGCCGAGGAGAGGGGGGAGGATAAGGGCTGTACATCCATGGCTGCAGCCCACACGACGACAAGCCCCGGCCCCCTCCCTGTCCCATTAGAAGTGACAAACGCAGTCAAGAGCGGCTTCAGGCGCCTGTCATTCAAGTCCAGATCAATGCCAAAGGTTCTGCATTTTATTCAATTAGATCAGGAAATCTCAATTGGAGGGCAGGAGGAGCCAATACCGGCTTTAGCCTACAGGACACACGCCAGCTGAGCCTGGTTATTCGTTTGTTTGTTTTATTCAGGGATGTATTTGGCCCATGAACTTGCCATATTAAATGTGTGACTTACACCAATCGCACTTCTTGATGGGCTACGATTGTGAGGGGGAAAAAATTGACTGGCTTCACTTCGTGCCATTTTTTGTTTCATGTGGATAGTCCCAGAAACTATATGGATAAATACCCGTTAAAGTACTCTGAAACGCAGGGGAAACTGTCAGTTGTTGTGGTCCAGCCACTCCTCCCTTCCTTCCATCTCCCCCTCCCCTTGTGTGTTTACCTTGTTAGTCAGTTCCTGGGCAGTTCCCTCATTAGTCACCTGCTGTGCTCCACACCTGTATCTCACCTGTATCTCACCTGTCAGTTCTTGTTCAGTATTTCTTAAGTTTCCTGACAGTAGCCTATTTCTTAAGTTTCCCAATATGTGCTATATAATGTAAAACATTGGCATTGCAGGAAATGGTTCTTTACTTTGAGCTACAGTGGTGAGGTTCGGCCCTTGGTGTTTTGGCAATGATGAAAATCTGCCCTCCTCGAAGCAAACTTGCCTCCCCCTGCTCTATGGGCCCTTCATGATGACTTGATGTCATGTTAAACTAACCTTAGCGACTACATTTATTGCCCAGGCAAACTGTAGTGTATCAAAATGTCCAAATGAGTGAAGATGTATAGTTGCACTTGGTGTCCCCCGTCCCTCCTTCACAATACAGGCTACTATTTCCTAAAAGAATAGTTAAACCAAATGATAAACTGCAGTTAACAGTTTGACCGTCTGAAAGTTTTAGTTTTTCAACAAATACCTCTATTAAACAACTAAAACCAGTATTTGTTTGTTTTGCAGATCTAGATATGTGATCACAGTCTACAACTGGCTTTACTCACCCGCGTTGCATGATGGATTAATTTACATTTGGCTGTTATCAGAAAAAGCTCTACCTCATGTGTAAAATGCTGTGTTATATAGAGTAAGACATCATTTTGAGAGCTACTCTGCAAACAAACTAAAATGTCCTCCATCTGAAACTGAAAGTGTAATTTCCAGAAAATGACACACAACATCATTTTAAACACAGACACACTTTTATGATTAAAAACCAGACTTGAGTCCTGTTAAAATTGTTACATGTAAAGAAACAACGTTGGTAGACAAATCCAAAATATATAAAATAAATAAAAGTGAACGAACATTCAGACAAAATGTTTTGTTTTTTTTCTGGTCGGCTTTCAAACATTTCCCCACAATCTCCATTGACAAAATTCACATTTGACATCAATACTGTTGATAAATGAGGACAAAGCAATTGTTAGTAATGATTTTCAATACACCTAAATGAGTACTAGAAGTGCGCATGTCCACAAACGCATGCAGGTGCTTTAGATTAACTGGCAATATGATCCGTTAAAAATCTTTTAGGTGGGTAACTCTTGAAAATAAAAGAACTTTCGGGTCTTCTGAAATGATAAATTGAGCCATTTTCAAGCTACAAAAACAACACAGACCTTGAGATTGATCAATAGTTGTAGACCGTCACATCAAAATCTACACCTACCACAGAGCCATGCCTCCCCTGGTCCCACCATGCATCACATTCACTTGGCTTTACTAACACCGAGGTCAGACTGATTCCAGTACGAAACACCATAATCTCTAGAACAATGCATGCTCTCAAGTTTTCACGTGCCAGGACAAAGGTTTTTTTTCTTTTTGCATTTGTTAATAACATTGCACATTTTTCCACACAAAAGGGGTTTGGAGTTTTGTCATCACTACAAAATTTGGACGATAAATAAAAAGAACTATGGGGTTTTCACGATAAGTGCTTTCAACATTATGCCTTTAAATAGCGATGACGAACATGCAACTCAAGAGGATAAAGCTAAAGCGTGGCTGAAAACAAGTTGATTTTACATTTTTCTTTTTTACTAAGATCGTTGTAACCTGCACAAATTAAAGTCGTATGTTCAGTCCAAAACTAATTGGCACATTATTTTTGGTCAATATACAAATTTGGCCTCGCTCCAAAGAAGTCAGGGATGATATTGATGTTGTGTACCCTTTTTTTTTTTTTTTTTCCCATCGTTATAACAAAAGGAGGCACCAAACTGAAATGAGGGACAGGGCTAACTGTGCACAACACTCAATGCTCAAAGGCACAACACTGGAGACACAAAATTCAGGGCAAAAAGGTGCATTGAAGGCCCACGGATAAGGGAGGAAAAAAAATCAGCTCCTCTTTTGAGACTTTTTCGATTTGTATAATAAAGCACGGATGAGGTACGAGGAGGAGGCAAAAAACATCAAAGATATCGGACTGAACAAATGGGGAGCATGACAACAGCAAGAGCTAGGGGATCATAAATGTTTTTGTTCATGCTGAAATGTGACTTTTTCCCAATACAAAGAATGGTTCAGAAGTGTTCAATGCTAGTGTATATACATCATGTAATGATCACAGGCTCCTCTCTTGGATTCGGGAGCACGTTTCTCACTGCCACAATAAGATGTACACAATGATATGTATATAGCTGGAATCAAAAATTACATTTATAACAACTTTATAAGCATTGGTACACGTTAAAAAGATGGTAAAAATGTATATTGCTGATTGGTTAAAAGTTTTTGCATGTTTGTATATTAATGATGTAATGCAAGAGGCTAATGAAACAGTCCATGAAACAATGATTTATGCTAGCTTTAGCCTTGCAAAACAGTTTTTTTTTTAACTCATTTGGATAGATTTGAGCTTATGCACGAGTTTAGTTTGTACGGATGTTGCTACAAGTGCTGCAAAAATGTTAAAATTACAGTATGAACACAATGCACCGAGTGTCTCAGCAGAAAGCAGCAAAAAGAGGATGCTATTGGCAGATCAGCACAAGGCCAAGGACAGAGCCTTATTTTTTTTCTTCTTCTTCTTCTTCAGGTTTTGAGGCTGCAAACAAACCGGCCAGTCGGAAAACTTCCCTGGACAAACAGTGAACATTTTTGATTTACAATTTCAAGATATGCAAAAAAAACAAACAAACCAAACAAAAAGAACCCAAATAAAAAGTTAAGGATATAAGATGATTTTGGCGGTCCATTCAGAAACGTGCAGATTTGCGCTGATATTTTTGAAAAGCGGAAAGCAGAGAGGCACTGCATACACAACCTCATACTTGTGTCGCCATATGGGAAACTATATTGATATTTTCTTTCTCTTAAATAAACTCTCTCACCATTATATGTAATAATAATATGACTATGATACAGAACTCAATACACCACGTCTTGCATTCATTTTTTCCATATGACTCCATTGTGTGTAGAGTAGACTATATAGATTTATATAGATTGCTCACATGCCTTGACAAATCGTACACAGGTGAAGTTGTTTAGTCTTTTTTTTTCCTTTTTGAGTCATTTGTTTTCTTTCGCGTTGAAATATTACACTCGTTGAGGGCTGAAAACAATATGACTTCTCCCTCAACTAGATAAAAACAGCCCCAACCGAATAAACGGTAGTGATTTTCTTTTCTTTCCCCCCCCCCTTAGGTGAACCGAGGCAGGGGCATCTTGAGTGGACAGACGAAGATAAAATGGCGGCATTTTAGCATCTGCTCGTCCCGCGGTTTAAATTCGAAACACAAGCCGGCTCAGTCAGTGGAGTTGTCTTCGTTCCTTGATGTCCATTTAAGTCCTGAGGAGCATAATCTGCGAAGTTACCATTGCCAAACATATGATAGAGGCATCCGTTCAGTTCAAAGTGCAGTGATAATAATAATGGTACGAATTATGATAGTAGCTCTGTGTGTGCAGAGGGGGGGCTACAACTTGCACCGTAGCCTGGATTCTCGCCAAAAGACACTGACCGTAAAAAGCTGCAACATGGAAAAACTCCTCCACCTCACAGAAAAGTCCCTTCAGGGTGGTCCTCACAGCTCACCGTTGACAGGAGATGGTGGTGTTGCATCCCGCTGTGGAAAGGCACACCAGAGATGGGCAGGGGGTGGCGGCGATGGTGGTGGTGATCAGAGGGGGTTAAGTAAACTCATTGAGAAAATGTCCGTGTTGTTGTCGATTTATTGTTAGTTAGCTCAGGGTCTGGTCTCTTTACATCCGCGAGCCACGTTCTTTGAGGATCTGGGTAAAAAAAAAGAAGAAGTAGATTATTTTCTTTATGTAACTGCCACAGGAAAGCCATTCTCGTCTTCTGGTGTGTTGTAGTGAGTTGTGTAGCATGCTTGTTGCACATAGGCTTTACACCTGAAGCTTTTCCAGACACAACCTGTTTGATTTACGCAGACTTGAGAGTGACACAAGACCGTTTAGGAAGTTTACTCCCCGTGCTCAGTTGTGCCAAGGACACCGTCAGGTCGGTACTTGTTGACATTTTTCTTTTGCGGTGAACCTCCTCAATGCGATGCACCATCTTAGGTTATGGACACTTGGTCAGAATAGACAACCTGCACTCGGACAGTAAACTTTGCACCTCGGTATTCTACCTTTCATAATCTGTTTTAATTTTCATTTATTCCCTCATTGTTATAATTCCACCCCTTAAGATTTTTGCTTTTACTTATTGTACATAAAATACCTCTTTTTTCTACTATTTAACTGTATGTTTTACAGACCCTGAGTGATCTTATTTACATGCCGACTGTAACAAGTGAATTTCTCCGTTGTGAGATCAATAAAGGATTATCTGATCTTATATTATAACGTGCGTAATGCTTTCAGTCTTTATGCTTCATGGTCCCACACTGAGAGTACATTAATTTTCTGTCAGAATCACAAACTCTATGATTTTCTGGAAATTGGGGCCCTCAATAGCTAGATTGAGGGAAAAAGTAATTTGGATAATCAGTTACTGTATGTATTGACAATAAATAAAATCAATGTAATGACATTTCCCTGCTTGTTTGTTTGTGGAGACAATTAAAAAAAAAAAAATTAAAAGAAATTTTGCAACAAGTTGAGGGATCTCCAAGGATGGAGATAATGGGACGAGTTTCTTACCTTGACCTTCTCAGTGGGCTCAATGACAATGCCGTTGGTGGAGTTGTTCAGTTCCCGAGAAACTACACATAAAAACTCTGCCTGGTCCTCGTTACCATAGTTATACGAGGATCCAATGCTTATAAGCTAAAAAAAGAGGATAGACAGCACAAAATACACGTCAAAAACGAATTACAATCAAACCTGTACTTATAAAGGTTAAAAAGCTGATGTAAATTAAAGGTCTCAAAGCATGTTATTGTAAGTTACAATGCAAAAACAATGATGAACTATGCAACATGTCACAGCAGAATGGTCGTCGCAGCGTCAACGAGATAAAGCAATGACATAAACAAAGCACAAAAGATGACAGTTTAAAAGGCTCTGCTCTGTGCACCTGCTCAAACTTCCAACCGTCTGACATGGTGGAGACCATCTGTGTGAGTTCCTCCTCTTGGCACTGCAGCACTCGATAAACATGCTTCACAGGGCCCTAGGGGACAGGAGCAAAACACACAGTGAAAGCGCAGCCTTTAATAATGTACATTACAACAACAGGTGTTTGAACAAAGACAAGCGTTTTATTCATTTTTTCTTTCACGTGTGGTTTAAACCAGTTACCTGAGATGTCCGGTTCTCGTTGTCACGTATTCTCTCCTTCACCATCCTCACCAGAGAGGCTATGTTGTAAAACTCAGCTTCCTCTAAAACACCTGAGACAATAGAAGAGTTCACATCATAATCTATACGCCTTATATCTATATTTAGTTTTATTATTTAGTGAATTGCTTTACCTTCTTCTGCCAGGTTTTTGTCCATAATCAATTTCCCATGTCGAAGATAATTGAGTATGGGTCCAAAATACGTGGGATCTCTGTCAATCAGGTAGGCACCCGTCTCATCCTATAGAAATAGATTGGGATTAAGATATCTGACATTATAAAGACCCAGTAACAAATAATGATAACCAAGCACTTTCTACTTTCATGCCGTTTCTACTTCAAGATCCATTTACTTACTTTGTCAGAGTCCAGGTCAGGGTCATCCTGACACAGCCGATAAAGAAATGACTTGGGGTCTCTGCACAGCGTTTGCTTGGTCGTGATGAAGTATGTACCGCCAACATTTAGGCGAACCCAACGGGAGCCTGGCTTTTCCACGGGTTCAGACGGAGAGCTGGGGTTGCTTTTCACCGGGAAACCGAACACGGAGCGGCCGCTACTGCTGCTGGACACCCCGGGGCTGAGCTGGCTGGTCCGCTGGGGAACCATCAGTGTGGGCGAAGCCAAGCGCATAGAGCCCCTGACATCCCGGTGCTCACTCTGCTCTATGGTAGCCGTAGCACTCGGTTCCACTACATGCAGTTCAGCCATTTTTGCTTCGTCTAGAATGCACTTAGCTAACGATACGCTACGGGGAAACAATTTGTCTCAGATTTGTAAACAGAACGAGGCTATTTTTCTCGGACGGGAGGCTGGCATCAGGGCGTTGCTACTCACAGTCGACTGCCTTCTCCTCTTACTCCGAAGATTAGAAAGGAAATGTGACTAATGAGTCTCTACGAGGTAGGCAGCATCGTGTTTATCCGTTTATATTAAGATAAATTGTCCATTCTTCTCTGTACAAACGTTAATCAGAGAAAGGCAATTCTTCCGGGTTGTAACGTGATTAATGTTTACTTCCGCTATGTCAGTGTGTTTCAAAATAAAAGCACAACAGATAAACATTATGGAAAAATGTAAGATATTCACAAAGTATTTGCACGAATTATTTTCTCTATTGCCTTTGCCATCCAATAAATATGGTACATTCATTTAAAAATAATCTCATATTCTCAGCAGCATCTTCAACAGAGGAAAAAATAAATAAATAAGAAGGGAGACATTTTGCATTATTTTAACTGAACTGACTATTGATTTGATTACGACGTCAGCATGGATAATAAAATGGATAATAAAATAATCCATGTTGGTTTGGTGTTGTTACTTTGTAAACCACCCTCAAGAGGGCAGCATAGCGCTGCTGCGGCGCAGTCCAGTCTCAGCAGAAGAAGAGTTTTCAGAGCTGGGCGCGTTGGTCTGTTGCTCTGTTGTGGCTGTGTTGTAACGAGGCTCTGTAATAGGGAGTGGAGGCGGCTGACAGGTAGGCAGAATGGCAAATTTGGGGGTTTTGATTCGATAATAGAGTAATGCACTCCTTTTTTGCAATATATAGCTTCGCTTCTCCATTCATTTCTACATAGGGCTGGCTAATATGCTAGTTAGCTTCACGATCGTCAGCAGAAGTAGCATCACTGGTGGATGCTGTATATCGATCATGGGTGCAGACTTGAACGTTAACCTCATAATCACTGCATTGCATGCTTGATAACAAGTCCACGTGCATATTATTTGTTAAACTATGATTGTTTATGATTGTGTCTATGTAGAGCTGTATTCTCTGCAGGTGCATTCATGTGATTGTTTGTTTATACATTTTAATGCGCCATATGTATTTTTCTTACCATAGCCATGAGTGAATTCAGGATTCACCATGACGTGAATGAGCTGCTCAGCCTTCTGCATGTGCGCAGTGGTGATGGAGCAGATGGCTACATTGACTTACTGCAGAAGCACAGGACTCCTTATGTCACCACCACAGTGTCTGCCCACAGTGCCAAGGCAAGTCGCACGAAGATACAGTATTTGTTTATGATGCATGTTTTATTACCATTTATTCTGTTTAGGTTAAGCTGGCAGAGTTTTCAAAAACACCTGAAGACTTTTTGAGAAAATATGAAGAAATCAAATCTAAAAATGTTCGAAACCTTGATCCGCTGGTCTACCTCCTTTCTAAGCTGACTGAGGACAGCGAGGTGATCTCTTTAGGCGCAGTATATTCATTTTATTTTGTTGTGCTTGATCTTGTAATGTTATTATGAAATGTCTGTTTTTTGTAGACGCTTCAGTCCCTGCAGCAGAATGCCAAAGACAGAGCGGAGTCTTCAGCAAACACAACTACAACCACCAGCACCAGTTTCTCTTTGCCTCCGACCAGCACAAAGATGTCCATGCAAGAAGTGGATGAGCTTCGAAAAAAACTTTGCAATGTGACGGCTAGTGCTAATGCGCCAATGCAGGCAAGGCATTTGTCTAGTCTCATTTATTATATTGAGCTTATCTACAACATGTACTTATTGTCCTCTATGGACTTCTACAGCCTGCTGAAGTTACGCGAAAAATGCTCAGAGACAGACACAACAAGAAAAATCCCACCCAGCTTAATCCTGTGTTTCCGACCTGGGTCTACGACCGACCTGCTCTGATTGGAGACTTCGTTACAGGCACCGCATCTACAGGAGAACCGCCTGCGGCAGTAGGTAGGTTCCCCAGAAATGCTTTAAATAAAGTTTTATGACTCCATATAAGGCATACATATTTATTTATTATTTGTTTGTCCGTATATTCATATAGATATTGATTTAAAGGATGTATTGTGCGGTTTTAAAACCTTTGTACTGTTAAGTTTATTCTAATTATTGCATGCCCCACTTTGTTTCAGGGACATTGCCTCTGGCAGCTCAAGAACAAGCGCTAGTGGAAGATCTGCTGTTTGTGCTGAGTGGAGTTGACGGCAGAGACATCACTGCTCAGCCTGTACTGGGGAGGCAAGATCGCTTTTTTATTGTTGATCCAACTCTGGACATGTCTGTCAAAGAACTGGTTAGCAGAATATTACCCGTGGCGTCTTATTATTCAACTGTTACAAGGTAAGTCATTGATAAACATGATTTTTTTTTTTTGGCTGGTTCAGATGCTTAATGTTATTTGTGTTTTTAGATTCATTGAAGAGAAGTCGTCCTTTGAGTATGGACAGGTGAACCACGCCCTGACGGCAGCAATGAGGACCTTGATGAAGGAGTACCTGATTCTTGTCACTCAGTTGGAGCACCTCCTGCGCCAAGGCTTGCTCTCTCTGCAGAAACTGTGGTTCTACATCCAGCCCACAATGAGGACTATGGAGATACTGGCCTCAATAGGTATTACGGCACAAGTATATGCCCTTATGACATGTTGCAAAACTGCATGTAGCCACTAGAGGGCGTGCAACAGAGCAATTAACTATCTCTCTTTAAATAGCATTTGATAAAACTTATGTTTGTCTTCATTTAAGCATTGTGTGTGTTGTTTCTGAACATATTTTTTATTGGAAACTATTTGATTTTATGGAAAATGGACACAGTGAGGTTATGAAATTTCCATATCACATGCTTATAACTTTAGTAAAATAAAAAAACATGTGTGATTTTAATAAAAATCGTACAGATTTAAGAGTAACATTTCTGCATTATCTGTTTCGCAGCTTCCTCTGTGGACAAAGGAAAGTGTGAGGGTGGATCAACACTGACCCTGCTTCATGACAGGACATTTAACTACACGGGGGACAGCCAGGCTCAAGAACTGTGTCTGTACCTCACCAAAGCAGCCAGTGTCCCGTACTTTGAAATACTGGAGAAGTGGATTTACAGGGGGATTATTAAGGATCCATACAGGTAAATTATACTCGTATTAAGGCTGTATAATAACACACCAAATTAATAGTATAACGTATAGATGCAAAACTATGTGGTATCTTTGTGCTTACAGTGAGTTTATGGTCGAGGAGCATGAACTACAGAAAGAGAAAATCCAAGAAGACTATAATGACAAGTATTGGGATCAGAGATACACCATTGTACAGCTTCGGATACCTTCATTCTTACAAAAAATGGCGGACAAAATATTAAGCACAGGTTTTTAACTGGAAAAAAATATGCAGTATATTATAACAATCATAATGTTATGTTTATTGGAGACTGAATATTTGCTTTCTGTTTTATTTTATAGGGAAGTACCTGAATGTAGTGCGAGAGTGTGGGCGCGATGTGACTTGCCCAGATGCAAAGGAAGTCTTGTATACCCTTAAAGAGAGAGCGTATGTGGAGCAGATAGAGAAAGCCTATAACTACGCCAGCAAGGTTCTCCTAGACTTCTTGATGGAGGAGAAGGAGCTTGTGTCACGCCTTAGGTAAAAGATATATTTATGTTTTAAATTAAGACGGTGGTGTTGATGGTGTCTTCCCTCAAGACAACTGCAAAATGTTAACAAAATGTGCTAAAAAGTACAATAACCCACTTTTAACAGGACTACTTACACTGTTCTTACTATTCTGATCTCTAGGTCAATCAAGCACTACTTCTTGATGGACAAAGGCGACTTCTTTGTGCACTTTATGGACCTGACGGAGGAGGAGTTGAAGAAACCAGTGGACGACATTGTTCCACCGAGACTCGAGGCTCTTCTGGAGCTGGCTCTGAGGATGAGCACAGCAAACAATGACCCGTTCAAAGACGATCTGAAGGTTGGTGGGACAGGCTGTAAAACAAAACGGCTGATTATAAGATATTCAGTTATAAAAATTACTAATGTTGATTTCTTCTTTTCTGCTCTGCTTGTGGTTGATTTATTTTAATATCAGTTCCCTTCTGTATCTCCAGATTGATTTGATGCAACATGACGTCATCACCCAGCTCCTGAGAGTGCTGGCCATCGAGACGAAGCAGGAGAAGGCCATTATCAACGCGGAGCCAACGGATATCGCGCAAAGTGGACTGGAGGCTTTCTCATTCGATTATATTGTCAAATGGCCTCTCTCACTCATCATTAACAGGTTAGATTTCACACATTATCGCACTTTTAAAATCCACGATCTTTGTTTGCAAGCAATTTATAGAAAAACGTATAGTCCTATAGTCTTTGGCTTGATTTAAATGCATAGTGACTGTTACTTTTAATATCCAGCATGAGTGATTTAGTCTTACTTATGTTGTATGTCACAATATTGTTATTATTGTGTTGTAGGAAAGCCCTGACCAGATACCAGATGCTGTTTCGACACATGTTTAACTGCAAACACATAGAGAGACTGCTCTGCAATGTTTGGATCTGCAGCAAAGACTTCAAGCAGTATACACTTGACTGTGCTAAATGGTAAAGACAGCCTCATGAATAATCGCTCCACAATATTCTCCACGCACATCATAATAAATAATAATAACAGATATTCACTTGTGCACAGGTTCGCTACAGCCTTTGCCCTTCGACAGCGGATGCTAAACTTTGTGCAGAACATTCAGTACTACATGATGTTTGAGGTTATGGAGCCGACGTGGCATGTGATGGAGAACAACCTTAAAACGGTGATTGATTGAAGTGTTTCTGTTGTTTTCAATTACATAGCGATGTGTTAATGAGGATTTATTTAATGGGAGTGAATCCAGCTGACAACCACCACTGCAAAAATGCCTGTCATGTGGGTTTTATGTTGTAACAATTGTTTGGTCTTACAGTATATTGTGCTTGACAGGCTTCAAAGCGCATGAGGGATTACTTGTAGACTTACTCTTTAATTAAGATCACTCAGATTAAAGTATTTCCACTATTCAGAGACTTTTTCACTAAATCCACTGAACTTTATGACTTTTTATTCCAAGGCGTCAAACATCGATGACGTTCTTCACCATCACACCAGCTTCTTGGACAACTGTCTGAAGGACTGCATGTTGACCAACCCAGAGCTGCTGCGAATCTTCTCCAAACTCATGTCCGTCTGCGTCATGTTCACCACCTGCATGCAGGTTTGTGCTCCGAAGCGTCCAATGTACCAAAACAACTGTTAAAGGAACAGGTCACCATTTTTCCATACTGAGATATGTTCTGGTCTTTGTGCGTGCCCTCAGTCACGCACAAAGACCAAAGATGTTGTAAGTCAGTAAGTGAGTAATGTTTAGTTATATAGCGCCTTTCACAGACAAAGGTCACAAAGTGCTTCACAAAGTTACAAATAGGAATACAAGGTGTGGTCATAAAACAACCCTTTTTCAACTAGAATGAAAATGCTTTCTGAAACAAGTAGGTTTTCAATTTGCTCTTAAAGACATAAACACAATCAAGTAAGCGCAAGGAAAGCGGAAGATCGTTCCAGAGCGTCGGCGCGACCACCTGGAAGGAACAATCTCCTCTGGTCTTGAAACGAGTACGAGGGACCATGAGAAGGTTCTGATCCTGAGACCTCAGCCTCAAAGAGGGGGTATAAGGACAAAACAAGTCTCTAATGTAGGAGGGAGCCTGGCTATGCAAGGCTCTGAAGGTCAAGACCAGGATTTTAAAATGGAAACGAAAAGAGACTGGAAGCCAATGAAGGGCTTTTTGAATAGGAGTAATATGGGCCCTTCTGTTTGTGCGAGTCAGTAACCTCGCTGCAGAGTTTTGTACCTGCTGAAGACGAGACAGCTTGTTAGCATTTGGCCTCTCCCAGAATATTCCTATAGCTCAAAACGGGGTGAAGTTAGACGCGACCAAGCTCTTCCACGGGCACGAACATAGACCAGACGGGTACGCATCAACTTGTCTAAGCTCAGGTAAGAACATATCTCAGTATGTAAAAACGGTGGCCTGTTCCTTTAACATTTGCTTTTATCTGAGTTTTATAAAGTCTTGTCTCATATTTCGCAGAGATTTACTCAAAGCAAAAGGATGGACCGTATGGCTTTAGAGAAGGGATCTCTGGAGGCGGCAGCTGCCCAGGGCGATCACACTGATGAGGAGAAGAAAAGGCTTACCACAAAGGTATACATTTATCTGCAAACTAATTTTTCACAAAAAAGAAAAGAAGAAAAAACCTACACACAGTGAGCCCCATACGAGTAACGGTTTTGTTGTTTCTTACTTTCTGCAGTTTTTAGCGGAACACGCCGACCCCTCCCAGTCCGATGCAAGTTTTGAGGCAACTATAAATAAGTTTGACAGTAATTTCAGCCTTCTTCTACTCGACCTCTTGGACAAACTCAGCGTCTACAGCACCAATGACTGCGAGCACAGCATGATCAGTATCATCTACAGGTAAAACAATTCAGTATTCTTATTATCGCATGCAAATCGTCAAACTCGCCACTAATGGAAGTTTTGATCTGTAGGTTGGATTTCAATGGTTTCTACACAGAACGGTTGGAAAGAATGGCCGGGGAGCGCAGTCAAAAAGCAGCTGTGTAGCATGTTCGAAATCCTATTGTGAATTCTGTCAACAAATCGTCTTAATAACAGCAGTAACTTTTATTGCAATGAGGTGGTGATTCCTTGTGTGTATAAAATGTAGATTGCAGTAGATATTGTGAACACTTTTAAAATGGATCTGCTATGTTCACTCTGTTCTTATGCTCTTCGTGGGTAAGTTATTGTACAAAGGATGTTTGTATGGCACTTCATTAAAGACTTAAGTGACTGAATCTTAATTTCCTTTGATTATGTGTTTTAATTTACAAAACAAACTACAGATCGAGGACTTTTGCATCATTTTAATGTTAAAATGCTGCTTGTGATAGTCATAATACGTTATTTCTATTGGCTACTCAAGATTTTATCATGTGCTAACTTAAGTACCACATTTACTAGAACTGATTCTAATGAAAACTAACCACATCCACTTCTGTTTCATCAAGTCAAGTGCCAAGTGTGTGTTCTTCAGAAGCAGAGCGGAAGTAAGACATGAGTGGTGCCATTTAACCATTGTAAACAGTGACGTCAGCGTGCCTTAATGATTGTTTTATTAATTGCTCACTCATTTCCCCGGAATTACGGTCAATATGTGAGCCAGCGATAACACGTCACAGAAGGGGCGTGGTCTTCAAGGAAACGCTCGCGCTGACTCAAGGCGCAGTCAGAGCAGCGGCAGAGGCCGGACGGGCAGCATCACTATGGGATCTACCTTCATCTCTCTGTCGCTCACATTTGGTAAGTGAGGGATTGAACTTTTTATTATATGCTTCTATGCGTGCCTTTTCTTTTGCTTTTTGCTACTGGAAAAGTCATATCAAACAGAAGGGCTCTATATCAGTGCGAACTTGCCCAATAAGACGTGCAGAAGACTATTCTCTCACTGCTGACCCTTTGCTGCATGGTTGATATATTTCATTTTACATGCAACCTTTACCCAAGGTGTATTATTGCCAACGTAAAACAGTTTCTAGGTGATAATGTGTAATAGCCCTCAGAAAAAAGAAAAACAAATGGCAGCCTAACTTTTGAAAAATATCAATGAGTTACTTCAACATATTAATCCAACAACTTTGACTTTTGAAAGTATGTGGTAATTCCAGAGTAGTAACCTATTCATTTAGAACCATCTCCTTAGCTGGCTCAGTATTTGTACAATAATGCTCCCTCTGTTACTGCATCATACACAATCCTACTACAGATTAGGTTTACAGGCTGCTATACTAAGACTGTAAATACAAGTACTTATGGTAATTGCCTTAAAACGTGAGTAACATTGTTTTTCAGAATGTGTAGATCCACCCATGTGATAGATCATTATTAATTCAGACAATGTGCATTTCTCGTGCATCTATCTAGTATCTACTACTGTTCCTCCTGCATGGCTGTGGATGCCAGACCAATGGTGTAATGCTGGCCGTTCAACAGTTTAAGCCTTTCATTGGAGCAGATGTTTCAAAAGGCGACAATTGCTTTTCAATTCATAAAAAGTCATAGCGAAAGGAGATGTTGTGCTTTTGCTATAGGCCTATCTGTTACCCACGCTATACGGGCTCCTGCTAGTCTAAATCCACCCTCTATAGAACATTTAATGAACATAAGCAGTTTCCAAAGTGCTGCACAAACAATAGTTGCTGTAAGTCTGTTGTTTCGCCTAATTAGATTATCAGTCGTGTGGTATGGACATCTGTCACAATGTAAGCTGCCCCGTGAGTGTAATGTTTTAATATGGCCTTTTGTGTGTGCAGTTTGTCTGGTGCAGAGCTCCACTTTCTCTCACGTGAGACATTATGAGATTGTTAGACCGAAGAGACTTGAGCTCAGACAGAAGAGGAGCCTATCCGACACACAGGTAATTTAAAACAACCTTTTTTTCTTTCTTTTTTTTTTTTTTTTTTTACAATATCTTACAAGGGCTTAAATTTAGGATTGCACTATATATCAGTACTGCAGTATTAGGTGAGGTCCTCCCCTGACGGAGATTTACACATTTTTACTAACAGCCTAAAATAAACAAGCAAAGCAACTTAATAAATGTGGAAGAGTTCAGTTTCAGTCTTTTTTTTTTCTGCTTTTGTTCCATTTTAGTTGGTTTTGTTGTTTAACATAATTTAAAGGTGGAAAAAAAGTTGCTTCTATAACTATATATCGCAATAATAACGCATCAAATAATAATCTAATGCTGCTCTAATAAAAAAGTACTGTTTTTCTATCAGGTTTACCCAGATATAGTGCAATATCAACTAGCGATTGAAGGAAGAGATCACACGATACATCTAGAGAAAAACAGGTAAAGATTCACAGTATTAGCCCATTTTTTGTGATTAAATCTCTTATACATGAAGAAAAAATGGCATTTGTTTGTATCGGCTGCGCTATTGTTGCACAACTGTTTTCTCCAGTGTCTGTTGCCGTTTGTTCTTGGCAGCATTAAGACATTAAAGTTGATTCTGATCGTGTGAATATCCTTCTGTAGGAATCTTATTGGAAAAGGCTTCACTGAAACGCATTATACAGAGGAGGGGGAAAGGGTGACGACCTCAGCACATGAGGTAAGTTGGACCCGTCTGTATTGTGTCATCGCAGTAAAAGTTTATATTTGAGAGAGTTCGGTGCCAAAACTAACTCAGCACAATCGGAGAAAAGGCCAGAACGAGTGAGTGCAATGGTTTGGGCCATTTTTGAGTCACTATAGTTCTCTATAAGTACATTTATAATCCGTAGTGATAGTCTTGCCCAATGCTAAAAAATAATAGACACAATAATAGATCGGTGTTGGAACCTACCTGAAAGAACTGCAGTGTAAACTTGTGATTAATCTCTAATTACATCTTCAAAAGTAAGATTAACGGCGTAGTAATGCTTTTTTAGGTTCATTCATCTTTAACAAATGTACCAAGCTGCTGGTTTATTCATTTAAATGCTTTTCTTGGTAAATGTTGCTAAGTCTAATCTTAAAACTGATGATTGTATCGTTTATAATCTGTATCTGTTCGGCTCAGGAAGGTTTATTTGTATCTAAAGTCAATGTAATCTAGACCTTATAATGTATTATGTTATGTAAATGTATGGTGAAGTGAATATGGGGTAGGCACTTACTGTATAAGCTTATTGCTTCAGCCTACGCCATTTTGAACATCCACAACTATATGAATTTTGGAAGACAAAAAGTTAAAAAAAAAAAAAAAATGCTGAAAATAAACTAAGCTAAACTAAGATGCCTTACTGAATAAAAAGGAAGAAGCTACGTTTTATTGGAAAAGGAAGGAAGAAATAGTTTGCACTCTTTACCAGCCTAAACAGTATCCTGCACCCATTAGTGAGTCAGATATATTTAAGTCCATCCTTTCATGTCCCACAAATTCCTCTACTGGTCCCAAGCTGAGAAGGTGGTCCCCCTGCAGTAGAACACTACAACTGAACTAGACTACAACTGTTTTGTTTGATCCTGGTCCACATGAACAGACACTTTTCTTTTACACAACATTTCCACTTCACATTCTTATCTTTGTTTCTGTGAATGACTAACTCGCTGCTTTCAAGTTCTACATCAACTCTGTTCGTGATGGACTTTCCCTCAAACCAGAAACATAAAAGGGGACAGGGCCGTTACACACTTATCCCAGTGACACAGTAGACACGTTATTCAAATTTAATCTGTTTCGTCACATATTTGTCCTTACTTGTACTGTTGTTATCAAGTTGTTTATTGTGTATATGCACATGTCTTAAGTGCAGCAGAATTCCAAACCTGTGAGTCACAAATACATTAAGAGTGACACAAAGAGGGTCATTGTGAGGCGCGAGTGTTAAGCACAATGTGTAGCAGATTTAAGAAATGCTTTCTCTAAACTAATCTTCTCTTTTCTGTAGGAGCACTGTTATTATCACGGCCAGATTGAAGGCATGCCGGACTCCTCGGTCAGTTTGGGGATATGCTCGGGGATAAGGTGAGCTTAGGCCACGACATTTAGTCCAATACTTCCTCTTTTTGTGTTTGTGTTTTTGGTGAAAGTCATTCTGCAGCAACAAACCCGCGTTACGACCTTTTATTAGCTAACAGCTGTTGTAATAAACTCACCTAGAGTGGGGACATGATAGACTTCTGCTTATATTGCATATAAATTGCTAAACAGTTTTCTCCCTTTCTGTGACTGCAATAGTAGCAGATCTTTATTCCAGGATAGTTTGTATGTTTCAAGGTATTTAAGGCCATCGAGCATGTCAAACGATGATTTTCGATGACGATTTTTCACATAATTGGGAAAAAGTTTGTCCACACTTTTGTCTGAATATCTTTACTCTATTGCTGTTTTGTGTTGGTCGTCAGTGGTTTTGTGCGAGCGCAGCAGCAGTTGTATCTGATTGAGCCGCTGGGAGATTCGGATGAGAGCGAACACGCAGTTTATCGACACACAGACTCACCTGAACCTCAGAACAGCTCCACAGCCCTGTACCACCTCGACCAGGACCAGGCTCCCAGACTGGCCGGACTCTTCAGGTCCAAGTCCTGGGTATGTTCATCACCACTGCCCACAATATCCCGTATTCTCTCTGTTCAACATGGCACCTGTTTTACTTGGCAAAAGGATGAAGAATTTAATAATGCTAAAGAATTGGGAAGAAGAAAAGCCTCAAAGAGAACCATGCTGAAGGAAAGATCCACTCCCATGGACAGACAGTCTATATGTACATCCTATTTAGTCAAAATGTGGTACAAATAGTAACAACATTGCATAACTTCAGGAAAACCCTGAAGGCAAATGAACAAATTACATCCTTGAATGGGGGCTTTGTATTATACTGTATCTGTGATCGAAAAAAGGAAGAAACTAAATTCAAATTGTGTCATCAGGAGCGAGAATTTATGTCCTTCCCCTTTGAATTCAATATGTTCAGTTTTTGTAAGTTGACAGAAATAACTGGAGATTCAGTCATAGTTTCAGTGCTCACATTTTCCCTCTACTTTGTGAACCAATCTATTTTGGAATCGATGTCGCATGTTTTTCATTTTCTTAACAGAGGAATAAAATAATGACATTTTCTTTGCCTGATGTTTGATCTTTGTTTAGAAATCCAGGCCGATGGCAGAACCGGAGCGCTTTGTTGAATTGTTTGTGGTCGTGGACAAAGCTGAGGTAAACAATTCTAGACTTTCTTTCGCATCTGTTCGTGTCCATTTTTCCCACAGATTCTTCGCTTTTCTTTTGTTTCAGTACCAACGATACGGCAGCCAAACCAAGCCTCGCATCCTCAGTGTCGTGAACCACGTCGACAAGGTAGAAAGATGATCTGCTGTATGTTTAGGGAATGTTTAAAATGCATATGAGGTTTTCTAGTTTGTAGTGCTTAGTTTGATGCTTAGATTTATAAAGAAAAGTTGGGGAAACAGCTGTATTTGTATGTAACAACTTCCCCATAAAATTCTTGGTTTATCAAGTACCAACAAGAAAAACTCAAGACTGAATCCTGACTATGGAATGTCTAAAAAGGAGGCTAAGACTGACCTAAACCTATAATGAACAATGACTAATCGTGACTAAACCTGTGTAGAATCGGGTCTAAACCAGATCTGAATGAAGACCTTTGTTTCTTTCTAAAGGTCTATCAATCTATAAACACTCGCATCATACTCGTGGGGCTGGAGATTTGGACAAATGAAAACTTGATTGATGTCGACTTGAGCTCTGAAACGACTCTCGACCATTTCCTTATTTGGCGGCAAACGGATTTGCTGCAGCGAGTGAAGCACGACAACGCGCAGTTTGTGACGTGAGACCCATTCAATGAAATTTATAGAATTAAAAATGCATGTGATGTGAACTATTTGTCTCTTACAGAGGCATAGACTTCGAAGGTGACACGGTGGGACTGGCCAACAAGTTTGCCATGTGTACAGGAAACTCGGGCGGTGTGAACCAGGTAACCAGCTTATCATTTCTGCGACTATTAACCTGGAAGGATTGAGAACTTGCAGAGATATATTAACCATAAACATCCACCATATAACCCTGACCTGCCTTAAACTCTGGGCCCTTTAGAGCGTTATCATCTTTTTTCCATCCCAGGATCATCACAGAGACGCCATTGGTCTGGCCTCCACCATCGCTCATGAGATGGGGCATAACTTTGGGCTGTCCCACGATGGGCCCGGCTGCGTGTGTGGTCCTTCGCTGAGCACCAACTGCGTGATGACAGACAAGCTCAGGTATTCACTCTCTTCAAACAAAGTACTTCCCTAAAAGTAATCAGATTCTCGCATGGAATGTGTCTCTCACTTTCCATGCGTTTTTGCTTTACAGTCATCTCATTCCCATATTATTGTTTTAAAGAAGAGCTAAGTAACTTGTTAACCTTAAAAATATTTCCGTAGTCCCTCTGGGGGTAATACAAGTGATAATGGGATGATTGGGGGTCTTTCATCTAGCCCTGGTGTCTCTGGCCAGAAAACCACAATTGCAACTTCGCTGCCAACGGGTTGGAGGTGCAATACACACTAATAGAATCACGAACAAGAAGCTAACAGGCTAACGGGCAAAGCTAACTGCAGGCTAGTGCCACTTAAACAGTATTTACAGCCAAGTTTGAGTGAAAAAAATATCTCCATTGTGTAATTGGATGAACAAGTATTACTCTACTAGTATTTACTCTCATGGACAATTTATGAGTAAAAAAACGCAACATGCCCCAACACCTGCAGTGGCGCTTATAGCCTCTAGGGGCATGAGGTACTTGGTTCTGTTTTAACATGTCAGATGTAATCAGATTTTCATTTGGTTATTTTGTCCTAAACTTTCTTCACATACTCACAGTAGAGACACCCCTTTTAGATCGTATTGGTGATTGGAGATTATGACCATTGTGCAAAGCCTTCTCCAGCACATCCCAAATATTCTTAATGGGGTTCAGATCTGAACTCTGTGGTGGTCAATCCATGCACCCTGAACCACTCTTTCACAATGTGAGCTCGATAAATCCTGGCATTGTCATCTTGGAATATGCCTGTGCCATCAGTGAAGAAGACATCCATTCTGGTCATTCAGGATGTTCAGCTGATCTCACTCTCTTCCTGAATGTAGACCTGACCAACTGCAGCAACTCCACATCTTAACTGTTAGTTAAATCCAGATGGCGACTTTTTGTGTGGGATGTCGACAGTGTAAATGATTTATATTTGGGGATTTTTAAATTTTAATTATTCAGTCTTGCCACAGTTATGTCCGGCAGAAAACATTTCAAATTGAAAAATACTAATCTCTGCACACTCAAAGGTTCAAGATGTTCTTCGTAAATCCTCCACTTTGACGGATGAGTCTTGCTTCGAGTTGTCGCAATCTTCCGTTACAAATCTGCCCTCCATCTCTGTTATCAGGACAGGAAGCCAGTCGTTCCCAGAGTTGTTCAGCAGCTGCAGCGAGAGTCAACTGGCCGAGTTCTTGGCCCGAGCGCGTCCCAACTGCTTACACAAGCCGCCCCTCTCTGTTCGGAGCGTAGACACGGGCCCCCGCTGCGGTAACGCCCTGCTGGACCCCGGGGAGGAGTGCGACTGCGGGACGGAGGAGGTAACAGCTGGTCTGGGGTTCAGAGACAGGAAAGAGATAATGTTTCATGTGGACTTACAAAGGAGAGAGAGAGAGAGATGAGATACATGTGCTTTTGATTTCGCAATGTTTTAACCTTTTGATTTCTTTTTCAGTAAAAACTAGTAGAAGTAAAAGATAGTGACCCAAATGATTACCTAAGAGAAAGTAAAAATGTACTCGAAGCACTCAAAGAAGTGCTGCTATTTGAGTATATGTTTTAGCTATTCTCCTGCTATCCCCCTTCACTAAGATGTAACTTTATGAGATATCTGGAGAATATTTTTTTTATCGTATTTACTTGTCTTCACTTATATTCCTCAAGTGCAATTTTGGCTCCTCTTCCCACCTCTCTAAGCTGGAGATTTCGCAACACTTTTGGGCCCACAGTCCTTATCGTTGAAACAAAAAACTTGGCAGCGATCTGTAGTTCTTGTACTGAGTTCAAGGTGAAACTAAACACGGCATGTTCTCGTTTTCTCAGGAATGTAAGAATTCTTGTTGTGATCCTACGACCTGCCGCCTGACGTTTGGATCCCAGTGCGCTCACGGACAGTGCTGTGAAAACTGCCAGGTACTGTCAGTTACACCTAGGGCTTTACTGTAGCCTGTAAAAAGGGTAGATACAGTTTATGCAGGGTTGAAAGACTGAGAACATATTTCTGAAGTGAGGCAAGGCAGTTTTATTCATAATGCACATTTCATACAGGAAACTTAAAGAAAAGCAATGTACAATATTGTCTGTAAGCCAGGAGCACGAGTGAAGTGCAGATCTCTTATCTCATATCTTGCAATAGTCAATAAACATGCTGTATGTTACACAATAGTAAAACGCACCTCACTGGTGTCAATTGCATCTTTCAAAAACTACATTTCTACAACATTACAGGATCAGTGCACATGTTTTTAATGTTATCTACCTTTTGGTGTTTTGCTAAATGTGTTTTTATGCCTTCACTGTACTGCTTTCTGATGCACCTTGGCCAGGTCATTATTGTAAATGAGAATTGGTTCTCAATGGACTTACCTGATAATATAAAGAATAATAAACAAAACAAAAAAACAATTGTGCCCAGACCAGAACTCAAAGAGATCTGCTTGTTCGTGGGTAAATGCAATTTAATTTTAATCCGCCAAATCATTTCACAGTAATATTATCTAAGTCTAGTGGTTCACAACAACTTGCCGGTATAATATGGTTTTATGACCATTTTCAGAGCGTTGCCAAAATGTACTGTTGATAAATTGTCTGCTTTATGCTCAAAGCTTAAATCAACAAAACTGTGAGGAAATACGGTACCATGTTATTATGTCAAACAGTGCAGGTTTAGAATCACAAGTAAAGGTGATAAAAGGAGAATTAGTGCGTTGGCTTAAAGCACTGAATTGCTTCACTTCACCCTTGGTATTAAATGTTAACCTACACCCCAAAATGATCCTGGTGCTAAAAGCCATTTGTCCTCATTGTCAGTGGACCTCATAGAGAAAGGTCATAACATACAGTAGACACTCCCTGGTTTTTAAATAGAGCCCGGTGAAGGTTGCAGTTAAAGAGCAGTAAAAGTGGTGCAGCTGCCAGTGAGCCATGTTTGATAATAACAGGAACCAGAGGGTGATGCCCTGATGGTTCTGTGTAACGCCACATCCTTCCTTAAAATGATAGCCTCAAGGACTGGGAAAGGTCTTCAAAATGCCATTAAAATACATATACAGTAAAGTTCAAGGGGGAAAAAATGATTTAATGAGGATTCAGATGCCATTCATATAAAGAGCAGTATTTTCAGGTGTTTGGAGATTCTAATAGAAGATACACAATATAAAACTATTCAGTGCATGCTTTTTAAATCTAATATGATTTCTTCACAGTTCAGATCGGCAGGGAGCATGTGCCGGAAGGCGTCCAGTGAGTGCGACCTGCCCGAGTACTGCACAGGGGCGTCCGAGGTGTGTCCCGATGACAGCTTTGTGATGAATGGAAAACCCTGCTATGACCAGACCCCGGGATTCTGCTACAACGGCCAATGCCCCACTCACCTGCAGCACTGTTGGAGGCTGTTCGGGAGAGGTACTTTTTGTTCATGTACTCATGTTTGTGATATTTTATCTTAATTAGACATTCCATGCACTCTTTATTTTAATTTATTTAACTTTATTTAAACATCTATTTACAGTATACTGATAAAGACACCTATAAGATAACTGCTAAGAGTCCATAACATCTAATGCATTTTTCTTTAAAGGTGCACTATGCAACTGTGTGCGTATTTGACCTTGTAGTGACCCAGCGGCTGTATGAGCGCCTTTCCTTTCCTCACAGTGGTCTCTATGATGCTCTAGGATCAATTGTTTAGAAGGTTTTCACAGCTGACGGACTCTCTCACCAGAAAACCTACAATACAACTGATCCTGGAGCGTTGTAGAGACCACCGTGATCAAAAGTAAAGCCGCCATTCTGACCACTCATACAGCTGCTCACTACAAGCTCAAATACACACAAATATCAACTTTTTTTTTCACATGAAAAGCTGCATACTGCGGCTTTAACCTACCTCTTAACCCGAGCACATTTTCTCCAATTTTAACAAAATCTAAACACTTCTCGACTGGAGTTTACAGCCAGTTTAACGCCTCATTTAACAGCTTAGACTGACTAAACTCTTGAAAAATAGATACAAAAATTAATCTCAATGAGTTCTATCCTGGATAATGAAGGTAAACAAAAAACAAAACTGATCGTAACTTTTTTGTCTAGTTGTTAACACATTTATGTCCCATTTTTGAAGCGTTGCACTTTTTTGTCTCTTTTTTGTCGTATTTTTCATCCTTGTTTTTGTCTCCATTTTGAGGCTTTTAGATTTGGGTATAGCCTAGTGGAGAAATGTGCTTGGTTCAGGTGGGGTTAAGGTTAAGGTCAAGAGGTGAAGTCAAAGTCAAGATAAAACATTATTGAAATTCGCTTGCACCATAATATTGTCATCAATGTCTCTTGCTACTCTCACACAGTGATTGCATGTTCCCTAATAATTAATTGGATATACTTTAAAAGAATCATTTAGCATTAAGGTTAAGGTTATGGTAAAGTTAAGGTACACTTTATTGATTCCTGTAGGGAAATCAGTTCTCTACATTTGACCCATCCTTCAATGCCGCTGGGGTAACCTGGAGGAGCGATGGGCAGCCGCAGTAAGCAGGCACCTGGGGACCAGATGTGGAGCCAGACTAATGGTCAGAATCACCTGGCTGAACCTATTGTTAGACAGGAGCAGACTCCAGTCCACACAGAAAGGTCCTGAGATCGAACCCGGGACCTTCTGGCTGAGCGCTAACCACTGCTCTATCGTACCACAGTATGGATGTGAAAGTTGCTGTGCATTTGAAAGCAAATCGTTGGATGTAGCGACTCCAGATGGAAAAAAAGTCGAATGAATTGATGAGACTTCTATTCTACTTGGGTGTCTGAAGGGGGTTTCACATCTTACAATTTGTACTGTCTAGCAAACACACAATCACTGTCTTTCAAATCCATGATACTAGGAATTAAATGAATAGGCTTTTTCACTGAGCAGGGAGTCGATTTTCCAAACAAGGCTGTGTTTTAGTCTATATTTAATATTTGTCCATATCAAAGACAAAAATATGATTTGTTTTTAGGTGCTAAAGTTGCGCATGATTCGTGCTTTGACCTGAACAGCCAGGGTCAGGAGGGAGCGAACTGTGGCACCACCGCAAAGGGACACACCCCTTGCGCACCGAAGTAAGGTTTATAAAAGCACCTTCTTTATTCTTGTCTGTGTTATTAAAAACGTTTCTTATTGTTCTCATCTTTTGCAGCAATCTGAAATGTGGATCTATATTTTGTGAAGACGGAGGCGACTCCATCACAGGGAAAAGGGCGGTGTTCACTGTGCGTTATATCATTAAATGCACCATCGCTGTGGATGACGACAAGTCCAGGAATATTGACATGGTCCAGAATGGTACCAAGTGTGGTACAAACAAGGTATAACACGGCTCTTATAAAAATGTCATTCAAAAGTGATACATATTAATTCACTGTGTTTGCTCAGGTTTGCTTGGACAACAAATGCCAGGATTTATCGGTGTATGGGACAGCGGATGAGTGCAACAAGAAATGTAGCAATCACGGGGTGAGAAAAACCTTTTGGACTCTTACTGTGTGAAACTAACTCATTTGCCTTTTTAGCCTTGATGAAATGTTATGTTTTTGTTTCATTTGTGCAACATGTGTGAGTAATATATCCTGCATATCCCTTTATAAGAGCTCAAAACACTTATCCCCACCTGCTGTTGTCATGAGATGATGCTCCTCTGTCTTTTAAAGTCCAGGCAGCTTCATCAGACCTGCTATGACTCCATTACAACACATTTCTTTCTGGACAATTATTATGTATATCCTTATTTAAACTGCCCACTCTATTTTCTCTTATTGGGCCGAAATGCTTTTACATTATGCTATCCACACATATTCAGTATAAATCATGATCGTGTTTGATTATATGAGCTTATCTGTTCTTGCAGGTGTGTAATCACAAAAAGGAGTGCCACTGTGACCCGGGCTGGGCTCCTCCGCACTGCAGTGTCCAATTTGCAGACTTACCTCAAGGTATTTTTAACTTTAACGACTTATGTGGGAATGTCTGTGTAATGCTGATGAATTGGATGGTTAAAATATGAAAGTGCCCTTTTAGTCATGTCTATGATATGGCAGCTTTCTCGGTGCAGTGCATCCAATAACCACAATAACAGGAGTCATCAGTGACCAATTGATTTCTTCTTCAGTTGCACTTCCCAGTCTGCTTGCATAGTATACGTCACCATTTTATATGTGTGTGTTTGCATTACGCAGTAAATACGATAAAGTAGAATCATACCTTTAGCTCCCAGCAGTTGAATGAATAAGCGATACAAGATACTATCCCACCCACTATTGACATTCACAATGACAGGAAAAATACGTGTCCCATTACTATTTCTTGGCTCACACTTCCTCAGACCATACTTTGCTGGGAACGGGACATCACACGCTTATATCTCCATAGATATGTTGCTGCTTTTAGCTGTACAGCGACATATAATGAATGTCCCGCAGTGTGGCTTCGTGTAAAAATCATGTATTCCAGAGATAATAGAAGAGCTACGTCCCTTTTACTTTCCCATTAAATACTCCTTTGTTTTTAACCTCTGGCCCTGAAGATGATTTTGAGAAACATTATTTCACAAATCAGAGAGTACTTTTAGCATTATTAGAGTTAAATGGGAGAAACAAAGGTAGAAATATGGTCAATACACTCAATGAGATCATATATTATGTACAACACTGGCATTTGAAAGAAGAGCACTGGAAAAAGAATAATCGTTTTAAGGAAGAGATGACATAAATCCACTTGAATTAAGAGATTAAATCTAATGTTTGAGGAGATTTGGTCTGGTCTTAGATGAGATAAAACCTCTAGTAGTAGTTATTCTCTTAATTCAAATAATTTTGTGTCATTTCAAGTCAAAAACAATTATTTGTCTGATTTCAAGTGGGTTTTATTCTGGTTCCATTGGCGCTAGCATTTGTATCTTGGATTAGTTCAAACCGACTCAAATTCAAGCAATTTTAAGTCATTTATCTCATGATGGTTGTGCTTTACTTTGGGCTAATAATCAGCGGCTTCGGCCCTCGGTCTATTTACAATAAAGAAAATCTGAGAAAACTTGCCGACCTGTTCTAGGGAATCCATACATTTATGTAGCGTTTTGATGCATAAATAGCACAGGTAGGGGCTATGTAGACTGAATGTGCACAAAGGCGTGTGTTATAATGGTCTCATTTCCTGTGTGTCTGTTCGTCCGTGCCCGCAGGTCAGATGGCTGTAATCGCCGGTGTGTGCACTGCTGTCCTCATCGTCTTGCTCATCTCTGCTCTGGTTGCTGGCCTCATCTGCTGCAAAAAAGACAGGCCCAACAGCTACATCTCTAAAAGGTACTGTACAGCAAACTGTGGTTACAATTACGTCAGTGGTGGCTTGACTTTGACTGAACATAATGTGGCGTCTCGCAGGAAAGTGCACTCAGCGCTGGAGAAGCAAAACCCCATGTTTGACAAACCCAGTGTCAAACCCAGACCTGAGATCAGCCAGCCCACGTTAATGGAGTCGACCGCGGCTCAAGTGTGCGCTCCTCTTTTTTCAGTGCCCCCGAGCAGACCCGCACCTCCGGTCAGTCACTGTGCAACGCTGTACTCTCAGGATACACGTAGCAACTGTGTGACACTCAACATTTTACTTTTGTTTGTCATGTGTTTCCAGCCTCCAAAGAAATCTCCTCCAGAGCATCCGACCTCTCACAGTGAGACGGTGAGTGTCCGACTTAACCAAACAAATACAACATGGCTTTTCAATAGTAAGTTAATAAAGTTCTTTATGTTCCACAGGCTAAACCCCTCGCCCCATCAAAGCCATTGCCTTCTGTTAGTAGAACAGAGGTGAGTGTTATAGTTTATGGTAATCTGACATTAGATATTTGCTGTAATGTCAGATTTACGTCATTTTTATGAAAATATTTGCCAACAAACTGCACTGTACTCCAGAAGAAGCATCTGGTTGTAGTTTAAGATGTCTCCAAAGTTTCAAGCTATGCCCCAGAAGATTTAACTTTGACCTTTTACTATACTATGATCTGGTGAAAAGACTTCCTGCAGAGACAAAGGAATAAAAAAACATACTTTTTGTTCCAGTTCAAAGCGAAGCCGAGTCCTCCTCCAGTTCCTCCTGGAAAACCTCGACCTCCAGTTGCCCAGAAGAAGCCTAAACAAGGTTTCGTATTAACGCGAGACCAACAGTGATACATTCTTCCAGTGGGAAAAGAACTCTTACCACCACTGCTGGTGCAGTTTGTGAATCTGCATTTATTTGTTAGGATCAAATTTTGTTTGCACTTTGTATGACGTAGAGCATAACATTGCTTGTTTCTATTTGTTTTTTTTAGTTCTTTGAATATTTATTAAGTAGTATTGCTGTGTTCAAAGCCAGTCTGTGCCTTCTCAAGGGTACTTTGTATGACAGTCTACTTGAAGAGTGTGAATGGTAAATAGCTGTGTGTTTGTTCGGTCTGTGTATGTTCCTGTTGTTTTTATCCCGCGGCGCCTGAGATAAGACCCGAGATGTGAGCCCTCGGGGGACTGTGCATTTTTTACTGCGAATCATTTTGTATATAATCAGTCACAGGGTCCAGACCTGGGAGGAGGTTTGTTACAGGGATCTTTAAAACCTCCTAACCCCCAGTGGAGCCTCAGTGATGGGTGCTAACTGCAGTTTGTTTGGGACGGTCCCGGCTCCAGTTGGTCATGTGTTACATATGACTGAATACATTCTCTGTTTAAAGGTTATTTTAAACCTAATGAAGCCCCATGAGAGGGCCTTTTGTCTCAACAAATAAAGTGCACTTTATTTACGACTCGTGCAGCGCTGGTCATGTTCTAGCTTTCACAGAGAAAACATGTTTCTGTTGAATATTGTGTAATCAACACTTGTGAACATTCGATCGGTTTCCTGTTGTGATTTTAGCCAGTTTCACTCAACAGTTCATCTGTATTTACAGATCTCCAATGAGAGTCTAAGGAAGTGAGTCAGACCCCTGCCCCTCATCTGGGTCCACTTAACTACAACATCTCCTTTTGAAATCCATTCATCTCTTAGTGGAACAACTTCATATGTGTACAAAGATTGAGAATATAGAGATGCAAAAAAATAATATAATAGTGCATTTGAATTAAATATAGTAGGACATCCTTTTACAGCTGGATGTGACTAAACCAAGGAGTTTTGTTTGCCCATAATGTCCTCTCTCTCTTGTTCATGGATATTAAAGTCTACACAAAAATAAACTTAGAATTAGAAAAGTCCCAGACAAGGAGGTCAAGACAAGTCCAGTGATACCGGACCCATAGTTACAGTATAAAGGAATGCAAACTAAAGCAATGGCCTTTCATTGTGCTGCCTTAATAGCCATAAGAATCCGTGCAAGTCTATCATCTACACATTATTACTGTGTACAAATCACAGTTGAAGCGAGACGCATCAATTCAAGAGTCTGTCAGGGAGAAAACTAGATGTTAATGAGATTGTAGATGAGGGAGTTGTGCATTTGAGGAATGAAGGAGTGGGCTTTCGTCTCACAGAGAGGCTGATTCATTGTGATTCACGGGGCCAAACAGCTTTCAATACAATGCAGTCAGTTTTATAGCTGGGCCTTGTCTCTGCTTGTTTAGTGGTTGCAGGGCACTTTCAACTTCAGCAATGATACGGGCTGACGACATCTGCCTTAAAAAGCACAAGGGGGTGTAAACAAGCCACAAAGACTTTCCAATATCCGCTGAAAACCAGCCGAATGTATGCTATAATTTCATCCATTGGGAATTTGCTATTTATACATGACTGCTTTGAGGCGTTTGACCTAGATTTGAAGGCAAACGTATACCATAAATAAGCATAAAAAAGGGGAGGAAAAGTCCTAACCAGAAGTGAGGAGACTACAGTGTACCCAAGAGTAGCTTTGCAGAGATTAGAAGCAAACTGTTTCCTTACTGTAGTTTAAAGGACACAAAGGTGAATAGAAAACGTTGAACCGTGGCAAGCGGGCTGTGAATCACATTGGATGACCTACACTCTGAGTAATGACCACAACAGTCTCCAAAATGTAATTGTTTCCAGATTTGGATTGGTCACACACAAGCGCCAACTTTACTGCAGCAGGAGTTTGGCTTAACAATAGTATAGTGGACTGCAAACGAAATGATGACGTAAAGATGTGAGTTATGATCCCTTGACATTTTATTTGCAACAGATTATATCAAAAGAAAAAACTATGTAACGACAACACATTTAACAGACTCCCCCTACTTGTAGAGACCACTGTACTACACTACTGTGTCTTGGTCCGACAACAATGATCTGGACAGGGCCTGTTTGACTGGCTTTCCTGCGGCAGGGCTGACAAAGTTGTCGCAAAGGGAAAATGGATCAGGAAACGTTGATCTGTGACAGGTCAAACTGGCTGAGACAGTTTTATCCACTAGACTGTCAGGAAGCTGAACTCTGACCTTCCATCTCTCTGCAGCCCCCTGTCTGATAATGTCACAAAGTTACAGCCACGTCACGTAACATTTCACACAATAAATAAAATAAAATACCAGCTCTTGACCAGCTGCTTCAGTGCACGGTGCCAGCACTGCCTCCTGCCACAGGATATATAAGCGATTAGTGAGAGCAGCGGAGAAGATCTGTGGAGCCCCTCTCCCCTCCATTACTCCACCCGTCTCACCTGCAAAGCCTTCAGAATCACCAGGGAGAAGACTGTGCAATCCACGGCCCAGGTCCACTCGACTGAAGACTGGTTTTATCTACCAGGCTGTCAGGAAGTTTAACTCCCTCCCTTTGCTTCCGCCCAACACCAAGGGTTTGAGAGAACTTCCAATTTTGACTCATATCAATTAATTGACTTTTTTTTTTCATCTTTGATGTTTTGTATTGCAGCAGTAGATAAATGTTACGCAATGCACCTTTAAATGGTACATATTTTTCAACCTACATTAAGCCCTTTTCATTGTGTCAAAGTTAGAGAGTAACCTGATTTCGATTATACTCGGAAAATTAGAATATCGTTCAAAATGTGAAACTAATACATGATATAGACTCATTACATGCAATGTGACATATGGTAAGCCTTTATTTGTTATAAGCTTATCCATAATTATCAAAAATGATAACAAATAAAGGCTATACATATCTCACTTTGCATAATGAGTCTATCATGTTACTTTCACAGTTTAAGTTGAATTACAGAAATGAATACACTTTTTAACAATAGTCTTATTTTCCGAGTTTCACCTGTATGTGTTTTACATGTGGTAGAAATGACTGCAAACTGAAATGAATTAAAAATAGGAGGGGGCCCTCAAAAAGCTACAGATGCCAAAATGATCAACTGCCTCCCTGAATACTTTTCTTCTATCATTATTCAAGTAAATGTAGTGACATTAAGTCCAGACACACATGCACTGCAAACATTTTGCAGCCAGAGCAAGAAATTGACATTGGTCTCACTTCAAATGTGTTGCAGCATCAATTTAAGACAACTTTGTAACATCCCACATGACAAAAATGACTCAATGACTCACAGAGAAAAGTAGAACACCTCTGCTGTAACGCAGCACCGAGAAAACCAACAATCTCACGGTCATGCCAAATTAACTTTATTGTAATACCAAGCAAACATTGGATCTTTACACAATGAACATTTCCACAAATAAAACCCCAAACAGATGGAAACAAACTGTTGAACGAGAATTAAATACAAAATATAGATTGTTGTTCATTGCACTTTAACTTCATAAAAACAACCCACAAGGTCAAATTCAGTGGCTCATGGTAACCCTTTGTCAGGCATCGACTCGGTAATTCCCCCGCACTATAGGCATCACCGCACCAATTCATTGCCTCAGGAATTGACAATTCATGGTAAGAGACCCATGTGCTGTACACGGCTACATAAACAAACCATTTACACAAGTAAAATGCACATAAGACAAGGAAACCCTGTGTGACGTTAGAAAGATGGGAGTATAGACAGCATTTAACATAATGGCCAGCCACTTTTGTCACATAAATCCCAACAACCACTTCTGCCTAAGAATAACACTAGGTTTTAAAAATCGACATTTACATAATAATCCTAACACCCAGGAAGTGTAAAAATATCAATGGGAACAGTTTTTTTGTCTTGTAAATCCACACTTGTTACACAGCTGGATCTCTTTACACAAGATACAAGAGACGTTATCAAAGTGCTGCTTGCTTGATTGCAATTTCCTCTGAATCTCCACCCAACCCACCAACTTCCTCTGCTCACGCCGTGTGTAGTTATGCCCAAAATGATTCATACCCTGGAACTGGACACACTATTGTCGCTGTAAAAAAAAAATAGTTCGGGAACAGGCCAGACTAAAAATTGTTTTAAAAATCTAACATTTAAATAGGGATTTCTGCTGACTGATGAAAATGGGTGTTTTTTCTTGTGGTAAGACTGAAATAAATTGAATTGCTACATGTTTATACAGAATATTATTACTCTGCCTTTTGACACTGCAGTAATTTCGGGGGGCTGGTGTTTATTCATTTTGGGCCTAACCATTTGTCCTGCACTGACCCCATCCTCAGGTCTCTGTTGTATCCACTTCCACTCGTGCTACAGGTGGCTCAATGTTGCAACAGCAGTAAAACAGTAAATCTACTTAATCCATACCATGACGCAGGATTAGAACTGTGCACAAAAGGAAAAACAGTCCGTACACACTGTGAAAACTGCTTAATTTACAAAGATTCAGTGTTTTCTCCTGTAAAAACAGTTTTCAGATCCAACGATGCGCCGTTAGAAGGTCTTGTAGCTTTGGCTCTTTAGGTTTGAGACGAAAAGCCGAGTTGAGTCCGATTGTTCAAAGACACGCCGTTCGCTGAGTCGACAGCTTTAGTCCGTAGTGTTACTTGGAGCGCAGGGTGGGACACGTGCGCCCAAGGGTCTCTTATGCATTTCGCTTTTTTAATTTCGTCGATAATGTTTCATATTTTGTCCAGCTCCAGTCTTGGTCCTTGAAAGAGAAATATCACGGTTACAAGAACAGTAGATTAAAAAAAACAATCTTACTAATCCTAATTATTAGATATCAAGAAATCAAGGCTTTACAGCAGGGGTGTCCAAACTTTTTACTGAGGGCCACATAAATATACAAACAACTGGGCCGCACTCAGTAGAGGTCAGATATATAACTTCACCTCTATTGTATTAAAGTTAGCACAAAAAAAAAATACAAAGAACTCAACATTTTTAGAATTTGCAGCGGACCAATAAAAAGTGGGCCGCAGTTGGCCCGCGGGCCGTAGTTTGGAGAAGCTTTAGAGAAAGGCTGAACGCTTTTGGAATAATGAAAGATCAAAGAGTAATTTTTAGCCACAATCAAAACAAATACAACTTCCTCGGCCTCAGGGGAGCTGAGAAACATCACGGTGAAAATCGGTCACAAGTTTGTACACTTCCGAGGCTCGGACCTTATTTTACGAATTTTATGTTGCAGATTTTTGCTTTCAGGACCATAGGACAGAGACTTACTGTTTCTACCCATAATAAAGCAGCCCCTATTCTCACAGTTCATACACAGAGACATAAGAGACATTTTAAAAAACGGTTAATTAAAATCCACAAAAATTTGCATTGGTTTTGGTCAAACACAGATTAAAAGCTAAGCAAACACAAGAATCTAGGGCTGCAACTAACGATTCTTTTGTAATCGATTCATCTATTGATTATTTTTTTACGATTTTTATCACCTTATAGCTTAAGTGGCGCTGTTTGAGGATGTGTTGATGGAGTAAACTAAAGGGAAATGTTTTTTGAAGGCTCTATTAATGAAAATTTACAATGTACACAACACTACAGACCCTAAATATAAAATCAAAGTAGGTTTTCATCAAAAATACTACATTTTTTATGCCATTTTTGCTCCATTTTAGTCTGTGTGAACCAGAAAACCAGAAATTCGACGACTAATCGATTATTTTTAGTAATCGATTAATCAATTAATCGTTTCAGCCCTACAAGAATCACATACTGCAGATCATGTTTTTAAGTCTAAACTGCAGTGTGAGCAGGTTTCACACATAATAAGACCCTTTGAGGCTAAATAGCTGTTTGGAGAGGTAATATATTGCCTATAAAACTGAAGACTTTGCCATGTTTGCCTATTCAAAGGCTTTTGTGTGATTGGGATTTATCTTACAGCATTTACATTTGAAACAAGAATTCTATGGTGGATCTAACATTTTCCGTGACAGAGACTCACCACCATACTCTTGGCCTGTTCGTCAGCTGCTTCCTGCATCAGGCTGGTCAGCTGACTGAGGTACTTCTGATTCTCTTGGAGCAGGCGTGGGGCAGCGTCGCTAAGGGCAACAAACACAACTAAGTAGGAGCCAAGTTTGAAATAATAGGGTTAAACAATATGTATCGCCAAGTTATTGTTACTACAGTATTACGTGAGGCATTTGTATTTTTCTACTGCTGAACATGGTGACTATCCCACAGGCAAAGAGTGGTTGTACCTGTCATTTGGGCCGGGCAAAGAGGTGAGGGGGTGCGGGGAGCTGACTGGTTGTGCCGACTGTGACCACTGGGACGCCTGCAGCAGGTTGGACGACTCGGGACTCACTGCTATCGAGTTTCTGGACGAGTTCTGAGCCTGAAGGAGAAAGTCAACACCAGTCCATGAAGCATTTATGCACACTTCAATTTACATGTCTGAGGCAAGTAATGGGTCATTAACATGTCAAGCCACAGAAAGATTTTTTTTATTTATTTTTTCTTTCTAGAAAGGGCAAATTACAGAATGTATAATGGAAATACAAAGTTTGTCTGAACACTTACACATGCAATCTTCAACAAATGCCAGAACTCTCTTTGTCTCTTGATCTGCATCTGCATCACTGTAGTGTCGGCTTCTTTGATGTTTTCCAAAGTTTTCTCGATCCGTGGAAATAAGTCAATGATCTTCTGTTTGCTGATGAGGATCTTACTGTACAGGGCACAGACACACACCATTAAGACTCATTGTAGAGTTTGTCCCATTGTGCAACAGCTGCTCTGAGGCTGTACCTGAGGTGTGTGTACAGGTCTTTCAAGACCTTGTCCTGGTTCTGAACCGTCTGAATAATGGCCTTCACCATCTCAGAGCTGTCCGAGCTCACATCTGACTCAGGGACTAAGAATCCAAAAACAGTCTGGTTTGCATTTTGACACTTTTCACATTTTATATGAACATGTAGATTAGAAAAGGCTTTACTTTTGCATTTCATCTTCAGTTGTTTATAAAGCTCAATTGCCTTTTCTTCCCTGAAAAGAAATGCATGCACATTTTTACTAAGAGTGATATGAAACTCTTGCTCATTGCAGAGCTCTGCCTAGACCAACATAATGATATAGATAATGTTGCGTGAATGACTGAGCTGTCAGTGCAGACTCTCATAGCCCTGTGTAACAGACCCTGCAGACTCATTCACAAACCACTTACAGCTGCTCGATCTTGTCGCCTTGGCGACGAGCATAGGGACTTCTCTGTAGTTCCACTATTTCTGAGTGAAGAGCCATAATCTCATCGTCCAAATGGCCCACTTCTGCCACCTGCAGGACACATCGTGAAACACAATGAACACATTTGAATGCATTTATGAGTAAAGCTATACATTTGAAGATGCATTATGCAATTTGTTATGCGGGGGAAAAAAACTATTATATTTGGGCCTAATTGATGGCTGCATGAGCGGTAAACAAAGCATCTTTACTTTCCATCACTGTGGCCTCTACAACTCTCCAGGATCAATTGTTTTGTAGGTTTGTCTGGTGAGAGGGTCTGTCAGATCAAAATCTACCAGAAACTCAAAAACAATTGAACCTGGAGCACCATAGAGGACACTGATGGAAAATAAAGGAGCAATGCTAACCACTCATTGCAAAAATATGTTTTTTTCCCCCCACAAAAAAAGCATAATGCACCTTGTATATATATTTTACCTGTGCAAAAGCAGCTGCTCTTTCTTCATTTTCTTGCCAAGCCTTCAGCATCTTTTCAGAGGCTGCAAGAAAAAGAGAGATCAGCTTCATATTATATTATAATGCTCGTCATTTAAGGCAGTCAACACTTACATATGCCGTAGTGCATCTGATCACTGTACTTTTCCAGATCGTACTGAATACTACTTTTGAAAAAGTCCAGTTTGGCTTTCAGTTGCTGAGAAAAGCCAAACATGCTGTTCTTACACCGGGTCAGGTTGGTGTTGTATCTCAACAGACTTAACCTGAAGGACACATAACATTTATAAAAAATTTAAAGTATGATCATTTTTGTTGGTAGAGACTGACTTACATGGCAGCCCTTTGTCCTTGGAAAAGTCTACTGTAGTCCTCCTTCAGACCACAGATGTAACTAACTGCCTGTCCCCAAATCCTCTTTAGCACCACCAAGGTGACTTGTGTTTTGGGTTCTTGTACTGCAAATACACGTAAAACATAACATAAATATATATTCTCTTTATATTTATTTATATGTATATTTAGCACTAGACATTTATAAAACTCAAACTCACCAATAGTGTTGACTTTTTCAGGCAGAGGTCTGGCAATCAAGGGCCCAGTGTACTTGGTCATGCTTTTGTCAAACAAATAAACAATGTAGCTATCCCAGCCTCTCTGCACGGAAGATACAACAATCATGCAACACTTGTAAATTAAAAGATAATTTCACAGTGAGACTGCATGTAATATCGGCCATCTCTCACCACTCCGTCTAAGACACACTGTGCGGCTGGTTTCCGTGGGTCCAGCGACACTCCGGTCTCCTGTAGCAGCTCTTGGTTCACAACTTCGATCTTAGTCTCAGCCTCGATGCGTTTCTGCAAACTGTACAGCGTTTCGTCTGGAGTCAACTGAAACGAATGGACCTGCGCCGTCAACATGTTCAGAATGTGGACCACCTAAAGACACAGAGGAGTGGACAGAGGAACAGCTTCAGCCACAAGGCTTTCAGGAAGTTACAACAATTTCCACTGTATAAACTTTCCATGTGGTAGAATAAAGTTCACTGATCTGAACTACTGTCAAAATGTAATTGAAAACATAGCACAAATACAGAATGAAACCAACAGACCAGAGACTCAAGAAAAGAACTCCACACATTTTTTCTTTTATCATCATAGCACCTGACAACTGACACTTTTACAGTGCTTTTCTATACTTCCACTTTGCACTCCAAGCACTTTACATCAAGGAACCGTGTATGTAAACACTCGAAACAAAGCAAAGGCACAATGACAATCTGCAACAACAGAAGCAGGACTCGAAGCGCTGCTCTGCTCTACCCTCTGCCCTACAAGGTGGTTTTGCAAGTGTATTTAAGTGTGATAACACAGGAAATTACAAGTAACAGAGTAGTCACAAAGTTCTATCCAATCAGTATAGAAGGGCTTTTGCTTACCTTCATACTGAGAATCTGATCCAAGACTTCGAAACACTGTGGTTTTTTATTATCAGTGTCGACTTTGCCTCCTCTCTGAACAGGATCCCACTTCAACATGAGCTGAAGTAACGCCTCCATTGGCTCCAACATAGGCCTAAAAAAGAAACAACAATCCATAAATTGAAAGCAAGAAAAATGCTAGAAGGAACACAAGTTGTTAAAAATATTTTCTTACCTGCTGAGATTATTTGGGTAAGCCAGCTGCTTGGAAAACTTCACCTCTCCATTCGGTTCCTCGACAGCCATGATATCTTTGGGACCTTTATTTCGCACTCTGCTTGCCCTGAAAATGGAAAGAAATTCAGTCAGTCTGTTAATGAAAAGCAAACACTTCAACTAAAGAAAGAGATCCAAGCTTCTCACCATTGCACAGGTTGCAAATTGTGAAAAAATGGACGAAAACCACAGCTACATTCAAAAATCATTGTACCAAAACTCCAGTAGTCCACAGTAACAGTGTATGGCTTATTCTCAAAAAGTTCGGGTGCCTAGAAAACACGAGCATTGTTCAGAATTGTTAAAAACACTTAATAATGTAAATAAAGTCATCAGTTGCTTACCAGATACTGTAGAGTGCCTACAAAAGATGTACAAAGACTGCCCTGGTCCAAGTCCTTTGCATAGCCCAGGTCAATGATTTTGTGAACCAGCTAAACGAAGACAGAATCATGGTGTGAAAACATTCAGACACAAAAACATGTAATTTGAGTTTTACCTTCCCGTTAATGTCCTGTAGTACTATGTTTTCAGGTTTAAGGTCTCTGTGGATTATCTTGTTTTCATGGAGATAGTGGATGCCAGCCCCTAAAGCAATGAAGTCACGTCACTAAATGGTCTCGAAAGGTAATGCGAACAGATTGAATGTACTGCTACTACATGAAAGTCATACCAACATCGCTGAGTAACGAAAGCACTTCACTTTCTTTTAAACCGCAGCAGTTTTCAGGTTTGCTCAGCACCTAGAGGGCAAGAAAGTGCCACACACCCAGTTTACAAAAAAAAAAACCGCAAGTGTATGAGGTAACTTTTTTTTTTTTTACACAATGCTTCCCCTTACAGTAAGTCTGCACAGTGCAACTATAGTAATAACCTTGAGACAAACATGTAACAAATAAAGCATATTTGCATTGAGAAATCACCTTTCTTAGGTCTCCTTTCGAGCAGTACTCCATGGCCAGCAGTGGAAGATCATTTAAGGCTATAATGGTTATTTCTTCTGGGACGTCCCTGGCCGTCACAACATTTATGTGATTCAACCTGAGAGAAAACAATAGAGAGAGATGCCAAAAGATAAGCCTGTATATCATCCTGTGTTGTCGGTATGAGTCATAAACAGTATGTAACACACATTATGAAGTCTTACATCCGACTGAGACATTTTTCAGAAATACGGGCTAAAACAAGACAACTGTAAAGGTTCAGTTTTACAGCACAATTTGCCTTATTTACTTAGTTTAATTAATGTAAGCCTCGTCTTGTCTTGGTCCTGAATGAGCCTTTTTGAAGATTTGTTTTGACACAACTTGGCAAAAAGTAATCATACTGTTAAAAATATTGCAATGTCATTATCGTGACAATTGAATATGGTCATTTCTCTCATATCGTGCAGTCCTAGTTACACATTATATGAAGATACCAGGGAGTAGAAACAGAATACCAACTTTTTCATGATCTGTATTTCTCTTTTCCATCTGTCACCGTTCCGCGGCGATAAATCTAGACGACACAATTTGACAGCTAGTTTTTCATTTGTAACCTGTGAACCAGGAAGAAAGAAATTTGGTAAGAATGACACACACCCATATAAATCACATATTTGCAACTAGAGGCCATTTCCTTCATGCACTCTGTATATTCAATAATGACAATGTAACAGGAGACACAGCATACCGGTTTACAGATAGCAACTCTTATTCATAATAAATCAGCTTGACACTTACAGCATGCTGGTAGAGGTATACATGGGCAAAACCACCCATGCCAAGCCTTTCTTTGAGCTCCCAGTCCCCGCAGTACTGGTTTTGCCTAAAGGGAGGTTTCTCCATTGTTCAGACGCAAGCTAAAAAACAAAATGCAAAAAGATTGGGGGTAAAGAACAGACGACGAAATGTGATCATAACACACACAGGCTTTCACTTTCGCATTCCACGAGCAGCATGTATTCCAACAGAAGAATGGCTAAATCCTGACCTCTATGACAAACTGGAAGCTGAAAAGGTAATTTAGCAGAATAGATCACAAATAGGCCCATTTTATTTGGTTAAAGCTGGCACGTCGTAAAAATACACCTTGAGCTTTTTCCTTTTTTTGTCTTTACGTCTATGAGTGTGTGTGTGTGTGTGTGTGTGACCCAGGAAATAGACAGCTCCCGCCACTAGCTTTGTTGTAGCAGAAACACTAATGCCCTGTTGTTTTGGTCAGGTTTGACGGAAAATGCCACGGATCGGACTGGTTTTGAGACTCACGCCGTGTCGCTACGCAGATGTCATGAGCCGTGGTCCGCGGAGGTCCGTCGGTGATCGGTGTGTGGTGGATGGTTGTGTCGGTCCTGTGTTGTTTTCAGGTCAATGCAGCACCGTCAGATGTGTACTTCCGGTGTGACGTCATCACGGCCGTAAAAGAAAGCTCGATTTTTTTTGTCCAATTTGTTTTTTTTATTAACGAACATTTTTTGTAATCTGTGAATTTTGCTTTGTTTTGATGTAAAGGAATGGAAAAAATAGACAATAACAAAAGTTTACATTTTTATTTTTGTTTTCGATTAAAAGTTCCTTGAATGTATGCTAGGCCATTTAGCTGTTTGTCATTCTAAAATTGTATTGTGCAATGTTAATAAAACTGATTTATACATGTTATAGCTTTAAAAATTTAAATATTGAATGTTGAAGCAGGGATATATCAAACTAACAATTGTTATGCAAATTAGCAATTGAACTGTGCTGTTCAACATCACACAGTGTGAATTGTTATAGTAATTTACAGTTGCTTATAATGTGTAATTTCCCTAGTTACAGTAGTCTTTCGATGAGTTTCATTGTGATGTAAAATCAACATAATATTCTGTCTTTTCAATGGTGACACATTCTAGAATTGGTTTTCAGAACAGAGAAAATGTGTGCCTGGAATACATCTGTACACAATAGTAGGACAGAATAGCTGTGCTAGAAAAACCTTTCAAATATTTTTATTTTCAGCATCTCTGCCTCCGCAAACTTGAGGCTCACATACAACATTTCCTTGGTGAGTTTAAAACAAGGCAGTGACACATGTAGCTCGCCGTATGTATAGCATCAAATGAACATTGTCATTTAAACACTGAGATGGAGTCAGATCTCTATATGAACAAAAGATTTGTTTTTAAAACACAACAGCATACAACAGCTCAAAACACAGTTGGTTGCTCCGTTCACATTGACAAAAAGAAGACCATGAGCTCACGTTGAACCTTCAATATGAGTAACCCTTCATTTGAATACTCTTAATATAAATAAAAGCAGTCCTTAATAATCTCATGCTTTATTTACATGTCACATTCAAAGATGAAGACTGGCACAGGAGAACCAAAACTTCAACAGAAACATTAAAGATGCTTCCATGTCAACGAGGTGAGTGCAATGGTGAGATGACGACAGAAAATATTAAAAACTGCTCTTGAAGCATACAATTCTGGATTTTAAGTTCAATTCAACCTGATGCCTGACGCACAATGGGGGATAAAAGGAAAGATATTCCCTTAGTACAGTTTATACACTGGGTTCAGGGAGTTATCATACTCCTCTATTTATTCTTATTTTATGTTGAGATCTGATACTGAAATTGTTCAAATTATGCATTTATGTAGCTTTCTGTATCATTTATCTTTTACCTTAAATGTTAGCTTAAATGTTCAAGGATATGTTTTATTATAGTATAACTGTACTAGATAAAATAATTAAAAGAGGTCTGATAACTTGCTGAACTGACAGTGTTGAAGTTATCAACACATTGTTATTTGGGGTGGATCCGTTTCATAAACACTTTTACTTTAATTTGTGAATGTGTACATTAAATATTCTACTAATTTGTGAGCAGATTGTTAGACATTGAACCATAAAGGGCACTTGACATAATGTACCTCTGACAGTTTGGCCTCATCATAATAACATTACCATATAAGCATCAGTGACATTTTATATGTTTACAATTCAACAATTTAGACAGACTACTCATAATGGCAATAAGGACAATATGAGACTAAAGTGCACAATAACATAAATAATATAACATAATTTGACATAAAATGGTAATTGAAAATCACAGTAGTCTATAATGGAGCATGTTTCTATTTAAGATCTGTGTTGTTTGGATACACAAATGGTCGTATAAATAAAACACTCTGACATGAGACTGCGCCACAGCGGACAGACACTCATGAAGCTTCATGTACATTGGTCTGATCTTATAGCCCTGCGGATCATGAGGGGGTGAGATGCCATGCATATTCACTGCAAGTGCAGCAGGAGTGATTATGGCTGAGTTACAATACAACTGAATGTCAACAGCGCTCCCTGCTGGTAATGTACTGGCACTGCAGCTGCTTCGTGTGTCATTTTCAAAGCCTGAGTTAAAAAATGGCTATAGTTCAATAAAGAAACCGCTATGAGGTGTGAATGGCTACCAATATTAACCCTAACCACATACTTTGTTCCTTTGTCCAACACAATTGTCCATTATGTTTTATTAGATAAGTCATGCCATTGTTTTTTTTTTCTTCTACCAAGCACCTTAGGAGTAGCCTATTCCCCGCACTAGTCAAAGTCCTAAAGTAGACATATAGATGTTTCTATTACGAGGCTGTTCACAAACATTATTTGAAGTTACTAATCTCAGATACATTGGCATTGTTATAATACTCATATTGTGCTGTTGCTGTGTTACCTTCCAAAAAATCTAACAAAAATATGACTATTGTTTAGTGCTTCTGAGACTCTGAGTACGAGTTGTACCTAAATATTTTCCACAATATTGTGTTGACTATATTGTAAATATATACTGTTATATATCCTACAATATACGTACTGTACGCATACAGCAGACGGTGCATTATATACAAACATATCCCAGATGTTTACAAATAATATAACACATTTCCTTTTATATTGTCAATATCATATCTCAACACATGACGCACACAGGAGGAGGAGGTTCAACAATAATAAATAACAGTAAAAAATCAGAAACATTCAGGGTCTGCGCGGTGAGTGTTGCAAAGGTCATCACACACAGGGGTTATGGCACCAACATGAAGAAAAAAAGACTCAGTGATTTCAGAATAAAACATTTTTGCTGCGTACAGTGTTCGCCCTCAAAGACGTAAAAGCCCTAAAAGTTGCGGAGCTGGATGCAGGCATGCGAATCACTGGATAAAACAACATTCGGCCAAGAAGAAGTAGAAAGAGAACAGAAGCACACCACAGGACACAAGCTAAAGCAACTGGTAGAAGATTGTCTTTCAAGTAGAGCAGAACTGGAGCCTGTCGAGCCGAGATGTCTTAAGCACTAAGTAACACTGTGACACTAACTGTCCATCAGGCCCTCAACACGTCACTGTAACAAAGTCCTCACCAACATCTGTCTTCTTCAGTGAAACAGGTGAAATGCAGAAATGTCCCACTGGTTTGTGGAATGTGAACACACCGTGAGGATGTGCAGCTGGAATGTCATGGCTCCAGTAAAACACATCTAAACTCTAATACAGCACAAATTAGAGCAGTGGTGGCAATTCAAACAATCAGTTGTCTAAAATCTAATGATTTTCTTGTGTAAACATGTTTGGTCCCAGAACTGACTGAAAGATCAAGAAAATGTGAGAGAACTTGGCAACACCGATGAGACAGATTGGCTGAAGAAAAGGAAAGATGCTTGATGTAGTTCCCTGTTGGTGCCTGGTCCAGTCTGTAAGCACCTTGATCCAGCACAAAGACTGAAGCAGGTTTCTGCAGATCTGAAGTTCCTCTTCTGCTCCTCTGTCTGTGCCTCAGTAGGCAGCTTCTGTCCGTCTCCTCTTCCGAGGAGAGAGAGCCGGGTAGGCCATCAGTGTGAAGGGACAGTAGACCCACCTGGCGCTTTTTCAAGCAGAGCTAAGAGCCTTTCAGGTTTAAATGAAGCCTGTGCAGAGGACGGCCTGCCACACCAGTGCCGCTCCGTACTGGGCCCTGCCCCTCACTTCTTCACGGCCTGTCGATAGCTGTGTCTCTGGGCCTCCTGGCGCGGCTTGGTGCTGCAGCAGGAGGCCTTGCTGCTGTTTGGACCGTCCTTGGTGCTGCTGGCCTGAGAGGCCAGACTGCTGTCCTGCAGTGTGGGGCTGGACTGCGCCCTCTGCAGGCCGTTCTCCTCCAGGATCAGAGACTCAAACACAGACAAGTCCTCCTCCCCAGAGCGAACTTTGGCTCTCAGCAGCATGATGTAGGTTCCATATCGGGTTTTCTGTAGTGCATACATTCAGAACATTTCTTAAACATGATCAAACAGAAATGCGTTCATAAACAAATGGAACATGAGCTCACCTCAAACTCCAGATATTCATCTCTTTGGCGATACTCGTCAAGCTCCCGACCTTTGACCTTTCGATCAGGTGGGTAGGAGCGAAGCTCGGCCAGTTCAGTGGAGACGGCACGAAATCTGGCCTCATGGGAACGGACCTGCTCCTCCTGCATCAGAGAACAGCAGCTGCAGTTAATGTGTGTGTCAAAACCACCATTGTAACTGGTCTCAACTTATAAATAGTGCTTTAACCTGAAGCGCTTTACATCAGGAACCACTCACCCATTCACACTCTCATTCACCAATGTGTGCAATGACTGGAGGCAAGGCGGGTAAAGAGTCTTGCCCAAGGACACGACAGTGTGCACCTGCAAGACCTGGGATTCAAACCCCCGACCTTCTGATCATGAGACAACCCGCTCTACCATCTGAATATTCTTGACATAGATGCCAGTTTCTAAACAAATGCAGCTTCTTCAAAGACTAGGTCAGTGACTGTGTCTCACAAGATCCAACAGTGAATGGGCACACATTACACAGTGCATAAGTGTTTGAAATCTCTCCACATTCACAAGACAATCACAGCCAAATTATGGTCCAATCAAACAATAGAGAAATTAAAATATCTATTGTTGAATGAATAAGACTTTGGGTTCATTGGATTGGACTGTAATGTTTGATATAGATGAGTCCCTACGGGGATTCATAAAGTATAACTTAACTTCACTTATGTGTGATTTGTTAGGACATTCCGTTATCCCTAGAAAATACAGTATTAATTATTCAAAATAATGTGTGTTTTGAACTCAGTGGCATTTCAAACTTTACAATTACAGGGGTAATAAAATATGCAAAAGCTATAGCACAGATGCCAATAGTTACATATGGCAGAGGTGTTGTGCGCAGTGCTTTGTTATGAATATTTAATTCTAAGAACTCTTTGATGAAGCACGTGTCAGCCTTGAGCTGAAGTCGTTGTGCTGCATAGATCAATTCGCAGTGCTTACTTCATGGACATATTACTGTGGTCCACAGCTGAAACAGAGCAGCACTAACCTCGGACAGTTTGGACATGGTCCCGGGCAGCAGCGGGCGGCTGAACTTCTTCTGGGAGCCGATGGCCGCAGGGAACGGAGGAGACGAGAACATGGCCGCCACCGTGTTGATCCGAGTGATCCAGGACTGCATCTGCTCTGCGTTTCTGCACACGCCCACACACCCAGCACAAAACAAGTTAACAAACAAACCCTCTTATCAGTTAGCTGCATGTGGCCATTGCATACATCAGCCTCTACATCAAAGGGATGATTATCAGAGAGCAGCCTTACTTGTGAAAAAAGAATTAGAGGAGAAAAGGGCCTGTTTTACGCTAACAGAGCCATTAGAGGTCTATGAGAAATGTCAGTGCAAACCAAGCAGTCTTGGTTCAATCCCAAGAGAGGAGAGAGAGAGGAGAAAGAGAGAGAGGTGCGGGCAGAGGAGAGGGCCACAGTATGTGGGACAAATGCAAGCTGCAACTAGAGCAGAGAGTGTCCTCCTGAGGCCAGAACATGTGTCCACTTCTGCCATTGCACTGATGCTGATACATATATATCCATAGATATATCCATTACATACAGGCATTTACCAAACACATGTATTATGTTTATGTTTATTTACTCGGGACCTTCCTGAGGTCTGCCTATGACAGGAGCAGGCACAGTTTGTGTTACATGATCATGCTCTCACAGACTGGGCCTAAGGACAAACTCTCTGCTTGAGCAGTCACCTTGCAGTGTCACTTTGGGACAAGGGTTCATCTCTGCTTCATGTGATAATGGATTTTTTTCCCCGATCTACTTTTCACAGTCTGCTGCAGCCGAGGACACAAATGTCAGACCACTTTATTTATTTTTTAGCCTGGGTAGCCATAATTGTGAATATATAATTTAAGTGTTGGTTCACTCACGGCGCTTGGAAGAGATAGACCCTCCAGTCTGCGGTGCGGAGGTAGAACACATTGGGCCTTTTGCTGTAGTCTGATGCTTTCATGGCCAAAGAGTGATGGATGGACACTGCATTTTTAAGGTCATCATCAGAGAGCTGCTTATCAGGCCTGTACTCCCCCTAAAACACACAAAAAAAAACAGGATGACACAACATTTTTTCTTATTATTTTGTAACACGGCAAAGTTTGATGGGTCATTTAATGTGTTTTTCATCAAGCAACAAAAATAATTACAACAGAACACTGATGCATTCGCTCCACTTTTGCGTAGTAATCATTTCACATATCTAAACATTTTTGCCAGATCTCTTTGAAACGTGTCACAGAAAATGTGTCATGGCTGATTTATTTTACAATATATGTCACAGAAGCAGTGGTTTTGAAATGTAATATTGCACACTTACTTTTTGTAGGTAGAGAATGAGCCCTTTTAAGATGGCATAGAAAGTCTTCCAGCCCCTTTTTCCACGTGGAGCTGTCAACAAACAAACGATTATCAAAAGTGGCCTTCATATCAGAATGGCAGCTGGCTGTGATAGCTGGGTTTCTAATGTTTTGTCATTAATTATTCATTACATAGTGTAATATTATATACCTTGTCATGAAAAAGTTATGTTATATGTACAAATACTAGCTCCTGCCCCATCTGACAGCACAAAATTAAAGCTACAGCTCGTACTTCTCTTTCCGTCCGAATCGGCATGCACTTTGCGGACCAGGAAGCCGTTCTTGTACAGCAGCGCTCCAGTGGGCTGTGTCTCATCCGACAGGAGCTTCCCATCACTGTCAACCCGCCGCACAGGCCTGGAGGCGTCCGGCTCACACAGAGTGTCCCCGAGCTCCGAGAACGACTTGCGCAGCTCCTCCTCGTCGCTATGGAGACAAAAGCACACGATTCGGTCGGGGAGATTAGCACCTATGTGTCACTTCTTGTTAGCGACGCACCAAGCACATCGCCACCATCATCCCTCATCGTCTCCATTTGCTTGCACTCAGTGGTCTACAACAACGGACTTCACACCGGCACCACAACTTCATACAGTACAGGGCGCATGAGTAATACCAGAAGGATGGACATACTTAAGGGGACTATACAGGGCAATGTTAGCAGAAAATAAGACATTGAGAACAGATGCAAGTATGCGTATGTCCATATAGATATACATGAATGACATGTAACATTTTTGGTAAAAAGTTCAAGACAAAGGTTCCATAAGTTGGCATCTGTACTGGGCTGTTTTAGTGTTGCATCAGTGGCTAAATGATCTCTTAGCAGCAGGCTGAATCCAGTAAAGGGCCGTACCTTGTTAGAGTTTACCATCCATCTTTATTCTAAAAAAGCTACTCGCAAGCTAAGCTACCCGTAGCCTCTATTGTCCATTGAGCATCAGTATCAAATACTCCATTGACACTGCTCTAGTATCTGCACATTAAGTAAACAGAGTTGTTGATACAAGGCCGCGGTGTTGGCCTCTATATGGCTCTGTATGGCTCTGTCAGCGGCAGAGGCAGAAGAAAAAGTATCTCCTCTTTTCTCCCTCACTCTTCTGCTCACACAAAGTCGGAGCAAACTTCAGTCGCTACATCTGTGTCTTTCGGCTAAAAATAAATTCACAAAGCTCTTAACCAATGGTCGGCAACTGAACTCTGCTCCGTATCCGTACTCGCACGGAGCTGTAGGGATGACAAGCCGTGGGTCGAGGACTACATGATGAACTGTACGGAGGCACAGTCACTCTCACAACAGAGTACACAGATGTGCATAGCAAGTGCACACTGAATTAAGCGGTCCTGACCGCCTTGGTCACAGACAGAAGTGGGTGGGTACCAATAACAAACTAACCTCTCCCCTGCCAGATTGTTACATACTCAGTCTGCTGCTAACAGATCATTAGTCGCCGACGAAGCTTCATTTAGTGAGAGGAAAAATGTATCTCTATGATTTAAGTTCAAATACATTTATATTGTTTTCACTGATAACCTTTTATGTATTTTTTCATCTTTACACATTTCTTTGGATCTTGAGCCGATAATCTATCTGGTAACTTTGGGTTGCCAGATGCTATGGCTAAAAATCCATACTCTCTGTGATTTAAACATTTGTTACCAAACAAAATCCCTGCTGTCCCCAATCAAGTCCTTAATGCGAGTGGAGTCCTCCAATAGTCAGAGCCATTGACAGTCCAATAGTTAGAGATCAGTGATTGATTTCTAGAGGTTCTGAGCTTTCAAATAAGTTGTCCGCTAACTCGTCTCTTCAAGGCAACCCAGGTTTTTGACCATCTCCTAGTTGTCTACAAAATATACATGGGGAAAAGCTATAAATGTTGCAGTCTCTTACAAATGAATTGAATGTACATACTTGTCCCTATCCAATAAATAAATAAATAAATATACAAATAAATACATGAAGGAATGAATGAATGAATGAATGAATGAATGAATGAATGAATGAAATCAACAAGACTCCAGACTTGGGGAATAACTGCTCAAGTTTTTAGCCAAATGATTTATTAATTTATGCAGTTACTGTTTGCAAAAAGTGGTTACTGATGATTATAATAGAAAAGGAGTGATTCTGACACCTACAGTCAAGTGTTTAATCTCACTGGATTAATAATATATTTAAAGTTGTATATATACATAAATTATTTAAGGACATTGTGAGACTAAATGGGTATATTATTATTTCACAGTTCAAAAACACAAAAGTATTTTATTTAAACTCAATGGCACTTGTCAATCACCATTGCAAACTTTATACAGAAGAGTTGACATGAGTAATATCAGTGCCTTGAAAGAACTTTGGTAGAACAGGATATTTACGAAGCAGCCGTGTCAGGGGAGACCTATAGACGTTTCAAAGCTGCATCTTTGCTTCCTTTAGGTCTTTGTTCTGGTTCAGTAACTGATCAAAAACTACCGCAGCAGCAGAGTGACACTCGGAACCTTATTTTAAGTCTTTGAGGTGAGTAACAGGGTCATATTTACCCAGAAGGAGAAGGAGCACTTCCTCCGGATGCACGAAACAAGTCAGACTCAAGAACTCTCTTAATTTCACATCTCAGGTTGTCTCCAGCCGAGCGCGCACTGCTCATTAGAAACCACCGAGAAGCCATGTTTTAAATGTGAATTTTGATGAGCTGCATTTCGTCTCTGAGCTGAAGAGAACTGTCTGCATCTCTGTCTGCCCATCTGTCCTATTAAAATGCCCAATATTGTTTGAATGAATTGATTTTTTCTTTTTCTTTTTTAATTAATGGTTTAGGCCAAATTTTGTCTTGTTTTAAAGGAGAACAAAGTAACTCATCCCCTTAGAGGCCATACGCGCCACTGCAGGTGTCGTAGCAAGTTGCATTTTTTTTACTGATTAATTGTCCGAGAGAGTAAATACTACGCTGACAGAAAAGACAAAGGGAGAGAGGGATATTGTACATCCTATTACATAATGGAGATAATTTATTTCACTCAAACTTGGTTTGCCCGCAGTTAGCATTGCCCGTTAGCCTGTGGGCTTCTTCTTTGTGATACTATTAGTGTGTATTGCACCACTGACCCGGAGGCAGGAAAGTTGCAATTCTGGTTTTCTGGCCAGAGACACCAGGGGGAGATGAAAGACCCCAAATCATCCCATTAACACTTGTATTACCCCCAGAGGGACTACGAAAAGGATTTATTATGGTAAACAAGTTACTCAGTTCTTCTTCAAATCAAATCAAATCAAACTATATTTATAAAGGGCTTTTCATACTGAAAGGTATCACAACGTGCTTTACAGATAACACTTGGTTTATTTTGTGTCTAAAGCCAAAATAGCACAATAACAGCGATAGTCGTGCTACAAAAAAGTATCAAATTGCATTTTTCCGACTTTTAATATGTTCAGGAGCATTAGAGAGAAGCTGCTAATTAAAAAAATAAATTTGTTTCAGAATATCTTTGTAGAGGGTTAAACGCAATCGTTTATAGTTTGAAGAAGACGATACCAAAAAACGCCACCTTTTACAATTGCGACCATTACAATAGGTGACACTTTAAAAACCAATGCAGCTACGGGCCTCACAAGACAAGAGCAAATACATTCAATTTAATGGCCAGTATGTACAATGAGGTATGTGTCATTATCCCCCCCCCCAGGATTGAACCCAGGCCTCAACAGCTTTTCTGGGAGGCCTAAATTGTCCAATCAAAACCAAAACAGTACTCAGTCTATTTTTACATGATTATCGCTTTAGACACAAACGAACTGAAACGGCAATTCCACTTGTTACATCACCAGCCCGTTGCAAAAGTTCAGCCCGAAAATAGCAGAAATGGCCGTGTGCCTGAGCCCCCCCTCCCTTGAGACCTCACTATGAGTAACCAACGGTAACATAACAGCAGTTAACCCCATGCAGGAGGCGAAAGAGAGGGATGGAGAGAGGCTGCACCAATGAGCACGCAGCCTGTTGCCTGGTAACTGGGTCCCATTCTACACAGAAACAAGTGGAGGAGAAGAAGAGGAGGGGGGGGCTGGACGGAGCCGCAAGTACAAAAAAAGAAAAGAAAGATGATCGCGTTAACAACAAAATACGAGGAAAGGAAGGATGCGTCGATAGGTGCCGCGAGAGGGAAAACAAAGTGGCGACGTTTGTGCCCCCTTTTTTTGCATCAGGACAAACTCATCCTTAAAGCTTGAATGTTGTCGCCGAGAGGGAAGCATTGCATCATTTGTTCGATCCAAATTGTTTACATCTTGCTTTTCCCAAAACGCGTGTCAAAAAAAAAATGTATTGATGTATGACGCAATAACTGGCACACTGTCTCCTTCCCGCTGCGCTCCCTGCTGTGCGAATTTATTACGGGATTAGCCACAAAAAAAAGGAGAAGGCTTTTGGCAGATGGGGCTAGCTGGTTTTGCTGTGCATCACACCACTGTGCTCGTAAGTGGCTAATATTTGTGCTTCGTTTTGCTATTCGAAAACAAATAAATACATTACGCCCCAACTTGTTGCATCCCCTTAACCCACTAGCTCGCTCCCTCACTTTGTACCTTCTGCTAGTGCCCACGCCTCCGGACCGGGATGTGTAAATACAGCGCGTCCTGCTGGAGATGAGGACATGTGGGTGCCTCAAATGCTGCGAATTGTCCATATGTGTTTCTTTGTCTGTGGGGGAGTGAAGTGAAGTAGCGTCCACTGCTATTGCTATGTTTTGTTTTGCCATTTTTTTTTTTCTCCTCTGGATTTTTTGTGTGTTTTTTTTCTTTTCTTCTTTTACTGGCGAGCGCAAAGATACACAGCGCGCCCACACAAAAGCGCACCTGTGATAAGCCATGCCAGCTCTCATGCATGCAGTCAGAGCTTGTGTAGCTTAAAATCGCAGCATCTTTGAGCATTCGAGAGTAAATCTTCTATATATAGCTGATTACACATGCAAAGCAAAAACTGGGTGTATTTACAAGATAGGAACTAAGCCTTCGCAGGAAATGTAGGCTTTGCTTTGCAGTCAATGGGTGAAAGAAATCATTCTTCAGCCACTCCAGCAGAAGTGTGAAAAGTACTGGCAAAAAGTGTCACCGTATTTCTCTGAGTAATATTTCTTTTAAGCTAGTAGCTTAGAAACATAAAGTTAAAAGGCATTTAAACATTATTTTCAATGGTTAGCTTTTTAAATGGTACTTTACACTAATATTATGGGTTTGAGAGTACTTAAACTTTACTTTGATCACATAAATAGGAGATTTAAAGCCACTCTACGGAACATTCCTGGTTATATGCTTTACAGGAACAACTTAAAGAATGGTGAAAACATGAACAAACATTTCAAGCTCCTACTGCTCACCAAGACAACGTCGACGCTACTTTTTTGCAATGGTTTATCAAAATAAAGCTCTGCAAGACCATTTGACCCCAAGGCCCCCAAGTCATTGATCATATTTAATATAGTTTAGGTAAGGGTTGTTAGAGAATTAACAATGGTGTTCGAGAAATAGGCAGTAGTCTGGATGTCTTATACAGGAGAAGTTTATTTACCATCGGTGCCGGACCCGGAGACATGAACTCGAGACATTGCGCTAGTCCTACCATTCAAGTGCTTCCACAGAAGAGGGATAAATACCCTCTCAGAGCGTCATACTGATACGCAAGCAAACATTCAGTGTGGGCGCCTGAGCACCACAGTAAAGGCTATGGCAGAGATAGTACGACTTTACAATTTGACCGAGTATGATAAATAGCGATTTAATGTTATCCTCCATGTGATTTTAAGAGACGTGTCGCGCGGCAGTGACTGACTTGATTGACAAGTTCTGCATCATGGCGCCTGCTAAGCAAAGGAAGGTGGATCTTGAATATTCCAGGTAAAATGGACAAATGATTTCTACTTTGTCATCATAAAAGGCAGGCCAGTGTGCCTAGTGTGTGGTGAGGGATGAAGAAGGCAAATCTCAAGCGCCATTACACCTCGAAACAAATGTGTCTGGATAAAATGAATGCTCTTCGTCAGAGTTTGGGGCCCAGCAAGCAGCTTTCACAAGACTGACCCACACTTGGATAACCAGCTTCGAGTAGTATCATCATCACTGCCAGCTGATATCAGACGCCTCAACAAAGATAAACAATTCCAGCCATCGCATAAGGTGAGTCTGACATGCATAGAAATGATGATCCTCCACACTATCAATACGACCTCAATGTTGTACTTTATACCACCCCTGCTTTAAATGATCACTTTGTAAAGGTAGGGGTATTTGATGTATGAATAAAAGGGCCATGGGGTGGTCTACGCCAAACAAATAAGATTAGAAACCAGTGTTTTAAGCAATCTATTGTGTGGGAATGTATCTGTATTAATTTAAGTAACAACTTATCCCTGTCTGGCCAATAGGATTTTAAAATAGCTGTCTATACATCTAGCATCTCTGTGGATCTCCGCCTCTGTCCACTTTTATTCTTGCTCTGAGCAGGAGATATTTTTGGAAAGGCAGTGGGCGACTTTGTATAGGACGCGCAGGTAAACGGACAAAGCCATGTCAATGTACAAAAACGGCATGTGCATCGTTGCAACTTTTGAAGTTCAGAAGCTGCAAGTTTAGAATTTCAACGCAGATAGGAACGGGTGAACACTGATGGGAAAACTTGTGATAAAAATTATACTTATCACATAATAAAATAGACGGTTTAGTTAATTTGGCCAAGGGCATTCTGCTTTATGGCCAATAAGACAGAGGCTGAAGTAATGCACACATGTAATGCTTAACCCTTTCCTGGGTACTCATGGAAATACTTTGAAATAAATAATTTCAACTTAAGAGTGTTATTGGGGCACATAACACAAGTTTAGTTCATTTTTCAAAATGTTTCAATATCATGCAGAAAATCAATGTGAGCGAGGTTACTATATTTTGGTTCCTTCCCCTTAAGTGGTAAAAAAGAATCACAAGGTGTACATATAAAATATACAAAAACATGTACTTTCAGGTCTCGTGGGGTGCTGGTTTTCAGGAGACGTTGTGTTTTGTTACTTTGATGTTTGAATGATCACACCTCTCATAGGCAAGAGCTTTTGTAATGTGATTGTGCTTTACGTGCAGTGGGCGGGGCCAGTCACCTCCAACGTTGTTTGCCTAAAAATTGTACTAAAAATAACCTTAGTCAATAAACATAGTCCTAGGTTCTTTTGTTCTTTTGGTTCTTTTGTCATGAAAATACTGTGAGTATGACTCGAGGTGCAACGAGCACATATGGACAAAACTAATTAACTTTAGGTTTAAGTGAACAGGGCGTATGATCCAATATGGTGCCTGTCTTTTTCATGCTGTATTTCACTACATCCTCCAAAACCAACACATATATTATCACTTAGCACAATTATTCACCAATAAAATGTGTGAGTTTCATCAACTTTCCATGGTTTTGAAGTTATGTACAGAAATGTACCATGAATTTAGCCAGACTTGGGTCTTTTTCAGACTTCAGGAAGTTGAGAACGTGACCGGTCCCTGATTGGTCAAATGCCACAGTCGTGGGATCTGTGATGTAGGTGATCTCTTCTGATTGGCTGAGTGAGGACTACATGCTTCTTTACTTTACTGATGTGCAGCAGGGAGGCCATATGTAAAGTGTGCGGAAATTACCAAAAATAGTCACTTGCCCTATAAAGGATTAAATATAAAAATATTCTATTAGACTATATAAAAAAAGTTATTTGATTTTCAATTGTTTTAGTTTAGTTTAGTTGTTGTCCCTGAAGTTTAAATCTACGTGAACATTATTTGTCGGTCAAGTTTTATTTGTTTTATTTGCATTACTAAAACTGGTAACAACCAAAACTTACTTTACTTATCACTAATGTGTTGGATCACTGTACAAATACTATACTACAAGCACTCATTTTATAAAAGCAAAATTCTGTCTGAAAATCCAATGAAACTACAAATTCCCCAAATCTATTTATGTTGCAAATTTGAGTATTTATTTTGCAGATATTTCTAGTTGCGCGTGCACGAGATGGAGAGGAGAGGGATGTGGTAGCCATGGAGTCGTATCCATGGTGCCGTCGCCGTAGCAACAGAGGCTTGGAAAACGAGTGGCTTAATTGGCATCTCGGAGGCACACTCTGGATGCGCTGCTCGAGAATAGCAACCCTTGACACACTAATGTTTCCTTCACACGCCAGACAACGCGCACGTCATTAATGAGGAAGCTAACAACTTAATCAATATCCCCCGCTTTTTTCTTTTTTTCACTCTCCCCCCTTTCAGGACAATGGCCGAGTGTGTCCTTGCCTGAGTGTGCAGTTATTTATGGACAAGTGAAAGCAACAATTAGCACACAGAGGCGAGGCTCCCAAAATGGAACAAGTGGTCAGAAGAGAGAAGAGGCGAAACTAAGTGGATGTTAAAGAACTTACAGCGTCCATTGGAGCTTCTGGCTCTTGATTGAGTTGTACAGTGCCTGAAAAAGACCAAAAGAGACAATTGTAGAATTCAGAAAGCTGTCGATGGATAATTCAAACATGGATATGTCAAAAACAGGTTGTCCTCTTGAAATTAATATGAGGTATTATACTTTAAGTTTTCAGTCAGGTTAACTGAATGTTTATGCGTGAGACAATGATCATTTTTCATTTCATGCTTTTGTTATATTGGGCAATCATAATTTTATATTCATGTTTGCTAATATGTCTGACAAGTATTCATTTGTGATATCTCAAAGCAGCTTCAAGTAAGTGACAACAGTCAGTTTGATTTATATAGCACATATAAAAACTACTGTTGAGCAACGTGCTTTCCAGAGATGAAAAATACAAAAGCAAAAGGTAAAAGAAATATACCTTATTTACAGGAATTTTCTCAAAAAAGTATTGCGATTTGTGTTTTAGAATAAAAATCTGTATCTTTGTGAACATTTTACACATCCAAGAGTAAGTAAGTAAACACAGTTGTGCTCAAAAGTTTACATACCCAGGCAGAAATTTCGATTTTTTTTGACCGTTTTTTTGTTTTTCACTCATAGTGGTTGTGTGAAGCCATTTATGGTGAAACAAGTGAGTTTGCTATTTTTAAATCATGTAAAGAAAGTAGAAAAATGACCCTGATCAAAAGTTTACACACCCCAGTTTTTAATACTGTGTATTGCCCCCTTTAACATCAATGACAGCTTGGAGTCTTTTGTGGTAGTTTTTTTGTATTGGTAAAGCAGCCCATTCTTCTCGGCCAAAAGCCTCCAGTTCCTGCAAGTTCCTGGTCTGTCTTGCATGAACTGCACATTTCCCCACAGTGGTTCAATGACATTGAGGTCAGGAGACTGAGGTGGTCACTAATGGGACCTTCACTTTATTCTGCTGGAGCCACTGGCATCAGTGAAACACCTCCTTATTTCACAGGAGGTATGGTGCAGTTTATAGTTGTCAACAAGGCTAAGAATGTAAACCTTTGAGCACAACTGTAAGTAAGTAAATATGTAAGTAAGTAAGTAAGTAAGTAAGCAAGTAATCAACTTTGTTCTAAAGCACTTTTCTTACAGATAAAAATCACAAGGTGCTGTGCAAGGGAATGGGCAAAATGAATAAAAATGAATCAATAAAAATATAATAACACAAGTAAAAACCCATCAGCCAAAATCAAAAGTGTTGTCTGAGTATAAACATTTAAGAGAAAACTAAAATATGAACCACTCAATAATTAATAACTAAATGCATTCTAGATCATGTTCGGTCTAAACTACAGGATCAAAAAGTGGAGACATTACATCATGTTGTTTACAAAAAAATACAGAGTTGCGAATTCGATCTGATTTAATAAGGCAATGGCCCTAGTGTTTGTTAGTGATCGGTAAAAGAAAAATTACTCCAGTCTAGGGTCTAATAAACTGTACTCAACATCATGTGCTCCAAACTGCTTCCAGCCACACCATTTTCTTTATGGCGAGCAACTCCATCCATCACGGTCGCTCCAGCCCCCAGTCCTTTGGTTTAGAGATCTGCTGCCCTCCGAGCACGTCAATGGACAGCCGTGACGATCGATTAACAATTTAAACCCCAACATCGACTTACAGATCCGCAGCAGGCACAATCAAGTTACAGTGGAAGATGATTTCATTGTGAGAAAATTGGATTACGCTTGTGAAAGTAGAAATGATTGCGTTTTTGTTTGGTTGTCTGCAATCCAGAGCACTCTTTGAATAATTTGATTGCTGCATTGTTTACAGTCTTTAGGGTTTGTTATCATTACAGCATCTTCTTTATAATAGAGTTTTCTTTTAAAAACTGGGACAAAGTGAAAGATGTCTTTTATACATTAGTCAGAGCGCAACATAAAAAGGGCTGCTCGTTCTTGAAACAATAACTATTTGGTGTTTCTTTTTTTTATAGAAATGGAATTACTCGCTAAACTAATAGAAGATTCATATCAGAACATGTTTGTGGAAATACGACCTACACAGAAATCACAATTGAGATTTCGCTATAACCTTGAAACCACGGCCGAAGGAAATACTTTACTTTGATAATAGCAGGGTTTATTTTGTTTTTTTATGTCAAAACTGGGAACAAACATTCTTAGTGGGGTTGCGTGGTATTTCTATATGTCAAAGGTTTGAAAAGGATCCAGTTGGAAACCACCAAGCTAAGTGTCCGTCTTTGAGATTTCCTAATTGTGTCTGCTCCAATTTCGCTTGATTGGTTGATTGGTTGATTGGTTGATTGGTTGATTGGTTGATTGGTTGCGCAGCCTTATAATATCAAGTGGTGAATGTTGAATCTTTTTAAGTAAGTTTCAAGTCTTGCCAATCTTTTAGACTAATGTATGCAGCTGACACACAGAAAAACAACAAAACACAACTATCGGTTGTGACAATTTTGTATTTTTGATGAAAAAACGCTTTGTTTTTAAAGTTGAGGTCTGTAGCGTTTTGTAAATTAAATATATCTGTGTCTCAACCAATCAGAAGCAGAATAAGCACTAAGAGCCTCTTATGAACATTCACTTTAAGTTAACTCCATCAAAAACAGCTCAAGTGGCATCACTTTAGCTTTTAGAAGGAAAACGTCTGAAAAAAATTAACGATTAATAGATTAATCATAAAAATAATCGGTAGATTAATCGATTACCAAAATAATCGTTAGTTGCAGCCCTATCTCAAAGTGCATATGACAGGTTTTAATGCTTTTGAAAATATGACTTATTTAGAAGAATAACATTAGTTGCCAGTTCATCAGTGGTTCTACAATCAAGGATGAGAGAAATATAATTTTAAATCATTCACAACTGTTTTGACAACTAAAAAATCTTTGAATCAATTGCATAATTATCATTTTATTTCAGTGAAGCAGCAATAATGCAATCATTTAATGAAGAAATGTTATTTTTATTTGAGTTTGTTTTTATGTTGCTGACAGGAAGTGACATAGAAAAAGGCAACATTCCAGAGCCATTTCCCGCTGACTTAACATGGTCGGCACGGCAACAGTTTAAAATTGCGTACCTTCTTCTATGTCACTTCCTGTCAGTGTCCAATAAGGAAGTAAAACTTTGGGCATCACAAAAATGGCCAAAATCTTAAATATAATCATGTTAATTAAGTTTTAGCAAAGATTGTGTCTAATGTGTCATGTGCACTTTAAAGTTTTGCAATGGCACCGGTTCTTTTTCACAATGGCAAAGTGGCCACAGTTCAAATGTGAGGATCCATTTGTCACATCCATTTGGCTCATGTAAAACTTAAATTGTTTAGCGCGTTCAGTTCACCTTTATTGTCCTTAAACCAGGAAACAGCTACATTTCCTGGGCATATTTGGTCTCATAAATCTCACGCCACAAGTTCATCAGCGCCTGCCCGAAAACTTTTGCGCCGCAGGACAGCGAGACTCGATGAGGAAATATCATTGAAAAAGCTCAGGGAACACTGCACATTTGGCGTTGCATCCTGTGACAATCGAGACCTTTAGACACTTGTGGGCTGTGAGTGACATTATAGGCCGAATGTGATGGTGCGGTGGCAGTTTCACAGCCGATCTGCAGTGATGAGGACACAAGAACAGTGTGAGGAGAGAGAGGACAGGGGAGCGGGTGAGGGAGAAAGGGACTGGAGAGAAAAGAGGCTAGGGTCGCGCTTTACTTTACAACACAGTAATAACATGGTAACAGGATGGATACAGCATGGTAAATACAGGGATGGCCAATACAGAATCCTACATAGACCTCAAAGCATAGTTTATTTATCAGGCTGAGCCACAATACTAACCTCAAATCAGTGTACTTACTATTACTGTATCTTGAAATGTCCCTTGATAATTCGGTTTTAGAAGAATGCTGGGATAATAGATACAGGGACAGCCTCCTTCTGTCACTCAAAGGTACAGAGAGATATTTAAGGTCTTTCCAATGGAGAGCGCAAGTGCCCCGGTACACAGGAAATTCTGATAGTTTTTTGACAACATGACAACCCCTCCTGGCTCCTGGACTACCTGCCTCGGGACTTGGGGAATTAACTTTGCAAGGGGGAGGGTCACATTTTCTTTTTGTAGCTGACTTGCGTAGCTGGCATCCAAAGAGGAAGCCACTAAATGAACATGTTTGTCTGAACTTAATCCTAACTTTCCTTACATATCTTCACAGGGACGAGTTTATAGGCACATTTCACAACTTGCAGGGGTCCCATTTCAGGGTCACTATCACAGAAACTAGCTTGTTTTATAATAAGATGACAGTGTTTTCCCCACAAATGTCTGATTTTCCAATACACTAAAGGACACTATGAGGTATAGCGCCTTTAAGGTTAGGCTTATGACTATTACAACAGCATACATTGGGGTTCTGCTTATTTCCAAGTAATTACCACTATTTGCATGTTATTAAACTTTTAGGCACTGTGCTATTTCCATCCTATTAGTGTGCTGTAAAGTGCTATGGGGGTGAGAGGAAACGAGCAATAGGGGAGGAAAGGAAAAAAAAAAAGAAAGCGACGAGAGCAGGCAGTGGAGAGGGAGGAGAGGAGACAGAATGCGGGTTTCCGAGTTGTAGCGTTGGGTAGACGTGGACTGATGGACAGCTGTGACAGTGGAGGTGATAGAGAGGACGCTCAAGGGCTGCTCACCATTCACTCAATCACTGCTGTATTCCTTAAGGACAGATACAGCATATATAGCTCAATTAGGAACGAAGTGTGAAAAAACACCCAACTCCTTTCCACGTACAGTGCTAATTAAAAAAAACGGGAAGCTTTAAAAAACACAGCTTGACAGAAATCTGAACCTCAAGCAAGAGAGAACACTACAAAGAGGCTGCACGAACTCCGCTCCTCCGAACCGCCCTGCCGCCTCATCCTCAATAACCCCTAAAGTGTCCAAGCCACAGGGGGATATATCTTACCACCTATTCACACAATACACACTGAACTCTGGTGATCTGGATCTTAACCAGGATGTGCACTTTTAACCTAAACCTTGCAGATCAATTAAAACAGACAAATTGGCCATATCCTGTGATGCTTATCCAGTCCTCGTTCAATGACAAGCTAGCATTCTGTGAAATATCTCAAAAGACTACATTTATTACAGAATCATGCCATCTTTAAAAGGAACAGCCAATGCTTTTCCATACTGAGATATGTTCTTACGCTTCTAGCTTCACCCCCGTTTGGCCCCATAGAGGAGAGGAGGAGAGGCTACATGCTAACAACATCTTTGATCTTTTTGCGTGACTGAGGGCACGCACAGAGACCAGACAGGTACGCATCAACTCGTCTAAGCTCAGGTAAGATCATATCTCAGTGTGGAAAAACGGTGGCCTGTTCCTTTAAAGATATTATTGACTAAATTGGAGAGTACACAATGGGGAAAAGGCACAGTGTTGCTCAGTATTATGCCGTCTTCTCAATAAATATGAGCAAATCCTGAAGAAAATCATGTAATTAAGCATAGGTAATAAAGAGGTAATTCGATTTAATTCATAATCTCCTCCAATATCTACAGTAATAACTAAATCCTTTCATCTTGTCAGTAACATTACACTATTTTGTTGGAGCATCACAATCAGGTCACTAGTTGTCCCCAAACGGGTCATGAACTTAGGTAAACCTATGGCGGGTATTTAAACACATTGCTGTACTTCCAGGAAAACGCACGACTCAGCCGAATCTGCAAGAGTGAGAGGGAAACTGCTTCTGTTGTAAAAAAAAAAAAAAAAAAAACTAATAACATCAAATATTCACGGAGAAAATTGGGCAAAAGATCTGACAAAACAACCACCACTGAGCTCCAATCACGGCGAGAAAGCTTTGTCGAACAGCAAAACAAATTGGAAGTCTTTAGCGTCAGATAGATCTCCAAGCATGTCCCATTTATCACCAAATCCCCGCTGACAGTGAGATGCTGCGAGCCGCCTCATCTACTGTATCAACGTCATCTGCCCAGCCTTGGCCTGAAGGGTGGCCAAGTATGTTATGTGTTCATTACGGAGGCACAGTGTGGGGCCACTCCCAGCTGAATGTCAGTAAGTGACTGGGAAAAAAACAAAGGTACAATGCGGACTACATGGTGGGTCAAACTTGTAAAATAACTTTTGAGTCGTACTGGGATTTGTTCATTAGTATTCATTGGTTTCTGACATTTGTGGTCTGGATGGCGGTGAAATTAACTGAAGAAAATTGGGTCAACTGTAATGGATTAATGCCAACATTTGATTGGATACAAATGTCTAATTAAGGTTCACTGAGTTCAGTTTGATGCTGTTTCATGGTTCTTGGTAGTGTAGTTATACTAAAAAGTAGCGTATTTTGTTAGTCTTTTCCTCTTTTTTGGATTGACTCGGACCATGCTTTGTGTTCTCAATAAAGTCTTCAATGAATGAATGATGCATGAATGAAATGAAAACACTCTGCATTGTTTCTTAATATTCAAGTCAACATAATTGGCAAATCAATTTAAATCAGATGAACCGGAAAGGCTTCATGACTTGTGACTTGTGACCTCTTGCATCATGTTTGTTGCATGAGGATAAAGAAAGTTTTTAGACTATTTAGGCCTATTGAATTGCTAATGGTAGCCCTGCTTAATGAGGTCTTAAATTGTACGTTCATCATGATTTACAACAGAGCTTTTACATTATGAGATCAATCTGACTGCACTGTTACCTTTCTCCTCTTTCTCGCCTGGGGATGGTTCTGGCCGTCCTGAGCTTTCCCGAGGAGGTCCGGGAACACGAGCGGTTTGAGGGAGCGCGAGCGCGGGGTTCTGGGGTATCGGAAAGGGTCCATCATCCGGAAGTCCCTGCCGTAGCGCACGGTGCAGAGGGAGCGCGAGCGTAGGCGCCCCGCGGAGTGCAGGCTGTTCACGCCGATCATCGTATAGGACACTATAGAGTTGTCCCTAAGCGAGCCTCAGCGGTGGGGAGGAGGAGGGGGGGAAAAATCCAAAAGTGAAATGATTTCGATGAGTTGATGCGACGAGCGGCAGCAGCTGGATAGTGGGCTCAGCTGTTACGAGCGAAAAGGCGGCGCATCATTTGTCAGTCTGAGTGACGCTATCAGTCAGCATCGAGCCGTCCTACTGTGTCTCAATCAAGGCCGGCTGCATTGGGGAGCCCACCTAAATGTGAATTATTGATGGGAAAGGCATGAATTAAAGATGAAAAACCTCGTAGACGCTCGCTGTCACAATGTTCAGAGGCAAAACGGCGCCGGGGAGAAAAAATAAAAAACGGAAAGGGTCAACAGCCCGTCACTGCATGGCTACGCGCTCGTGCCAAGTTATGCAAAAGCGAACACCTGTCCACCTTTTAGTAACAAGACAAACAAGCCCGCGCCGGGACCTCGCGCTGACACAGATGGCATGAGACGCGCGTAAAAGTGTGAAGTTGACTGGGTGCAAAGACGTACCAAAAAAAAAAAAAAAAAAAAGACCAAATGGGCACAAAAACGCAGGCAGGCGTAGAACAACTTATAATAGAAGATACGGGAGCGAGAGGGGAGGGTGAGCCGCCCCCAGACTGGAGAAGAGGGATTCCAGAGAGCACCCTCAATGTCGTCACAGACCCACGGACGCCAAACAAGTCAACATGAGACGTTCGCATTAAAAATAAAGAAATAAAAGTCCTCAGGTGTGACCGGCCACGATTTCAGTGCGTAAAAACAAATAAATAAATAAAAGACAAACAGCGAATCCTGTTGCTCCTTTCAGAACAAAATAGGCATAGACACCAAATTGGACACTTGTTCCCCCTCGCTGTCCCTTCTCCGTAGGAAGAAGAAAAAAAAAATGTAGTCCACTTCTGTATCAGTCCGTCTTTTTTAGCAGTGCGCGCAGTCCCATCGCACATTTGGCGGGTGTGGGTGTTGGAGAAAGGAAAACGCCGCTCTCCTCAGAATCTCCGTTCATTCCCGTCTCTCTCCTCTTCACGGTTCGTGGCGAAATCGTCCATGCATCCTCGTGGCGTCTCCGTCCCTCGTCATGTGGCGGTGGCTCCTGTGGTCGGCTGGTTTGTCTGTATCGCAGGGCAGTGAAGGGGAGGAGGGTGGTGGGGGGGAAAGAAAAAGAAGCTGCCGTCCTCTCTTCTCCGTCTCTCTCTCTCTCTCTCTCTTCTTTCTTTCTCACTGGGAGCGCTTCGTCAATGCGCACACGCCAGGCTCCCTCCCTTCTGCAAAGTCCGTGCCAGCGAATCGCACGGTCTCCCGGCGCACATTCAGAATCAAGGTTTGGGGGGGAAACGCATTCATGTATGCGCTCTGGACATGCTTTTTGTGCCGCATATTAGTATTCATTGCTCGTAAATCCCGGGAGACGCTTTGCGAGGTGGTTGAGAATTAAAGGCAACAAAATGGGGTCAGATGCGAGGGTTTATTTTGCCACTACTTGATTGACTAACGATTTTTTTTTTCTATTTATAGATATAATCTGCTTTTTATTTCAAAGTCCCTTAATTAACCTTGGGCTGCAAACACCATTAATCGTTTTATTGTGCGCGAGATGAATGGAGGAGAAAGGTGTTTCAAACATGGAGCCAGCTTTGAAGAAAGGCAGAGGCAATTAGGAAAATTGTAGGGATCAAGTTATTTTGGTGGTGAGGAGATAAAGCGGCGCCAGACTGAAATGGTCTGGACTTTTGTTTTTGGAAGGTTCATGGTGAGTATAAAAGGATGCTGAGTTTGGAGAGAGGAGAGCTCGAGACCAAAGCAGAGTTTATGGGTCAATGAAAGAGCAAAGCTGAACAAAAGAGGGAAAAAAAAAACGTTGTTCTGTTCAAGTTTAAATAAGTCTATGAATAAAACACAGAAGACTTTTAATATTTTAACATGGCTTTGTTGGATTGGGAGAAGCAGTATTTTCAGAATATAGCAGGGATCTCCAGCCAGTAGCTCGGGAGCAACCAGAGGCTCTCCAGCACTTTCTTGGTGCCTTGCCAAAGGCTTTCTACATTTCTACACATGCTTGATAAGTCAGTTTTAGAGGCAATTTCTGTTTGTTTGCAGCGTTTTCAACAGAATTTGCAAAAAGGTCAAAAATCATCTTGGCTAATGCCTCTCTAGGGGTAACTCCTCCTATGTCTCCTCGTTACACCAGTATCTTTGAAACATCCTGACGTTGTTGTTACATTTAAAGGCACGTGTAACATTTTGGACTAAACTGTTGCCATCAACACAAAACATGCTCCCAATGAGCAGCTCGACAGAAAATGCTCTTACTGCAGTGGGTAATCAAAGAACGGATTTGGATGAGGACCTAACCTGTTTAAATCTCAAATGCTGCTCGCAATTCTTTGTGCTGCAATACCAAGTATTGATACTTCATCAAGTATTGCAATACTTTCAATACTTGTGTTTGGAGGCATTTTTTATCATACACTTTGTTTTCCAGTAACAGTTACACAGCTCATTGTTGCATTTTGTGTCAATGCACTTCTCAATCTAAACACTTCAGTAAATGTCAAATGGCATTTGGTTTATAAAGTTTTGACACATGACATTTTACACATTTCAAGGTAAACATATCAGTTATAGTTATAATTACTTACTGTATCGCAATCTGTATCGGATTGATGGGTATTGTGATACGTATCTGATCGTGACAGAAATGGATCATCCCAGCCCTAATATATATTCATATCTGTAAATATCTATCAGAATATTATTTATTGGGTAAATTCTTCATGGTGTGGCTTTAAGTATCTCACCAGGTTAAAAAAAGTTGGAGACCCCGCCCTATACGCTATATATTTTTTTGTTTCCATTGAAGCACATAATTCCAAATTGATTCCTAATTTTCCTTAGTCATATGGATGACTTTATAACCACGTTTCACAACTTTCAGAAAGTAATGAGGTAAGGGTAAGGTAAGGTAAACCTGCCTGTTCAAGATGGATAGAAATGCTTTAGGATGAAATACTCACAAAAGTGTTTTTTCACAAATGTCTGCTAACAAATCAAATCCCTCAAGGAGTAAAGGTTTTCAGGAGGAATCCAATCTCGTGGACAAACAAACACATCGCTTTTAGTGTAGTTTTGATTTATTGATTGATGTATTGATTTAACCAGTGGTGGTCAAAGTACTTCATATTATTACTTGACTAAAAGTATTGATGTATTTGCTTCCACTTTGAGGTCCTGACCAGTCACTGATCTAAAAGGAGACGTATATGCTTCGAATAAGTGAATTAGACACATGGATTTACTTATATCAATAACAGAGTAAACAACTGTAATAATGTCAGATCAAATATTGTAGTTTTAAGGACTCCTGGTTGTCTTCAGAGTGCGCATCTTCAGGTTTTAAAATGGGACAAAGCCCGCGGACAATTTCATCATTTTACTTGGAGCCTTTATGTAAATGTAGTGGAGTAGAAAGTGGCTATTATATGTGTCTTTCAAAATCAGTGGAGTAAAAGTAATAACTAAAATGAAAATGAAAATATGAAAAGTACAACTACAAAAAGGACATCACTGAACATATATTTACTTCAGTACTGATCAGCTCAGGATTTAAATAATGAGTTAAACAGAACATCATTTATGACCCTGTACAAAGACAACATACAGGACAGATAGCAGAGTCAAGGGGAGAGTTATCTGCCAGAGACTCAGACAAATGGAGGAGAACTTTGCTCATGAGATATTTGTCAAAGTGAATTATCGACTGGGAGAAAGTAATAGGAGCACAGCGGCGACGGCGGCTTTAATGACTGTGCCACTCATAGATCACAGCTATTGATCAAGATCTGAGGTCAAGAGACGTCCGACCGCAACTAATAATGTGCTGTTGAAATTACAATCTCAATGTGGTAAACTAATATCAGCAGGTTTGTTTATTGAATAAGCATTCGAACTGTTTTACATAGTATTATCATTTTTTATTTGTTTTTAGTCTTAGTTAGTTGGGTCATGAATGGATTGATTTTTGATTTGACATAAGGATGCAATTATGCATCAACAACTGATTACTCCTTCTAAAAAATAATCTACTCATTTGAAATTTGATTACTAATAACAAGTTACTTAACTATAGTTATCAATATTTATATTAATAATACACGTTAATATTTCTTCTTAAAGGGATATTTCAGGATTTTTGAAATAGGGCCTAATTTCTATGTTATCCAGAGTGTTGTTGATTTCTGGATATATATATATATTTTATTTTTTCATGCGGTCCTTATATTTGAAGAGCTTAGTGGTGCTAGGCTAGTGCGAGGCTAGTGCATGTCTATGGTAACTAGTAGCCTACATTAAAAACAGTCTGACCCAAGCACAGTGCACCTGAGGCAAATCACTTATAACACCAGACTACCCATGTAAATGTCTGTGTTGACTGAATAATGTTTGAAATATAACCATTTTGCATTTAAAATAACTTATATTTGAGCAGCATCAGCTTCCTGGTTGTAAGCTACGCAGAGGCGGAGTGATCTGCTTGGTTACTGGATCTACACTAGTTTGTTTACCTGCGGCTGGCATTACTACACGTGGAATTCACAAAGGAGGTTTTTGATGCAGGCTACTAGTTACCATAGACATGCGCTAGCCTAGCACCACTAAACTCTTCAAATATAACTCCATGAATAAAATTAAAATAAAAAAATCTCCAGAAATCAACAACACTCTAGCAACACTAGGAAATGAGGCCCTATGTCAAAAATTCTGAAAAATCCCTTTAATAATGTTGTATTAGTTAATTAATTACCAGCCAAGTTGAAGTGTACAGTTTATTTGAATTATATGCCACTCTTCGGCCTATTATGACAGTTTACATAAAATATTAAATGATTACATGGATTTCCTCAATGTTAAATGTCTGAAAAGAAATCAGTTCAATGGTGTCTCGAATGTCATCCCTAAATAAAAGTGTAGCGTTTATTCTAAATTTCTGCCAGTGTATTTTGAGCTTCTCCACAGAGACTCCGCTCCTCCACTGTTCTCGCTGTCCGCTCTGTGACAAGCTCAGACCTGACGGCTCCATCACCGCGGAGACGAAAAGACCATCACCGCGGCGCCGACCTCTGACCCTGCACCCGCAGCACCTGCAGCACGACGGCAGGGGCAGGCGGAGGGGCTTATCTCTGTGCTGTCTAATAAGATCAATAGACCCATTCAATTTGTGCTGCTCCGAAAACACAGAGCTACAATCGGTTTTCCCAGTACAACTTGAAAAAAATATTGTATAAAGTAGATACTGTGCATAATTGTAACTTAAACACCTGCTTTTGGGCACCTAAGTGTTGTAACTTGCTCAAGGTAAACAAACATGTCCTCACATCTAATCCAAACGCATCTGTATTTTTAACTCCATGCACAGACTAGATGATTAACTTTTTGTCCAATACCAAAAACCAAATAAGTCATTCATCTTTCCACGCAATATTGATTGTGGCACTTTGTCGATCACATTGCTTCTCCTATAATTACTGCTTGAAGACTGCATCGAATTGAGCTGTATGCCTTTTCATTTCTCTGCTCCATTGCTGCTGCTGCTGCTGCTGCTGCTGCTGCTGCTGCTGCTGCTGCTGCTAACCTACTTCAGCTTGTCATTAGCGCTTCAAGCTCTCACCCGAAGCGCTGCTGTAGAGCCGGAGAGGAGTGTAAGCATCTCTGAGATTTGCAAAAAAGAACGAAAGTTTCCTCTACATCTTGGGCAAGTGGCCAGGGGTCTGCAGGGAGCTGTGCTAGCAAGAAACAGCTGCTCTGTATTCATCGTTGGCATTCAAAACAACATCCACTTCTGACAATTCAATGCTTCAAATGATAAGATGACATTAGGCTATAGGCACCTGAGAATTTAAACCTCTTACCCTTCCGACGTGTTTTCTCCAGTTCGGCTTCACCCAAATCTGAAAGCGTACAGCCCATCGGCTCGAGCAGGTATCTCCAATCGCCAAGCCTCTCCAGGAAGCTCGCCAAAGACTTTCTACATCTCTACACGCTTGATAACTCAAATTTTAGATGCATTTTCTGTTTGTTCTGAACATGCTGAACACAATCTGTGACCAGTTGGTTCAATATAGTAAAGTATAAGGACTAAACTCAACTCATACCATCCTGGCAAGTAGCTCTTCTGGGTGAACTTCACCTAAGTTGCATTTTTCACAGGTGTTTTTGAACATAAGTAGCTCTCCAATGTTCATATTGTGCATAAGTAGCTCGTCGGGTAAAAAAGGTTGGAGACCCCTGGGCTAGAGTAACGCCTCATTTGAAAGCTAAGACCTACACAACTGATCGTGACTCGTTGACGTCACGTTTTCGACTCATTTTTGTCGTGTTTTCGGCTCATTGTATTCGCAGTTCTCGCAGTTGTTTTTTTAGGGGGGTTTTCGTCACTTATTCGTCGCCCTTTTTGGAAACACTTTATTTTACAGTACCCTTAATACATTGTACCTAGCGATATTTAGTACAATGTACTGTGCTTTTTAACAATGTGTAAGAACTTGTACCTATGGGTTAGATACACAATGGGATAATATGTATTTGTAGTTTGTAGGTACATAATGTAATAAGACATAACTCTAACCCTAACCTTAAGGGTCTCGTGTCTTATTACATTATATACCTATAAAGTGCTAATACAAGTTATTCCATTGTGCATCTATCCCATAGGTACAAGTTATTACAGATTGTTACAGAGCACATTACATTGTACTAAATGTAGTTAGGTACAATGCATCAAGGTAGTGTAAAATAAAGTGACACCCTCCTATTTTGCTTTTTCATTACTTTTCAATCGTGTTTTCTTTCTTGTTCACTGTGTCTCATTTTCATCGCTATTTTAATACCTTTTTCAAGAGGCTTTTAGATTTGGGTAAAGCCAAATGTGCCCGGGTTAAGAGGTTAATAAATAATGGTTAACAGAATTCAGTAAATTGTTCTAAATCCTAATTGTGACTTGAGGTAGTTATTTAACATGTTTTAACACGTTTTCTCGATTGATAAGACACTGTTCCTTCAACACTACATCCTGGTACTTTCTTCTTAACTAGGATTGACAATGCAGTGAACTCCGGGGTCAAAGGTTGCCCCAGCGGCTTTGAAGGATGGGTCAAATGCAGAGGACACATTTCTCTACAGGGACAATCGAGTTCACCTTCACCGTCACCTTAATCTCAATTGGTTGACAACAGTTTCTTGACTGCAATGGGTCCAGTGTCAACACAACAGTAATGGGTGCAGATTTTGCAGGAGTGTACGTGCTGTATAATTGAGTTTAATGGAGGAGCAGGCCGCTGTTGGGTGGAACTGTCATCTCCTGTCAGTGATCTGCTCTGACCGATCGTCTGCTCAGATAATCGGGAAAGGAAATGTCCACAAGAATACATTAGAATGCTTTATGGCCTCATTACGGACGCCCAAATGAAAACAGGCTCCAGATTGAGACGAACAAAGGTAGAGAAATGATTACTCAAGTAGATATGCAGCAGGTTTATAGAAAGTAATTTTGCTAAATCTAGGCCTACTGCAAATGAATATATATTTGAATAAAAGACATGAAGTAAATATTTATCCAGTATTTCCTGATCAATGCTATCCGTGTTGTAATAAAAGTTACAGATGATATTGCAGGTATTAAGAGGGTGTGAGAGATTTTCTCCAAAGCTTCACAGAGTTCAGCAGATTGCCTCCTTTTTCTCGATATTCTGGCGGTAATAGGAAACATATCACAGGGTTTAATCAACACAGACTGAACGGGAGAAAAGAGGAGAGAAAGAGAGAGAGAGAGAGGCCAGTGTGAAATAATGAGCGGCAATGAGGGCAAGTCAAGAAGCAAGATTTAAGAGGCAAAAATACAAAGGGATAAGAAAATGGAAGAACACGGAAAGTAATTGGGGATAAGAGCAAGAGAGAGAGAGAGAGAGAGAGAGAGAGAGAGAGAGAGAGAGGAGACAGACAGTGGGAGGGGGTAGAGAGAGGGAGAGAAAAGGAGAAATGTGTGGATGTGATGGGGTTATAAAAAGCGTCATGGGGATGCTCTCATTATTTTCCAGTCGACTAAGCACCAGCTTCTGGACTCAGAGAGGTTCAAATGTGCTCACTGTGTCTGCGGCAATTTTGACACATTTCAACAAATGTCATTTTATATATAGCACACACATGACCAGGATAATGGTTCACACAGGACACAGGAACAGAAGACACAATGCTGCAGTGTAAGTGGTCAGTTAACTCTTGGATCTGATCGATAAATCTTACTTTTATTGATATCTGCAGGTCATCCAAGCAATGTTCACGAAGCCTTGTGGCGCCTCAGCCATAACAGCCAGTGTCACATCTCAGTGGATTCGCACATGACAAATGGCCACCGATATGAAGAGAGATCTCCAGAAACTTATTCTGCTCCTGCACCACATTCTAAAATACAGAGTAAATGAAAAACCCTCATGTGCTGGTGTCTTGATCACGTTTCTGCGGCGTGGAGTTTTCTGTTCTCTTTAAAGGAATAGGCCACCGTTTTTACATACTAAGATATGTTCTTACCTCACTTTAGACGTGTTAATATATCCCCGTCTGGTCTTTGTCCGTGCCCTCTGCCAGGCAAACGGAGCACATACGCAGCCTCTCCCATATGTCACATAGCTCCGAAAAAGCTCACGATAGAAGCTACCAAGCTCTTCCACGTGTTCCCTATTTAAATAAAGTTACGTGAAGTGTTTTCATGCGAAGTATATTTACACAGAAATGTAGCATGTCGATTTTATAAGCAGATAAAAAGGGGGACTATATTGTGAGGCGTAATGATACGAGGAGTAAAACGTCCGCGCAGTAACTCCTAAAGGTTATTGACGGAAGTGAGCGGGGGAAGTCTTTAGGAGTTACTACGCGGACGCTGTGCTTCTCGTATCATTACGCCTCACAATATAGTCCCCCTTTTTATTTGCTTATAAAATCGACATGTTACATTTCTGTGTAAATATACTTCGCATGAAAACACTTCATGTAACTTTATTTAAATAGGGAACACGTGGAAGAGCTTGGTAGCTTCTATCGTGAGCTTTTTTGGAGCTATGTGACATGTGGGAGAGGCTGCGTATGTGCTCCGTTTGCCTGACAGAGCGCACGGACAAAGACCAGACGGGGATATATTAACGCGTCTAAAGTGAGGTAAGAACATATCTTAGTATGTAAAAACGGTGGCCTATTCCTTTAAAGCAGTACTAAATTACCTTGATAAATCGTTTCTGTAGTTCCTCTGGGGGTAATACAAGTGTGAATGGGATGATTGGGGGGGTCTTTCATCTCCTCCTGGGGTCTCTAGCCAGGAAACCACAATTCCAACTTGACTGCCACCGGACCGGAGCAACCAATCACGAAGAAGAAGCTAACAGGCAAACGGGCAAAGCTAACTCCGGGCTAGCACCACTTTAAAGGGGCTAGATGCAAGTTTGCCATTTTTTACTCACTACTGCCACCTCAGGTCAGATGTGTAACTGAACCTTCCATATTAAGCTTGTGCATGACAGCATTCGGACCCGAATGAACACCTTTTTGAGTGACAGTGCCCCCTCCTGGAACCACCATCTTAACGTGGTGGAGGGGTTTGAGTGCCCGAATTATCCCAGGAGCTCTGTTGTCGGGGGCATCGTGTCCCTGGTTGGGTCTCCCATGGCAAACTGGTCCTAGGTGACGGGTCAGACAAAGAGCGGTTCAGAAGCCTCTTATGAGAGACCAACAGGCCTGGTTAGAACCATGAGACCGTCCTTCTGTGGACCCACCACCTGCAGGAGGAGCCATAAGGGGCTGGTGCAATGTGATTTGGGCAAGTCGATCGGTTGCCCCCATGACCCGGCAACGGACAAGTGGAAGAAAATGGATGGATGGATAGACGGATGGATGAGTGACAGTGCAAGATTTTAGAGGCAGTTGTGGTGAACAGGTCTGAGCTCATTCTACACAACATGTAGGGGGATGAAAATACTTTGTTTTAACATTTTTAAACTCTGTGTAGTCCCTTTAAGTATTTACAGCCAAGTTTTAGTGAAACAAATATTTCCATGGTGTAAATGGATGAACAATATCCCTCTCTCCCTTTGCCTTTTCTGTCAGCGTAATATTTACTCTAAGGACAATTAATAACTAAAAAAATCACAACTTGCTACGACACCTGCAGTTGCGCTTATGGCCTCTAGGGGCAAGAGTTACTGAGTACTGCTTTAATACTAACAGTGTTTGGCCCTGCTGGCCAAAAAGACAGTTTTGGTTTATTTATGTAATTTCAAACTTTTAGAACTAGATATTGATCAGTTCTGCCTACTTTAAGCCCATGGAAAGCTGTTTTCCACCAATATGGCGCTGGCTGTCCTGTGTTACCATGGAGATCAGATGTGATACGTCACTTTCAATAAACCAAAAACATTGCAGGCCAAAGATTTCTTGTTTTAAAATGACCAAAAAGATTTTCATTCATAAAGAATGAAAAGAAAAACAATCACTGTCATTTGTTCTCCCATAATCCAAAACCATAGTACAATAACAAAGCTGTATGTGACATGATTTTGTGATGTTGCGTTGACAACAAAAACAAGTACGCAGCATTCGTCTGAGTCACCCCTAATGCACTTACGCAGCACATAGGAGCAGATAACAGACACCGAGGGGGAAATGTGAAAATGACCGGTGGAGACCAGGGAGAGGAGGTTATTTGGAGGCAGGAAATTATGCTGCAGTCTCACAAAAAACACTATGAAAAAAGCTTTAGGATACATAGAAATAGAAATAAAAAGTGTATGATGCTGAGACGTGTGAAGGAAGATAAAAGTGACACAATATAGGGAGAGATTTGAATGCACAGGAGCTAAACAAAGGGGAGATAGGGAGCGAAGGAGCAAGAGGAAAAGTACAGAGGGAGGTTTAGCTGCAGGGTGCAACAGTCACAATGAGAGCGCGGGATAAAAGAGTTTAGGAAAAGTGCAATGCATGATTAAAAAGGAGTTTCTGGATCTTTACATGCATTAATAACACTAACTCCAAGGGAAGGGTTGTGCTGCTGCGGATAATGCGGATAAAGCCCGCTCCAGCAATTTATTACAGGTTGATGGGGCGTGGTGTGCAGTACAAAGATATCCTTTTTTTAGAGCCTCACCCACCTCTCCCATGGAACAATGTGCGTGACTATAGGCAGGTTGATGTCCGTCGCTCTGCCCGAAGGCAACTGTGGCTAGAGAAGAAGCTTATTTATTACTGAGGATGAAAGAAAGTGAATGAATAATGGATTATTTGTGGTAGATCAGCTTGAAGTGAACTCTGATGCATCTTTTGGGTACGTCTGCTGTTTTGTCCACCTTTCCAACTCCTGCTCAGCGCTCCCTTCAGCTCGAGCAGGCAGCAGAGCCAGGTGGGGCCAACGTGCTATTAGATTGGTCACACCTGTGTCTCTAAAGGACTGCATTATTTACCAAGTATAAATTACATTTGAAATGGCCTCAACCGGACTACCTCCCACTCTCCAATTCATTTTCTGCAGCTCGTGAATGCGCCACCTGACCATGCCTCGAATCAATGTTTATGAACCAAACTAGCGAGGGCAGCGAATCCTGAGAACCAACGCGTAGAACAAACGACACATGTAAACATTAGGATTGATCCAATTTTGTGATGTCTATGTCACCATTATGTGTAGTAATAATAATAATAATATAGTGAACCGAGAGCATTTTCTCCAGTTCGACTTTATCCAAATCTAAAAGCTTCTCAACTGGAGAGCATTAGTGTAACGCCTCATTTAAAAGCTAAGACCTACAAAAGTGATCGCAACTTTTTTGTCACGCTTTTTTGGGCGGAATGGTAGGGCAGTGGTTAGTGCTTCCGCTTCACAACTAGAAGGTCCAGGGTTCAAGTCCCTTTCTGTGTGGAGTTTCCATGTTCTCCCCGTGTCTGCGTAGGTTTTCTCCGGGTACGCCGGTTTCCCCTACCACTTAAAATATGTATAACAGGTGAATCCTCCAATCAGATGATTCTGACCATCAGCCTGACTCCACATCATGGAGATGGGTCTCCGGGCACGGCACGGCCGTCGCCCACTGTTCCTTACTGGTTGCTTCGAAGGATGGGTCAAATGCAGAGGACAAATTTCCCTGCGGGGACAATAAAGTAAGCAACCAAACTGTCCCGTGTTATTGTCACATTTTTTAAGCGTTTCTGTTGTGTTTTCGTCTCTTTTTCGTCTCTTTCTTGGTATGTTTTTATCGCTTTTTAAAAAAATGTCATTGCCTTTTTGTTGTGTTTTGCCACATTTTCGTCACATTTTTGGCCCTTTTATGGTCATGTTTTTTATCTCTTTTTTTGGTCACTTTTTGCTTTTTGAGGTTGTTATTTCTTTAGTATTTTTTTGAAGCTTTTATGTGCTTGGTTCAGGTGGGGTTAAGAGGTTCATACCGGGTTGCCATAATGGGACACAGCACAGTATCAACTGTGTGCCAATTGGTGACCATGGATGTATTAAGAAATAATAGTTCTGTGTTGGCATGACTTGGCATCAAAGTGGCAACCTCCAGCAACACTATAATCATGTGCTCGCAGAGGACCGATAGCATCAATCCTAATTTTTATGCTGTGTGTAGTGTGGTTGGGCCTATCTCTTGAAAACGACGACTGCACTGAAGTCAAATTATTATTTCATCACCACCTACAGTCTTATCAACACAAACACATATCACAGAGACAGTATCTTCCATCTACTTAACTTCCATCTCAGTCTCACGTAACTGCACTGATGTTGTGACATAGTTGATAACCGCACCATAACAACTTGTCGCCTCGATGGCTACAAAACTAATCGTCAGCATCATCATTAGGGGAAAAGTCAAAGCTTTCTAAACGGGTTACGTCCTGTCATCATGTGTCCCCGGGCCTATGTTTAAAGGCCTATCTGATGGTCAAGCAGCCATAGTCCACCACACTGATGCTAACAGGCTGATCTAACACTAATCTAATCACACACTTGCCCCGGGGCTGGCTTCAGATCACATAACAATTAATCTTACAGTCGGCTCTGTGTAGCTGAAGAGAACCAGGAAGCAAAAAGGGCCACGCAGGGCTCTGATTGGACGCCTCTGGAGATGAGAGATGTGCCAGCTGGCCGATCTGAATCACAAAACTGGCACACTTATAGTGGGTTCAGGAAGTGCTCATTCCCCTCAATTTATTCCCATGTTATCATCATGTTGAAATGTGATACTGCTAATTTACTGCAGGCTTACATAGAGGCTGTACCTTTGTTTCATGGGCAACAAGCAGAATTTACCACTGACCTTTAAGAATGTTGAGGAAGAGCATAACTATGATAGTGAGCAATGGATCTATGCTTTTTGTAAAGGGTCAGAACACATATGTCACGATGAAGATATAAGGTATGTTGGAGCGTAATCTGCATCAGACTGCTACACAATAAAGTGGACATACAGTGAGAGGAAAAAGTAAGTCCACCGTTTGGAATTTCTTTACACTTCTGCCTAAATTGGTCACTAAATGTGGTCTGATCCTTATTAAAATCACAAGAATGAGTAAACAGTGTCTGCTTAAACTAATACCACCCAAGCATTTACATTTTATCATATTTTCATTGGACATAACATGTAAACATTCACAGGACAAGGAGGAAAAAGTAAGTGAACCCAGGGCTCTTGCTGAACCGCAGTGGTTTGTAAAGAGGACTTGTCTAAGATTCATCCTGATCGTTGTGAGCGTCTAATCTGCAACTAAGGAAAGCAGTTATCGCTGCAAAAGAAGGATCAGCAGCTATTTAATACAAGGGTTCACTCACTTATTCCACACTGTTGTGACTGTCTCAGGTCTTTCTGCAAAATATCTTGACAAACTTGTAAAAGAATTTTTCCATTGATGATAGCAAGTTGCTTTTGCAGCAATAACTGCTTTCCTGTAGTTGCAGATTAGACGCTCACAACGGTCAGGATGAATCTTGGACCATTCCTCTTTACAAAACTGCTGCTGTTCAGTGAGATTCATCACTTATTCCTCCCTCTCCTGTGAATGTTTACATGTTATGACCAATAAAAATATGATAAAATGTAAATGTTTGGGTGGTGTTAGTTTAAGCAGACACTGTTTATTCATTCGTATTATTGTTATGAAGATCAGACCACGTTTTATGACCAATTAAGGCAGAAATGTGAGAAATTCCAAACAGTGAACTCACTTTTTCTTCCCACTGTAATAAAAAGAGGTCTGAGAACTTTTTTAACCCAAAATCTACAGCTTCATATGAACAGCACACATATAGTTTTCACAAATATGATGTTTGTATTCAAGAAGGACCTTTTAAACAAACAAAAAATGATGCTGTCACTCCAGTACAGTTTATGACTCAGACTTCTCCTAATGTGCTCCTCTAAACTCCAAACCAGGAGCTGTTCCTGCCACAGAATTGTCTGACGCACCATTTCAATTAAATTTCAGCTAATTCCACGGCCCCAGCACTGTCTGTAGCTAAAGAGAACCAGGAAGTGAAAAAGCCCACTGTGGCTTCTTATTGGATGCCTCTGGAGATGAGCGAAATGCCAGCTGGAGGATTTGAATGATAATACTGGCACTCATAGATACACATTTGGAAGGTGTGTCTGTGTGCGCTGCTATTTTCGATTTGACGGTTGCTTACTTTGAGCTGATCCCTGGGAAAGTCTTGGCCGTCGTTCAGCCCCTCCAGGTTGGAAATGAACTGCGTGCATGACATCCTCTTGCCAATGTTCTGTAACCATGAAAGGATGGGAAAAAAAAAAAAAAAAAGATTGTTGTATGTTGGCACTCGCTGTGTCCTGTTGTCTTTCTGTTCTGCAGGCATTTATATTCCATGTTTGCATATCTATCAAACATTGGTTTAGCAGCTCAACATTTATAAAAACTCAAAGCATGTGTGATAAGAATAATCCAAATACTGCAATACTTGTGAATAGAAATCTTAGAATACAACTTCGAATCAATGTTCTGCACTCCAAAGAAAAATAAAAAAATCTAGATTAGTTTAAATGTCTCAAACTGAGCATAATAATTAAAATTTAAGTTGTTTTGACTAGGGAAGATTTAGTTGGGCATTTGACCTAGATTATTTCACTTCATGTTTCTGACTTCATTCAATTCATTTTGTCTTTATTTCAGGTAGATTGATTATTGATTATTATATCGACTTATCATTAATAAAAAACAGACATTTTTGGGTTTGATATTTATCGTCTGTACATTTATTAGCATTTCCCCCCTATTCTATCTTTTTACTGAAGGACATTGACTGAAGCTTGTGTGGTATTTTAGGATATGATGATGCACTTTAAGAACAAAGGTTTATTGTCATTTCTATGCCTGAGAGTTGACAGTATCTAATATCGTTAGAATCAATAACATCGTTTATCGCGATACTTTCCTGCCTCAACATATCGAACTTCAAATTTGTTATCGTGACACACTAAAGTTCATCTAATTCATTTACAGAATGGTGCTGGGTGACATCTATGAAACATTTTGCCACATCATGTGTTGCTAGTGATCTTCCTGCGATCACAATTATCAAACAGGGAATGAGTCGAAGTGGTGTCGGTGCCACTTGTTGAGACGCTCTGATTTTCTCTTTTAAAGAAGACTGAGTTTCTTGTCGCCTCTGAAGACACTTTAATGAATCATTCATCCGCCGAGATGTACCAGCACCGGGAACAGCCCAGACCGACTGAAGTAGTGCAGCTAAAGAGGGTGAGATTTATCTGAAATTTCTCTCTTGGGTCAGATTACACAGAGATTAAAGCCGCTATACGTTCAAGTGTTATTAAATCTGATTAAATAGATGACAAAATCAACATTATATTATTTCATTTTGCACCATTTACCTCACACTATATCATATTTCAATGGCTACGCTGATGTAATCTTCATGACGACACTACTTAACAATGTTTTCTAGAGCCACGTCTTGTCACTACTCACTTGGCCGTGCAGATCAGTGTTAAGCAGCATTAGGGCGCAGGTGAGCGTGTGGACTGCATCTGTTAGTAAAACAAAAAAGATGCAAAAGTGAAAAAATAAGTTTCAAAAGTGAGGGGGAAATAAACACCAAGCTTGAGCCACTGAGACACTATGGAAAGAAGCAGTAAATGCAGAGTGACACAAGAACGAGGGGCTGAATTTTGAGAACTTACCCTCTGACGGTACGACGTTAGGGTTGCAGTCGAAATAGCGCCTGGAGAAATGGGACAGGACCCTCTCTCTCTCCTGCGTCTCCCCCACCAGAGCGAACTGTCTCAGGAACGCCCTGGGACGGACACAAGGTGCAAAACAATCACATTTCCTACATTTGAAGCTAAAGAAACCCCATAACCCACGCATTGTGATGTGGAGACTCTCTGAAATATATCTGCAATGGCGCCATCTAGTGTGCAATGTCGATATTTGGTGCATTCTGTCTGTGTTTCATTCCTTTGTCTCAACCAGTGAAGGTATGGCCCTGTCTTACCGTAAAGCCTGGTCGAGCCCGAGGCCTGTGAAGTTGAAAAAACTCAGATACTCTTCAGCGACCATTCGACTGAAGTCATTACTGCAAAGAGAATTAAAGAAGGTTGAATTAAAGGCAAAAAACTGTAGTGACCAGAGAATAAAAGACTCAAACAGTAGTAAGGTAAATGTAAACTTAATTGTCCTTGTGTTCATAGGGAAAACAATGCACTTAAGACAAAATGTCAGAGTAAATAAATAAATAATCTAAACTGCTTGCTCCCGTTGCAATCTTATTTCAAGTTCATGGCACAGTGATCGAGTGGTTATTGCTCCTACATTTACAACTTAAGTACTGTTATTGGGATTTACTTCTATACATTGCAATGTAATTCCGTTAATTTCCCCCACTCACTTCTTGCTGAGGTGTCGTGCCACGTCGGACTTCCTGAAGCCGTCCAGATTGAAGAGCCGCTTGGCCAGCCTCTTGGCCGCGGCCATGTCGGCTCTGTTGCTGCCGTTGGTCAAAGTGTCGCTGCTGCTCAGCCCCAGCCTTTCACTCAGGTCCTGGTCCAGCTCCGAGTCCGTGGCCAAACGGGCCTTCTCCCGGCTGCAGGACGGAGCGAGCATAAACATGAATAATTCAGTTGAGAAAGTGTTGAGAAAGATGATAATTTTACACTAATACTTTACTCTGTTAAATAATGTAGGAGCACTGGAGAGATTCCTGCTGAACAAAATGTTTCGGGACAAAAATAGCAAAGTATTTTGCAAATATGCAAATCATAAGTACAGAACTTCCAGGATACTCAGGAAAGCATGTGCTATGTGTGTCAAGCTGATGTTGAATAGATATAATCTACAAAAATGGAATTATGTGGAAGAATGCTGTCATGAGCTCTTTGACGCAGTAGTAAAATGTAAAGCAACAAATGAAACTCCATCAGTGCAATAATTCTGGCAAACAACAAACTTCAAATTCAGATCAAAATACTTTGAACTGGGATAATGACAAATAAATAAATGGTCTCAACTTATATAGCACCTGTCTACCTGCTTTAGGCAGTCAAAGCGCTTCACAGCAAAGAGCCACTCACCCAGTCACACCCGTCAGATCTTGGAAGCTAAGCAGGGAAAGGCCTGGTCAGTACTTGGATGGGAGAGCGTTTGGGAACACCAGGAAGCCTGGCGAATGCAGTGAGTGAGTGAGTGCCAAGTATGGAGTGAATGAATAATGCAATGTAAAGCGTCTTTGAGTGTCCAGAAAAGCACTATATAAAACCCTGGAGGCAAGGGGAGTGAAGTGTCTTGCCCAAGGACACACTCGCTCTACCATCAGCAGTCTACATGCAGTATCACACAAAGCTTTCAACCTCTCATCTGCACACGCTGGTTCAAGACTGTTCACAGACACTACAGACCAGGAGCACCCCACGAGAGCTGCAGGTTTGGAGACACTCTTTTGTTTATCGTTTTTTCCGGCCTTTTCTAACTCGCTTTCTGCCCAAAATGTCCTTCCTGCTAACAGGTGTGATGAAGAGAGAGACGAATCTGTGTAAATCTGAATTGAATTTGGTCATGTTTTTCTTTGGTCAAAGCATCGTCTACTAACCATTCCAGTCACACCAGCCAAAGCAAAAACAATGACAGTCCAGCAGCTGAATACAAAAAGTGCTAAATGTCCACACTTCCTGAGAGAGAGAGAGAGAGAGAGAGAAAGAGAGAGAGGGTTTCACAGCGAGACAAACAAGCCAAGAAAACCAACGGTCTCCGAGGCTAAAAAAAAACACTTGCTATTATTTTACACAAATCAAGTCAATGACACCAAGCAACCGTCTCCAGTAACACAAGCTGCTGGCTAAAAGAGTAACTAAGGATCAATGGGTAACTTTGGAGTCAACAGAAATTAGTCTCCATGTCAACAAAGCAAAAGCGTTATTATGGAAATCAACTGGGGCTGCTGCTACAGATTATGACGAAGCAAATTAGCAAAGGAGCGCGATGTTGTCTGCATTGCCTTATCAAATTACCGTGAATTGGATTTCAGTTCATTTGCACAGAAGCAATATTTTAAATGTGCCACTATTGCATATAATATTTCTATGTGCAAAAGTGACAGTCTTTCCTTTGCTGCCATTTAAAGGAGTCAGTGGGAGGGGTCTTACCTGTGACATGAGCGTCTAGCCTGTAAGTACCGCTCCTCAGCACCGGTCATCCCGCTCTGACAGCACAAAACAGATGTGCTCCTCATCGCTCGCCTGTATCCAGCTGCTTGCGTTAAACCTGCAGGCCTTGCCCCACCTCCTCTCCTGCTTCTCCCGTAGCCTGACCTCATCCCTGTCCCGCAACAGTGACTGTCAATCTGTACCAACTCAGTGCAACTCCCTTATTGAGCCCCACTGCAGCATTCCTCAGTGAACACTTCCCCTCAATCTCTCCCTGTGTTTGCTGTCATCTGATCTTCACAGCATGTCTCCTTCCCCCAAAGTAAAATAGCAGTTTTTTCTTTCTCCCAGAATGCCGTTTTTCCTCTCTCTCTCTCTTTTTCCACTGGGTAAACCCTCTCTGTCCCCTACTGACCTTGTCTGCAAAGTTTGGCATGAAACTCGGCTTGTCCACAGCCTCTAACTACAGTCCCGGCCTCCTCCTTTGCCTTCTTTTCTTCCTATTCCCTTCATTCATTCCTCATCCTTTTGCATCTCAAATTTCACAAAGTCAGTATCCGTCCCTTCTGGGTGTCGTGCCACTTCTGGTCCGTCTTGTTCTTTGTTGTCCGCAGAGAAAATAAACACGAGGGATATCATGTTTAAACTTGCGGTTTAAAGGTGTGGGTAATCTTTTCAGTGGATTCCCATCAGCTCCCATTCATTGTTTACTGTGTTGTGTCATAGAGATTAAGCCAGGACTCCACGAGCGTAAATTAGCCACCTGTTAGCGCTGTTAGTTTAATAATCAAAGAGGTCCTGAGAGAATTCCCAACGTCAACCTTTGCCGAAATGCTAACCCCCTCCTCTCCCAGCTCTGCACAATGAGCTACTGTCCAACGGGCCAGACGTTATGAAAAGGAGTAGAGGCAGGAGGGGAGGGGCGCGCTAGTGAAATTCCAACTTTTATCAAACGAGACTTCAAAAAAATATGCTTTCATTGCTTGGCGATTTCGCTGCGGGGTTGCCAGGTCATAAAAGCGAGATAAGAAAGCGCAACGCAAATATCTGGCATCCACAGATAAGTCCACCCTGATTAGTTTCTCATATAGAGAGTCTTATCAAATGGTACGCGGTAATGAAGGTGGACTGTGCGCAGCAAAATGAAATACTTCAGGGGGGAATTCCTCACATGCTTTGATTTCCTGTGGATTTAAGCGAAAGTAATAAACAGACCGAGCTGTGCGGTGTGCTCTTTCACACAGGTGATGTGTCAGGTAACACGGAAAGTTAGTCAAGTTCACAGGATTGTTTTGAATAGCATTACCACAAACTGCTCATTTATTTTAATTTTAAATCCTGCAGGTAGTGTTCATTTACTCAACAGTGGCGAGTCTAGGGGGCGGATTTCTACTGGGCCATCCCACTCAGGGGGGCTGAGGAGGCATGAGGAAGAATATTAGTGTCAGTGTTTCCTCATTAACACACCCCTCCCTCACCGCAAAATCATCAGAAGAAGCCTTTTGTTATGCAGCACTAATCGCTGATTGTTAAGACTATAGCTTCTTTAGAGAATGCAAAATAAAATGATTATTAATGCTATAGTGCAAGTTGGCACAACGATTACATTACTATTACTAAGCAAAAATAATGCTGACTGGCACTTTGTAAGTAACAAAATCCAACCCATTTTGTTGTGGTGTTGGCATGAGTTAGTGGAAGCACAGCTTTGGATTTTGGTTTGTTTGGTCCAGCATTTTACCTCACTAATATTAAATGTCATTTGTTCCAGACTTTGTTGTGCTGCTTTTGCCTGTTGTTTTAAGTTTGGCATCACTTTATTTTACAGTACCATGATCCATTGTACCTAAACTAAATTTAGTACAATGTAATGAGCTTTGTAACAATCTGTTATTGCTAGTACCTATGGGTTAGATACATAATGCAATAATATGCATGTACTTTGTAGGTACATAATGTAATAGGAGACGAGGCCCTTAAATTTAGGGTTAGAGTTATGTCTTACTACATTATGTACCTACAAACTACAAATATATAATTACATTGTGTATCTAACCCACAGGTTATAAGTTATTACACATTCTTACATAGCACATTACATGTGTAAAATTGCTGTAAAATAAAGTGTTACCTTAAGTTTTTAATCAGCACATTACATATAATTAATTTAATTAGACCTGGAATTTTTAATGTGGTATTCCTCACTTTACATTGCGCTGCTTCAAAACCAAAATATAATATGCAATGAATAAAATCATCAAATGCTTTTGGCTTTTTCCTTTGAAATGTCAGAATTATTATTTTTCCATTTTATTCTATGTTTTCTTTTCTGTTGAATTGCATCACTCCTAAGTATAAATACTAGTTACTTAGTACTCAAGTAGAATTTTCACCAAATACTGACACAAATACTCTTTTTCTTTTGGTTTTCCTTCAGTAATTACTTGACTCTGTTTAGTTCTACTTGAGTAACATATTCTTAAGTGACTCTTATTTGAGCAAACATCTTGGCAACTCTTCCCACCTCTTATACAAAATAAAAATAAAAAAAAAGTTCAAAAGTTGCTCAAATCCAAGCTAAAACATATTATATATCACATATTATATAAAACTAAATCACGTAATGGTTTAGTTATTCTATGAGGCTACACTGAGTTCCCCAGTTTCACATTGAGCACTGTGTTCTCCTGCCCTCTAGCGGCCACAGATATAAAGTGACGGAGTGCAGTGCAGCCTGTGCCTCTGCAGTGCTGTTAACTCCAGTGACATTCAGAAAACAAAAGAAGCTGCACCCTCATTAGGGACCCAAAAATAAAAGCTCAGGAGTCATTCAAAAACAAGCCCACCTTCAGTTTTTTGCAAATGGCCACAGCTGCAGTTCTTCTGACAGATGTGATGATGATATAATAAAAGGAGATTACAGCTGGAATGTAGCACCTTGTAAAACATCAGAAAGTCATGGCATGGGTGGAGGATATCTAATCAATAGCGCACTGTTAGTTTTCGATTGTCAAGGTGATCCCTCTTCCCCTCGGACACCCTTTGGGAAGCCAAATGTCTGCAGCTCACGTGTGTAAGCAGCATTTAAATAAACCACAGGAGCACACTTTAGTCTGCACGCACCCCACCGCTCCACATGTGTGCGTCGTGCCGCGCCAACAGCCGGGACAGCCTTGTGAGCGACCTTCACTGTCTAAACTCAGCTCCATAAAGACACTGCAGCACTTCTCTACACAAGGACAATGACACAGACAGAGACGGGCTCATCCTGAAGAGAGCAGCGCATTAGGAGGGAAGGTAGTGTCTCTGTGCAAAATAGTATTACCGTGACGTGAGTAATATCTAGTACTTATGCAACCAAATGCACCGACTGAAAATACATGGAGTTCATTGTAATAACGTGGAAAGTTGGTTGATCATAATAATTGTATTCAAGTAAAAAAAAAGAAACCTATTCACATGAACTTGTTTGGCCAGTGTTGGTGATAGTCTATTTCCTTGCTTTCTTTATTACATGCCAGTTGGTCTTTTTACAAGCCAAAAGTAGCCAAAATGCAGCTGATTGTAAGATTTTAATTTGAGAAAGGAAATGTGTTCTTGCTACACATCGAGGCCTATAAAAGGTGCACAATAAATCCAGTTTAACAGGAGTTTTTACTTCACTGGAGTTGTGGTCCACTGTGGAGTTTGCATTGACACTATTACCCTAATATTAAAAGCCCTATAGCTGATTTTCTTTTTATTGCAAACGATGAAAGAGGAAGACGCTAAAGTTAAGTGTTAGTTGTGTGGTATAAACTCATGCCTAACTTTCCTAACATATTCATAGCATCCCAGTTATTCACAGGGAAGACTATAGGCTCCTTTCACAACACTTTTCAGGGTCATTTTCACATTTCAAAAGACTAAAAGTTCTTGAAATTTATCCAAATTATTTATAATTTGATGCACAGTGTTTTCCCACAAGGGTTACAGGTTTACAGTATACTAAAAAAGGTGTTCAACTTGGAAACAAATCGGGTATAGTACTTTCAAGTCTAGTTATAAATACAGCAACTCCTTGTGCCAGTTCTGAAGTTATATAAATAGAGAAAATGAGTAAGTGATTTGGTAAGAAGTACACAGTAGTATGTTTGTTGTATTGTGTAGTAACTCACGTGATGAATGGGAAAGACGAGTTGCTGTACCAGGTGCTGCCTACGCGCTCCGCCTGTCTCCTCCGGGGCGGGGTGTCCTCAGACCCGCTGCTCAGCCTCTCGCTGGACGGCGCCCTGGTCGCGTCCGAGTCGCCCCCTCCACCCATGGTGAACATAGAGTCCGACAAACTGGGCCTCTCGTCGTGGGCCAGCGGGGCGAAGCTGAGCTGCACGATCTGCCTGGCGCTCTGGCACACCGGCCCGTGGATGGCAGGGGTCAGGGTGGGCAGGTCGAAGGTCAGGACCGTCTGGGTGGTGGAGGTGAGGATCTCCTCGCTGTCCAGGCTGTTGTAGGACGTCCCCTTGGCTCGGTGCGACTCCATGATGCTCTCGAAGTGGCGGCTGAACGTGTCTTCTGCCGACAGCCGCGGACCGGAGACCAGGATCGGGGATTTCAGGGCTGGGTGGTGGTTGTCAAAAAAAGTTTCCTCTGGCCTGCGCGAAGGGAGGGGAGACTTTAACTAACACATTCCAAAAGCATTGCTGCGTGCGCCTCAAAACCACCCACTGCATTTTTAATAAAGAGTGGGAAAGGGAGAGGCCTCTGTGGTCATTTCAAGTGGACATTTCCAAAAATTACATCTTCAAACACTTCATTCAGTTCATAAATAGACTCTTCTCATTAAAGGGAACCTGTTTTTTGCCTTCACTTTTCACAACAGAAACAGTTAACAGCACTTTAGACTAGGGCAGCAATGTGAAGGGCACTACTTCGATCCCATAGACGTATTCATGAAATAAGCAAGTTTCTATATGTAAAAATAGAAGTGTATTTACAGTATATGAAGTCTTGACTCCTGTTTATGGTGTAAAAGTGTGGTAGAATTGACTGAGTGCTGGCTTGGCTTGGAACAATAACAGTCAAATCAAGGTAAACATTTCCAGTGTATTATAGAGTATTTACCCCATAACTACAAGATCACTGGTTTGACTCTCAAATTATACACCTTTGAAAGTATAAAGATAGATTTAAGTATTGTCTTTTAGGCTTGTTTGGATTTGTTTTTTCAAAATGCATCAGCAAACATTGCCTAGCTCCAGAAGAACGCAGCCGTTGTGTAATGTGGCTGAATGTGAGCAAACCAGTAAATCAGCTGCACCACGCCAACACGTCTAAAAACAATAATCATGTTTTAGTTGTTTCTTCTGAGCTTGTTTGCATGTCTCGAGGTGAGGTAACATGTTTTGCTTCAATCACCTGTTGGGTTCAAACACCTCTGGATCGTCCCGGGACCCGTGCAGCCTCCTGCGGTCGTCCCCCTGCATCCGGACACTGGCCCAGCTCACCATCTCCTCCTCCTCGGACTCCTCACTGTCATCTTCCTCTTCCTCTTCCTCCGCTTGTTCTTCGTCTGCTTCATCCTCTCCATCTGTCTTAGGTACAGCGCCAACGAGAGGACTGCTACCTGTGCCTAAAGAGGAGAAATAGGTTGCCTTTATGTGAGGTCACTAAATGATCTAAAACTGATGCATTACTAGGGCTGGGTACAGTTAAATAATACCAGCCTGGTATCGACAAAAAAAAGGATTACTGGTACTACTGGTATCGAAAAGAAATATTTATATTCAAGTTTTGATGCTGTTGGTCAGCACAATTCAAAAGACATAAAAAAGTGAAACACAAGTTGAAAAAATGGGGGAAAATTGAGGGAAAAAAAATAGGAAAAACAAGTGGAAAAAATTGGGGGAAATGTTGGGGGGCGGGGTAACATGGAAAAACTGGGGGGGGAAATGGGAAATACCATGTAGAGAAAGTGGATATGGATAAATTGGGGAAAAACAACTGAAAAAAGCTGTTAAATCTGAAGAAAAAAAAAAAAAATATGGGGGATAAAACTGGAAAAATGTGCAAAAATTTGGAAAACATTGGGGGGTATGTAGGAAAACTTTTTTTTTTCATTTGGGGAAAAAACCTGAGAAAATTGGTAAAAAATAAATAAATAAAAACGTGAAAAGTGATTTTTCTGCCCTTTTGTCGTTAAAGGAAGTTTCTTGGTTGTTTTACCTCAAACAAATTATACAAATGCAAAAGAAATTAAATGGCAGGAAAAGGAATAAATTAACATTATAAATCTGTTTTATGGCTCTATATGACAAATATATTAGTATGGGTATCTAAAAAAATGTAACGGTACCCTGCCCTATGCATTACCCAAATAGAATTTGCCTTTAAGATGTAAAATGACTAAGATCATAGTGAATTGTTAATTATTTGTTTATATTATAAGCATGTACAAAAAAACAGCATAGAGCCTGTGTGTTTGGCCAGGGATAATCACTGGCCTATAGAATTGAACAAAATTTGGCCCCAAAACTGGCACAAAGGTCAGATGTTAGCACAAATGGTCTGGTGTGAAAAACTTCTTATCCTCACGCCACTCTGCGCATCTCTGCTCAGACTGTTGCTCATGTGACCCAACCCCAGATAAAGCGGGAGAGGATACAGTGGATAAATGGATGATTTGCTTCAACGTCGGAGGGTGGGACATCATCAAATTAAATTATCTGAAACTCCCCAGTGCTTGAGTGCAATATTATCCTGTTTACCTGAGTTGCCCTGCACACTGCGGTTACTCCCAAATGCAGAGTCAGCGTCATCTTTCTCGGCCATCAGCACCTCATCAATGTCCGTCTCCCGGTAGCATCTCAGTGGGACGGCATCCAGGTCGGTCTCCGAGTATTTCAGGGTCCGACGGATGATGCCGGTTTTGGGGGACATCCCGATCACAGCGGGGGGTGGGGTCACCAGCTCTACCTCCACGTCCTGCACCTCATGATTGGCGGAGAGCAGAGGCAGGGAGGACGGAGGGGTGGGCGATTCACTGGAGTTACCACTAGGAGGAGCCGTAGACGCTTCAACGCCATCTGAACAAAAAATAAGTCAGGAAAGAGTTTCAGGGAGTAGTAAGTAAACAACAAAGGAAATGATTTTTTAGTCTAGAAGGTGTCAAATGTCACAAAAATAATGTAATAATGTAAAAATTCATGTAGAGAATGTAAGAAATGTATGTACAAAGTCTGTTGACAGTAAGAAATCACTTTACATGACTTTACAACAGAGCTTCTTAACCTTTTTTAGTTGCAATCCCCCACACTGCATGATTTCTATTCAAACTCCATTAAAAAGGTGCTTCCCATGTTATCTGCTGACCTCCTGAATTCATCACGACTGAATTGCACTGAACTAACTAACTCTTCCATGAATATCGCAGGCATCACACAGATATAGCACAGACATAAAATATATAAAAATATATACAGAGACGAAGAGAAGGAGGACATGGAGTTCGTGGGTGTAAAATAAGATGTAGCGGAGAGAGCAGTGGATGGAGGAAGATGATTAGCGGCTGCAACCCATGAAGAGAGCTGTCAGAAACTGTCAAATTATAACGAATTAGTGAACACTGCTGAAACAGTATGGCACAGGCATAACTTTGATAAAATAAGCGCACTGCAGTGATGATTGGAAACTGTGTTAAATATTCTCACTCTTCTCCCTCCTGCCAGCAGCCCCCTCAGTGGGGGTCCCGAACAGAAACTCCCACTTGGCCCGAGCGATCTTCTGACAGTGGAGCGAGGGCACCGGCACGGCACTGCCACTGTCCGTCTGGAGGAGACACAAATATAATCCAGCATTTATTTTGGAATGACCCACCTACATTTAGACACCTTCCCGCATTCTGTATGGCTTCCTTACTTTAGTAATAGCCGCAATTTGAAAGTGCACTGAGGGTGTAATAAATGATAGGTCATATAAGTAAGAGAGCTATCATTACCGGTATTTGCATTTCAAAGCTATTATCAAGGGTTGTTAAATACAATTTGAATTTGTGAATTTAAATTGTATCTAACAAGTTCAGACAAAGTGTATTTCAAGCACGACTTTTATCTAATTTTTATATTATTATTTGTATCTTAAAGGTGCATTATGGAACTTTTTATGTACAAAAAAAGTTGATATTTGTGCGTAATTGACCTTGCAGTGACCTTGCGGCTGTATGAGTGGTCAGCATGGTGCCTTTACTTTCCATCACGGTGGTCTCTAGGACACTCCAGGATCAATTGTTTGGAAGGTTTTCTCTGTGGTCGGACCCTTTCGCCAGAAAACCTGCAACACAATTGATCCTGGAGCGTTGTAGAGACCACCGTGATCAAAAATAAAGGTGCCAGGCTGACCACTGAAACAGCCGCTGGATCACTACAAGGTCAAATATGAACAAATATCAACTTCTTTTTCACATAAAAAGTTGCCAAATGCACCTTTAAGTATAGAACTGCAACACAAAAACATATAGGTATAAAATAAATGTTACTTTAGTATGATGATTGAGAGACCTTAAGCCTTCAAAATGGTGTGTACCTGTATTCCTGAGGTCGCTGCCCCCGTCTCGTTGCTATGGTGACTGGACTGGCTGGACTCTGGCGACACACAGTCCCTGTCCCCGAGGCTTCCTGTCACCCCACTGGAGCTGTGCGATGACCCTACAGTCCCTCCTCCGTTCTCCCCTGGACTCTCCCCTGGACTCTCCCCTCCCCTGCTCCTCCCCTGTCCCGCTGCATCTTCCTCACAACCCTCATCCTCATCGGGTGAGTCCAGAGCCACCGGTCCCAAGAGCAAAATCTCCCTACGCCTTTGCTCCGCTCGTTTCTGTCTACTTTTCGGGCTTAGCAGTGGCCCCTTCTTCCCTGGTTGAGGCGGCGGAGGTGTTGGGGTGTCGCTGTTCGACACAAAGCCGGATTCGGGGCTCGGTCGCGGGCTGGTCACCTCATCCTTACCCCACTGCTGCCTGGACGTCCAACTCACGGGTGCCTCCTCTACATTTTCGTTGATAAACAATCTACGAGCCAACTCTGTGCAGTCGCCCTTTTCAAAATCATCCCGTAGGTCCAACCCGGGAGTCCAGGCATCCCCCATATACTGCGGCGTCTGGTAACGGTGTAGCGTTGGCGTATCGGGGGCGCGGAGTTCCACCTGGCTCAGTCTTGGGTCCCTTACAGGTGAGCTCGTTTCGGTGGGAGGGTTAGCGGGACGAACCAAACGGGACGGAAGAGCAGGTGAAGAGTGAGCTGAGCTTTCATGCTGGTGTTTTCGGTGGCAGTCAGAGGGCTGAAAGTCATTGTTTGTTTCATTTGAAGTTTCAGGCTGGTGCAAATTAGTTGCTGGATTGAGCTGCTCTGTTAAAGGGATGTTCATTTTACACTGCTGCGCACTGGACGCCGGATTGTGCAACCTACTCTCACTCACTAAACTCGCAGACGCTTTGATGACCTCTTCCACGATCTTTCGAGCAACATCCGGACTATTAGCCGGCGATTTGCTCTCGCTTAACTGATTCATGCCTTCCACTTTGTTGCTGCGATGCCTTGGAGAGCCGTCACATTGTCTTTCACTCGCGGGGCTGCTTTGTATGTGGTGACGAGGGCTTTGCGATTCGACATGTGAGTGCATTTGTGGTTTTTTGCAAAGGGGTGAGCCGGCCCAGGACTGACAACGCGGTTTCCTGTGATGCAAATAGTCACTGTTCTCAAGTGCGTGGGCCAGTTTGATCCGCAATAATGGAGAACCAAACTCCTCGACCGCCCTTTGTGTAGCTGCCCTCCCGATAGGGTCGAAAACTGGTGCTTGTCTCGAAAGATAATGCTGGTGACCTGGAGATCTGTAAGGACTGGAGGTGCAAGAGGAAGTAGGGCTGCTGAAACAAACCGGATCACTCAATCTCTTTCGACAATGACTTGTATCTCTTAGCGGACTTTCCAAGGTTCTGACATTTGATTTCTCAACGTAGCTAAACGTAACCACCGACCGCTGCCCATCCTTCACATCTTCCTTTTTTAAACACTTTGGTGAGGCATAACACGGAGGAGAGTGGAAGTTATGCCGAGGAGAGCTCCAGGATTTCGCAACTTTTGGCGAATTCTGGAGTTGGAAAGTGACCGAATGCTTTGAGGGGGACTGTTTTTGCGTGCGCTCTTGGGCTAAGCAGTGGCTTGTGGGCGTCTTGGTCGGATTTGCAAGCTTGGAAAGGAGATCCACGGGGTTGTCCTGCACCGAATCCTCCTCGCTCCTCTCTGCTTTCTGGTCGGGGGCAGACCTCACTTCCACATACAAATGAAGGACTTTTCCAGACTGGGACATGACCTCCACCGAGCAACAAAATAGGGACGCAGACAAGATGAAAGTGCAAGAAGAAGTGGAGCAGTGTAGAGACTTGGAGGCCGCCCAAAAACAAATACAAACTCTGGATATATTTTGGTGACAGTTCCTTTGGGGGCGCCCAGTTGAGTCAATGTATTTTTAGAACATCCTTAATCGCGGCTGTCCCGGGGCGTCCGTGTGCAGGCTGGAGACACACAGCAGGAACGGCCAGAGGACAGAGTGGCCCCTGGGACACCTGAAGCGGTCTACTTCTCTTCATACCTGTGAATGAGACAGACGCTGTTATCTACTATGAGCAGATGAGGCAAGTGACCTGTAGTAGAGCTATTTTTACTCTGCTGATTCACGCTGGCATTTTATCCTTTCTTCTGGCGTCTCTGTGTGTGAAGGAATCCAATTGGTCACGGTAAAAATAGAACATCTTCAAATATACATCCTAGTATAAAAACAAACACACTAAGACACTAAAAACATTTTTTTTTATCATTATGAAGAGAAATCTACACATATTAAAGGGAAGGGGTTCCTATTTGTGTAGCACTTTTCACAGGACACAAGTAGGCCTGTCACAATAACAAATTTGAATATCGACATATCGCGATAAATGATATTATTGACCCTAACGATACTGTCAACTCTAAAGCATAAATGACAGTAAACCTTTGAAATCTTAAAATACCACACAGGCGCCAATAAACATGAAATATAATGTAAACCCAAAGTGCTTCAGTTAAAAATCAAGTTTTACAAAGAAAAAAAGTGGGAAAAATGCTAATAAATGTACAGACGATAAATATTGAGCCCGAAATGTATTGACTATTTGTTATTTATCGAACAATACGTCAATATAGTAATTATCGTGACAGCCATAAGACAAAAGTCACCCAAAGCGCTTCACATGAAACACATTTTCATTCACTTCATATTTGGTGATGGTAAGCAACCTATGAAGAGGTCGTACTTTTCTGTATGATGGACAATGCAGGGAATTTATTATGTAAATATTTACCTCAATATATCACAAATAAGTGGCACGACCCTGTGGCAACATAACAGCAGAAAACCTATGATTGAGAATGCTTTACCCATATATAATACAAGATATGATATCGGAACCAGACTGCTACAACGAGTTATCAAAAAAACCTTCTGAAGCCACTGAAACAGGCCACTTCTCAGATGTCATATCTTATTCTTCCCTTTAGGATTGATCGTTTGGCGAAAAATGCACCTGGCCCCGCATTGTCACAGACCTGCCCGCTTGTACCTCGCTTGTCATGTTTCACTGTGGTGATGTGTAGCTGTCTGTTACATGAGCTCATCTCTGAGAGCAGGGAAAGCAGGAAACCGGCACTCACTTCCTCTTCTCTGACAAAGCAATGACAAGGCAAGAATGACAACAATCCTCAGCTCATTTCTCGGTCTAACATGGATTTATTGAAGTAATTAAAAATGCATTTGTCAGGGCTGTATGGGATAAGAAGCCAGATTATCCAGTGGAAAGATTTTTTTTTTCTTCGTGATGCTGCAGACTTGTGCAAAAAGCTTGATGGATACCGGACAAAATATACAAAGGTGCACAATTTTGACCACTGTAGGTGAAGTAGGATATATTCATTAATGTTTTGCCCTCAAATGCACTGGTGTGTGTAAGGGGAGGCTGGGATAGCACTGGCCACCCCTGGAATCTTATTGACCACCCCAGCAGCATATTGGGCTGGTGACAAGTTTCAATTCAAATATGTCACCAAACTATGACAAATATGAAGAAAAAGCACAAACATACATATATAGCATCTCGCAGAAATGAAGAGTTCTCACATAAAGCCTGAAAGACATGACAGACAGAACTGGCCCCCCAAACTGCCACCCCAGTGAAAAACGCCTGGACACGCCCCTGCTCAAATGTGGAAATTATGTATAAATATGTCTTTTTGATCAAGTGGGCACAGATGATATGTCACTGCAAATTATATCGCCATTGTCTCTACATACCAAATTATTTTGCAGGCACAAATCCTAGAAAATACATGTTTATCATTATGCCTTAGTCACCCTCTTATCTAAGCTTTATACGAGTGATTCCCTGCCACATACAACAACACTGGAAAGAACTGAACAGGCTCAACTTGCGATGGTTGCCAGCAGCAGCAGATTGCATGTGCCTTATGGTGGCAGTGGGAGAAACCGATCTCGTCGAAATAATCTAAGTTGACAGGACAAAGGGAACTTGAGAGAGAGTTGGCATGAAATGGAGAGCTGGGCAGCCTTTTTGACCCAAACTGTTCTCTTGGTTCAAACTAAGTCTCTGTCACATTTCGCTTTGAAAATTCTTGGCTGACAACTGACATTTTTGTGCTGTTTTTGAAGACTGTTCTGTCCCCAAACAACTGAACAGAATTACCCTTTCGGAATCATGTTAAGCTGTTTTTGTTTTTTGGGGGGTTTCGACCCAACTCTCAACCAGTGTCTGAAGAACCTATCTCCAGATTTTGGGCTAAGTGGAGCTGCGTTTTGACTTTGGAGTGGATGTGGGAAACCAGACGAGACCGCCCAGAGAAAACCAATCCAGACACAGTAAAATAAACTGAATCGAACCTGTGACCTTCTTGCTGTGATGCTAATGGCTCGCACTCTCCACCACTGGCAAACTCATGCAGGTTTTATAGTAACACCTAAAATTACAACTACCTTTTAATTCACACGTTGATTGTCGTCTTCACACCTTCTGATTCCCGCGGTTGCACCTTTTGCTAAACGGGCCTTTGTGACTTGTTAGCTCCACAGGGTCCTATTGTTTAAAGGGTGTGAGAAAACCACTGTGACTGCAACAGCACTTGGCACCGTCTTAATTGTTACAGCAGCCTAAAATCTGGCAAGGATCATGTTTCAAGAGGAAGGCCCTGCAAGACAACGCTGTATTGATTGTAAATAGATAAAGAGGCTGTATCTACCCAATAATACACGATGGCAGCACTGCAGTAACAAGTTGAGAGTGAGATAGAGGCATGTCGAGCCAAGTGTTAGATAAGACTGGAGTGAGATGGAGGGGCATGCTGGAGACATGTAGTATATGTGAAGGACAGAGATGAGTTGGCAGAGGGCCAGACTGCTGCGAGAAACACTGCAGTCCATGCAGAGGAACGGATCAGCAGAACAACATGCAACAACCTTTGCATCCTCTTCCTGGTCTACAGAATACCAAGAATTGAAAGTTTAAAGATGTATTCATGTTTTTGCTACAGATGACTCACTTGAACACACAGACTGTAAACTGAAGCTTTAACGATCGGTCATAAAACGTTTCTGGGATGTGCATGCACTTGATCACGGGGGTCTAAATGTGGGATCCCGCTATCTTGAGATTACGCCCTGATACTCACACTTGGCAAATAATAAAAATAAGATGTCACACTCATGTTACACAAGATGCTACAGACGTATATTACTTAACGGTGGAGCCTCTTGTATAATCCATATCACTGTCTCCACCATTTGTTGTTGTGCGCCTTTGAATACACAACGCAAAATCTGTTCAACTTGGCCAAGCGTCAGGTGGAGCTCACTGCAGAGCCAGAAGCAACAATACAAACAAGTCTCTTACTAACGGACATCCTGATTAACGCCGCAGCTACACCATCACGTGAATTCATCTTTAAATCAGTATTGTAAGTCACTTTGAGTCATTTTTTTTTTAAACATTTCCATGACTAATGCTCTCCATCTGACATTGTCACACAATCCAATCCTAATTCGAGATTAAGGTGAATCTAGTGGAGATATGGTGCAAGAGCCTGAAAAGAGCATTTGCTTCAAGCTGTTTCAAGGTTGAACGTTCTTTTTAGAGCTTGTCAACATATGGAGTTAGTGAATCGATCTACAACCAACATGAGCAGACATCTATGTTTGCATCAGAGATTAAGAGAATGAACGCTTGTGCACACAGATATCAGGTTTTTACGTAACTAATTAGAACATCACCAATTGGTACTTAACAGTTCTTATCCCAGACACTATCACTGTGTATATAGGTGTATGCTACAACAACAAAACAGATAAACGATCCATTTTGGGCTCGATGTTTATCATCTGTAGCATTTTCCCCTATTCTCTCTTTGTAAAACTTTGATCTTTAACAGAAGCAAATTGAGTTTCATTATATTTCATGTTTATTGCAGCTTGTGTGGTATTTTAGGATATGATTTTAGAACAAAAGTTTACTGTTATTTTCATGCCTGAGTTGACACTATGTAGTATCATTAGAGTCAATGATATCGTTTATCGCAATGTTTTTGCGTCTCGATATATCAAACTTCAATTTTGATTGTTGAGTGTTTGTCATTATTTTCCTAGTTTAGTTCCCTTTTAGCCTGAATAGTTTGATAAGATAAGAAAATCCTTTATTGATCTCACAATGGAGAAATTCACTTGTTAAATCAGCTCTCAAAAAACACAATGTGCAAAAAAAGACAGGAAACGTCATTTAATCAGTAAATAAAGCTAAAGATACATGTACAATGAATGCAAATAATAAAAAAGTTAGAGCAGACTATAAAAACTGTCAGCAGCGCAAATTGGGTCCTGATTCTGTATTTTTAAGGCTCTTTTTGACACAATTTTGCATAAAGCTTAAACTTGACTGACAGATCCGGCTCTGGTGCTTCCCTAATGAAAACACATCACTGCTCAAATGTGTCACATTTTGAATAAGCGAGCACAGATGATATAAAATGTGCCACAAACAAGGTCATTGTGCCTACTGATCTGCTGTCCAGCTACTTGTGTTTAAACTTTAACACAAGTGAACAGTGTTTTGGCTTCTGTATGTCTATAGCCTACACACAGAGCAACAATACGTCAATGTTGTGTCCACTGTAGACACACAAGAGTCTTGAAGTTTCCAGACGCATTCTGAAGAACCAAACCTAAACCTCTTAACAAACAATAGCCCACAGCTGCTCCTTGTGGATGACTCAGCCTCTTGACGTCGTCCTTTAGGTTTGATGGGACAGCGGCTTCCTGTAGGAGCGGTAGTAAACAGGTGAGAGTGACAGGCGGCGCGCAGATAACCTGGCTCAGCTGCGGAGGACGGGCGTTTAGCCATATCACACAGGTAATTAAATCCCGTCTATGGAGGAGCTGCACTAATCTTAGCCCTATTCGACTGGAGGAGAGAGAGAGAGAGTATGAGCAGGGCAGGCTAATCTTAGCTCCTGCTTGTTACAGCGATAATTTCAAAGCGTGCAAAGCTGAGGTAGTAACACACTGAGAAGAAGCATTACCTTAATGAACGACAAGGGATAGACACTTTGTAACATGAGCTGTCCCAGGCCGCATTACTTCCTCCTATTGATCAAAGTAGTCCATTATTTTCCTTTGGCTAATTCAAATCATACAGTGTATTATATGATGTAATACAAGCAAAGCCCTTTTCCCCCCTTATCATTACCAAACAAGAACTAGAAGGAGAGGAAACAAAAGAGTAAGTGTCACAGTGGTGTTTGGAGCATAAAAAAAAATCTCTTTTGATGGACTGAGAAAAAAAAAAAAAAAAAGCTTTTAAACACCCCAGCATCGAAAACAAAAGGCATGCTTTCTGACTCATGCGGGGCACACAGAGACCAAAGGATGCACATGAAAAGATGGGACGCTCTGCCTCCTCCTAGTTTCCTGGTGTATTCAATGAGGTGGATGACACTTGCTTGTAGGTCTTGCTCATTGAAATGGACCCACACAGATAACAAGGCCCCGAATCACGAATGCAAAAAAAATAAGACCGACTGTGTGTTGTTGTGTTGTTTGCGGCACGTTTAATTAAAGTGGTTAAAAAAGTAAAATGGTGATAGTTTTTACAATTACCTCCTCTCTGGGGGATTTCTTACATAACAGAGAAATGCGCCGAGTGTAGAGGAGACAGTTTGCTATTTCTATTTATGATCCAAAAACACGTTGTTATTGAAGATGAACCATCGATTGCTCAGACTGTATTATAATATATGCCAGTGGTTCTTAACTGGTGGGTCGGGACCCAAAAGGGGGTTGAAAGGCTTTCCCAGGGGGCATTTTCCCTCTGAAAAACTAAAACAACACTATACCTGAGTCTGTTTTAATGACTGTTATCACGTTGTTTTGATCGTTTCATCTTTATAAGCTTATCTAATGCTTATTCAATTATAACTTGTGAGGACATTGCAGTATTTTGCATTATATATAACAAATTAAATAGTTATTTGGGTCACGGCTTGTCATACTAGGGTGATGGTGGGTCCTGAAGCCAGACCGGTTGAGAAGCACTGGTCTATGTAATCAATTGGGGAAAGTATACATTAAACTATTGGTTATTCTTTTCACCATGTATCCATTTATTCATTTTATTCATTAACACTCAACTGCTATTTTGATTACTGTAAACCTACCGAACATCTGCATGCTGACAGTGCACGCAGCCAGCACACGTAGGATACTTTATTTAGCCACACATTCGGTATGCTTCCTCATTTTTCGCACACTATTGTTGTTCAAAAGGCTTTCTCATGTCATGTTCTTAATTGGTCGAAATAAGTAGGTTATCTTGCACATATAGCTTTCACATCAGATGCTACACACTTCTTGTTGCATTTTCTCTGCATCTGAGGCAGTAGATCTTCTTTGAAAGTGGTCACATGACTTTGTTTACCACAGGGGACGTGCATAAAACAGGGCTGGCTCTGCATGTTCTGACGTTTCCCCGCACTATCGACCGTTGCACTGGATAAACGGCTTCTATGCGTGTGTGCAATGTCTTCATTCATTCATACATTCAATGAAAACTAGCCCTATAAGCTATGGTAGTTGGCTGTTATTGGTGAGCTTAATGTCAACCCCCTACCATTTCAGCAATAGGCATTTTCATTTGAAGATATTCTAATTTCACAAAGCAGGCCACTTCTGGACACCCCAACTTAGATCTTTCCGCTTTCACCATTACTATGTGCTATAAACAAAGATATCCAACTTGTAATGCAAACATTTTCATTCATTCCTTCACCGTGCACTCAGCTCTTGTCAACTGCAGGAACACATGGATTTGTTTGTGCTTGTATCATGTCACTGCTATAAATAGATCCATATTGCGCCTCATATTAGAGATGCAACTACAACTTTACGTTCACAACAGCCCACTGTACACATCCACACCGGCGCCTTCTCCCTTGCACTACTCAAGATACCTATAGCTGGGTATTCTTCACACATTCATGTTTGCGGCACTTACCTCTGCTCCCTTCACGGCTGCCAATTCCATACAAGCTTCACACCTCCCACATGTCCTATCCTCGCCGTTCTCTCTATCCCCTCTCCTCTCATCCTGGCCGGCTCCCTCGTGAAGGAGCTGTATACGCAGTGCTTAGACCTGTCCGACCAGTGCGCCCTGCCGAGCCCATAGCCCTCCCCTCTTCCACCGTAGCAGCCACTTAACAGGCATCGTCCTATAGGTCCCGCCCCCCCACTGCCTCCTGCCTTCTGCACATGCTGCTGAGTCAGTTGTGGAGTTGAGAGGGGCAGGCAGGGAAGAGGGTAAGGCTTAAAGGCACCGGGTACTTGTGCAGATAGCATAGTACTTTATATGTAGGGCTGAAAAGATATGGAAGTTGACGTGGGAGCTACCACTCTGTAAAGGGATGGTACAGCATGTCAGCACAGTGTGAACCACGCCTCCAAAACAATGTAGTGTTATGTTAATGAAGAGGCAAAATGTGCTTCAACTTCACAACTCAGTGGAGCAGAAAACTTTAGAAACACAATGAAGGTGAAACACAGGCTAAAGCGATAAACTAACAATGTCTAAAAATACAACCGCTTTTTTTTTTTTTTCATTTGTAGAGAATATATTTGATCAGAAACGGAAAATCCAGCCTTGGTTTGTGAGGACTTGTGACTGAAGTTAACTTTGCCTGTAATAAGGAAATGATTTGTTTCCGCTGCTAATGAAAAGAGCCTTTAAAGCGGTATTAAGTAACTTGTTTACCTTAATAAATCCTTTTCATAGTCCCTCTTGGGGTAATGCAAGTGTTAATTGGATAATTGTGGGGTCTTTCATCTCCCCGTGGTGTCTCTGGCCAGAAAACCCACGCTTGCAGCTTTCCCTGCTACGACCCGGAGACCCAATACACACTAATGGAATCACGAAGAAGAAGCTAACAGGCTAACGGGCAAAGCTAACTGCGGGCTAGCACCACTTAAACAGTATTTACATCCAAGTTTGAGTGAAAAAAATTATCTCCATTGTGTAATCGGATGTACAATATCCCTCTCTCCCTTTGTCTTTTTTGTCAATGTAGTATTTGCTCTCACGGACAATTAATGAGTAAAAAAAATGCAACATGCAGTAGCGCTTATAGCCTAGCACAGGCCTAGCTCTAGCCTAGCACTAGCCTAGCACTAGCCTAGCACCACTAAACTCTTCAAATATAAGGACTGCATGAATTTAAACATTTAGGCCCTATGTCAAAAATCCTGCAATATCCCTTTAAAATAAAACTCAACGAAACACGATTTACGTCAGTACAATACTTCAAGTATTGCAAAAATAGTATAAAACAATAAGGAAAAATGTAGATAAATGTACAGGGGATAAATATTAATCCTAAAAATATATTGTTTTTATGTAATCTATTGGATGCCAAGTCGTTATTGTAATTATCATGACCGGCCTAGTGTTTATTGTTTACAGTTATAATATACACTACAACATCAGTAATCATTCAGACAGTCATGATCCTCTACTTGTATGACACACCCTCATCTTCCTATGCAGCATATCGCAGAAACGGGCAGAGTCATGATATAACTGAGGCGGGCCTATAATGAATAGAAAGTTCGATTGACTGTGTTCCCAAACAGATGAGGACAGAGGCTTGTCAATAAAAGTCAGCGCATGAATAACTCTGCTGCTTATCAGAGCATGAACACTTGATTTATCCCAAAATGTAACGGCCAGAAGAATGCATACAGCAGATCTGAGACAATTACGTTTGAAAACTCATACGCTACAAGCATAATGGGTTTTGTTCAAAATCAAAAACCACAGAAAATCCATACAGCTCTCATTTTCGAAGCGAACATGACCAGACAGTGTGGCAGGATGTAATTCAAGTGCGCAGACCTCGTCCATCCTTGACATTTCTCTTAATCTCACTGTCTTTCCTGCTTCCTGCCTCTAATGCACTCTACTTAATAAAAACATCAGGTCATTAGCTAATAGCTCTATATGAAGAAACACCGCCTCAAGCCATCAAACATGCATACATATGTTTAATTAAATCTATCTTTACAAACAAAGTACAGATACTCCACATTATGAATCATACATCACTGCACTTTTAGTTGTGTTTGAGAATAAAAGTTTTAAGTGACTAGTAAATGGGCTTTCTATAGGATCTGAAAACATGTGAGGGGACGGCAAGTAAAAGCTCGCTCCAATTCTAATCAAATATTAAACTGAGTCAAAAGACGGAAAAGGAAACGATATCTAAGGAGTCTGAAATATAAATAGACATATCAGATTTGATTAGGTAAAGTGTACAAGAAGGGGCAGTCGAAAAGGCCAATGTGGAAGCTGCTCTCAGACTGAGCATCGTCATAGGTCATGGGTCACTGCCTCGCAGACATAAACAGATAGAGAGATAGCAATGGTAGATTCAGACCAAAACAACAAGCAGGAGAAAAGAACAGTTGTTTGGAGAGTAGAGGTGGAACATAGACACTTAGAATTCTGTATTCTCCAAATTAAAATATACCAAAACTTTTTTTTTACTATATCCCCTATTTGATATACATCCCAAATGGTTTTGTGCTTCGGCAGTGATTATTTTCGCGATTGTTACTATAGCTTAAGGCCCTGTCATGTAAGAGACGGAGGTGGCCAGATGGTCATATTCACCTTGTTGTCTTTGGGGCCGCAGAACAAGAAAAAGAGATTCCCATTGAGTGAGGATTATATTTAAATATTAATGAGAAACCTGCATATATTAGCTTTGATTCCCCTCATAGCCCAAGGTGAAAGATTTGAAACACAATATGACCATTAAAGTCTTGAGGAAAAAAATTGGCTTAGTGGTCAAACTACATCTTGAAATCATATGTTTCAAATGCTCCAAAAGACATATTTATTTTGAGATAGTATTTCCCACATTCAATTCATCCATGCAGGAGTGTCACAGTGAGGATGGGGAGAGAAACAAGGGTAGGTAGTACTCGTCAAAGTGTCAGAGCCAGGACTTAAACTCACAACGCCAAGACAGGAATGTCCCCGGCATGTGCACTGTGACCTAACCCCGATCCATCTGGCAGGGCGTACCTGATGGCTTTGACAAAGTGACTACCGACAGTGAAATAGTGCAGCAGAGCAGTTTAGCTCACTCTCTCTGCGCAGATCCTGATTTACGACTATGAAGCAGAGACAGGTCAGGACTTTCCCTAATCTGCACTGATCTGTCCGTAGTAGCAGTTTGTTTGTTTGACGGAGTTTGGCCGAGTGTCCGAGAGGTGATGATCCCACTCAGATTTACAGCTGCAGATAATCCATGGGCTTCACGACTGTGACATTCTGCTCGCTCATCCAAAACAGCCTTCAGCCAATCGTAAACATGGCAGAAGGTTAGGTAACGCGGCGCAAAATGTGATCGCAATATCCTAATAAGACCTTGGAAATTAACACGTGTCTACATTTTTCTTGAAAGCATTTGCTCTTAGGAGGTTGGAGGTTTCTATTTTGTTTTTCTATATTGTTTTGCGATATTAAACAAAACCATTATAATACACACACATCACTGGAGTACTGCCCTGACGAAGGCCTATACGGCTGAAACGCGTAGGCAATGTTTTAATCTAATGGCCATGCTGCAATAAAGGCCTTTTACCAGCACCTTTTCTTTGAGTGCCTCAGTTTTGTATCTTTTTAAAGTCATTATAATACATGTTTTGGATCTCTTGAAGAAAACACAAATCTTTGTTTTGATATTGTGCCCGGTAGGGGTGGGCCATATCGTATCAGGATATCATTTTTTGATACCATTGTAGTTTTTTATATCGCTGTGGACACAATATAATTTATGTCACACTCAGCTCCGTCAGAGCAGCATAAACGCTGACTGTACAACACGGGGACAGGTGCTTAGAAAGTGAAATGAAATGAAGGATGTAAACTGCTTGACCAGATCATATTTGCGAGGAAATCAGTATGGCTCTAAAAAGGATGAAACATTTTTGCATTAATTTTCCAAGTAATTTGTCCGCTGTCAATTTTATCATCAAATATATCATTATCGTGATATTTATTTTATTATATCGTGATTTTAGGCCTTATCGCCCTGCGCTACTGCCCCGTGCAAAGGCGTGTAGGGCAGCAGGAAAGAAAGACAGAAGAGACAGAATGTTAAATGTTAGAAACAATCTCAGCCACACAATTACTCAAAAACATATCCATGCATTTCAGTCATGTGACATTTTCCTGTTATAAGCGCCATTTTCAGGCCTTTTTTTATTTAAAAAAATGTAATGTTTTCTTCTGATTTCCTAATTTTGATGGATACAATGCTCATATATTATCACTGAAATGCATTCATAAGTTTAGTTTAGGGCTATCACTACAATCCAATGGTCAACAGCCCAGATCTTTGTCCGGGCTTTTATCCATTGGACCAATACCAGTGCCACAGGACCAAGTCCAAACTAGACTGTGAGAAAATAAATACATAGAACTAATGAAATTGAACCATGAAATCCATGAAAGTTTAGTTCCATGTTTTATTTGACCTCTGCTCGACCATGAGACGAGATAATACACTGTAAATCTACATTGTTAACCACTGTCTACCCCAGCCAATGGTAATGCAACTGGTTCCAATAGGAAGGGCATCTGGAGTGACAATCTGCCTAATCATGTGACTGGCTCATTGCGGTGACAAAGATGAAAGGACTCATTGAGCCTTGTGCAGTCTGGAGACATATTTGAACTAAAGCTAAAGACAAGGCACTGTGTCACTATTGTTCGTAGTAAAATGGATGAGGCTACGTTATTGGACTTTTTAAGGTGAAACAGGTGACTCCCTTCACACTGCACCAAACGCATCATGCCAGCTTTTTCACTATCCGGCAGCGTCAGCAGTCCTCAAGCAGAGTGGGACGGACCCAAGGGCAGACCAACACTCAACAAATGCATGGAAACTCTCAAGTCTATTTCAGACAAATAACATTAGGCTCAATCGGATTAGGTTTTGTTCCTTCACCGAGGCGCTCTCAATTTGCCTCTGAACCTAAGAGTCCACGGGGTCGGACAATGACAGTCTTTGATCAATGGGAATTTAAAATAAACGTCTTCATGTGGTAAAGAACAAATATACTGATTATCCTCAAAAATCTCAATTTGATTCATGTGTTTAGTGTTCCAACTGAAATCTATCTATTACACATAATTAGAAAATCATGCATTCCTTACTGCGAAGAGACTGTAAAGGAAATGCAGAGAGAAAAATTTGTGCAAAAAAATGTAATTAGTTGTATAGCATCTCTTTGAATCTAGCAATAATCAGATATGAGGGATCAATAACTGTTACCACTTTAGCAGGACATTAATCAAAACAAAATACAATAAAAAATCAATCCCTGGAAACGGAAAATATTCAACTTCATCTTTTCACACAAAGGGGAAAATATAATAATCATGATTACTCCAGGCATGAAATCATGATTACTCAAACTATTTAATATGTTTTAAATGCACTATATATTCATAACCTCTGGAGTAATATCGTCTCGAATACTGAGCAAATGAGCCATCAGTTCACTACAGAACTGTACAGATTTCTACTCATTTCAGTAATAGTTTTTCTCTGTAATTGCTGCGTTGCCGGTTCTAGAATATGATGATGTCACAGGACCCAGTGGGGGCAGGAGCCAGTTTTTCCTATTAAGTACTATACACTTTCACAAGTCGTATCTAAAAAGAATATTTATGAATTACAAAAATGATCATTAATATTAGTTACTGGTCCATGATCTCTCTGTACAAGACCAAAAATTTCCTTTTTTTTACCCCTACATAATATTATAGTCCTTTAGAACGCTGTGATGTCACAACCCAGCAATACCAATGTTTGATTGTTGGTTGTAACACTCACGGTTGATTGACTTTTGAATTTTCATAACTTTAGACCCATGGTTAGGGCTATATACTGGCAGGGCTGTCACGATAAATACTATTTCGACTTATTGTTCTATAAAAAAGAGATAAATCTCCCCCCATGTTTTCTTTGTAAAACATTGACTTTTAACTGGAGTTTCTTTATATTTCATGTTTATTGCAGCTTGTGTGGTATTTCTGGATATGATGATGCACTTTTAAAAACAAAGGTTTACTGTAATTTTTATGCCTGAGTTGACAGTATCTAGTATCATTAGAGTCAATAATATCGTTTTTTCGCGCTACTTTCCTGCCTCGATATATCGAACTTCAAATTTGTTATCTTGACAGGCCTAGACACTGGGTATTCCGCTTCCATATCAGTACATGAACAATACTTTTTTCGATACCTATACTCAACTATTCTCATCTAGAACCATAAAACATGACAATAATGTTGATCTACTCCATAAAAGACCATTTAGTTTTAATTTGCATCACTTATTTGAGCTGAAACAAGTAAGTAACTTTCTGTAGTGCTGTCCCTGGACCCAGCAGGCTTTGGGTATTGGTATTAACAGTAACCAACCCTTCCTATGGACACACTTTCTGATTTGACCAAACCTAAACAAGGGAGCTCGCAAAATCTCCTCCATCAGATTTCATTAATCACACAACGAACCAGGCCACTGCAAAGCGCTCCATCTGCATCTCAGCCAACATACAGAGAGAGAGAGAGGAGAGAGTGAGAGAAAGTCCCCGCAGATTGGATATAGCTATGGCTGAGCTTTTATTATAAATAGGGAGGGGAACGCACATACTCACACACACAGGCAGATTGTAAAACGCGAGCGCCCAGACATCATCACACAAGCTCGCTCCTATCCAAACGCTACAAGGCCCTTTTCATTGCCAGCGCTCTCACCTCGTACACCCACCACCACACCTCCGAAACTTGGCGTCCGACACAACATTTGCTATGGAGGGAGAAGATATAGGCATACATCCTCTTCTAGATAGACTCACTGATGCCTTTAATGGCTGAAAGGCAGAGAGCAAGGAGAATGAAACACAAGTGGGATGGAGGAGGAATCGGCCAGGTCGCTAATGGTGTTTTCTTGCAGCATTGAGGTGATGCTGGTCATAGTAATGTTTCAATAAGGCTCAATAAAATCCCAATGGCTGCTATGTTGCGCTAACAGGAAATCAACTCTCCCGCACACAGTCAATAGAGCTTATATCCACTAATCACGACTCGCTGTGGTCTTAAGCCTCGTGCCCAATTTGTAAACCTGACATTGATCCTGAGGTGAAAACATTACTGCAATTAGAGTTGCTGCGGAGCTTTCCATTTCCTCCGAGACAAGCGGTGGCTCCCTAAGTGACTGTGTGTGTTTGTATGACAACTACTGAGAGGTATAGTATAGTCTTTCTGCTCTATGCATTTGGCAACCCCCCATCTCCGCTACCTAAACAACCCAGAGGTAATTCCTAGACCACGAGCCCCCCCAAAATGTTAAGGAGTGCGGGGGGAGTTTAAAAAGCACAGGAAAATGAAGACAAACTGCTTCCAGCTGCCCCTGACGGCTGTGAATGGGCCAGTTTTGAAAGTGACAAGTGCCCTGTGCCGAAACAGTGCAGGGAGTTGGTTCTCAAAACTGGTGGTAGACTAATGTTCTTGCACTGGAAACCTTTGCAGTCGCTTAAGAGTAGCATCACTTAACTAACACTTAAGTTAGTTTTAAATTACACTGGACTGCTTTACAAGTTTAAGTCTTGAGTTGGATTTGGTCATGTTTTAGTCCAGATTCAGGTCTATGTCCTTGTTGGCTTCTGGTTTTGATCTGAAACTCGTTGTGATGTGGTTTTAGCAGAGGATTTCGGGTGGGTGTACTGTCCTTTATCAAAGAGCGATGGCCATATGTATTTGCCTTGTTTTGTCCAGGCAACTACAGTTCAGAATTCATTCAGGAGTACATTGCACTCATCATTATCTGAAAAAATCATTTTCTGAGGTGTACAAGTTTTAAAACCGGAGTTGCCTTGGCTTAGGAGTAAATCCACCAGATGTTGTGCAATAAGAGAAATGCATGGAGAGAATAGTGTTGTAAACTGCAGTAATTCGTCCTATTGGAAATATTAAAAGCAAAATTGTACACATAAAACACTGAGCTCGAGTTTTCCAGTATTCATCATCAGTCAATAAAAAGCTGCTGTGTTTTGTGAAGTTTGGGTTTGAGTGCAGACACGTATCCCGATTCCCCTCACGTATGCCATCCCTCTGATAAACCTGCCCAGAGCCAACTTTTTCAGTCAAGGGCAAAACTTGTTCACGCACTGCTGCCAGGGTATGGCCCGCACAGATGCGTCAATGACACCGGCGTCTGCGCGAAAAATGACCTTTGCGGGGGTATCTCGGCGGTCTGACTCTCTGATGCAGTAGATCGGACCGTCTGTCTGTCTGCTCATTGCACGGCTCAAGTTGTTTTGCACTTGAATCTCATTCGGCAACACGGCTTGACGATGTGATTACGCACGAGATTAAAGACATAGGTGTCCACTTACCAGGAAACGAGATGGCATCGGAGTCTAGGGTCTTGTAGTCTGTAAATGTGCATCATAGGAGAGACTGTTGCATCGGTGTCTGCTGCAGGTACGACGAGCCGAGCGCCACTGCGGTCCACGTACGTCCGCGTTTTCCTCCCCGTGAGCTCCCTCTAGAGCCGCGTTCAGCGCAAAGGAAGGGACTCGTGGTAGCGTCAGGTTGCGCTGACCGTGATGCTCAACAGTTCTGAAATGGACAGCTCCTCACCGGTGTTTCTTCATGCAGTCAAAGATACATCACAACTCCTGCTTCACTCTGTCCCCCCCCCTCTCTCGATCAGCCGTCCTCTCCTCGCGCCCTCCCCATCTTGCGTGAGCATGCCCAGTCCGCCCCAGCCTCCTCACAAACACACCAAGGGAAGTCATCAACGCGATGTCGTTGTTGGAGCGCTTTCAAACAGCGACTTTGGATAGATTCAGATGGCAAATGTATTACCTGGAGAAAACGAGGCGATTTGATTAATACCGTAGACCAACGTTGTCATCATTTCAATGCTCAAAATTATCTGATTAACAGATTAACCCTTTATTGCCCAATATATTTACATAGCCTACCTCTATTATTTTGTATTGGGAAAAAGGTTAAATTAATCCCCACAAAGGATTCCGACAGTATTGATTTTAACATTTTCATTAGGGCCTGTGATGATGGGTCAAAAAAAAAGGCACCAATATTAAATTGTTTTTACTTTTCTACTTTTGTAGTGCTTCCTTTCCTGTTAGGACACAATTCTAAGAACTTTTACATCACTGAAGTGAGTGAGTTGTCACGCCCAGGTTTCTGACAAAATTCGCAGAGCCAGGTATTTGTTCTTTAAAAAGGTCAAGTTTTATTATTACAAAAATTAAAATGTTAAAAAGGTAGGATAAAAGGGGGGATCAGTCCAAAAGTGCGGTGTGCGTAACGATCAGGATGGGGAAAAGTTAATGGAGGAGTTGGGTCGGTGAGTCGGACCTTTGGCTGGGACCCACTTTGCTTCTCCAGAGGGCCACGCCCGTAGCTTCCCCTTCCGCACACCTGCACAAGTTTAACCAGAGACACAGAGAGGACGGTTATCCACATATACACTCATTTTACAAAGGGTAAGTATTCGTCAAGTGGTTAAAGTATGTAGTTTCGAAAGGTAGGGCTGCTGTGAGTTACCTGCACAAGTTTAACCAGAGACACAGAGAGACAGAGTGACGTGTGCCTGCTGCTTAAGTAGAGTGTTCCCTGAGCTGATTCCCAACACCTGTGCTGCCACACCAAGACACGCCCACAGCACACACAAACACAAACACAAAGAGGAGGAGGTGGGGATACAGCTCTACCAGGTTACAGAGTGAGTGAGTGAGTGAGTGAGTGAGTGAGTGAGTGAGTGAGTTGTCTCATGATCGGATTGTCAGGGGTTCAAATCCCAACTCCTGAAAATGCACACCGTCGTTGTGTCGTCGGGGGAGACACTTCCCCCACCTTGCCTCCAGTGTCTGTGTATATTGGGGTATGAATGAATGAATGAATGAATGAATGAATGAATGAATGAATGAATGAATGAGAGTGTGAATGGGTGACTGATTCCTTTCTGTAAAGTGCTTTGGGCCTGATAAAGGTTAAAGCGCTATGTAAGTTGAGACACTTACCATTTATATTTGTTATCCGCTAATATCTCAAAAAGATGAAGATGTACTAGGAGAAACCGTCTTGTAAGTAAGTAACTATATGCTTTACTTGTCATTGTACAACCGTACAACGAAATAGTGTTCAGGCGTTAGTCCTGAGCTGCTGCCACTGAGCCGCGCCGCCACTGTGGGTCAACCTGACCGGCATGTTTTTGAAGGTCGGGGAAACCATAGCACCTGGAGGCTGGCTGCCTTCAGTCTCTTCTGATCCTCTGAAACGGTGCAGTGCCTCCTGGGTTTGTCCCTGTTTCAGAGCGTGGTGTCCTGCACTGGTTAGCTCCACCTCCACCTCTTCCTTCCTCTTCCACCTCCGCTACACAATCTTTCACCATCTTCTGGGAAGAGCTTAGCAGTTAATCTGTTTTATTCTCCAGTGAGCATCCATTAACCAGAACAATAGAAGGCATGTGTGGCTTAGCTGTGAGTCTCGCCCAGATACCTCCTCGTTTGTCCCTTTTTTGTTTCCTGATGCCTCCGCTGTGCTGCAGCTGTGGGACGCTCTTGGTGCCACTTCAGTGTCTCAGAAGAAGAAATTTGTAGGTCTCTTGTAGATGGTCCCTTCAATGGTAGAATAAACTAAACGTTCTTACAAGAAAAATCAAACCTACAATTTCAGCAACAAATTGACAAGTAAACTCTCTTTAGCTACTTTGACACCAGTCTGCTGTCTGCAATTGTGTGTTCAGTTGTGTTCTCGTATTTGGTAATGGTAAGAATATAAACAGCTTAGCTGAAATTATTAAAAATATTTATTCTTTATGTGAGAGAAATTGGAACTTTGATTTTAGTTTATCTTATTGCATCAGTTAAACAAGGAGGCACATTTTCTTGATCCTGTTTCTTTCTTTTCTCCATCAAAGGGCACACATTGAATGGAGAGTCACAGACTGGAGGTGATTTGCTTCAGTTCATCATAAAAAAGTCACATTTTGGCTGGTCTGTTTCAGAAGTAATGCATTCACATTTGGCACAATTGGACACCCATGCTTCATATCAAATCAAATTATACGGCGATAGAGATCCAGCAAAGCACTATAATGACAATCTTCCTTCCTTTGCCTCTGTTGTTGTGACCAATCTCATATTAAACTTGGAATAACCTCAGTTTGATTCAGATGTTTCCTGGTAATAATGATGTCAACGTCCCCCTGGGCATCATAAATTTACAGCACGATTAAAGCAATGTTCACGTTATTATGCCCCAGCGTTTCCACTAATTGTCCCTGTGGGTCAACAGCTTTCATCTTGTGTAACAAATAGATGTCCCTGCAAATGTATCTTTACCTCAATGTCACATTTAGTAGCTATTATGCTCTCCCTATTTTGTTTTATAATCTGGAACATTGGATATTGCCTCTCTTAATCACAACCTAGTTTTGCAGGGTTTGTGTTTTTGTATGGAAGCTATTTGATTTCTGCTGAAACTGTCTTCTCAGTCACAAACCCCACTCATTCAGTAATTCAGTATTGTCCTTTATCTTATTCTGTTTTAGAGCGCCCTCCGGTGGCAGAAACACAAACGTCGCCTCACAGAGAAGTGGATCAAAGGGCACGAGCGGGGCATTGAGTTTGAGAGCAGTGAGAGAAGCAGCTGTGCCCAGGCAAGAGCTCCTCAAAAGCTCTGTGTGCCGGACCTCCCGAGAGGCACAACAACACGACTTTTATACTCTCTGCTGCTCCTCTTTCAACATTAGCATTTATATTTTCATGGTGTTTTAAGCACACAAATCTAACATTTTTTGCTTGACTGTGTTACAGTTGCTCAGCTCAGACGGTCAGTATTGCATAAGAGAACACACCTCACAGTTTATGACTCAGTCCCCTTTGAACGTCCAGCATGTTACTGAAACAAGCTGTTTCATCATATAGGCTTGAGTATCTTGTAGGCAGTGACGGCTTAGAAAGATAATCATGTAAATTGTAGATTGTGAAGAACTGTTACCCAGGGTTATCTGAAAAGTGGATACTATGTAAATCAAAAATAATGATTTGTCCCTTTTCCTACTGAACGCATGCAGACACACTGAGGTAAATGCATGATGATACTGTCTGAAAGTGCAATTTACTTTTTGATGGATGCCCCTTTTTTTACCTCTATTGAAAGTTGTGGAAAATGTTTCAAATGTCAAATTTTAGGCTTTTAGGCTTGTAATTCAATAGTTCAAATATTTCTAAAGTCCAACCATCCCCGTGCTAGTACTTAATATTCTTGCTCAAAGTAAAAGTGCAGATACAGTACCAAAAATGTACATTAATAAGTAAAAGTATAAAAGTATGCATTGTAAGATGTACTTCATACGTGAAAAGAAAAAGTGTAAAAGTAGTTTAAATCATTTGAATCAAACCAAGTCTAATGGAGTAAAACCAGGTCAAAAATAGGAACTAAACCAGATCTAAACAAGGTCTAAAGGAGTAAACCACTAAACCGAGTCTAAACTGGGACTAAACCAGTTCATTGAAGAGAGGTCACATTGAAAATAAAATACTTTTACTCTTTTAACCCAATTTAAAAATGTAGTGGAGTGATACAGGCTCGACGCAAAGTACCCATAAGTACCTATAATTTGTACTGTTTGCCTGGACTCGATAAGATAGCCTTTATTGATCTCACAATGGAGTAAAACCAGGTCAAAAATAGGAACTACACCAGATCTAAACAAGGTCTAAAGGAGTAAACCACTAAACCAAGTCTAAACTGGGACTAAACCAGTTCATTGAAGAGAGGTCACATTGAAAATAAAATACTTTTACTCATTTAACCCAATTTAAAAATGTAGTGGAGTGATACAGGCTCTACGCAAAGTACCCATAAGTACCTATAATTTGTACTGTTTGCCTGGACTAGATAAGATAGCCTTTATTGATCTCACAATGGAGAAATTGACTTGCTCTGAGAAACACAGGTTGCGCAAATAGGCAGGAAATGTGTGGAAAAAACAATTAAATAGTAAATAGTAAAAATAGTAAATTATATACAATGACAACCAAGGACTTTGTGGGGACAAAAAGTATAAACAGTAATATTAAGTAAACAGACTATAACAAAAAAAGCTACAGTCAGTGTTAGGCACTTTCCACCACTGTAGTCACCTAATTGCTTTGTAGCCTTATAGACATGGAGATTAAAAACACAGACGCGCCTACAAATGCCAAAAAAAATGAACCGAATGGATTCTGGCTGGGGGAGGCCGGGCGGTGTGTCCTTATGTCAGTTTTAGCCAATGATTTTCCGGCGCACTCCTGTCCGATGTTACGTCATCCCCCAAGCGCCGCCCCTCCAGGCTCCATCGCCGCGGCCATGGGAGCGAAAGTGCACTGACATCGTCAATTATTTCACCGACAGCACGAGGCACACAGGAAGCGCCTCTTTTCAACCGTTTACTAAGCGATCCACATGTGCTATTGATCGCATTGTGCGTGACGTCATATTTGTTTTTGACATTGTAAGTTATGTTAAACAATTAGAGAAATGTAATGTTGGCCTGCACGCCCACAAGGTAAGGTTTAACTTTCCAAGACAACGCGTTAAAGCTTTTATTGTGAAGGTCGTAGCCGGAAGTTGCGGGTGCGCTTGTTTACCTTTACCACCTGGAGAAAGCGCGTGCACCAGTGGGAAGTGCATCTGTGCCGCATCCTCCCTCTCTTTCACTTAGTTGATAAACCCGGTGAGATTCACGCTTTAAAAACAGTTGGATACACACACTCCAGCCTCCCCGCAGTCTCTCCGGCCCTTCGCGACTGATCTTCGGCCTTTTCCGGACGCGCACCTCGCGGCTTCAGGCAGTACCGTAGCTGTGGGAAGAGGAGACTGGGCAATGATGAACGAGAGTGAGCTGGTGCCCGCGTACGACTTTGAGCGACGCTTCGACGAGAGACGGGCTTTTGAATGGATGCAGGAAAACTGGTAACTCACATTTAACGCTAAACACAAGAGGGAAAATGGCAGAAACGCGTCTTTGTAGCTGCTTGTGGCTGATTCGTATGCACAGTGCGTGTCCTCGCCAAACAGGCCAACAACAATGCATGTGCACCCTGCGTCACTCTCTTTTTTTTTAATCCCACTTTGTGATCCATGATGATATTACTGATCTCTCATTAAAAAGTGTCAGTGAAATTAGTTGTGGGGATTATTTTTTGTTTTTTTTGTATAGGCCTTAAAACATACTTTCTGGAGTCTATTCTTTCTGGGGTCCATTCTAAAACAGAAAGTATACTGTTCATTCATGACTTATTTATTATTACATCTGTGAATACGCTATTTAAAATGCCATAGTACTGTAAATAGTGAAACCAGACATGCAGCTTCGTCACTGTTTAGTCAGCACTGATTGTCTCATGCTGAAATCTGGTTGGACCACATTTTTGCTGCTTCATTCTGGGGTTTCTGGCCAAGAATGACTAGAAACTGGTTTGCAATCAGGGAGTTGAAACCATCAATAAGCCAAGTGCAACCGTAACCTTTCCCCCTTGAGTTTATCATTTGGATCAGCACATGAACGTAATCAATCATATCTTCTATTGTGTGAACATACCTCACAGGAGAACAGGGATGGGCTTTTGCGTCATGCTTTCTACCTCCAGTACAGCATTCTGATCTGCCGAGTGTCACTGAAATATTTTGGAAATGGCAGTAAAAATTGGGCTGTGACGTGCTGTTTTGCTTCTGCCTGCAATGCAATACTTCAAGACTCAAGACTTTCTTGAGTCTAAGGCAAAATATTCACCTGAAACTATGACTGATTTATGAACTCAATTAGTTGGAGAAAGATCACGTTGTTCTCAGATAGTTAAGTATGCAGCTTTAATTTAGACTTTTTTTTTTTTCAATATGCAGGCTTGCAATCCATGGGGATGCACTGGGAGCAAACGCCACAAGCCCCTATATACTCTTAACTGGGTCAAGCATCAGCACTCAACCTCACATGTAATGCCAATCTGGATTAGTCATCTGGTGTATGCCCAAACCACCTCACACACGCACGGCTACACTGGTGCGTTATGACCTTGCCAGCATCAGATATTGTGATTGATTTTAAAACTAGACTGGAGCAAAAATCATGGCCACTTTCCTTCTTTTTTTTTTTGGGACGTTAGATGTGGCTGATATCGAGTTAATTCGCATTGACCTTTGTGCTATTTTTGTGCCTGGATGTTCAGTTTGCATTACCTCACTGTCTCGCTGATGAAATCTGGATAAAGGTTGTTGGGGCAGAAATGCTGCAGTGAAATTGCCCTATCACCCCAAGCTGCCCCTGTGACGGCCGCCGTGTCACTCACTACTAATCTGGAAATCCCTGGCTAGTGGCTGCAGTATCAGTGAGGATCAGTCTGACTGATTGCATGAATGAATATTGGCAACCTATACCGAATAAACTATCCCATCTCTTTTCATCTTACAAGTTTCAATCTGGTCCATGTGAGATATCTGCTTAAGTAGTGGTTTGGGGTTTATCATCTCCCTCTACAAACATAGTGGTGCTGATAACCTGATCTTGGTTATCAGATAATAGTGATGAATTACATCAGAACTGCCTGTTATTTTCAGATGTGTTGTACTGTAAGTGCTGTGTGGTGCACACCTTTGAACTTTGTGGTCTGGGACTGACTTTTGCTCTTGCACCTCTGACCCACCAAAATGCATAGCTCAAGTTTATTTGTTTATCATGAACAGGGAAAATGCATTTATATGAAACTGGAGAGATGCAGAAGTTATTTACATCAGAAACAACCCACAACAGATAAAGGTGCTGTTTGCACTTTGCAGCCTCATCTACAACATACCATGAAGTATCTGTACTGTGTGTGAACTTGATTCAGCAAAGCTCCTTTTCTGAACCAAAGATGAAACGGCTTTTACAATTGTGAAGTGTGTATTTTTCTAATGTGTATATTTTATCCAAATGCAGGAGGTCCTCCTTTATGTTCTGTGGCCTGTATGCTGCACTCGTCTTTGCCGGTCAGCACTTCATGAGGGAAAGGCCAAAGTTGAACCTGCGTCGCCCGCTCGCCCTGTGGTCACTCAGCCTCGCCATTTTCAGGTACATTTTGCACAGCACACTGAAGGTCTTTCAGTGGTCTGTTATTGCTGTGTTTGTGCAATTTAACATTTGAAATGTGGATTTTAAGGCTTCTCGCACACTGTAAAAGTTTGTCACTTTCCAAGGATTATCTTTCAGTCCCTGTGGATACCACTGCTACATTGACGAAAAGGAGTATAGATTCCTATCTGTTATAATCCCACCTTAATCTTAATCTAAAATACATTACACACAGCCTTGTGAGGTCACTGGTTTCAGTCACTGTTTCACCTTTTTGGTCTACAATGTCAAACTTTGTTTCTTTTTCAGTATTGTTGGAGCGGTGCGGACAGGGCTCTACATGTTGCACGTGCTCACCACCAGCGGATTCAGGCAGTCCGTGTGTGACATCAGCTTCTACCACGCACCCCTCACCAAGTTCTGGGCCTACGCTTTTGTCCTCAGCAAGGCTCCTGAGCTGGGTAAGTTTGATACTTGTATGTGTTACATGATAAATCATTTCAAGAAGCACCGCCTTGAACTTTGCCCTTGTAAAAATTCCAGTAAATCTATCAGCACACAATTATCATGAAAGCTTTCTGAGGGCATTGTCTTTGGTGCAATCTTGTCATGCTCTTGGTGAGACTGCGCTGTAAATGCACCGGAGCAGATGCTGAGATAGCAGCAGAATACCATCAGTGCAGAAGTCGTGACAGATAAACGAACAGCCTCCAGTGATGTGGGCCAATGCAACCTAATGCCTTTGTTAGGCTATAGGTGCACTATGTAGGACAAGAGATGATTAAATGATGTATTAATCATTACCATAAAGATCATTGTATTAAATGTGTTGTATTTTGATCACTGAGTAACAACATATAGCACAGGCCCTAAGAAAACAAGTTCAGAGTTAAGTGCCTGACTGACACAATGAAGAAGAATTCAAGTAATTGTATTTTTTGCTTGACTTGACATGGTACTCAGTGAAACAGGTTTACTGTTTTCATGTATTCCCTAGCACTTGTCTCTACTATATTGACATGTTACTGTCTTCTCCAGGCGACACCTTCTTCATCGTCCTCCGAAAGCAGCGCCTAATCTTCCTGCACTGGTACCACCACATCACGGTGCTGCTGTACTCCTGGTTCTCCTACAAAGACCAGGTAGCTGGAGGGGGCTGGTTTATGACCATGAACTACTTCGTCCACTCTCTCATGTACACGTACTACACTGCCCGGGCCGCGGGGGTCCGGATACCGCGCATCTGTGCCATGATCATCACGACCATGCAGATCCTGCAGATGGTGATGGGCCTCTCAGTGGTGATGTTCGTCTATCACTGGCTAAACGACGCTCACTGTCCGTCCAACATGCACAACATCACCTGCGGGCTGGTCATGTATCTCAGCTACTTGGTCCTGTTTGCCATGTTTTTCTATGAGTCATACCTCAAAGGGTCACCAACCAGCAGCAGCAGAGAAAAGAAAGAGTAAAGGAAGGAAAGAAAGATGGTTATGACAAACTGTGCCATAAAACAAAAACGAGTGAACTTTGAACCCTGACTAAACGCAAACTAGCATTTGGATTTTTCTTTTGTTTCACCGTCCACTGACCAAGTGAAAGATACAACATTCATCCGATCCAATTCAATACAAACCATACCCTTTCTTACCTTTTTAGAAAAACTACAAACCTAAATTTATAAAATATATAGATAGAAATTGAATAATACTCGGCCAAACCGTTGGGCTAACATAGCTGGTATAATTTGTGTAACTATAATTTGCAGCTCCTATGCTGGAGGTTCTAAGTTAATGCATTGCCTTACAATCATTCTCTCTTGACCAGTTCTGATGCCACACTTTTCTTTTTCTCCCCCGCAAGTTCATTAGCAAGTACCATGCCACACAATAGGTTGCGAAGTGGTGAGGAGTGTCTAGGATGTGCTGGGTGCAAAATATTATAAATGCTAAAGCCTTTTAATGTGAAGTTTAAAGGGAATGCTTGTTTAGCTGCAGCAGTTAAATCTAAGCCGTGTCCAATTCCTAATGCACTGAGTCATTCTGAAATAAAGGGAATATTTATTTTTTATCCATACAAGTAGATTTTTGCTGAACTTCGTGACCTTAAGGTTGGCAGGTGTCTGTCGATAAGATCTTAGACATTCCTCTGATGACAGTGTGCATTCACTTCTTGGAAATATCCGAAAATCCTGTTTGTTTACTCGTCTTTCTCACACCCCAGTTTCTCACACACCCCAGTTTCTCTCACGTTGAAAACAGGTTTACGATTAGAACAAGCCTTTCATAACACAGTCTATGACGAGCACTGAACAATAATGCCCAGTACTGCATGTAAGACATTTACATCCGCGTATTCTCTTAATATTTGTGAGCTGTGAAATGTGGACACTGGTGCACATCATTAAAGTAGAATATAATTTTACAAAAACAAATTGAAATACATTCTACATTTATTAGATGCTCTGTAAAATATTTCAAGCATCTTTATTTTAACCTTTTGGTATACTGAATCCAATATTTTACATAATTTGAAATGAACCCAAAATATATAAAGAAATATCGTTGGACCCACTAATGTACATACATGTATCAAACTGAGGTTTTGTAAAAAGTTCAATATATGCCAAACAATTGTTTTTTTTGTGGTATTGGCATTAAGCTGCTATAAAGGCACAGTGTAAGGGAAGCTAACAGATCAGTGAGTTCAATGTATATATATTTATTTTCTTAATAATTAAGTGTTTTGATGTAGGAGTAGTTGTCGCCTGTACTTGGCTTCACTCATTTCTTATTTTTTACATTCCTTTATTCTTAATAAACATGTACTTACCTCTGTAATTAAAAGCAAGTGACCGCCTTAAAGCCTCACATACACCAGTCCATTTCCATCCAATTTTAACCACTAATGTATTTATAATCTGTGGCTGCATCTTGTTTTTTGTTACTTGGTTTAATATGACTGACAATTTTACACCAAATAGCCAAAACATTATGATCACCTATTCACCTTTGCTCATGGGTGATTTACGGAGTCGAGCAGAAGAAGCAAGAAGCAAGAAAAAGTGTAAAGATCTGAGTTTTTGGCTTTTGGCTCTTAGTGGTCTTCAATTTTAAATATGTGTAACGTTAATTTTATGTCCGATTTGTTGCAATGGCAAGAATGTTCACAGAAACACATTCACAGGTGTTTGTTCTCCATGTTGTCATTGCTATATAATGATTATTCATTTCCTAATGCACAAATCTGTTAGCCTGGCTAACGCCAGACTAAAATCACAAGTGATATTTAGTCTGGGGACCACCAATTTATTTTCTCATAGGAGAGGTGTGGTTTACGATCGTCCATAGCCGTTTATTGGGAGCTACGAATGTCTATCATGCGTCTGCACGAGGCCACAGCCAATCGTATCATCGTATGAAATGACGTATGACGTACCCGCTGTAAACTTTCCAGCGAAACTATTTAGAACACGGCCTAAAGCTTGATCGATAAATAGCGTCGCGTCTGCTGCTGTCATGTTTGATCCATAAATAAACTTTTTTTTCCGTCATCATCTTGCCGTCCCTCCTCGTTCTGTGATTGGTTCCCAAATCAATGCGAAAATTTCGGCCATGGTCCCCAGGCTGCTGTGCAGTTTGAAATGATTCGAGCGCACACAGCAGTCTGGCGTTAGCCAGGTTACAAATCTGTATAAAAATAGGGCACATTCAGTTTTTCATGCTGTAACATATAAAAAGCTCACACTTTACAAACCGGATACACTTGAAGTCATCTTTGTGCCAAAAACACTTTTGTTTTATCTGTTAATGTGGTACATGAGATGTGTTGATCTCTCTTGATATACACTATTTAAATGGGAAAAACTGTTAAAAGGGCTTTATATCTGTTGAAATGTTACAATAAAATAATTATGAATATCTACCGACTCATTTGTTTTGAATACATATCGTCTCCAGCTTTTGTTTGCATCTGCAGCATTGCTTTGACTGGCATTTGCAGAAAGGATTAAGATCTAAGATGGTCTCAAGTGATGAATAATAGCACAGTACCAGCTCTCCTGATCCAAGTAAGCCAAGATTATCCAGAAATGGATCCACTTGTAATTCAAAAGGAAGTTGTAAAAGCATTTATTACTGATCCTTTGTGTTTTTTATCAGAACTGTATCAGGAAGTCTTGACACAGAAGTCCATTTTGCGCCTCTATGTACAGATGTGTGATCAGGCCCACCTTAATGTACCCATAGGACCCGGGGCTTAAACAGAATTGTAGGCCCCCAACCCCCTCAGCGCAAACCCTAACGCTAACCTATAACCCTAACCCTAAATCCCACAAAAACCCTAACCCTGCTACTCCTACATGTATCCCTCTGGGCCAGGTAGGGCGGGCTTCTCCAGGTAGTCAGGTACACACATAAAGCGCAGCACAATCATCGCATACGGTTAGTCATGCCGCAAAGTGAAGTAATTGACAGGAAAATCTTGATTCACACCCACACCCACTCACTCTAACCCGAAATGATCCCACTACACAGTCAGCTTACTCATTGATGTAAGCAATCAGAGCCATTCTATGAATCTTATTGTTTTCATGCTCACTTATACTCACAGAGGTGGAGAATTATTATTATTGTTTTTTTTTGTAGGCCCCTGGGTCCCTGGGGCCCCTGGGTCTGAGCCCATGCAAGCCCAGTGGTTAAGGCGGCCCTGTATGTGATGCTACAGAAAGTGCTCTTAACTTACATGGTGACTGGCCAGTTCATGGACTCGGGTCACCCTCAATCATCAGAGTAGTGTCATCCTGCAGCACGGCGTCACAGTGGTTAAAGCTCTCGTTTCTCTGAGGAAGACAAAAGAAATAACTTGGTGAAATTCACAAATGGGTTATTGTGAGAATTCAGCTCGCAGGGACGGTTAGAAAGACTGCCCCGGGTTTGATCCCTTTGTAGGGAGGACCCGTTCTGTGTGGAGCTTGTATGTTTACCCTGCAACTAAAACATGTACAATAGTTTACCCTCCTTGTAAAAGAGATTGTGACATCTCAGTGGGACTTAATAAATGGCACCCAAAATTTAAAATATACATATACTTGAATACACTGGTTCTGTGGAACTTTTCAGGTGGTACTGTCGTCAATATTAGATTTTCATTTTAATTGGGGATTCTTGCGAGCTGATGTAATAAGGGGAATTTAATTATTTTTGTTTGTTTTAGTAAACTACTGTTAATAATACTGTTGATTAAAAAAGAAAATCATAATGCGATTGTTGCACATGTAAGAATGCTTGAGTGTTTTCTTGCCTTCGCCGTACATGGCTGTAGTTAGAACACAGTGATCTCAATACTGAAGCAGAGCTCGTGGCAATGTCTATGAGCAACAAATATATCCTACATATACACACACACTTAATACAATAAATGCATGCATTTCTTTGCAAATGCTAGCTTTATTTGAATAAAATTAATTGATTTTAATTAATTACTTTTTTTTAAATTGATTTTTACTTTTTTTTTTGTGGCAGCATCCGCTGTGTCACTGAAAGGTCAAATACGTATTAATATCAACTTTATTTTGACATAAAAAGTCGCATAGGTCACTTTTAAAACTTGTTTCTCTGAGGGAAACATAAACTAACCTGGCAAAATCCACAGATTTTTGTGAGAATTCAGCTCGCAGGCAAGATTAGAAAACTGCCCCGGGAGGAGTTTTTCTGTGTGGAATCTGCACGTTTTACCTACGACTAAAACATGTAAACATGTTCCCCTTGGGGCTTCCCTGAGATTCTGACATCTCAGTGGGACTTAGATACATGCCACTCAAGATGAAAAACGGATATAGCAGAATTCTGTAATTGTAGATTTTTCTTGATTCTTGAGAGCTGATGTAACAAGTGAATGTCTTTATTTTGAATCCTACCTTATAATTTAATTTAATGTGTGCTTTAGTTATGCATTTAAATCAGGGGCTTTACTGGTTTAGACATGGTTTACACACAGTTTAGAACTAATTTAGTCCAATTTTAAGCTACTTTAGACCAGTTTTATTCCTGATTGGTCTTAGGTGGTGGAAACTCAAATATTGTATAGGACATATTTTTTTATATGTGTGAAAATTCCTGGCTTAACATTTCTAAATAAGTTCACACTTTTGCAAAATAAAAGCTAACTAACAAAACAGAAACAACGGTAACAAAAACAAAAATTGAAACGAAGAACTGGATGGAGTAAGTATTACTGTTCTGCTCTGTAGATAGATGTATATTTGGCGCCCTCTTGTGGACATGTGGGGTTTCTCCCGTGTCCAATGCAGCGTTACGAGTGTTCCAACAAAATCTGATTCCCAGGAAAGAAGATTAAATGTATTGTTTCCTGGCCTGTCTAAAACATTTAGCCACTCGTTTGAGGTTTGTTAATCTCTTATTCTGGGGAAATTAGATGTTTTGATTGTAATTTAACTTCATGTAATTTGCATCAATAAATCCTATTCCTAGAAGGTATTGTGAAACAGACCCTGGAGGCAGTGTAATCGAGGAAAAACACAATGCACAATATGAGTAATGTGTTTTTTGTGAATGAATTGCACTTCCAAGAATCACTGGACACAAAGCGTCCTCTGTCTGGACAGGTCTACCTCCCCCAACACATCCATCAGAGCCGACCGCTGTAATTAAGCCAGACCCACTAACTGTTTTGTAACATGATCCTCTGAGACAGAATATGCTGCACATTTTATGATTTTTCCACGTGTGTGACCTGTCTCATAAGATAAACAGAGAGAGAGCGAGAGAGATCCCAAGTCTGCACGTGGCAAACAGCTGGATCGAAACCAAGACGAACTTTTTTTTTTGCGCAATTCTTGCAAGAACGTGAGGAAGAAATCCCGATGGGAGGAGCTTTGCGTCCTCAGTGGTTGGTCTCCCAGCGCAGACCACCACAACACACCGAAGACTGTCAAGGAAACGCACGGGGACTATGGATCAACGTAAACCCCCTCACGCTATTTGAAGATGATCGTTTTTAAACTGTTTTAAGTTTATTCGGGACTATATAGCGGGATGTTACACTGCAAAAGTAATAAGGCAAGGACGCGCACGGACTGCCTGCAACTTTGGGGGTCGGGCGGTAGATCCTGAAGATTTTTTTTTTTTTTTTTTACCTACGACGCACAGGTAACAGTGGACTATTTTCTACAGATGCTTTTAAGTCTCATTCTTACAGTACACAACACAGTAAAGTAAAGAGTTTATCAGACAAATGGGCTCAAGCACAGATGGAAGTAAATCTAACCATCATAACTTGCCACACTTTGACCCATTTTATTGTTCTGTCTCATTTGAAACCGTGCTTTTGTGTGATATCCTCCTGAACCTGCCTTTCCTCATGCCTTGCCTCTGTGTTCCAGCTCCGCAGTGTAGACCTTCACAGAGCATCATGTCTTTGTGGATGTTCCTGCCTCTGAGTCTGCCTGTCTTCATCATCACGGGCATATGGGTCGTGTAAGTCCTTCACCTCCTCTTCAAAATACTTTCCTGACACCTGCAGATGAACTCACACACCAACATACATACTCTACCAGGCTGTGCCGACCACTCTGCCCCATAACCTAAAGCCCCCCCTTTCCTTATTTGGAGAGAACAATGTGTAGGAGTTTGAGAGGTTCCGGCTCACGTGCATACACTGTAGCCTCTCTTTCCTCATGACAACAGTGTGTTATAGGAGCCGTATACTGGCCTTTATGGTGGAAATGAGCCTGTTGTGGTGGTAAGTGTCATTTAGCATCTGTCGCACCAGCAGTGGGAACCAGCGGGTGGTGAAACCAGCTCCACTGTCTTCTGTCAGAGAGATGCTCGCTTGATTAGTACTATTGAAAGTGACCCGATCTGTAAAGTCTCGTGTAATATCTTTGAATGTGTTTACATGTAATACTGTTATAGGTAACACTGTTATACTGTAATACTTACCCTCTTCTTCAACCTAGTGTATTTTCTCTCGCCTTTACCCAAACTCTCAAAGCTTCTCGACTGGAGCTTACAGCCTATAGGCCAGAGTAGCGGCTCATTTGAAAGCTAAGACAGACAAAAGTGATCATAACTTGTTGTTGCCTCGTTTTTATCACATTTTCTAAGCATTTCTGTCGTGTTTTTGTCTCTTTTTGGTCTTGTTTTCCCAATTATTTAGTCTGTTTGCTTTTGTAGTGTTAGTTATCACTTTTAATGGTATTATTCTTTTTCATCGTGTTTTTTATAACTCTTTATGGTGCTTTTTTTGGCTGCGTTTCCGTCATTTTTGTCGCTATTTTGAAGTGCTTTTTTCCAGAAGCTTTTAGGTTTGGGTAAAGCCGAACTGGTGAAAATGTGCTCGGCAAAGGGTTTAATGTTAACCACTAGGGCTAAAAGATATATCGTTATTGTATCGAGATATGAACATTCAAAATATTAAAATTGAAAAAGAAAGATATAAACAATATAGATCTGAAAAATGTTTAGTTTTCACCTAACCCATAGTTATATCGTATCAGTATCGAGATATCTGGCATAATTATCAAGATATGAAATTTTGTCCATATTGTTCAGCCCTATTAACCACGGACTGAGGGCATAAAGAGATTGATGGTTAGCTTACGTCAACTCTGCATTGTCTGACTTATCCAACACATCTAAAGGCTGTCCTTCGATAATAGAGGATTTTTACTTGTAAGTCTGTGGTGCCTCGGACCACCTTTTTCTTTTTCAAATCAAGCCTTTTTGCTTACGGATCCTGGAATAGCCCCTGGCTTGAAAATATACCTAACCCACAGCAGCGCTCGCTCGCCCTCTCACCTACATCTAAACTACTGTTCTTATCAAAAAACTGTTTTTGGATCAACGTTAATTAACAAAGTTGAAGGCTCTCACTACTACTGCTTTGCTAGTACTAAAACTGCTGCATGGTCTCATACACCAACTAATACTACGAGTGTTACTTCTACACTCTAAACATACTGCTCTGTTGTGCTTGCTGAATTAACAGATAATCATCCATAGTGATGTCCACTTCATGATGTCCACATTACATTTAATGGGCGGTTTTGGGTCTATTTTAGATTAAGAAAAACATTTCCAACAAGCTTAATTTAGAAATGTATTTATACTAGGCCAAGTCTCGTTCATAGCATTTCTTCTCCGTCTGTCTGGACTGGCTGTAAAAAGAGAGACCAGGCATTTTTCACACCGGGTTTCAAAATGCTTTCTCTGAAGACTAGTCTGTAATCCCCTGCCTGTCAAAGCAGTGTTTATCCAACAGGTTAATAATGCCTCGCTTTCACATCTCTGCTGCTTTGACCTACAAGCCCGCCGCCACGCTGAAGTACCACGCAAAATGGAGGAAATATTTCACCCAAACTAGCAGAAAGTAAATGTTTGGCATTTGGCGTAGAAGGACAGATCTCACTGCTGTCGTCATACAACACAGTGAGGGATTTAGACGTGACTTTAGGGAAGTTTATCAATATAAACAGAACATTGCAAACTAAGAACCTGCTGGTCACTAGCATGGAGTGTAAAGTGAAGTCAAGGAGTTATCTACTGTAACGTTTCACATTAATCACCACCTCAAAGATCGAGATCAAATCAGGAATAAACTGCATCTAAAAAGAATCATTACTAAAACATAAATGAAGTTGTATTTAATTAAAAGTCTAAAATTGTAGATGTATCCCAATTTGAGGAGTTTGATTATGTATTTTAATCATACTTAGTTCATACCATACCTATACATTAAAACCTGAGTCCAGAATAACATGGTGTGTGATGTGTCATATCTCATGATGTATTGATAATATTATTGACCTTCAACAAAATCTTGGAAATTATCTCATCTCCTTGTCCAAATGTAGCCACCGCTATCTCGACTTTGTCTTTTGCTCTTTCTGTCTTATCAGAACAACCAGCGGCCAAATCCATAGTGAACTAGAAAATGCTCCTCTCTTAACAGTTTGCAGCTGCGGTTATTGTTTAATAGACATTTTAGGCAGAAACACATGAGCCGTATCTATTGTGTCATTGCAGGTTAAAATAAACTTGTGTCTGTGTGTGTGTGTGTGTGTGTGTGTGTGTGTGTGTGTGTGTGTGTGTGTGTGTGTGTGTGTGTGTATGCATAACTGAGGTTGCGTAAGGTTTGAAGGTGTTTTGTGCCATTGCGAAGATACTCACGACGTCATTATCGCAGGGGCTTATCATAATGTGCATTTTAACTTGAAGTTTTCTCTTTCAGATACACAATGGCCCTGTACAACCAGCACGTCTGTCCTGTAAATAACTGGTAAGTAAACGAAGGCAGTAATAACAAAGGGATTTTTAATTCATACTAATAATGCAACGTCAGATATTATTGTAGTGTGCAGTGATTGGCTCGGTGGCTGAGTGGTTTGTGTAGTAAGTACTTCTGACCATGAATCTATCTAACCCACCATGCCTTCCTTGGTGGGTTGGATAGATCCAAACATTTTTCAAGGGGGCATATTGAAGCATACACGAGGTGAAGAGCCATAGATCGGTGGTTAGTGCCACAAAACTATCGACTAGCAGAGGTTTAAATTGTGCCCCATACCTTTATTTATGCTTAAAACCTTCATGCCAGCTGTCTCACAATAAAATGTTAGTTGTTTGGTTAGAATTGTGTAGAATTATTACATCTCAAATAAAAAGGACCATCTCTGATTATGTGAACCAAAAATTGGTCTGAGGGCCGCATATGGCCCCCGAGCCGCACTTTGGACACCCCTGCCTTAAAGCCACACCGCGTAGAATTTGATGGTTTTCTGACTCATTGAAAATACTGCTCATTAGGATCATGTTTTGTACTGATGGCGACGGTATAGTCCAAAATGTTACGCGGTGTAGCTTTAAGGAACTATACCTGATTTTTTTTTCTAGTAGTGTAACGAAATTTATTTTGTCCTCTTCTTTTTGTATACTGTGACCTCAGATATTTGAGGGGAAAACACTTTGAATCTATATTTATAAAGCATTTGTATCCATTTAAGGAAGTTTCAGTATAATTGTGACCCTGAAAAGTGACCCTGCAAGTTGTGAAATGTCCCTATAAATCCGTCCCTGTGAAGAACTGAGATGCTACAAATATGTTTGGAAAGTTAGGAATGGGTTTGTAGCACATTTTAATTGAGTGGCTTCTCCTCTTTTGTTGTTTGTAGTAAGTTAGCAAGAGCGCGCTGACCTGACTGGCATGTTTTTTTTTTTTTGAGTTAGAGTTTGGAGTTAGTTAAAGTGTAGTACCCGGAGGAAACCCGACTGGCTGCCTTCAGTGCTCCTCTGAAACAGTGCACCGCCTCCTGGGTTTGTCCCTGTTTTAGGGTAATATAAAAGAAAAGAGAAAAAAAAAAAGGTATAGGGCCATATTACATGCACTCTGTCTGTCCAGGATTGAGGCTGTCACAAGTTGTTGTTTTTCTTGCTGGCTGAATATCTTTCATATAGAGCATCTTTTAAAGTATATATCTAAAAAGTTCTAAATACAAAGAAAGCCAACCTTTGCGGTTTGTTGATCCGGGCCATTCATTCATATAGGAAACAGTACATCTTTTCTCCATACCTCTCTACTTCCTGTCTGTCAAACACGGCATGCAAACTGAATTCTAGGGAGTGGACATTAAGAAAATAAAGTGCAGCCAGAATGGGAGGAACTGTTGGCATTAAACGTGGGCTGGAATCTGTAAATCAAATAAAAGGGGGGATGCTAATTTGTCATCATTGGGCAGTGGAGGGAGTATCTAGTGACTTCTTTGGTATGTGAAATATTAACATTGATTAAAGTTTTGACGAATGCTAAAATCTTATATAAGAAGAAGGGAAAGACACTTGCATGGCCTCATTGAACTTGTGAATCCATTTTATGTTGGGCTCTTGTAAAAAAAAACAATAAAGTTTGATGTTATACTGCAATGAATTGCCACTTAGTGCAATAATAAACCAATGGAGGTCTTACAATGCCACGTCTGGACTAAACATGGCTGATTTTGATTGATGACGAATGTTTGCAAGATCTTTTGTAGCCAATGATCAGCTAAATTCCAAAATGCCTAAATAATATGACAAACGTGTGTCAAATCAACCCTAACTCTTTGGTTATTTTTTCCACTTAACCTCTTAACCTCGTAAGATTTCACACAATACAACAAAATTGAAATATGAGCATGTATTTTATGATATTTTTACCATTGAAAAATACCCCAATCAATCATGTGCTTTTGCTATGAGTGGCTCCCCTCTGCTAAAGCATGAATATAACTTTACCAGGAGTGGGTACGTCTCCAGCTCGTCTCCATGGAGATGAGAGCCAAACAGGCTAGGCCCTCATCCAGATCCATGCTTTGATTATCCACTGCAAAAATAGCATTTTCTGTGTTGAGCTGGCCATTGAGAGCGAGTTTTGTGTTGATGGCAACAGTATTGTCCAAAATGTTACGCAGTGTGCCTTTAACTGAGCGGATTTTCTCCAGTGCGGTTTAACCCAAATCTAATCTCTTTCTTGACTGGAGCTCACAGCCTATAGGCCACTTTAACGTCTCATTTGAAAGGCAGGATCTGCAAAACTGATCTAAACTTTTCTTGTCGCATTGTTGCTGTGTTTTTGTCACATTTTTGAAGTCTTTATGTCGTGTTTCCTTCTCTTAATTCGTCACTTTTTCATTGCTGTTTCCATCACTTTTTTTAGTTTTTGTCGCTTTTTTCTTGTATTAGTGTTGCTTTTTCGGCACGTTTGCATAACTATTTTGATTCTTTTTTTTTTTTCAAGAAGCTTTTAGACCTGGGTAAAGCCAAACTGGAGAACATGTTCTCGGGGTTAAGAGGTTAAACTGTAGTTGTAGGTATAATAAAATGCACTGATAATATTCTGGTCTATGTTTCCTAATTTCACTGTGTTTGTGCTTACAGGCTTTACAACGAGTCATGTGAAGAGGAGCTTCATCTACAGAGAGGTCCAGAACTCTGCTGCACATTGGATAACATACCACTCATAAGGTTAGTGCAACAAAATACCATGTTCAATATAAGTCAATGCAACAATACTTTGGGTAGTGTTCAACAAGCTAGTGCCAAGTTGTCTGCCGTGTTATAAATAAGGCTTACCACAAGATAGACATCAGGTACAATGTTCATATTTGTTTGAGAAAAATCCTATATGTAAATGTGAGGTTGACTTTAGTGAGGAACTGAGAAAGAGAAGAGAAAGGTAGAAATTCAACATGGTTTTATGAATATCCCCGGCTCAATAGAAAGTTTGGACACGACTGCAGTTTGCTTTTGTAATCTGCTTTTCTAGAACCACATTCATGAATATACGGTTATTATGCATATAGTATTTCAGCCACAGCTTGCGCAAAGCAGCACTGTTGTTGTTGCCTCTCTGTCTGGCCTTTGTGGTTTCTATTTTAGCTATACAAACCACTTTTTTTCCTTCAAAATAACAGTTGATGAAAAACAGGTATATATCCCTGCCTGGATGCAAACCTCTGGGACAGGCCTGCACTTGCCGGACTGAAGTTCAGACTCATGGGGGGCGGATCCTCTTCACCTCCACAGGAAGAAAAGCTTTTGTTTCATGGAGTGGATCCTTCACCGCTCAGACCACCAAAGTGTAAACAAACGAGTGGTTACTGAACAAGGGGACACCTCCATCAGTGCAGCAACAGAGAGATCAGGAATGTTTACAACAAATAATACTGAATTACTTATGGTATGAAGGTATCAACTTAACTCACAATAGGGACACCTCAAAATGATGGTGTAAAGCTGGTATATGAATGCAAGTGTGAGCGTATTGTACTTTTATTTACTACATTGATACACGGCTCCTTTGTTGATACTTTTAATCCAGGCTTTTGCTGAGCACAGCTTGAAGAGCTTTCAAACTGCAAATAAAATGTAATGTGCGCACAGTGTCATTATTTCCACATCTTTCCTGCAACACTATAATTTACAGTTTTTATAGATGCAGTCTGGCGAGGCCCTTTCTCAGAACAACTTTTTTTTTGCTATAGCAGACAATGAAAAAGAACCCATACAATTTATAGCTTTACCAGTTTCCGCAAGATGCCAAAGTCAAAATGTAACTCAGCAAGAAGAGACAACGTAGGGGGAAGAAAGAGGCTTAAAGGGACTAGATGCAAGGTGGTCATTTTTATACTCACTACTGCCACCTCAGGTCTTAAGTGTAACTGCAGTTTCTATATTCAGCTCATGCATGATGGCACTTCGGACCCGAACAACTTTTTGAGTGACTGTGCAGGATTTTAGAGGCAGTTGTGGCTCATTCTACACATCAGGACATTGCTGGAACATGTAGGGGGAGGAAAATACTTAATTTTAACATTTTAAAACTCAGTATAGTCCCTACTTGAGTTTGCATAAACTTAAGATATTATTGCTACAAAGTTAGAATAACAAGATTGTGTTTTCTGTTTTGTTGCAGTAAATGTGGAACGATGCCGCCAGAGAGCTGCTTCTTCAGCCTCATCTGTAGCACTGGCTCCTTCATGGGTAAATATATATTTTAAAAAATGTGGACTCAAAACAAAATGGGAGTTTTCTCACTTTCCTGCTTAATCATATGAAGCCATTTGGGTGGCACTCTTTGGTCAAAATGTGGTCAGTGGTGTGTAAAGTAAAAATATCTTGTAGTTTATATTCTGATATTTAAATTGTTTCTATAATTTCAATGCAAACATGTAAGATCAATCTAATCAGAATATGGCAAATGTAGCTTTGTCCCGCTGAAATTGCCAAAGTTTGTCATTCTCATTAACACAACACAGACACATAAAAAACAAAATGTATCAATGTATCTAATTGTTGCCTTAGTCTTGCTTTATTTATCGTCTAATTTTAAAACCACTTCTAGCATTTGCAAAATAAACCACTGCAACCCTTTATCCCCCTTTATTGCTTTTTCTTTTTCAACCTTTCAGAACAGTCCGCCTCCATATTGTCAGATTGCAAACAGACCCTGCTCTAAAATGCCTCTAGATCAAGCCCACATTATCTTCTGCCATTCGCCCCCAAAATGTATCCTGCTTTGGTTCAAAGGGACCCTGTGAACCCCGGGCCTCGTGTTGTTTCAGCTGTAGCGGCTCCTGCCAAGTCTCAACTCCCCTCAACCCACTTGCCCGGTCCCCATTCCACCCCCCCCCTCCCTCAAACGGGACATTTTGCTCTGTATGGGACATTTTCACTGTGCCCTTACATGTGCAGCACATGACCCACAGGCTAAAGCTGTCTCACAGGGCAGTGCCAATGTCCCTGACTATTTATAGATTCAGACGGCATTTTTCATCTATTTAGGGACGAGTTTGACGCTAGGATTCGATTGGGATTAATGATTATTCAGTTTTATGTAACCCTGTCAATAAAAAGAGCAGACCGGAATAAACGCAGGGTCAGCACTGAGCAGGGACAGAAAGCTTTGTAATTAAGAAATGAGTAGAACGTAGATCCTTTAGACTCTTTGCGTTTTTACATTAGTAACTTTTTAACCCCTTAACCCCCACCTTAACCAAGCACTTCTTCTCCAGTTTACGCAAATCTAAAAGCCTCTCGAGTGGAGAGTTAGCAGCTTATTGGAAGACGCTTAAAAGTTCATAGTAGTAGTATAAGCTTGTATCCTTGTGGTGGAAAATTAGGACAATTTGTAGACTATCAGATAAAATAAACTAAGCAGTTAAAGGCATGATGGAGGATAGTCAACTCCGCTATTAGAAAGCTATTCAAGTAAAAACTATATAAAGGTGCACTACGCAAGTTTTTATACAAATGAAAAAATGTATTAATACCCTTCAGTGACCCAGCAGATGCTTGGATGGTTTACATAGCACCTTTAATTACCATCCTAATGGCCTGTCGGATGCTACAGGATCAATTGTTTAGGTTTTCACTGCTGATTGAACTGTATCCATGGTTACGTATACCTTCCATTCAGAAAACCTGAACCAGAAATCCTACAAAAACCTGTAATGAAATTAATCCTGAAGCCACGGGAGCTTTAAGTGAAAGCACATATACAGAAAAATACGGCAAACATGTTTTTATGACTTTTTGGTTCATAATTGTGCTTTGTTTTATAATAGTTACCACATAACTCTTTGGGCTGCTCTTCATTCTTTTAAACTACTAATATGATCATCTTGAAAGGTCTAAGGGGGGAATTAATGAAGGACTGACAGTTTGAAAAAAGATCATGTGAGTGAAACCCATGGATTGACTGAGGCCTAGCACAGATCAGTCCTTCACATGTCTCATATCTGTGGTGTTGCAATGTCCCTTCAATACCAGGAAAACCTCAGTCCCGATGCTGCAACATATTTACACCTCGACCAGTCAGTCACCCTCTTGATCGACCCCACCCCCCTCGGCTCACACACTTGCTCCTCATGGATATTTTCTTCCTGAAACCTGAGGAATTTGAGGCCATTTTAAAGGGTCATCAACCTGTCTGAACTCAACAGCTGGCGGTATCTTCAATGTTGCACAAGATAGACACAAAATCTGGACCGTGCTACCGGAAAGGTCAAGCGATCTTTCTAAAACTGTGCCCGACACTGCGCATGTGTCTCGTACAAAGTAAACAACAGTGATTTGTGAAAGTGTTGCACATGTCGTCATTTCAGGGAAGGCCTTTAAGGGGTCATAGGTCCCTGGGGGGCAGACTATAATGTCCAAAAATACACTGGCTGAAATTCAAGCAGATGTGGCAGTAAAGGAGGAGTGTTTTTACCTAAATATAACCATTTGAGATGGCATTACTGGTAGGTAAAAAAGTAATCTTAATTCCTGAAATAGCAACATACTATTGAAATAAGTTGCACTTTTTTTTCATAGTTTGGCTACGGGTGCGACTTAAACTCGGGTGCGACTTATATATCAAAATATATAATTCCACATGTTTGTTATTTTCACACTGAGAGCAGCTTGAGGGCGCTCTAGGCTTGTGTACCAGTATCTGCTACTCCTGTACCACTGAAGATTTAATAAACGGTAATGGAGCAGCAGAAAGAAAGTTTAGAGTGAGCGAGAAAAGCGGAAGTTTCTCTTACTGCAATGAAGAAAACAAAAAAAGATAATCGTGGGCTAAAAGCTAAATGGCCACAGCTAGAGGAACGAGTTCACAAATGAGAGCTTGAACAATGATGCCAGGAGAGGCTTGTAATCGGTGCAGTTACGCCTTCATGCCCAGGTGGTTGCCAAGGCTGGTGCGACTTATACTCCGGAGCGACTTATAGTCCGGAAAATGTGGTAATAGCCATTTCTACACTCAATCAGATTACTTAATGACATCAAAAGCTTCCTCTTTCTAATCCACCCTCAGAAACAACACTGCTCTGGGGTGCGGCATGAGCACAGGGCTCAGATCTCTAGTAATTGTTGGATCAGAAAAGGGCTCTCTCGCTGAGCAAAAACAAAACACCGGAGTTCAGTTTACAATTGTTATCAAAGTCACCGAGAGAGTGGCCTGCAGGAGGGAGAAATCTCAACAGAAAACAAGAAGTGTGTGGATTTTATGAGATAGAGAGCCGCTGTGTCAACATTAAATCTGCAGAGTCATCAGTTTGAGCCGCCATTGATCTCCGCTGTTATCTGTATTTGTGTTGATTGTAAACTACTTAAAGTATTTGAGTAAAGGTTTAGTGATTTCAGCCTGACTGTCGGTGCAGAACTGTATGTTCGGTGCAAGTGTCTGGTCATGTGTAAGAGAATTGATTGTCCTTCAGTGATAGTTGATGGATAAGGCCTCGGATCTGTTTTGTATTGCCCACTGCGTGCCATATTAGGTGCTGGTGCATATAGTTGGCTGTCTCAATTTAACCTCTTAACCCCCACCAGAATCAAGCACATTTTCTGCAGTTCGACTTTAACCAAATCTAAAAGCTTCTTGAAAAAAGTGTCAAAAACTAGGCGAAAATGAGGATGAAAAAGTCACAAAAACCCAACTACAGTGACGAAAAAGGAACAAAAATTGGACAAAAAAGTGATGAAAAAGTGACGATAAAGGAACAAAAGAGCAACAGAAAAACAACAAAGAAAGAGTGACAAAAAAAGTGACAAAATCTAACAAAAAAGTGATGAAAAAGTGACGATAAAGGAACAAAAAAGTGATGAAAAAGTAGCAAAAAGTGATGAAAAAGTGACGATAAAGGAACAAAAAAGTGATGAAAAAGTGACGATAAAGGAACAAAAAAGTGATGAAAAAGTAGCAAAAAGTGATGAAAAAGTGACGATAAAGGAACAAAAAAGTGATGAAAAAGTGACGATAAAGGAACAAAAAAGTGATGAAAAAGTGACAAAAATCAGATGAAAAAGAAAAAGAAAAACAAAAAAGTGTGACAAAAATTGGACAAAAAAGTGATGAAAAAGTGACCAAAAAGTAACACAAATCAGACGAAACAGTGATGAAAAGTGACGAAAAAGGAACAAAAGAGTAACAGAAAAACAACAAAGAAAGAGTGACGAAAAAGTGACAAAAATCTGACAAAAAAGTGATAAAAAAAAGTGACAAAAAAGTAACAAAATAGTGACAAAAATTTGACAAGAAAAAGTGCTGATGAAGTGACACAAATGTGTGACACAACAAAAATGTGGCAAAAAATGTGACAAAAAAGCAATGAAACAAAATGTAAAAAAAGTGACAACTATATACTACTATACTAAAAAAAGATCCTTCTAGATGAGTTTTGTAGGTCTTAGCTTTCAAATGAGGCGTTTCTCTGGTCTATAGGCTGTAACCTTTTAGATTTGAGTAAAGCTGAACTGGAGAAAATGCATGTGGTTTAGGGTTTCAGAGGTTCACCATGTCCCTCTCTCATTGTCTTGCAGTGATGCTGATCTGCCTGCTCCGTTACGCTCATGTGATCGAGAAGCACCAGAACTGCATCCTGAACACGGCGGGGCTGTCCACAGGCTGGATCTGTGCCGCCGGCCTCATCATGGTGGGAAACTTCCAGGTATAGTCCCACGAAACAAATACTCCTCGGTACTTCAAACGTGTCATTTTGCAAATCGCGTTACATCATTTCTTGCACGAATTGTACTTTCAAAGACAAACATTGCCTTTTTTTTCTTTTACACCTTCAGTCCCCGGCTATTGTAAACTGTTTGAGATTAAAAGCCGTGTTTGATCTCTGTATCCGTAATGGGACTCAGGTGCATCATCTGGTTCTGATTTTGGTTAAACTCGCAGCATGTGTGTCATAAAGCATTAAAAGTGAAGTTAAACAAGTGGCTTTATTGGACAATCCACTCCCTGTCGTGTACATTTTCAAGGGCATAACGTTTACTACTTAAATGGGACATGTGGGGAGCTGCAGAGGTCACTTTAGTGTAGGATTAGCATCAGGGGTGGCATTAGTCTGATTCCAATTATTTTGCGAGCATTTACACAAAACATTAAAGACATATTTGCTGACTCGGAGAAACACTGCGGCCTGTTGAGCTGTGTAGTTCTGCTCTTCATCTTGTCCACACTAAGGGCTTTTGTCGTTTCTGTGTTTGACTTCAGAACATTTACAGTCTCTTTCATGTCTGCGCAGCCTGTCTAATGTACAGTAACTCTCCATGCACGTGTGAGTGAGCGTGTCCCGGGTCAAAGTTGCCGGGGGGCCCATCTCGTGTTCCCGCCGGCCCGTCTGCGCACATCTGGGGCCCTTCATTTTTCAAGGGGTGCACAGTTGTTTTTTTTGTGGCTTTTGTACAGTTTCCTGACTCATGGGTTAAGGGACGCTCCTGCTCTGTGCTCTCATTGGTTGGTGTAAAAAAAAAAAAAAAAAAAAAAGCGAAGCCCCGCCCACTCTACATTAACTCTTACATAATGAACCTCAGTGTTTCCCCTTCGAGTAAACATGGCATGACTCCTGGAGAGGGTGAAGCTCTGCGTATACTTTAGGCCAAACCTAAATAACAGACCACATAGGCTGAGTGCACACAGAGAGGCCAAAGTTTACATCCCAAAAAAAGAAGTGTTGATTTTTTTTTGACTCAGGGAAAACAAGATGAGTGGCTTCACTGATGGCAAATCTTTTCACAAATACAGTTCTTTATCTACGAATTGGAATGTAAAAGTGTGGAACTAATAAGGCTCAATCTCTTTGAAAGGAGGTAGCAGGAGTAAACTTTTACTGCCCTTGAGTCACAATCATAGCAATCTTTGAAGAAGCAGAAGAAGAAGAAGCAGCAGAAGAAGCAGCAGAAGAAGAAGCAGAAGCAGCAGAAGAAGCAGAAGAAGCAGAAGAAGCAGAAGAAGAAGCAGAAGCAGAAGAAGAAGCAGAAGAAGCAGAAGAAGAAGCAGAAGAAGAAGAAGAAGAAGCAGAAGAAGAAGAAGCAGAAGAAGAAGAAGAAGCAGAAGAAGAAGCAGAAGAAGAAGAAGCAGAAGAAGAAGAAGCAGAAGAAGCAGAAGCAGAAGAAGCAGAAGAAGCAGAAGAAGAAGAAGAAGAAGAAGAAGCAGAAGAAGCAGAAGCAGAAGAAGCAGCAGAAGAAGAAGAAGCAGCAGAAGAAGAAGAAGAAGCAGAAGAAGAAGCAGCAGAAGAAGAAGAAGCAGAAGAAGCAGCAGAAGAAGAAGCAGAAGAAGAAGCAGCAGAAGAAGAAGCAGAAGAAGAAGAAGCAGAAGCAGCAGAAGAAGCAGAAGAAGAAGAAGCAGCAGAAGAAGAAGAAGCAGAAGAAGCAGCAGAAGAAGAAGCAGAAGAAGAAGCAGCAGAAGAAGAAGCAGAAGAAGAAGAAGAAGCAGCAGCAGAAGAAGAAGAAGCAGAAGAAGAGAAAGGAGAAGAGGAAGATGCAGAAGAATTGCTAAAATGGCAGATTTCTATTATAACTTTACAATTTATAACATCTGATCCCTAAACTCCTTTAGCCATTGAAATGACAAGCATGCTTTTTAAATCCATTTCCCGGTAGATGAAGACAATGGACACTTTGATCTAGCTACAACCTCCGCTCTGCACTTAAAATAATTGACACTTTCTTTGCCGTGGGCCTTAAAGGGGATCTGACGGAGACCACATATTAAAAAGGATGCACAGTCTTCTTTGCATCTCCTCTATTATTTAGAAACAGCTGCGATGCCTTCTTGGTCACCCTTCTCCCTGTGCGGCGTGTGACTCAGCCACATTACCACACCAGCCCTGAAAACGAGCAACGACAAATTGTTGAGATAAAGATGTGTGGTTTGAGTTTTCTGAGGACAGATTATTTATGCTTGTGCAGAGCGGATTTGGACAAGTCGGAGATAATGTCAGTCCATTTTGAGTCCAGCTTGACTCTGTGGCTGTGAGACTTGATAATGGATGTGATTAGCTTGTCATGGTGGAGGTCACTGTAATGGTGTGAAGCTGGTTAGTGTGTCCTGGTTACAGTGACATGTGGGAATCATGTGGTGTTCCCCCGAACAAAGGAATGAGGAATCATTTCTAAATGTGCATAAGCTGGAGGAGCTTTTTTTTGTATTGTGAAGGCCACATTAGTTGTAATTTACTATTTATCTATAATCTGGCTGCACGGTATGAGGAGCAAACTGCAATAACTGTCTTGAATATTGTGATAACAAATTTATTGTGACATTAAACTATTTCAAAACAGGACCCTCCATTAACCTCAAACAAAAATCATCAGCAAATTGTTTTTTTGTCATAGTTCGTCGAAAGAAGTCTTAAAATGCCCAAAATTTACCCAATCAGGATATAATTAGGGTTAAAAACGGCAAATGTAACATAAATTGTGTTTCACTCACACAGATATCACACATACTATTAGAAACTAGAAGGTCTTGGCTTTCAAATTAGGTATCACACTGGCATATAGGCTGTAATGTCAATGTGCTTTGAGATTTTGATGCAGCTAAATAATTGTTAATCCTAATCCTAAAGTGGCAGTTAAGTGGTTAACATGGTTGGCACAGCAGTTTAAAATTGTTTACCCTCTTCTATGTCACTTCCTGTCAGTATAAGGAAGTAGAACTATAAATGTCACAAAAATGGCCAAAGTAAAGAAAGGGTGCAATCTTTAGCAAAATCTCAAATATAATGTTGTTAGCTATGTTTTAGAAAAAAACATGGGTCTAAGATGTCTCATGCATTTTTTTAAAAAAATTAGGAAAACCGTGGCCAAAGCTGGACTATGCTACCAAAGGAATGTGTGATATCAATTTTGCTACACTGATTATTTGATGGTTTGTTTCTACATTTGTTTTTGTAAATGCATTTGTTCCGTAATATTGAAGTTTTCTCTACTGTAGCTAGTTTTGTCAGTGTTGTTGTTTTATTCAGTATAAACTACATTCATGAAAGGATTTTTTTACTCATGTACATTAGCAGTAACCAAGATTTAGATTATCTAGATTTATTCAGAGTTTTGTGAGTGCTTCAGTTGGTCGATCAGGTTTTCTGTATCATCTGGTTGTAAAATGTATTCTGGTATTGCTTTGCACTACACCTACATCATTACTTTACCACTTCAATGCAACAAAATATGTTTCCTTTTGCAGGTGGACTATGCCAAAGTCTTGCACTACGTTGGAGCTGGAGTGGCTTTCCCCTCCAGTATGCTGTTTGTGTGTCTACAGTCGGCTCTAACCTACAGACTGGCCAAAACACAGGGCGAGTACTGGACGGGACATCTGCGGGTGGCCATGACGCTGCTGGCTCTCATCGCTCTTGTCCTCAGTATCTTTTTGAAGTCAGAAATCATACAGCAGAATATATATTATACATATTTGATCATATTTTGACTTGAGTACTGATTATGAGTTTCTTCCTCACCTAGACCTTTTGTCCAAGTTAAACGATCCATTTTTGAATGCTAGAACTTAAATAAACAAAAACCTCCACCCCAGCTTCATTTGTAGGGACTATACCTCTACATTTCACATTAGTCTTAGGGGTTACCCTGCCCTCTAGTGGACACAACAAGCATTGCACCTTGCACCTGTTCCTTAACCGCTTCTTCTCAGGTGGGGTTTTCTTTTGCCAGCAGAGCTTCATCCTCCAACACACCTCCGCCATCTTTGAGTGGATCTTCTGTATGCTCATCATGTTGTTCTACGGGACGTTTGCCTTTGAGTTTTCGGACATTTCCGGGGACACGCTCATGGTCCTATCCAAAGGAGCCAAAGAACAGAGCTACGCCATGTCGGACCACAAGGCAGAGGTGGGAGGAGTGAATCACCACCAGCCCGAAATGTTGGCCATGCTGTAAGAAAGTGACTGTGCTTTGTCGCTCATCACACAAAAGGGCTAAAAAGACGGAGTCTGGGAACAGTCGTGCTTTCAGCCAACTATTGCACCAATGCCATTAATGAACTTTGAATTTTGATGGTTTGCAAACCACAGTGCAGTTCTAATACCACATACTTCACAACAGATCAAGCAAAAATACTGTGTTATGGCATGCGGAACTAATCAGTGAAGCAGATTATTTCTTCGTAGCGCGGCACCTTTTTCTGGCTGCAAGTTAATACACAACTGTAGAACATTTAACTATCAAAGTTGATGCTTAGAGGTCTAGATACCTACAAAACTGCAGTTCCTGTGGGGTGTTTCCCAGTCTACACTGGTCCGTCAATCATAGGACCCGAAAGAACAAAACCCAGACTAGGTGATGCTCATGGGATGCTAAAGCTGGTCCTGTTCTCATTGAAAAAGTCAGAATATGCAACGCTTCACAGTTTGTGTATGGCATGCACATCATTCAAGTGGTCACTACATTTTGACTTGTAGATGCTCTGGACTGAAGTTTGTTTTACAGTTATTATATAACTGTGAAGAAAAAGCCAAAGCCGCCTGTATATGTTCCTGAAAGTGCCTCAGATATTAACCACACAAGCCTTTTCATTGAAGAAAACAACTTGCTTTGCTTTTATCTCAGGAAGTTAGTTACTTCATGTACTTTTACCTCAAAAGTTAATGCCATTTACTGTTTAATTTTATTGAATATTATCTATGGCCTTATTCTACCAAGTGTAAGCTGCCTTCATGAAGTCATTCACATGGTGGAGGTGATGAAACATGACCAAAAGGAACAATATTTTTGAATGCATGTCTCAGAACATTTTGCTATAATTTGCTCAAATCGTTTCTATTTTGTATCAAGAGATGTATTAATGCACGCATTAATGGGACCAGTTTTGTACAAAAGGGATTTACTATGCTGTGCTTTATTATTATTATAGATTTTATTTCTACAAAATAATTATTATATGCAATAAAGTATATAATAAAAAAAAAACAAAGCAGAATTGAACATTCTTTCTTAATAAAACATTTTATTGATCAAAGTCATATTTACATAATGCCACATCTAGTAAACTACATTTCATAAAGACTTCTTAAAATCTAAAATGATAGGATTAAAAAAACAACAACTTTGGAAGCGAATTCTTCAACCAATCTCCAAACATTAAGACTTAGTGTTAAGACATGTGTATGTTCTCAGTGATTACACTGTGTTATCACTGGCCTTTTTGTTAGATACACCTGATTGAAAGGTAATCAGTAAATCTGTCTGGACAGTCTCCTCTGGTAATTCGAGTCAACAACATGTTTATTAGTTGCCCGTCTTGAAACTGGTGGTAGCACTTGACAGCACAGTAATGGGAGGTTGGAAATAGCATGGCTTGGTACCAAAAAGTGTAATAACATTGTAATGAAAACTGAAATAATTTACACACATCAGTTGTTTCATGATAATTGTCAACCATAAGAAACTATGAAAAATCAATCACCGCGGATCATGTTACTCATGTATTTTCTTGTTGTTATTAAAATGCTATTTCCATCCTATTATTGTGCAGTGATGAAAAACGGTCTTAAACTAAATGCAAAGTGTTATTTGTAAAATAAGGCAACAGGTGTACCTTCTAACAGTGCCAGTTTGTTTGGAAACACTTACTAGAGTTTTGGTCGTAGCCATTCACTTTGTCCCGTCAGTAATCACAGACAATCTTCTCTTCAACTAAATTTGAGACAAACGTCATGCATGGGATCAAACGCTGTAACAAAAATCTGTTTGTGTTGCCACTGAAGTGTAAGGGAAAGTCATAAATTACAGATGGAAGCTACTGCGCTCCTAAAAACCGCCTGAGACCTGTCCTGCGAAATGCGCCCATCCCACTGTCCACTGCAGCTGCCCCGTACCAGGTTACACGGATCTGTTTACGGGACAGTAGCACTCTCACATGCACCATTTAGTGGGCGAGGTTCTTAGGCACCTCCCAGGGAAAGCCCTTCCTCCCAAAGTGACCATAACTGGCTGTTTTCTGGTAGATAGGTCTCTTCAAGTCCAGGTCCCTTCAAAATAAAAGACATTCATGAGTATAACCTCCTATTGGGTGCATCCAATACTATACTATAAATACTGAAATAAAGATTCTCTGCAAAATACGGCTTTGGTTACAAACCTGACGATAACTCCAGGTCTCAGGTCAAAGTTTTTATGAACGATCTGCAGCAGCTCCTTCTCAGACATTTGAGATGAGCCGAACGTGAACAGAGAAATGGAGAGAGGGTGTGCCACTCCGATCGCATACGCCACCTGAAAATGGTAAATATAAATACATTATAACGGGCAGCAGTTAGTGTTCTTGCCTCAGAGCAAGAAGGTTTGACTCCCGAGCTGGTTCTGTGTGGAGTTTGCATATTCTCTCTGTGTTAGAAAAGGTTTCCTCTGTTCACTCTGGATTCCTCTACCACTAAAAACACTTAAAATAGGCCAGTGTGAATGAGAATGTGTTTGTGAGAGCGAGTGCCAAACAACATGGCTACTACAATCCAGTATGGCGTGTTTACATGCATGAGTCCAGCGTGACATATCAACAATCCAGAGTTTCAACTGTTCCAGTAGTTGTTTTGCCAGTCGTATGAATCATTCATTTTATGCTTGCCTGGACCAGGACCCTTCTGCAGAGCTTGGCTTTGACCAGGGACTTGGCGACCCAGCGGGCAGCGTAAGCCGCAGAACGGTCCACTTTGGTGTAGTCCTTGCCGGAGAAGGCCCCTCCTCCGTGAGCTCCCCAGCCTCCGTAAGTGTCCACAATGATCTTCCTCCCAGTCACGCCTGCGTCTCCCTACAAATACAAAACACAGGTGCTCGATATGTAACAATGTAAAGACCATAGGAGCTCTAGGGACCTGGATGTGGGATTGACTTCACTGCATTAAAGCTGTTGACACAGGCTTAACCTCTAGTCAAGACTGTAAACAGCCCCTATGTGTGTCTAAGTGGATAATTGTCTGTAAACCTTTAATCCCCTAAAGGCTTTTACCTGTGGCCCTCCGATGACGAAGCGCCCGCTGGGCTGCAGATGGTAAATGGTATCCTCGTCCAGGTACTTCTCCGGGACCACAGCTTTGATCACCTTCTCCTTCAGGACCTCCTTCTGCTCCTCCAGACTCACATAGTCGTCGTGTTGGACAGAGATCACTATGGTGTGCACTCTTATGGGAATCACAGCTCCGTCCTGCTGGGTGTAGTGAACTGTCACCTGAAAGGTTAAGTAATGTGTCAAAAAAGCAGATCCACACTTCATCACTACATCAAACTAATTTGTGAAATTGAAGTATTCTGTAAATACCTGTGTTTTGGAGTCTGGTCGGAGCCAGGGCACCGTCCCGTTGCGCCGCAATTCTGCCATTTTGGCGTTGAGTTTGTGGGCCAGGACGATAGTGAGGGGCATGCACTCCTCTGTCTCATCTGTGGCATATCCAAACATCAGGCCCTGTTCATATCAATAAGTTAGTTCTGAGTGCATAATAAGCATGTGCTGATTGTTCATTTATATTTTGAAATGAAATAACCTGGTCTCCTGCCCCAATGTCACTTTCAGAGCGGTCGATGTGAACTCCCTGTGCGATGTCTGGAGACTGCTGCTCCAGAGCCACCAGCACATTACAGGTCTTATAATCAAAACCTGGAGAGAAACAATTCCGCAATCAATCACCAGTAAGTAGAGAAACTCAAAATAGAACCTCTGACAGAGGAACTAATACATAAAGTTAATTTGATATGTAAGACAGATGCACACAAGTCACCTTTTTCAGAGTTGTCATAGCCGATGTGTCTGATGGTTTCTCTTACGATCTTCTGGTAGTCTACATTAGCTCGAGATGTGATTTCACCACACAACAGCACCATGCCAGTTTTGCACACGGTCTCTGTATCGCACAGAAAAACTGTCTTAATGATAATTTAATTTCATTGTTTAGTGAAAAGTAATTATAATTCTCTATTTGCACGTGTCTGAGTGAATTGTTGAACTAACCACAGGCCACTTTTGCATCTGGGTCTTGCTTGAGGTGAGCGTCCAGCACTGCATCACTGATTTGGTCACAGATCTTATCTAGAACAAAACAAGCATATTTTTAAAAAGTGCTTCCTGCAAAGGTTTCCTGGGTTGACCTAGTAGCGCATGCAGCTCCATATCTTGTAGTGCTAGTGATCAAATTTCAGTTTTAGTAAGTCAGAGTAGTACTGGGGCCATTCCCATGAGGCGTTATGGCCCTAAGAATAGCACTGGCTCTGTCCGTGCATACCAGTGTGACACGATCCAAAAGTTCATCACATGTTCAAAGTGCCGCTGCTTAGAGAGCTCCTGTCCACTCCTCTGCACCACATGGCTGACAACTGTGACTTTTCCTACCGCTGTGCATTAGAAATTGTCTATAATATGAGAAACGGTGTAAAAACAATCATATCAGTTATAGATTGAAAGTTAAAAATCTATCGAAAACATAGTAGTATGAGAAAAACATCCTTTTCCCAACATAGCCCATGCAAAGATGTTCACTTGACACCAACTTGATAAGATGTTTTAAACTGCAGCGACCATTCAGAACTTTGAGTGTAGAGGCCGGCACTCTGCATTCTGCGCATTCCTCAAAGTCAGTGACAATCAATGGGCAAAGTTATGCAAGATCACAGCACAGTCGACCGAACTGGCACGGAGCGCGTCTTTAAAAAGCGCTCCCTGTGCATCCATCCTCCCAAACACACACCACACACTCCAAGATCCATCCGCAACACCCCGCACTCACCCGGATGCCCCTCTCCCACGGACTCCGAGGTAAACATGAAGTCCACATCCGCTCGGGAAAGCTCACAGTTCCCATTCATTTTTGCCTATTCAGCTTTCTCTGCAAAAGTAGCACGGTGAAAATGAAGTTAACGTGAGTGTTGTCGGATGGATAAAGGGGCCGATTCTCGCGGTCTCAAAGCTGTCCACGAGGTAATTCTGGTCTAGATAAGTCAAAGACAACATATCCTGCACATGCTGGGGCTTTCGGGGGTGGTGGGAGTGTGAGGGGGGCTGCCCTGTGAACCAGAGGCTTTAGACCATTCAGAGAGCAGAGAATTGGAGGGAGGGATTCGCTTCTTTTCTTGCTTAGAGACACATTAACTCCTCCCATGCCATGCTGCGGGCTGGTCAGCATGTGGTCAGTGGATGGACTTCAAAAAATGGAGTTGATCAAGAAGGCCCGATTCAGCAAAGGGTTAACAACACAAAGCTCCTTCAGTGTGTGTGTTTCTTAGGGGCCAGTAAGTTCATTATGAGGTGGCCCGGGGTTATGTACACAGGAAACGTGGGAAAGGGACAATATTTACTTCCAATTTACTCCACTTTGCCACATGAAAGGTACACTGCGCTCATCACAAAGAGTCCAAAATCTTCAGTGTAATTTAGTGTATTTCAACACATTCCTGTAAAAGCCTTTGAACTACTTTGGTCTGAATCGTGCTTTACAAATAAACTTGCCTTTGTAGTAACATTGCTTTGCCAGTTTTTTTTTTTCCACACAAGATCACGTTCCAGGACATCCATCAGGCTCAAATGGCCTTCGGCTACTACTGTGCCCCGGTGTGGTCATGCCATGTGGTTGTGAAGCAATTCCTCTCGTTGTATTGAGGAGCGTTGAGCACTAGATGTCATCCTGGTGTCAAGAAGATCTAGAGAGAAGATTAAGACCTCTGGCCTCCATCTCGGGCCAGCTACCTGTAATCAAACACATAAAACAGTTTCACTTCACGTTACTTGTTTAATCCCCTCTTTTTTACCCTTTCCCCCCAATCCCTTACAAAACGAAAACAGTGAAAACACACACAAAAAGAAAAAGAAAAAGCATGTTTGCGTATACTGTATAGCAATGAGTACAGCAAAGTGTACAATGTGAGCAATACACGATGCTGAAATGGCAAATGTACATAATGACTATGTACATATTGGTTCAAGGGATATATAGTTATGCAATTCACTTTCTCAACACACAGTACAGGCAAAAATGTTACTTTGTGATTAAGATCTCAAAATCTAATTCAGTCTGAATGTATTTAACCTCTTAACCCCCACCTGAACCAGGCACGTTTTCTCCAGTTTGGCTTTACCACAATCTGAAAGCTTCTGGGTAAAAATGGTCAAAATAGCAACGAAAATAAGGATGAAAATGCAACAAAACCGCGACAAAAATGTGATCGAAAAAGTAACAAAAAAGCCACAAACGAGCCACTGAAAAGTGACAGATGAGCAACAGAAAAATGGCCAAAAAAATGATGAACAATGCGAAGAAGAAAATATCCATTTAGTTTCATAGGTCTTAACTTTCTTATGAGGCGTTACACTGGCCTATAGGCTGTGACCTTTTAGATTTGGGTAAAGATGATACAAAGATCAGAGAGAAAATGCACTTGGTGAAGGCGGGGGTTAAAAGGTTAATAAATTGGATCAGCATGAGATATTTTCAGTTTTTGCTCCATGAATTCAAGCGATAGAGAGCTCCAACTGAATTATATCTGTGCCAATCGCATTTCCATTGGGAAACTACCATCTTTTCGGGCGCTGTAAGGCGAGCTAATATTATTCCTTTGCATTGTTTTATCCAAATGCAAAGGCAGAGACAGTACCAAAAGCGCATTTTGAACTTTCATCTTCTGCTTCTCCACATTATTGTAAATAATATCTTTATCTTATTGAAAAGAAGCATAAGCATTTCAGTTTGCTCAGTTTGGAGCTTGAATACTTTTCTTTCTTTTGTACCTGACTGTCATCATTATCAGACCACACAAAGTAGCAATCAACGTCTGTAGCAGTATTTCATGAAAATGCCAACAAGGCACCCTAAAACTTCAAACAAAACCCTGGGGAAACATGATCTGAAGTTATATTTGTGCAATGATATATTACAGTGGTATAGTCTGTGAGTGTGTGCTGTTGTTGTTGTACCTCCAAGACCCTCAACAAATTGGTCATGAACTTGTCTTTTGGTTCCTCTTGGAAAAGGGAAACTTCCTCAACAGCACCTGTAGAGGGCAGCAAAGGGAAACGTGTCAGCGACTGAGGTCTGAATAGTCAAAATAGCCTACACATTTCACAAACTATACTGCGTAAACAGTCAGAGATGGTATTTCAAAAAAGGTTAACCAACTCGGACAACCTAACCTGTTGATGGGTGCAGTCGGCCATGCTGACAGGTAAGGACAGTTTGACTAATCCTTGTTAGATTAAGTTTTTTTTGTGCATCAATTTTGTCTGTCGTTCCCATAGATAGATAGATTCCATGAGCTGCTAATGAAACACTAGGTAACATTAGGCTGACCATCAAAATACCAAGAACATTTGATAAATTGCTGCAACATCTCCCTCTAGTGTTATTACAAAGGCAGTCACTGTTTTTAACTGATGGTACTAGAAAATAATAACGATGGGGAAGAGACACAGTTGTTCTTACTGTCCAGCCAGGCAAAAATCAAATCATGTACAAACATGGCCATAGCAGCAGACACACAGAGGTTTGAGAGTAAATAAGGTGAGCCAATGACAAGTCTGACTCCTTCCTCCTGGAGTAGCATAAAAGTCTTGCCTACAACCAGAGAATTGGAGGTTGAGTTGATGGGGCCAACTTTACCTTTCTCTACAATATGACCAGCATCAGCAACTATGAAATAATAATAAGACAGACCTATAGTTTTAATTTCAAAGATGTTTGTGATAGCTGGGTCTAAAATGCCCGACAATAAAGTGACTTGTGAGTTTTTGTCTGTGAAATTGAGAATGGCATTGATTCCCTTCATCAAGCGTCAACACCGATGATATCCATCTCCTCCTAAAATCTGATCCGTCCAGCGTTTGGTGTGGTCGGCAGTTTCTGCGAAGTTGGAAATGTATGACTAAACAGGACTGTCATGGTTCGATGCAGCGACACAAAAGTCTACATTGTTTCATATTTTGGAGACATGGAGGGGGTTTGTTTGCTTCTCTGTATACTTTAGCCACACATAACATTCTAACATTATCCGAGTAAACAGACTGACACTGGAGCTGCAAGATACGCCTCAAATGAATCGAAATCTCAAATTGACTTGGCACATTGGGAAGGGAGAAAGTTCAGCTTTTCCTGTCTGGTGGATGAAGCTGTTCTTTAATCTGCTACAACTATTTTATCATAGTAGTTATAGATTACAGGGATCACTTTGGCTTTTCTCTTCTGTTTTCCTTTTTCTGCAGTGGGCCAAGTGTTCGTTCTGTCCTGGCTCCTGCAGGTGCACACTGTTGTTGTGTCCTTGGGCAAGACACTTCACCCACCTTGCCTCCAGTGTCTGCGTACACTGGTGTATGAATGAGAGTGCCTCGTGTAGGTGGAAAAGCGCTTCATAAGTTGAGACCATTTACCATTCTGAAAGGATTTAAGGTGAAATTCGTCCAAGCCTCCAGGCAAGACACGTCACCCTATCAAATCAGTCAGTCACAGTCTGGCACGGATTGACAGGAAGGGAATCTTCAGGCCAATTATTTTGTGTGGTTGTGGGGGAAAAAAAGAAGAAAAAATTGCACGGGGATGGACACACTTTGTCTCAGCTCCACGGGACCCTGATAATCCACATGCTGCTCATACAGCAACCGACAGCTGTTGCAAAAGTGAAAACCATAAAGTTTCTTGTTTTGCCCCCATGACTAACTACATTGATATTCCCAAATGGGATCTGTCCGTCAGCATTCCCGCTGCTGCTGTTTTCCGAGTGGTTTCTCGACTCGGTGCAAAAGTTGGCTCCGACTCTGACAGAGAGAAGAGTGACACAAGGCTCCACTGTTCAGAACCTTCAGGTTTCGGTGCCAAGACGTGACCCCTCTGTGTTCACTGCACCAGACATTTACTGTAACCACACTGTAGTCGAATGATTATATAGCATATATATGAAGAAACACACAATATTCACTTCATATGCTCATATTGATACTAATACTGCATTTCAACACTCATTATGTGTCTTTGTTGTTATACATGCTTTTACGTCCTGCCTAATCACATATAGGGCCTTTTACCTCCTCGTGGCTCTTTAAACTTTGCACCAGAATCCAGATGCTGTTGCCCCCTCAACTCTGTGTGAAGCAGACAGGTTGCATTTCAGAGCACGCTCCCCTCCCCTCCCCTCCCCTCCCTCCTCTCCCTACCCCCCTCCGTCCTACCTCCTGTCTCCTCGTCTCGCCTCTCGCGCTCCGCCTAGTGGCCTCTCGCTGAACCGCGGGGAGACGAGCTGTGTGTGTGTTGTGCGCCCGGTGAGCGACTGCCGCTGAAGACACAACACCGCTGTCTGCTCTCAGGTAAGAAACGCGACATTTCTGCGTTATTCGCTTCCCCTCACGCGCGTGCATTCGCCTCACAAAGCCGTAAACCCCCCGTGACGCGACGGCGACCCGCTGCGTCGTATTTCTCCATCGGCATTTCGTCTTGTCACCTAATATTTTCTGCATGAGGTGGGAGAGGTTGGGCCTACGTGCGTCCCTATAGAAATTACATTGAATGGGGCGACGTGTATTACATCATTTAGCCTGCTCACGGCGGACCTTTTCGTGTTTTAGCCCGCGCGCGTTTTTGGCATCTCCGCTCCCTTTCTGTCTTGTGTTGTTGCAGCCATCACAGCAGACACAGCGAGGCAGACCATCCATTTACATAAAACGAAACACGGTTCTCTCCGTTTCCCCCCTAGAAATAACTCCATCCTCGTAGCTTCTCGCATCTTCCGAGCAGGTCCATCCTTTCAACCACATGATGTCCCGTTGTAACGAGCTCAATACCGCGCAATAAAGGCTATCTAATCCTATTATTGGTGACTTCCCGTGGGAACACAATGCAGCGTTATTGGCGTGGTTATCACTTGAAATTGCTTGATGCCTGGGCGTCAGTGCAGGACTTGTAGCATGCTTTTTCACTGGCTCCTTTCTGGATCTTTCGCTCCGAAGGGCCTAAAATGCTTCACGCATAGCTGTGCGTGCCTCGTTTCAAAGACAATGCTTTTATCTCAACACAAAGCAATGTTGTAAGCTCGCATAATGCTTTAATTACACTCGTTTCTGGACTTGCTGATCCATTATTTAAAAGCAAGCAGGGAAACGGTGGCAAGGATGCAGCGACTGTGCGCAAATGCCAAGCCCATTTTTCATTTCATCAACAGAGGAGCGCAGAACGTCTCCATCCAATAACTCGCGCCTGACACACGCACACACCGAGGGAACCGGCGGCTGCAGCAGCCTGCTTATCTGACACATACGGGATCTCCAGTAATCCTTCCTAGGTCAGTGGACACGACGAGGTCCCGGCTGTAGGTAGGCCTATGATGGACGCACTAAACCCATAAGCACGCGTTGCGCTCCAACAAAGCAGGGCCCATATTTGCTAACAAGAGAGAGAATGGGTGGATTAGCCGAAATGTACTGACTTCAACATCATCTTCTTTCCCTGGGCCGGGTCTGGACACACCTCTCTCGCCTCCAGCCCTCATGGGAACAGGAGCGCTCACTTCTGACATTGATTTTTTTTTTCTTTTTTTTTTTGCAACTGGAGGGAAGACGGGCATGTTGAAGTCTGTAACCGCAGCTGGAGCCATTCCGCACTGACAAGAATGAAACGAAACAGGGCTCAAAGCGTCGTTTTTTGAGTTTTCAAAGGAACAGGAGCGTAATGCTGCAAGTTAGTGCAGCTCTGTGGCATGCTGTAGAAGTGTGGCGTTATGGAGTGAGTTATGACAGGGGCTCCTCCCTGTGGAGCTGCTGAATATACAGAAATATGTATTTGACAAAACACTACCATAACAAAGTTTGCGTGTAGACGGTATAGTGCTATGTATAGCTTCAAAGGCATAGGCTACTGTAGGTTGGCTATTATGTTAACAGCAACCTATACTTACACAGAGTCCCATGTCTGAAATGCCTCAGGTTCTACCAATAGGAATATGACTTTTGTGTCTGTAACTCAGTAGTTGTTGCTCATCTAGGATTATGTGATTATTAGAACTGATTATATTTCATTTGCTATTACTGGCACTATGCACTGCACTGGACGAGACACCCCTCACCCTTGTCAGTATGAGAGCACTTGTGGACACACTGTTGCTCGGTCATTGTCCATGATTTGTGATAAAAGATTACATTTAGGTTTCAACACCCACCTTGTTTGTTCATTACAGTTGAAAGCCTTCATGCTTTGGCTGCTAACTTTATTTCCTCATAAATGTGACCGGTCTATCCCGGAGCCCACAGCATTATGAAATGAATCCCCTTCTAAGTGCTCCACTTAGCAGAGACTGGTGGACCATTGGCTCATGTAGGCTCTCGTCCAAAAGTGACCGCATCTATTCAGCCTGGTTTTGGACCCAGAAAGAGAAGGCTTAGGCTGGCAGCATCTGAAACATGGGTTGAGTCTCTAAAGTGGACGTTTATGTAATTTATTGATCTGCCCAGAGTCTGAACTACAGTCTTGAGTTGCCATGTTTGATGAAAGTCAGTGTAGAAACGGATTACTGCAGTGTTTGTTCATACTGTCATATACTGCCCTACTGCGATGAATTTGATCATGTAATGGCCTTAAGTTCACCCCAAACCCAAAGCTTGCAGTACATGTGACAGGAGCCTCTCCCTGATGTAACATTCATCTTCTCAGGAAGGGCACGGAGACTGCACCTTTAAACAATACAACAGGATGAACTTATTTGACCAAATGTCAGAAAACAATGCCTATTTCTTCCAATACCCCGCTGATGCCACAATAAAACTGTTATGTCTCCCTCTTAAGTTGCCTCAGACGTCTTTCAGCTGACGTAGTCTTGTTAACAGCGGAGAAGAAATGCCACAGTGGGCTTTAAAGCTCTTCCCCTGCATTCTTGTGCGCGTTTAATTGGCACCATGCTGATTGAGACGCTTGCCTCATTGCACCAATAGCCCTGATCCCGGGCCGAGAGGAGGGGAGAGGGGAGTGTGCGGGTGGATTAAGATACAGCCCCGGGTCCTGAGTGCACAAAGAGGAGCCGGAGCATCACTGTGGTTACTTTAGCGTCTCCATGACAACGGCAGGGCGCTAGTCATATCCCAGGTCCCCCTGTCATTCATAGCGCTGTCATTTGCAGTTCATTTATAGTATGAATGAACAACGAATATAAATGTAATTGCCGTAAATGGAAATGGCCTGTTAAGTACTTGTTTTATATCAAATATTAATAAGACTATCTTGTAGGGTTGATAAAAAACATGAGGAAAAAATAACGATATTCGATTGTCTTGAATTATGCATTAATGCTACTATTACCATATATATTACAAAACCATCTCAATACAATATTGAAACCAAAACAAGGCTACAATGTGACTAAATCTGAACTATCTTGCAATTATCGTGAATGATCACAAAACAACATTAAAGCTGGTAGTAGGTTTTCTAAATATTTATATGTTAGCAAATACAGCAGTTCATCCGAGGTATTATTTAAATTTGACTCATGGTTCTTAGTCAAATATGCCAAGGCCGCAGGGGATGACATACGGTAAATAGAAGAGCATGACATCCTGGAGTTATGAAAACAAAGGCGGAAACTCTTCGTCTAATGTGACAGTGAATGTGAGGCTTGAGGAGGCTACAGGGCTCGATTTTGCACTCTTCTGACATTTGATGGAGGGCAAAATGGCAGACAACCAGACCTCGAGCCTGGCTAGAAAGGTGGAGTGGGTGTCAGTGTGAGAGCGAGAGGGACCGGGAGGCTGGGAGGGTGAGGAGAGAGAACTCATGACAAAAGTAGGTCAGAGATGCAGAGGGGGCAATCAAGCATGAGCGCAGCATCCCTGTGTGTGCACCGAGCGCAACGCAAACCCAGCCACGCCGACATTATACAAGCCATCAAGGGAGTGTTTTTAGGGAAGTTATCTCGTTTATCAGCCTTTTGAATCAGAGTAAATCTGTAGCATTAGCAACTAAACTTAAAGGCTGCACAACAATCTAAATTTCAAGGTTATACATAATGAGATCCAGGAATATTCTGTGCATTGCTTGACCTAAACAATTGCAGTCTCACGTCCATTGAAATGCCTTTTCTTCCAATTTCAATGAATTTTGTAGCAATATTTTGAATCTGTGATGTTATAGAGCTTTAGGTTGAGATTGATTTCAAACACAGTCTCTTATTTGGACCTTATAATCGTGTTTTCACAATAGAGATGCCCCTCCCCATTTCCCCTAACGTCACTCTGTATCTGAAATGGATCATTTATTCTTCTCCCTACATGCTAGCTAAGACATTGCAGGCTGTTGTTTGTTTATGGCATGTGTCTGTACATATTTGTTAAAGAAGTGTTAATTGCAGTGGCGTATCAACACAGTAAACAAGGCTGGCGTCTGGGAGGTTTTGGTGTTGTCTGTGGTGGGAGATCTTAATAAAAGACCCAACCACATACTAGAGGCTGCAAGGAAAGCCATGTGGTTAAGGTGAACATGTACCCTACAGAAATCTGTCCTCCTCATTTGTTCTAAACAAGGCTGGACAAACCTGTCATGAGAAGTGTGGGACCCATCTCCAGATCTTAAGCTGTTAGGCATGTTTTGGGTTGATGGAGGAAACCAGAGCACTCAGAGGAAACCCCAGGCAAGCCGTATAACTGTTGTATCAATATGCAAAGTGCTCGCAGATCGTTTGCAGTGGCAACTTCACAGAGGAAAAAACGAAATAAACCCTAGTCACAACACATGTGGTGTATAAACACGAGAAACAAGGCTGGCGTCTGTGTGGTGTCGGCATTTGGAGTTATTACCAATCTCAATAAAAGACCAGACCACATAACAAGGCTATTCATGTAAACATTTGCAATTATTATGAGCCACAGACCTCCAGTGTTTCCCAAAACTCATGTCGTAACAGCGGCAGTTTTGATTAGCTGGGATGCTGCTGACACCGTGTTCTCCCGAGGTCCCGCTTGTCACGGATACCCACTGAAGCTGAAAATGTGTATTAATCCACAACAGCTGAATATATGAGTGACCGAGGCAGATGTTTCCGGTCTGAACTTGTTTTTTTCTCTCTCTAAGTGCGTTATCATGTTTTGTTTGGATTAGAGCTGCACAATATGAGAAACAACACAAATAAGATAACTGACTTAGATACGGTGATGACGATTGGCCCATATTACAGGAATATTTGACTCGATTTTTTTCATTATGGAGTAAAGTTACACAGTATAGCTTTAAATGATGTTTTTCTTTCTTTGGTTTCTTGATAGAACTTCAGCTAGTTTTGTGATGATGATCATTTGGTGAGGGTGTGGACGCACACACTGCATTAGTGTCGAGCAAATAGGGGTCATGCAGCTAATGCTTGTGCTGGAGCTGTGTCAACATCCCATGGCGGACATTGCTCCTCCTCAGTCGTCTGAAGTGTTTTCCAGATAGAGGAAAAGAGCGGGAGCGAGATTACACTTTCACACGCCACTGAGAGCAGCTGGCTGCATCAGCGAACCTTCGAGATCACTGCTGTCATGTACTTTTACTGCAGGAGTGAAAGTAAATCGATAATGGGTCATAGAGTAAAGCTCCTTTATAGGCACGCGTCAGTGCATTAAATCCGTGATTCCCAACCTTTTTTAGGCCACCTGGGCTTCGACTTTTTTTGGTCAGGCGGTGTAAAACAGCTGCAATGAAATGAATCTCACTTCCTCCTCTATCTGAAATGTGAAATACCTCCTTGTTACTACAGTGAGATACACTTGAGATCCAACAATCACTGCATTAGGTTATTGTAGAAAAGAGTCCAACATAAGAAGCAGTCAGTTCAGCTGTTTGTAAAGTGACTAGCTGGCCTCGGTCCAAGCTGCACCCCACCTGTGCCCCATGTTAACTGGGATAGGCTCCAATGTGTCACATCATGGGAATAAATGGATGAACACTCTAAAAATAGCATTTAATTTTTATAATGTGTCGAATTTTGGGTTAAGAGCACGCCACCAGGAATCGTATGACAGTGTGCCTGAGCCAAGCCATAATGAATATAGTCAGGAAGGGCATCTGATTGAAATAGAGGAATCTCTTTTTTTTGCTCTTTTCTACACAGCATTGCTCTTGCTTGCCAGTTCTCTGCTTAATGCAACTTCCTCTGTCTTCACTGCCGCCAGTTGCAGCCGTGCACCGTTGTGTGTGCCTCTGCCAGGTCAGGTGCCCGCTCTTATCGCCCGGCAGTTTGTTTACCGTACAACATTTGACTCTCCCGGACGTGGAGGGCTCCTCTCGGTGGGACGGTCCTGGCTGGGCAGGCACTTGTTGTTTGGACTCTGTCATCTGTAAAGCCACAATGAAGCACTTGTCCCGGAGCTGTGTGTTTGAGAGGGGCTCAGAGCGAACCATTCATTTGGATTTCTATGGGACACTCTGAATAACGTCACGCTGCCATTTGTACAGGGGACTCCTTCTATTTTAGTGCCTCGGTAAAGTAGAGGAGCTGAACTGAGCAAGAGTCTTAAAAGGCCAGTTGTTAGAAATTAGAAAACTGGTTGAACCCTGCATCACTTTTCCCCTGATTCAAGGTTATTATTAGAACAGTAACCAACAAGTCTATTCATTAATCTACTTTACTAGATATATATAAACAAATGTGTCATCTAATGTAGTCTTATAATATGCAAAATCAAGTCATGTTCCTGTTTTGTACAAGAAAGCAAGAAACTTCCTCCAAAAAAAGAAGTATCCACAGCCATCTTCGCCTCATCATGCGTGACTCGCTCATATTGACCAGCCCCGTCTTCCATGGAAAACTATTTCCTGACATTTGCATTGCAAGAGGAGTCTAGTTTAAACATTTAGGGCTTCAGGATGGAGCAGGTACACAGGAAAAAGGTCACATAGCTGAGTCGAGAGCGTCGCTTGGAGACGTTTTGCTGGGCGGAGTAACCACGGCAACAGTTTAGGCATTTCAGCCAATAAAAGGGAAGTTGCGTCAGTGTCATGTACAGAATGAGAAAGCGGACACTAAATTAGTGAGCGTGTCTAAAGGGCATTTGCAGCATTGGGCTATAATACCGCTTTACGCTTTGCCTTTTAAGGGTTTAATGTTTTGTGCCAAAGACGGGATGAAGTCGGGAATCAAAATCAGATGCTGGAATGTGCACAAAACAAACAGCTTTTTGGACGGACACCAGATTGTGCCATAAGCCCTGTGCGCGCTGGCTTTGTGAGCAGGAGTGGGCATCTTCGTACTGAGGTTACTGAAAGAAACATAAATCCAAGAGAAAATTGCTGAGAGGACAAAAATATCGTCATGCTGTGGTCTTTGCTTTCAGTGATTTTTATGCGAGCTAATGTTTCTGCATGTCGAGAGCTGAGGCGGAGCAATGCAGACGGACCTTGCATAATTTCATGTAAAGAGTACTGCTCCTAACTGTGGATGAGTTATTTCAGTACCACAATTATACTATTGCTACTTCTGCATTTGGTGATTCAACGACTGTGTTTCTTGAGTGACATTTTCAAACCAAAATGCGGTAATGGAAAATGCACTTAATGATACTGGTACTTTATGAATACTTAGTTCATCATACCGATACCTGAACGATACTTTTTTCGATACCGATACTAAAATATTTATCATCTAGAACCAGAAAACAGAACAGTAGTTCTGTTTTTTATTCCATCATGCATTATTTATTTGACATTTGTATCATTTATTTGAGCTGAAACAACCAAGTAACTTTATTGAATGCTGTTCCTGGACCAACAAGCATCAAAACTTGGTCTCTAAAGATTTTTTTTTTCCGTACCTGCTTTCGATCCTTTCATTTGCTCAATACTAGTAGGGCTGTCACGATAATTACTATATCGACTTATCGCTTAATAAATAATGATACATTTTTGGACTCAATATTTATCGTGTATACATTTATTACTATTTCCCCCCAAATTTTTCTTTGTAAAACTTTTATTTCTAGCTGAAGCAAATTGAGTTACATTATATTTCATGTTTATTGCAGCTTGTGTGGTATTCTAGGATATGATTACACACTTTTAGAACAAAGGTTTACTGTCATTTTTATGCCGGAGAGTTTACAGTATCTTGTATCGTTAGAGTCGATATTATCGTGTATCCCGATACTTTCCTGCCTAAATATATAGAACTTCATATTTGTTATTGTGAAAGGGAGATGTTGTGGCAATAATATTTGGAATAAATTGCGGGGAGGGGGGAATGGTGGGAAAATAGGGAACATATTAGTAATTAAAAAATGGCAAAAATGAGGGGGGGGAAAAACATGGGGAAAATGGGGCAAACATTGGGCAAAAAGAAAAGAGAAAAATTGGAAAAGAAAAAAAAATGGGGAAAAAGAAAAATGTATTTGGCAAAAATGGGGCCAAAAATGGGAGGGAAAAAAATCATTTATTTGAGCTGAATCCTCAGTTTAGCAAACTCGGGGCTGGACAGGAAACTGACGGTGGTCGTCGGTGGTTGTTTAGGAAGCGCAACTTATCACAGCTGAGGAAGCCGGGCGCACGGGCAGTGGGGGGCTATTTTTGTCCACAGGTCCGAAACACGAGGCCCTGCTCCCGCGTCACGATGTCAAAAATAACCCCTTAGTGTCTGTTTACATTTAGCCGTGACTGTGATGACAAAGTGACCGTCTCGTCTACCATTAGAAATACAAGCTTTAACACTAGATAATGTTTAGCGCTGAGTATCCCTGATGGCAAGGTCACAGCATGGACATTTGGACGCTTCGCTGCTGTGTTTGTTTAACCTGCTTTAGCCTCCTGTGCTCTCTCTTCCTCTATTTCCGCAGCCCCTAAACCGTGACCGGCGATGGACTACATGAACAACACCTCGAATAGCTACGCAGCGGGCGACACGGTGAGCGCGTCCCTGGCCAACATGAGCCTAAACCACCAGGAGAATGGAGGAGTGCAGATAGGACACTCAATGAAAGGTGAGTCACGCAGCGGGCACTGGGGACAGATAGAGCCGTCCCAATAATGGCAGAGGTTAATGGACAGGATTGAGGATATGCTGTAATCTACTTATAAGCAGCGATACATAGGCTGTGTATATGTGTAGGGATGGGCTTTACAATCTATGCCAAGTTGTTATTAGTCACATTACTTTTTCATTCTAGATTTCACATGTAGTCTAGTAGACATTTGCAGTATTTGTTTTTGAGGCCGATATTTGGGTAGTTTACAATATCGGCTATTGGCTGATCTAACACCGATAAAAGCCGAAATCTCCGGGAATAGAGACTTCCCTTGTTTGCATTGGAAAGAGCTAAGTCAGAGATTTTAAACGAGTCCTCCCACAACTTCGTAGGCCTCAGGGAAACAGAGAAACACAGAGAAACCATGATACTTGGTTAGCTACAAGTTTGACTAAACCTCAGTCAATATGAACATGCTGTATGTCAGTTTGAAGCACAGAATCGCTGAGTTGGCTTTAACCTGCGCAACTGGGTTTTTGGCTATCAACAGTATGCTAATGCTAACAGCAGCTAATCAAGGCTGGGACAACAACTACGATTGAATCACCTAAAGCAGGGGTAGGCAAGTTTGTGTTATGGAGGGCCGAATTTCTTCTTGCCGAAACACACAATTATTGCCTAAAGTAAAGCACCTTTTTTCTACCAATATACATTTTGTACATAATATATGACCTCATGGGGTGTTTTGCTGGGAAATGTGAAAATATAGACAGTATTTTCCATATTTTAGAGTCATTCTCACATATTTGGTCTCTGATTTATGAATAAATGTTTCTTCAAAATTCTCTTGGGGGCCAAAGGTTTTCTGCAGGAGGGCCGAATTTGGCCCTAGGACCTGATGTTGCCTACCCCTGACCTAAAGTGATCAAATAAAACCGGCCACTGCTGGAGTGACCAACTTGTGTTTTTACAAGATTACAGACATACTCATTTGGGAAAATCGATTAAAAATATCGACCGGGCGCTCCATGATGTAATGAAACAGGTTCCTATGTTCCCTGAGTTTTTTTTTTAGGTGAGTTGGTGCATCAACCAATCACAAGTCATGAGAGTGAAACGTCATAGATAAATAAATCAGTGTAACCCTGACGCTGCCATAGCCACTAACCTTAAGGATAGTGGGCTGGTCTTAACCTTAATACATCGATGTTGCCCCACTTCTATGGGTACCAGGGAACAACAATTAAAAGGGAAGATAGATGATTTTCATTCATGGGATCCATTTCTGGGGTACTTCAACCAATTCAAACAAGCAAGTGTGTGAATGTGAATGTGAATAAATGAACGATTGACCTGACCACCTCCCCACCTCCCCTTTAATTTATTTTATTTTTACATTTTCTTTTATATATATATATATCGACTTCAACTTAGTACAAGATATTACATTTGATAGATCCTCTACTAAACCCACCACATTATCCAAATCAGCCCGTGTGGTATTAAATAATGCAGCACATTTTGGTATCTCAGACCCATGGAGGCTCAAAAACCCCTCGTTCAGAAACTTTTCTTTTTTTTCACATGTGCATCAGACATTTACGCGGATAGATTTCTTTTTAATTGATAAACAACTAATTCATTCTGTCACTGCTTGTCATTACCATCCTATTGTAATCTCAGACCACGCGCCTACCTCCATAGAGTTATTTTTTCCTTCTAACAGTTCTTCCCCTCGAATATGGCGATTCAGGGGAGAATGGTTGACGGATGACCACGTTAAAGAATATATAGCTTCACAAATTAAACTTTACATTGAAATTAATGATAATTCGGAAGTCACCCCTAGCATCCTTTGGGAAGCCCTTAAAGCCTTCGTTCGCGGACAGGTAATCTCCCATATTTCCTATATTAAAAAAAGAGAACAAAGTGAACTCTCACGAATTAGAGAAGAGATTAGCAAATTAGATCAACAATATTCTATAACCCCAAACCCCGAGCTTTTTAAAAAACGTTTAATATTACAGTCAAAACATGAACTTCTCATGACAGGCATCGTCGAGAAACAACTAAAGCAATCTAAACAACAATTCTACGAACACGGAGAGAAAGCTGGGAAGCTGTTAGCACATCAGGCGCGAGCAACCAATACATCGAAATTCATTACACAAATTCGTACAGAAGAGGGGGCCATTGTTTCAGACCCTGCTATTATTAACCAAACTTTTCAGAAATATTACACTAAACTTTATAGTTCAGAATGTAACACCTCTGCTAGTAAACCAGTTAATGACCTGATTTTCCCTAAAATTGATGAAACCATAGCGGATACACTTGGAAAGCCGATCACCCATACAGAAGTGAAACAAGCACTTCAGATAATGCACAATGGAAAATCGCCAGGTCCTGATGGTTTCATTGTGGAATTCTACAAAACCTATCACTCCCTGTTAATTCCTATTTTAGTAAGAATGTACAATGACTCCTTTAACAAGGGCAAGCTACCTTCTAGTCTGTACACTGCTTCAATCTCATTGATACTGAAAAAAGAGAAAAACCCAACCTCCTGCAGCAGTTACCGACCAATCTCCTTGTTAAATGTAGATGTTAAGATACTCGCTAAGATACTGGCAACACGGCTTCAGGAAGCTATCCCCACATTGTTAACATTAGATCAAACTGGATTTACCCCCGGCAGGCACTCTTTTTTTAACACAAGACGTCTTCTGAACATCATTTCCACTCCATCTTCAAACACTCCCGAAGTCGTTATCTCGCTCGACGCCGAAAAGGCGTTCGATAGAGTGGAGTGGAGATATTTATTTTCTATTTTAGAGAAATTTGGTTTTAATTCTGACTTTATTGCTTGGATAAAACTGTTATATGCTTTCCCCACTGCTTCGGTAATTACAAATAATATCCACTCGCCTCAATTCTCTCTTCAACGTGGAACACGTCAGGGATGCCCCTTATCCCCTTTATTATTTAATTTAGTGATTGAAACTTTAGCAATATGGCTTCGCAGCCTTAAGGACTTTCAGGGCATTAAACGGCACGATCAGATCCACAAACTGTCACTGTACGCAGATGACCTTTTATTGTACGTGTCGAGCCCTGAGACATCCCTTAAGCCTATTCTTTCAATTCTTGATCAATTCGGAAAACTGTCAGGATATAAGCTCAATATCCAAAAGAGTGAACTTTTTCCCATAAATGATCTGGCAAAAAAACTCCCTCAAACATTCTTCCCATTTAAAATAGTAGATGGTTGCTTTAAATACTTGGGGATCAACATCACAAACAATTTTAATTTATTGTACCGGAAAAATTTTGAGCCCCTTTTGGAAAAATGTAAAAAAGATTTTGCGAGATGGCGAACGCTCCCTTTTTCAATTGCAGGACGAGTCAATCTGATAAAAATGATAGTACTTCCGAAATTCCTATATCTCTTCCAACATATACCGGTTTATATAAATAAATCCTTCTTCCAAAGCCTAGATAAGTTGATAAACAGCTTTATATGGGGAGGCAAACCAGCACGTGTTAAAAGATCGGTATTATACTTGCCTAAATCATCTGGAGGCCTCGCACTCCCTAACTTCCAACATTGTTATTGGTCTTCAAACATTCATAAAATTTTATACTGGACAAGCCATAAACCTTCGGACCCCAGGTTTCCCTGGCTTCAGATTGAGTCGGGATCATCCCCCTTCTCCTTGCACTCAATAGCCTGCTCCAAGAGCTCAATTAAACCCCGTGATATTTCTCATAATCCAGTGATAATAAATACAATTAAGATCTGGATTCAATTTAGAAATCGGTTTGGCTTATCGGCAGCCTCGCTCAAAGCTCCAATTTACAATAACCATCTATTTAAACCTGGTTCAGACCAGGCCTTTGCAAAGTGGTCAGCAAATGACCTTTGCTGCCTAGAGGACTTGTATGAAGAAAACACTTTTGCCTCCTTTCAATCAATTCGCACAAAGTTTAGCTTACCCTCCAATCACTTTTTTCGGTATTTACAAATCCGCAACTTCATTCAAAAACAATTTCCTCATTACCCGAATCGCCCACCAGAGACTGACTTCGATCAACTACTTGATCATCATTGGTCTGAAAAACATCTGACCTCGCTTATTTATATCAGGATTAATTCTATGATTCCAGATCCTACAACTATTTTTAAAAATAAATGGGAAGACGACCTTGGTCTAAAGATATCTCAGAGACAATGGGCGGAAATTAAAAAACTGGTAAATACTTCATCCATCTGCGCAAGACACGCCTTGATGCAATTTAAAGTAACATATAGAGCACATCTTACGAACGCAAAACTTGCTCAAAGACACCCGGATGTGTCGGACGCCTGTCCTAGATGTAAAAACTCACCCGCAAACCATGGACACATGTTCTGGACTTGCCCAAAGCTCTATAAATACTGGTCGGACATCTTTCTAACACTGTCCCGAATTTATGAAATTAATATACCTGCTAACCCTTTAACTGCTCTGTTCGGTTTACCTACGTCTTTGAATATGTCACCAACTATAAAATGTGCCATTGCCTTTACTACCCTGCTGGCCAAACGCCAAATTCTTCTTAAATGGAAACATAAAGCACCTCCAACAATCAATAACTGGTTGCAAGAAGTTTTACAATGTATACAGCTTGAAAAAATAAGGTCCTCCATTGTTGGATCCCATAAACGGTTCTACAGTACATGGAACCCGTTTTTAAAATACATAGAGGATGCATTTTCACACAACACTGAGGTCATGGATGACGAGAGAGAAAATGAAACATAACGCCTAAGACAATACCTTTCATCCACTAATATATTTACCACAATTGACTGTCTTACTTTTCCCCTCCCTGCTTTTTCACTTCCCCCTCCTTTTTTTTTTTTTTTTTTTTTTTTTTTTTTTTTACATTTCTTCTTTTTTTAATTATTATTATAATTTTTTTTTTTTTTTTTTTTTTCCCTCTCTTTTCTTTCCTTTTTTTTAAATTTTTTTTTAATTTTATTTTTTTATTTTTTTGTGTCCCCTTTTTTTTTTAAATGATCTATTTTTTTTTTTTTTTTTTTTTTTTTTTTAATCATTTTTATCTTTTCCCCTCCTTTCCTACCCTTCTTCACGGTATGTATGTGTGAGTGCATTTCTGTTTTTAACTCTATTAGATCTTTTTTTTTTTTTTTTGCTCACTCCTTTATTTTACTCCTTTTCTCTTCTACTGTCCTTTCCTTTTCTTTTCTTTTTTTTCTCCAATCTTTTTCTTTCTAAACTTATTTCCTACTGCTCCTTCTCTTTCTTCCTTTTTTTCTTGACTCTTCTTGCTTTACAGGTTTTCCTTTCTTTCAGGCCCCTAGCAGATGGGGGGGAGGGGGGGATCATGGGTGGGAAGGGTGGGCTGGGGGGTTCAGTGAAGGGGTTAGAGACAGGATAGGAGACCTGAGTAGTGGGGACATTTTTTATTATAATTTTTTCTTAATTTTTTACTTTTTTCAGACCAATATACTGTCCTCAAATCCTGCCTGTGTGAAATTTAAAAAATGCTAATAAAGAAATTTGAAGATATATATATATATCGACCGGGCATATCGGCATCGGCCAATAAAAATCCCCAAAAATCGTCATCGGCCTTAGAAAACCCCATATTGGTCGACCTCTAATTTGTTTCATTAATTCTCAGCTCTTTCCACACTAATTGTTACTTTGTTTCACTGATCACTAATGAGTCCATGTTAACAAAGTCTGAAAAGTAAGCAGTAACGGTGCCAGAGCAAACTGAATGAGGGTGTGTCAGAGTTTCAAACGGGTGTGTCCTTACCCAATATAAGTTCATTATTCAGTTTTACTCAGACTAGCTAGACTATAATTTAAGGTCAGTAAAGTTGGTAAAACAACATTTCACAAAGTTTATTTTTAGAGCACTGCAAGTCAAAGATTGTACATGCGGTTAGTTGAATTTGATGCTAATCTAATATGAAGTAGCTTCCTGTTTTGTCAGATCGGATATGTTTTCCTAGAGTTATTATAATATGCTTTCATAGACTTAGTTAACTGTCACAATGTACTTAAAAGGTGTAAAACAGATGAACAGCATATTTGATATTGTTTGCTGATGTGTGTGTGTTGTCGTGACAACACTACGCAGGCCCAACGGCACGCGAATCGAGTAATGACTCAAATTAGGAAGTGACAAGGTGCAAAGGGAGATGCTCGTCATTAAAGTAACACTGTGCGGTGCAGAACTGACGGGGCAATGCACCCGTTTTCACCCCTGCAGAGTCTGCCTGAAAGTAAGAACGATGGTTATACGTTTATTTGCTCGCAGATCGGCCAAAGTTGTATGTTTCTTGTTTGTAGTTTGGACACAGAGACCCACACAGTCCCCACAGTGCTTTGTTGTAATCTCTCTTTACATAATAGATACAAGACATGCTCGGCTCGGCTGGGACGGTTGCCTAACTGCAGCTGCACTGTGCTCTGTAATCCAGGCTTTCGGGTCAGGGCCCTCCAAATGCACCCTGCCCCAACTTCAGCTCCAAAAAAACACTTTCTCTAGTGAGGTGGGGGTAAACAACGTACTTTTTCCTGTACCATGATGTGAATTTGACTCAACTAAACTAAACAAATTTGTTGTTTTGTGAGTGACTTTTGTGTATTGTCTGAATATTTGTGGAGGAGTAATAGTAGTTTGTGTAGTATTGGCAGGTATAATCAGTCATACCCTCCCAAAACCCCCAGAATAACCCGCCCAACACTCACCTACATACATAGCAGCCATGATTTTCGATATATATTCATATCAATGCACTCCTCTGATGATCCGGATCCACCCCTTCTCTCTCTCTCTCAAAATGAGCAGAACTAATGGCCTTGGATTTGTGGATTTGTCAATTGAAACAGGGCTTTTTATTGAGAATTAAGCTTAGCATATTTTATTATGAAAAAAGCTATGCCAAAACCTACAGTTTTTTTTTTATACACACGGTAGCACTTGCAAAGCTGCCAAATCCAGTGGAAATACCATAGACCTGGCAACCCTGAGTAATTAACAGTAATGAGAAGAGTGACTAATTGAATTTCAGTCAAAAAAGTCATAGCAATTGTAGCAGGAATAGTATTAGTTGTTGTTTTATTTGAGAACACCTCTGGCAACACTAATTATTCACACCAATTATGCCTTTATGGGTAATTAAACACCACATGGCTCCTCAAATCTGTCGGGGAGCTCTTCAACTGCTCAAACATTGAGTAATTTCACTTAAGAAACATCTTGCGCAGACTTCTTCATCATTGTTTTCTCTCTATGTCATCCCGTCTCTAACCATACGGCCAATTAGTTCGTAGCTTAGCCTTCCCGAGCTTACAGCCCTCACTAGTGCACTGCTTCTCCCCATTTCCATTTCTTCTTATCTCGCACTCGAGCAGGAAGCAAAAAGTAAACAGCGCATTCATCAAGGGCAAAGTACACAGTGAGTATTGGAATACTTGTGTCATAGGCAGTTGTAGTAGTTGTTGTAGTAGTCACGTAAGCCTAGTCACCTTTTGTTAGGCCGTGCCAGATTTACATGGGACAAATAGAATTGCTTTGCCTACAACGAGATCCATGTCCGCCATCTTGGATCAGTCGATATCTATCACTTTCACAGACCCTCTTCTCAATCAGACAAGGCAAACCGTGTCTTTATTGTTGCGAGATATTGATTTGCAAGTCTACTCATCGATTTAAGCTGTTTTCTATGCACATGGGCTTTTGTTGCCCCATCGTCATAACAACAACATCTGCAAGAAATAGTTGAGCCAAAAGGTCATTGATTTGGATGAGCTCATTAGATGCTCTGGCATGTACCACACATGTGTTATTTGGCTGGTGTTTTTTTTAATGCTGGGTGTAATCATGATGTGAATAATGTTGGGCATTTTCCATGTCTTTTTGTTTCAAGCTTGATCCCAAAACCTGCCTAAACCGGTTCAGTCGGCGATGTAATCTCATTATTTACTGTAAATATGAAAAGCAGTTTTGAATTCAGATGTTTAAAGTACTGCACAATGACTTAACATGAGCACGGGTTATCCAGAGTGTTGTTGATTTCTGGAGATATTATTATTATTTTTTATTCATGCAGTCCTTATATTTGAAGAGTTTAGTTGCGCTAGGCTAGTGCTAGGCTAGTGCATGTCTATGGTAACTAGTAGCCTGCATTAAAATAGTCTGACCCAAGCACAGTGCATCTGAGGCAAATCACTTATAACACAAGACTACCGATATAAATGTCTGTGTTGACTGGATCTTTTTTTTTTTATTATAACCATTTTGCATTTAAAAGAACTTATATTTGAGGAGCATCAGCTTCCTGGTAACAAGCTACGCAGCGGCGGAGTGATCTGCTAGGTTACCGGATCTACAGTAGTTTGTTTACCAGCGGCCGGCGTTACTATATGTGGAATTCACAAAGGAGCTTTCTACAAATCAGATATGGCAACGTTTGGAAGACTACCCAATGATTTTGAAGAGGTTTTTAATGCAGGCTACTAGTTACCATAGACATGCACTAGCCTAGCACCAATAAACTCTTCAAATATAAGGACTGCATGAATTAGAAAATTAAATATCTCCAGAAATCAACAACTCTCTGGAAAACTATGAAATGACGCCCTATGTCAAAAATGTTGTATTGAGATTGTGACTGAAGTATTTCACTTTTTACTCTCAAACATAACTGCTCCAGTGGTGCCATAATGTTATACTTTGTGAAACTGTGTAGAAGGAAGTTAGACTACCAATAAGCTCTATAATCGTCCACTTGTATCTATGGAACAAACACAGTACATGCTGTATATAAAACATTTCTTTTTAGTGGTGATATATATGTCTATGTCATTCCTGCCGACGTATTTTATTGGTGGTATAAAAATAGTATCTTCTCCTCAGGACCCACCAGGATGTCTGTCTTTCCTCTGTGCTAACTTAAGTTCTTACAAATCCATTTTTAACCCGGTCCACAGAGGAGGAAGCCGTCCCGAGTGAGAATGGCCTCACTGCGGGCCCTGACAGCGTTCAGGGCGTCGAGGACGAGCCTTGTCCCGCTGAGGAGGACAGTGAGGTTCCACCCGGTATGGCCTGCAGTCCACTACTAACCTTGCTTTGGCATGCTTTGGTTTTGACCACTTGGGTTAACCTTTTTTTCAGTTTTTTAACAGAGAAATGCTCTTCTTGGTTTTGCTTGGTTGACTTTGTATTGTTTTTTCAGCTTTGACTAACTTTTCTCCCCCTTTATTCCCGCCTTTATTTAAACATCTGCTTTGAACCCAGCTTGTGTGGTATTTATAGCCGTCTTGAGCGGGAGGAAGACATAAAGCATCGCGGCTGTCACTGCAGACAATGTTTATCAAGAGGCTATTTGCTTGTTCAGTCTCTTCTTCGTGTTTTCTAAAAGCCAAGGGCATGGAAAAATACTTTTGAGATTTGTCCACTGCGGTGCTCAGCATAAATCCGTCTTTGATCACTCCTACTTGCACTGACAGCTTGTCCAAATTGTGACTGGAAGTGGGATCAACAAGGTGAAAAGTCCCCTTGATGTGCTAACCAGCTTTCCAAGTCCCAGGACATGAGAAATACCGCAAGTGACCCCAAGTAACTCAAACAACAGAGAGGAAGAGATTGAACAAGCATTATGGAAAATCTATGGGGCCAATCGTGTCACTGTTGTGTAACTCGTTTTGTATGTATGTACCCCGCAGCGGAGACAGCAGAAGAAGACAAAAAGAGCGCCCCATGTGAAGATGAGGGGCAGTCCGGTACGCCTCCCGCCAACAAGCTCTCTCTCTCCTCTGAGCCGCTTGTTCGTTTTAAGTTGTCAACATGCCTGGTGTTGTTTATGTTTGATTTAAACGCTTTGTTTTTGTTGCAGCATCTCATTTGGGAGTGGGTTGAGCTTTGGGCAGAGGTGGAAAGTAACCGAATGCTGTTACTCAAGTAGTGGTGGAGTTAAAAGTAATGGGGTCGGGGTTTAAGTAGAAATGGTCATAGATGAACGTAATGATATGGTCACATTTTTCTTTACAGCACAGTAATAAGATGCTAATAGGATGGAAATTAGATAGATAATGAGAACTGATTTTTTTTGCCCTCTTTGCATATAATTTGCATATTTACATAAAAGAGATCTGTAGTAAAAAAAATGCGATAATATTATTGCGATATTAAAGTAACTCATGCCCCTAGATGCGATAAGCGCCACTGTAGGTGACAAAGGGAGAGAGAGTTGTGCCACAACTCAATGACACAATGTAGATATTTTTTTTCAATCAAACTTGGCTGTAAATACAGTTTAAGTGTCGCTAGCCCGCGGTTAGCTTTGCCGTTAGCCTGTTAGCTTCGTCTTCGTGACTCTATTAGTGTGTATTGTGCCTCCAACCCTGGGGCAGGAAAGTTGCAATTGTGGTTTTCTGGTCAGAGACGCCAGGGGGAGATGAAAGCCCCCAAATCATCCCATTAACACTTGTATTACCCCCAGAGGGACTACGAAAATGATCTATTTAAGTAAATAACTTGAGCTTTAATAGAATTATTTTTGTGGTAAATCATAAATGTGTTAAATAAAGGAGTTAATGTGTAAAATAGACTGAAGAAGAAATTCTAAATGAGGCTAAAATTTTGCTAAATTAGTAAAATTATGACTAAACTAATCGTTCTCCACATGTTAGGGTATCATGTGTTTTTTGTTTTTTTTATAGGTTATGTGGCAAACAATGTGAACATTTCAGTCAGATAAGACTTAAAAAGTGATTTTGCAATACTATGTGGCTTCTCGCGGTATGAATATTGCGTCAACTAATTAAGCAAAACACATAATTTACCAATATATTTTGCACCCCTATTTCCTGGTAATTTGCCGTCTTGATACTAGATTGGGTTTAGAGCTTATCATATTACATTAGGTGTGCCCTTTCCATGTAATTACCATGTGACACTTCTAATCATCACGCTATTTCCAACCTGTTACCATCCTATTTCTGTGCTATGATGTAAAGTGCTGCCAGTTTTACAATTATTTTTATCCCCAGTTCTCATTACTGCCGGGAATCCTTTATACTTGTTGCACAGTTATCGGGAACTTCTTCCTCCTCTGCCTTTTGTGTTTCTTGCTTTCTTTTCCCATTATGCTTGCCCTGTGACAGCTTCGCTTTTCTTTCAGCGCACGAGATGTAACTCAAGTCTATTTAAAACTGAGAAAACATGGTTACGACATCTCAGGGTATTTTTGCGCAAAGGGAATGTCTCGAAAACCGCTGGCGGACTCCAGGCTCTGAGGATCTGTTCCGCAGATGTTGTTGCGCTCCCGGATAATGTCCAAAACAGCTGTGTAGTATTGCTTAGGTGTGGTACAGCTACAGCATGGTGTCCAGTACAAATCCTATGGAAACGTGCCTGCGTATATTCACCAATGCCTACTTGTCATAATCGGTCTGCTATGGGCTATTAGAATTAACAGTGGCTGTATGCTGTATTGGCTTGCATTGATTTCCTCCCAGTGGGTGCATTAATCAGGCTTGAATGACAGAGGCCCATTACTGACAGTGCTCTTGTGTGTTTTTTTCCCCTCTGCCTCTTCATGTTCGACCGACAGCGGGAGCGACTCCAACAGGTAGGACCTCTAAATGCTATTGACTGACGCCTGACTGCATTCATTTGAGGGTGATGTTATCCATGAATACACTTAAGACAATGGGCAAATCATAAATGGAGATGCTGCGGATGAAGGAATGAAGGAAATGAATTGTTTTTTCCTCTGGGTAGCCTTTCAGATACATCAGTTCTGTTTAGTGTTTTGAGACGTGGCAAGATATTACAGATGCCTTTAACTAAGGATTCATTTTTAACAAACGCTCTGCTTAACAGTTCTTTAACCTCTTCACCCCCACATAACAGAGCACATTATCTCCAGTTTGGCTTTACCCAAATCGAGAAGCTTCTTGAGAAAAGTGTCAAAATAGTGACAAGAACAAGAATAAAACAAGACAAGACAAAAACTAAAAAATATGACAAAAAAAGTGATGACAAAAAGGTGACAAAAACAACAAAATGGTGGCAAAAAGTAGATGAAAGAGAATGTGGAAAAAAAGGGACCACAACACGGTAACAATGCAAGGAAAAACCATCTGTTTAGATCAGTTTTTCTTAGCTTTCAAAGGAGGCGTTGCTCTGGCCTATAGACTGTTAGTGCCAGTTTAGAAGCTTTTAGATTTGGGTAAAGTCGAACTGGAGAAAAGGTTAAGGTGGGTGGTAAGAGATTAAGGAATAGTTCTAGTCTGAAAATACACTGCCTGACAAAAAAAGGCCACACGTTGTAATATTTTGTTGGACGGCCTTCAGCTTTGATTACAGCACTCATTCGCTGTGGCATTGTTTCAATGAGCTTTTGCAATGTCAGAAGATCCAGTGTTATTAGTGCACTTTTTTTCATCAACATCTTATTTTGATGATGGGAGAGTGTGACCACTGTGCAAAGGCTTCTCCAGCACATCCCAATAGGTTTAAGATGGATGCTGGACTCTGAGGTGGCTTATCCACCAGATGATGTCTCATGCTCCCTGAACCACTTTCTCACAATGTGAGCCCGATGAATCCTGGCATTTTCATCTTGGAATATGCCCACCGTGCCATCAGGGAAGAAGAAAACCATTGATTGGTCTTTCGGGATGTTCAGCTGATCTCCTTCTTTGGGCACATAGTGTTGCTGAACCTATACCTGAGCAATTGCTGCAACCCCAGGTCAAAACAGTAAATTCTTCAGCCGACATTTTCTTCTAGGCGGTGTATTTAGAGTTTTTTTTTTTAACTTCTTCTCAAAATAGTAACTTAACAAGGAAGAGGAATTTACAAAGAACAATACGTCTATCAATTAAATGCGTTGTTTTGCTTGAAAGTGGTCAAATTCAATATACTCTGGTCAGCCACATCGCCCTGTTCAAATAAATCTTCCAATTGTGTTCAATACAATTTTCTTATAAATGAATAAAGCTGCGGTTCAGATTCAGTGTAAAACTGACCACTGTGTGTTCATAATGTTGAATGCGTCACTTCCATTTTGTTTTGTTATGAATCCAACCGCCGTGGTCACTTCCCATTTCACAGTTTTCACATTTAATAGAGTAAGTTTCTTTATTTTATTTCATCTTTACACGTTAGATCGATGTTTTATTGGACGTCAAGTGCCCTTTTATGTTTACATTTCTTTTCAATGGGGGAGGGAGTCAGTGAAAGCCAGTGCTGTCACTGTCCCCATTAATGTCCTTTCCAAACAAGCCCCTGCTCCCACTGGACGGCTTAGCGCCTTTGCAGACGGACTGTCCCGCTCTGTGTCCGGGCGGAGCGGTGACTTCATGGGAGCGTCCTGTTGTGTTGTCCCAGGACGAGACGACACGGCGGACAGCGGGAAGAAGCTTACCGAGCCTCTGTGGGCCTCAGAAGAACTCGCAGCGACGGGACAGGCCGCGAGGGGGAGCGCTGAGTGGAACGAGGCCGACGCCAAAAGGGCAATCAGCTTGGACGCCACTGAGTGCTTGGACGGGATCAGTCTGGACGCGTCCCTCGTCCGCAGTGCAGCACTGGAGGATTTAACTGCGATAGACCAAGGGCAACGCAGTGAAAACGTTGACGCAGAACATGATGAATCAGACGCAAATGTCAAACACGGACAACGCACCCAAAGCTTGTCAGACGCCGGTTACAGTCCGGGACAAACTGAAGCAGAAGATGGTTCGACTCAAATGCACGAAGCCCAGTGCGATTCCCCAACAACACTACTTGACAATGTGGCCGAGAATAACTCACATGACAAAGACGGCTATTCAGAATCTGACTTCTCCAACAATTCAGAGACAATGGCTTTGCACAGCACTGAAGCAAGACACACATCTCCTGCTAGAAAGTCAATGGTGCCAGTGGCTGTTTGTAAAGGTCTGTTGGAAGTCCTGCAATATCAGGTTATCCTCTTGTTAGCGCTCTTCAGTTTTGTTTTGTTTTGTTTTGCTTTGTTTTTTTCTCTCTCTTGAATTTGCTTTTTATGCAGTTCCTCTTCCAATTTTTTCAACAAAGGATATTAATTCAAAGAAGACAACCTCCCCACTTTTTTGGTTGTTTTCGCGCACTCCACAGGTTATGCAGCCCCTGAATCAGCCACTGTTGACACGCGCATTTGAATGACTCACTCTGCATGGCACACACCCTGCATCACCTGTTTCATTGATTTGCCGACTTTAAATTATTCTAATGTTTTCAACTTGGGTGGCTTTGATCGCTCTATTAAAATGTTTTTCTTCCTTTTCTCCATAGCTCAAGCAAAAACGGAGAGCCCTGCAGATAAGGTAAGTGCCCACCTCATAGACGTCATTCACTTTTCATTTTCTGATTATTATTTTCTGATTTCATTTGCGTGCATTCATGTTTTAGTCTTTTCTGTTTTGTTGCTCATTCTTTCATTTTCATTTGTTTGTGAGAAAGACACACCCCTCAACCCAAATACCTCCCTCATCCCTTAAACGACCGGCAGTCAATGCAAAGAGTAAATTACAGTCTCCCCGAAACGGACACAGCTCCATCCCTGTTAAAACCGGCAGCGCAGAGCGAGACCAGACCAGAGTGAGTATGGACCGGACCGGAGTGCATTTGTGTGGATTTGACCTTAAACATCAAGGTCAATACTGAAACGATACATACCATGTATTTGTTCATATCCGGATATTGGTTGATCCATTTGTTTTCTGCTATAACAAAAACATCAAAGGGAACTCATGAATGTCTGTGTTTTTAGATCGCGAAGACCCCAGCAGGCAAAACTGCAGCTCGAGCTGCTCAGCCAGGTACGAACATACGAACTGTCATTTCCTCTGGCCTTTATTCAACATTAAGTTTTTTCTATGATTTGAGTAGAAGTAAGGGTTACTTATGATGTGTCATATTTTATGATACAGCTAATGGCAAGAAACCTCCTACTCCCAAAAATGACAAAGGTAAAAGTTGCACATGGCGCACTGTTGTTGGGCATGGCACACGTCACAGTCTGATCAGGCCCCGCCTGCATCACACTTGGGCAGCTTCAGTAGTCACTAGATTTTTTTCACTTGTTGAACTGTCCTTAACCTTCACACCCGTGTGTGTGTATGTATTCAGCATTTGGACATATTTTTTTTAAGATCATGTAAGTGGACAGAGCAGCCCTGGCACTCCCAAATCTCCAGGGAGTCAGGCGCAGAAGTCAGCGGCTGAAGCTAACAAAGTGAAGAAGGTGGCGGTGGTGCGTTCAACACCAAAATCTCCAGGTTCCCTGAAGAGTCGCCCCGGGCCCCTGGCCCCTGCAGCTGCCTCTGCCTCCGGTGCGCCTCTGCCCGACCTCAAGAACGTCCGCTCCAAGATCGGCTCCACAGAGAACATCAAGCACCAGCCTGGAGGCGGCAGGGTAACAGAACGCTGTGCTGTACACCACATTACAGTCTGCGCAGACTCATCCTGTTAATGTTTGTGTTTGTACTTGTGACCTGCTGCTTGGTTTTGTTTCACATCTGTCTGAATCATTATTGTTATCATTTTTTTGTACAGGTTTCACAAACTCGTGTGCCGTCTTCTTTCTTTCAAATGTCAACTCTAGCTTTTGATTTTTCAGGTACAAATCCTTGAACAGAAGTTGGACTTTAGTAATGTCCAGTCTAAGTGCGGCTCCAAAGGCAATATTAAACATGTTCCCGGTGGCGGCAATGTGAGTAACTGAGGGATAGACTCAACATGGATTTCTTGAGTATCTCTGCAGTTATGATCCTTAAACACTTTTAGTAACATTACAACACTGACAATAGCGTGGGCTGATGAGATAAAATTATTATATTACATTTTTATAACAGCACTACAGACTATTATTGGCACCTTGACACTCAACAGCTTCAGATGATTGAAATAGGTCAATCAAAAGAATAACAGGCAGCTGAAACAAAATGCATTTATTTTGCTGTTCCCCTGTGCCTTTAATGTTTTGATAATGATACTTGTCTCATTAAGTTCAAATACACCCCTGATGGACAGACCCTTACTATTAAAAGTACTGCATGTCTGTCTACTCTTTCTTCCCTCCGGGCATAATCTCTCTTTTAGGGATTGCATTACTGTGTGTTGGTTTAATGATATTTTGTCTGTTTGTAACTTGTTTGCAGGTCCAAATCCTTGACAAGAAGGTGGACTTCTCGACTGTTCAGGCTCGCTGCGGCTCAAAAGACAACCTTAAGCACACCCCTGGAGGAGGAAAGGTGAGGGTCTTTTCAACACTGGAGCTGGTTAACGTCTTAAGTACCTCATTGAAATGAATCTCTTTATTATTTGACCTTTTCTCTTTGGGCTTCTCTCATTACATTCTTCACACAAACTCACACATACTCAAAGGTAATGGTCTCTTCCCTTACTCTGCACTTTTTCAGGTTAAGGTTCTTGATCAGAAGTTGGACTTTAGTAATGTCCAGTCTAAGTGCGGCTCCAAAGACAATATCAAACATGTTCCTGGTGGCGGCCAAGTGAGTAACTCAAGGGATAAACTCAACGCGGTTTTGAGTATCTCTGCAGTTATGATCCTCAGAGGCAGCTCTGGTCTCAGACTGTGGTCTAGACTTGGACTGGTCAAAACACTGGTCCTCGTCCTGCAGTCTAAGAGCTGATCTGAGCTGTCTGTGCATTATAACGGAGTCTCACTGTAGTACGTAGCTCCACAATCATGATCCTCAGACACACGGTAAATACATCTCATGTCTTTCATCCTACTAAGCCACACCCCCTTGTACTCACACCTCTCTCATCCCAAAGACCAACTTTTCTCTAGCTCTGGTTCTCACTTGACGCTCGGCTGCGATTTCTGTCCAAGGATAACATGTCTTTCCCACATATTGACTTTGCAGGTTCAAATTTTTGACAAGAAGTTGGAGTTAGCCAATGTGCAGTCGCGGTGTGGCTCCAAAGATAATATAAAACACGCACCTGGTGGTGGCAATGTGAGTAGAAAGGGGCTGGCCCTGAAGCTTCTGCTGCTGCTCCTGAATGCACCTTCAGAGGAGCAGGATGCACCTGTCTGTCCGTCCATCCTCTGACCTCTGCCCTGCAGCACTGTTAACACCTCCTAACAGTGTCGTGGCACTTGAAATCGTCGTGAGCATTTCATGCCCTCCAATAGAGCAGAACTAAACTGACGCACCTGAATGCATCCCCTCTGTCTCTGAGATCTGACTAACCCTTATGTAATGCTCATGGTGCAATGAACCTGTGTCACGTCTGTTGTCTTCTGTCTGAAAATTTACCAACAAACCTGGCCCTCTGTCTGCATGCCAGTCTTCTATGTCCACTGTTGAACTTTTTAAACATCAGGAGATCGACAAGAGAAGATCATAGTGGTATTTGATATACAAAAGAATACACATTCTCTCAGAAGAAGCCTTTAGACCCTGACAATGGCCCAGTGTGTGTGTCCTCAGACAGAGCGGGCCTGTTACAGAGTTGACCTCAGCTCAAAGAGACAGAGCACTTTGTTCAGACGAGCGCCATGACAGGGGCTGGCACTGAGCTGCATGACCATCTTACAGCTCCTATCTGCTCCGAACATGAGCACTGCATGTCCAACTGTAGACCATAACACAGAAAACTAAATATTCTGTACTAAATAGTTCTCGTTTTCTACGTTTTTCTGCCAAACAATATTAAACATCAGGGTCTGTCGTAGTAAAGCGGCCTCTAAAAGACTAACCAGACATGCATTTGATTTGCATGGGAGTGGATCGAATGTGCAGCTCATCAGCTTTTGCTCTTGTTTTTTTGTCTTTTGCACAGGTTCAAATTGTGCACAAAAAGATCGATTTGAGCAACGTCCAGGCCAAGTGCGGCTCTAAAGACAACATTCGCCATAAACCAGGTATGATTAGGACACTGTAGTGAGCTATACACTGCAAGTAATCGTGGTGCTAATGAGGCTCAGTAGACAGGACACCCATTTGACTAGAACGCATTAATTCTTTAAAGGAATTCTCACATGAATGCTTTTCTTTGTGGAGGTGGTGGAAACATTGAAATCAAGACCGAGAAGTTGGAGTTCAAAGTCCAGTCCAAGGTTGGGTCTCTGGACAACATCGGTCACACCCCGGGAGGAGGGCAGAGGAGGGTAAGGGCTTCAAACCCACAGTGAAAAGTACTACCCCTGTGCCGTGTGGGCAGTTCCTCTGTTAGCGGCTCACTGTTGCCATGGAAATACCTCCTCAGCTTTTGTCTTTGATCTCTGGAGATGGCTGTGTCTTAAATAACTTGAATGCAGCATCTGTAGCTCTAATGTGCAACACGGGCAGAGAGTAATAACAGACAAAAAAAGCTAGAAAGGGGACACTTGAGAGGAAATGGGTGAAATGTTGTCAGCATTTCATTTTACTCTTCACAATGAAAGCAGCTGACACGTGTGAACAGGAACTGAAGAACTGCATAAAGTGATGATTTTTAACCTACTGTAATATTTGATCCTTGTTAGTCGATATTACAAAGTGATGCATTAAGTTTTCTCTTCTTTAAACACGGGGATTTAGGGATGTTTTGAGTTGTCTGCTTGTAGTTAGTGGTTCGTTGCACACAAACTGGCTATTTTTGGCATGTAGTGGCTTTTAGTGCCATGTAAAAACACCCTACAGGAACCAGAGAGAGTTTAGCACAGTAAAATACATACCCTTTACATAAACATAATATTCAGTGTGAGTATGCTGTTATATAGCGTTGTATAAAAGCTGCATTGGAACATAAGAGTAGGTTTATATTCATGGTTCATTTCATTGTGGTTTTATGCTTTGTTCGAATTTATTCCTTTGTTCAGTCATTGCTGTCATCCATAATATTATTTCAGTTCATTATATGATTTCTATTAGGGCTGCACAATATGAGAAATAACTATATGCTAGAACAGGGGTCTCCAACTGGCGGCCCGCTGGCCAAATCCGGCCCGCTAGAGGATTCAATCCGGCCCCTGACTTATAGAGCATGCATTTCCGAGTATGTCAAAAAAAAGAGTACGTTTTTTAAAGAAATAACCACTAGGGGGCAGCTTAAAGAATGTAAAGAATTCCACACGTGTCCAACAGAGGGCACTGATAAACAATCAGGATATAAACAACACTTTATAGCCATGTCTGCCCCAGGGTTACTGTGGCCACATTAGTTACCACCACCTTGGTGTGAAGTGAATAAATAATGACTAGCAGAAACTTCTAAGTGCAATACAAGCGTAAGCCATTTTTTATGAAGCTGCAGTCCGGATCCTTATTATTCATTTATTGGAAATAAGTTTCTTCTAATAGAATATTCACAATCAAAACAACTTTTACTGGAGCTTTAGTTTATGGACCCCGGCAATACACTCCCAATATATTTTGGCCCCAGGGGAAATTTACTTGGAGTCCCCTGTACTAGAACATTATTTTGACAGTGATTTCAATTCAATAAAAGTGCAAATTCCTTTACTTTCTCTTTAAATGTTTACAATTCGAAACAAAAACAGACCAAACGATGACTAACGCTGCGGTTGAATTGTTGTGCAGCCCTAATTTCTGTTCTGATCATTGACCTGTGCTTCATCTTCTTTTGTTTATTATTTGTGTTGTGTTATTTCCATCACACATGTTTCTGTTGGCTCCTTGATCATCTCGCAGCGTCAGAGCCGAGAGGGCAGCGTCTCGGACAGCCCCTCCCTGCCCTCCCCCGGCATCACACCCCCTCTCACCCCACAGACAGTGTCCCCCGTCCCCACCACACCCGTCCTCACCAACCCACTCATAAAGATCGAGGACTCCTGTAAGTACAAGAGAATAGACTAGAAGATTAGAACAATTACAGTCTTTCTATACAACCACTACATTTGTATCATACTAGCTCTCTGAAGTAGTACATCATGTTATTTATTGGTAAGGAGTATAATCACTGAGTAGAAACAACGTACTTCAGATTGTGTTTCTGTGGAAAGAGAAATCCCTGAGAGGTACATGATTTTTCCATCTTATCACAAAGGGTGACCAGGAGAAGCACATGGTGGAATCTACACTCAAGAGCGGCTGAGGCAGTATATTGGCGTCAAGAACAAGTTTAATTTAATTTTACAAAGCAGATCACCAAACTGTAAATAAAAGCCCTGGTGCCAGCCCATCGCAACTCATTGCCCCCGCTATCAGAAAAAAGAAGAATGTTCTGATGTTGTTTGACCCTCTTTAAATGCCACATGCTGGTGCACAATAGTGGGTAGATGGCCTTCATTAAAACTGCACACTGAATAGAAGATTATGAGAGCATGCTCTTGTGTATAGCACATGTTGACATAGGCCTAGAGCCATATAAAATACCAAAGAATAAAAATTGAGAGCGGCCATATTGGCAGTATTGTGTTTAGTGTACACAAAATGGTGCACCTGCTGCAAACTGATGTTGCCTGACTGGACACACCTTTGTAACAATGCTGCTGTTTGTCCACTAGAGGGAGCTCATCACACAAAGCAGAGTGATCAGTGAAGCAGCAGCTGTGTCCTTTATATTGAGTCAATGATGTAATGATAAAGACAAGGAATAAAACATTAGTTGAGTATTTTTATATACATACAAATTAAAACTTAAATCAATAATATTACGTTGAAATATAGAAAAATAGATCTAAATTAATCTAAAATAAACACAGCAAATACCAATGGTATGGTAATATTTACAAGAATTAGAATTAGGGCTAAAAAGATTTATTTTATTTCTTTATTTTACAAATATTAACAGTGCGTACATTATTTACAACAGTGAAGAAGAAAGTATAAAGGTGCAGGTGTTTCGACTGGAGTACGTTTATAGAACAGGAATTTGTCATTTCCTATCTATATCTCCACCCTAATTACTGTTACTGGAGTAGGAGGGCTGTATATTGTATTTCCAGTGTATGGGAAATTCTCTATTTGCCTAGTTGTGGCTTAATCCTAAGGATATATATACATTTCTAAAATGTATAACAATTTTGGTTTTGAGAATGTGCCATGTAAATAATTATTTTGCGCTACTTCAAACTAAGTCAATCATTAACTTTATTCACAATTTTCAAAACAAATACATATTTGTAATGCACAAATCCACATCCTGAGTAAAATAATATGAATTCACCTAAATGTCAGGTCTCCACTCTCCATGTACATCCAAATCGTCAGTCCCTCATAAACGTTTCCCTCTGCAGATTGAGAGCCACAAACTGACCTTCCGCGAGACGGCCAAGGCGCGCACTGACCACGGCGCGGAGATCATCTCTCTGGAGGAGTCGCCACAGCAGCTCAGCACCATGTCGTCCTCCGGCAGCCTCAACATGGCCGACTCCCCTCAGCTGTCCACGCTGGCCGACCAGGTGTCCGCCTCGCTGGCCCAACAGGGCTTGTGAATGCACATCACTGTCCACAAAGACCCCACCTCTCCCCCCTCCCCCCTCATCCCCCCTCCCTCCTCCCCCTCCCATTCACGCCACTTCTGTCGCAACGTAGACGAGTTGTGATGCCTTCCCGGTTCATTTCCAACTGGACTTTTAATTCATTTTCTTAAAACCTCTCACTGTTCACGAGGCAGTATTATTAGGATTTTAATTTCCCGAGCTACGTACTTGTTGTAAGTGTCCCTTTAAGATTCAAAGGTACCCCTTCCAAATAAGAGCTCCTCAGACGTCGACCCTATGACCACCCGCGGCTTGTCTCCCTGTGACACTGACGGTCAACCCCGTAGGAAATCATGTTGTCAGCGTTCAAGTCTTCCCCATTCATTTATGTGTTCACTCTATAATGAAGGTGGTGCGTGTCATTACCAAGGGGTCAGGTTTGTAGAGTCGCAGAGGGGACCGTTACAGGCATACAGCAGCGAAGAGGGAAAAGTAGTAGCAACGTTTTTACTTTTTAGGCAGAAAAAAAACAAAAACAAGCTTTCAGACCTCAGTGCTATCTTTTCATCGCTTTGTTTTAGTCCTGATAGAAAAGAAACGACGGGAAAAAAACAAAAAAAGCTACGGCTAGGGCATAGGCTTGTGTTGGGCACAGTTTTTTTTTTTGTTGTACTCTGTGGATATATGACATGTATTTGATATGAAGAAACCATTTGTATTGTGCCTGCTACTGTCAGTGTTTTTTCGTTTTGTTTTTGTTACTGCTCTATTGTAAATGCGCAAGTGAGGTGAAAGCATTAACCTCTTAGCTTTTTAAAAATGTAATGGCCAAAATGTAACAGTATTTCAAGGAGGAGGTGGTCACATGCACTAAGTAGGCATTCAGTACTATTAATCAACCTAGTATTTTAAAAATTTAACCTTGAATAGAAATGGTTTGGAGATGGGTATGTACGTGTGTGGTGGTGCAGTATAGGTTGCCTGGGCCAAGAGGAGAAAGCGTGGGTTCAGTGAGCGTTGGCGAGTCTGAAGCTGTACAGTAACAATGTAACTTAAACTCACTAAAAATGAAAGCAACTAGCTGGAGACAAGAGAATTCCCCTTAATAACACTTGAAATACTATATCCCTATCGTTGCTCCCTCTAGTGGTCAGTCTCACTAAAGATCTTCTTGCATGCTCTTCATGTAAGAGAACTGCTTGTTGCCTCCCTTTCACAAAGTGGTCTCTGTACTGTATATCCTCTTTATACTACGAGATGAATTGCAAGGATATACTGATATACTGGTTTTATGCGTGTGTATGTGCGTGCGCGTGGGCCAATTCGTCAATCACAAGTGGTCATGAAGAAGTCCTTGACATAGAACTCCTTAACATAACAAGTATTGCAGATTTAAGGATGCCAAAACACCGGGTTTACAGGCAGTAGGACTTGCAAACATTATCTGCATGCTATTCAAACCTGGGTTCTTAAGACCACGTTCATTTTAAGTGTGTAAGAGATTGGGTGCTCGGTCGGGGGTGGATGGGCGCCCCCTCGCGGCGGGCAGAAGCAGCAGCAGTAAAGAAGAAGAAACGTGCCAGAGCTCGTGCTTAGTCCTCCCGTTAACGAGAGACGGTTTTTTGTAGTAACTAATTCTCATCACCTTTTGATTACTTCTGATGCTGTACAGTTGTGGCAATGTGATTGTTCGTTATTGTGCATTTTATCAATAACTGGTTTATGATGATTCTTGTTGCTGTAATATGTGTATTTGAAAATAAATGCTATGAAGTCAAGTGTGGTTTGTTTCATCTTTGTTCAAGTTTTGTATGCAAGTAAAATGTATGTTTTTTTGTTTTGTGTGTTAATGGTATATGAATTCCTATGCAGTTTTATGATCCAAAGAACGGGAATGCGTCCACTTTAATAGGAGTTACATTTTCTTAGGACTCAAGCTACATCTAATTTAAGAATTGTACAATAACAAAACTTCCAAATACAATTCTATGTGTAGGTTCGGGCCTTTTTGAGGTAAATTAAATTGTAAAGTAAATTTGATAGTTTCCAGGCTATACACTGGTCAGATTCCAGGGCCACTTCATTAACATGCCTTACAGTCTTTAAGGGGATACTGTACATTATTACACCTTTAAACCTTTGAACCTGCAAAGTCAATATGTGGGAAAGACATGTTATCCTTGGACAGAAATCGCAGCCGAGCGTCAAGTGAGAACCAGAGCTAGAGAAAAGTTGGTCTTTGGGATGGCATTGGTCTTTGGCATTTTTAAGACTATGGTGACAAGCTGCTGGTGATGCAAACCATCTTTTGATAAATACCCTTAGACATCGGCTACTTAAGTGTGCAATGCTACTTTAATTTTTTTAAGAAGAGCTGCTGGTTAAAATGAAAAGACACGAGGGGCCAGAACAATGAAGCCAAGTTAAACATAAATGTTTTAATGGTACTATTTACAAAAAAACAATTCTGCTTTTGATTAGGTTAACTGCTGCAACAATCGAACAGGTACATTGACATCTTGCTTAACTACAAAAGAAAAATAATGATTGAATGACTGTGGCATAAAGAAAAACAACCATATATTTTTTTGCATAGCAATTAGTTACTTAAGAGGGGCAATCGTGTGGTTATGAGAGTGGGGTGGCAAAAACAAAATTTCACCTAAAGCAACAGTAGTCTAGAAGATCCAGATCAGATGTTCAAACTATTAACACCAGAAAGTAGATTCCCTTAACTTGAAAAACCTGAGTCGGGGTGGCTTTAGCTGAGTGGGAGCCGCTACATTTGGACAATTAATATTTGCAAGACAAACACGATTATTCTTGTCAAGCCGAGCCAGTAAAATAGATAAGGTATTCATGTTACATATTTTACCACAATTTACTGATGTAATACAGAAATGCAAAGGATAAGGGAGTGACGTTGATGACCGATCATTCCCGTTTCAACTGTGATTTTTTTTTTTTGGTTTATATTTATTACGTGGGTGCTGTAGTGACAAGACTAGCATTATAGTAGCATGTTCTGAGCATGCAGCATTGCTCTCCGTTCAGCAAGTGCTCTAAAAAGGACATCCCAGTCGTCTATACGCCATCACCCCATGTTTTAAACAGAACTCAAAAGAAGAGACACACAACACGAAAGGGGGTGAGAGCCGGACAGTTAATCAGAGAGAAGGAATGATTTTTTTTTTTTTACCATTTTAAAACACAAAACTGTTTAGAACATACTCAAAATAAAACACCAGGAATGAAAAACAAAGAAAGCAAACCAACAAAACTGGACTTGGCAGTTGGACAAGTGCTGTGGTGACTTCCTCTAAAAGGGCGAAGGGGCCACGTCTCAAATGTACCTGTGTGTTTGATGAGGGGCAGACGGAGGAGAGAGGGGGGTATTTTTTCTCATTTTGTTATTTGTCACTCCACTAAAAATGTACATGGGAATTACAAGCAAACTAGTCAATAGAAAACACCCTTTGGCCATATTTTGAGGAGTCCGCTACATAGTGCGCTACAAGTGTACACGCGACATATGAACACCACTAAGCCCCATGTACATTGTTCAGCCTACTACAGAAACCATTTTTGTAACGTGTCGTTTTATATATTTTTTTTTTTACATTTATCCTTTTTTTTCTTGTGACAAAACAAGTGTAGGGAAAGGCTTCTATCTCCATAATATTCACTAAAAACTGTGAAAGTATTAGACTGATGTTTGAATATCAAACAACAGGAACCCAATAATATTTTATTTTCTTTGAGGTTCTGCTTGTTAATGCCAGAGAGGAGCTGGAGGGGGCGCCGGTCAGTCATTTATCGGTGGGACGCCCTGTGTTTGGTGGTGTCTTCATCACAGGGCAGGTCCATGTCATCAGAATCCAGCCTCCCGAAGGCTGTTGCTCGGCAACCTGAGATGCTCCTTATCCTGGGCCTGACGTGGTCAGGGTCCACCTCAGGCTCCGGGGCGGGGTCTTCAGACAAAGGGAAGCTCCGACGCTCCCACGGCGCCACCGTCTGGGAAGAAATAGAAATATTTGAGCATTTATTTAATTTACTGATTATGACTTGACAAACCATGAAACAATAGAGATGCCACAACAGCCACTCTGCTGCACTTTGTCTTCCTCTCGGCCTTGTTCTCCAAGCGCCCAGAACATCTTACTGTTCCCTCAATCACTCAAACCCTATTCCCCTGTCACAGTATTGTACTGGATTTTCCAAAGCAACAGTCTGACAAGATAATACACATCTATCATGTGAAAGTCTGTGAAGGCAGCGGCGACATGGAAGTAGAATTGTCTCGTTAACAATGGAGGTCACAAATAGCTGGACCTTGAGTCTGTATATTGCTTTAAGGGCTGTGATACGTTTATCCATCTATAGAGCAAAGGCAGATGAAATTGACCCGATGCTTACTCGTTCTTCGTAGGAGAAATCTGGAGTGGAGCAGCGGGTGTCCTCACTGGAGAGCAGGCGATGCGAGTCTCGGGAGCAGGGCGTGTGGGGGTTGGAGGTGGTGTCTGGGCTGGGCGGGCTCAACGGCGAGGGCACGTAGCTGTAGTCGTGAAGCAGGGGGCAGTGTCCGGGGTCTGGAGATGCGGGCTGAGGGGTTGGGGGGTTTGTTCCACATAGCAACGGTGTGGTCCGACCATCAATGGATTTGTACGACCTGAGCAGGCACACAGAAGGTGAGGAATGACATGCTAGATTGAGGGGTCTTTGAGGAGCCAGTATTCCTGCATATATTATACAGCATTTATATCAATAAATATTCAAAAGGAACATGTTGGAAGATCATTTACTTAGTGAGGATTCATTAGCTTGCCTCATTTGTTCAACCGCAGAGTGTCTCGTCTTTTCACCGGGTTGACATGTTATTAATTTGTGTTATTAATTAATGTTTAAACCAGAACTGCCTCACTTTTTACATTAAGGAGAATAACGACTAACACAAAATGGGGTCAAGTTATTGTTGTGGCCAGATACGGACCTGCTTCCCCGTCGTTTGGCTGGAGCCAGAGCCATCCATGTCCAGCGGGACCTCTCCTGGTCCTCGTGCGGCTGGTGCAGCTGGATGAAGGCTGCGTCTGACAGGTCCTCCACCTACACGCACACAAGAACACCCTCCCGTAAGAAAAGCAAAGAGCCTCTGACAAAGCAAATCCATGTCTGAGGATCCAGCTCCCAAATGAAGGGCTGAAGAAAACACTTGCCTCCCGTTGATCCTCCTCTTCAGTTATTTTCTGAGAGAAAATATCCACCATCCGCCAACTATAAAACAAAAACAAACAAAACTGGGTACAAGGAGCAGCAGCACTCAGGTTGTGCAAGTCAGGATCTAAACTAATTACTTTTGACGGATGGCAAAAAGGCATGGGCTTAACTGGGCGGTTTTAACTCTTATGTGACTCAGTGCAGCCGTAGAGGAAAAAGCTGGCAGAGTGAAGGGCAGGAGAGAACGAGAGGGAGAGACGCAGTAGTGATCTAGTCTAAATATTTACCTGGGTGTGAGGATCTCTTTGTACTGCAGTTTCTCCACTCGGGTGGTGGCTGCCACAGACATGGGGATGACGATGTTGTTGATGTCGAAAGAGCTTTCACCTCTCCTTCTCTTGATGGGCTGCTGCTGCTGCTGCTGCGAATAGTTACACATGGATTAGGTTACTTTGTAAAGACACTGATACTTGGCAAAGGGACAGGAAAATAAATGATTACACAATTTCTGTAATATAAAAAGGAAATCAGTTTCCACTTCAGTTTTCATATTTCAGCCCTTTGGGCCCATGATTGGCAAGGCAGCCAGCCTGTTCTACCAACTTCAGACCACTAGATGGAGTTCAGATCCTTTTCCAACAAATAAACTGTATTTTTCCAAACATCTATGCACTCTGTCACTCTTCATACTCTTTATATACTCTTCATACTCGTAAAGGGAAAGATTGAGTCTGGAGGAGTCTCTGTGTCCTTACAGGTGTGCTCATGATGCCCGGGGCGCCCGGGCCCAGCGGTGTGGAGTTCTCTGAGGACGTGGACAGCTGTCGTGTGAGAGGGCTGTGGAGGGATGAGTGCATGTTGGCCAAAGTGTGGCAGGGACTGCTGGAGTCCAGAAACAGCTTTGGAGATGCTAAAGAAACAGAGTGAGTCACGTGGTTACCATTAGTTTTGATGTGAAATTAGGACCAATCAAAGGCTGAGTGTAAATTTAAATTGGGGTTATTTCTACTACACTACTGTTCCACGAGGGTTTTTTGCAGAAGAACTCACAGTCGGTCCTGTCCAGAGAGTGCTCTCGTAATCTCTTGCGGCTGAAGCTCTTGTCATAGGGGCCGAGGGGGGTGGAGGTCTGCAGCCGCTCGCTCTTACACACAGAGGGACCGTCCAGTCTGGAGGGCAGCCCCGCACTGCTGCTGCCCTCCACAGACCTCTGCTTCTCACGACTCTTGTAGTGGCCCAGCCCTGAGACAAAACACTTTTAGAGCTGCCTTCATTGACACCATAAAACCCTCTCAGTTCAACTCTCCTGTACCAGAAATAAGTCACTTACTGACTGCCATAAGCGAATTAGTGAACTTGTGCTTCTCTTTGGAGGAGGATAACTTGTGTTTGAGGGAGAGTTTCTTCAGGGGCTTACGTCTCTCCAGTGCCTTCATCTGCCACTGACTCTTCATCACCTGCTGCAGACGCAGGCTGGCACTCACGTCTACAGAGGGAAGAGAGTTTAAGCGACACCTCGAATGTGAACATGACCAAGAACGATGCTGGACAGTAAATAATCATTTGTGGTAACACGGTCGACACTCTGACAACAGAGAGTGCTTTGGTTTAGTAAATCTACTCAAGGAGCTTCCTGAGAAGAATTCTCCCGCTGCCACTCCTTGTTTGTCTTCCTTGCAGATGTAAAATAGGAAATAGCTGAGTAAACTGTGTTTCTTTAAACAGTGACGGAGCACTGACCGTCAGGGAAGGACAGAATGGGGTGGATGCCAAGATCCAGCCTTGACAGGCGCTCGAGGGTGGGCAGTTCAAACTGGGGCTCTTCTCTGGGGGTGGGCCAGCCACCACACATCACACAGCCGGGGTTCACTCTGCAGCTACACTGCACACAGCTCCTCTGCGCCTGAAACAACAAGGCCAAGTTAGACTGATACATTCATGACATTAAAGTAGCAGCACACAGATCAGGATAAGTGAGCCTCCGAAACACAACACAAAGGCAGATCCACAACAGCTGAGACAAGGAACTAGTTTGTTGGCGAATGTTAATTATTCCCTTGAGAAGTGATTGGACCAAACTCCGCAAGCAAAAACACATTGACTTTGGAAAATTCAAAGAATATACACAAGCTTAAAATCATCAACATAAAATGCTTGATCAGGTGCAAATGCAACCAAGACGCCAACCAATGAGGATCAAAGAACTAAGTCAACAGAAAAACCCTTTCCTTTTCTCTGTTCCACATCCTCCACCACAGAGAAACACGTCACACACCCACACGCATCAAACAGCAATAGTTCGGTACAATCATGGTTTATTATTTGACAGCACAATGCACATTTGCCATCGCTCGCAGCAAATTAAAAAACTTGGCTAAGTTAATAGGTCAGATGACTTGCACATACAGCAGAGTAAGATCTAATTTCAGGCACTAAATACCAGAATGACACTGAGCCACTGAGGGGAAGGGCATGAACATCCAGCCTTTTTACAACAAAAACTTGTGAGATGTCACAAGGCTATAAGCACTCTTTGTTGTTGAGCTAAATAGCACGCTGCCCTACTTTTACACAACATAGTCTGCAATCTCCAAGCAAGCTGCCGTGCAAAGCAGAACACCCCATTTAAATAGAGTCATTGAGCAGATTCTAGCACAGAAAAGTAGCCACTAAAGTGTAAAAAAACAGATGACTTGCATTTGTTAGGGCGACTACAAGATCAAATGCAATTAAACTGAATTTTAATGGTCACTGTAAACAAATCACAAAGGATACACATCGTCATTAACTTTCCTTCTCATACATATCCAGTCTTCATGGCCTTACGTCCAAAACATACAAACCCTGTAGTTTACAGCTCTACAATTCTCGTATTAGCTTAGCAGTCGTTATTTCAGAATCATGCAGCCCTGCCAGCTATGACACACGTGCATCACCTCTGCCAGCAGGTGTCCAGTGTTCTGTGTCAGGCTCACCTTGCCGTTGAGGTTGGGCACAGAGTTGGGCTGAATGAGGCGGCGGCGGCGACAGTTGAGGAGAGGCCGCGTCCGAGCCGCCACACACGAGCTGTCGGGGGCAGAGGGCTGCAGCGACGACCTGGGCTCTGTGCTCTCCGACATCCTGCCACAGAGGACGAACAAAGATTATTCTGTGATCTAAATATCTTTCAAATGTAAAGAAATCTAAAGATAACATTGTGCTGACGGCATTAAGTGAATTCAAATGGATGATTCATTTAATAACTGTAGGGTTGTTTGAGGAAGGGCAGTCAAGGTAAAAACCGTTGTTCAAAAGTGAAGAAAATGAGCATGGGAACAAATGATCCAAGATCCGCCTGAGGAACCACATTAGCCCCGCCTTTTTCAGAGCAAATGAGCGGATTCACGTCATCGTTACCTGGTGAAGACGCCATTAACGGGCTGTCCATTTTGACCTTTCCAGGCTCCCGTAGCCTCTGCGTTGGTGATGTGGGCGGTGACTGTGTGCTCCAGCCGTTCTGAAGCAACATCCTGCGGCGACAGATAAGAAGAGTCAGAGACTACAGTGACCAGCGTCTGGTGCTGCCCAACGGAGATATTAAAAGGCAGCCACATCTAACAGCCTGGTCATGTGCTCTTAAATTATTTAGCTCGATTTGAGAGAAGACAAGGCCCTGCTGCAAGCTCAAAATGCACCCGCTCTGCACAATTTGACAGCTTTTTGCCATTTGGAAACATTTATACAGGTAAAGCTCTAAAAATAACGCATGAGGAAAACAACTGTATTCTCTACCAAACAGTTTAGAGACACATTTGTCAGAAACGGACATGTTTCAGCTCAGAGTTGTAGTATTAAATCGTTGGAAAAGGCACTAGAAGATGAAAGCTCCTGTCTGGGTTATTTCAGATCTTAGGCGCACATAAAAGCCACCATTTCCTGTCAGTGTTTTTCCACTACAGACGTCCACAGGAACAAAGCACAGCCATTCAATAGTGTAATTCTTCTGGAATTTCTCAAAATCAACTTCAAAAACCTCTGCAATATGAAAAATAGATATATGATATAGATACACTTACCGTACTATTTACAGGCTCTGATTTGACTTCTGTCGCACAAGGAGAGACACCTCCCAACTCCACGGAGCCCTACAATGAGAAAAGTCGAATCAGTTTTGCATAATCACTTCTCACAAATCAAACTGAGGGAGAACAGCGTACCTTGCTGGCCCGGATCTGCCGGTAGATGTCCGTTTGCTGCCGGATGCGGTATTCCAGGTCTGAGATGTGAGCCTGGAGCCAGTTCCAGTGACTGATGATGGCGGCCCTCTCCACCGTGTAGCGACTCTCCGCCCGCTTCCATCTGCGCCGATAAACAAAGCCAGACTCAGAACTAGAGCAACTACAAGCCAGGTTTTAAGGACGTTCAATAGTACTGGGCAGCACAGCGGTTAGCACTCATGCTTCACACAAGAATTTCCCCGAGTTCTACCCCCGACTGGAGTGGGCCTTTCTGTGCATGTTCTCGTGTATGCATAGGCTTTCTTCAGGTACTCCGGTTTCCCCTGCCACTAAAAGCATGTACAATAGGCCAGAATGAATGTAGTGTGTTGTGAGTGAGTGGTTGGTGGTGGTTGGAGGGGCCGATGGCGCAAACTGGCAACCTAGCTTCCATCGGTCTCCCCCAAGGGCAGCTGTGGCCACAATAGTAGCTTACCACCACCAAGTGTGGAGTGAATGAACAATGACTACAGTAAAGTGCAATACAAGTGTAAGCCATTATTATTATTACTTTAGAAAGACAAGTGCAATTATTGGATCACACGGAATTAAGTACAACATGTGCTCATAACAAAATATTCAATATTACTTTCATGATCAACTGCAGCACATAAACTACAAGGATGACATCAAAGGAACAGATTGTGTAACCAAAAGTCTGTATGTAAAAACAAGAAAGATAATCCACTGAACTTTAATGCCTGAATCTTCATCAATACAACTCTTTTCAAATGTAGAATCCGATCCAATCCAATGAATCAACTTGACTTCACAATTGAATTAAAATAATTAATTTAGCCAAAGATGCCATTATTTAACTTTGTAAAAACAAAATATAGGGGTCCTAAATATAAAAGTGCAGCCATTCATTCCAGTCATCTCTCAAATGTTGAGGCTCCTGGGTGTGTTTAAAATTGTGCTGTCCTAAAATACAAATACAAAATGAATCAACAACAAGGACAGTAATATATCCAACTGTGGTGGCTGGGAGCATTTCCCGTTTCAGACAGCAGAGGTCAGCGAATCAGCATATCCACAGGCCTAGCACAGCCAGCTGCAGACACCTTGAAAAACCAGCCTATTCAGAACAAACCGTGGCATCTCCTGCGTCATCAGAGCCTGAGATTTTACTAAATATGTAGATTGTGGCTTCACTCATTTATACCACGGCAAAGAGGCAGCACCATCCGAGAACACAGTACTCCATTTTCCCAGTATGACACACAGAATGGGCATTTCAAAGGCAGACATGAGAGGAAAATGTCTGCTCCTGCACTGCGTGCCAGTGGCCAGGGGGGGCGCTGTTTCCCCGGGAGTCACAGGCCGCAGTGGCTGGCTGAACAATGAAAATAATGACTCAGATGGCAGACAAAGATAGACCTTGCACTCCTGTTCTCCCTTTTGCCCTCCCCGCACCCAGCTCTGTTTACAATTTTACGAGTTTTGGTCGAATGTAGGAATGTTGAGCTTCAACAACAAGAGACGCAGAAAGGAGGTAAGGAAATGTGAGTGGAACTGGTGAGACTGAGGAGGAGAGGCAGCCTGAGGAGCAGACGGACTCAAAAAAAAAAACGCAATCTGCAGGCCACGGTCTGTGAGGGGGGGTGGGGCTCAAGCAGGAAGCGGCGCAGCAGACAGTGGTAGAACGCATAATCCAGGCAGGAATCTTGTGTTATTGGGAACTTTAAGTGGGAACAGCTTCCATCGGACACAGTCGGACATGCCCCGACTCCTCGCTGCTGCGTATACAGCTCACGACGGCTTACTCACTGCATCAAGGACATTGCTGCAAAGCGCTGCAATGCCCCGACTTGTTGTTTTTATTCCTGTGCATAAACTGCTCTGTGACAGCCTGGTTTGCCGGTCACAAACGGCGTGTTCACAGAGACACTGCACTGTACACACCCGCGGTTGGCGCACTAGATCAATGTAAGAGGAAACCATTTGCATTCTTGTGGGGAGGTAAACTAAACACTGCAGGTGTCACTGAAATAATACGGTAAAAAAAAAAAAATCTATCAAAACAACTGAACAGCAACCCTAATTTGTAAACACAATCAAGCAGAATTTGCAGGTTAAATGAGCAGTATAGATTCTTCTATAAAACAACAAAACACACTCTAAATCTATGCAAATTCATTTTATTTATATGGCACATTTTAGACTGTGCTGTAAAGGGACGTTGCTTGAAGAAATACATTGCAATAAAAAGAAAAAAAATGCCAGATTTCCTATGTTATTCAGCCATGTAATAGATTAAATTCGACGTTCCAGAGAAAACTACAGGAAGTGCACATCTTTGCCCAGAATCCAGGCAGAAATGGTTGTAACCAACAATGACAGGACATAATTTTCCCAAACCCTGTTTTGGTAAACCGGTCTTCCCAGGAATTAAAATCCGTTCAAAGCGACAAAGACGGGGCAGTCAGAAGTCATGTGGAGCTGGAGGAAGAGCAGTTTGAAGTGCTGTGCTATTATTGAAACACTGATGACCTTAATCGTCAATGTGAAGGAAGGGGAGGGGTTGCACATTGAGAAAGCCCCTCGTCCCATTCTACCCCCCTTCTCCAAAACCAGGACATATTTCCTCCCCCCCCTTTTCTCCAACACAAAAGCACCAGCGGCGATCACTACGGCCTGTTTCCGACATGTCAGCACATTCTGTATTGTGCTCCTGTCTGGATACGGCACATATGTTGTACTCGAGCTCTTTATGATACATGACCACCTCAAAGCAGCGCCATTGTCCTTAATGAGAAGATCTACAGCGCCTACAGTCAAAGCACTGTCAGAGGTACACGTGTAATTAAGTACTCGTGTAGTGTTCCCTTGTCATAAGCATAAGGGGAGTCACTTTAAGTCACCCAAAGCACTTCTTACTATATTTCTTCCACTCCCTACTCTGCACTATCAGACACTCCGAGCAACACCACTCAACTCATCCTGTACTAACCCACGCCCAGTCCTGTTTACCCTCCAAGATCAAACGATACAGGCATTCACAACAGCTAAGTGGAAAAGAAATTAGTCAAATGCTATGAAATAGGGTAAAACAGCTTGTGCTCTGTTTATTTAATGACAAATCATGCTAATGTTGCTAATATCTAAAACTACCTCACCTCATTCTGAACCAAGCACAAAAGAGTAAGCACTACTTCCTTTCCCCATTTTCCATGTGTCCTTCAAAAAGCCTGACAAGCACGCAGTACAAGACCTTTAACAGTTTATGGCTTTATCACTTTTGCTCAAATCAAAAGGACATTTATTAAACGAGACCCTGAGAATACAATATCAGGCTTCTTCACACGCATTGTTCTGTCATAAAAGTGCTTTGCAAACAAACAACTGCACAAAGAATAACTAGCTGCTCTTTCGCAAACTTGGCAAGGATTTTACACTGAAACTGAACTGGTACCATTCTTTGTAATTTTATGAGCAGTTTCCCTCACAGTCAAGATTGAACCACAAATGCTACAAAAACGGGAATAACAGCACAAATGAGGTTTTAAAGGAAACATTGCAATAACAAAATATTCTATTTATTTTTGTAAGGTCCAAAAACAGCAGTTGCCTTGCAGCCTTCATAAAAGTGATAAGAAAAACAGCCTGATTTCAACCAAAGGGACCGACCGAGCGACTTCTGCATGCAGCACAGAACAGCTCACATCCAATGTAAAGTTGTATTATGGGCTTTAATAAAGAGGACAGTTTTGGGGTTGAAACAATGACGTAGAAGAAGAAACAGCTACATTTATTATTTATTTTTATTACTCAAAACTGTGTGACTGTACAAAATATTACAGGTCTGTTTTGGATGAGGGAACAACATTATAAAATGGTTGGCGACTACTCTGAACGCAACAGTTCAATACCACAGCAAGTGGATAAAAACAATAACGAAGCCTGTAAAAATATGCTAAAACCTCATTATGCAAACTGTATTAAACAAAGTCTGCACTGTGACTGATGCTGCTTCATTCTATGCAAAGAACAATTTAAGTAACACAAATGTGATTACTCAGGGCTTTATTGTCTGCATAGCCTGAAAAACACTTTATTTCATCAGATGGGTTTAAGTTTAGGAACTCACCGATCAAAGGGAAATCTGTGATATCGGCATAAAATTTGATTGCAGTATCATAACAACCTCAGTTTACGCCTAATGTATGATCTCTATCTACAAAAAAACAATGCATATCGTTTATTAAATTAATAATAATGACGTTCATTAAAAAGCAGACTGGAGAGTAAAATAATGATTAAGGCCTAATGCAGTGATGTTGAAGTTCACTGAAGCATCTCCATCAGAGTCACGTGAGTCTTCAGTCTGAGTCTGGTCTATCGTGATTCTGCTCTTGCTCCTCTCTTTTCTGGCAATATTCTGCTACTGCTTTTTGCTACTGGAAATATGAAAACTTTGTATTTGGAAGGACAATCAGACGTGAGCAGCTGTTACCAGAGCATAAATTACAGAGCAGGAGTCTTTCTAATTGTATTTGTCATCACGCAATGCATGATGCATTTGCGAGTGCGGTCTGTTATTTAAAATAAAGCTGAAAGAAAGCAGGAGGTGGTTCTTCTGTTCTCAGATCAGCTGTGGTGTATTTAGTGCTTATTTCAATGTAATTACAAAACACAATTGTGTTTTTTGTTCATTTGTTAAATGTAATTTCTCCAAATGCATTTGCATGCAGCGCGTCCATGTGGCTTTGGCAGACCTAATATAATCACAGACTATACTGACTGAACCATAGTTCAGGTCTTTATTGTGCCATATGTCTGCAGACTGTCGTGTCAACACCACAACATTCAACACAAAAGGGAGCACAGAGAACAAAAACACCATACATGTATGCTGGAGGGATACTGAAATCAAATGAGCTCTTGCGGCTGTTCAATTAATCAAAATGTATGGCAATTTTGATCGATGCACTTCTACACGATTACAAAAATGGCATAATCTAAAAAAAAAAAAAAAGATTATTAATGATGCTCTCACTGTTGTCCTTCAGAGCGAGTCAGGTCCCTATAGTGTGATTTGTTTGTATGCATGCACACACAACTACAAGCACAGCACTGAAACAAATACAACTGCGTAGCTGTATTGTTGCTGTAAAAATGTGCATTAATCCTTATAGCCCTTTTCCACTGGCGGTTCCTGCCACGTCTACCCGTGCTAAACGTATACAAAAGGTGACTGCTGGAGAGGACAGGCCTCTCTAAAACAGACATGTCCTACACAAAGAAATATTTCACAACATCCTACTGCTATTGTGATTTTGTCAATGGTAGCATTTAGACACTGTTATGAACTACATCATGTGGACTATTTCCAAATGGTCACAAGGAAGTTAGAAAAGTGGCTAAATCTAGCATCAAAGTTGACAATATTTTTCAGGTACATCGCAGACAGTAAAATATGGCCCAAGCCCAGATTTTAATCAAAAACAGCTCAGAATGGGTCCTGTGATGGTTCAACAACTTTAAAACTGCAGAGATAACATAAAATCCAGGCAAAATTAAGCTTCTACAATACAGAAAGAAACAACCAAATAAAACAGGGATAATAACTGGAAAGAAGAAAAAACAGGTATTGTGATATTTCTGATTCCTTGCTGCGGTTCATACTCAAAATATAAACGAGGGCCGATGCACTAGAAATAGAATCGAAATAATTCAGATATTAGGGCTGGACAATGCAAGACGAAAATGGATATGATGCACTAAACTCAACAATAACAAATAATCATTCAACATCTGTGGGCCTTCTGTTTGAAAATTAATTTCTCTCTCAATATACACTGACCCATGCACTCCATCTGAAATTAACTTCATAATCTAGAACCTGAACACATCCCATAATAAGTAGGGCTAGGTAGTTTATACCTGAACGATACGTTTTCCGATATCTGTACTAAAATATGCATCAGCTAGAACCAGAAAACAGAATAATAAAAAAAATGAGTAACTTCCTTTAATGCTGTCCCTGGACCCAACAGGCATCAAAACATGGCGTCTAAAGATATTTTTTTCATTTTTTCAATGCCAGTAGTACCTAAACTTCCGATACCCTACCCAGCCCTACTGTTCTGTCATTGCAGAAGCGTATGTCGCAGTGAATGTGTGCGTCTGTCTCACAAAATATTAGAGCGTGTGACCTTTTTTTGTGTGGCAACTTCTCTTTTTGGTCGGGAAGTGTATAAACATACCTCGCTGGCTGACTCATACTTACACACTAGCCAAATGTGATGACTTTAACAATGAACTTGGATTAGTCTAAATGAACTTTTGCCCACATTTGCCACACATCGCTACATCTCAATTAAGCGCAGCAGAGTTTTGAAAATATACATTTGGCAGTAAAACATACAAACAACACAAATTTAAATGCAATACTTTAGTTTGTGCTCTCAGATATTTTGCTTATTCCAATACCTGCTTTCAATATTTGTATTTTTTGAATACCAGTAGTACCTAAACATTATTTTTTATGCCATACTGGTATCGAGCCCTAATGCTTCACAGCTAGAAGGTCCCTGGTTCGAGTCCCACCAGGACGAAACGAACCCGGGGAGACTGACAACCACCATTAACTCATGCACACACATTCACCCTAGCCTACTGTACATGTTTTTTTCAGTGGTCTGGGAAACCGGAGTACCCAGAGGAAACACAGGGAGAACATGCAAAACTCCACTCAGAAATGCCCTGTTCAGGGGGCAATCGAACCCAGGCTAACCGCTGCGCCACATGTTCTCCACTGAGAAAGAAAGAACTACTGTTTTTATCTGTGGCTATTGATTTATACCAAAAATGAAGGAAACGAATGTGCGCCAATGAACAAGATTTGCATTTTACCAGAGGAGCGTGTGATTATTCCTGCTTATGTAGGGCTGGGAAATAATTTGAATTTTAACCTAATCGCACTTTGAATTAAGGTCAATCTCGATAGTCGAAGTCGTGGCCTTGAGGAGCTCCGCATACAAACCATGTGCTAACTCTCGATGTCTGCTTATGACATTCTTCAAACATTCCACCTTTGTGCGTCTCCTTTGCAGATGTTCAGGTGTTGCGTGGGCATGTGAAGGAGTGACATTGGGACGTTGTATTGTGTGGCTAGAAGTGTGGAGCTCGTCTTTGCTGCCGAGTTAGCCACAGTTTTCAGTTTGGCCGTAGCATCTGTTTACTCACGAGTCCAGGAAAGCCACATTTGTTTTTACTAATAAATTGAATCGAAAATCCAGATTGATCAATATGGGGAAAATAAACATGATTATTTTGTTTCCAAAATCCCCCAGCCCATGTTTACGGAATGGCCACGGGTTTGCAGAGCGGCACAAACGGCCTCAGTATTATCTAAAAGCCCACGCACCTGTTGATAATTGATTTAACGATCAGCAGCTTCTTTCTGATTGGAGAATAGACAGTGTGTGGTAGTGTGCTGAGAAATGGACCTTCAACAAACACACACAAAACAATTTTATCATCAAACCAAAGCTGCATCTTTAGACCATGGAGCGCAGAAGTTGTGGGACGTTACATCACTATCGATATTGTGATAATCCTTTAGTGACATTGTGCAGCCCTATGTGTTTAGGCTTTCAGTTTTCCGGAATTTTCCATTATAGTAGACATTGTCAAATAACATCGACTCGACTGGGTGGATTCAAATGTCGGACTCAATCAACCCAGTCCGGTCGACAGAATTTGAAAATATATTTCTTTATCTAAAAGCTGAACATGCTGTAGAATAAAAGCCAGTTTGGCTTGCAGCACAAGCAGTCAGTTGAAGATTGGAAATTGAGTCACTCTCAAATCCTGACATGCATTGTATTACAAGGTGTGCCTCTTGTCTCAAACATCTGCAGACAATATGGCTCCTGCTCAAAAGGTAAAGGGCCATACAATGACAATTTAATATTGATCTGTTAATCCACATTTAATTGAGAATTCAATCAATCTGTGCTTCACTGCAAATGAACAAGGGCAATTTACTGATGGCCACCATTGTCTTTTCACTTTGTACAATAGACCAAGGACCATCTGGAAGGGGTACAGATCAATATAAGTTAGTCAAAGTTACAGCTGTGTAGATAAAAGTATACTAAAAATCTCATGCTGGGAAAATAAATGTTTTGATGCCTTGGGGACAGAGCTATAGAAAGTTACTTGGCAGATCAATCACAGATAAATGATAAAACTATCAGTATTGTTCAAAGTTACAGCCCTAAATGAAATCTATTGTGTCAAACTTTATATAATGATTCATGCAACATAGCTTATTGTAATTATTCTTTACTTACACAGGTTACAGAGGTACTGATTAAGTACTCCAGAAATTATTCAAATTTATTGCTAAATGGCTAAATATGTATTCCTCCAAATGGGAAACGAAACTCAATTAGGCTGAAATATCGCTTTATATTCAGCATGACACCAAGGGTAGCTCCTAAATACTAGTCAAATATGTATATTTTGGCATCAAAGTGTCGGACAGGAGAATAAGGGTGTGGGGCAGGGAGAGAGTGGAGCGGCCTGAGTGGAGCTGGAGAGAGCTGCAGCAGTCATTACATAAAAGAGGGGGGTTATGTAACGGCTGTGGGTTTGTTTCGTTGAGGAACTTGGGCCGAGCTAAACACATCCAGATGTGTCAAACAGGAACGAGACCGACACAAGCGTCCAGTCACATACGTTTACGCACGCATAAGAATGAAGGGGGGGGGGGGGGGGGGAACACGCGGGTACATTACGAAGAGTGCAGAGTAATGCTGAGCCAGAAGCATGAAAGGCACGCTGTAGTCTGGGCCAGCCCTGCTACCCTAATTCAACAGGAGCGAGGCCTTTAAGACAAACCATCACTCATCCACTGTCTAATAAGCTCCATCACAAACTCAGAGAACAAAATTACTGACCACTTCAATGTTCAGTCAATGGTCCATTACGTAAGATCAGGAATTGTCAGATGATGAGCTTTATTGTTGCCCGAGTAACAAAAAGATGCCTACACATTTCTGAGAAGCGAACAGCTTGTGCTTTGAGTACCAGGGCGAACTGAACATGCGTGGTAGGTACTTAAACTCATTATAAACCTGAAAGGAAGCAGCACAATGCCATTTAAGTCATTTCAGGAGCCACCCTCATGCACTTTATGCTATAGCCAGTTTTAGACGGAGCATTTGCAGACAGTGGCGGTAGGGGGAGAGCAGCCCTGCAGCATAAGCACAGCAACAGATGTCGACAGGCCAGCAATCCTCTCACACTGTAACTTACGGGAAAACCACGTCTAGCACTGTGGACCGGATAATCCTAGGCAATACATAGGACCATCCAACCAACCTAGTAGCCCAAATAGGTCATTTTCCACGCGACGGCAGAGGTTAAATAATTAAAGGGGGAGAGCCTGGCGACTACGTTACAGTGGCTGGACTCGAGTCGTGCTGAAAGCCATTAATTGGCATCTGAGGTAAAATGTCAGCAGTGAAATTGTGCTGTTATGGTTATGTACACAGAGCTAACAAGAAGGATTACGCCATTCACAATGAGAAATTGTAGCCGTCTGTGTCAGTGGGTTGGAAAGAAAAGGACTTCATAAACGCGGCTCAAAAGGATAAATAAAAAAGAATGAAAGTTTTCAAAGTAATATAGTTTAATAAATAAAGCAAAGAGATTCAAATACTCAAATACTGACATCTCGAGGGCCTCATGGGTCAGAGTCATACCAATGGTTATAACTAGTCTGGACTCAACACTTTGAATAATACATTAGAATAAATGCACGAGAAAAGGCTAAACTTCCCAGATCAAAGTTCAAATTGTGTCTAGCGCCTTAGTTACACACAAAACATTACATCAACTGTACTGTGAGAGTGACCTTTTGTCCCAGTGGCTCTATCTGCAACTGGTTCAAGTTTATCCGTTCATGTAATTCAAGTTACAAGATTTTCACTTAAATTACTTGCTTGTAACTTTTTTATCGAAAGCCTTCCATTGAACTCAAATGGTTATTATATTCTGACCTTTACTTATCCATTACAGTGACTGTAGGGGCAAAAAAGCTTGATAATGCTTGATACATTTTAATCAGTTAAGTTTCCAATAAAATAATAAGGGCTAAGACTATTTAAGAAAGAATAGGTTGGTTACAGTGATGGTGTAATGTGCAATAGTTTTGTTAAAAGGCAGTGAGATTAGAGCTTGAAAAATAATAGGAATCAAAATTTGTATCACAAATTGCAAAGGCTGAGTCATTATTAATGGTACCGGGTCCTCTAAAAACAACAGAATTACAAAAACTACTAACCCTGTAGTTTAGGCCTCTGTTAAACATGTCCTTCATGATTCTTGATTGCTTAGCAGTTCATATTTGCCTTCTCATGAATGTTAATGCTGTAGGGCGTGTTTGAAATGTGCACTTTGTTTTAACCAAGTTGTAGAATTCACAATCACTTTTCCAAAATCATTCAGGTCTAATCTAGATATACACAGTAGTTGACAATGGGGATAGTTAAAAAAATAGTATTAACAAATATCACCAAACCAAAATCAAGGCAGCATTGTAAGCTTGAAAGAGCTATAGGTGCTGTGTCATTTGTTACGCATCAGGTCAGCACTTCCTGTTCAGAAGTCCACTGTGGGCAACCAGACAGCCCTTTCTGCCCTGATGATGTCAACCTTGAGAGTATGCTGATCTGAAATTATGATTATTTATGCGGAAAATCCGGCTCCAACTTTGACTTAAAACTGTCAGTTTTCATTTGGCGTTTTAAATATTCTGTGGGCTTTAAATGAGGCATTAACAATTCTAAATCAGGCACGGACCAAAAGATTCAGAGGTTATTGCATTTCGGTGCAAGGTCTAGAGACAAAATGGGGAAAGGGCAATAAAATTTGGCGTTGGCAGCGACCTTGTTAATAATCTACTATATTCTTTACCGGTCAGCTAGTCCATTAAGACTTCTGACCTACATGTGATATTCTCCACACTTTCCACCGCTTTAAGCAGCAGGACCGCGTAGCCATGATGTGAACTTCCCCTGCACTCCAGCTGAGGACACCCCCTCATCATAACAGGCTCCATGTACAACCCACACCTTTTGCAAACCCACCGCTACCTCAGCTCTACGTTTCTTCTCTCAGTTTAAATCAAAACATTCGTCGACACTGTGGGCGCTCACTGGTGCACAGAACAACAGAACATTCAGTTTCACTCTCTTCTCTCTCTCTCTCTCACTCTCAGGAGGAAATGTGGTGTCAGTACTTTAGTTTATTCATGTATGTACTGGCTACAGGATGATGCCACCCACACAACTACAAATGCTCCTCGGCCACATGGCATCTCTACCCACCCCTCCCTGGAGTGTGCCCCCAACCACAAGTGAGTTATAATTGTCATTAGCACCTGCTCAGCTGAAGTAGTGTAGTCTTCCCTGAAAACACACTGATCACCGATCACTGATCACATCACTGCAATGCTATGAGATGATTTGAAACGCCGACATTGACTTCACTTTAATTGCGGAAATTTCAGGTGGAATAGCATCAGTTGCTGTATAAGAAAAATGTCGGTCTTGTGCACACTTCCTATTGACGCTTGTACTTACATTTTGACATGCCTCTGCTCAACGTCCACCCGGGACAGCTCCTCCTCCTCCAGGTCAGAGTCCCCTCCGGAGCTACTCTCGGTCACGTCAGAGTCAAAGGCGCTTTCTGCAGAGTGAAGGTTGGCTGTTCCACTCAAGTAAAGCCGCTCCAGCTCTAAAGGCATGGACCCACTTTTCAGGAACCTGCTGAGGCCATCTTTGTTGTTTGACGTGTGGCGACCAGTCCTCCACGTTGCTGTGGGGGCAGTGGTCTCTGATTTACGGTTACTAGAAATTAACCGACTAAGAGCTGTGTCTAAAAAGCCACCAAGCTGCTGCTGAATGTGTCGCTCCACCTGCTTAGCTTGTACCACCTGAAGACGCTTACGCAGGCGACGCAAGCGGCTTTCGATCTCCGCCTGGCGGCTGCTGTTGAGGATAGTGCGCTCCCTTATGGCAGCATCAAGGGAGTCCGAGTTCGAACCACAGGGAAGGGGGGCTTCTGTTACCACTGCACAGGATGGAGAGCCTTGTTGGCTGCTCCCAGGTCTCTCTGTGTCACAATCCTGCAGCTGGTTAAGTGTGTTTAAATCAGCCTCTTCCAATCGGCCGGGTTCACTGGAGTTTGAGGCATCATGGGTAAAGGGGCAAAGTGCAGCAGCTTGAAGCACTGTAGATTCAAGGTTATTTCCATCAGTATTTCGAGAGGCCCCTGAGGAATGCTTCTGTTTCAGGGTTCCTTTCAAGGGAATATGCCCCGATAACGAAGCAGTTAAGGTCTCTGTGTCCGGGGTTGGGCTTTGGGTCTGAGAGTCTGGGGCAGCAGAAGGCTTGTCCCCGTTCACAGCCACAACACAACCAGAGCCAGAGATTGTGCCCAGCTTCTTGGCCAGGCCATTGACAGGTGCCATAGGCTGGCTGCCACCGTTGGTGCTTCCACTCATTAGGGTTTTGAGATGACCACCAGAGAGTTCAATAGCCTGCCTCTTCCTCAACAGGAAGTCCCCACCACCGTTCAGCAGTGAGTTGGGCAGGATTCTGTGACTTTTAAGCACTGACTGTTTGATAAGGACTCCTTGTAGCTTGATTGACTCCTTGGTAGAGGCAACAGACGTCACATCCGAGCACAGGTATGAAGTCACCAGAGGTTGAAGCTTTCCCAACGCAGAGGCCTGGGCCGTGGGGTCGGCCTGAGGCTGCTGCTGCTGCTCCTGATCACCACCACAAAAGTCAAGAGGGCACTCTTCCGGGACGGCCTTGCCCTTTGCTGGACCACTGCTATGGATAAGGATGTTGCTGGCGTTACCGTTGTTCTCTGCACTGGCTGGGGACAAACTGGAGGAGGGGGCAGCCAGTTTGAAGCGGATGTGGTGAGCTTCGGCTGGGGCGTCGGTGAGAGCGGGCGCCATCGCAGCCATGCAGTGCCGAGAGACGGGCACCAAGGCCTGCTCCACACCACCCGCTTACTGCCCCGCCAGAAGACAGCCTGGAAAAGAAATTTTAAAAAGTTATAATACACGATGGCAAACTCATTTAATGTACTAATAATACCCTGTGATGTAATACGTAATTACAAAGCAAACAACTCAATGTCTAAAACATAATGGAATCAATGTTTGAGGGACAACAGAAATGTTTGAGAGGTTGTAAACATACATGGAGGTATACACCAGCATCTTTAACATTACAATGGACCGCCACAGAGAGTGGAATTGATGCTCAACTTTATGATTTTTTATTTATTTACTAAAACTACCACTAGTGAGGCATTTAGTTGACCCATGAAAATTGTCCAGACAGCTGCTGTAAAATCTTTTCATATTGTACATGTTTACACAAACTGATTTGTGTATATCATATCTGTACATCATTTGTAGAAGTTGTTGAGAATATGTCCTTATCTTCAAGGCTAAATGCTTAAGTCATGGGTCCAAATCTTTAATACAACTGAGAACAACACATTATTCTGTGTAAAAAGGAAAAAAATGCCTCTACATAAATGTGTCTCATTTTCATTTGTTTATTCCAAAAATGTTTACACATAAATTACAGATCAGTCAAGTAAAGGTAGGTGAAATTAACCAAACCCACTGCCCTACATGTGCTTTGGTTAAGTCACTGCGCGACAGGGCAGTGTAAGTAGGTGGATTTAGGCCTGCATTAGTCTAAAGCACATGATGTCATCTTACCTTAGTTCCTGCCTCAATAACATAAACGAATGTTTGTAAAAACAACAATTTACAAAAATAAATAAATAAATATCATCGTTTTGGATGTGGATAAATTGTATCAGATTTATTGCAAGATTTGATTATAAAAATAAGGGATCAGGCATAAAGTAATAGAGATGCAATGCACACTGCCTCTAAGCGTATCTTCTGCAGGGCCAGATGAATGAAGACTCAGTATTTCACCGCAGTTTCTACTCAGCGCGCACTACGCCATGTTGGTATTTCCGAACCAGATTATGCAATACAATTCATATAGCTCATGCCGCCCATTACGCTCAAAGCACACTGAACCACTTTTTACCGTATCAATGATGTACAGACAAACAAAACTACCATTATTCATGAACGCTTTCACTGTACAAGCTATAAATATATGCGACACAAACCCCATGTCTTGTTAGCCAATCATAATTACCAAAATGTCTTCCTGGTGTTTATAAAAACACTATACGCAGACAGTGGTTGAGCTCACAGCCATCCGCCCAACAATTGGCTCCAAGGGTAATAAGGTTATTTAATAATGGGCTGGTCTATAGACGGGATCTGGTGAGATCTGACGTGGGCTTGAAGGAGTCACGTTAGTAGCATACGGTCACCACATCAAACACACCTTCAGATCCATAAGATGCATATCTTATCAAAAGCATGTCACCCGATACACTACAGACTAATTAATGCGCTTCGTTTGTGGCTAACGTTAGCCAGGAAAGCTGCTGATGCAAGAAACACAACCTGCTCGCAAGTCAATGTGCGGGTCTCATAAGCCAACTGCAGTGTAACCATACCACCTTGCCACACCACATTCTGTACCAATCGGTAACTGAGTGGTAAAGGATGCTAGACTCTGACCTATTCCAAAGCACACGTTCATTTTAACGCAGTCGTCTTCAGTGTGCATAAAGCACAGCTCTAGTGGTGCAAGTTCTGGTTTCCTCCGCGTTAGTTTTGGTTAACATCCAGAGAGTGTTATCTTTTGCGACAAATGCTATAGTCACGCATGCATTCATTTCGCTGTTAAACACACAGCTTGTGGTTTAGTAAAGGGCCGTTTTGTGTGTAATTACAGGCCACAGTCAGTACTTGGCCAATGCAACTCATTTTAAACAAACGCGTAAAGACCTATTGCAGAGCGCATGAGACATGAAGCGCATTGCAATTAGATTCAGGAAATAAATAGTCAGGGCGTCCAGTGAACGTCTGCTGACCTGGTCAGCTATCGCCTTGTTTTAGTATTACATGAGAATAAAACAGGGGCTGGTGTAGCTATGTCAGAAGCGGATAAGTTGGGAGTAGACCTTGCGAGTGAAGCTAGCTCGCTAACAAAGAAAAAGGAGGAACCTACCACGTGACGAGGTTGCACTATCCGAGGGAATTTCGGCAACAATCCCCTGCAGTTTTGGTGAAAAAACCCAAGGGCGCTAAAGCAAAAACCAGAGCCTGTTCGATTACTTTGCCATTTATACTCCAAAAGACACCGTGTTACCTCACAGGCCCGGTGGACAGAGCCGCTTGTTCCGGATTCGGGCAATGGGCGAATCAATCTACACCTTGCTCGCTCGCCTCGCCGCAACAGCGAATATAAGACAAGGCCGACTAACCGCGGTTTCTACTCCGAGTTTCTTAAAATGTACAGCATAACAAGGCAATCCTTTACCAAAAGAACAAATTCTTCGAGGGTAAAAGGTAATCCAGATGGTTGTTTTAAGCCAGCGTTTTTCTCTCGTTTTAGGGAGAGACGTTTAGAAAATGGCGGCTCGCTCCTCTCCCTCGGATTTGAGTCTGACAAACATAGAAGTGCTGTGTGTGTGCGTATGCGTGTGCGCTCCTGGTAGGCGGGAGACATTTCTCATACTCACCACTAGAGTAAAGGGCAGATAAGAAACGACAAAAAGCTCAAAAGAAGACACCACAGGAGGGCATTGTCTTCCAAAACATAGTCTAACATCAATTCTGCACGTGTTAGATAGATGTACGTTTCAAAAGGATCCCGCACTTGCCTACAAACCACAGCGTTGAGGCATGAGCGGAAACAATACAATAATCAACTTGTTCTGCGTCACACAACCTGTTTTTCTGCATCCCGTATACACACACAAGTCATAACATATTTAGTCAAAGAAAAACAAGGACATAAGGCTACATAGTGGTGTAACAACAATAATTCCCAAGACAAATAGAGCAATGCGTTTTGGGGGACCCTAGTCTCTTGCAAATAGCCTCTACATCTCTGCCTCTAAGGACTGGTATCTTTCACATCAATTTTCACAGGAACGACTGTCAATCGCCCACATGTGCAAAAGTTCGCCTTAAGGCCACTAGAGGGAGCTGTTCTACTGTTCCATATTACTGCCTTCGCTGAAATCAAACAGAGGTGAGTTGAGGCAAATTTTCAGATATCTATATTTTAAAGCCACACAACAGAACATTCCAGGTCATATGTTGCTATGCCACGAAAGCAATCAAACAGCTCTCAGACCCTAAATATTTTGCCAGTGACACCAAATATATGCACCCAATGTTCAGCTGGACTTCAAAATTCCAATCTTGTTGCAAGTTTTAAAAAATAAAGCATTTGCAAAAGGACATAATGTATTTCAACCTTATGATTGACAACAGCATCTTAATTGAGACAAGCAGGTGATGTCCCGCTTCCAACAAAGTTACGAGTCAAGTCTGCCAAGAAAGCCCACTCACAGTTAATACTCATTTACTAAATAAAAACACCAATAATAATTAAAAAAAACAAACATTTGTCTTCTTTAAAGGTGTATTATTGAACTTTTCATATCAGGAAAAAAAGTTGATATTATTGCGTATTTTACCTTTAAGTGACCCAGTGGCTGTATGGTTGGTGCCTTAATGTACTTTCCATCCTGGAGGCCTCAAGGACGCTCCAGGATCAATTGTTTTAGGGTTGCTGGCAAGTTTTCTAGATGGAATGTATGCGTAAACATGGAGATCGTTCGATCAGCATACGTTTGTTAAGTGGTGACGTGTCAGCTCTACTTCCTGGTTCGCAGATGTGCGAGAAAATACAAAAAACTCTTCAATACCACAATCAATATTTCTGAAACTCAACAGAGTTACTGAACATACTCATGTATCAGGCCTATTAGCCAAAAATGCTGAACATACTGCTATAAAAGAAATATTTACCAAAATCGGTACATCCGGTTTAGTGGAGAAAAATGCTAATAGCGCAGCAGCTACGCTAACCCCGTAAGTACTGACTTTAATTAGGTTCAGTAAGTCTCCACTGAGTTTCTCCGCTGAGTTTCAACTATCAATATTAGTTTTAGTAATATTGATAGTTGTTTTTAAGAGTTTTTTTTTTTTATGTTTTTGTCTCGCATATTTGCTGGTCTGCTATGACCCGGAAGCGGAAGTCATGACGTCACACTTAACAAACATATTCACCTTGTGCCGGAAGTTCGAGTGGGCGCCACCATGAATTGTGCCCGCCCCTTTTCTCCTATCAGTTAACATAGGGCTAGAGAAGTCCAGATAAAATCAGTTACTACTCGAAAACAAAGCCGTTTTCAGGCCACGCAGAGAAACGGTGCAGTGTTGACTTGTTGGTGCAAATGAGCATTGGCCATTTTACACAAATCAATCGACTAAGCATCAGATTTGAGCGGAGAATATTTTCCCTTGTTCTCCATTTAAATGAACGGGCTTTGGGCTTGACCAGAAGTGTCAGTACAACGGAAGTGCCAAGACAAGGCAAAAAGGGGCAAAAGTGGGCGGGGCGGAATAAGGTGAATAAAAACCTACCAGGAACCCTAAAACAAATGTTACATAGATTTCTCTTTTGTACATTTTTACCATTACAAGCATGGATGAAAATATATTTATGTCGGATATTGGAATTAATATAGGAAAACAGTTGGATCAGGCTAAATCTCTCTAGGTCATGTTAGATTTATGAAAGAATAAAGGGGGAAAATGCGTTTGAGCCTTTTCAGTTACACAATTGACTAACCAATAAATCCAGAAATTGAATTTAATTGGGGATCGTTTGATATCCATGCGCCACATGAGAGACACAGAACAAAAGAACAAACATATGTTGCAAATACCTTTAACTCCATTGCTGCCATTTGGGTTTGCACGATCTTGAAGAGCGGAGCTGATTTGTGGAAATCCCTAAAAAAAAGAAAAAAGAAAAAAAAACGGCAAATAAATGAGTTGCAACGCATTCGGAAGCTATAATATATAAAAAGATATAATAGATATAAATATATTTTTCTAAGTTTTGGTCGATTGTTTTACTAGTTTAGGAAGATAGAAGAGATAAAGCTTGCAAGATGACCGTCTTACGTTTCCACTGAAAGGTATAATGCAAAAAGTTTTTACTGTGCAACGGCAGTCCTTTAGTACCAAAAACATACCATGACCGTCACAGATAAGCATTTTTGTGCATGATTTCATAGATAAACTAAATCATATGAGTATCATTTTCATGCATTACTGGTATTTTAGCTAAACGCTAGTTAGTTGGAGCTAATGTTAGCCCTGGCTCTGTATGAGTCTGAGGACATCGTTAGCTCTGATGCTGCTGGCCACTGAAGCTTAGCTAATGCTAGCTTGTTTAGTTCCCGATCTCACACTGACTTCTCAATGAACAACGTTTATGCATGTTTAAGATTAAAATCGCAAGGAAAAATTCAATATAAGATAACATTCTACTAGTTGATTTACATATATGCACATCTTTGTCTGCCGATAAGTGTGTTGATTTATATTTGCGAAAAATAATAGGACAAAAATCTTACTTACCTGCTTGTCCTGTTACTAACCGTTTACGACTCGATAACAACCCTCCCACGAGCGCGCGATTGGTCCGTTCTTGAATTTAAGCTCTCTGATTGGCTGCCGCACCTGTCCGTCATATCAAATACCCGTACAGCGGAAATGTGTCCCGAAAGTTCATAGCTCAAAACTTAATTATTTCAAATATTGCATGTATTTGCAAACCATATCACTGACTAACAATCTTCCCAATGCATTTGTGATATTTTCCGAAGATGCCACTTTGCAAATCCCATTTCTGTCACATGCATGCTAGCTAGTCATTGTCCAGCTAATACATTTTTACAATTAAGTAGCTTAGTTGTGAATTGTAAGTTATTAAAGATTTCCAGTTGTTTGCACTCAAATTACACGATCCCACGCAAAATGCATTGGCAATATATTTTTAGAAACGACTGAAATCAAAAATGTAACTCGTTTATCTTCTGTAGTTTCTTGCATCCCGTGCTAAACAAAATGCTGATGGGTCTGATCTGTTGAGTTGTCTCGCATGAGTCGCACTCATCAAGACCCACATTAGGCAACTTTTTCAATGAGTGTAATTGGAAAAAGTTTGGTAGGCCTAATAAGTAAAGGGCTTGACTATATAAAGTAGGCTATATAGAATTGTGTTGTAAATATTTTGATCTGACCATAGAAAGGCTATTTCAGTCCACTTTCCTTTTATCACGTTATAAAAATGACAGTGAACCTTCACAACTTCAGTGTAGTGGGTTTACAAAGATTATAAACGTCTAATAGTGGCATATGGCCATATAGTGGGGTAGGCAGGTCTACAAAACTCCCTGTGGGTAGGCCTATAGGCTAATGTTGAATATAAGCAAACATTCACAGAGAAGGACATTGAGAACTATATTAAAGATTTTGGAATGTAGGCTATGTTATGAAAAAGTTCACTCACATTTATATTGTTTAACAAGAAAGTCATATTGCTATGACACAATAGAAATACAATGTTCCCACTGAATTAAAACCACAAGAAAGAAGTGGGAAAATAAGCTTTGCGCAGCATGCTTAACAATAAAAGCATAAAAAAGTTAACATTTAAGATGACCCAATATTAGTAATTGTTTTCATTGGGCTACACTATTAAACACTACTCACATGGATGGCTTTCCGTGTAGTTGATTGATGTTCAGACATGTGAGTCGCCTTGATCATATTGAAATTAAATACCCCTGGCCATGGAAAAAATGCTCATTGCTTTAGATGGTTAAAGTGATTTTAATTGTAACTGCATCCCTTTGCTTTATGCACAATTTGGCTACAGCATTTCCAAGAATCTTAATCTAGCCTTTCCATATGGCTTGGCTTTTTGCATTTATTTAATAGTGGTGTATTGTAAAGTAGCCTGCAGTTTCTAATTTCAAGAAATGAGTAGGTGAAATTCTAATAGATAAACTAATTTTCATGTCTTCTGTTCATTTGTTGACCAAACTTTGCCAAACCCACTGAATGCAGTTGTATTGAAGGATCACTAGATGGCGCTAAGACATCACACTTGTTGCAAACAGTTAAATGAAAGAACCTCATTTGTACAGTAATCTAGTCACTATCCTCACAGTCTAGTTATGTCACTATGCTTTCCACCCTTTACAGCAGCCAGAGGAATAATGTATTGCTTCTATAATTGAGTCTATTCATCTTTCAACTTTTTATCCGATCGTTCTGCCACATGGGGAGTATCATTAGTTTTACATTTTTCCTACTGAAAGCTTCCTTGTACTCTCTGAAGGCATGTTTTATGTATTCCCCTGATGATTCACTCATGACTGTATGAGACAATTTTATTCTTGATTGATTGAAAAGTCACTTTCTCCTTGCCTGAAGGATGCGAGGTTGTCTTTTCCACACCATAGGAGGTCTATGGAAGCCAGACAGAAATACAGTATGTAGGCTATGTAATGCTTTTAGTATTATTTAAGTATTATTGTATGTATTACTCACAGAATACATACAGAATATCACTCTACACTTGTACATATAGGATAGTCAGTTGAAGGCATAGATAAAATAGCCTAGTAACATCAATGTGCATGCATTTCACTCACAGTGCTGTATATAGGTGTATTCGGGGGCTGAGTGAGTGATTGGTGGTGGTCGGTACGGCTGGCGGCACAGATTTGCAGCCTTTCGTCCATCAGTCCATCAGCCCATCAGTTGTTGTAACTGGCCACCACTGTGTGTTGAGAGAATGATGTGGTCCCTTGTGAAAAAAATGCTAAATTACCCTTCCTCATTTGTACAAGAAGAGTTTAAATTGTTTTTGTTTGGGTTTTTCTTGTTAATATTGGATTTCTCGCAGTCGATTTGATTTTTGAAATTAAAACTAATGAGCTAAAGATTTTTTTTAAACATAATTTTTTAATGATTTTGAGGTCGAAGCCGAAGGTTGAAACTCTCAGCACAGGGTCATCTTTATTTTACTTTCCAATTGTATTACTGTATAAGTGGCTTAAATAGTGGCCTCAGTACTTTAGAGAAACTCTCATCAATCATGTCACTAATTGCTATAGCCAACATGACCATGGGAGAGTGTTATTTAACACCTTGGATCAACCTAAATAATGAGATTCTGCAGTAATGATGAAGCTGACTCTCCTGCTGCTGGAGCCTGATTTTTCAAGCTAATGTTGTCAAATAAGGCTAATAATTAACTCAGGGCTGCACCAAAGGCGTTGTAAAAGCTTCTGCTCATTCACATGCCATTTAACAATTTGTTAAATTTTGCCTCAAGCCTTTTAAATACGCTCTTGTCGTCATGCTGTCACACTCGACACTTGCGATTTCTAATTTTGAAAAGCCAGGGTTGGTGTGACATCACAAATTATGAAATGAAAAAGTCTATTTCTGTTGCTCTTGGTCATAACAGAAAATGGTGCATGTTTACTTGAGCAGAAAGAAATGGACTGAAAGCCAAAGTCAGGATACACTCTCCTCAGAGACGCACACACAAAGCTTAAAAGGATCACACGATGCTCAAAATGTATTTCTTGTTTGCTTTGTCTCAGGGGAAGCCACAGACAAATGGCAGTGATCCTGGTGCAAGCCTTAAAGTGTAGTACCCAGTAACTGCAGCGCGACATGTATCTGTGTATTTTTATAGCCTAATGTTTCTCTGATAAAAGCATTGTATAAATAAACCAGAATTTACTTCTAAGCCATTTGATAAATTTTTAATTCAGTCAAACACAAATATTCTCTCTTGACGTTTCAAGTATGAAAATAACAATATTGTAAAATAAATAACAATAAATAATATTGTGTTTTACATGATGAATTTGATTGACCATCACACACAGTACGTACCACTGAAGAAATCATCCATAATTTCTTTTGCTGACCCTTTTTACTGTGTTGGAATGACACATGGAGGCGTACACTTTCTACACATGCTGCTTATTCCTGCTGTTTACTAAAAAGTGACATTTTGAACAATTTCTTTACAATTTAAAAGTGCATAACAACAATATTATTTTCCATTCGTAACACAACACAACCTTTTTTTCCCCCCAATGTACTGTAAAAGGCAGCTACACTGACGGCTTGGTATTCAGCATTACATTGTACAGTGGCTGGTGATTAAAAACGTCAACTGTAACTCCCACATCACTGAAGATGATAGCTGTAGCTTTAAAGGGAAAAACAATGAGGTCAATATACAATAGCTAAAGTTGATGAAGACGCACAGCAGCGGGGCACGGTGCGGTCGTAGGAATGTGGTCAGTGACTGGAGGATGTGCCCCATTGATTTACAGTGAGTGGCTCAACCATGTGACACCTGGACTTTTTTTTTTAATTAACCACCTGGATGATTGAGAATTGACACTTTTTTAGTCGTCGTGTTTGGTTTTTGATACTGGTGAATACTTCTGTTTTACCACGGCTCCAGTATTTATATGTATTTACAACACACTTACAATGGGTTCAGACAGTTTTCAGACCACTTTGAATTATTCCGATTTTATTCTATAACACAGTGTAGCTCTATAATGATGGTTTTGATGGTTTTGATATAAAAGCATTTAAATGTCATGCTTACATAAATATTAAGACCCTCTACTACAGGGTCTGAGTCATAACCGTGCTGTTCCTGAGCACTCATAAAAGCGTCGGTCTGTGGTAAATTCCATTCACAGGCCGTGATATAGAAATGTAAAGCCTCTATGGAAACCGTAGTGTAGATTACTGTCTTTTAGGATTAATATATATTAACAACATTTTTGTGTAACATAATAACATTGGAATAGATAGAGGAGTATGAATACTTCCAGAACCCACTGTAAAACAATCACATCTACAATCTGAAATATCAAGTATCAAGCTTCAAGAAACCAGCAACTTGTAGAGTGAAAAGCGACCACTACAAAGATCAGTTTACATTGCACCATATCAAGTGTGCAGCAGTAGTACATCTCTGATTGAATGGAAGAGTTTTATTACAAATATATATATTTGGAAGTAAACTCCCAAAGAGGCAGTCTGTGAGAAACAAAGGAGCATGTAAAGTGCAAGTGTTAAATTACTGCAAATAAAACCATGTTGTGCTTCATAGAAAAGACTTGTCGTTGATTGCAGTGTAGTAAAAACAAAAACAAAAAACTCTTCCATTTGAATATAAGGAATGTATTTTGATTTTTTTGTGTGTTCTGGAATTAATCAATAGCATGTACAAAGCAGAAAGGAGAGCGGAAAATACCACAACACTAAAGGGGACAAACACACTGACTTGACATTTGTTGAAAACATTAAAAAACAGAAACTAAACAATGAGAGATCGTTTCAATAGCTTCATTGTCCCAGCAGCAGAATGTCATTTGAATCAGGTGTCCACCGGGCCCGAGTCCAGTGCAGTGCGGTCCAGCGGCACAAGCTCTGGTTCTCCAATAAAGTGAGGTGTCAACGGAGTTATTAAAATTGAGTGGATTTTGAATACATAATGTGGAGTGATGTACATTCACACCAGATGAATGCAACCCAAACATGTCTTGGTCGCCTCTTGCGTTTGATCAAATCTGCAGTGTCCTTCGCAGTTGTCCCCACCCGTTCTATCCGCTAAGCCTGTGTAATGTCTCTCCTGAGGTTTTAGGATACTGCGGTAGCCTCTTTTCTTTGCTCCCTGGCCTCGTCCCAACTCAGAAAGTCTTTTAGTGTACTCCACAAAACTGATGACGCTGACAAGCCTGAGGTTTCACTCCAAAAGTGCGTCCCGGGACAAAGCCTGGTCTCCTGTTTCATAGCGAGGTGGACTGCTTGATGCTGTGGAAGCTGACCCGTGAAGGTGACGTGGGGATGGACATGGCCTGGGTCATCCTGGCTCGGATCGAGTGCTGCTCCTGCCACCGGTGGAAGCGCTTCCTCACAGCTGAGCGCACCTGTCAAAAAACAAGAAGTATTGAGAAAACCGGATCATAGAGGAGGTGAATACATTGTGTTATGCAAAGACACAATAGTATTTTTTTATCTACACAGAATTCATTTCATTTTTTATTTATTGCTGTCATGTCATTTACTTTTATTTGTCTTTTTGTCATGAATAGCTTTACATGCTTACATGAATGAAAAGGAGCACAAAGAAGACAAAGCTTATAATAGGTGCCCCTTTCTCCAAACACAATGAAATAAAATATAAAAGATGGTCTGTTGCGCCATTTGCGATATGACTTTGAGCCACACAGGAGATACTGTACGTCCAATTACACAATGGAGATCATTTGCTTCACTCAAACTTGGCTTTAAATACTGTTTAAGCTTTGCCCGTTAGCCTGTTTGCTTCTTCTTCGTGATTCCATTAGTGTGTATTGGTGACTCCGACCCGGAGGCAGGAAAGTTGCAATTGTGGTTTTCTAGCCAGAGACACCAGAGGGAGATGAAAGGCCCCCCAATAATCCCATTAACACTTGTATTACCCCCAGAGGGACTACGAAAAGGATTTATTAAGGTAAACAAGTTACTTAGTTCTTTTTTAAACAATAGAAAATATAACTTTTTTTCCTCCTTTATTTTGTTAAATAAATCGCTACTTGCAACGTGGGGAAAAATAAATCCTAATTAACTGCCACAGCTTCAGACAATCAACAACATATGCTCCAAGAACATTGTAAGACAAACCATATTTCCACTGCCATAGCCACAAATTGGATTTTCGAACAACATGAAATGGAAAATTAAAAAGTTTACTGCTAGACTGTGTGCCTTTGATAACATAATTGTAGTGATAATGAATTGGAGACGTGATGAGGCTTTGAACCACTTTGACAGAGGACTGCGTCTCATTGGAAGTGAACCAAGGCTTCACTCTAAACCTTCTGCTTTATGAGATGGATCCAGCTGTGAACTCGAGCATAAGTGCTGATATGTATAAAACTGTACGGCATTCTCCTCGTAAATTATGTTCATTATAACGTTCTCATGCCTGACAGCGTTTTTTTTAATATTTTGCACACTGAATGCTGAAACTATGCGTTGGCATCTGCTCTAAACACAATAATTTCACATCTATTGTCTTGTTGTCTGGAATGTGACCATGGTTACACCTTTTGCGACAGCCTTATTCTTTTACCGCTCGGCTCCTCTCAGCCCCGAAACAAAAACACTAAATCAATAGCCTCCGTGCACGACACATGCTGGTTAAGCCCCTCGCTGGAGCTTTAACATGGTCCATGATGAGCTATTCATCCATCATAAAGCACAGGACACTGAAGCTGAGCAAAGGGCACTACTCAGAAGAAACCATAGCTCGTTGCTACCGAGGGAATGATGAATGTAACCCAAGTGGCAAATATGTGGCTCAGCAAGGGGACAAGCATGCAGTGGATATGCTGATACAATGCAACAGATCTCCTCAGTCTGTATCTACGGTAATTGGGTGCTATGTTTGACAGATTTTATGCTAAATGTAAAAAAAACAACACATTCAAATCTGCAATATACAACCTGCTGATTATGTTAATGCATTTCTAACCTGGTCAACAACACAACATGGTGCATATGATTAACCTTTTGCTATTTGCTATACATTGAATAGGTGAACATTGACAGGCTCTGACAGTACGTGCATGTTAAATATTTGTCTAGTGCTCAAACCACTGAACATTGGTCCAATAGGGGAGTCCAATCTTTGTCCTCCATGAGCCACTTTTACAAAATACAAATGTCAGAGAGCCACTTAATGCTTTGTGGAAACAGTTCGCCAAAACACAAATATGGATCAATATAAATGATTGTTCTAACTACGTCACTATTATGGAGATAGACCATAGAAATGTGATTAGATAACAATGAGTCAAAACATATCAATTTAAGGATGTAATAAATCCATGTTGAAAGTTGAAGAATTTTCCCATTCCATTAAAAAGCCTTGCACCATTTTTACAGGCAAAATAAAAATTTACTGCCCTTAAACCTTAATAGTATAATACATCGAGCTGTTTACACGGCCATTGTAAAATTTCATTGCTTTTTAATAGGATTTCTGCTTGTTATCCAATTAGCCCCTACAATGTCACTTAGCGTAAGAAGTGATGTCATTTATGTCACACTATGTCAACCCCGACGACTAATTGCACCTAAATATAAATGCTTCACGTTTCATAACTCGGCTCCCTGCACCAGAGCACAGCGGAGGCCACAAAAAGGAGAGTGGAAACGCCTTAAGCCCCGCAATATAAAAAAAGAACAGGAAAAAAAACAAAAAAAAACACTGACGGCGGCGGGAGAAGTGAAATGTGCGATCAATACGGGAGGATGTGAATCTGCTTACCTCACTATTTAGGAAGCAGTAAAATACTGACACAAAGAAGCCCTGTGTGAGAGAAACAAAAGACAAAACGTGATCAAATTTGTAGCGTTATAACGTCAACACAGTTTAAAACACACACACACAGTCTTATTGTTGGTATTTTGCAAACATTCATTCAGGTTTGGGCAACACATTGTTCATTTTAAAGCAGTACTAAGTAACTCATGCCCCGAGAGGCCATAAGCGCCACTGCAGGTGTCATAGCGTTACGTTTTTTTTCCTCATTAATTGTCCGTGAGAGTAAATACTACACAGACAGAAAAAACAAAGGGAGAGAGGGATATTGTACATCCAATTACACAATGGAAATACTTTTTTTCACTCAAACTTGGCTGTAAATATTGTTTAAGTGGCGCTAGCCCGCAGTTAGCTTTGCCTATTAGCCTGTTAGCTTCTTCTTCTTGATTCCATTAGGGTGTATTGGGGCCTCCGGGTCGGGTCAGGGAAAGTTGCAAGTGTGGTTTTCTTGCCAGAGACACCAGGGGGAGATGAAAGACCCCCCAGTCATCCCATCAACACTTGTATAACCCCCAGAGGGACTACGAGAAGGATTTATTATGGTAAACAAGTTACATAGTACTGCTTTAATTGTTCATTTCTTAGAGCTAAACCAACACATTTCTGTTTATTAGAGTGATTACCTGTATTAGTTGATTATAAAATGCAATTAATACATGCAACATCATTTTCAATATTAATTTAATTTTACATAACACATGAGAAAATCCTCTTTTTGTTTTATTTCATAACTATTAACATATTGTGTGAGCAAAGGCAACCCACTAGAAACCTGATTCCACTCAGGCCGTGTTATATTTGTCCTTGCGACTCACCTGAAAGGACTCCAAAAACGAGTTGAAATAAATGAATACGATTTGCGAGATCTCGTCCTCCCCCGGATTGACGAAGAACAGCATATAGGTGATTCCCAGGAGAGGCAGCAGCACCAGCGTAGCCTTCACCGCTTTCCTGCAACAAAGCAGAGCAGACATGACAGCCGGAGCCTTCCCGTCTTTGGACGCCACAGACTTTTAGATGTGGGAAATAGTATCACACTACTACTACTCTGTCGAAAACCCCTGTGCAGCAAAAGCCTCGCCACCCATCCCCGATCAAGTGGAGAACATGAATTATTTACCGAGAACAAAAAGGAAAATCCTCAAGAGTTTTGTCTTTTGAAGATTTTTTGGGCTGTGACTGAGACAGCGACTGAGACGTGCTTACCTGTATTGTATCGTCTCTGAAGTGGTGGAGGCCCGCAGTTTGGTCATAAGGATCCGCACAATATTGAACAGGAAAATAAAATTGATCTAGGGTGAGAGGAAAACACAGAAAACGTACTTATAGACAATGTACTACACAGCATATAACATATAACAGAGAAGGCTTGCAATACAAAGCACTAAAAATGAAGTAATCCCATGTATTTCAGAGCATGTTTGCTGAGGTCTTAAATACAGGATTAGGAGGTTTTATACATAATAAAACCTTGGTAAATGGTCCTTGAGAATAAATCCTAATAGAGACTCCTATTTTGTCGTCTGTGGTCTTTGTGATTTGCTGATTGCAGCCATTAAAATTGCACATTCAATCCAGCTGCAATTCATTGTGCAATCCCAAATTGTACTAGTAATAGCCAAATACATTTTCACTGTTGTACAAAAATGATTACATGACGAGCCACACTGTTACTAAGCCACACTGTTACTAATGATTCAGTGTCTCGTGTCTCTGCTCCAAAATGCACTCGGCCATTAAGACTTCCATTATAAAACATTTTGAGCCCACAGCAGGTCACCTATTATTCTTTCAGTAGCTATTGTTCAAACAAGGATGACTGTGCCCATATTTGAGTGTGCGGGTTAAAAATGAAAGATAGCAGCATGTATTTTTCAATGTGTTCTACTTTTGTTTTAAGAGAGAGAATAGAATACTTGCAACCTCTTACCCCCCACCTGAACCCAACGCATTTTCTCCTGTTCAGCTTTACCCACATCTAAAAGCTTCTCGACTGGAGAGCAACAGTGCAATGCCTCATTTGAAAGCTAAGACTTACGAAAGTGATCATAACTTTGTGTCTTTTTGAAGCGTTTTTGCTGTGTTTTCATCTCTTTTTTTGTCTCTTTTTTTGTCATGTTTTTGTTGATTCTTGTTGTTTTTTCATTGCTTTTATTTGCTGCTTTTTTGTTTTTATGCCATGTTTTTGTCACTTTTTGATGCGTTTTCATCCTCGTTTTCGTTGCTATTTTGATGCTTTTTTTCTTTTACACTTTAAGATTTGGAAAAACTGGAGAAAATAGGCTTGGTTCAGGCTTAGGACAAGAGGTTATCACATGGCCACACATTTGCAGAAAAAGAGACTTTAAGGACATTTTTTCCACTGAAGGTCTTTTTCCGCTCTGCAGATTACAAGCTCATGTGCATTTCTTTTGCCAGCCTTAAGTCGAGATAAATGTACAGTACATAAAAAAAGCGACTATAAAGGTATCTAGCAATGCACCAAATCAATGAATAGGCTACAACAAGAAGATCATTCAAAAGCCGTATGCAGTTCCATAACTCTTAAAAAGATATGCACGCTATCAAAGGCATTTCATAAGCCTGACTAATCTCATGTTTCTGAATGAATGGCAATGGAAAGACACATTCTCCACGTTGTGATGACATAAAAAGAGTAGCCCATGCAACAAGTGTGAATGACGTAACACGGGAGAAAAATAGCCGAGGGAATAGTTTCCGAGGCCCAGTGACCTGACCTACACAGAACAGGGGGCGCACATGTGGACTACTGGTCTTACTGCATTAGTTCTGCCTGTGTGTTTGGGGAGCTCTAACAACATCCTGTATATGTTTGTTATCGCGGCAAGTCCTAACAATGTTGACAAGTGAGTGGTGGTGGTGGTGGTGGGGAGGGGGGGTTTGGGCACCCCCCAAACAAGAGACAGGACAAATATGCTACTGACCTGGCAATGATCCCATGGGATAAATAAAGGGTCTAGACCGGTGCTTCTCAAACTATTTACGGTGCCGTCTCAGAAAGTAATTGGATTAAAGTATTATCGTTATTGAACTAAAATTAACTTGGAAAGAAACCAGGAGTGTAAAATTGTGGCCAAATAACAGCTAAACTGTATCTGAACCGGAGCTAATATCCATGAAAATAAAGGACACCAGGTCTAAACGATATAAAATTGCATTAGCAGAAGCTGAAACGCAAACCTGAACAAGGATTAGGTCAAGATTGCCGTACTGTTGTTGTGTCCTTGATCAAAGCGCATAAGCCACTTTGCCTCTGTGTACACTGTTGTGAGTAAATGGGTGTTTCCTTTGTGTCTCCACTGCGGTTAGTGCTCTCGCCTCACATAAGGTCCCGGGTCTGATCCCGAACTGGGTGGATTTTGTATGTTCTCCCTGTGTCACCACTAAAATATGCATAATAGGTACTCCTCTGGGGCCAGGACTAAAATCTCAGTGGAATTGTGCTGGTAAAATAAAGATTAAAAAAAGGGGTAACAACCTTTAATAGTAAGAACAAGTGGCATAGGGAGCAATAGGCTGCGTTCACAAGACGTCACAAAATTCTAAAGAGCCCGTAGTTTAAAATTGAGGTGGAGCAGCTGAAAATTCCGTGATGGTAACTATGATTTCAGATTTCTTTGTCTTTTTTGTGGTTAATATCTCATTCATTACTGGGAAAATCCATATGAAAAAAAAAACTGTCTCAAAGGTCATTGTCTGCTCTGTCAGCACGTATAAACTAATGTCTAATTATTTCCTCTGAGAGGCATCCAACATCCTGTTAGTATCTGGAGCACTTACAAGCTTTATATTTAAACATGTATGTGATGTTCATCTTTGTATAATGTGTTATGTTTGACTAGTTTCTCAGAATTGCAAGACAAATTTACCTGCGGGTACAAATAAAGTAACCAAACCCAACCTAATCTAACCTAAAGTGGACATAACATTCAAAAACATGAGCCTGGGGTTGTCCAGTAGCATAAAATAATACAAATAATATGTCGGGTTTCTAAATCCAATCATTTGTCAATTTTAGTTTGGGAGATTATTATATTATTATTATTATTATTATTATTATTATTATTATTATTATTATTATAACAGCATCACATTCTAAAACATGAACCCCACCTATTAAGTGGAACATGGAGGGAAGGACTTGAGAATCGAACGGTTTAAAAATCTAAAGGCCTCCATGGGGCCAGCAACTAAACCAGGAATACGACGACTGACAACGAGCCACAATGAAACTAAAAAGAACAATCCAGCATCACTGATACCTGTACCGCATTTTGAGAACCACTGCTCGGGGAACATAAAGCAGCGCAGTTTAAAAGCCGTATTGAAGACGGCCAATGTAGAACAAAACAGGAGGGACAGAAACATTAAGTGCCACTTGAAGAGATTACTTTCCCGCTAAAAAGCAAAGATAAAAAGAAAATGCCGTTCTTCACCGTGGAAAGGAAGGTCATTCTTCTAGTGCAGAGCCAGCAGCCACAAGAGTCAAAAACTCAAAAGAAAAATAGCAGGCGTCAGGTGAGTGGCGGAGTAAGTATGGGGGTGAGCTTTGCACTGTCCAGCATGAAAGGGGGATGTCTAAGTTTTTCCTTTTTTCTCATCACAAAGAGCACTGGCTAACATCCAGACTACAAAGAGCAAGACTCAGTAACATGGCCGGTGCACTCCCGGTATGCCCTTAAGATATTAAATCAAGGCTCTGACTTTGTAGTATGAAATATTGCTCAATGTTAATGGAGAAGCAAACCAGCTCGATATGCTATAATAACCTCTTAGTGGTGCTAATGCTGTTGAGTTATAGCTGGATGACAACGACACTGGATTAAAGTGGCACAATGTGATCATTAGCACTTCAATAAGGAAAATCCTGACACAAGAGTCTATAAATGTTTGGACAGGGAAGAGCATGTCATTACAGTTTTTTGAGGCAATAATGCAGGGTGGTGTATTTGCTGTAACTGTGAAAAAGCTTTCAAAGACCCCAGGGGAACAATAAACTTAAAATATAATCAACTTCAAAACAGGTCACTTAAGGTACTGCACTGCCCATTTATAAACTATTATAAAATTGTGTGTTTCTTACAGTTTATAGTGTAGTGCCTCATGAAAAAGGTATTAAAAAAATCCACCTTTAGGGTATAAATAAATGGCCAAGTGTACATTTTTAATGGGGCCAAACACGATAGAACATGCGCTGTGTGTGCGGCTTCCAAATTAATTATTTGAGTTTTTACGCGCCCGCAGAGTATGAACTTGCTCCGTAAGGTGTTCATTCATCTTTTCTAACTAAAAGAATGTCAAGTTCAAACATTTCACACCTGCTGCTGCTATAACTTCTGCAGCAGTGAGTGTGTAACAGCAGCTGCAAAAGTACTCCAAGATGTTCAAGGTAAAATATAAGAGGTTTTATCGTCTTATCTTCTCAGCTGAATCTACACTACAGCCAGTTCATACTGAGTCTTGAAACAAATGTAAATAAAAATGCTGGTTAATACATTTGAGTCAGAGTTTTAATCAAATACAGACCATAGGGGTTACTTAATAAGATGAAATGTCCTTACCACCAGCACGAGGATCATCGGCCCCTGGTAGATGTAGTCTGTGTAGACGCCAGCACGTTTACCAAACCAGCACCTGAAATGTCAAAGGATTCTCTCATAACTATCTGCAATAAAGTGGGGATTATGTTGCTGTCAATCATCTCTCTTCATAATAAAGAACTCCCCTATATGTTTGATAAGGGTTGGAGAGCTTGTCTTGAAGCCAAAGACTAACATGCAATATCAACGGAATAAAAATAAATAACTAAATGAAATCAAAATTATAGAGAAGACGATTATTAGACGCACTATTTTAAACTGGATATTCATCACATTAACATGAGCCTTTAGCTTCAAGACAAACCTGCCGACCTTTATAAACTCAGCTGTCTCCTCTGATCAGTGATGCTCAAACAGTATAGCTTCAAGACACACTTTTTAACAATCATGACGATCCGTGACCTAAACATAAATATGGATTTGAACTATTTGCAGTTTGTTAATTATATCAGAAAACAGTATTTCCTCTGCTGATTCAAGCATCGAGGATAAGGCACTATCAACAGTCTTTGTGTGTGTTAAAATGGTTAAAACCCACTGAAAATGGCCCTGTGACCTATTTTGGGTCCTGCCCCATCATTTGAGAACCAGACTTACAGCATACTCATATACTAGAGAAAAAGTATTGCTGTTTTATATGTAGTTTTATGGATTTGTGAACGGAACAGGCCATTGTTTTTCCATAATGAGATATGTTCTTTCCTGAGCTTAGACAAGTTGATGCGCACCTGTCTGGTCTTTTTGCGTGCCCTCTGTCACGCAAAAAGACCAAAGATGTTGTTAGCATTTAGCCTCCCCCAGCATATTCCTATGGCCCCAAACAGGGGTGAAGTTAGAAGCAACCTGATCATCAAGCAGGCGCGTCTGTCCGACACGGCCAACTACACCTGTGTGGCCAAGATCATCGTGGCCAAGCGCAAAAGCTCCACCGCCGTGGTCATCGTCTACGGATTTCCCATCAACCAGTGCTCCTCCTGTGACCAAAACAGTGAAGATGGCGGCCGCGACACAACCATCTTTCACCCAAAAAAAATATAGTGGAAAAAAGAGTGGTGCGCACTGAATGGGTGCTGCTGCCGGATGCTCTCTCATCGAATGCAATTTCTCCATCTGTGAGATCGATAAAGTACCATCTTATCTTATCAAGCTCTTCCGCGTTTTCCCCATCAACTCGTCCAAGCTCAGGTAAGAACATATCTCAGTATGGAAAAAATGGTGGCCTGTTCCTTTAACACCCTCCTTTGGCCTTTTCCTCATGGAGATGTCACAGTCTGTCATCTGTCACTCCGTTACACACGTTTATACACCAAATGTCCTTCCTGACATGAACGTGTCCTTTTTTTGACAACAATGACCCCCTCAAGTGCCAATTTAGCATTATCTATTAGTACTGAAAATAGCAAATGTTTAATTGTCATGCACTGTAAACCACCTTGAAATATTTCATTCTTATATTGAATTACTGACATGAGTGGACTCTTTAATTCATTGATGTGTTTTTGATAACAGCCATATAAACGTCATCAAGTCTCGGAAGAAACGTGCTAATGTGTGATTCATAATATTGTACAATGATAATGTGATTACAGCAGGTTATTAATAGACATCCATCTCTGTAATGCTACACAGCTTGACTTTGCTTTTTGTCCCTTTGCTTCCTGGCCAAAGATACACCGACCCCTCCTCTTTCCTGATCGATAACTTGAGCCACAACACGCCGCTTACTTCTCATTATCGTAGTACAGCTTCCCAATGGCCCAGGCCACGATAATGGGGAATGGGATACCTGCGGGGCGACAAAAAAGATGAGATGTCAGCTTTTTTTTTCTTCTTACTTTTTTTTTTTTAAGCTCCAATTCAAATCCCCAAATAGCACTCGAGGGATTCTGAGTTCTATATGAAATCTTCAGTGCCTGCCAAGCTCTGTCAGAAGGAATTGTTGCGTCAATGCACTGATGTGGAGATTCCAAGCCAGCACTTGTCACCGTCTCAATATTCCTTCGCAAATGGATGAGCCGGACTCTGCTTGACGGTAATGTGGAATGATACAGATTTTACTAGACGTCTAAGGAGTATAATAAGCCAGACGAAACGCAATTATTCGCGTCTAAGTGGCGTTAACGACACAGAAGACCTTTGCCAAGTGTGTCCGATGTCTGGTGTTGTTTGGAACTGTCCTAGTGATGCTGTCAATAAGGGCGAATGTCCGCTGCTGTTGTGCCAAAGGGAGTCAAGGGTGGCTCGTACTTTAGCTTCACTTGTCTTCCTTCTATTAATGTCGGCACATTTAAAGCTTCCCGGCTCAAGCCAAGCAAATAGTGCTACCACTTTTGTAATGAGAGAATCGCTGCCATTCCCTCTTCACAGTAGAGGCTTCACACTGCCCGGGGGATATGTGAAATCATTACTTCTTTCAGCGCCCAACGGGAATCATGCTCGCTCTATGACTGAACATTTGATTAGAAACCAGAGAAAATTTGTACTGAGGATTATTGTATTCAGCAATCCACCAATTGATACTTTGCATTAAAAACTAATTCTCTACAATGACACGGTGCAAATCCTCAGTCATTCAGGTGGTTAATTCTATCTTCCAGGTTCCAGGCCTGACTTTTATGGTAACGTTTTGCTCTCTATCTTGAGTTCGTCATGTCCAGCCTTCGATAGAGGACTCAGGTTTAAGCTGTCGAGCACCTGGGACAGAGCAGTATAGCGGAAGCTCCACACACAAGGCCGTGGGAACCCAGGGTGCTGAGGGCGCTGCAACACCCCCTGGTGGACAGTTTGCGAACTACAGGCTATATTAATAAATAGGACATATGCACAGAAAAAGCGTTTTTGGCGTAAATTTCGTCCCTCAGCACCCCCTAACTAAAATATCTCCCCATGGCTCTGCCCGCACATGGTTTGGATCGAGGCCATGCCCCCTCCGGTGACTTCATCTGATGTCACTGGAAGCCCCACATCTGGCGGAAGTGATCGTGACAAAAAACGGCCATGAGGAATGGATGCTCTCGGGAAAGAGAGCAAAATGTTGGTATCTGCCCAAAAAAGCAGTCCCGTTGGATCGTTTTTCAACCCAGATGATACATTTTTTACACTTTATTTGTATTAGTCACCTGGCATCATTGAACATTATTGAAGTAGGAATGTCAGATACTAATAAAATAATTTAGTATTAGTATTATAAAGTATTTTACTCATTTTATTTTGTATTGAAAATTGAACGTCACATCATTTTCTAAACCACAGTGAAACGCATCAAGAAATATTTTACTGCTGTAGAGATGGCAAACAGAGTGAGTGTTGAGATATCTGAAATGTCAGTATTGCACACTTGAACACTAGACAATTGCATAAACAATGTTAGTGGGCAGAACTTCTGGAAAGAATGGGGAAGTGATGTCTTTATCCTATTAATATCTCCACACTCAGAGCCTATAGCCCCAGTCAAGCAAATAAAACTTGATCTTTTTTTCACTTGAGAAATATCCTGCCATTTCTGTCTTCACAGTTGAGGCTTCGCTCTGCCCTGGGGGAAATGTAATCCAGCTGGCACAATGCAGCTAATCTCGACACCACATAGTTGGGTTTGACAGTGTGAAAAGGGGAGTTAGTGAAGTCCACACACCAATGCATATCCCAGCTGCCACTCACGGAGCCCAATCTTTCACAGACCTTCAACTTATACATTATTTCAGAGCTTACTGTATACTGGGGTTTTTACCTTTGACACTGGCATTTTTTCTATTCAATTACATGTGACGCTAAAATGACAAGTTGTACAGGCAGTTAACATAGTTGTGATACATACACCAGCCAATGCAGATAAACATCCACTTGCGCAGCTTATCCGTGGAGTAGGTCAAGACAATAGCCGTGTGGAGGTAGCACCCCTCACCGAACATCCAAAAGAAGTTGGTGGAGTGGAAATAATTGAAGGAGGCAGTGACCAGGCGGCACCAGATCTGCAAGGAGAACATGATCATTAGAGGCATTGTTGCTTCTTTTATCTCACATAGACCAGTGAGACTAAGGGTTATGGCCACTGACAGCTGAGACGGATAACACACAGTACCTCTCAGCACATGTAACTGTGTGTGCAGCACTGTGACAAACAACAAGCGAACATTTTGTCCTCAAATGTGTCGGAACAGGAAATTGTTAAAAGGGCGTCAAGGGTTGAGTGAGTGTGAGAGGGGCCAAACTGAGATGGTTAGACGACTTGGTCAGAGCAAACCATTCCGACTCCTATGGGGTGGTCTGCATCTATCATCAGTGGTCAAAGGAATAACATACATGAAAGGCCCGATATATTTAGCTCTGAAGTCGATCATCTCAATGCTGACTGGAGGATTTTATTGACATTTCATTTGACAAAACAAATCGTTTTACCACTAAGCATGGGAAAAGAGGGGCAAAGAAAAACACTCCTCACGAAATCCTAATATGTCGTTTTTTTACTCTCTAATATGGCCTAGTATTACAACTAAAAAGTGTGATACTGATACAAAAATGTTAACAAAAGTGTAAAACAGTGACGTGGAGACATTTTGTTAAAGAACGTGAATTGTTATATAAAGGCTGCCCTTTATGGTATGTAAAAAAAATACACACATGGCAACTACTTACAACTACATTATTTTTAAAGGTCTGTAAAGTAGCGCGCTTCGTCATACTGCAGAATGCCGCACTATGCTTCCACTTTGAACTCTGAACCCTCCGTCCGTCTGTCCTGACTCCATTCAGTCCAGCTGTATTGCACGGATACAACACACTGTATACTGTGACATTTAAAATTCATATCAGCCCTTGGAATATGCTGCTCTTAATCTGAGTAGTAAATAACCCACAAATAAATAATAGCCCCACAAAGCACTGCAGGACTGAAAAATGCATGATTGATTGGTGTTATTTAATATTTTTTAGCTTTTTATGTTGCAATGCATAAAACATCTGGGAGTTGACACAAATTGAGCGAGGGTGGCCACTTTGTTAGGAAAAAGCTACATGTTTTTGCCAGAACGTACCCCTGTTTTCACGCTTTCCCAAAAAACCGCTAGTGCTTACAAAAACAAAACTTTAGAGCCAAAGTCTGCGTCTCATGTGCTATACAAATACTATTACAGTCAATGTACTTATATGGGTCTATTTAATGACATGTTGAAGGCTTAATCATTGCCACCACTTACTTATAAAGGAAAACTTTTTAGGGAGATGTCTACAACTTGGATTTTTTTTTTTTTTTTTCAATTGACTTCTCCCTCCATCTGAGCGATATCCAAAACTATTTGTGTTTCAAATCACAGATGAATCAAGTCCCCCACAGTTCACTCAACAGATTTCAGTTTTCACATGCCTTACACTCACTCCAGTTCACTGCCACCTTACCTCATCTAACCTCGTGCTAAAATATTGATTGTTAAAAGTGGTATATTTTATTAAAAGCACATGGCGGCTTTAGGGAAAAGACAGACTAATTCCTTCAGAGCCTTGTTTGCTCCACTTTCTCATATTACCCTTCTTTAGTAATGCATTCTCCTCTGCCCTAATTGCTGTTGTGCGTCTTTTCAGTTTTGACAAATAAGGACTTAAAGTAGTTTTTGTTAATGAAAATTTCCTATTTCCTATTCCATTTAAATAATATGTGGAACCTTATTGTATCCCACCAAATTGACATGTGCCAGATTGACAGGCAGATTAGCAAATCAGATAAACGCACAGTTCCTCCATATCGACACAGATGTCAAGACTAGGGATGCACCGAGCCGATACTGGTATCGGATAAATACAATATCGGGTATCGGCTACAAATATCTGATACTGAACCGATACCATAACTTTTACCGCCTAAATCTGAATATGGGCATGCTGAATATCATTAGAAAGCTAAGATCCAGGAGAATTCAATCTCTTTTTGATCGCCGCGCAAAATGCCCCGGTCAACATCAGCATGCTAAAGCTAGCGTTAGCATGCTAAAACTAATCAAGGCTGGGACAGAAACTAACATAGAAATACCTAAAGCAGCAGAAAAAAATAAAGCCGACACTGCTGAAGCCAAGTGTTTGTGTTTTATTTTAAGAAATAACTAATCTAACATATTTGTAATGATCAGATCACTTCATGTGAGTTGTTTATATTAATATTAGCAACCTAAAGCCTGTCATATACCCAAGGATATTTAGTGTAGAAAAGTCCTGTTGATCCTTGTTATATGTTTATCCAAGAGTTTATCAATAAATATTATTGATCCGTAATATCGTGACAATAAAATATGACTTTATTTATCTTAAAATGGAGAAAAGAGCCACTTTTAAGAAAGTAGTATCGGTAAATATCGGGTATTGGCAGATACTCAAAACCCAGTATTGGTATCGGTGTCGTGTCGGTAGCAAAAAAGCTGGATCTTTTGTGCATCTCTAGTCGAGACTACGAATAAATTGTAGAAAAGGGACAAATCAAAATGACAATAGCCTGAGAAACATCTTGTTTTTTTTCCGAATCAGCAAAGAGAAGAAGGAGAAAGAGAAGCTATGAATGACAGGGGGATTTTAGCGTCCTATAATCTGATGATGGGCATCATTTGCTGTGAAGAGTCCCACATATACAGAAAAAAGGCTGGTTAGGGCTAATTTGGTCTTTCCCATTAAGAGAGGAGGCCCCCCATAGTGTAATATTCTCACTCATGATCTAAAAATAAAATGCAGGAACAAATTGGCATGCTTCTTAAATGATTATAAACATATAAGATCATACTATACTAATGAAAAAATAGACACAATAAGTGGCATTTTTATCCTAATTTTGTTTTATTGATAAAAAAAAATCCCCCCATGAACTCAGCGGACAATGTAGGTATTATTAGCATTTAAAACATCTGACCCACATTCATTTCCCACATTATATCCAGTGTATGTTTTCATGTATAAATGATGAAATAGGTTTTCCATGTACCATGTGATCAATGGTCCATGTTTAATTATAACAACTTCCTTTTAAATTTTTCACTCGCCTGGAGCTCACGTCTCCATGGCAGGTAACATGACAAAACATAATGCATATCTAGGTTCACATACAGTAGGCCTTTGTCACGCCCTATAATGGGACATTGTAATGAAAAAGCGTGCTTCGTGTTCCTTCCTTCCTGTGTAACCTGATAGTATGTGGGACGAGGCGACACGTACCACATTGCTCTCGTGCACCTCGGGACTCATCGTCAGCTGGACAATGAACCAGGTAGCGTTCCTCAGGATAAAGGCCGTGATGAGGTTCCAGTGGATGATGTTTCTCAAGCAGCGGATGCTCCTGTGTGAACCAAAGCGAGATTAACATTTTTACACCATTTCTCACGTTTCCCTTCTGCGGTGACTTCATGCTGTTTCGAAACATGGATCTCATGGTTGGGGGGTTAAGTATCGCCGAAAGGGCTTGGTTTACTTTAGGGAGAAAACATCTATGTTCATCAGTAACAGTCCCAAAGTTATAAAAGAGTGCACATTTCAAACATGAACATTTACATTTCAGATAAAACTGAAAATAAATGAATACAATTATGATAGACATGGCAAAAGGTGTTTGTCAAGGTCTGAATTAAAGGCTATAATAGGATTAGATGCAGCTTTTGTGACAACTGACTATTATCACACTCATTTGCTTCTTCACTGTTTAAGCACAATTAATAAAAATGCTTTTCTAGCTTTTTCTTAACACTCAAAGTAGAGTTACAACTTCATGCGTTATTCATTCTCTCCTCATACTACGTTGTGGTAAGCTACGGTCGAAAACCACATCCGCCCTTGGGTGTAGGGTCACACACCGTATTCATGCACTGATAAAGGTAGGCATGCGTATGAAGAGTCTTGCCCAAAGATTGAACCATCAACCTTTTCTACCGCTGAGCCACTGCCGCGAGTCTGGAATCACACTTTCATTTGATATGTATCATTAGATTTGTGAGTGATGGCAAAATGGCTGTGTAATCAGTTTAATCTGCCACTCTCCCAGCCTGCTTTGCAACAGATGGCATGATATCGCCGGCTCTTTAAAAAATGAAAAGTGAAAACTCGGCTAATAGGCTTAACGAGCTGTTGCTCGAGTTTATTGATGTCTTCTTTTATTCATCGTTTTTCTAGAATGTGCATTCATGCAGACGCTTTGTTTATTCTGAGTGTTTAGTATTACAAGAGGAGCTACTTTGTGCCTTTGACGGACACACGCAACAGAGATGCTGTTTACAGAATGCAAACAGACACCATACGTCTACATTGTGTTCATAACATTCAAGAATTTGAAGAACTCATTTCAAATGGAGGACAGCACTCTAAATATATATACCACAACTCTTTTTCTGCTATAGTGAAAAAAGGATCCCTTAGTTAAGATGTGCTGACAGAAAATTTTTACTTTATGCCAGATTTGGTTTCATATGTACAAGCCCAGTAATTACAGAGATACTGATCGTAAACCAGGTTCATTTACATACATTTTGACAATAAAAAGGCCAATTTTTCCATTTAATTTTGGCCTCTACCCCAGTGTTAAACTATAGGCTCTTTAATGTTATGCTGTAAATGTGACCTATTTATTCTCTCGATATATATTTATCAGTCAGTTTAGATTTAGCAATTCAATTAAACATGTATGCCTTGCACGGAGACAGGAAACCACAGGCAACCCACAGCTTGTTATCTACATGCTTTTGCTTTTTGCACATTCGATGGTACAGTATAAAGACATATTTGAAAGGTTTGGGGCTCTGGTCGCACACGTGATAAACTGCTTCCTTGTCCTAATGCATTTTTAGCTGGTTGTTGCAGATGACACAAGACACTGGCACAGGTCTGTTCAAGACAGATCATTGGATGATTTATGGAGGACAGTTCTAGGATATACCCATTTTGCAAAAAGAAGCAGGAAGAAGACAGGATAGCTCAAACTTGTGTGGATTAAATGAAATACTTCCACAAGCGTGTTTTTGGCGAGAGAACAATGTTGTAACATGCATCGAGGAGCTGATTTTGCATATGTCTCCTTCAATGTTGTATTAATTATGTATGCGTATGGAAAACAGGCAAGCCCAAATTTGGAAGCATAGAAACAGCCTGGATCTGTCCCTTGCTGGTACGGAGAAGAACGATAGCAGTTGAAGTAAAGCGAAAAGCAACGTTGCCAGCTATTACAACAAAATGCTACGCAGTGGAGTTTGAGTGCTGAAAATGATCAAAGAACACCACATCATGGCATCAGCACAAGTGTGGCAGGATTACTCACATACATGGATGAAACCATAGACATAATGGGCCAGATCTTGTGACTGGCGCAGTCCGTGCGCAACTCTAAACGCAACGATCTTGCATGTGGCGCAGGTTTTGCGCTAAAGGCTGCGCTGCCAGGGAGAGGGCGTTATTTAAGAAAAAGAGGCCGACTGAGGCGTGGTTCATTACAAGCAGCACTACTCTTCTATGGCAGCCTTCCCATTATGTTCCTCTTTACATCCCACTGCCTTGTCTTCTTCCTTAGAATCGATGTCAAATTGAAAACAAAAGCGAAATTGCCTTTAAAAGTCTGTTCGAGCGTAGGATACACACGGCTTACTTTCTACAGTAGATCAACACCACAACATAACACCAAAACAACAGTTTTCCATAAATAAACCACACATGCCTTCAAGTGCCACAACACCACGTCTGAGTTTTAAGGTGACATTTCCATCGTGTGTCAATCTTTACCTCCTGATGATGCTCCTTGTGTAGCCACAGCTCAGGGCGCATAGCAACTTTTTTTTAATTTTCCAATTCAGCCGCTCCAAGAATCCCGCAGCTGTAGCGCAAATGTTCCAATACGCTACAGTATTCTTGCAACTGCTACATAACACTGCAACTCCTCCGCAGCCGATATAACAGTTTCTGATCAATTAAATCCTGTACATTTCGTAACTTTGCGCATTCGAACGGTGTCCAGCGCGAGGCTGCTGCCTCTCTGTCCTGCCAGCTCATCTTGGATCTGCAGCGAGTGGCTGCAGCAGCGGAGGGACAGTTTTATTTCTTTAATCTTTACTAAACATTGCGCGTTGCATCACGCATGTTACTCGTTTACAAGAGAACCCCCCACTCGCAACCCACCGCCTTCCGCAGGTCTGGGGAAAGCATGGGGAGGAGGCGGCACCACAACATTGCAATGCGAGTCTGTCCCCACTCCTGTCCTGCCCACTTTTTGCGCCAGGTATGACACTGAAGATTGCAAGGAGCGCCACCCGTCTGCGTCCTCGTCTTCTCTACAGCCTGCGCTATGAACCACAAGATCTGGCCCAATATGTGTATGTTCCTAAAAAGGGCATAAGGGTGGGATCTTGACTGTAGACTCAGTCCTCATGGGGCGCATATTTCAGTCTTAGCCGCGCCTGCACCATTAGCGCTAATGCTAATGCCCTGTCAATCAAAGTCCAGCCCTCAATAGTATATGAGATTTCCAAAATGGTCCTTACAAAAACCAGCCAGGTTTCTTTAATTGCAACTATCCCAGCAATATCACAGGAGCAATATCTAGCTGTAGAAAAAAAAAAAATGTAAACCAGGCTGTACAGTTGCTTAGAACGTGTGTAAAGTGCAATGTGTTCTAATGGAAAACTAGCTTGTTTTGTCGGCCATATATGGAGGTACTACAGCAATGGCGGCCCCTAGTGCCACGGCCACAAAGCAGAGCAACCAGCGCCCAGTGGATGAAACAAAGCACAACGAGGCGTGGTTTGTTTTAGTATTTTTCCAGCGGGGAAAACATTATAACATGATTATAATAAAAAGTCAATTTAGCAAGAAAAAGTGCAACTATTTTACATGCAAGACTTTTTTGGTTAAATAACAGTTTGTTAATTAATCTTTGACCCTTAATATGACACTAATTTACTGATTCGCCCCACAGCGAAATAAGCTTGACACCAGTGCATAAGGGGGTCAATTGGAAAAATTGCTTTCAGTGTCAGCGTAGGGCGATAATGAGCAGCATCTGAATGGAGGGAAAGCGTTTTGAGCAAACTATTTATGTCACAAAGGGCTCTTGGCCATGAGATCTTAGTCTCCGAAACTCAGCTTGCAGCAAATAAAGAAGAAAGATTATGAATTATGAATCACTTGCTTTCAGAAAACATCGCTGCCTCGCCGGGCTAACCCCTACTATAATATGAAGCAGCATTTGAATCCCGCTGCTTCGCTTCGTGTCATTGTCCTGTCTGTAAAGAAGGATGTTTTTTTCAACACGGTAAATATAGCGTCCCTTGGATACAATTACACTTTCCCTGCGGCCAGGAGGGGCATGTGCGCACGAAAACAGCAGCACGAGTGAATGAATATGCAGCAAGTGACAGACCCGTTTGTTGTCACCCACATTATGAGCTTAGCCCTCTTCCCCCCCCACCCCCACTCCCCCCACTAACTATGAATGACGCGATTTATTTTTCAGCGCGCATCAATTCTTAATAAGTGTCGTTCTGCCCCGTCTGAGCATTTAAGCGTAGAGGCACACATTTTCCGATGGGGCCTTTTCTTTTCGTCATTGTAATCGTATAACCCCGGCCACTTTCCTTTTGTCGCATTTCAAACAGTAGCATAAGTTTGTGGTGGCTCTCAATTGCCTGCTAATGTGGATATAAGAGTCTTAATCAGCGCATTCTTAAACATTCACTTTGTCTAGATGTCGTTTCACTGTTCATCTCATTAATATATAAACATATCTCTAAATGTGGGGACTTTTTTTCAATTTTTGCATGTTTAATCCTATCTTCATCCAAGTGTACTGCTGTATATTTTCGGACATTTTCTTTCCGTGAGAGCAGAAGTCTCCTCCTTCCTGCTGGTGTTATTTACGACTATAAAACGTGCAATGGTGTGCTCTTTGAGTCGACATTGCAGAAAATGCCAGAAATAAACAAGGTTTTTTTTAATGTCACGCTTCGAACTAACTTTTCCTTGGCATTGTTTCAAGAGCGACGCGCTTTTGCTAAACTAAGATCCAAATACTCCTTGAGATTAGACTTGAGCTGAGGATGAACTTTTCCACAAGTACTTTTCTTTCTTTCCTTTCACTCACTTTGGCTGCGGCCCTGAACGGAGCATCACTCTTTCTGCTCGTCGTTGGCAGCGGCAGCAGACTTCTCTTAAGTGGCTTCTATCTCAATCGTTCCATAAAGTGAAAAAGGTGAGCAGTAAATGCCAAACCTACTCCACTAACCTATGGTATTTTTAAAATCACTTTCGGACTTTTGTCTTTCAGTCAGAGTTGTAGTCACGACGCACAATTTTTCCGAGTCCTTGTCACCCCAAAGATAAGCTTTCCAAGTTGAATCACCAAGTTGAATCATCTAAAACCATGTCTGCGTCAGAAATCCAGCCCAGCTCAATTGTTACCCAAGCAGAAGGACCTTACTACTATGTAGAGCTGCTCGATTATTGAAAAAATAATTATCACAATTATTTTAGTCATAATTGAAATCACAATTATTCAAATGATTTTTTTTTACTTAAAAAAAAGTCTATCTTTATTTTATTAATTAATTAATTAAACTATTAATAAACTATAATAATTAAAACTATGCTGAATATTTTCTGTTTTCTGAACAGTCATTAAAGTACAAATGATTTCAAATATGCCTCTCTTGAGGAGAGATCTCTGTTTCACACCTGCCCCCTGCTGGCCAGCCCGCACACCTGCGGTGTTTGTTTTTATGTCAGGCAAAAGCATGAGCCATGGCACGTGAAATGAGAAGGGAAAATAATCCCAGCGGGCTGCAATAAAGCAAGTTTGCTTTGCTTTGTGAGATCTTCTGCACACAGCCAGCGCCTGGGCAAAGGATATGAGAGGCTTCAAAACTTATGTTGCTCTTGTTGGGCACTTGTGAGCACTTATTAGTGGCATTATCACAAGAGCTATTTATAAAGATGACTAACTTGTTTTTTTACCACGACAAATGCAAAAGCTCCTTCACGCAGCGCTGGTAGTTCAGTGGATCAGATGCGCTCACACAAACAAAACGTGCAGTAAGGACTTTCCGCACTTCAGATCGACAAGCGGGAGGGCATCCTTAATAATAGTTTTTTCGATAATAAGTTAAAAGGATGAACATCCTCATCATCGTAATCCTGTCTTGGTGCTAGTTTGTCAAATGTATTGTAACTGTTGAAGTTGTTACCTATTGTTGTAATCGTTTAGTGTAATAATCAAATTCGTAATTGAATTTCAAATTGCACAGTCTTACTGCTATGAAAGCTGAAATTGAGAAATGCTCATTTAAAAGCTTGTTTTTAAAAGCTTATATGGAAAGATGCACATTTTGAGGTCGGTAGTGCCAAAAGGTCCAAGACAAAAAAAGTACGAATCCAAGTCCTCCAGCCTGTCACTGCCCCTCAGAAACTCACAAGTTCGAGTTGAGTCAAGAGCACTGAAAATTATTTAGAAAACGAGTCACAAGTCTGAGTCCGGGACTTGAGTACTACATCTCTGCTTTCAATGTCATTCCCTTTTCTCTTGCCGATGTCTCTGCGGCCCCAAAAAAACACGAGTAGTGCATAAACACTGTCCTGTCAAGCTCCTTTTTACTACGTCTCTCAGTGCCCTTTCACGCTTTTCGCACTCCCCGAGGGTGTCTGGGGATCGATGGCGGCTACGGCTGTCCGGGGCGCTAAGACCTTTCTCTCGTTAACGCATGCTTTATTTCAGTTTGTCAGAAAAGCCCATTTTACCTTCAGCAAACTCTCAGCAGGCCGTCACAAGGCTGCTTTGGTTCTTTTTCCGCCTTCTAGAATGGACTATTATTCCCATTTGCGTGCCCTAGTTTTGCGGGGCTTCCTAAAACCCACTTTGCATCTGCCGGATTGAGATAGGGCTAGGTTTCATCCCATGACCAAACGGTTTTTGAATAAGAATGTGACGCGCTTTGGAAAACACTGTCACATCAATGCGGTCTGAGGGATCATTAGCTGCGACACACACTCACCTCAAGCACAGGAACAGGAAGAAGGCGATGAGCAGGGCCACCATGGAGATGCAGTGGCCCAGGAAGTTGATGATCACCGCTATCTGGTAGTGCATCTTGCCTTTTTTCTGCAGAGACAAGAACACGGAAATTGCATATGAGGCGTCAGGGGCATTCTCTGAGTAGCTTATACACTCACTTGGAATAATGACATTCTTAGGAGCCTATAGTTCAATAATGAGCTGGAGGACAGATCAGTAATCTACACACACAGACAAATGCAAATGTTTTGACATGGGTTGTGGTTAACGTCTCTGTGAATACAAAGCACATACTATCCACATAAAACAGAAGCTGGCACAAAGGGCTGCACCAGTGTGGATTGTGGATTCATAAACACAATTTTAATGCTTGAGATGAACAAATCGCAAAGGCAGCAATCATTCATCCAATTCAATAAGTTCTTCTTTCAAAAATAAGGACATTTTAAGTGACCCCAAACTTCTGAACAGTAGTGTATATTCTTCTTACGTTTGGAAGTTTGCATTTTAGTTTTTTCTTAAATGTTAATGCTTGTGGGCAAAGTTTTCTAAGAGGTGTGATTTTTGGCGGGTGAAAAAACCTTGAATCTAATCTATTTACCCAAATAAAAGCGTCTTGCGAAAAAACTATGAAAACACTACGAAAAGGTGACAAAAATGCAACAAAAAAATGACAAAAAAACAAGACAAAAAATGTAAAAAAAAGTGACAAAAACACAACAAAAAAGTGAACAACGTAAGGAGAAATCTTAGATCACTTAGTGGGTCTTAGCTTTCAAATGAGGCATTACTCTTGGCCTACAGGTTGTAAGCTCCAGTCGAGAAGCTTTAAGATTTGGGTTAAGCCGAACTGGAGAAAACGCACTTGGTTAAGGCGGGGGTTAAGAGGTTAATTCGGAAGGGGAAAAAACATGTTTAGCTAAAGCAAAGTGCAATGAATCCCAATTTTATCATAATCACAATTTCCATTTTGGTCAAAGTCAATAATAGTGATGGGAAAAGTTCTACAGCCAATTTTTAAGTAATTACAGCACCGTGTTTGAAGGAGTACAATGGAAGACTTTAATGTGATAAATGCCACTGCCTTAATCTAATGAATTAATGTTTATCGTGTCTGTGTTCATAAACAATATTGTATTAGTAAAGCAGTAATAATATTCAAAGTGTCTTAGCCATATCACCCAGTCCTAAATTTAGTTCAGCATGCAGTATGTGGATTTTCTGTCCGGCCATTTCTTTCAAAACCAAACAAAGGCCCACTGTTACATACACGAGGACCCTTTCCTCAATCTCAAATTATGACACCCAATTCTATAACAGCATGAACACAACCTATTACATAAACAATGCCTTTTGAATTGCAGAGACAAGAGAGAAAATCCTCTTTAGTCTATTTCTCCTTTAATTTTGCACACACACATCCGCTTCTCAGGCAGAGCTCATTCCTTATTGTTGAGCCAAATGTTTTGTGAGATGATGAGCACAAATACATCTTTTAGCAAATCAAGCGCGACACGGCCCGGGACACTGCGATCGGCTTCCCCCCCTTCCTTAGAACCAGCGCTAATCTGCGCGGCAAGTGGATTTATGTAACCTGCTGGTGTCTACTCCCAGATTAAAGGCGGGCATCTTTTTAATCTCCCGGCACCCGGACACACGTCATCCGCGCCCCATTCACTTTATTTGTTGTACGCCCGTCCAAATCCCCGGCTCCAAATCTAGTAGACTAATCACACGCTCGCCTTGATTCACAAGCGCTCATTAGTTTGGACCAAGGAAACAGGGTTCAGGAGGCGGACAAGCACATCGGGGAATAAATCGAGCTAACGGGGGATCTGAAAGTCAGCAGACAGAAGCGTTAAGACCAACCCACTGCCCGGGGCTTGCGAAATGTGTGGGCAGATGTGGGTACGGTAACGTTACTTGAAAATGAGTGAACTAGAAGAACAAGGGAGGGATTGAAATTATTGTTTAAGTAAAAGTAGAAAAGTAATTGGTGAAAATAGTGCTTGAGTTTGAGCCAAAAAAAAAAAAATTGTTTCTTTAGTTGTGTGTGTCTGATAGAGTAACATTACAGAATAGGTAAGGAAAGTAGGGCAAGCGAATATCATTTGTGTAGCGCTAATCACATAACAATTTACCCAAGGAGCTTCTTCACAAGAAACAAATTTACATTTACTCCATATTTAATTGGCTGATTTTTCCAAATGTCTGGTCTACAATGTAAATTCCGATTAAGGTCGTAACATGAAATAAAGTGTTATCATTACTAGGAGACCTGAAATTCTCAGCATTTACCCTCTATTCCATGTACTGCCCTCCTGTAACGGGAACTTGACTGTCTAGTAATCGTAAATGACAAAACTAAGCTGTAACCTATGCTGCTCGTGATTGGTTCAGGTCATATGTCACATTTACAAAATGAGCAGATTGCTCTGAACTGTTTTGAATTCAAAAGAGAAAAGGACCTTTTCCTGTTTTATTTCTCATTAATCGACATAAGGTGAGTGTGTCTTTGGATATATTTGTGTTTGCTCAGAGAGTTTGATGTATTGTTACTATTTTCAATAATCTTTTATATTTCAAAAATGCAACAACGTCCTTGCTCTACCTTATAACACATTTGTTATTTAATTAGTCTTCATCGGCTCAGCACAGACTAATCCACCTGTTTGGACTGATGTGAACTATAACTGCAGAAATAGAGATGTTCTATCATTAATTTCACCAAAAAATTTAAGTGTTTTACACTGTGTTAATGTTAAATAAATTGACTTTATAACTACACTTTGTTTTGCTTTATTACAACATTTATATCTTGTACTAAATTTGTAAAACTTCATTAATGGGAATAACCAACAAACCATAAAGGGAACAGGAATATTCCAGTAACCATTACTAAGAATAATAGTGCAGGTTATGGCCATATTTAAGTAACAAAAGTAATCAGTACTCGGAATTCCCAGTTGCCAGTACTAACATGTCTAGTAATCAGAACTTGTATCTTAAATAATGAACACTGTGAAAGCCGTCTTAATCATACTAGCGTTACTAGTAATCATGGCTTAACATTGAGCGCAATAATTATGCATCGGGTTTACAACTTATTCCAAGTAAGTGCAATGAGTTGGAATTTACAGTGATCCTGTAATGCTCCTAAACTGTAAAATGTGTCAGTGTTGAAATGTGACAGCAGGGGGCGCTTTATTGGAGCATAGGGCTTATATGTATTAATGTTTAGTAGTAGGGAGCTTGTTTGAAAGACAATTATCAGCAGATTCCAAAACAAAAACAGGAAGCCTCTACCACTTTTGGTTCCAGAAATATCAGCCCCCCACCAGCAGCACAGTGGAGGTGTAACAAGAAGAGCTACAGGAAACAAAAAGGGGAGGAGGTATCCGGGCGAGACTCAAAGCAAAGCCACACAAGCCTCTTATTGTGCTGGCCAATGGACGTTCACTGGAGAATAAAACAGATCAACTGTTACCAGAAGATGGTGAAAGACTGTTGTGGAGCGGAGGGAGCTGTGCAGGAGGAGGAAGGAGGAGGAGCTGACCAGTGCAGGACACCACGCTCTGAACCAGGGACAAACCCAGGAGGCACTGCACCATTTCAGAGGATCAGAAGAGACTGAAGAGAGCAGCCAGGTTTCCTCTACCTCCAAAAACATGCAGCTCAGGTCGACCCACAATGGCAGCACGGCTCAGTCGCAGCGGCTCAGGACTAACACCTGAACACTATTTCGTTGTACGCTTGTACATTGACAAATAAAGCACTTACTTACTTGTCAGCCAGTCGATATATTGGGCGACCTCTAGCACCATGTATTTTTTTTTTCATTCATTTCACCTTCACTTAACCTGGAAAGTCCCATTGAGGCTTAAAAATCTCTATTTCAAGGCAGTGCTGGCAACAGAGGGGAACCTATTGTACATGTTTGTAGTGGGAGAGGAAACCAGAGTGCGATGAAATATCTTACACAGGGCAAACAAACTCAGAGAAAAGCCTGGCATCGAACTTGGAGCCTTGTGCTGTGAGGAAAGTGCACTCCCCACTGAGCCACTGTGGGGAAAAAAAACAATCTTCTAAGTACAAGAAGAACTAATTACAACCCACCTCAGTGTTAAAAAAAAGTCAAACCTAACTAGATTTCCTTCCTGTTGAAACAAGCCTCATTTGAGCGGGTAACCTTGAGTGCCTCCCGAGAGGAAATAGAGGATTTGATTTTACTTTTCAAACAAACTTTCTTTAAGCGCTTGATCCATTTCCAGCGGAAACGTCGAAAATTACGGTTCAATACTAACTCGAAAGAGAGAAGCCCCCCCCCCCCCCCGCAACTCCCTCCATGCCATCTCACCAGCCCGTCTCCACGACGATGTCAATCACTCCGCACAATCGCCGCAGAGTGATTTATTTCAGTGCCACAAACGGCGCAAAAAAATCAAAGACATTTTTAAAAGGTCAGACACCATATCTATCTTCAGGCGCGGATCGATCGGACAGCAACCCCTTTCGGAGATTGTCAAAGTAGTAGACGCCAAAAAAAAAAAAAAAAAGAAGGGATAATGTCTTTCCAAAATCACATCCACAGACTTCGGAAATCTATAAAGTACAAACGACACAACGGCTATGAGACACATTCGAAACGCATTGGGATTGTTTACTCCATTGATATTTCATTTCTTCGTTTCGGTGAAGTGAAAAATGCCAGCTGTCCGTTTAAAAAGCTCTTATTATGCGCTGCCTTTAGTGTGACAGCTGACGTGCGCTTATAATTGAGAAAGTTTTTGCCATCTAAAAAGAAAAAAAAAAAAACAGCTTTGCAGAACTTTTTTCTTGTCGACACAAATTTACTTACTGCTCAGAGGTGGAACAGTCTTACTTTTAAACTCAAGGCGAGTCGCATTTTTGGAAACTCGTGACTTGAAACTTAAAGGAATAGGCCACCGTTTTTACATACTGAGATATGTTCTTACCTAACCTAACCTTCTGTGACCTGACCTTAAGAATCAGGACTATATGTGAACTATTCATATACTATTTCATTGTTGGACTGATTTATGGCAGCGGCAAAAATTCCTCTGTAACAAAACGTTTATGTAAAATAAAGGACATTTATAACTGGTAAATCACACTGTAAAATAAGCTCTGATGACCCGCATGCATTATAACATTAGATGAGAGAGAGAGATTTTGAACACGTGCCTTGACAAAACAAAAAACAAGGAGTCATTTGCAATACCATATCAACATAAATAGTGTCAGAGCAAAAATAACCTGAGCAAATGTCAAGTGCATGCTCAAAAAGGAGAGGGATGAAATGCAACCTTGTCTAGTTAAAAAGTAATAGGCACGCACATCCAAAGGCAGTGAAACCTGCGTGCTGGATCCAAAGAACACAGTGATTTAAAGCAAGGGTCACAGCAGTGAGAGCTCCCAACTTTTTTATTAGTTCCTTACACCATTAAGCGTGACGTTTCGGTGCTCAAGCCCTTGATCAGACATGAGCGTGTTAGAGACACACCTGACCTATCAGATGACCCACATCTCTACACACACAAACTTACATAAACATGATCCACAAACCAGCGTTACACATTATTTACAAAAATGTTTACTGACAAAATATATATACAATATTTACTGGGTATGAAGTTGCACCATAGACACCATAGAATTGTGTGTAGCATAGTTAGCTTACATACACACACAGACATTAGTCCCATGTAAAAAAGCAGCAGAGATCGATGCACAGATTTTCATTTAAAAATCACAAAAATGGTTTCAAATCAAATTCCTCGTTTAGTCCCTTTGGAGCTATCGTTTCCAGGGTTTGCGTCGATGTTCAGTAATTCTGGTTTTCAGTGCTTTAGTCGTCTTTCCCACGTAACCCAAGCCAAATGGACATTTCAGCATGTAAATCAAATTCAAAGAAAGTGAGGCTGTGTTGAGACTGGTCTCAACACAGCCTCACTTTCTTCATTTGTGGGAAAGACGACTAGAGCGCTGAAAACCAGAATTGCTGAACATCGATCCAACATTCGTAACAATGATACAAGGAGCCCGGTGGCTGTACATTTCACTTCGAAACAGCATAATGTCAGCTGGAGATATGTGGGAATCGAACAGGTGAAGCTCCCCCTTCACGTCTGATGAAGGGCATGAGGCCCGAAACGTCACACTTAATGGTGTAAGAAACAAGTTAAAAAATTGGGAGCTCTCGCTTTTGTGCGGACCCTTGCTTTAAATCACTGTAACCTCTAGTTCCCATCCCTTTTACCAATGATGACAGCTTCCTGAATAGTCTCATAAACTGTAATAGATATCATTTAACCAAATCAATACATGCCACAGAACAAACAGTTAATAGCCTTCAAACAAAAAGCAACATTCTTGAGTACGCCCTATATGGCAATAAAAAGTCTAAAGGATGAATCAATTGGGAAATATTATATTGTGTGTAGACAATGTTCCCCCTCGTTTTGAACATCTGTACCTCGCATTTGAAAAGTGACCCTGCTCCCTGTCCCTCCTTCTCACGTTTTGGGGAACATCGGTTCGTACAGACCATAAAAAGTGCCACTGTTCTCCACTCACTCACTCACTCACTGATGGCTCCAATCCCAAATCCAAATCCTTTAAAGGAACAGGCCACCGCTTTTCCCATACTGAGATATGTTCTTACATGAGCTTAGACGAGTTGATGCGTACCTGTCTGGTCTTTACGCGTGCGCTCAGTCACGCAAATAGACCAAAGATGTTGTTAGCATTTGTAATCTCGGGTAAGAACATATCTCAGTATGCAAAAACGGTGGCCTGTTCCTTTAAGCCAGACAATGTTCCCTTCCTTCACTGGTGGGTGTGACTCAAGTCCCGCCCCCAAGCTGAATCCTGATTATAAATCCAAACCCTAAATATGAGGAGAGACTAGTGATGGTACACCAAGCTACGCAGCTGCAGAACAGAACATCTCTGTTTTAACTATTATGCATCACACAGCACTACCGCCTTTGAAGAGCAAAAAACTCCACTACAATGATGTGAGAGGGTCAAAGCTCAAACCCCAACAACAAACCTTAGAAGGCCAAAACTCCAGCTGTGCCGTCTCAGTGGACCCAGTTCCCTAAAGGTTCACAGAATGACATGATGATGTGCTTCAATCTAACTTGTCACTGCAGTTTTGGCTAAAAGCACAAATATTAAAAAATATATCATGCTAAAAGGGGACAGAAAAATTCACTGATGACATGCATTATCCCCTGGGCGGACTCCCTCACACAACCGCTACAGAGCGCTAAAAGTAAACATCTCAAAGTTTTCTAAGGACACGTGGGAACTTTGCCACATTTTTTGCTTGGTTTTTGCTCACTCCCTGAAGTTAAATCATTCGGGACCGGCTTGGCACAACAAATGACAAACAACAAGTGCCATTTCCATAGAAGGGATGTTATTCACACATTGAGCCGCGTGCCGTGTCTTGTCCAAATATAAACACTATTTTTCTAGTAAAATCTTTCTCTCCATTCATGCTTTTCGTTTAGGTCTAACAACTTACTTGATCTTGATAAGTGCAGTGAAGTCAAAGTGTCCAAAATAATGACAATATTTGAGGGAGGGGGCAATTTGCACCTTAGGGCAATTGAAGAGATGCTGTTATGTGGTGATTTATGTAGGAGTCACTGACGTTTTCTATCTGACAGAGATTTATACATGAATTACTAATACAGCAAAAAAAAAGTTAATAATGTAACTTAAAATGTCATTTTTTTCATGATTTCACATAATGTAATAGAATTTAAGCCATGTTGTGGTTTTAAGATCAGCAGATCCTCCGGGATCCCTCACATCCTTTGTTTACTCTTTGCTTTTGTTTGCTCTCCTGGCTCCCGTGTGGATGCTGCTTGCTTTGCCCTGGTTGTAGTGGAGGAAGGTTATCTCTGATCCAAAGTCTATCACTGTCCTTTATCAGAGGGGCTGTTCAGGCAGGGTCAGCCCCACTGATGAACTGTTGCACTAATATTTGCACAAATAATGCACTTATACTGAGTGAATGACTTGGATCCTACCTTGTACTATTTATTATATCCTTGACTTTTAACGGCTCATTAAAATAGCCCCACAGGAATAAATCATTTTTTTTTATCTTGTTGTCTAAAGTTATTGATAATATTGTGTTTAAATGGTTTAGTACAATATCAATAATATTGTTATTGCTAAATTAGATTAGCTATTGAATATCCCATTTTTTTGTCATTTGTGTATCCCTAGTGGTGGTGGTAGCAGTAAGTAAAACAGTAGCACTAGCATTATCGCATTAGTGTTGTTTGACTATTATCTTTACTGCAGCCTGTGTAATTCTATTACAAAAGAGTTCACAAGACTGTGTCCTCCTCTGAACCAAGGATGGATCAGGTTTATTTAATATGGATTGGCTAACTGACAGTAGTTTGACAGCCCGTATGATGACTATTGAATTAAGTTTCCCCACACTGCTCATAATCTTTCAGAGCTTTTAATCATTGCTAAGATGATTGTTCACAGGTCCACATTGTATAGACTATAGAAACAAATCAATTTCAGTGTAACTGGGAGGTGCACCAACATCGTTCCCATGACAGGTTTGGGCCTCCAGCAAAATTTGGAGACAGGTATTTTCAATGTGCCTCTGCTTTGTGACATCATATTTGCCTATCACAGACAGACTTCAATTATAGAAGATGAATGCACCATCAAAAAATGTGCCTGGGGCTTGTTTGTAACTTGTATTCAAACTGATTAATGAGTTTTAACAAGAAAGACAAAGTACAGTAGTACATTCAGAACATTTTGCACACTTTCCCAGGATGCCTCCTGCCGTAGTCCGAGCTGGGTCACGGTGTTCTGTCTAAATGTTGCAATTACAGTAAGTAAGCACAGGAGCACATCAAAATGCCCTGACCAGGTGGTACTTAAAAGCATGCACAAAAAAGCATAAACACGTGACCAAGAGATATAAATCGGGGGCACAGCAGGGGCCACAACAACCGCTTTTCTCAGCCAAAAGCCATTACTCTCTCTCTCTCTCTCTCTCTCTCTTTCTCTCTCTCTCACTCTCTCTCTCTCTCTCTCTCTCTCTCTCTCTCTCTCTTACTCTCACTCTCTCTCTCTCTCTCTCTCTCTCTCTCTTACTCTCACTCTCTCTCTCTCTCTCACTCTCACTCTCTCTCTTACTCTCACTCTCTCTCTCTCACTCTCTCTCTCCTCTCTCTCTCTCACACTCCCCTGTCTTTGCCTCGGTGCTCTGTTTTCACAACTTGCCGCTTACATGGCTGGAGGACAACCTTGTCGAGAGAATCCCTTTGCTCTCCGCCTTTTGAGGAATTTATACCACCGTGTGGTGCTTCAAAAGACAAATAGCTGGAGGTTGATGAGCAGATTTAGACCAACGGAGAGCAACAGAGGAAACAAGCTGTTAAAAATGGGAAAGTTATGACATTAAAGCCACGCTAGCTGTGAAATGCAAATCCCAAACATAATTATACTGTGAAGCATGTTGGCGTTGCCTTTAGGCCTGGCATTGTGCAGTCGTATGTTCATGTACTTCTATTGTGTATACATCGTGTCCTTTTTGGATAAGCTTATACATTCTCATGACCCCATATCGTGTTTACTATAAATACATGTCAGAAAAAAGTGCTGCGCCCACCGTTCGGATCTGAATGTCTAACGTGTGTAGCTGCCCTACTAACTCTAATGAATGTGTGTGAGAGAGAGGCTCATTAATCAGGAGAAATGCACTGGCCCTGGCACACACTGCTGACACAGGCAGAAACTAGTCCTGGTCAAGTCCTCTAGTTTGGGTTGTGTCCTGGTTCAGACCTTGTAAGTTATGATTTAGGAGTGTTTTGTTGGAGAAATGCACTGGTATTCAGGGCTGGCATTGGTCTTACTGTATCCACCTTATTCCTGGAGTCGCTCATGTAGAAACAAGGATGGGGCAATTTCCAGTGAGATGCCGGTTTTCGTTTCAGATAGCGGTTTAATTCAACATTTCAAGATGATTACGATCAGCCCCCGCAACATTTGAAAAGATGTCCTTGTGCAGCTCAGGCACATGTCTCGGTGATCACGGTTGAATTAAGTGACATTTGTGGCTCTGGAGCATGCAGTGTTTGGAACATGCTCCTCGGCTAAAGCTGGGCTTAAACTCTGACATGTTTGGGGTGATTTTAAACGTAACAACTGCGACTGACTCTTATACGAAGAAAGCCCAAGCCCACGGAGGGGTTTTAAACTGTAAGACTGGCAACACACACAACTAGCCTGCTCACACTGTACGAGTGACATGAACTGTGCCCTGTGAGGCGATGCAAGCTGAGCTGGGTCTGAATACATTGCATTTTAAATTTCTAAGTTTTGGAAAGAGTATACCAACTATTTTCTGATCGTTTTTGAGTCAAACCTTTGACCGAATACAGACATCATATCCTGTGTTTCTACGTAAATGCGGCGCACATAATGAGGCTTCATAAACAGACTGCAGCTCAGTTGTAATCCGAAAATGTGAAGATCTCTGCGGATATTTGACCAATCAACACAAAATCTGAGTAAAGTATTTGGGAGAAATTGCTGAATTAGAAAATACCACACTGGTTAAGTGGAGACAACTTGGCCAATTTCTGCCTCCGTCAGCAGCGTGTGCCACTGCCATGGGTCAGAAAAATCGTCAATGGTGCGATTTTCAGTCAGAGCTAATCGCGGCTCGTAGTTTGGAGATGACTGACAGATCACCTCAGACCATCAATCACTCACTCACTAAAGTGTCTAACCGAAAGACACAGTGTGCTCTCAAGTGTACCACCTAAACCACTGTTTGTCGCCCTCGTTTATACCTGGTTTGTTCTTGTATGTTTTGTCCTTATTCAGACAAATCTAGTATCTATGCATGCAGAGAGCTCAGTTTGTACCTGGGTTTGTCCCGTTCCTGTTGACTTCTTGTACGAACCTGGTTTTACAATAGCTTCAGTCCTGTCCTGCACCTGCACCTTCGGTCAGTCCTGATTCAGCCCACTAACTTTGATGTAAGAGCTCATTAATCAGAGCAAATGCACTGGCACACGCTGCTGACGGAGGCAGAAATTTAGACTATGTTTGGCCCTCAGTTTTAAACCAGCCAGTCAATTGTAATTCGGTCCATTATCATTAATATGATCCTTGGGGTTGAGATAGAGACTGGTGCCGGTTTACTCCTTGTTTACTTCTAGTGTAGTGCCCCTTGTATATATTTATTGTAAATTTTTGGCTTCGACTTGATTTTAGACCATTACTCAATCTTGGATTTAATCTGATTCAGACAAAGGGAAGAGTAATGGCTCTATACTATACAAACAATGAAAAGGAGTGTGTAAATTTGAGTGGTGGCCGAAACATATTCCTAGCTTCTTAAAGGGATATTTCAGGATTTTTGACATAGGGTCTCATTTCGTAGTTAGTAAGAGTGTTGTTGATTTCTGGGGATATAGATTTATATTTCTTTATTCATGCAGTCCTTATTGAAGAGTTTAGTGGTGCTAGGCTAGTGCCAGGCTAGTGCATGTCTATGGTAACTAATAGCCTGTATTCAAAACAGTCTGACCCAAGCACAGAGCACCTGAGGCAAATCACTTATAACACCAGACTATCGATATAAATGTCTGTGTTGACTGAATCATTTTTGAAATATTTTGCATTTAAAAGAACTCATATTTGAGCAGCATCAGCTTCCTGGTTGTAGCTACGCAGCGGCGGAGTGATCTGCTAGGTTACCAGATCTACAGTAGTTTGTTTACTTGCGGTGGCATTACTAAACACGGAACTCACAAAGGAGCTTTCTACAAATCAGATATGGCAACGTTTGGAGGACCCGATGATGAAGAGGTTTTTTTAATGCAGGCTACTAGTTACCATAGACATGCGCTAGCCTAGCACTTGCCTAGCACCGCTTAACTCTTCAAATATATAAGCACTGCATGAATGGAAAAAAAAAACATATCTCCAGAAATCAACAACACTCTGGATAACTAAGAAATGAGGCCCTATGTCAAAAATCCTGAAAAAGATTCCACAAAAGAATCAGGAACAGGGCCTCTAATCCAGTAAAGCTGATAATTAGTTCCTGGTCCAGACCTACCTGATTCAGCTTACTAAGTATAATGACAATTGGCCTAAGAGTGGCTCATTAATCAGACTGTATGCCCAGGCACACAGCATCGAGGGTCTTACCTCTTCGTGAAGTATGGCTTTACACATGGAGTAGTTCCCCTTGAGCGCCCATGTCCCGTTCGCCTGACACTTTCTGTACACGTTATCTGCAAATGAAGAAGAGCCATACATTACAAATGATTTAAATCCTTTGAAACTCGACATCTAAAATAAAATTCAACAGCTGGATCGTGACCTTGTCTGTGTTTGATATTAACAGGGTGAGAAATCATTAGACGTAATCTAGCAAGCTGAGAATTTTCACACAATCCGCTGTCAGAACGGTGCATCACCTTCCATCTTAAACATATATGGCAGTATCTATATAGCTTGGACCTGTTTTAGGGCGCGATGGCAAAGGGTTTGACCTCAATACCTTGGCATTTCTCACAAAACGAGGCAGACCGTATAATCCAGGTGTCAGGACAGGTTTTTGAAAAATGTGGGAAGAAGTGGAAAAAGCTGGCAGGGCTTCACACAAATGAGTTTAACACATGTAGTATTTTATTTACGAGCCCTCGACTTCGGGCAGCCACCCGTGGAGAACAAAAAAAAAAAGCCTGTATTCCCAAATGAGAAGCACAGAGTCATGCGACCTCAATAATGGGAGGGTCAGAAATCAAGAAAGATTGGTTCAATTACTCTTGTCAAGCGGGACCACCATGATCACAACCATATTTGCCGTTCGGGTCTCTCACAGCGGGGCAGTGTTATAATCTAGGACGACCAATTTTCATATTTCTTCAGAGTGCAAGGAAATGAAATCTGTTAAATAGGCCACGGGGGAATCAAGACCATTTAGAGTGATGCGTTTGATGATGTGAGAAATGTCACAGGGGAAAAAAAAAAAATGCCAGGGAAAGAAGTGAATTAATTTTTCCCAGCTGTCAGCAAATGTTGCAATGATGATTCAGGTTAATTCTTCGAGTAGTGAATGTCATAACAAGTGCCGTGGAAATGTCGACCCAAGACCAGTCATTGGGAGATGTGATGGGACCGGACAATTATTCTATCATATGTTTATACTACATTTAGTCCTCAATTAGTCCTGGTTGAGTTAACCCTGGCTGGTCCTAGTTTCAAACCTGATTCAGTTTAGCGTCATTTTATTCCTGGCTGGTTAAGGCAAGGTAAGGCATACTTTATTGATCCCTTAGGAAATCTGCTTTTGACCCATCCTTCAATGCTGCTGAGGGGCAGGAGCAGTGACCAGCCTGCTTCATAATGAATGACCAAACCCTATACCTAAGAAGTAGACGGGTAAATTGTCTAATTTGCTCCTTCATATACTTTAAATGTCTATGAGAGATGCTCCTCACATAGTGGAAACTACTTCTGCAGTTTGGCAGAAGAATAACAAAATATAGCCAAATGTCACATAAATTATAAGCAGCATCTTTTCAGCGGTGCTTTCATTAAAAAAAACAGCAAATTGTGAAATTGGTATCTTATTTTGACAAGCAAAGTAATAGAACAGCGCATGTGTAGTGGTGGAATCCAACTCTACTTGCTGTTGTTTTAAAGGTGCAATGAGTTTTTTTTTTTTTCAAATATACAGACTGTTACAAGAGTCCAAACATGCCCTGGTGAATCATGTACAGCATTGGATGCTGCTTGTCACATCGTCAGCATAATCTAAGTATTGATTGAAAACGTCAAAACATTGGGGGATGTGATAGAAATGAGCCGATCATTGTGTCTTGCATCGACCTTTCCGACGGCGGGAGGAAAAATTTGGCGAAGAGCAGATGGAGAGGCTGCAGTTAATCACGGGTCCCATACATTTTTTAGAGCGCAGTATGGACAGCTCTGACCCCCATCTCTGGTGAGGGTCATCGCCGCGGGTCGTTAAACATTTCTCCCCTGACAGTTCGAGAGGGTCTCAGTGGAAATAGGCCGACAGCGGATATAGATAAAGCAAAGCAGAGTGTTTGCTAAGTGACGCGGAGAGGGGACTTTAAAATCAAATCACATTATCATCTTGTGTACATTAAGCCAGCACTAAAGAGAAAAGTATGGATCTGTTTGACGGTGTCTTACTGGATATCGCTTTATGTTTATCTGCAGTGTGGGGAAGGTAAGGGAGGACTACTACTGTTTCTTTTTAGTTGGTTTCGGTTTCGCTGATGGTTCAGTGATTTAAACTTAGATTGGTTTTGGTGTATTTCCAATATAGAGCTCATTTATGCCTGTTTTGCTTTGTCAAAAAGCATAGCATTACAAGTAGTCATTCTGTTATTTCCCTGTCCAAGGCTGTTACATAACGCTATTTCAGTAATTTAGAGCCGCTTTAATTCACACTGTTGTCCTTTCGCCATTCAGCTTGCATAATTTATCAAAGAAAGCAGTGACAAACAAACAGTCTTGGCTTGGTTTATGGCTTGGACAGCGACCAGTAGCACTAGTCTCAATATTTACTGATCTACTCCATCACTCTGAAGGCATTTCCCTTCAAGGACAAGGCGCTTGAATGATGAAAAATAAAGAGGAACGTTATCAAACGCTACTGTGCACATGTGGCATTTAAGCCTGTAGGTCTATGATTTTTAATCACGGTGAAAGATTTGGGGAGGCTGGGAGACAAAATGGCATTGCTCTGCCTCAGGCCAATCATGTGCAATGAGCTGCATGGTAAAAATAGCACGTTTGTTGACAGTGTAAGGGTACTGTCATCCCCAATCAACATTGTGGAGCTTCCGTTAGTCCCTAAACCCCAAGTGCAATATCCTTGAGAGCTTTCCACACATGTGCATCCAGGGGGTTCAAAGTTAGACATCAAATACATCTGTTTAATACACAGACCACAGGACGAGGTGAAAGTGTTTCAACTGTAAACTATTTCCAGTCTGAGTGAGTGATAATTTGCAATCAGTATTAACAATGGAGTGTAAGGGGAGCGGGATACATGACAGAACGTTTGCTATTTCCCACAATATCATTTCATGTTGTTTTTAATTACCAAAAAAGGCCCTTGTGAGTAAATCCATTATGCCATTAGGCGTCTCAAACCATCACCAATCACTCACTCGCAGACAGACGGTGGATCAACTGGTTTACTCAAGGACATAATGGCGCAGCATGCCCTGATTAGAGCTGTGAACAAACGTCTCACCTGAGCTTAGTGACTACAGATATCTCCGGTTTGAAAGTGCTTTGACCAAGGTTCCACACACATTTTTTGCAAACACAGCCTAAAACAAAACACATTGGAATTGAAACATGTGCAACTTTTTTTTTTTAAGTTATGATCATCCAAATGTTGTTCCTTCTCTTGGTCACAGTCTAGTATTTGCTAGTCTTGTTTTGAGACACTTTGCTCATGCATCACAGCTTCACAGGCCGGACACCGGGGCCTTTCTGTGAGGAGTTTTGTGTCTGCATAGGTTTCCCCTACCACTTAAAGGAAACAGGCCACTTTTTTCCATGATAAGATATGATCTTACCTGAGCTGAGACGAGTTGATGCGTACCTGTCTGGTTTTTACACGTGTGCTCAGTCACGCAAAAAGACTAAAGATGTTGTTAGCATATAGCCTCTCCTCCTCTCCTCTATGGGGCCAAACGGGGGTGAAGTTAGAAGCGACCAAGCTCTTCCACGTTGTCCCTATTTAAATACGGTTACCTGAGTAGTTCCACGATCCAAGTATAGTCACACAAAATGAAACATGTAGATTTTCTGAGCGGATAAAAAGGGGCACTATATTGTAAGGCATAATAACACCTAAGGAGCACTTCGACATCCACGTAAAGAATTCTATAGGAGGGATTACACTTTACAATATAGTACCCCTTCAGCTTTGTCGCTTCTAACTTCACCCCCTTTGGATTCATAGGAATATTCTGGGAGAGGCAACATCTTTGGTCTTTTTGCGTGACTGAGCGCACGCACACAGACCAGACAGGTACGCATCAACTCGTCAAAGCTCAGGTAAGAACATATCTCAGTATGTAAAAATGTATGTGGCCTGTTCCTTTAAAACATGTACAATAGGCCATGTTGAGTGAGTGGGGGACAACGGATGAAAATTAGCCTAAGGGTATAATCCAGTGTGGTGTGTCTACAGTACATGCATGTCCCATTAACATGCACTGTCCCGACCAAACAAACACATAATATATTTTACCTCACACCCAGCAGTCCTAGCTTTGACCATTTCAAAAACTAGACCAATGAGATATACTTACTATTTACATATAAACGACATCACATTCTCCAAAAGTATCTGGGCTCTAGCTTATTCAATTGTGCGATGGTAAAAAAGCACCTCATTTCCGCAGCCCACATTCCCTCAGCCCCTCAAAATAATGTGATGTTATTCAAATTTACATGACGTGGCCTGATTGGACGAGTTTCCTCCAGGCGCAAAATCATCTGCACTGATTTAACTTGAGATGAGTTACTTAATATAGAAAGCCCATTTGCAAACCAAAGCTACAACACATATTCAAGAGAAAATGTAGACAGAACCAGACTTTAGTGCTATGACCTTCGGGCTTAACCGAAAAAGTGTACCCGACGCAGAATGTCATTATGGATATGTGCCGACAATCAACAACGGAAGCTGTAGGTAATCCTCTTTGTGAGTAGTTATTTTATTTTATTTATGCATTACAAAAGGTGAGTTTTATGGCAAAAAAATAAAAAAATTAAGCAGGATTTACAAGGTCCCGCTATCAATTTTCATCATGTTTTGTAGCACAAGCACCATCGGGATAATGTTTTGTGGGCGAACATTACCTTAAACTGCCAAATGTGAATGGAAAAGTCCACATGATTAAAATAATTGCAAAAACTAAACAAAGTAATAAAGGAAGTGCGAGGGAAAGAGCAGGCGCCAACTGTTTTGTGACTAAATATTTCTTACTTAGTCTCAAATCGACGGTAAATGTAGTTCAGTATGTTTTGTCTTAGATTTGATTGTGTAATATCTTTGTTTAGGGCTGGTTTGTTCTTACAAAAGAGTGTTGTAGCCAAAGCAAGTGTGAATAAAGACACTGGAGCCAACATTGCTGTGGCTTTGGGCTCAAATGTTGTTAAAATGTTGTTACAATCCAGAAACAAAACATTTATTTGATATTTTTGTCTTCCAAATGGGTGATAAACGTAGGTCTAGTTACACACAGTTTAAACCAGGTTCAGTCATCATTAAGAGTGCCATAGAAGTGAGTGGAAAAGCTCTGGATGATAAAAAATAATGACAAAAGTAAAATTACGAGTAAATAAAATTGGCAATGGCACAGCCGAGGCCAACATTTCTGTGGCTTTGTGTGAATTGACAATTTCCAGACCTGGTAGTCTAGCCAAAATATTTACTCAAGTACAGCCTCGTAACAAGGAGTAATGTTACTTTAAATTATTTTACTCAGATAGAAGTAAAAAGCACGGACCCCAGTGTAAAACTCAGATAGACATAATCCAATATTGTTATGTATTAATTTATACTTACAGTAACAGTATTGTTTTTAGGAGTATCAGACTATATCAATAGAAACAAAGGGGAAGCGCTTGTGGCTCATCATGTACTGTCTGAAAACATCAAACTGAAGCTATAAGATGAATTCAGTTCCTTTAGGTGGTGCAGTCCCAAGCCTTATTAGCATTCTCCCTCAGTCTGCTATAAGGGTGCCACTGACAGCGCCATAAAAAAAATCTATTTGCATCGGGCTCACATGCTCCTGCTCCCTAAAATAACTCTGATTTAGCGTCGGCCACGGGAAAATGGAAATAATTGAAAGTGTTTGGGAGATACAGTATAGTGCTTGACGGTGGGCGAAAACCCCACATTATGTATAGTGGCACTGGAAACGGTTCCATATAACTGTAAAAATAAATGCTACGGTACAATATGGCCAAGAATTTAGTCTATGATAGTCCTGGATTGAAGGTCAGAACTCTCTCTTAATACTTGTGTACTAAATATACTCCCGTTACAGATTTTTGGTTTAAGCTAAATGTCCGGTTTAATCCTGACTGGTCCCAAACGGTTTCAGTTTCCGGTTCCTGTTAAATTTAGCCCCTTGCTCCCATGACGAAAGCCCCTTGGTAAGTGCCACTGAGGGATTTGATTGTTCTAAACCGTGGCTTGGATCTTGGTATTAATCTTTACTTAGCACTCGCGCTTTGTTGCCTGTTGAATGGGTGTTAAAAACGGCACTGGGGCAGTGCCAGGTGCTAAATCCTCCCTCTGGAAACAGGAGCCTTTAGGTACACACGGATGGAATACAGGCAGGCGTCCAAGTCTGAAGGCAGAGACATGATCCTCTCTCTTGGACGTCCAAAAACCCGATCACCTCCGGAGGCGCCTTCCCCCATCTTAAAAAGCCCCAATCTCAGCTAATGTCATTGTAAAAGCGCCCCCCACTAAGCAAATAACATGACCCAAATTGAGTCCCGCATTGCTCAAGATCAATAGACGTGCTCTTCTCCTCCTGTGAATCTCCAATGAGGACTCAATTAAATGGAAAACAACATATTGCCTTTAAATGAGAATGAGAGAGGTGTTTCTAACGGTGTGCATGCTTCAACGGGAAGAGAGGAACTCTAATGCCAATTCAAATTAACTCCCTGTTCACATGCAAAATTAGACCCATGGGCCAAAGTTGGTTAAAGTGCACGTATCACGCATAATGATGGCTCATACACCTGCTCTGAGGCACTGATATTTCACATATTATAAGGTGATAAATGTGTGTATGGAAATTATACTGGATGAGTGAAGAAGCCTTTTAAGAGATCTCGGGATTTACACATGACAGAAACAAGATACAAGCCATCCTTTTTGACAAACCAACAGGAGTATTCAAAAATAAATATTAAAGGGAACAACATTATAATGTGGTTAAAAGCTTAAAAACATTGATGTTGCCTAATTAAAGAGGTTTTAATTTTACTTTGTCTGTAAGCCTGGTTTGGAGCTTGTGCACAGTTTATTTTTGCAGTCCACATTTTAAAGCAGTACTAAGTAACTTGTTTACCTTAATAAATCCTTTTCATAGTCCCTCTGGGGGCAATGCAAGTGCTTATAGTGGGGTCTTTCATCTCCCCCGGTGTCTCTGGCCAGAAAACACTAGCAGCATCACGTAGAAGCTAACAGGCTAATGGGCAAAGCTAACTGTGGGCTAGCTCCACTTGAACAGTGTTTACAGCCAGGTTTGAGTGAAAAAAATAATCTCCATTGTGTAATTGGATGTAAAATATCCCTCTTTCCCTTTGTCTTTTCTGTCAGTGAAGTATTTACTCTCACGGACAATTAATGAGTAAAAAAAACGCAACATGCTACGACACCTGCAGTGGCGCTTATGGCCTCTAGGGGCATGAGTTACTTAGTTCTGCTTTAAGACCTGGTTTAAACAGGTTTATTTATGAACTGGTCAAAGCAGACCTTATTAACCCTGGTTGCATCCTTAAATTCAACCTGTTTGTACTGCATTGTCATGTTGGAATATGCCCGTGCCATAAGGGAAGAAGAAACCCATTGATGGAATAACCTGGTGATTCAGGATGTTCAAGTCGTCAGCTTCCATTCTTTGGGCACATAGTGTTGCTGAACCTAGACCTGACCAACAGCACTGACCCCAGATCAGAACAGTTAGTTAAATCTAGGTGGTTCCTTTTTGTTTGGTGAGACAGTGTATGTAAGGCAGTTTTCCAGGCTCGGGGTTGTTTTTCCTCCCAAATCCAGTAATTTTGCTGAATGACTCTGCATTCTCCACACTGTCTTCCTGTATAAAGAAAGCTGCTTGTTCTAATTGTTTTTGAGCTAAAGCAGAAAGATTGTAAGGCGTAGTGTCATGTATGTCTTGGAAAAGCGCTGCTGAGTGATACTAAACAGTCATGGTCGTACCTTTAAATAAACTACGTTAAAAGGAACCAGCCTTAAGTTTTATTGCCGCGACTTTCCGAACCGCGGCGGTCACAGGTGAGCGTTTGTACCTGTTTGCCTAATACCCGCATGGAAAAGCTTAGCCTCACCTCGCTTTCAATAAAGTTATGAAGTGTTGAATTATGAGAAAGCAGGAAACTGGAGAAGCTTCACAAAAACCGACGTGGGATGGGACGCCAGGCTCGAACTAGGTGTGTACACTGGCATGACTGTAGTTTGAGTTTGTGGAAAAGAGTTGGTAATTGACAAAACACTGTGGCCAAATTTAATCAGGGCTTGGCTTTCACACCTCCTCTGTTTACATAATGTTACGACACTTGACGTTAGACAAGGACGCAGTGTTGATTTTCAATAAAAAATGTCATTAAGTGAGCTCTTTCGTTGACTGAAAGGGGCGGGAAAATAAAATCGAGCTTGAATGTCAATCGTGTTCATTCTTAGCTTGTTAATTACTTTTCATGTCGTTTATTTCAACACAAATGTTACATCAGTTAAATCAGATGACAAAAACTAGCCAAAATATTCACGCTGCAGGGAAGTTTGTGTATTCAACCAACAGCATGCATTTATTCACATTCATCTGCTGGTGAGAGGTCGCAGGTGGCTAGAGCCTGTCTTAGCATTTAGGGCTTAAGGCTGACTGCTTCTTGAACAGTAGCCAGCTAGTTGCAAGGGTCAAACTGGTAGACAATATAAACAAATAGCTTAATTCACAACTATTCACTCACCGATAAGGGTTGCCAATTCAAGTAAGTCATGCATCCCTTTGACAGAAAGAAGAAGCCATAGAAAGTAACAGATTGCTCACGAGCCAAGGATCCAGACTAAAGCATGTTTCCCTCATGTCTGGCTGATGTTCAAGACGCTCAGGTTTCACATCTCAACTAAAACAAGCCAGTAGCGGTTTAAATCTTTGGGGGGCAGCGAGAAAGAAGTGGGCCTGACTAAATGTGGCGGGGGGTGGTGGGGTTCTGTGTCCCGGCCGTCGTCGGAGCACATCCACTTTGCGGGGGATACATGTCAGTGTGAGCCGGGTGCACAGAGAGATCACTCTCAACAGAGCGTACAGTCAGATGTACGAACCAGGCGCAGACTGAGGTGCGGCTCGTGTCACTTTTCTGCTGTAGAGGCAGACGACAGGTTCATTCTCACTCAATTATGAAGGGTGAATGATACGCTCCTGACTGCCTGGGCCACGGACAGAAGAGGGTGGTTACAGGCCGCAGTGCCCCCTCACTGCATGGTGCCACAAATGAATTAATACTATTTCTTGAGTCAGTCACACTTAACGAGACTCTTAATTAAAGATTTGCTGGGTTAGCGCTTTCATCACACAACAGGGGTTTGATTCCCGGGCCTTATGGGGTCTTTCTGTGAAGAGCTTTCATGTTCTCCCTGTGTCTACGTAAGTTTCTTTGGTGCTCTGGTTGCCCCCACCCCTGAACACATGTACAATATGCTCCTCACTTGTGCCAGGCCTCCTCTTTTCTGGCTAAATAAGAAACAAATACAAAATAATACTAGTCACCCACTGATCTTAAGGCGCCAAGAGACAACAAGGGACAGTAAGAAATGCTTATCACTTCTAAAGTGATACACGATCTTATGCAATATTGCTGCTGCACCTAATGTGAAACATACATTACCTAGTCACATGAGAGCAGTTGCTCTTTCACCCAATAATCCTCATTGGCTTTTAAAGCACCCATTTGGAGTTTGCGACAGCCAAGAGAGCAGTTAACTGCAGCCAACATGTGGTTAATAGGAAGCTTGATTGCCCTGTTATGATTTGCTCGAGAGCGCAATAGCCCCAAAATAGACCACGAACATAATCGGGCTTGATTTTTTTTTTCTCTTTCCTAATTACCTGCTCTTTGATAAGAGTTTCTGAATGAGATTTGGCAGGGCTCATTTTGTTTTGCTGTGTCCATTCAGCATTACTGGTGCATGGCATTTCAGTGGAGTGCACAGCAGGGGTGATCCGGGGCTACCGCTTTGCCACCCCGCTGACTGCAAGCTTTGGTCTAAATAAATCACCCGCCCCTTCTGCTACGACTGGCACAGGATCCGACAACTCGCAGCAAGTCAAAGCAAACCGGAATCCGCTATCAGTCATATAGGATGTGCAAATGCTGCTCTGGGGGGAGAGGGGAAAACGTCAAAGTTGGCAAGAAACGGTGGAGGCGGTTGCAGAGGTCTTAAATCAGGGCACGAACAAAGACAGTAATGCCAGGCTGAGTCATGGACGGAGGGGAGGGATAGACGGATGAAGGGGGGGGGCAGAGAAGCCATGGGCACCTGTCACCCGTCGACCGCTGAACGTTCGAGACAACTCAGCCCCAATGGCCTGTCACTGCAGCAGCTTACATGTTGTACAGCATACTGCAAATAACAAACATGGGTGAGGTACCAATTATGTCATTAAATCACTAAAACAGAGGTTCAAACTGAGAAGCAGCTTCATGTACTTTAAGAATTTTAGGATCCCTTCTACATGGAGATTCCTGGATGACAGCGCGCCCACAGGAGCAAGTGTACTACTTTTGTTTATTTGTTTGTTCATATATTAGTGCTAATCCTGGTTTAGTCTAGATATAATTCTAAGCATAGACATGATTCATTCTGGGACAGATTTGTTTTGGTCCTTGTTTAGACCTGGCTCAACCGGGTCTTGGCAGATGTTTTGTTGTGTCGCTTAGAACTAGTTTAGTCCTGTCCTAAGCCTGTGTCCTGGTTTCGTCTGACTTTAGTTGTCTCTTAATACTTCCGTCAATTTAAAGCATAGATTTGTCCTGGTTTAGTCCTGCTTTAAGCGAGGGAAAACCAAAGTGTGATTTTTCTGACAAGTATTGCAAATGCGATTTTAAATAACTTCAGAAGCTTAAGACTTAAGGTGAAACTTAATATGAACAGCTAAACTAATGCAAGCATCCCATTCATCCTTTTTTGTTTTCAGTGAACAGTAAATAAGCAAAAGAATAGCACCATTTGCAGTTTACTAATCACGGCCAAGACAATTTCACTAATTGTGCAGCTCATTAGTATTTAGTTAAGCATTTTGATTTAAGCTTTTAAATAATGGAAATAGAAACTGCTTGTGAACTGATAACCCATGGCCTTGCCCTCAACTCCTCTCTCTTGTGTCGCCGACATGACGGAGAGTATATACTGCAGATAACCAACCTGGGAGGGGATGCTATTCACAAAGACATTCCCTGCATCCCTCCAATGTGGCATCAGGGATGATTTAAATTCTGGGGCTTAAAATAGCCACGCATTTGGCGTATTTTGGGGGCCAGACTGATAAATACACATAGCACTTGTTCCGATAGAAAAGATGTCCTCACTGGCAGCACACTCTGATGGCTCAGCAACTTAAGGCAAGGGATTTGTCACTATCTAATTTTGGAAAGCCAGCCCAGTGCCTCCTCTACCCCGATTCATGGAAATGTTATTCCATAGTAGTGCTATTCAGAGCCATTTAATCCTACACACAATGCTTAGCCGATTTAAAAAAAAAAAAAAAACAGTTGGTGACACATTGACTGTTTCACCTTGTACGGATTTTAAATGTTTGAAATGACTCGGCCGACACAATGTGAGACGAGCAAAGATATTTAATGACAAAAATAAGAAATATGTTTTATTTTTTTTATTTTTTATATATATATCACATGGTGTCAAAAGGTACAACACCAGGGCCAAAAAGGGCTGAACTTTTTTACATGTTAAAGTTAAAGCAGTACTAAGTAACTTGTTTACCTTAATAAATCCTTTTCCTTGGCCCTCTGGGGGTAATACAAGTGTTAATGGGATGATTGTGGGGGTCTTTCATCTCCCCCGGTGTCTCTGGCCAGAAAACTACACATACAACTTTCCCTGCTCCGACCCAGAGGCGCAATACTCACTAGTGGAATCATAAAGAAGAAGCTAACAAAGCTAAAGCTAACTGCGGGCTAGCGCCACTTAAACAGTATTTACAGCCAAGTTTGAGTGATAATATTATCTCCATTGCGTCATTGGATGTACAATATCTCTCTCTCTCTTTGTCTTTTCTGTCAGTGTAGTATTTACTCTCACGGAAAATTAATAAGCAAAAAAACGCAACATGCTACAGCACCTGCAGTGGCACTGATGGCCTCTAGGGGCATGAGCTACTTAGTTCTGCTTTAATGTGTGATACCAAAAATGTGCGAATAGTTTGATGATAATTTGACTACATATTGCACAGCCCTAGAACTGACAATATTAATGTGTCAAACAAATAGCTGATTGTTTTCATGATCTTAAAGGACAAGGAGAAAAAATTCCCAGCAAGTTTTCATAAATCTTTCTACTGTCCTGCAGCGTCGTCATGAGACCGAGGGAATTTCAATTTTTTTTTTTTTTTTTTTTTTTTTTACATGACTTTTGCATCTGCCGATCTGAACTCTGCAGAAAAGTCCCTTTGGATCCGAACGAACACAGACTGAGGCTTTTAAACGGCCCCTCCGGATTCACCGCTTTGCCCTTGATATTACAGGCCAATCGCTGCGGCCACACAATCCATCCGCTGTCTCTATCTGCACCTGAACAGGCACACAACCCATAATGCATTTTCTGTAGCATTCAGTCCGGGCGTCAATCAATGTTGGGCCTGAAATCATTTTATTCAGTCAATTACCAGGGAGTCTTGCCAAATTCTCCATGAGCTGCTTTCTCTAAAAAAAAAAAATGAATTGAACCTTTACGATCTGCTTCAGGTATGTAGAAATGCCAGAATATTTACTGCTTTTGGTTCAAGGGTGAAATGCCCTTTCGATAGAGTAACAAATCTAGCACGTACACCTTCCTCATCGCTAATTATAAATGGCTGCCTGTTTACCGTCCCCAGTGGTGTTGTATTGTGCTGCGATCAGAGGTCAGGCAGATCACTGGGGAATAGGATCGGGACAAGGGAAGGTGAAAGCTCTTAAAGGTTTGTTTGTCCAGAAACGTATAGTATTTCCATTTGCTCTTTCAAGGTTTTAAAATCAATACGCTCAAATTATGTACTGTAAGAAGAGCAGCCGCTTGTGAGAACTAATCAATTTAGCGTGGTCGAGTATTTTAGCTTTAGACAAAAACACAAATAGACTTGGCGGTGTAATGTTACTGGGAATCCGCTGAAAGAAAAATCAACATATATGCACATGTCAATAATGCTCTCTGTAGCGAGGGCTAAGACTGAAGTTTATTTTGAGAGGATTCTACAATCTGCTGCCGCCGCTAATGCTCAGTAGTAGTGTGAATTAATCCGGAGATAAAAATAGTTTCGAAGGAAATTCACTTATTACTGTGGTCGAAGAAGCGCATGGCCTCAACAAACTCCAGCTGCAAAGCGCTCTGCAGGAAGATGACAACGTGCCAAGGGTCACAGATGGAGAATGGATGACCAAACATATTAGCCATCACGACAGAGAATATGATACTTTGTTTATTATCTACTTCGCTACAATCTATGTATAATAATAAGAGGCAAAAATGGCCATGTGCAACACTGAATTTGCTCGAAGCTGCCATTGTGCAGTAGAGTGTGTTTAAAACATCCTAGAGGGAATGAGAAAAATGCTGTGATCACAGAGTGAATTTATTGAATTAAGGCTTCATGGGCACTTTCCTATGTGGATCAAAAATTTTTTAGCGCAGCCACATAAGGCTAAAATCGAATTTAGACATTCCCCATTATCTGGCAGGCTAATTGAAATGTTTTACACATAGCATGCTATTATTTAAGAGATGAAAGAGCTTGACTTTGGTTGACCTTAATCATAGAGGGTGGGGGATCTCTCTTCCCGCTGATCTCGATACATTCCCGAGCAAGATACAAATCCTACTCCCAGTGGTCCAATCAATATGCTCTATGCTTATGGATTTATTTACATTATTGACACACTTTTACGTGAATTATTAAATAGTACTGCTCTGCCCATGAGAAACCAATACTATGCATTCTTTTTTTTAAAGTGTAACTCGTTTCTTTTTGCTTAGTTTAGTTTATTTGAGCTGTTTACATTAATTTCATTACACACTTATGGAAGCTCAAAAGGAGCTACACACAAAACACTGTCCACATCATCCAAAAAGCAGAGTGGGTTGGATCTGGAGGGCTGCAAGAGCGAGCAAAGGGGGGGGCATCTCGGCTACAAGGAATAAGAGCGGTCGTGATGGCGTCACATTCGGGGCTGTGGTAACTATTAATGTATTCAATAAATAATAATAGTTCTATGTCAGTTCTATGATAGCCAAAAACAATGTTCCCTTGCACTGTAGCAGGTTGGTAATTTTAAAAAGCAGCATTAGAAAATCGCGGAAGTAAACAACAACAGAGATCACTGATGTATTGCGGACCCCTGCCTTACACACAAATAAACCCAGAGTTTTCACAGCGGTCGTGCTGGCTTCAGTACACATTGTTGTCTGAATGCTCACGTTCTACTATTAGACAATAAGGTTTACACAAAATTGGCAAAGTAGTTTCATAATCCACGACTTCTGCAGTTGTTGGTTCATACAAGTAAGTAAAGTTTAAAACATAGATACACATTAATACTTCATTGCCATCACTGTGTGCAGAGATGTTTTTAACTAAAATTCAGGTTCTCTTTTGCTCCCCCCCCCCCCCCCCCCCCCCCCCCCCCCCCACACACACACACACACACACCTCACCTCTCACATGAAGAGCCATGCGCACCCCCCACAAATAAAGCAATGCAGTGTTTCAATGGCAGAATTGTTCCTGTGCCTAGTCCCGAGCATGCCATGCGGATTTAGTCCTCAAAATAGAAACCTAAGTTTAATTCCCAGGTTTGGCCTTTCACACAGCGACTCTCTCCTCTGACTCGCATTGTTTACCGCCTAGTCTAGAAAAGAAGAATCAAAATGAATAGCAGCAATTTCATACAATACAGGTGTGAAAGGTCGGTGAGTTATGTTCTATTTGCTGCATGTGTTACAGCTCGGACTTCTAAGCTCCAGAGCAATGCCAGCAAACTGAATCTTAATTTGTATTTTGTATCTTAAAGCTACTATTCCTTATACGTAAGATATCTCTGTCTTTCTGTGATTGCCTTTGTATATTTGCAGATGTTCCTTCTATATGGACCTTGCAGTGTTTTACGAGCTGCTGTGAGAAGTGAACGTCTCCACTGAGATCTATAGCAGGCTCATCTTATCTTAAATATATTTTAGGAATAGTCAGTATTGCCCAAAATACTTTAGAATAATTCAGTTTTGGCGCACATGGAAAACAGCATTTCCCACAGAACCAAATAATCTTGCTGCTTTCAGTCAGTACATTCAGTTAATATATAAAATAAGGTATTTATGGCCACAAAATTTGCAACAAAATGACAGAAAGTTGCAGCATGTTTTAGTGATTTCAGGACAAAATCCCAAGTAAACTGTGTGTGATTTTGATCCACTTTCACGAAAAATAGCCAAAAATCACAGCAGGAAAAATCAACGTTTTCACCTCCCGTGTCTCGCCTTTAACACATGTGATGTTTGCACTTAATTATTTATACTTTTGAAGATGCTCTGTGCAGCATGTTTGAAATAGTTTGAAGCCAGACAGGTTGCCGTGACTTTGCACTTGTGACTCATTGCTCATAAACTGATTGGGCCCTTCCCACTTCGCTCCGCATTGACAGTTAATCAGTTAGCAATTAGACCAAGTAACTCGCAGCTTCAGCCCACTCAGCCGGCGCAGCCACATTCTTTGAATCAAACATGATTCAAGATAATAATATGCCACACGCTTCATCTCAGTAACATCTCATTAAATATTTTCACATCAATGCAACACAATGCGAAGAATATGCCATTAATCACTTCACTTACAGGGGTGGGAACTTACAATTCATACTTCGGCCCACTACTTTTCGAGCTCAAAAGTTTGGGGTCACTCAAAATGTCCTTATTTTTGAAAGAAAAACATAGATTTTTTCAATAAGGATCACATTAACTTAATCAGAAGTACAGTCTAGAGTCTAGATGTTGTTAATGTTGTGAGTGCCTGTTCTAGCTGGAAATGTGCGATCTTTAATGGAACACCTACATAGGTTTGCAGAGGTGCATTTCTAGCATCCATCGCTCCAGTGTTCTAATGGTACATTGCATTAGATCGTGTGAGAAGGGTCTGAACGCAGCTTTTCCACAAGAAATGACGTCATCTCTGCAGGTCTAATCCAAACTAACCTTAAACCGAACCCTAATCCTATAACCTTAAGGGTAGTGGTGCGTGTAAGAGGGGTTTTATTGAGATAAACTTAAATAAATGTCGCGAGGAAAAAAAGTGGAGTTGACGTCATTTCCTGCGGCGGTCTGGAGCTCCACTGATCATGTGACGGTTGTGTTTAGATCATCGACATAATAAATAATACACTCCGTCTCCTCACTCCTCCCCATTTACCATAATAACCATGTGCAAAAGGGCGGATTTACAGACTCCTCCTACCCTGCTCTAACGGAGCATAGAAAACCGTGTTAGAGGCCTAGATGCATCAGCTGTTGCCTACCATCCACCAAAACATCGGGCGAAAATTGCGGAAGTAAAGAATAACTGCGATCGCTCGTATTAGCTCTCATGGTCAATCAAAATCCGGTCTTCATTAGTATGCAAGATTTCTAAAATGTTCCTTACAAAAACAAGCCTGGTCCCTTTAAATGTAACTAGCCCAGTGTTATCACAAGAGCAATATCTAGCTGTAGAAAGTAAAAAAAATTAGAAACCAGGCTGCAACGTGTGTAAAGTGCAATGCTATGTAATGGAAAACTAGCTTGTTTTGCTGCCCATACATGAAGATGCTACAGCAATAGCGGGCTATGGTGGGCAATGGGCGGTCTCTAGCGCCGCGGTCATAAAGCTGTGCAACCAGCGGCCCTTGGCTTAGACCTTCTTGAATCATGTTAGAGGGTAATTGATGATTAGAAAACCATCGTGCAATTATGCTAGCACTGCTGAAAACGGTTGTGCTGATCAGAGAAGCTTTAGAACTGGCCTAGGTGACCCCAAACTTTGGAACGGTAGCGCACATGTATAGATGAATGTATGTCAAAATGTAGTAATAATTCATAATAATTCTAAAAATGCGTGTGTTTATGTAATGTTGACTGATACAATAAATCAATCAAAAAATGGCCACTTTCGGTAATCACATGGTCTCATTTGACCAATTGTAATGTCGATTTATCCACAATTACATGATGTCAAGTTGTTTGTGTTCACAATTATCCAATCAGAAAAAAAGAGCACTTAGAGTTGTCAGTAGCCGAGCTTTGTCACTGAACTCTGGAGGTTCAGGGCAAAAGGCTTAAAAAAAAAAGGCTCAAAGACACTTTAAACCCAAGTTCTGTTGTAATTACAGTTCCTTCTTTAAACCATTAAAGCTGTGGTAAATGGTAAATGGTCTCAACAACTCAATATGGCGCTTTTCCACCTACATTAGGCACTCAAAGCACTCACCCATTCACACTCTCATTCATGCACCAATGTCCGCAAACACTGGAGGCAAGGTGGTTGTGTGTCTCGCCCAAGGACACAACGACAGTGTACACATTCAGGAGGCGGGATTCAAACCCCCGACCTTCCTTCATGGGACGACCCGCTCTACCATCTGCTCCACTGTCGCCCCATCAAAGGTTTTTCTTGTAGTAGAGTAAACGTCTTTTGGCACCATAGATCTGCACTGTCAACACGACATTTGTGAAAGAAAAACAAACCCCGTGAGCCGTTGTGTGTCTAAATATAGCGCAGTTCCCTCCAGCGTAAACCAGGAAGTCAGAGGCTAAATTAGCACAGTGTTAGCTTGCCGGTCCACCCTTTTCCCCTCCTAATGAACTCGAGTGAACAATCGGGATGTGCGGGAGTATACCTCCAACTTCCACGCTTTGATCATTTAGGTAGTGCAGAAAGGTAAAGCAGAAACATCCTATTCAATATAGAACAATGAAGTGGGAAGAGGCGATAAAAAAAAAATGGAGAAACCTTGAGTTCATAAAAGAAAGACGTAAACCAGAAAACCTTAAAGGTGCTTGAGAGAAAATAGCAAAAAAAATCCTTGAGCTTTTGTTCCTGAGTTGCCTGAACATCACGCACTTTTCCTCAGCGAGACAAAGCCCTATCCTTGATGACAAACATGAGCACTGCTTTCTCACAGTGAATTGAGTTATCCAATCAACATCGTGATCACTCGCCATTATGTCGCGGTTTTCATTCATGGACAAGTACAAGCTCCCCATTGACTGCTAGTTAATACCAGCCAGGCCCTATGGCGCTGACTGCTGACCTTCTCTGTCAGACGTATTTTTTCCGGCTTTTAGGCTATATGCTTCAATACAGATTCCCGCTAATCTTCAAGGTGAAATGAAGCTTGCGGTGTCATATTACGGGGGGGGATCAGGCAGAATTATGGCTTGGTTCAGTGCGGCTCACTCATCGCTGTCTCTCTCCTCCTATCCCCCCACACCATAGGCATTTTAATGGCCTTTTGGGAGAGTTAAAACTTTAAATTGCCAAGAAACACATTTGCTCTATATACCGTAAACTTAGCTAATTGTGTTTACGGTGCAGTGGGAGGCCATTGTTTACTCTCAGAGTGCCGCAGTGTCCTAAATAGATACGCATCGTAGCGCTTTATATGTTGCCAAGAGGCTGCACGGCTTGTACCTGTCTGCACGCCGACTGACAGTCACGAGATACGAGACGGATATTTATAGCCAATATTTTATGCATGAATTAAACACTGCTCGTAAATCAGAACTTTAAGTCCCCCTAATTTTAAAATGAACCCAGAGAGATCAGACAGAAGAATGGATGCTATAAATTACAGGCACTTAGTTGAAACCTGAGAGGAACAACATTACTTTCAGGGAGATTTCACAAAAGAATTACAGTATAAATAGCCGTCCTTATGACACAACATGAGTAACATTGTCAGGTTATACAATCAGAAGGTATCATTAACTAAAATGAAAACATCTCACTTCAATGACTACGCCTTGTACTTGGATAAGTTTAGATCTGTGGTTCTCCACTGGGCGTTTGCCAAAAATGACACATTGAACAAATTTTTAAAACAACTTCTGTGGATCTGTGTTTATTAACTATAGCGAGGTAAAATGCTCCCTATCAATAAACAAACGTATAATATGTACATTACAGAATCTTACTGTAACAATGCTACAGCGAATGCGAGCTGTAATTAAAGCTAAAGGCGGTCCAACAACATTGCTGGTCAGACAGTGTAATATGTAGCTTCCTGCTTACAGGTAAGAGGCGAAACACTCTCGACACTAAAGCAAAACCCGGTACAGACGATGGCTTAACCGAGCACATCTTCTCCAGTTTCTCCATTTCCCAAATCTGAAAGCGTCTTGAAAAAAGTGTCACCATAGCGACAAAGACTGAGACAAAAACAAGGATGAATGAGCATTGAAAAAACATCAAAAAGGTGAGAATAAAGCGACAAAAAACGGACGATAAAGCAACAAAAAATGAAAAAACATAGAAAAAGTGGCAAAAATGTGACGAAAAAGCCACAAAAAAGTGAGAAAAACACAAAAGCCTAAAAGTGATGGAAAAATTTGACAAAAGTAACAAAAAAGTGATAAAAAATGTGATAAAAGAGCGATGACAACACAGCAACAATGCAAGGTGAAAGATCCGTTTAGATCAGTTTTGTAGGTCTTTCAAATAAGGCATTACACTGGACTAAAGGCTGTATAGATGGAAGAGCTTTTAGATTCTACATTCGAAGCTACACAAGTTGCGAGCGGCTGATCCGGGTAGTTTATTAGTAGGGCCGGGACTCTTTCCGATTAACTCTGATTAATTAATTCATCAAACTATTAATCGAAAGCAATCACGCTTCACTTTAACGGCACAGACACTTCTTCAGCTTCCTTTTTCCTGCCGACGTAAAGCCAAAAACAATTCTACTGTCAGACTTGTTTATCCACACAGTTAAGCCGACATAAACTCATTTTAAAAGATCATTCTCCAAAATAAATCAAAATGCTGTTTTCTTTGAAGTATTTGGAATGATCACACGGGCCTCACATCTCCACGAAAATACGTTTAAATGTAGTAAAACACAAAGTAGCATCTAAAATATACCCCTAAAAAATAAATACAACCCCTAAATGAATAATGTGATTAATTGCGATTGATTAATTAGTTACAAAGGCCATAATTAACTCAATTTACATTTTTAATCGAGTCCCACCACTATTTATTAGTTGTGGCATTAGTATTAAGTACTTGGCTGTTGTAGTAACAGAGCATGAGTGGGAACTGTATTATAAGTGTAGTTTCACGAATAGTTTGCAGTTGCTATAGCAATTGTGGTACATCCATCCATCCATCCATCTTCTTCCACTTTTCCGTTTCCGGGTCGTGGGGGCAGCCGTTGGAGTTGCCCAAATCACATTGCACCAGCCCCTTATGGCTCCTCTTGCAGGTGGTGGGTCCACAGAAGGACGGCCTCACGATTAACCGGGCCTGTTGGTCTCTCATAAGGGGCTTCTGAACCGCTCTTTGTCTGACCCGTCACCTACGACCAGTTTGCCATGGAAGACCCCACCAGGAGCACAAAGCCCTCAGAAAACAGAGCTCCCAGGATCATTCGGGTGCTCAAACCCCTCCACCACGTTGAGGTGGCAGTTCCAGGACGGGAATTGTGGTACAATGGCAGAAATTCTGAACATTGGAAAATCTATGTAAAAAAAAAGCCTATTTGAATATTGATTTCAAAGTCAAGTTTTATAATATGTAAATATACTTGAGTTAATACAATGTGTGGGAAGGAAATTTGTATTCAAAATATGGATAAGTTGCCTTGTGACTAATACAAAACTAAATAGTGGGTGGCACACTGGAGGTAGGGGGCACTTGGAGTGTGGATGGCAAAACAATCTAGGTAGTATAAACTGAGAGCAAAATCTCAGATAAAAGTATAGTCAAAACTAGTGCAGTATATTTCACCAAAGCTTGACTCTTCAAAATACAGTATCTGTGTGTAAAACCATCAGAAGGACCACACAAGGGTCATACTATCTGATTGTACGGCACAAATGTGATTAGAAGCGATAAAATCTCGCTGTAATTTATCATGATTAGAGCAAACAGTTGTGGCACTGCGCAGAAGGGCGTCCGGAGTTTACCGGACCGAGACCAAAAAAAAAAGGATTTCCATCATTTCGAACGGCTTTTTGTGCTTCATTTAGCGATTTCGAATTCAATTTTTCACATTATTAAGCGCCTTTCTCCACAGCCATTGATTCATCTTCCATTCCCGAGATCTTCTTTTCACGCCTCGGCCCCACATTCTCTCAAACATGTCTTTACACTTTGTGTGCGCTCATGCTAATTTTCTGTATGCACAATTGCGTAAACAAGATTTGCCCAGGGGGGTAGACGGGAAGGGGGGGGGGTTGGCGAGGTTGGGGAGAACAACATCAAATATCTTTATCTCCTCTGTTATTGTTTATGGCAGCCCGACAGTAGCAGCAGTGGCAGTGGCAGAGGACTTACTTGTGGTGTTGTATCTAACGCCGTAAAACATCTCCGGACAGGGTCGTGCCACCATTTGTCCCGCGCTACTCCGTGGCCAGCAGGTGCCGATGCCGTCAATGGAAGTCTCGCAGTAGGGTCCCGTGCCTTAGGAGAAATGTCAAGCATACATTATTGGCATTGCTGTAGACTGCTTATAGCCCCGCAGGGAAATGCCGCCACTGTTGTTAGACATGTAGTAAATTGTAGCCTGAATGAGTGGTTTGTGTGTTTGTTTTAATGATGGGCTCCTGTGAAAAGTGCTAATGTGGCAAAGCACCAAATCTATTTCAAGCTTTGTTTGTTATCGGCTTTGATGTTCCAGCTAATCGGAGTACACATCAAATGTATGTCCCTCAGAGGCGTATTCCCTGAAACCCATTATGGAAAGGATTGAAACTGATACATTGCTGAGGAATACTTTCATTAAAATTTGAGAATGTGGGATTATTTTTTAAGTACAAGATATGAAGTCAATATGTTCAAATCAAATATTTGTTTACTGGTAACAGTTGTGATGTTGATATATTCACAGCTAGGAAAACATTTTACACGGTGTAACTTGTTCATATTGTTTGTTTTAGTAGACGCGTCCATTCAGAAAGTAAACAAGTCCCACATTTAAGGTTGCCAGGTTCAATGGCTAAAACCAGTTTGGAATTGAAAGACGCTCTGTCCTACCCAGCACCAACTTATAGTTTAAAAATGTTAAAACTAAGTATTTTCCTCCCCTACATGTTCCAGCCATGTCCTAATGTGTAGAATGAGCTCAGACCTGTTCACCACAACTGTCTCTAAAATCCGTCACTCAAAAAGTTGTTACTTCGGGTCCGAAGTGCCGTCATGCACAAGCTTAATAATAGAAGCTGCAGTTACGTGTAAGTGTACGTGGCAGTAGTGAGTATAAAATGACCAACATGCATCCAGTCTCTTTAATGCTGATTGAAATGTTTACATACAGCAGAACTTGTGCTTGTGTCCTCATATTCACAGGAAACTGTAGTTCAGTTGTATATTCATTATTTCAAGTTGCTGGAGTAGTTTAAAAATAGAGAATCAATCAACCTGCATTAAGTTCATTTTGGCCATACTATTTTCAAGTTTAAGTACTTGAGAGAAGATATGTAGTAATTTCTCCGATATGATAATAATGTATGAGGCAAAGTCAACTGACCTGTCCACTGACTCGACGCGTTGTACAGGGTGTGGTTCCAGTTGGCCACCAGGGTTTGCACTGGGGGAGGAGACGTTTCATTAGTGACAAGGCATCTCTGTTTGCTGGTTTCAAAGAGGCGACAAAAAACCCATTAGCTTCGGCTTAAGAGCTACAACGGAAGAGCATTAAAGGGCAATGGTAAACATTTGTGACAGACCTTCCCCCCGGCAACAGCGAGGCCATAGCTGCAAATATGTATCCAGACGTGCCCCGCGGCCGCACCATTACGGCTGCACGAGTCGTTCAGGAGGAGAGCAGTCACCCTGAGGACTCTGTGTGTGGGGGAATTTTAATATTTCAGCTTCTACATACAGTGTGTTCAGGGGGGATTCATACCATGTTATCATGTTAATGTCTGATGCTGATAATCATGGTTTGACATGACATCACTGGTAGATTTGTACGCCTTGTGTATCATGAAACATGGGGAATCTTTTCAAAACTTTGCTATAAAATGCTTTTGTTATTTGTTGTTTTATCTGAACAGTGATACAAGTAACACCTCATAAAATATATTTGTCCTTCCAAGTACCACCAGTCTTAGACCAAGATCAAATCAGGAGTAGACCTAATATTGTAGATCTAAAGTAAAGTAACTCATGCGTCTAGAGGCCATAAGCACCACTGCAGGTGTCATAGAATGTTACATTTTTTTGCTCATTAATTGTCCGAGAGAGTAAATACTACGCTGACAGAAAACACAAAGGGAGAGAGGGATATTGTACATCCAATTACACAATGGAGATATTTTTTTTCACTCAAACGTGGCTGTAAATACTGTTTAAGTGGCGCTAGCCCGCAGTTAGCTTTGCCCATTAGCCTGTTAGCTTCTTCTTAGTGATTCCATTCGTGTGTATTGGTGACTCTCACCCCGGTGCAGGAAAGCTGCAATTGTGGTTTTAGTTTTTTGGTGTTCAGAGACAATGGGGGAGATGAAAGACCCCCCCAATCATCCCATTAACACTTGTATTACCCCCAGAGGGACTACGAAAAGGATTTATTAAGGTAAACAAGTTACTTCGTACTGCTTTAAAAAATAAATGAAAGAATCTCTCATTAAAATGACTGATGTCTAAAATGGCAGATGATCCTGAGTAGTGTTGCCAGTAGTGGATTACTAATTACTTAGTAATTATTAAAGTAATTGGGGTGAAGTTAGAAGCGACTAAGCTCTTCCACGTTTTCCCCTATTTAAATAGCGTTATGTGAGTAGTTACACGATCCAAGTATAGTTACACAAAATTAAACATGTCAATTTTCTAAGTGGATAAAAAGGGATGCTATATTGTGAGGCTTAATAATACGTAATAATGCGTTGTAATACACCTCACAGAGAGGAGGAGAGGCTAAATGCTAACAACATCTTTGGTCTTTTAGCATGACTGAGCGCACGTACAAAGATCCAACAGGTACACAACAACTCGTCTAAGCTCAGGTAAGAACATATCTCAGTATGGAAAAACGGTGGCCTGTTCCTTTAAGTAATGTAACGGGATTACAATTGCAAAACTGGAAATCAGATTACAATGAACTTTATCAAGTAACTATTTCTTTTGTAATGTTTTGACTGCTGAAAAAGCCTTATTACTCATAAAATGTCAGAAATGTAAAAAACAAAAAACAGAAAACAAGAAAGTCTGACTGGAAATACAGACATTATTTTGAGTTTAGTCAAAAGCAAAGAACAATGTGGTCCATTGTCGGTTCTGTGCGGGAAAAAAGACATGAGCCTATTGTAAAACTAAAGTAACTACCAGTAAGCAGCAATCAGATTCATTTTGAAATGAATAAATCAAGGACGCAACTACATTACTTTTAGAAGGAATAATCAGTAGTTCTTTTGTGTAATCCCAACAACTGATCTTTAGTAAACATCATTCTGAAGAAACGTGCGGTACAACTGCAGTACAGATGATGACACAAGAACCTTCATCTAGGATTATGATGATTAATTAAACAGTGCTTAGGAAAGATCCTCCATTGACAAGTAACATGTGAAAAAGACTATCCACCGTGGCCAGGGAGCAAAAAAGGGAACGTTGCCAGAAGAACATAAATGCTGAACAAGTCTGTGAACATCCTGAACACACTGTAGTTATTACGTGTAATGTGATTTCATAATATCTGCAAATACGCCCCAATCACAATCACAACTAACTAAAGATCTTGCAATAATGTTATGGTTTACATTCAGGGAGAGTTCTCAGTCGGAGGTTTTAAGGTGTGCCGTGACCGACTAAACATTCAAACGAACATACCGGTACATTGACTTGATGTAAATGCAGATACATAATTAAATGTAATATATTAGTTCTGTCAAAATGATTGCTGCTACATCAAAATACTGCGATGTTCTGCACAAATAATGCATGCACGTTTCCTGTCGTGCGAAGCGCTGATTGTACCACATTGATAAATCATTAATATTTGTCATATAGCATTTTAAAGGACTGTTACTGGCTGGCATAATGGCTCAGTATGAAGTGGCATGCCTTAACGTAAGAGACATTGTCACGACTCAGCAGAGCAACAATGCAACACTGAAGCTAAAATGTGTTCTAAGACCTAAGGATACTGCGTCAGATGTAGTTATCATATTTAGCTTTGACATGCTGTGGATTTTAGCCATTATACTCTTACTTATCCTTGAAAGCTCCAATGTCAAAGGCTACAGGGAGGGACTCTTCTTTAGTAGCCTGGCCAGATAGCCACTCCTGCTGTTCAAAAGCAGAACACGTCTTTGTAAAGAATGGGTTTGACGTCTATGTGAAGGGATTGTTAAAATGCGCAGTTCAAAGGCCACTTCTATCGACATCATTCGGTGTACCATTTCCCTAACCTAAATTGAAGAATTACTTCCATAGCATGTGTTTTATTTATTAGTGTCTTTACATTAAGTGTGTTCGCCTCTCCTCAGACCTGACTCGTAACTTTGCTGGGAGCGGGACATCAACAGATCATTTCCATGGAGATGTTGCTGCCTTCCTTTGCCTTTCAGCAGCTAAAAATGAGTCTTAAAGCAGTATTGAGTAACTAATGCCCCTAGAGGCCACAAGCGCCACTGCAGGTGTCATAGCAGGTTGCGTTTTTTTTTACAAATTAATTGTCCATGAGACTAAATACTACGCTGACAGAAAAAACAAAGGGACATGTACATCCAATTACACAATGGAGATAATTGTTTTCACTCAAACTTGGCTGTAAATACTGTTTAAGTGGTGCTATCCCACAGTTAGCTTTGCCCGTTAGCCTGTTAGCTTCTTCTTCGTGATTCTTGAATTGTGGTTTTCTGGCTAAAGACGCCAGGGGGAGATGAAAGACCCCCCCATTCATGCCATTAACACTTGTATTACCCCCAGAGAGACAACAAAAAGGATTTATTCATGTAAATAAGTTACTTAGTACTGCTTTAAATACATTATGTCTTCTGTTAACCTCTAACCCCCATCTGAACAGAGCACATTTTTTCTAGTTCAGGTTTACCCTAATCAAAAAAGCAACAAAAACACTACAATAAAGCAAGAAAAACATGACAAAATCTTACATCCGAGTTGTAGGTCTTTCAAATGAGCCGTTACTTTGGCCTATGGGCTGTGAGCTCCAGTGAAGAAGCTTTTAGAGTTGGGTAAAACTGAACTGGAGAAAATGTGCTCGGTTCAGGCGGAGGTAAAGAGGTTTTCAATATTTTGTTCAAGTGTTTTGTTATTGCAATAAACATAACCTTTAATGTTCTGCAGTGGGGCTTTAAATGGCTTTTTGTTCCCCCAATAGAGCCAGCAAGCTCGAGTGCACTACATTGCACTTGCAAATCTTTGCTTACAAACTTCTATTGATTTGCTTTGTGGGGTGTTTGTTGTTCACTTTTGCCTCTGCCTGGTAACTGAATGAGCTCATCACAAAACCAAATTGGCCGACCTTTGAGCCAATCAAGTGTGAAATAATTCTCAAATAACGGCATGTAACAGAACATTAAATAAGTCAGATTTAATGGCTGCTTTAACGGCTACTACAGCCACTTTATTGTGCACTAGGGGCAAATCACGTACTGTAAAGCTCAGTCCTGTACATGTAATAATTGCGCGGTGAACATTTGAGGCTATATGCCAAGTATTACTGTGTAAGTAAGCGCTACACAGAAATGGAAATAATTCGTAAGGACATTTTGCCAATACCCACAACCCTGAGATGAGAGTTTGACATTTAGTGGCTTGTGTGGCTCTGGAAATGACCAAAAAAATCAATTCATAAGTTTACTCCGAGGTATGCGCAGGGAAAGGTCGTACCCCGGCGTCGGAGTCCTTTGAAAAATAACTCTGACCGTGATCAAAGGCTAGTGTAACGCACAACAAAAGTTCAGCTCCTTCCCCACATGTTGGACATATATTTGACAGAGTTTACCTGGTGACTGTGGGCTGTATATATATACTTACATGAGACGTTTCCTGCGAGCAATAGCAGGGCTTCGCATGTCAGCTCTGCAGAGGAGCCCACAGGCAGCAGGCTGACGATGGCCCACACCTGCAAATAGACAAGAGGCGCAATGGGGTCGCGCAGTCCATAAATCACTTCACAGCAAAAACACCATTGTAAAACCGCACTCGGCTTTAGAATTGATGGTGCTTTTGGAGAAAGCACCATCAATTACAGAGAAAGTTGGGACGGAGCGTGAAATATGCTCGATAGTTCAGGTGTTGAAACTGGGCTATAATGTAAAAATACTTAAAAGTAGGCCTGTCACGATAACAAATTTGACGTTCGATATATTGAGGCCGGAAAGTATCGCGATGATTGACTCTAACGATACAAGATACTGTCAGTCTCCGGCACAAAAATGACAGTAAACCTTTGTTCTAAAAGTGCATCATCATGTCCTAAAACACCACACAGAATACAATAAACATGAAATATAATGAAACTCAATTTGCTTCTGGTAAAAAGAAAGACGGGATTTGCTTATGCTAGTGGTTCATGCTGTGATTTCCAATACACAATAACTGGGCTGCGCAATAGGAGATACAAAAACTGTCTTGAATTTTGAGGAAATAATGTTATTGTGACATTTTACTTAACAATTTGTTTTTCTCAAATTGTGTCAGAACTAGACTCAAAAAACAGCAGGAGAGAGGAAAAAAACACATATAGCACATTTTCAAGTCACCATGTGTTTTTGTTTTGGCTGGGTGGGTAAAAAATGTGTAAATCTCATTGAGGAAGAATTGAGGCTTCTTGTGATTTTCATATTGCATCTTCTATTTGCAATGATGATTATTTGGCGATATACAGTACATACAGTATAGCCCTCAGTAAGAATCACAGTCAAATCCTACAGCAGAGAGTGCCTTTTTAAAATGTCACGTCTTTCTTTTTAAGTTGTTGATATAAAGCTTATCCACATGTTATAGTCTTTTGTCGCCTTAAGCTTAGGATTATTTGCCAGGCTTAGGTCCTAATTCAAGATCGGGGAGGCGTGACACGGGTTCGGCTCCTCCTAATCACCGTTTTCCTCCAGCGCTCCTCAAGTGTGTGATTATTTTACACGTTTTGTGTTACGTCTCTGCTTTGTGTACCCAAGGCTTTGGTCTGGGATAGACCTTTTTGATACATGTTGCTTCCATCAAAGTCAATTACTCGATTATATTCCATACATTGTGATGCAAGTGCTTTAATAAGAATTGTATGTATTTACTGACAACTTTTTTTGAATTACATTTACTTATATTAGGGCTGCATGATATATTATTAGGGAAATCAGGGCTAAAACTGAGCTTTGTGTGAGTCAAAAATGTGCAAGATCTTAATGATTTAGCTTCTTTTTTAATGAGGTTTCTATGGGCATTGCCTCGCCTAACACTGCAATACTGATCATTCGGCATTATGCAGTCCGAACAGAATATGGCCGTATTCATCCAGCACGTCATTGTTGAAACTGAAAGACGACACACTGTTGTTGCCCTGTTGTTGTTGCCTTGTGAATGCATTTACATCTCCTTTCACACAAGATGCTGCTTTTTTTTATTGAGCTCTCTTTGTAGTCTGTTAACATGCACTCATGCTCATTCTGTACAAGGTTGAATAATAATAATGTATGGAATGTATTCAGCGGAAATTAGGCAACAATTTCTGTCTCAGAGATGGTTTTCTTGCCCATTGTTAACCTACTTTGTGTCTTTGCAGGAGGGAAAAGCTTTGAATAATGCACATAATTACGGCACTACATTTGGTAATTGTATTTGCACAGCCACGATTTGAATAGCACTGATTGCCTTTGTTTTACGTTTGTAATAGGCAGATTAGTGCATGGGTGCATTTTCTCCAGCTCGGCGGCTTTACCCAGATCTAAAAGCTTCTGGACTGGAGAGTGTGACTTCTCATTTGAAAGCTAAGGCCTACAAAACTGATCCTAACTTTGTTGTCGTCGCATCTTTGTCTCAATTTGGTCGTGTTTTTGTTGCTTTTTCATTGTTTTTCTCGCTTGTTGCTCTTTAGTCACTTTTTTGTTGTATTATCGTCGCTTTTCTGGCACGTTTTTGTCTCTCTTTAATTGCTTCCTTGCCGTTTTATTAGTTGCGTTTTTGTCCCAGTTTTGTTGTGTTTTCATCCTCGTTTTCGTTGCTATAGTGACGCTTTTTTTCCCCAAGAAGCTTTTAGACTTGGGTAAAGCCAAACTGGAGAAAATGTGCTCGAGGGGGTTAAGAGGTTAATCTTAGAATATCCCACAATGAGCATGAACTACACGGAGACATGACTCACTTTGGGTAAAAAAAAAAAAGTATTACATGAGAGAAATGGGCACAAAAATGCGAATAAATGTACTCACGATAAATATTGAGCACAAAGACTTATTGTTTATCTGACAGCCATACATTTCACTGCTCAAATGAACTCCTGATGACTCTTTTCTTGCAGATATAGTAGGACTGCACAATATCCAATTCTGTAAGAAGTCAATGTAAATGTTGGCACCATGTTAAGTCTCACGTCATGCTGCTCTTAGCTTTATTTCTCAGCCCTTTTTAACTCCCTGTTCTTTCTGTTTAGAAAGTAAATACAAGTAGAAACAATTAAGTGAACAACAGATAGTGATCAAGCTCCCATTATCACTCACACACTATATTTACACTGAGCGCAAGGAAAACCCTCTATTTATGGCTCATTTCGGTGACAGCGCGACCAACCACTGGGAATACAATGCTGGGATTAATATTTCATGCGCACACTTTGATCTCCTCTGGATTTCTTGCAACCCGAGATGATGAGAGAAGGCTGGAAAATGTCCAATAATGTGAGAAAAAAAGGGATCGGTGGGTGGGGGGGTGGGGGAGAAGTTGGCGATGCTAGGAAGATTTACTAAACGTCTAGGCTGCATGTGTCAATAGCATTTCTCACAAGACTGAAGATGTTGATGCATGCCACACAATTTGCATAGAGCAGAGAGGAACTGGCTTCCCCACTTGACTTTTTAATCTATAGTTTACACCCTTTCACTAAGCTGCCTATTCCCTGCGAAAGGTTGAAGATGGCTACTAAAGTCAATGTTGCATTTTTCACTTAACCTGCTGATAAATAATTCAAAGGAGTGTAACAGAGCAGAAAACGAAGACAAAGTTAATTGAGAGCACACTCATTTTTCTCTCAGAAACATGCCCACCTTGTCAGTCAGCACTCGCCATCTTATAGTCATTAAAAAATGCAGGGACGCCCCAGATTTTATACTTTTTGCACAAGAAATGGGATCTTGGAGCTTTGGCTGGCCCCATTTCACACTCGCCGAGTGCGAAATACAGGTATCATGATGATACAGTCAGCTTAAAAAAAAAAATCCTTGCCTTCCTTGTAATTAAAGCCCAAAGAAGCCTGGGCGGTGTAAATCGATATAGCATAAAGAAAGTGATTGGAAAAGCCGCTGCAGCACTTGTGAGCTTCATAATGTGGGCACCATGTTTTGACCTCGCGCTGTATGGGCACAGGCAGTGAGTGAGGGGTACAGAGGGGTCAGTGCTGTATGGTCTTAAATCTTGACAATGGGGAATAGCAGGGAAACTGTGAGGGTCATTTGAAAAGCAAAAAGAAGAAGTTGAAATCATTGCGTTCAATGGCTTGCATGGCTGCTTCCTCTTGCACTGTGAGCGGTGTACTAGGTGAAGTTATGAATCTCAGGCATTTACCAACCACATGTGCGTTTGATTGTCATGTCATTAAATAACCTGTATCTCACCTCAGTAAAACTCCAACAAGAAGAGGCTTGTCCGAACTTTAATTTCTCAATAGACTTCTTGCTGAAGATGCTGACTTACACACTGCCTCAAATACAGCTGGGTATTTCCTCTATGGGAGAAAAGTTAAGATAAAAAAAAAAAAAAAAAGGCTTAAGTTGCTGAATTAACACTTTCTCTTAAATCCTGGGTGTCCCAAATCCCGGGTTTTCCCCTCCCTCAGCCTCTCCGTGTCTCTGCAGTCCTGTCACTTGCCGTGCGTCAATCTCTTGCTCTCCCCCCCACAAGTACATCCTCGCGCTCCTGTGTTTACAAGCACTGGCAACACAAGCATTTTCTCGCCCCTTTAACGAGATGCAGATTCAGTTTTATAAGACAACGGGGACCGAGTTACGCTGCCTCCATGCGCTATCGCACTTTTGTTGATACAGGGATTTTTGCAGGTGATTTAAATGGACACCTGAATGGTAAGGGGGGAGACGGTGTTAGATCCTGCCGTGCGTAATCGCATAATGACACAGCTCAACTCCCGATGCTGACTTTGATTAAGTCCGAACCGCGCGCAACAGACCAGATTAAACACTTACCTCCAGAACATAAATCCATTTGCGACGCATTTCCAACTCCTGGTTATTTCACATCTCACTCAATGAACAGACTTTTGCGCTACTGGCTGTCGCTTTTTTCCGCCTTTCCTTGGGGTCAATAAAGTCGCGACAAAACATTTAAAACCGCGTTAAAGAGTCACTGTCACTCTGATAAAGTAAAAAGAAAGGCGGGAGGGAGGTTTGTGATTTCCCCCCCTTGGGTGATGATGGAGTGTCCCACGGGGTGCTGTGAGCGAAACGTCCAGTTTGCGCGACAGGAAACTGAATCCGAAAAAAGAAAAAAAGAAAATGTGATCGCGTCGCGGGCTGTTTAACTCCGTTTTCCTGGCCGGTGTGAAGACAGACAGCAGACGTATCTCCTTCCCTCAGCGGGCTCACATCCCTCGCACCGTATAGGCTACTGCTGCCCGTGGTCCGTGTGCGTACAGTGCGGCGCGAGGGTGAGCGAGCGACTGTGTCCCTCTCTCTCACAACGCGCCGCCCACGTTGTGTTTGGGGATTGTTTGTTGAGTGTACTATCCGGCGGGGAGAACCATAACTCCTCTACGGTTAATTGTGCAACAACACTGCGTTTTCTGGGTTACAGAGACGCAGAAGAAGAAAGGCCTATTGTTGTTAAAAGTGAGATGAGTGCGCAGAAGGCAGCGTTTAACGTGTGCACTGCCTCCCCGTGTCTCCGGCGAATTAGTCCGGCGTTTCACAGAAAACAGATTTGGCTCTGTTAGCTAAAAGAGAGACAGATGGCCTCCAGAGGGTCAATAAAGTTTAACATCCCCTGGGCTCCTATGAAAATGGAAAAAATCAGGAGATCTCGTCCTTTGGCGCTAAAGAGACACGAGGCTGTTTAGATTTTACTCTCAAGTTGATTCATAAAATCTGGAGCGCTGTCTAAATTTAGCTATTTAAAACCTTGCTATTTGCTTTGAGTAGCCTTTATGTCAATGTGTGAAGGATTGATTATTAAACAGAGCACTACTGACTACAGCTTATAATTTATTTAATATAATAATAGAAAATTAATCAAACGCTTGGCATGCCTTGATGTAGACGATTAACCATATCTCTTCTCCGGCCTAATAACTGGGGACTGGGCTGGATTAACAGGTGGTGACAAATAACAGTGCACAAGTGTTAAAGATTGCCCACAGTCACCAGGCAAACTCTGTCAAACATGAGCTGTTGTTCTTTTTCTACTTTATCCATGTTACAATGTTGTTTAAAAACAGCCAGAAGTAACTCTTGCCCCTAGAGGCCATAAGCGCCACTGCAGGTGTCGTAGCATGTTGCGTTTTTTTTTAATGCATTCATTGTCAATGAGAGTAAATAATGCGCTGACAGAAAAGACAAAGGGAGAGAGGATATGGTACATTGTGCCACAACCAATGGGCGAGGAACGTGCTTCTCTATGGTCCTTATGGCGGGGAGCTGACATTGCTGTAATACCACCTCCTGTGGCCAGGGGCGACTCCAAGAGACACTTGGGAGCATTGATACTAATGGGACTTCAAACCTCCGAAGAACGGCTTAAAAGCCTGGCTCCAAAGAGTTTTTCTTTTTCTAAAAATCGCTATGACCCATGTGACCACGCTGGGGTAGGTGAAATATTTTTAACCAGGCTGGTTTTTGTTTATCAGCCCGAAATTTGGAAACATTTGCAGTACATTGACTGGCTCCAGAGCCTGTCAATCAAGCTCTGTGGAGGCTCCGCCCGCCCCACGAGTGCAGGGCTTCCCGCCTTTTTGCCCTTTTTAGGAACAAGTTACTTTGTACTGCTTTAAGTCTGAGAAATTCTTTCCAGAGCTCTAAACACTCACCCCTCACCAGCTGGTGTCATGAGGTGGTGCCCCTTCAAGTTTTAAACTGTATCACTACAGAGGGCATGCAGATGATATCACGGCATGGCAACTGGTGCCAAATGAGCATCAACTTTGATTCTTTGTTTCGATGCTGGTGTGTTAATGATGCAGTGTATGTACCGCTGCTTCAACAGTGCAGCGTGATGCGAGGTGTTTCAACAATGTTCTGATATCAGGATACAACAGAAGGCCAATAGCAAAAAATGACATCAACAATTTATTCAGCATAATCTCTGCTAACTGCGGTACCCATAAATGGCCAGGAGCGGACCATGAATGTTTAAACAACGAGCTGCAATGACACATTTAATAACAACTATACGGTCGGCGCAAAAGAATTAAAACAAAGTGATAAAAGTGAATTTGCGTTTTGAAGATTCCATCACCTTTAGTTTAGAGCCACTGACTTCATAATACAATGCAATGTGCAAGGCCAAATATTCATTTACAGCAAAGATAACTTAAGATAACTTTCAAAAAGACGATTGTTGCTGTGAGTTATCAATGAGACTTTCACTTACTGTTACCCTCAAGAAAAATGATGATGGAATAAATTGATGGAACAACTGCCCAAGGAGAATAATATATGACATACAAACATTGCTCTTTCAGCATTTTCTTTTTTGTGTCTGTTTTATTAAAGACACAGATACAAAGTAGGTTAATAGAACCTCTGCACAAGTTGTTTGTCATTGTTACAGTCATGTACAGTGGGGCAGTGCAAATTTCTTCCTCTCTCACATGAATAAGCGTGATGGGATAAAAAGCTGAAGCAAACACAGCGACGCTCGGTTTGAGTGACTTCTAATATCTGCCCTCCATCGTGGTGTGTGCTGTATTAAAGATATATGCCCTTCAGAGCAGTGAGGTGCAAAGGGCCATTATTCACAAGATGCTCTAATCCAAGGTGGCAGTGCCCTCCTTTTTAGTGTGCCATGCTGTGAAGGGGCGAGACTGACGCAAAAAACACTCTTGCAATTTTAGTACATTGGTCGCAAGATACCATCCCCCTTGCACTGTAAGCCCCGCTCTAAATAATGTAACAGTATCCCACACACACCTGCCTTTGCGAGACCACAGATTGGGAGTTAGCGAATCAGCCTAATCAGGCCTGACATATGGCAAAAGGTTGTTGTTTCAAAGAGCATTCGTTTTGGTGCAAAACCACTTTTGTGATTGACCCCGGGCGTCATGGTGTTGCCAAGAGCATTGTGCAAGAGCAGCATCCTAATCCCTTTTCCTGGATGTTGGAGTAAAACTTTTTTCACAGATTAACACAAAACACACAGCCTTCACTATAATCTCACAATTCAGCAGCAATGTATACAGGCTATATCCTTTGCAAGTTTAAAGGGACTAGATGCAAATTGGACATTTTATACTCACTGCTCAGGTCATACGTGTAACTGCACCTTCTATATTAAGCTCATGCATGACGGCAATTCGGACCCAAAGTAATAACTTTTTGAGTGACAGTGCAGGATTTTGGAGGCAGTTGTGGTGAATAGGTCTGGGCTCATTCTCCGTATAGTCCCTTTAAGCTTCACTGTGATTGGTTAAATCTCCCAATCACTCAGCCAGAGCCTGACAGAGGCTGGCCAATGGGAGGAGTTGGCTCTATTTGTGTACAGAGCTGCATTAAAAAGAAAAGCCTTGAATCACAATACAGCCATCTCTCCAAATTGAGAGATGACAACTCAACTTTTCTCTTAATGTAGTCCCTCCTCGTCGGTCACTATCAAGCTTGAGTTTATCTTCAATCTGACAATGGTAAATGAGATGCATCCCCACAGCTATGAACTGGATACATACATGCATGCTCACGCATCATCTCCATGGCATTGCACCCAGCCGGGCATTGTGAGCGAAGGGCTGTTATAGAGGCACAGCTGAAAACAAGGCAGGCGTACAGTACATGTTGAGGCTCAGGATATTCGAATAATGATCATGAACTTTGTCCTCGTGAGCTTTACTTTCCTCACAAGTGCACCCGGAGATGGGAATGTGTAACCTAAAGGCCTGCACAGTGATGAGTTGTCAGATTTGGAGAGAGAGAGAGAAGTTTATTAAAACGTGATCGAATAGAGGCAATCACTTCACTTGGAAAGATGTGGAAACAAATTTGAAAGTTGTCATTTCTCAGCAGGAAAAGCACCCAAAAACCCAAATTCATTCATCCCGTCACAAACTTCTGAAGCTTATGTGAAAACTTGTCAAGTCACTCACACAGCGTGATGGTGACCTAGAAAAAGCCTTCATTTTGAAACAGTGCGAGCGTGCGTGTTTTTGCGTGCGCCCTCGCTGATTCTTGCTCTGAGCCTCTGCCACATCTGCGCGTCGCCGGTTCGCTCGCACACACTTCAAGAGAGCTCCAGTATCATAACAAACACGCTCATCCTTTAAAACTGTGAACAATTCACAAAGACACAGCCAGGAACGGGGCGTGTGAGGAAGGAGACGCAGAAGAAACAAGGCGCACCGGTTCTAGCGCACGCACTATCAAAAAAAAACAAGGCCAGCTGACTGCATAATTGGGACGTCTATTCTTAATTTTTTTGGACGCCTGAGCAAAACTGAGAGATACTTTATGTTGTAAACAATTTGAGGACTCAGACCTTGAACTGAGTTGGAGACAAAGCCCGTTATGAGTTATGGGTAAAACCTTCAGAGGATGGCTTATTGATTTTATGACAGGCGTGGATGTAGTAGCACCCTCGCCAACATGACACAGCCGTATGCATGCTAATAAGGTCGCCTTACAAAGACAGCCCTTGTGCCTACATGCGCCACTAACCTTTACAAAGGATACGAGTAGGTCCCACTTCATTGAAAAAAAACATAGCTGTTTTTGTTTTTGTTTTGTAAGTGGCCGTCCTTAGCATTTCCAATCCCTATTACAAAAGCAGAGGTGACATTTACACTGCGTAGAGTAAAGCCCTCAGCGGAGAAAGGATTATTGTTATCGCCTCACTACAAATAATCTAACATTTAATTTAGCATACTCTAAAATCACAATAGCTTCCTGTGTTACTTAATCATATTTGCGATTGGACAAAAAGACTTTTGGTGTGACATCACTCCTGATTTGGTGAGGATTGGAGGTGGTTGTGTAAGATAATCACATGGAGGCGATTGCAATTTCCCCCAGTGAAATAACTGTTATTCTGGGTTGTGTTTCCAAAGCCGTGGCAAAGCTGCACGTTTTCTGGGTCCATCGAGGGGAAGAAAATGAGCAGATGAATTATAAAACAACGCGCAGGGTTTAAAGTCCCAAATATATACAGCCGTTATAATAGTGTTATTAATCAGAGCAACTGTAGCAACATTATGGGTTGTGTGCTTCATTTGGGCTTTTTAAAATTACCCCAATGACAACTTAAACTTTAAATTATTTATGCATGTACAAAATATCCCTAGATGATAGAAAATGTAATTAGAAGGAATGCAAGCAGAAGATGCATAACCAAGTCCTACTGCAACAGTGAAAAGAGGAGTGAAAGAAATAGCAGTGATGAACACAGACAGGATCGTAACTAGTGTGAATGTGTCTTGACTTTAAAGCTCAGAGAAACTTAATGGATTACTCTGTGTCACAAACATTGGAGTGTGGGCTTGCGTTTCGAGGAAGGACTAAATATGCTTGCTGAAATACGGTGAAAAAAAGCAATGCTCCAGGTATGTTCTTAGTGAAAGTTCAACATTGTAACTTGGTTAAAAGGTAAATGTTGATTTATATAGATCTTTTAAAGGATTACTTTAATGACTTGAATGACTTAAAACATTATTTAGATATTTGACCTTTTATAATTAGAGATTATGTCACTATAAGAATAAAATAGCAACAATGAAATACCCACAGTTCTGAAGACTTTGACTAGTGAGCCTCCTGCTGGCTGCTGTAGGGATAGTTTTTTTTAAAAGCCAACCTTTCAGTTTCGATTTACTCTGTGGTTAACAGCTTCAGCACAGTGTGATAATACTTTGTGCGTAGAACGTTTCAGAACTGATGTACCAGTAATGTTGGATTATGGGCTTTAAAAATGTGTTTTGACACAATAAGCTGAATGCCCATCTCGGGTCGTGCGTCGCAACAAAGAAAGCTATGATTTGGACCATATCAACAGCCGGAAAGTTGATGATTCAAAGTGTTTTTGTAGTCGCTGTGGTCTGCCTGTTACAATATTAGCTTAAAGTCTATTTTTACAACCACGACGGCATACGGCTTTAAACAGTAACGGAAAAAAATAAACTGTCGTTCATAGGAGAGAGACGCTGTCAAAAGTGACACCAGTCCTTGTTCACATACGTCGTTGTAGAAAAACATTTCTGACCCTCGAAGGCGACTGACAGAAGGTTGGACAAAGTCCAGCGTCTGAAACTGTGGCCGATATTCAGAACATTTAAACAGGGATGAGAAATAAAGATGACACAGAATCCTTTTTTGTCAATAAGGAGGTGGACAGTAAACAAAATATTTTTTAATTGTGGCCAGACTAGATCCACATACACATTATATATGCCATCTAAATTTATTTTATTTGTATTTTTTTGTGAGTGGACTGATGGTGCACAACACAACGAACCGATCGCTACTTTGACAGACAGCAATTTACTCACTTTGTTTAACCTCAACACCATTTTTAAACTTTTCTCTGTGATTACAGGACTAATTGAAATGATTAAAAAAGTGACAGAGTCAGTGTCGGGCTGATCCCAGGTACTGACCGCTGTGGTCCGCTATGGTCCACTACTGCCTACAGAGCAGCCGCCCTGAGTCTCTGACTGTCCCCTCGGTTTCAAGGTATTGACAACATAAATATGTGCAAGAAACATCACTTGAGACTTCAAGTCTACCAATGCCTGAAAGCCTTACAGTTCACTGCTATGGCTCAGTATACTTCACGCTCCGCTACCTGAACTTGCACACACATTTCAATGGCGGTGTGGTTCATTTGGTAGCCAAACCAGGAACCTGATTGACCCATGCATGTGCAGTTGAAATGGGCATTTGTCTTATTGCATTATATGAGCGTCATGAAGGCCATCTGATGTATAGCCTGAGTGAAAGTATATACTGTATCTTTTTTTGTGATGAGCAAGACACAAAAAGAAAAGAAAAAGCAGTACTGGATTTTACCATCTCAGTAATGGATCCACAGCGATTCTAATTACTGCCTTATTTTGAATAATACATAGTGTCCAACTTGAACACTTTTCATGCAAATGTGTTTTGGAATCTTACCTGCTCCACAACTACACGTCTAAGAGAATTTGCAGAGCTTATTGTTCGAGACAAATATGTAAGCTAAATAAATAATAAAGAAAATGCATACTCAGATTACACATGTCCCTGGCCCATGGGGGATTGATGGGGCTCGGCCTTAATTCATCTGGACACCCGGGGAGTGTGTTTCTGTGCCTCTGTTCATCCATTACAGTAATGAACACAATAAAAAATGAACAGGAACATCGTGCAGGTCCTACTTCTTTGCTGCTTTTTCAAATCTTTTTTTGCCCATTTATCACCTGCCAACGCCCCGTCTCCTCCTCCTCCTTCTGATCACTTTGCTCGATACTGCGCCTCAATCCGAAGCATGCCATACTTGTGTCTTTTTCCTGCCTATGGGGACAGACAGACATGGTGAATGCGTGTGTCATACATACTTGCAGCATATGAGGTAATGGCACGCAATAAAGCTCAGCCTAAAGATTAAGTGTCTTCTCTGCCACCCACGGAGGCCATTTCCCGCTGAATTGATGATGGTTTTTAGTGGCAGCTCTTTATATTTTATCAAGTGATTGTTCCCAGGGTCCTGACAACGTAGCAGCAGGTGTGAAGGTCACCATGGGAGTAATATTTTAATCAAAGACCAAGGCAGCTAAAAATAGGCACTCCCCCCGTGGGCAGAAGGCCGGAGACTTGAAGAGGATGTGAAAAGGCTGGCTAGTGTACGCTTTTAATTATCACGCATAGGCACCAGGGCCTGTTGTTCTGCATAAATGTCAGCCGGACAGGTCGGGGAAGCCATTAGCCAGTGAGGAATGTGTCGCAATGCACCTGGTAGAGGCTGCAGCCAGAGCCAAGAGTGACACTAGGAATTACGATTCACACGTTCTACAATTATAGTGATAGGGCCTTTTAGAAATCTCATCTGTTGTGAATGACACACTGCCAGATCATTTTATGGCGCAGGAGTAATAACGGCATTTCACACTATGCCCCTATATAAACAGACAGGATGCATTTGCCGTGGTGCTGATATGGGGTGGTGGGGTATGTTGAGAGAGGGGAATGGACTGAGATGTTTTGTAATGTGCTTTTACTCGGGTTTTGACCAAATCTGTACTTGTGGGGAAAGGGTAAAAGGCTACACCTGGCAAGAGACGGGTGCGTCACAAACCCAAGGCATGAAAAGTCATTATTGATGAATAAAATCTCTGCCCCATGCATTTCTCAGACCTAAGTCCATAATCTTGTGCAAGGTCTTAGTATACATTGCTTACAGTACCAAACGACAATCTAACTAAATTTAACTTTGTATAGGCCAATTCTTTCTGTCAATAAACGTAATGCAATAAATGAAATAAATAAAATGCCATTGATTCATATAAATACCTTCAGTTTCCGCTCCACACAGTAATTCCTGATCCTGAATGGACCCTACCACACTGAGGCAAATCAAAGACCAGATCAGAAGCCAGTGCCTGCCCTCCTCAGTGCGCTGCATTCAAACTGATCATCACAAGAAGTGGCACCTGTAATGATCAGAACCATTGTGCTTGTACTTCATGGAACTATGGCTACAACCCCCTCTCTAAGCAATAGTCAAAGAGTTACTGTATAGTTCCTCATGTACCTTCACCCAAACAACAATTTTGTGTAAGCCTCAGTAACAAGTATTATTTTGACATTTCAAATTAGGACTGCAGTTCATAAACATTGTGGTAGGTTTACAGTGGGAAGAAAAAGTAAGTACACCATTTGGAATTTCTCACATTCACAGAAGAGGGAGGAATAAATGAGTAAACTGCCTGAGCCTCACTAAACTGCAGCAATTTTGTAAAGAGGAATGGTCCAAGATTCATCCTAATCGTTGTGAGGGTCTTATCTGCAACTACAGCAAAACAGTTATTGCTGCAAAGGAAGCATCAGCCAGCTATTTAATACAAGGGATCACTTACTCATTCCACGCTGTTGTGAATGTCTCAGGTCTTCCTGCAAAATATCTTTGAAAAAAAAAGAAAATTCTATTGATGATAGCACGATGTCCAGGCCTGGAGGCAACAAGACAGCCCCACACCATGATTCTTCTGCACCAGACTTCACAGTGGGGATAGGGTTTTCGATTTGATGTGCTGTTCCATTTTTTCACCACACATGACTTTGTGTGTTCCTCCCAAACTGTTCAACTTTGGTTTGCGAAAGAGCTCTTGGATGCTCCACAGCAATACTACTGGAAAAATATACTGTGGACTGATTAAACCAAAGTTGAATTTTATGAGCTGTCATGGAGGAAAAATGGATCATCACATCAACATCAAAACCCTATCCCCACTGTGAAGTATGGTGCAGGGAGCATCATGGTGTGGAGCTGTTTGGTTGCCTCAGGGCCTAGACATCATGCTATTATCAATAGAAACCAAAAAAAAATCAAAGATATTTTGCAGAGGGACCTGAAACATTCACAATAATGAAAAAATAAAAACATTCCTCTTTACAAAACTGCTGCAGTTTAGTGAGATTCATGTGGTGTACTCACTTATTCTCCCTCTCCTGTGAATGTTTACATATTATGGCTTATAAAAATATGATAAATGTACAAGTTTGGGTGGTATTAGTTAAAACAGACACCGTTTATTCATTCTTATGATTTAAATAAAGACCAGACCACATTTAATGACCAATTAAGGCAGAAATGTGACAGAAATTCCAAACTTACTTTTTCTTCCCACTGTACAAAATACCCCAAAAAATAATTTAATCTCTTTCATTTTGTTGGAGCATTGTACCTTGTTAGCTTGAACCCAGTGGGTGAATCTCAGGAGGGGTCTAAAAGTCTGAGCCTGGTGCTGAGTGTGTGACGCCAGCAAAAACCACACTCCATCCTCCTCGCGCGTAAACGACAGCAGCGGTGCATCTGAGTTCAACACGGGATTTGCCATTACCCTAACCCCAAGAGGCGCCCAATCACGACTTGAGCGAGGGCCGATGCTTTCACCCGGCAAAGGTCAGTATACCGTACCGCGGCACTTCCCCAGCTCAGCCCTGCCCCCTGCTGTCGGGCCTCCACGCGGGGAGGCGCATCCGAGCAAGGGTGACAATAATATGCCCATAGGGACAAAGCGGTATTTTTTAAGTGTATCTTGTTGTGCGCTTTTATTTGAAGGGGTCGTGCCCAACATCGCCTCGCCTGCCGCGCGTAAAGACTCCTAAGTAGGCTACAACGTGTTCCTGCGCTCGCGTACAGCGTTAATTATCTTGGCCTCTTTGATTCATCTAACATCCCTCTGGAGAGAATCGCGACGCATTAGCAGATGACACCAGCGTTGAAGCGAGCGCGTGAGTGTGTCTAGATTAAATGGGAATCCACCCCCAACTTTTCTCGTCGTCGCCGCATAAGTGGGATGAGAATGCGCGCGCCGAGACCAATCAGGCAGGCCGACCTGTTTATTTATTCTTTTCAAACCACATAGTCTAAATGCTAATAATGGAGAGGAGTGGGTCCTTCTCACGTTGCCACAGACATGATACCGGACCTGCGCGTGCATTCTGGGCAGTAATAAAGCCAAAACGGATGTAACATAAGGCGCCACCATCTGCATAAATCAGCACGCCCCGCTCATCCCCAGCAGTAATTACACGTTATTACAATATAGGCCTACGGGAATGGTCAGCCTACAGCATCTTTAATGGAAGCGATTTATGCAATCTTTCAACTTGTCAGGTAAAAGACGATGGTTTCTCCTAAGTGCTTGGTAATGAGATGGGGGGGGAGTGTCGCGCAAACATCTTGAGCCATGTGCCCCGCTGTCAGATAGGGCACCAATTACGGGTGTCTGTGGAGCACTGTTTTGCAGCGCGAGATGTGAGGGACGAGCGCTGGTGAGTCACTCTGCAATCATGGGGAATAATGATGTATGTGTTATATGGTGTTATTACATTTGACAATTTAATCAACAGCTTGGCGCAAGTAGATTTGTTAAGAAGGCCACAAACCGACCATAATGCGCAAACACGCGGACAAAGCTTACTTCAAAATGATTAACCTCTGCTGGCGTGCAATGAAAGGCTTAAGTGTGCTTCATGTCGATTTCTCCATGATCAGATCGGTAAAGTCTTGTGTTATTTTATCATCTTGAGCACGTGGCATTACCCCTGTGGCGGGTCTCGACAGCTACTGAGGGTATGCACGTGTCAAAATCTGTATGAGAGGGTTTTGTTCAAGCTGAAAATGGTGTGGTTCACTAGAATTCAGTACCTCCCCACCCCACCTCACCAACTAACTGGTCTTCCAAGTCCAACCAGGCCTGCAGATCAAGCTCAAATCAGGACTAAACCGCGTCTGGAAAGAAAACAAGGTCTAAATGTAAATGGCTGGCTTCACCCGACCGGGCTCCGAAGTCACACAAATGCGATCAGTGTTTTTAAAGTGACAGTCTGCAAGTTTGTAAAGTGAGGAGAGATGGAGAATTTTGAAAGCAAACAGTGAAATCCCTCCCCTTTTTAACCAGAAAGCCCTTCTTAGTTTGCGAAATGAGGAGAGCAAAAACAGAATCTTTTAAAGTAAATGATCAAGCTCCTCCCCCTCCCCTCCTGATTGGACCTGACAGGCTGGTTCACGGGAAAAGCTCGTCTCATTGGTCAACGCGGGAGGATATTAGACAGATTGGTTTCTTACTTACTTACTTACTTACTTACTTACTTACTTTAGATTAAAATGCAAGACCAGGTGTTCGATTTTGCACGTTTTATAAAAATTCGTAAAACATTCAGACTATCACTTTAACTGAAAACAACAGGTTCTCGTACAAATATGTTTCCTTCTCAACTCCATCAGAGGTTTATCAAGAGCTCTACCCGGAACAAAATTTAGGGTCAAAGTCATTTCCAGGATTGGTGGTACTGTTTATTTTTTAACTTTATTTATAGATGTCACAAAATGTACACATATTTGTTTTAAATCTGGCGTCTAAAGGGTTAAACCTTGCTCTACTGATATTGGCAACAAAGTAACTATTGGCGGCTCTTGTTATATTACACTGCACAATAAAAACATAATAAATCAAGTTCCTTATGTCCTGGCAACATGGTTATATAAGGTACTCTTTTGTTTGGAAATAGTTTTTAACTGGGCTCCTTCATACCTGTCTGCTCTTATTACCTCTTGCTCTTATGTCCCAACTATTTAAGTCAAGTATTGTTACTGACAGCTCCCATTGCTCCACTTGTCCATCTCCAGGCAAGGTCCCTCCTCTACGGTGTCAGCTCTCGAGACAGCTGCACAAATCTCTGACATTTTTGACATTTAAGGGGTATCATTCTGTTTTTTATTTATTTACTCATTTGGAAGGGATCATGAAGAGGCAGCCTGGAAAGAACATGAATTGCAGGGAAAACGTGCGATATTTGTCCTGAACTAAAATGTACTTTAACACTGAAGACTTATCTTTTCATTGATAACATATGCTAAGTTACATGAATGACACATAGCTGATAGTAGCAATGTGTCATCCATCATGTCTGTAGAAGCCACAGCCTGTGATTCAAGGACAAAGACAAGGGCTAGTTCAAACATCTTCTGTGTCATGGCTCAACATCATTTAAACCGTTCATGTTGCAAACTTTGCCACAACCGTTGATGAGTGCGAGACGAGGGCTGGTGCACAACGAGATGTGTTGTCAGTTGAAACATGCAATGAATGCTTCAGGCTAATCGGTTAATGGTGACAAATAAATGATAATGAGAAAGGGCTGTATTGTTGTTGTACCAGCTGCACCGTTTAGTGCTGTGCGAAATTAAACCAAGACACGCAAGCAGAGGGAAGAAAGAAAAAGCCAATTTGCTCTAAGTAAATAATATATTAAGTTTTCTTCATTTTATTGTTGGATATGTCGAGTTATATGTTGAGTTCTTTTCATTCGATATTTTTGTATGGAAAATAAGCTTATTTAATGATAATCAACCTTATTACGTGGTGAAATTATATGGGTTTGTTGTATTATTATTAGGCCCGAGCGGCCTGGCAGGGCTCGGGCCTATTGTAATTGTACGGCAGTGCGCGGAGCGCACTGAAGAAAGACGTGCGCGTAGCGCACGTCCCGAAAAGAGCGCGCAGCGCTCAAGAAACAGAGCGCGGAGCGCTCCCCATGCATTAGACAGTAATGGGGGGACTCCCGGCACCACGCCCTGTCCGGTGAAATAGGCGTGTGCCGCGAAAGCGGCACATTTGTAACTGCTCGTGTGAAAAAAGGTGAAAAATCCAGGCCTGGCGCAACATTGACAAGAAAGTAGTCGATGACGAGCGCAACGCGCTCGTCATCGACCATGGCCACTTCCCAATGCCCAAAACACTACTATAGTGACTCAGGGCATCGAGGCCTATCCAATGATATAGGTGTTTGCCGCGAAAGCGGCATATTTGTAGTTGCTCGCACAAAAATCTGAAAAAAAAAAAGCATTAAGAAATAATGACAAAGAAGTGGTAAAATACGAGCGCGTTGCGCTCGTATTTGAAAATGAACCTCACGGGTGGATTACTGGACGTGAGACCTTTCCAACGATATAAATATGGGCCGCCGAAGGCGGCCCATATTGTTATTGTAAGGGTTTTTCTTATTATTATTATTATTATTATTTTTCCTCTCCCCCCACAAAGTGCCTTTTCCCTCTGACGAAAAGTCCTGATTTTTGGCACAAAATTCAAAAATGTTAATGGTTCAAAATTTGCTATTCCCAAATTTCAAAATTCAAAAAGATGGCGCGTTAGCGCCCCCTGGAAATCAGGATTACATTGCGCCCATAGAGAAACCCAAAAACGCAAGTTCGTCGTAGACGAAAAAAATTCGGCACAGTGATTGGTCACATGGAACCAAACAAAAAAACATATTACGCGGTTGCTAAGCAACCATCTGTATGGCGGCCATCTTGGCCAGAAGAGCGACCTGGCGCCGAAGGCGCGTTTTCGTGCCCTCGCATTTGAACGAACTCGTCCTAGGGCGTTGAACGCAGCGACTCCCCGGTCGCTCCAGATCATCTACACATGTGGGGCATTAAAAGTTATTAAAAACTTTCTAATAGGATTTCCGGTTTTGTCATGGCAACGCCATGAATTTGGCGTTCATTTTTGGCGTTCGCCGTCGCCTTCGAAGAGTCATAACTCGCACATACTTTGGCCGATTTTAGTGAAACTTGAATCGTTGGTCGAGTCGTCGGCCCCGGATGTTTTGATATGGGAATTTTGAAAATGGGCACAATAGCGCCCCCTGCAGAGCACCAAATAAAAATGAATGGAGAAAAAAAGTAAACTTTGTCGTAGACAAATAAAATTTGGCACACAATTCCGTCACGTGACCCCGATCAAAAAGTAAATTATGGCCACGCCCATTTTCCCACCGTGTTGCCATGGCAACGACCCGAAATAAAGTTTGGCGTAGCCAAACCAAAATTGGTACACACGTTCGTCGTGACGTTCCGAACAAAAAAGTACATTACGTGGTTGCTAGGCAACCCACACAAAGTCGGCCATTTTGGGAAATATTGCGTGATCTGGCGCCGAAGGCGCATTTCTTGCCTTTGCTCTTTTATAAACTCAACCGAGGGTGGCAGGGACAGCATAGCCACGTACGGCGCGGCAGCGCCCCCGGTTATTGCGGTGGCGTGCGACGGCGTGCGCCAACCGGCCAACGCTGCTCGCGAGGGCCTCTAAATGCCGCTTGCGGCTTTAATTATTATTATTATTATTATTTTTTACCATATTAGATACGTTTTGTTTTGGGGGGGGTTCTTATTTATCAGTAAACTTGTATAAGACAAGGACATTTTGAGTTGGTTCACATTTCAAGTGGAGTTGTAGTCACCACAGTGTGAGACAAAGTGTAAAATTCCCCCTGGAGTTAATGATTTCCCATCACGTTGGAGAAACAATGAATCAGAGCAATTCCGAAATACTTTTATTTTTAGATTTTTTAGATTAAGAGTTTCAATGTTAAGAGAGCAAACTGCAATGAAAAAAGGTTTTGTCTAGAGTTTTATTTATTGGTTTACTTGGTCGGGACAGTGCATGTTAATGAACATACATGGGTCTCATGCATGTAAACAAGCCACACCGGATTGTAGCCTTGAGCTAGTTTCCATCCGTCCATGTGCACTCTCAAACACACCCTCATTCATCCTGACCTATTGTACATGTTTTAGTTAACATTCAAAAGCGATTGTCACTGCAGCAGTTCATTATTTTTTTTGTGGAGAAGCACAATTTACTGACATTAAAACCTCATACACTGCAAAAAGTCATATCTTGATGGGTATGACTGGGACTAAATGAATAGTTTATCCTAATATGAGTCATTTTGACTTGCCAAGTACAAAAATATGCCAATGGAACGAGTATTTTTGCACTAAAAATTTGAAAAAAACATGTATTTCAAGTCAAATGAGATTTATTATCTAATTTCTCGCGCAATAAGATCTTTTTTCTTGTTTTCTTGTATGCAAAAATACTTGTTCCATTGGCAGATGATCATACTTACTCAAATCAAAGGCAAATATACATATTCCAAGTCAGTTTCATCTATTTTGAGATGACCTTTTGTAGGGTATATTTAGAGCACACTGAATTGTGTCTAGGTTGTAATTATTTGGTGTTTTTATAATGTGTTTTATCTTTCTGTGAAACACTTTGGTCCTCCTGGTGATGCTGTAAAGTGCTATATAAATAAACTTTGATTGATTGATTGATGCACATTCTTGCTTTTAGATATTGGTAGTACTGGGAATACTTGTTTTAGCTCAAACAGAATATCAAAATGTGACCACATATACGTTGCAGCATTTCCACGATCAGATAAGACATATACTTCCTTTACCTTCGAGCAGGTAATTCCATATGTTTCCAATTATTAAGACGACTCTTGCTTTAGGGGCTGACCTTGAGATTCTCCCATGATGCACTGCATGTAGTGAACTTGGCTGATCCCTCTGCAACTAGATTACTCTGACGAAAGTGCACTTAAAGGCAGAGTTTTTTGCGCTTGAAATCATTTATGATTGCTGTAGTTTTCTTCTCTGTGTTCTTGTTTTTTGTTTTTTTCTAGGTTCATTCAGGACATGGTGAGGTTTTTCTGTCTTGACTGTTTTGTGTCTCTGCTGATGCTGCACCGGCCTGACGATCAAAACGCGGACATCAATCCTGCCTGATTAAAGGTGAAAGGAAACAGCTTGGGTGGACTTGCCAAGGCCTGTTTTATCGTAATACCATATGGACCTTGGATCTCAAAGCACAAGTTGGTATGATGCAACATAATGGTACAGATAACAAGCTCCATCTTGTTACATGGGGATTATACTTGTGCTGCCATGGATGTAGCCATGGAGACAAACGTTTTATGGGGCCCATACGCAATTGCACAATGGAAAGTGTTTAAAAGTAAAAGAAAAACAACTTTTATTTCACTTTCGTGTGGAACATGGAACATGGAAGTCTTTCATGTTTTCTGCACGGCAACATGATGGGGACAAACCTGTCGTGAGTTACTGGCATTGATAACTGGACATCTGCACTCCATCACCTGCTGTTCCACAGTGCATTATAAGGTTGGGACAGCTCAGTCACTTGGAGAGTACAGCCTGTTTTACTTGACTGGTGCAGTCATTTAATGCTGTAGATCAGTGGGAGGAAACGTCAGGCCCTGGGGCCAAATCCGGCTCTCAAGCATGAAGCCTCGGGGCCTTAAAGGAACAGGCCACAGTTTTTACATACTGAGATGTATTCTTACCCGAGCTTAGACAAGTTGATGCGTACCTGTCTGGTCTTTGTGCGTGCAGTAATATCTGGATTCTGAAGATATTATTGTGCAGATGTCAAAGTGATCCTAAGGTGTTGTTACGCCCTGCAATATAGTACCCCTTTTTATCCGCTTAGAAAATCAACATGTTTAAGTTTGTGTAATCATGTAACTACTCATGTAACCATATTGGAAGAGTTGAAGAGCTTGGTCACTTCTAACTTCCTCCCTGTTTGGCCCATAGAGGAGAGGAGGAGAGGCTAAATGCTAACAACGTCTTTGGTCTTTTGAGCGCACGCACAAAGACCAGAGAGGTACACATCAACTCGTCTAAGCTCAGGTTAGAACATATCTCAGCATGGAAAAACAGCTCAAATACCGGGTAAAGTATTCTAAAAATGTTGTCAAATCCTTAAAAGTTCCCTGGTATAACACTCAATTTAGTCATATGATGTTCAGCACTGGCATTTGTGGAAAGTGGTGCTTTTCTTCGGGCTACAATTGGGAGGTTCGGCAACTTAGTATTTTGGTGATTGCTGACCTCAGCTGTAGATTAAGTAATACCAATAACAGCAGTATTGGGAGTGAAACGGCTTTGAACCAGTGCACTTACTGTTGCGTTTGTTGTGTAAATGTTAAATGGGGGTTGGCCCACACACCTTTTGAGCTTCCATAACTGTATAATGTGAGTTTGAAAGGAATTACGAATGTAAACTGCTCAAATAAACTAACAACTATATGTTAAAATGTGTGTGAATATTTTAGCTTTTCACTTTAAGTACATGTGACAGTTATTATATTTAGTGATCCTGTTTCTGTACTTAGTAGTAAAGAAAGCAGTCGTAGTAGTACTTGTGTGTTGGTAGACTCTTACCGCCTTTGCCAGGGGAATTAGAAAGATGGAGGCAACACTGTCCAATTGTGAATAATCCACAAATACCGTCTGCATCTCCAAATCATTATAGTACGATATGATGCAACTATTGTCAACATTTGTATTCACTCAGTTCTACAACAAATGTCATCTTCAATTCTCCAACAGACATGTGCTTATGATCAATTGCAGTGTGTCCGAGTACCTAGGAGCAGCTCTTGTGCCAAGTGTAAGAAAAAATATCCTGGCTTTGATAAGAACAAGATGTCGCGCTTCACTCTACAAGTCCCTGTTCCATGTTTCAAGGACATTGCAGGGAGCTTGTGAGCATCTGAATGTCCTTTTAACAAATGACAGGAGCCATAATTGTAGTCCCCCACTGAGTCAAAGTCACCCCTTTCTACTGCGGCATTTTTTGTTAATCCAAAGTTTTAATAAGCTGTCAGTGGAGATTTCTGTTTTAAATTGCATCTAAGGACTCGCACAAATGAACTGCAGTCCTGTTGAGGGAGAAGATATCATTTATTGTGAAACCAAAATTACTGAGAAAAACGCAGACTTTGAGTTACAGCTGTGGTCGGGCTGGGCTTTGGAGGGAGATCTGTAAAAGCATTTAGCATAAGCTCATCTTTTTTCGTGTTTTTAAAAACGAAAAATGTTGTTTTAATGGGAGAAGCAGAAAATCCTGTTATTTCAACCTGAACAAACTCATAGCTTCACTTCCTTAATGAATAATACAACAAGTAAAACCTTTAAATGCCCTGGAGGAGCACATCAAATGTACTTTCTCTTCATGTAAGGCTGAATTATTTGACTTAAATACAGTGATGTATAGACTTCTGTCAAACACTATGCAGTCTGCTGTGTGCACCTGTAGTAATGTGAAGGCCATTTTTCATGTTTAGCTTGACACTATAAAGGAACAGTGCGCAGTTAGAAGCTGCACAAAGCAACTTATATCATCCTGTCTGAATGCAACTCACTGCACCATCCAGGAATGAAACGGGCTGGGATTTTATATGACGATTGTACTTCTTCTCAACATGAGTGATACAGCTCTATTAATTTTATTTAGTTACATTGTGTAATGGAGGTTTTTTCTTTTACAGTGTTGTTATATCAGAGTGTCTGTTGTTTTATCTGCCCCGTTCTCACATTAATATAACTTGAACACTTCATCACATCATATGATTTTATCTGATCACATCATTCATGTCCATGTGTCCTGATTGTTCGACTAAATTAATGTGAGAATCCAAACCATTTCATTAGATCCTACAATTGTTTTCTTCGTGGGGTTGAATATACCAAAACTCTGGAAACATTTTTGTCGCGCTTTGGTCTCTTTTTTATAATGTTTTTGTTGCTTTTTCATCGTCACATTTTGGTCTCTTTTTGTGGCTTTTTAATCGCTTTTTTCATTGTTTTCGTTTTTTTGTGCTTTTTTCCCCACATTTTTGTCATGCTTTCGTCTCTTTTCGTCACTTTTTTCATCAAATTTATACACTTTTTGCGCCGTTCTTGTTACTTTTTCATCGCTTTTTTCAGTGCTTTCCCATTTCTTTTTCATTGTGCTTTCGTCTCTCTTTTGTCACTTTCTTGCCATACATTTTGTCGTGTTTTCGTCTCTTTTTTCATTGCTTTTTTTGTCACTTTTTGTGGCTTATTTAAAAAAAAAAGATATTAGATTTGGGAAAGGCCAAACTGGAGAACATGTGCTCAGTTCAGGTGGGGGTAAAGAGGTCAACAAGTCCCATCTGAAGAGGTAAATCTTCAAATATTTAGATTTTTCTATCTTAGTAGCTAATATTTAGTTCTTTTTGCAGCGTGCTCAGTAATTTCTTCCCTTTTCTCAATCTGGTGGAGGAGCAGGCCCACCTTAATGCACCCATAGGTCCCGGGTCTTAAACAGAATTGTAGGCCCCCACCTCCCCTCAGCACAGGGGGTAGGTGGCCGTATGTCCATTCTGGAAGAGCACAGAAGGGCCACTGGCTCTAGGGCCACCGGTCTGGCCCCTCACTTTACCTTACCCTCACCCCCGGGCGTAACCGAGCTTTACCCAAATCTAAAAGCTTAAAAGAAAAGCATCCAAAAACCAAAATGTGCTGGAAAAGCGACAAAAAAGTGACAAAAAGACAACAAAATGTGATGAAAACGCAATGAATAAAGAGGTGAAAAAACAAAACAAAAACATGACAAAAAAAACCCCGAAAAACAAAACGAAAAAGTGACAAAAAAGTGACGAAAACAGGCCAAAAAGTCACAAAAAAAGTAATGAAAAAGCAGCAAAAAGCAACAAAAACAAACAACAACAAACAAAAATGGAGCGACAACGTGACAAAAAGCTACCATCACTTTTCTAGATTTTAGCTTTCACATGAGGCGTTACAATGTTGCTCTCCAGTCAAGAAGCCTTTGGATTTGGGTAAAGCGGAACTGGAGAAAATGCTCTCGGTTAAGGCGGGGAGTAAGAGGTCAACATATGTATTTGTGGAAGTGTCGCATTTACGCTAATTTGGGCCAGGCTGGCCAGAGTCCAGGGCTGTTTTTCAGTCCCTGCCCTAACCCTGCTACTCCTACATGCCTCCCTCTGGGCCAGGTAGGGCGGGCCTACTCCAGGTACACACACAGGAGCACAGCACAATCATTGCATACGGTTAGTCATGCAGCAAAGTGAAGTGATTGACATGAAAATCAACGAATCACCAATTATATATATTTTTCCTTCATTCTGAAATAGGCCCTTGACTATGGTAGGCCCTGGGGTCCAGCCCCTGCTAGCCCGCTGGATAAGGTGGCTCTTACTACAGTAGAGTAGTAGTGCAGCAGCTCAAGTCTCCAATAAAGCCTCGAGCCGCAGTTCCTCTCGTGACCAGGCGAGGGCAGCGTAGCGCGCCTCGCTCCCCGCCTCAGACAATAAACACAAGGCGAAGCCCACACAGTCTACACAGCAGCATCTCCAAGCTCCATCCTGTTAGCCTGCCCATCCGAGTTATGTCTGAATAGCCGAAAACTCTGACATTATTTCCCGAGCGATATGGACACCCGGCCGCCGACCTGGGAGTAGACATGTAGGTTAGAAGGATGCCAGCCCACTGCGTCTCTCGTTTGCTCCTCTGCGTCTGGATCTGCGCGGTTTGGGAGGCGCTGGCCAAATCTCTTCCAGATCAGGGAGCGTTTGGTAAGGCTCGCCATACGGGGGATGCAGCAGTAGCAACAATGAGATGGGAGTGGTTGCCTTTTTTTGGGTTTTATTATTATCGCTTTTGTCGACAAACCTTTCACTACGTGGCGCGGTAACATGACCCAGGCCTGGGAATAATACGCGCTGAACGTACAAAGGCGTGATATTTAGGGAGATGGCTTCTGGTTTTGATTGCCACTTTCACATGCACGTAGCCTTGGGTGTTGCTGATGTGACCACGCATTCAATATATACTGTACATGGTGCGCTCCTGTTGAAATGAGGTTGTTATTACGCATATATAGGGACACTGTGTAGCCTATTTGCACGGCCTAGCTGGGAGCAATAGGCCTGCAGTTCCCATCTTGCCTTGCACATCACCACACATGCATCCCTATCACCTCCAGGACCCGTATTTAAATGCATACAGGGGGGAAAGGGCGCTTTAATTAAGATGTTTATGTTGCATATATGGTATCCTCCTCGTTCAGAACTGTGTGAAGGACATTATGTAATTGAGTTTGTATTATTCATGCCTGGAGTCGTTTAGAGCTCATGCATGGATGGAAACAGTGGATTTGTGTTTTTCCCCCACTCACTTCATGTAAAAAAAAAAACACACAAACAAAACCTTCACTGTCCACCATTCTGCTCATGTTTTCTGGCCTCAGTGTCATTACCAGTGACCGAGGAAATCGATTTTCTGTGAAGAATTCAGCCTGATTTGAAATTGATGCAAGATACAGAGAAGGGAAGTGCTGGGAGACTTTTCTAGTAACTTGACTCAATAACAGAATGTAAACTAAGCTGTGATTTATTTAGCCCTATTGTGTTCATCTGCTTTCTCCAACGATCTGGTGGAGGGCATTTCTCATGGCTTGGGACAGGCACAGACTGGCTTGAAAAAATGCAAAGGCTTCTTCGTCTGATCAAATGCCCTTTTCTTATTCTTTATATTTATGTCGTTTGCAGTTTATTGTCAAAAGGTGTGACAAAGTGGGCAAAGCTCTTGCCAAAAAGACTTTTAAGGCCATTTTCTAAAGCGAGCTGATATTCCCAGGCTCTCTCTGTTTCAGTGGAGTGGTGTGAGTGGAGTGCTGAGCCCAGATTGGGGCAATACTGCTCACACAAGGGAGTCTTTATTGAGCTTCTTCTGTTAATGGATGCAGCACATTTATACATGCATCCTAATGACCTGAGCACACATAAACAAGACCTGCAGAATCAGCGGTTCTCAAATCGAGATACAGACTCGTATTAGTGAAGAATCCCAAATGAACGGCTGGAAAATCACATTCTACAATTGTTATTGAAAGTATCCTTTGCAAGGAACCAGAACATATGTCTTGTCTCCATAGATTCAGTTGCAGTTTTTTGTTCAATTACTATTCAACGCTTTGAAAAACAAATATTTTCTGTGAACTTGGTGTGATAAGTCGCAGAATTACCAATCTGAATCAAAGGCGTTGGGAAGTGTAAGGGTCAGTATAAAGTGTCGCTTTGAGGCTATTTGGCATTGTCGCCTGTAGTGGACTAATCTGCATGTGGGGAAATACAAGGCTGCTTTTGGAGAGTCAGCACGTCACCATAGAAACGACCCACATCCTAAGCCGTCCAAGAAGAAGTGAGATGTGGAGCGAAAACAAAAAGCCCCAAATCAATGAATGAGGACTGTTTATTCAGTTTGCAGGGCTGAATCTAGACAAGATATGACACTAACTTGCATCTGTGGAATATTAGCAGTTTCAAGCACGTGCAAGAGCTATAACATACTGAGAATAAAACTGCTAAACTCATACAAGACATGTCTCAAGAGATGTGGCAACTGTGCAGGTTTTATCACTGCAACTTTTGTAGTTTGCAAAGGAAAATACAGAACTGTTGCCTTGCGTAGTGTGGGGAATGTTTATTTCCTTCACTCCACACACAGTGGTGGAAAGCTACATACTGTATGCAGCTAGAGTTTCCCCTGGGGTAGACTGACAGAAGCGTGACTCCACCATCTGCGCCAACTGTCCCTCTGACCACCATTCATTCACGCACACACATTCATCCCGGCCTATTGTACATGTTTTGATTATATTGTGAATATATTGCTATCTTGCTACTGTATATAAATGTAACAGTGATACAGTAATATATATACAGTTATAGAGTTTGCTACTAAGTATACAGTAACAATCACGGAGAAACTCGTTCATGTTTTTCATCAGCTACTATAATTCACTCCTTGTGCCAATCCCAAATCTGGATAAAAAACTAAGTGAGAGATATCCCATAGATCCATACAAAACATACAAATGTGTTCTGAGATGCATGCGATTCTTGGTTTAATTTAGCAGTTGAGTTTCTTTTATCATGTGAAAGTGAAAGTGTGCACTGCGGACTGAGTCTTGATTAAAAACAAGAAATTGCAATTCCATATTTTACCATGATAGTTCAGATCTATTGGGGAAACAGCTCTGTGAATGAAATGGTCATTGAGTAAATGTTGATGCAGAGTCAAAATAGCAAGGCCGTAGTAGTGGTCATCATTATCAACATGATGTGTGGACTGATTGTTTACTGAGAGACATTATCCATAGGCTACTGGGCCGTTTACAATTTGTCCAATGCACCGTAGGTCATGTTGGACAAGGCGATTACAGCGCTGCATACTAATGGAGTCCTTGAAAGACAGCCAGATGATGATGAGGAATTTCCACCTAAATCTGAGTCACGGGCCGGGACAGTAAAAGTGTTATGCACTACGTGACTGTGCACTCAAAATAATAGGTCCTGCACCTCTCACATATGTTTGTGTATGGGAGGGAATAACGATTTTGTGCATTACGGATGTGTTTTAAAAGGATTAGTCTCTGTAAAGTCCTGTTTATTTTAGTTGTGGTTTAGACCTAGTTGACTCATGTTTCTTCTTAGTTTAGACTAGAACAGCATAATATTGGAATGGAATCGTACAATATCTAATTATATTTTTTTTCTTTCATTAAGAACAGCTAAACTAATAACAATGACATAATTTCATGTTAGTATAGATCTAAACTACAGTGATAGCAATAATATGCCAAAACCCATATATTATTCTAGCTATTAGTCTATAAGCGAAACATTATATTTGTTGACTCTGAACCATTGTTTGATTTATTATTTTACAGAGGTGCAAATCAAAGTCCAAGTGTTTGACAACAGTGACTTATCGTCTCTGGCTGATGCTCTTGTGGAGGTCCATGGGAATCAAACCGTATTAGCCTCCGGGAAAGCAGGAAGTGATGGTGTCCTGAGAGTCAGCTTTATGTACCGAGCGGGAACTTGGGTCATCATCACTGCGTCTAAACTCGATTATGTCACCAACTCAGTGCCCTGGCACTCCAGCCGCATCCCACGTAAGTCACGAAGGGGCGAAGCTGCTGTATCTGAACTTTGCTAGGTTGTTTTTTAGCGACACTATATGCCTTTTCTTAGCCACACCTGGATTTCTGCTGTGTTGATCTAAAACATGCCGTCTCTTTTATTGCAGTATATGCATCTGTCAGCCTGTACCTGCTCGTACAGAGGCCAGGCACGCTCATCCTGTACGATGATGTCCTTCAAGTTCTGTCTGGCTCACCTGGTAAGATGAAAACAGAACTCTTAAAACATCATTGAGATTGAGAAATACTGTCTGATTGCAATACTCTATAGTGTTTACCAGCAGTGTAATGCTGGTAATGGGGTTGTTTCACTGCTGTGTTTTGGCTAATGTTACTTTTTAGACACAGAGGGTGCTCCCTGCTTGCCACAGACAAGGAGGATTTTGCCCATAAGGTTATTTTTATGACATGTGAGCTCACTGTAGACTCGTCTCTCCTGTGTACATTGGGCTCTGTCATTCTTACCCCCCACTGTCCAAGTGTGCAGTGTGTAGCCTTGCCTAACTACAGTACTGTTGTCACATTTGGTAGCCACGTTTACCCTTCCTAATGTACAGATGCTGGCATGGACCCTTGTTAAAATGACGAGATGAAATCATGAATATATTTTTCTTCCTCAGGCATCAAGATGTCAAAAAGCTCTGAAAGTCTGTCATTTAAGATGAGCTTGTCTCCAGCAGAGCATGAAGCGCTGCACCCTGCTTGTTTGTTTTTGTCTGTGTTTCCATAGATTTATTTCAACATTTGGATGACCCTATTTGCTGCTACTGTCAGCCTAGCAACACCATCAAGAGAGATGTTGGCATTGTCACAAATCAAGCTTCATTCAAAAATATTCCTGACACGCTGAATACCAATGGGTTCAGTTTGCACATGCTGAATGTGTGGGTGTCTGATAGAACTAATGAATTGTAAATAACCAAGAACTTTGATGAAGTCATTTTTGTTTTGCATGTCAGCACGATTTATAACTTCAAACTTGCTGGGTATTTTCTTCACCATACGTTAGATAATGGGATCTTCCTTTTGTCTTGGCATTCACACACTCTATCATCTGAGCCACTGTCGCCTCAAGAAACGTTAACATCTTGTGATTATTTGTGAGCACAGAGTACAAGGCAGACAGAAGTGTTCATACTTGATACTTAAACATACTGACTCCCTTTGTTTATCAGGAGCTCGTAACCAGCCGTTGGTGCAGCTCCAGAGGAAGTCCCTGCAGCTCCCTCCAGACTCCAACTACACGTCTCTGTCGGCAGCTCTGACCACTGCCAAGAGCCAGTATGAGATTGGAGGCTTCCCATTCCTACTGGGACAAGAGACCAACAGCTCAGGTCTGCGACAAATGTTTCAAATTATGGACAAGTGGTCCTCAGAAATGTACCCAGAGTCTATCTATATCTATCATGCAAATCTGTGCAAAACAGAATATATTACTGTTTCACATTTCCATACATTAACTTTGAAGCAACCTGAAAAGAAATGTTGCAGAACTCATTCCCTTTCACATCCTGCATAATGTAATTGTTTAACTCAGAACATGTGTGCCCGGGCACATAATCAGACTTTCTATGTCCTTGAAACGTCTGACTTAGCTACATATTTTATTAATTTACTCTTTATCTCAACTGTAACTTGTTTGTAACTCTTGAAACGAACAACTTCAAAGTAACATTATGTACTTTGTAATGTGTTTAGGTGCAGAAATTGGGTGGACAGACTTGACGGCGCTTGCGGTGGTCAGCATTGAGCTCTATGACAAAGATGGGAGTCCGATTCAGGTTACAGACCCGATCCACCTCTCTGTTCCTCTTCCCTCTGACACTCGCAACAGGATGGCCACCAGTGTCCCAACCTGGCTGTATCAGCCAAAGACGGGTAAACTTGGAATGTTCTAATGGTAGAAAATAACATTTTACTTAATATACTTGAACATGCACCATTAAGTTTTGTGTACTCATATTTGCAGGTTTATGGGTTCGTAACGGGACAGGCTACATTAAAAAAGACGGTTCACAGTTTGTCTGGAACGTTGTGGTCCCTCGTATGGGATACTGGTTAGCTGCCTTCCCCACTTCTTCAGGTATCTACATTCTATGTGCTACAGATTTCTCACACTTGCTTTTTATCCTCGCAGATTAAAGTATTTCCCATGTGGATCTAACAGTAATTAGTCTGTGTAACATTAAAGCTGTATTTTAATTACTGTTTTATTTGGCAGGGTTGGGTCTCTCTCACCCGGGCCTGAGGGACATCACCACATACCACACCCTGTTCCTGCTGTCCATTCTCGCCTCGCTGGCTCTGCTTGTGCTCATCCTGCTCTGTGTGCTGCTTTACTACTGCAGGTGAGGAGGCACAGTCATTAAGTATTTCTCAACTTATACTAAATACTATGTTAAATGACTTCTCTCCAGCATTTTGTTTTCAAATCAAAACACATAATGTAATATTACATCAAGAAGCTGAAGACTTGAATTGGACGAATACTGAACAAATAATTACAGTATTTTCTTTATATTCCAAATCTAATCTATGTGCTTTGTATTTTCTAGGAGGAAGTGCTTGAAGCCCCGCCGACAACAAGCTAAACCCCATTCGTCCAATTTAAACAGTGCCAAAAGAGACCAGGGTACCTCCACCTCCCGTCTGAATCTTATCTGCGGTGGCCATGTTGAATCCTCTGCAGCCAACAACAAATCGGACTTGTCCCCGCCCCGAGAGTACCACAGCTCCCGGGAAGACCTCACCAAACATGTCCCTGCCCACATGCTGAGAAACTCGAAAGGCAAAAACATATCTGGCTCCCAAAGAGGTGAAAGTTTTCAAATGAAGGTCACACGTGCCACTGAAACTAACAACTTAGACAACCCGCTGCTTCATGACGATTACAACCGTCACCATAATGCAAATGACAATCGTGGTTATTCTTCTGACCCCCCTTCGCCACCTCGCTTCCAGGGTTATGTGCCAAACCAGACAGATAAGCCTCCGGAATACTCCGCAGCAGCAGCGGACAGCCTCACCAGACCAACATCGCTCGGCACTCAACCGGGACAAATCATCTTCTGCAGCTCGATCGATCAAATGAAGGAGAACATGTACAGGAGCATGGTGCCAACGCTAGTCATCCCAGCCCACTACATGCGCCTGCCCTCGGAGTTTACCAGCAAAGATGGGAAGGATCCAAAAGACCTGGACAAAGATGGCAACCAACAACATCACCACCATGGGCAGAAGGGGCAGCAGAGTGGGAGTCAAGGCGAGGATTCGGAAGAGCCAAGTTGGGCGTCAGATTCGTCTGGAGGGCCAGTGACCATTCCGGTCCTTTTCAATGACTCGACTATGGCCCAAATGAACGGGGAACTTCAAGCACTGACGGAGAAGAAACTTCTGGAACTTGGAGTGAAGCAGAACCCAAGGGCCTGGTTCATCTCTCTGGATGGACGCGCCAATGCCCACGTGCGCCACTCCTACATTGATATCAGCAATGATCTCAGTGGTGGAGGGTTTGGAGGCCCAAGTAACTTTGCAAGAGATGTCAACCTTGAACCGCCTTTAGAAGCACAAGAACGTAAATCAACAGCGAACCGTAAGGGGAAAGATGAGCGCTGGGGATCTGGTCCACGTAAAGGGCACAGTGGCACAAGTGGCGGAGGGAAGAATTACTCCAAACTGGCCTATCCAGACCACAGCGAGCCCAGCAGCAGCGAGGGGCGTCCAGTATCACCAGAAGAGAACTCCCTCACCCCTCTACTGGACGAAGGCCCGTCGTCTCGCGGATCCACCATCACCAGAAGGGGGCGCAGTCGAGTCAGCAGCAGCCGCAGCAGCAACAGTGAGAACCGTCGTGACTCAATGACCAGCCCGGAGGATGATCCAGACGACAAAGACGAGAACAAGAAGAGTCCGTGGCAGAAGATTGAAGACAGGCCTCTGATGGTCTTCCACCCAAGGAAGTAGAGGATTTATCAGAAAGACATTGGACCTTTATAAGAAGTTTCTTCACACCTGTTAAAGGCTGTTGCTTTTCACTGCGGGAGCTCACAAAAGCACAACCATGCATCACTATTACCAGAGTGTTGTTTGAACCTTTGTGTTTCTGGTGAAGTGCTTTTGCACTTTCTGATTCCTCTCGTAGTCTGTTTCATTGGGTTTCAGTGAAATTATAACTGTAGACTAATGTTTATTGTGAATGTTACCATGACATGTACCACTAAACCATTGTCTGAGCCATTGACTTTGGAAATAGCCATTTTTAGAGCAAAATATGAGAGAAAAGCACTTAATTATGGTTTGTCTGATGGTTATAGAAGTTTTTAAAAATCAATCACATTTTCTATTTAAATATGGGGTTATTTAAACCCGGAGTTTCTCAAAATCATTGAATGCAATTTTTTTTTTAGATACAATCTAAGTACATTAATATATTACAAGAAATGTATTCTCTAATTAGTGATTAGACCCTGTTTATGGATAATGCAAACATTTGCATCGTCTGCATCTTGCTCCTTCAGGGATGTACTTGTTTTCCTTCTGTACTGTGTCCATGTACTCTTACATATACCTTACACACTCAATACAATAGCATTTACCTGTAGAAACATCATGTTATTTCAAGCATCTTTTATTACTGAAGTGATCTACCATTTTGCCAAAATAAGACACTATCTCTGCCTTTATCCTGAGATTTTTGCCTGACAGAGACATCCATGTGAGCTTTGTGTAAATAGGTTTCCTGACATTTAAGACTATTTGGTAGAACAGACGGTTGCATGAATATGAATGTATGATAAACAGAAGGCACCAAAAGCCCCCCACAGTTCACCAGGCTCCTGCGCCGGACAACCCCTTGTTACTTGCCAAGAAACATCTAGAGTCTAACAAAATGTCCCATCTCATACTTGAAGACATACCTTTTGATACCCTGCTGATATTTACAGGGGTTGTTTTGTGGACAGGGCCTACACCACTCCTCTCCTGAAAGTGCCTTCTTTCACATAGGATTTAGTGATAGGCATGCAGGACCTTTGCTAGAAATGCAGTTATTAACACCTAAGCTTTTTAAACGCCACCAATAATAAGCACACTGCATTAAGGGGAATTCAATCTGGGGAGCATGCCTGCCAAACAAAAATGTCTTTTCATGATTACTATCTCCTTGGAAATCTTCATTTCTTTTATCTAACCTCTTTTTCACCAAACTTGTAAATGCTTCAAAGTTGACTATATAACATTTTATGTGTATACAATGTGCATGTACTGTAAAATGTAGAATAGGGTGTTTTTACCAAGACGTTTTTCAAAACAATTTTAAGTTTTTGGCACAAAATGTCTTGTGGTGAAGCAATGATTTGCCAAATATCTGAAGATACACTGACTTTTCCCTTAACTCTGTCCTAACAAACCCACTTCCGGTCGTAAATGTTTACAATATTAACATACTGACCAACACGCTCTCGCAAGCATCACCACTGCCTCTGACACATCAGCCAATGGGAATGAGTCGACGGCTAAAATACGCAAGTGGATTAAGCTTGAAGATTTTTGAGATGTGTTGAGAATGTTTTTGTTTTTTTGAAAATTGAGAACTTGGAAATCATAAAAGCTGTAAAATATTCACTGTTTGTCAAATCCTTCTTACCATCTGCTTGCTTTTCATAAGCCTGTGTCAGTAGACTACATTTGAACTGAAAATGTGAGCTATGAACTCCACTGATGTGTCCACTTTTGTAAATGTACCACTTATTTGGAACAGACATGGCATCATAATGAGTTGTGTAATTGCGTTTTTTTGTTACATGTGTTTGATTTACATGGCAGGGTGTTTTCATGTAGGCTTATTTTTGTGATCTTGTATTTGAACATGAGTTTTGATGGATCTCAGAGGGGACAAATTATAGTTGCTGGTTTTTCCTTTAGTACGTGGCTTGTGAGGGTCTAGGAATGTGTAGGCCTTCATGCTGTGCCCTGTGTCATTTGCTTCAAAAATCTGGTCAGGTGTTTGCAAACTGTACATTAACCCTGTACATGAAACAAAATAGAAATAAAATTGTTCCCACTGTGCTTTCGTTTTCAGTCTTAATTAAGATTTATTATTACTATTAGTATATTATTAGTATTGTTATTATTATAATAATTATTTTTATTTTTATTTTTATTTTTATTTTTATTTTTATTTTTATTTTTATTTTTATTTTTATTTTTATTTTATTTTTTATTTTTTATTTTTTATTTTTATTTTTATGAAACTACACCATTATAAACCGCGACTGTATAGCAAACTCAGTTAATAAGTGAATAGAAATGTGCTATTATATTTTATTTTTCGACATTTCTTGAGTAGTTGTTTTTTTGCTTTAAAAAGTCACGTGATCTACCGGCGTCATGTGATAACGCAAAGTGGACTTCCGGAAATAGAACAATCTGCCGCGTTCATCTGTGCTTTACCAGCCACATCAAGGCCCGAAAAGTCTGAAGTGGAACCGATTTCATCAGATAAACAGGGTGAGTTACTGTGTCGCTGCTTGAAATGTTACGGTGAAGATTCACAGCTATTTTGCCTGGAGTGTTAGCATGGTAGCGGCTAAGCTAACTGCCCTGCTCCTATGAATAAACTGATTTCCGTTTTATTTATGAGCAAATATTGAACGGTCATTATTTTAATTGTGCTGTATTGGCTTTAGAGTAATGTGTGCTCAGACATTTTATCAACCTAAATTACTGTATTTTTTTTGTTTTCAAGAATGAGAAATTGACTATAAATTGGTCTTGCGTTCTTTGTTTTAGGACCGTAGGAATGAATCGCTGTCTTGTTATTTGGTTCAAGTGAAGTGATAGTCTGCTGTTCTCTCACGCCATCTCTTACCATGCCAGTAAGATTTCCCGTTTTATTCAGTTTCTAGGCCATGCATTAAACCTTTTTTTGAGTAATGATTTTTTTTGTACTCTCTTGTTTAGTTTAGTTTTTACCGTTATTTCAGAAATGAATCTGCTACAATCTTACATGATTTCTAGGACAGCATTCAATTTTACATTTTGGCTTGTAAACTTGTCAATCTAAATGATAGATCTCCTGTAGCTGTGGCATTGTATTTGTTAGCGTTCGGGAAATTCCACAGTAACCATGGAGATCCGCCATCTTTGCAGCTGTTAGCATACATTTCCATTGACTAACATTAGCTAAAAACAGTATAAAAAGCTGTGGAACAACTCCGTTAGCTGTTGAGTTACAGCTGGTAAATAAATCTAACACACTGTGGTGTCCAAGTGTTTCAATGTGAACAATAACCAGTATTTTAACTTTTAAAATCTCCATTAGTTTACAATTGCTGCTAATCCCATAATGCTTAGCGATATGACATCACATAGAGGAACATCAGCAGTTGCAGTGTTACAGATATGCCAGGGATTGTTTAAATTCTCTTAATGTTTGCATCGTCCACAGCTCAAAGTAACTCACTTTCATCATCAAACATTACTTGGGCATTGAAATGGCTTTTTGTGTTCTTAGATGTTGCAGGTGGCCGTGCTGTGTTTGGCTGGGCTAAGCCTGAGCGCAGCGCTGGTGTGTCCAGATGGAGGAATGTGTGCAGTGAAAAACACCTGCTGCAAGAATACAGAAGGAGGATATGGCTGCTGCCCATTGCCAAAAGTAAACCACTGTCTCTCTTTAAATTAGTTGAACATGACTTCCCGTATCAGTTTCATTCATCATGTCATTGCATTTATTTTTAAGTTTTTCAGGTTCCTCTTTGGTTCAATACTGCAGACACAATTGCCACACAACTTTTTTTAAAAATCTATTTATTATTTTTTAGGCTGAGTGTTGTTCAGACCACCTGCATTGCTGCTATGAAGGGACCGTTTGTGATTTGGTCCATAGCAAATGCGTAAACAAAACAGTGTCCCTTCCTTGGGTAAAGCGCCTTCCTGCTACACAGGTTTGTGTTACGTTTTTTCCTTTATCAATTAATTTACATTGCCCCACTTCCCATCCACACATGCCTCAGGGAACTCAACCGAAACGAACAAAGGCTGTTACTGTAATTCATTGCTTTTTGCACATGCTCTCTTCCTGGTGGATCATTGATATGCATGTGCCGTGATTGTTCTAGCTGCAGGAGAGGGTGAAGGCAGTCATTTGTCCCGACATGGTGTCCGAGTGTCCCGATGATAGCACCTGCTGCGAGCTCCCGGACCACACTTGGGGCTGCTGTCCAATGATTAAGGTAACACTCAAGACCTCCTTCTATATGTGCCGGTTTCCACATGTTGTGAGAGCAAAAGCTTTTCACGCCAAGAAGTTATTTTCACGGTTGGTTTGTATGATTCAATTCAACTATGAAGCATGTGGAATTTATTTTAAAATAGATTGACTTAATGGGTCTTCAGTATCATCTTGGTCCACAGATACTTGATACTTGATAATCATGATAGCTTGTTTTATTGATATGTTGTTTTATTGAAAGACAAACAAAGCAAAGGATGCAGATGTACAATATTGCCTTCAGAGAAATCAGTACTTTAACTTATTTGTCTTCTTGTACATCGGTTGCAACAATATATCTATAAATGTATGAAACCCTCATATTACACACATTTCCCTACGATTAACAGTCAACAAATGTATCTACTCTTTCTTTATTGAGGTCCAAATGACTTAAAGTACCCCTGGCCACTTGCTTTAGATGCACCAAAATTAAATGTTGGCAGTGATTTTACATGCCTTGTTAATAATTGAAACTCATTTGTTTTGCTCACTGGGAACACTTTCCACACTTAAACCCTTTTGCTGAAGTTTACAGCATGCTATTTATTTGGCAATCTCATTTTCTTACCATTTTGGCCATAGGCGGTCTGCTGTGAGGACAAGCAACACTGCTGCCCGGAGGGAACACAATGTGATCTTGCTCACTCAAAGTGTCTTACCTCCACATCCGAGTCCTTACCCATGCTCCAGAAGATTCCTGCGAAAAGGAGGCTCATAAATTCAGGTGGGAGCAAACGGTGCGGAATATTTATGATCGTAAAGGAAGAGTTAATGTTGGTTGGTGCTGTATTTGTGCATGCGTTCTCCTCATACCTTCTTCATTCATTCATTTCTGTGCAGATTCTCGAGCGGGTGCAATAACTTGTCCTGGTGGAAGGAGCAGCTGCCCAGATAGTTACACATGCTGCCTGCTGCCCACTGGAGACTATGGCTGCTGTCCTTACCCAGATGTATATAAATCAATTATACATTCTTTAATTACTTTTTTGTTTTGTTATTGAGTTTTCAAAAACGTCATCAATCAAATCCAACACAGTTTTATTGAACATTTTTACCAAACTGTTTCTGAAGTGCTCCAAATGGAGAAATTGGCTACAGAAAAAGGTGCTCGTCATATAATTAGAATATCATGGAAAAAGTGCATTTACTTCTGTATTTCCACTTAAAATGTATTTCAACCTAACATATGATCGACTCATTTCATACAAAGTGGCATTTGTCCAGCCTTTGTTTATCATTTTGATGATTATGGGTTACAGTCCATTTTTAGTCTAATTTTCTTAGATTTTCAATTTGGGGTTTTTACAAGCTGAGCCATAATAATCAAAATGATAACAAATAAAGGCTACATATCTCACTTTGCATGTGATGAGTGTATCATATATTAGTTTCACAGTTTAAGTTGAATAACAGAAGTGAAAGCACTTTTTCATGATATTCTAATTATATGACCAGCACCTGTATGCCTTCTTTAAAAAAAAAAAAAAAAAAAGTGTTCTTGTTCCATTGAAAGTTGTTATTTAGTTTTCACCACCTCTATAAACCTCACCTCATACATATTTGACCTGTAATTATAACACACAGGCGGTGTGCTGCAGTGATCATGTGCACTGTTGCCCCAGTAACACAATCTGTGACCTGGAGAGAGGAATGTGTCAGTCTGGAGAGACTATCATGCCTCTGCTGAAGAAGATCACATCCGCCCCTAATGACGGTGAGCTCCATTAATACCTTCTACATCTATATGGTCTTTCATTTGCATGGAGCCGCTTCAGATGTATTTCTCTAGCGATCATTAATGCGCATTTCTATTCTGACCTTTCAGTTCAGTGTCCGGATCGTGCCACATTTTGCCCTGATGAAACGACATGCTGCAAGATGGCCACTGGTGATTATGGCTGCTGCCCCATGCCTAATGTGAGTGACAATTAGGGCTTGACATTACTTTTTCTCTCAGGCCACTATTGCTAGTCCTTTTCAACTATTTCTACCCAACTAGTGTTTTTACTCATCACTATAAGTATATAAAAAAGAATTGTAGTGAAGCCTTTAGTTATAATAGAAATGTTTACTTTGGTTGTATGTTGAGGAATCTAAATTTAACTAAAATATTGTATACCCAAGTGTAGGTGAGATGAATGGACAACTATTTTTTCTTACTTTCCAACTAAAAGTATTTAAAACTCCTTTCAAACTAGAAAAAGGGTTCGGCTAAATGGTTATTATTAAGTTAGGTAGTTTATTTGGTTGTCAATTGTAAACATATTAAGCACAAACCGAGAATCAAAATTGCAATACTCCTAAACCCTCGGTGCTCATGTCATATGTTGCGGGAAAGTCGTGCAGCATCTGATAAACTTCACGTAGGTAAGAGACATGGTGGTCAGACTTTTGCTTTGCGTTCCAGGCTGTGTGCTGTGAAGACGACCTTCACTGCTGTCCTTCAGGAACTCAGTGTGACTTGGTCCATAGCAGGTGCCTTACATCTGAATTGAACACGACCATGGTGGTTAAATTCCCAGGTGTTCTGAAGCAATCAGCAGATGTGCATAAAAGTAAATGTTTTTGTTTTAAGTTTAATTCGTGACATTGCTGCCTTTCACATAATACTATTCATGTATTCTTGCTTGGACAGTGTTTGATGTTCCTTGCAATGAGTCAGTGGCCTGTGAGGATGGAAACACCTGCTGCAAATCCCCAACTGGTTCTTGGGCCTGTTGTCCCCTTGCTGAGGTAAATTTATTAATTCATGTGGATCACTATTGGCATTAGCTGTTCCCCTAAAGCCAGCTATTACTTATCGGCCTATCCCAATGATTTTTCTCTCTTTTGACTGGCTGACAAATTGAGCTTAGTCATGGCCTGATTTCCAATATCATCATTCATGTCATGTCTCCAACCCTGCCACCTAGCATCCAAATGGTCTTTAGACTGATGGATCGTGTAATTCCTGTGAAATTGCTCTTATTGATGTTGTTGCTATACTCGTAGGCGGCACCATAAACTGGCTTTCTCCAAATGTGATTTTAATGTTCTTCAATGCCATTTATCAGCCTCCTTCCTCCACATCCCTCTTCTTTGTGGTATGGTATGATAAGTCATGGCTCTGCATACTTTCTCCTCTGTCTAGGCTGTTTGCTGTAAGGACCACCTGCACTGCTGTCCACATGGCACTGTGTGTAATCTGGAAGCCTCCACATGTGACGATTCCACAGGGAGCGTGGTGATGCCCTTGGTTGGCAAAGCTCCAGTTGAGGGCAGTGATAACACCAAATGTGATGAATCCACAACGTGCCCCGGGAAAGCAACATGCTGTAAGACTCCCACTGGGGCCTGGGGCTGCTGCCCTCTGCCTGAGGTAACTCTTTAAAATTAAATTACAGTGTAGTCTACTATTGGGTATCTTGTGCACAAAGCTGGTGCTATATTTGACTTTCTTTCTCCGTCAGGTGTCACTGTGCAGATTCTCCTTCTGTTTATCCCTCTTTATCCCTTCTCTATACAGATATTAATATCAAAACTACAAACCCATGTAATATGTGCACTGCTCACTCAGTTTTATATAGGAGAATCTTTTTGCTCCACAGGCAGTTTGCTGTGATGACCAAGTTCACTGCTGCCCTCAGGGGACAGTGTGTAACCTGGCTGCAGAGACCTGCGACGACCCCTTCAGTGCCAGGCTGCCAGTGTCGTGGGTGGAGAAGATCCCGGCTCTGAGCTCTGGGGCTGAGGATGAGAAATGTGACAAGCAAACCATGTGTCCCGGGGGAACCACCTGCTGCAAGAAGACCACAGGACAGTGGGCCTGCTGCCCCCTACCCCAGGTCAGGATCAATATGATGCCGTTATAGAAATTACCTCATGTTGTTTGAATAAGAGTTGTTGTAATGTTGTTTTTTTTAATTCTTCAAAAGCTGATTTTCCTTCTGGGATTTTCTTTTCTATATTTTTGCTTCAGGCTGTGTGCTGCACTGACCATGAGCACTGCTGCCCCAATGGCTATAAGTGCAACGTTGAAGAGCAGACTTGTGATAAACCTGGAGAGATGAGCGTGTCGTGGGTCCAGAAGATCCCAGCTCTGCAGAAGGAGATTCCTCAAACCCTGGCTGCGTCCAGCCCAGACCGGACCATGTGTGACCCCCACACTAGCTGCCCGCGGGACACCACTTGCTGCTTCATGAAGAACACCCAGAAGTGGGGCTGCTGCCCTGTTCCACATGTCTGTACATGCATTATGCCCTCCTAACACTTTGTCTGAGTAATGTGTATTTAAAGTTTTTGATCTTTTCAGGCGATTTGCTGTGATGATGGAGATCACTGCTGCCCCCGTGGTCACACATGTGAGCCACACCGCTCCTCCTGCTCCAGAGGGCCACATGTGATCCCCTGGTTCACCAAGCTGAGCGCCCTAAATGAGTCCGAATCTGTAAAGGACGTAAAGTGTGACGCAAAGACCAGCTGCGCCTCTGGGACAACCTGCTGTAAGCTGCCCACAGGGGCCTGGGGGTGCTGCCCGCTGGTGAAGGTACAGAACGTTTTAACCTAATCAGAGTTATTAAATCACACTGATGCAGTTGCATAATTCACTCAAATACCTGAAATGGCCTCTGAAAACGCCCTTCCTCTTCAGGCGGTGTGCTGTGATGACCATGAGCACTGCTGCCCCCAGAGCTACACCTGCAACATGCAGACAGGCACGTGTGAGAAGACGGGCCACACAGGACTGTCCTTCACTGCTCCTCAGCTCAGAGTGGTGCCACTGAAGCAGAGCCACTTGGATGAACCATGTGACGGCACAGGGGAGGTCCACTGTCCCAAACAGGACACGTGCTGTAAGACCTCCACATCAGAGTGGGCCTGCTGTCCCTCACCTGGGGTAGGCCTTTAAAATATACTTAATGTCATACAGTATTTAAGTTTCAGTGTCACATTTTTACCATGTACCACTTGCAACTCTAAATTCTCTTTAACTTGATTGGAGACTCTTGAAAGATTACAGTGTACAGAGTTACAGTGGGGAAAATAAGTATTTGGTCAGTTCCCCATAGACACTGTAATTCTTTAAAAATGGTGCATGGGAATCCCCATATCCTCCTCTGTAATGTTTTTAATGTGAGCGGTGTGTAACTACTAACACTACTGTGTATATTAAACAAAGGCCTTTTCTCTTGGTAGGCCGTGTGCTGTCCTGACTTGAAGCACTGCTGTCCCGCTGGATTCTCATGTGACCTGACAATGGGAGCGTGCGTTCAGGAAAACCAACTGACCTGGAACTCTTTGCTCCAGCACAAAAGAAGAGACTTTGGCCGCCCTGGACTCTAAAACCCACAAGTAGCACACTGTCCCCTTGTCCATAGGTTATTATACGGTACGTCTCTGCTGTCACTTGAGACGAGGGCCGTGTAATCTTTGCACTTGACAGCTATTTTGGCATTTGTTTTAAACATTTGGTTTGTACTTGATGGGTTACATATTTCCCCAGAATGAACTGACAACATAACATTTCTTGCTGAAAATCTAGTCATTGTGAATCAAAGTTAATGTGATGCAGGCACAAATGGAAAATCTAGGCAACAGTATTTGATAGGAAGCTAGTTTATTTTTCTTTTATTAAATCATTGCTTTCCACCATCTGTGTGTTTGAAAGAAATATGAATGTAATTTCTGCCTTGTGGGGGTTGACTTGATTAATCGAGATGGATGTTTTTGCCCCTTTTTGATTGAGAAAAGCTTTTTGTTTTATTCCTTGTAATGAGAACAAGGTGGTGTTGTTTTTTTGTTTTTTTTTTGGTAGGGAATTTATAGGTTGTTTTAATCAAACCGTTTTCCAGACTAGATTCAGGATTAGGACAGCTTGTGCCTTCTTGGATCATTCCTGCAAGAGGTACCACTCTCCGCTGTCTTCTTTGGGGATATACAAACATGCTGTTTTTGGGACACGACGAGGATTCTGTGTTGTTGTTTTTTTTTTAACTACAGCCAAAAATGATGAGCCAAGTCCATGTTATTGTCATGAGAGGACAAAGGCTGGCTGTGCTATGTTGGCAATGAAATCTAAACAGAGGTATTGAGGAAAAAGATGTTTGAAAGGACGCCACCCGAGTGTTGTTTTGAGTCCCGTTTGGAGATGGCATCCTTCAGTGGCACTGACTTCTACCTCGAGGCTCACACCTTCGTCAATTTGTGTAATTTGTCAAGATTTTTCCACTTTGGTTTTCTTTACTTCTGAACAGCACCATTTTAAAAACTCCTCAGCTTTTATCATCCGAAAGTGGTCGTTTGCTGCTTTCTGATGCCCCTGTGGATCATGAGTACATTTCAAATTTAAGGACAAAGGAGTAAAGTATTAAGATGCTTATTGCCTTTTGATATAAAAGTGCTACTTAAAATTCATAATATTGTGAAAACATACTTGATAACAATTTCCTACAATATTCAATTTTAAGATGCACTTGTAATTTCAGTTTGTCACCATTTTCAAAGATTTTAAGAGAGGACTGAGTTCCTGTGTGAAATAAACTTGTTTAAAATTAGCTGCCTGTCATTGTTATGAATTATCCCTCTGAGATCATCCCTGGGTTTTGCTGGTTGGTCAGATGTGAAAACGCTTCCTCTGGCTTCTTGCGCCCGTATCCTGTTACTCTGCCCCCGCCTGTCACTTCCTTGTCACAGAGTTGTTATGACGACCCGAGTAAATAGTAAACACACCCCACACTGCTGGCTAGGGTTGAACTGTGGAGGGGACTGGGCTTCAGTGTGTCCCTTTTAAACTGCCTGGCACGGCCTGAGAGCTCGAGCCTGGGCAGATCTGCTGCTGTCGAGGCGCCCTCTGTTGGCCAAAAGTGAGTCTGAAAACAATGAACTACATAAGGGGCCTTTCACTTCTAATGAGGTCAACTACTACCCTTGTATGGCTTCATTGTTGTTGCAGACTGGATCAGGGAGTACCACCGGGAACACATGATTATCTTACAAGCTGTGATTTGATTTAATACTCCTTTTATGTCCTGTTATAGCTGATTGGTTCTTAAATTACAAAGCCTTAATTGAAATAAGTGTAATTAATGGACGCTGAAATACATGTGTAATGATACAAAGCTTAATTACCTAGATTTTGACCAATTTATTCTTTACACTGACTTCATCCAATGTATAAAATCAATACAAGTCCCTATTAACACCATATTAACTATTTTAGATGACGTACTGATTTGAGACATACTTCACTTGTGTTGGGATCTGGTATGACATAATCTTTTGTTAGTCATATGATTTCCAGAGATAATTTGAACCAGAGGTTTGATTTTCAACTGCTTCATTACCAAGTCCCATCTAAGATTAAAAAAAAGAAAAGAAAAGCGAAAACTATGAAATGCTCATTCTGTTTCAAAACATGGCGGTCTGAACCGTAACAGAGTTCTAAACAAGGACTAACTCTAATGTGCAGAATCTGAATTAAACTAGAACCATATAATACCACTCATGTAGACAATGCGTCAATGTCTTTCCCTTAAGGATTTCCAGCTCTATCTATAGACGCCTTCACCTTCCAACAGCGCCTGAGAGCAAAGTGACAAAAAAGCCTTCGAGGTGTGAGTAAACTTCCACTCCACATCTCTATTGGCCAGAGCTGGTCTCATTCATTCAGATGTTGCCAGGGAGAGACGCCCTCCGCTCTTATAACTCATAACACTCCCCCTTCTGGTATTTTCCTAATTCCCATAGGAATGCATGGAGTCCAGTCATCTGTGTTTGGGACAGCAGATGTGAGGGAGCCGGAAGGATGCAGCTGTGGACATGGGCCTGTCACCAGGCGGCAAAACGAATGGGTAAATTTCACTTGTTTACATGTCCACACGGGTTACAGTAGTATGCACCAATAGAGCATAACTTTATGACCCAAGTGTATAGAGGTAGGTTCAGAAACTTATGAGAGATTTGTTTTACTACTTCTACTATACTATTCAATTATTCATTGATTGCTCTGCAATAAAGCTGTAAGAATACATAGACCCCTTTCCTATGTTTAGTTGATGTTAAGTTTGAGGGGAACTTGAAGGGAGCATAAGGGAGTTAAATGCGTTCATAGGCCCAGGATGTTTTGGTGCATACTGCATTTTCTGATATCCTTGAAGTAGGCCTAAAGTAAATATGAATGAATTTCAACCTAACTTTATGAATATCCAACAGAATTTAACTTAAATTCTCTAATTTAAAAAGATTTAACCCACTTTACCTGGCACTGTATAGATTTTTTCCCCCCGTAAAACAAAAGAAGTGGTGTGGTTTGGGGCAAATGTCATTTGCATTTGCATCTGTCAAACCTTCTCTCTACATGTAGCAAATGCACAGACACCCCTTTATTTTGAAAACATGCCCCATGGCCTCGGTGTCACCGGGGGCGAATACAGTATCCATCCAAATATTTAGACGCTGGAGGTCGGCATGGATATTGAGTGGGAGGGCGCCAAGGTGTCAGAGATCGTAGCCGACCTATCACAGAGGGGCTGCGTGGGCAGAAAAGCCGGTAGCCCCTACAAAGCTACAGATATACACATGTAATAGTCCAACAGGGGACAGGAACAAGTTTAAAGGTGTGTGCTATCTCTCGACAGGACGTCCCGCTGTGGCTTTGCACCTGAACCTGAGACTTGAGGTAACACACACACACATGGCTGCTGCATGTTGTTCTGTCAGTCTAGGCTTAAGAAGTTTCTGTCAAAGTTGGGAACGGTATAGAGAACTGTTCTGTGGGATATTCTCAATGTACAAGGAAGGTGGATTTTATACTTAATATGTAAGACTGAACATGATTTGACTATTCACTTTTAGACTTAAGGCTGATTCTCCTGTGTGGAAATGTGATTGTGAATGATCATAGCTTCTTTAATCTCTCCACTTATTAAAAATGACCCCAGTTCTTCAATAGATAAGTATACTAGCATATTGATAAAAGGTGGGAGGACTTAATTAAATTACTCTTTTTGCATATGCTTTTTTCTACCCATCAGCCTCGTCTCAAACACTTTGAGGCAGGTCTCTAAGGGTGGGAAGTGTGCGAGTGTGTTTTGATCCCTGAGTATTCCCTGTCAACATGGCGGCTCCTGAAGAAGACTAGCTTGGACAGCTGGCCGGCCCACAGTGGAAGGCATGCGGCGAGTCCTCTGCCTGCCAAATCTCTGCGCTATTTATATGCTCCTCCCCAGTGCGGCGGCCGGTGTCTCTTCATTGACACCCCGCCGCACGACATGCCTGGGGTGTTTAATTAACATGTGTTTAGCATTTAAGGTTGCTCTCATCCGGTGGCGCTGAAACTAATCTCAGTTTTATTAGGACAACTTTGTGTCACCGTCCTCCATCACTGTCTGGGACGGTTTGTCAGTCTGCTCATGAGAAAAGCCTCTACAAGCAGAAAATCTCATCTTCCCGCATAATTTTTTACCTCTCCACTAAATGTACTAACCTGGATAAGAAAGGTTGATAGAGGAGACTGCAGCACCCAGAGGAAATCCCCACAGAAATGAGAAAACATAAAATCTCTTCAAAGAAAGGGCCCAACTTGTTTAGGAAACAAACCTGCATCCTTTTTGTTGTGAGGCAAAAAGTAGTAGTATATTCACAACTACATGCCCCACTCAGCATCCTCCATACTGTCTTCATCTTGATATCCCCCCCCCTTCTCTCTCTCAGTAAAATGGCGATACCCAGGATGTTCAACTCCAATCCACCCTTCGCCACTGTGACCAGAGACTCCGAGCTTTCGTTCCTGAGGAAAGAAGATTGTGAGGCCTGTGAGGAGGAGAAGGCATCTTTGGTCCAAGCCGTTTCCCCCCATCTGACGAGAGTGATGCAGCAGGGCACAGCCAAACATGTGGGTGCAGACGGTCCCAGGACATTTGAGGAGAACCCCGAGGTCTCCATAGTAGCACAGGCTGAGCGTGAGTATGTGGGAGGACAAGTCATTGGGGCCAGGGGAAGTGTTAATGCACATTGTATAAGTGTTTAGTATAACAGTTCACATGCAAATACTTTCAGCCAATACTGGAACAAATAGCTGGAGTGAATTTGCAATGTTTATTTGTCTGGATCTCTCTCTGACGCATTGCACTAGGAGAGCATCATCAGTACTAGGATCGGGATTTACAACCATACTCACAATATACAACCTCTTTGTTTAAGGTGAAGATTTTCAAGAGTTCAGTCCTACGCCGAACACACAACAACTGCCATACTTGAAATCTCAACTGCTCAGAAAACACAGGTATGGCAACTCTCTTACTTGTGTGACCCCTAGTGGTTGCCCTAAATCACAACAGTGGGCATTACTGTATGGTTGACTGCCATATACAACTACAGTGTTTACACATGATACATCTCGGTATCGAATGAATGTTATTTTGCAGATCTCATGCCAAAGGAGCCGTCCTTCTCAGCGACACGGATGATGAAGACCCGACTGCCCGACCCCACCACCTCCAAAGAAAACAACGCAGAAAAAGCCAAAGTCGAATCAGCCCAGAGGATGGCCAGGAGCGTCCAGTCATCCAGGGCCTTTGGGTGCAAGAAATCGACTGGCTTCCATCGACGGGCAAGGAGATGACCTCATGTGACATCATCCCACCTCCTCCTCAGTTCACAGACTCTTACTGTGGAGATTTAGAGCGAGTTTCATCTCTGTGTTGCAGCTGCGAAGGCAAATCACAAGCTGTATCAATATCAGAGGACCAACACAGACTAACAGATACAAGCTTCGACAGAGGGGACTCCGATTGGGACGATGAGCAGGACTCTGAATCCATCAACGAAAGCGACTCCTCCTGCTGTGTGGAGAATTGCGCACACAGACAAAGCAACTCAGGCATGTCAGACTCTACCTTTGACCTCATGGGTCTATCTGGATTGAGTCTTGATCCGAATCCGTCCAGCCGTGAGAGTGTAACAAATTCCTCCAACGGTTTCTCTGGGCGTGCTCCCAGCCTGCTGGGAATGCCTGACCACACCCCTGATATGAACGTTAGTGCAGATGATGTGGATAAAATGGATGCAGTTTTGGAGGAGCTCAGAGGGAGGGTGACTCACACGCCGAAGATGTTTGCAGCGCTTTTCTTTGAGGATGTGATAAGGCAAAGTCTGAGGGAGTGGAACGCCAAGCAGACTGTCAATGAAGGCCTTTTATTTCACAATGTAAGATACACACAAGTGCATGCTCTGCTAGGCCTCTGTAAACTGTAGACTCAAAGCATATTATTCATTTAGCCTTGAATTGAAAGGGCAGCTCTCAGCATGAATTAGTGATTCACTTCACAATGGTGACTGTAAACAATGGTTTGTGGTTGAAACATTTGCATTTGGTGGCTACAACATCTTGAGAGCCTGCTGTTCTCTCTTTTCTTTCTTTTTATCTTAGTTATCAAATTGCAAATGTATTCAGAATATCCTTTCTTGGTTTCTTTGATGGCAAAAAAGCTGCTTCTAACATTTTGAAGGGGAAGCATCTAAATTATTGCAAAGTTGCACAAAAAACATTTACATCACACTTTCATCACCCACTACACACTTAAATAAGTCTGCAACTTTGACTCTATAGACCGTCTTGGTGGGCCCACTCTCCTCTACACATTCTCTATACATTCTCTAGATTTTAGGAATGGCACTATCCATTACAGGCGTTTTCGCGGGTCCCTCCCTGCACTCGGCCCAGGGTAAAAATGGTACCCTTTAACTCCCAGACCAACACCCATGCTCGTCTGTATCTGTGCAGGCACTTCGGCCAAGAAGCTTCCAGTACAGGGAGGGCCGAGAGTATTGTGTTCTCCATCACATCCAGAACGGCTCATACGGTGACGTCTTCTCCATTCAGGACAAAAGGACTGGATTTACTTGTGCAGCCAAGAGGGTGAGTCATAATCTTCCATGTGTGCACCGCCCAAGCTCCACAAATTTAAATTAAAGCTATTCTGGTAAAAGTTAAAGTGGGATTAATGAAGTATACCTTAACCTTTAATCTTACTGCAGAACATGCCAAGTAATATGTTGCTATGTCGCCAAAGTCTCACCCCATTCTCAGAGCTATTGACAACACTGCCTTTAGAAATGATTATGTATGAAACAATGAAACATCTGTAAATCATATTCCATCAAATCTCTGATCCCTTTGTAAAGGATCTTGTTAAACGTTCCCTCTGTTTCGTGTGGATGACAAAACAATAGTAAAAAACAACATTTTTGTTAAATCCACTGTGTAACGTTTCACCTAATAAATTGGATAAAATACAAACATTTATTTTATTGTAGATGTTAGATGTTTTATTGTCAAATAAAAAAAGGTAAACAAACATGTGTGCTTTGCTGTGAGCTGCTTACTTCTCTAAAGACATGACTGTAACTTTCTCGGGAGCGAGGACATCTCCTTTAAATGGAGATGTTGACTAAAGGCAGCTAAATATGAGACTTAAAGGCACATTGCGTAACAATTGGGTAATCAAAGAATGGATCTGGATGAGATCTGGAGACGAACCCACTCCTGGTAAAGTTACTGTCATGTCTTAGGAGAGATGAGCTGCTCATAGCAACGGCACATGTTTGTTTGTACATGAGGTATTTTTCAATGATGAAAACATAAATGCTTGTATTTCTATTTTTTTGGCTAATATTCTACTTTATGTGGCTGTAAATAAGTTAGGTCCTCATCCAAATCCATTATTTAATTTCCTACGGCAAAAATAGCATTGCTGATCATTAGGAGCATGTTTTGTATTTGCTGATGGTATAATCTGTGTAATATTTTACACAGTGTGGCTTTTTGAAAATTGATTTTATGTTATGCAAATAACTCCAGATCCCCATCAGTCGCTTCAGCTGCGAGGAAGTGAGCACGTGGAGTGCTCAGGACTCCCCTCGCATCGTGGAGCTGTTTGGGGCAGTGAGGGAGGGGCCACACATTGTTCTGTTCATGGACCTCAAACCAGGTAAGTGTAAATTAAGATATACATTTACACTTGTTGTGATGATTTTAATTAAAACAGAGAATCTTTTTTTCAGCTTGTTTGGGTACACTTTTGAAAGAGATGAACTCACTACCTGAAGATTTGGCCTTGCATTACCTGCATCAAACACTAGAGGCGCTGGAACACCTACACAGCATCAATATGCTACACCTGGACGTAAAAGGTGAATATTTAGCACACTATTGCAGTCATTCTCAAACTGGTATGTGAACTGCTGGTTGTACTTTGGCCTCTACAGGTTTGTAAAGTGGTATGGTTAGGTTTTTAGTTTTTGGTTTTGGCATGGTTTACATCCCTATTAGATATAATTTGGTCCTATTTAGATCTATGGTTTAGACAAAGTTCAGTCCTGATTTGAACTTGATCTAGGCCTGGTGGTGCTTAGAAGGTCAAATATTATTATAAGGTGGAACTTCTTATACGGTCACCTCCCTGCATTGTTATCTAATCTAAGTCTGTCAATGTTTTCAAAATATTTTTAAGATGAGAAAATCTTTCTAAGCTTACAACATTTTTCCTAGCCATGGTGAATTAATGTTAAGTACTTTTGGCACAGTTCAGTCAATAGTAGTAAGCATTTTCCAGATTTGCGCTTTAAGCACTTAACCGAAGCCCAACAGACGGCTACAGTGAACAGACCGTGAATATTGTAACGTTGGCTCTCGCCTCTGAAGGGGATCCCGTGGTAAAGCCTGTAGCTGCTCCCTCTGTCAACTATCATCCCCTCTGATGGTCCCTAATCCCAAACTGACACCTCAGCCCTAAACCCAGTCTAATCTCCACTGAGCGGATTGTGAATGGGAGAAGATTCAAACGGGCCCCTCCATTGTCCTCACAGTGGGCTAGTTCACTCAGCCAACTACAAACAGGCCAATCAATCGAATCATACAGCTCTATGGGAAAATGCAAAGCCCTTTTCAATTTATTCTACTGGGTCTTAAAACTTTCCCCCCCCCCAATTTAAAAGTCATATTTTCTATAAAAAAATATTGCAGAAATATTGTCAGCTGGTCTGGCTGTCAATTCTGTGCAAAACTATAACACCATTAACCTTAAACATTTCACATGGTCTCTTATTTTCACAGAGAAGCATCTTATTTTTTGGAACGTTACCTTAAACCCCCTCCAAGGCAGACGAGGCAGAAAAGACATTATGCATTTATGACAGAGCCTGACAGCCTTCCTGATTTCCCACTCCAGCATATCATAACGAGCTCCTAATGAAAACACGCTGTCTGTCTGAATTCCGTGTGTTGATTTTATTCCAGTTGACAATGTGCTGCTGTCTGCGGACTGCACGCACACATTCCTCTGCGACTTTGGTCTCTCTGAAACATTGGATGACAATGGATGGAACACCAAGGCATTCAGGGGTAAGTCGGGTCACCACAGCCAACAATGCAATGGGGGCATTTATTTGTTGCAATATTGCCATGTATACTTGGCATGTCATCTCACGACAGCCACTTGTTTTGCTCTAAATATTGTGTTTCATAACAACTTAATACATTTGAGGTTTCAAAACTACTGGGCCAAAAGTGGGTCATGCGGAGGAATAGGTTTCTATTTTGATTTTATGATGCACTGCCAGCCCCATGCACCACACCTGACTGACTGTAGGTGAATATACTTAGCTTCTAAATGAATGAAGGAATCAATGGTTGTTTGTATAGTGCAACTCTATTGCCATTGTCCATTGTGTGCTTTACCTCTGGCTAGTAATCACTCCGGCCACCTGCGATACCAGATGGGGGTAAACAAAAGAACACACATACATGAATGAGAGTAGTAGTTCAAATTTGCTGAGCAACAAAACACCGAAAGACTGGCTGTATAACACCTTTATAACATAATTTGTCAGTAACTTAATATTCTTCGTAATTATAAGTGTGTTGTGTTCACATCTGGCCTATTGTTAATGCTTGTTCCTCTTCACAGGGTCCGCTTTCCCCGGCACAGAGACACACATGGCTCCGGAGGTTGCCCAGGGAGACCAGCTCTGTGCCAAGGCAGATGTTTGGAGCAGCTGCTGCATGTTACTGCACATGCTCAATGGATGTCAGCCCTGGGTTCGCTACTACTCCCACCCACTGTGTTTACAGGTACGGCTCCACTCCGAGTATCAGGTTACACTGTGAAACTGAATGCGGAGGGTCATGTTGCGCTGTAGGCCGCAAATGAGGAGGCAGCATGCAAACTGTCAAACTGCCTTTTCTCATTTACACAAGACCAGCTGCATCTGCTAACACTAATGTCAGTTTTGCTTGCCATGTAATTTCCAGTGGTGTATTTAACCTTGATAGAGCCTGCAAAAAATACTTGCAAGTAAACACACTGAATTAGTAGTAGGTTGTTTCTCATTTGCACCACACTACAAGTTGGGTGAAGTACCTTGCCATATGATACAACAATTTGCTAAGTGTATGCACGGGCTGGAGCTGAGATCAAATCTCTCCCTCATGCAAACTTTATGCATTTAGCAGTCACCAAGTTTATGATAGTACTTGTTTTTGCAAGTTCCAACTCCTGATGTCTATGCGCACATTTATGTTTTGGTTTTGGGTCCATAATTTTCAGATTGCCAATGAGCCTCCGCCGCTGTGGGAAGTACCATCCAACTGCAATAACTTCACGGCCAAAGTCTTCAGGGCAGGATTGAAAAAAGATCCTGATAAACGAGCGTCTGCAAAGTCCCTCAGAAAGAAAACCACCAAAGCCCTAAGAGCAGGTACCAAACCTAAAATTACGCAGTAGTAATGGTGAACTGCAGTCATGCAAGAAGTCACCTTATTTGTTTGTTTATGTAATGTAATGCAGATACCATTATTCTATTATTACCACTTATAAGTCTATTGTAAAGATGATGGCTGACAAAATTGAACCTCTTAATTTCACAGTTGGAGGCTTGAGTCGTTGGTCTGTCAAAATGGCCTGTGAAAAGCTGTACTCTTCCAAGAGGCAAAACAATGATGATCCAGACTCTCTGTTGCCCGATAGTACTTGCACTTCCAGTAAATCCACAGCTTCCATTTTATCCGCCACAATGCACTGGGTGAGCCCTTGGAGAACGATAGCTGCAGACGAGGACAGTGATGGCAGACATTGGGAGTCAACATCAGAACAAGATTGTGACGTCGAACCAAAATCCTTAAAAGTTGATAATAGCAATGATAATGATTGGGACACAGGGTCGGACTCTTCTGAAGTGGATATTTATATGGGAGAGGAGGAGTATACAGAGGAGAAGTGGTTAAAATTTGACAGAGACTATGAAGGCGATTGGGAGGAGGAAGGAGAGGTAGAGGAAGAGGATGAAGAGTCGTCAGAAGCATCAGAGGACTTTCACGGCCTCAAAGATATCTTCCCTTTGCTACAAAAAGGACAAACACGAGATGATGACGTTTGGGGATCGGAGGCCGAGCTGGAGTACCTCAGAGAAGGTGAGTCGGGAAAGGTGTTGGTAACAGTCAAATCAAGTGGTGGTGGTTAGTGCACTTGCCTGGTTTGAACATATGTAAATAATCTGAGCCACTAACGCATAATGGATGAGAATGTTTTTTTCACCAGGTGTTTTTTTGGGGAGCACAGTCCAGCCTCCCTCTCCTGAGCCCAGAGATGACCCTCCATCCTGCTTCAGCTGCTCCGACTCCTCACAAATAGATGCCTTCGACAATGTGTGCATTAATATCCATCAATACGTTTGCATAGAAATCCTCACTGTATAAATCTACATAAAAATGCATTCTCTCCCTAGGACTCTGATCGTTCGTCTGATGACCTCAGCTCTGGAGTATTTTCTTCCTGCAACAGTCAAGCAGATGGGTACATTCAGTGGACAGCGTCATCACCTCACCAGCCCTCATTGTATTGTTTCGAAGGTAAGATATAACTGATCCCTTCCTAGTGGGTGCACTGTTTAGCTTTTTTCTTATGTATATAATTGAATACTCTTCCAGGTGTTGATATCTGGATTGAGGACATTCAAGGACAGTGCCTCAGGATTCATGAACAGCGGCAAGTCAAAGTGGGCCATGTTGCAATTGGAATAAGTAATCAGGTACATTTTTGACCTGCGCCCATGTCCTATTTCTTTACTGTATGGAAAGTAGTGTATAAATTGTGTTGGACTAATATATGTAAGTAATGCTTATTCCATTTACTATAAGATTTCAGAGGAGGCCTTCACTTTGGAGACGCTGGACAGGAAATTAGTTTCATTTGAACAAGAGATCAAAGCATCAGGTTTATGGCTGTGCTGTGTTCCTGCCCCTGACAGATGTCAGCGCTGGAGCTGGCGAATCAAACATGGAAAACTTGAACTACGGGAGTGAAATAGTTTAAATATTTTGTGTTGTTTGCACTAATCTTATTAAATATGTTTAACTAAATGGCCAGTGCTTCTAAGTAGAATATTCCATTCTAATTGTTTTGTAATAAATTATTTTGTAATTGAAACATAGCTTGGTACTTTTCCTTCTTCATATAAAAAGGTTAATATCAAATGCTCTTACACTAAACTGTATTATGTGCAGACTGGTAGTACTCAGTGACTTACTCAAGTATACTCGAGGAAATCTGGTGACAAATGTAAGCCATAACATAAAATTTTATTCAGAAAATAAGCTCACGCAGCCACATGTGACTTCATCACATGTTAAACTGTAGATCTTATGACACTTCATATCACATGATTAACAACATATAGATAAAGTAGAAACCTTAACCGCTTGATGAATGTTGATAGGTTCTTTAATTCCAGGCTGTTGCCATTACTATAACTACTATACTATTAGTGGCAATTAAAACACCTGTATTTGTAAAGGGTCTGTTGTGAATGTTTAGGTCTTGGTAACATCACAGTCCTTGCATAAAGCTCCAAATCATGGATGTATTGTAGCCTTAGTTCAGATCAGTCCAATGTTCCAAACGCATTTGTTTACCACTTCTGTAAAATAGCAGCTGAAACTTATGTACCGTTACTTCCTCGACATTTTGTGCAATGTGTATCCCGGAACCAGCTGAAGTTGTGATTTGTCAGCCGTTAGGCGGAGGCGGGCTCTGATTGTACGTTTGAGGAGCTGATTGGACCCGGTTCGAAAGTGGGAAGTGCCTGTGCGCCGGTGTTTCTCTGTATGCGCAAGACGCCATTTTGGAGTGACAGTGAAAGATAACGGAAAGATCGAGAAGCTGTCTTTTCTAAAGGTAATGATCAACACACGAACGCTTGTTAATTTAGCACGGGTTATTCAACCAAGAACACATGCGGTTTCTTGATTAGATGTGATGTTTCTTTGATAATAACACTGCGACGCGCTGTAGGGCTACTGTGACGCGGCATTCAGCTAATGCTAGCGGCGTTAGCATGTTGCTACAACAGTTCCTGAAATATACAGATACAAACTATAGCTTAAATCTGGCCAGCTTCTGTCGTCTCTTGATAGAATTCAATGCGCATTGTTTTTGCTGATTTTGATTTTATATTTGGATGAGCTTATTTTACGGTGAGTGTATTCAACAGCTGCTGATGTGTAGAATGCTAACCGGAGTTTAGCTGAAGCATCCGCCCTATAGCGGCGAACACTTCTCGCTTTAGCATTAGTTGAAGCTAATGCTAAGAATGGCTAATCAAACAGAAGAATGAAGCAACCCGGTAGGAACATATTCCCCGTTTAATTACTTATACTGTGGTAGATCACTTATTTAGCGTACATTTTCTGGACATATAACCGGTAGACAGATCCTATCGACGATTAGCTTAATAGTTATGCTCTGTTGACATTGTGTCCAGAGACTCGGAATTTGCAGCTGGAACGGGCCCACCTTATCGGCTGATCGGCGATTCACTTGTCCGGGCTAGCTCACAATCCTACAAACTATTTGACACCTCGTCAACGGATTTTAACAGCCCCTCAAGTCTTGTCTTCTGTTGTAAATGTGGGTAAACCTCTTGATTAAAAACGCCATCTTTCAATAATTCAAACAATGTATTCTTTTTGAACATCATTCGGGGTCATATGTGCTTGCTTCGTCCATTCTCGGACATCAGTGTTACGCTATAAAGCGTTAGCATATACCTTTTTGTTGTATACTTACTGTCGTTTTCTATTTTACAGCTTCGCCACCATGGGGAATATGTTTGGGCAGTTATTCAAAGGCCTCTTCGGCAAAAAAGAGATGAGAATTCTAATGGTGGGGCTTGATGCTGCTGGAAAAACAACCATCTTGTACAAACTGAAGCTTGGAGAGATAGTCACTACCATTCCCACCATTGGTATGGACGCTTGGCTCATTCACTCTGTTTGCTTTTCACCTACCTTTAGGCTATTGTTTTTCATGTCCTATAACAGTAGGACATTTCTCCCTATATTGTTTAGAGAGGCTACACCTGTATAAACTGTTAATTATTTGTCTCCTGTCCAGGTTTTAATGTTGAAACGGTAGAATACAAGAACATCAGCTTCACAGTGTGGGATGTAGGTGGTCAGGACAAAATCAGGCCACTGTGGCGCCACTACTTTCAGAACACTCAAGGTGAGAAGGACATTTTTTCACTCAAAACATTGCAACTAAACGTTGCTGCCCATAGATGTCCACATTTGTTAATGAGTTATTCTAAGCTGGTTAATTAGTGACTCCTGAACAATTTTACAAACACACACAATTTCTGTTACATTTCTCACATACTACCATTTATAGATCAAGGGAAATGTCTTTTTAGGTACTTAAATAAATGTCAGATATCACATGGGATTTTAGCAGATTAATTGGACTAGACTGAGTTTGCATTCAGCAATAGCAGTATTTTTAGACATCTTGGTGTATTTTTGAAGGTATTTGTTGTTTTTTTTCTGCTCATCCCACTCGTTCATATCATTGCTTTGTTTTTTTTATTCTGAATAAGAAAGTCATGGAAATAAAAATGTCCTCCTGTTTGCAGGGCTTATCTTTGTTGTGGACAGCAATGACAGAGAGCGTGTAAATGAGGCACGGGAAGAGTTGTCCAGAATGCTTTCTGAAGATGAGCTCAGAGATGCTGTGCTGCTTGTTTTTGCAAATAAACAGGTACAGTTATATTTGGATGTGAATTATTGTGCTTTGTTGTAACTTAACATGTTTGTATGCATTAGTCCATGTGTGTACGTTAACATGCACTGTCCCGACCAAATAAAAAAACAAATATTTCCCCTCAGGATCTGCCCAACGCAATGAACGCTGCAGAGATCACAGACAAGCTGGGTTTGCATTCACTTCGCCACCGTAACTGGTACATTCAGGCGACCTGCGCCACCAGTGGAGACGGCTTGTATGAGGGCCTGGACTGGCTCTCCAACCAGCTGAAGAACTCCCCAAAATGATCCATTCCACCAGTTTTGAATTATTATTTTTTGTTTATTTTTTTCTGTTTCAACACAGTGGCAGCACCGGATTAAGGCCCCTTTGTCCCTAGCCTTTTACCCAACTATGAACGCCAGCTCTTTTTCTTTCAAGAACATCTTTCATTCCCTACCAACTTTTTCTGCTTCCTCCCATTGTCAGTGCTCCCGGGGCTCTAGCCTGTGCTGCTCGTGTGTGTGTGGGTGGGTGTGCGTGTGTACCTAGTGTGTCCAGCGAGTGCGTGTGGGTGTGAAGGTGTCTGTGTACGTTGGCTGGGATTGGGAGTAACCCTGGCGTGCCTTTTACACACCTCCTGTGGAATCAGCAGTCTGGTTTCTCAAGCCCCACCTCATCGTCAAACCACCAAACTCAGTCTACCCCCACTTCCAGTCTTGCACGACCCCCTTCTCCCCACCCAAACTCTCCAGAGAAAAGCATGGTTTTCATAAGGCCAAGAACGAGCAAGGGTGCAAGCTCTCCTCCCGCTCTTAGCAATGTTCACTGGATCTAGAATGAATGCTAGTTCAATTTAACCTTTATTTTCAAACCTTATTAGCCCACCACAAAGTGATTTCAGAAAATTGCATCTTAACCTGTATCAGGTCAAAGCAAATCACAGAACGCCCATCCTCGATCATTCTGGTGTCCTTTGAAAATCATGCTGCTTGTTTTTATTATATTGGAATATAACAGATTATTCTTAGCAAATGGTTCTTGGATGAACACTACCTTTCTCCCCACTACGTGTGACTGAAGCACAAGGCAAGCCAACAATCTCTCGATAGAACTGAAGCAAATTCATTGAATCCAAAAAATAAAAAAATTCAAACTGTATGCAATTTGTCACTTTAAGAAAATATCAAATCCCCTTAATTTCAATTGGACTATTTGAAGACCTAGTTACTAATCTTTCACAATAACGGTTTTGTGTTGGTCAATACAGGTCTTGGGCATTTCAGACTTTCTTTCAGCTGTCCAGGTGGCAACAGGTGTCCTCTTACATTCACAGGCTTCACATTGATTATATTCCTTTAAACAATGTTACATAATGTTTATTTTCTGTGACTAGTTTTAGCATCTTTCTATTTGTACAATGACTGCTGAACCAAATGCATTTGAGCAGTATGACAATTCTTAAGTGAACATTGTGCATTTTTGAGGGCCTATTATCATAAACGGCAGTTTTACATTGACTGAATCTGAAAAGTATCCAGTAGTCTGTAATTTCCTTGTTGGGATGAAGGATGGCACCAAAAATGAAGGCTCAATAACTGTGAATAGGCCAGACGTCTGAGAGGAAGAAACTCGTGTCTGGGTGTTTGCGGGCTCTAGCACTGCATATTTCATGACTGATTACTTCAGGCCAACTCGGCAACTACTCCTCACTGCAGTACCTCGTCTGAGCAGGTGGAGTGTCTGATGGTAACCTGTGGAAGAAAAAAAAGGTGTGCTGTCAAAACTTGTCGTTAGATTTCAGGCATCCTCAGTGTTGAATTGATGGGGGGGTAAAGCTGGCACTTCTGTCAAAAGGATGATTGTAAATCTGTAAGTTCCCCTGTAAACTGTCTGTGGGGATTCCCTGAACACATTAATAAAACATAATTTGATCCAATGAAATGTGTATGTTTGTATTATTATTATTAAATATGAGAGAAATATAATTTCAAATCATTCACAAATGGTTTGACAAATAAAACATCTTTGAATTATCATTATCTTAACATTTAAGTCCTATTTTTTTCTTCATTGAAGTATACCCACGACCACTAGGTGGAGACAAAGTTTCACAAAAGGTTAAGCCGTTGACACTGCTTTATGTTCTTGCACCATTCGGTGGTCTTTGCCCCACAGCAGATGGAGAACAAATAAAACAAAAACAAACTGATTACATTCGTTTAATCTGCAAAAGTCAAAGCACAAGGCAACATGTTTTCTGCAACTAATTTACTGAAATGCCATGGCCTCATTGGGTGGAATAGATTGAAAATGTTTTGGCCTACTCAATACTGACGTAATGTCAGCAGCAGCAGAGTGGGCGGGGCTACCTGGCGCACCTGACTGACAGGCTCCGCCCTCTCATGACGGGGAGCCTTCGCTGGAAATGCTGTTGGCGCCTTTAGTAGCGTTCAGATTTGTTACGAACACAAACAAGAGTACGAGGATTAAGGTGATGCATGACAGCTGAGTCCCGCAGTGTGACAAGACACAGACATTTCTCTGGTAGGTTTCTGCGTTTCCTTTGGAGAAAATAAACCTCTATCACAGTGAAACAGGTGCAAGCGGTGATCGCCGGTGGGACCAGAGTAGAGTAGACGAAGGGAGTTCAGGGGACGTTGTGGGCGAGCTGGTTAAAAGTTGGAGCCACTGCTATTAAATGGGATAATTGTATCTAGGCTATGCCAACAAAGTGATTATAGTGATTTGTTTCCCCTGTAAGATACACTGTATAATACCGTCGTTTCATCAGTCACTGGGTGACCAGAAGTAACCAGGGTCATTTAAAACAGTGCATTTTGATAATGATATTATGGTTTATCTCCATAGTCCTGCTTGCTTCGCGTATAATCCAACACCGTTTTAATCCTACTATTGGTTCCCATTGATCTATATTATGTTAGTGGTTTCAGAATGCTTTTATATTTAAATATGTTGTCCTGTGAAGTGTCTAGACCGGGGGTTCTCAAACTTTTCACACCCAATATTTGACCTTCCAAGTACCACCAAACCTAGACCTGTGTGGAAACCATGTTCACCCAGAAAACATAAAGACATTAGTACTAAAATATAAGCATAATTTATGTTTTAGTACTACCTGGTGGTAGACCCAAGTACCACCACCTGGTCTAGATCATTTTTTTTCATCTAATTAACTGTAACCACCATCTACCTCTTATATCTTCTGTAATGTTTTCAAATTTGCTGCAAAATGTGGGGTCTAGTTTAGTGTTGCTTTAGAGTAATACCCTTATATTTTTATTATGGTGAAATTGATGCATGTGCTGCTGACACGTGCAAACCTGAATAAAATCAAGCGGTCCACTCCTACCTTGAGAAATATTCTTGCTGTTCCAACAAGGTGCAATCTCTTACTGTTGTAAGCTGTGCAGACCCGCTGTGAAAGACTTTTGAAAGACTCCAGATTTATATGAGAGACAGATGGTCGAGCCAAGTCCGATCAAAGAACAACGTGCCTGCTCTTCTTATCGTTACCTGCTGCATCATCTACAGAATAACAACAACATTCAGCGAGCCCAAGGTGGGAAGGGGTTGGGATTGACCCAAACTATTTCATTGTTCATTTTCAGTTATTCTGTTAAAAGCTGGGCCTTAATGTTCTGCATGATGCTGATTATTAAGCTAAAACATCTGTTACAGACAGTGCCTTTATGGATTTCTTATAGCCTACAGGCTTTTAAAGACGGCTATAGTTCATACAGTTACTTATATAGCCTTAGCATATGTATTTTCAGAAGTGGCTGTTATGTGCTTGGGCAAGACACTTTACTAATCTTGTTTATGAATGAGGTATTTGTGATGGTGGTGAGTGGGATTCAGCTTGTATCAGCTTCAGAACTAATGAGATTGATGGTCATGTGGTTGTCATGATATACTTGGAAAATGTAGTTAGTTAGTTTGTGTTTTGCCAGGGATGAGAGAGCAAATTTAAGATAAACAGTGCTTTTGCCACGAGCTCTAAAACGTGTGCATTTCTGTAACAGCAATATCCGCAGCGCGAGCGCGGGCAGCTCATTCATCACTGTTTTACTACAGCGAAGTGTAGATTGGTTCGCGGTGATTTCAGTTTCCTGTTTATAAATTACTTTTATGGGTGAGCTTGGTTCACATGATTTAAAGCTCATTTTAAAGTCCACAAATCTATCACGAAGGTTTTACGGACATGAGAATGAGGTGACGATGGTTGATAAACAAATAAAGTTGTTTTATTATATGAGTAAAACTTGCATAAAATCAGGAGTGGGAATTGTGTAACAAACATATAATCATGCTCTGACTTATTGAGATGTGTATGTGTGTTTTCTAATAGTAATAGTGTGGAAATTCCTGAGTGTTGTTGTGTTTTTGGTTTCTGCCTGACTCTATTTTAAGAAAGGAAAGTATGACTCAGCCGTGTTGTTTTACTCGAGCCATTGTGTGCTATTGTGGTTAATTAACTGCTATAAATAATGTTTTCAAAAGCTATTGTTTATGCCACAAACCTGCCACACTAGTACGACAGTCAGTGTTTACAACTGGTGCTCTGGGTTACCTGGTACATTGATTGACTATTTTTATTCGATTTTTCCGCTGTTCCGTTAACTTGCATCATATTAAAAGATTGTGTTAAATTTGAGGATTATGTCTTACTTTCCTCTCTTATGCAGGGGTTGGACGTTGCTAACACATCACCTCTCTGCTGACATGATGGAGGTGGCCGGCTCGTGGACCGAGGTTTTCGAAGGCTCGGACAGAAACGGTTCCCCTGAAGAAGAGTCCTTTCTGACAGGCTCCACTCTGACTCTGGCCCCACTGGTCACTGAATCTGCCTCAGTGCGCCGCTCCCAGCCCATACTCATCACTGCGAACAGGCACGTACAGCAAGAGGAGGCGAGAATGTGAAAAATATGTCTTGCTGTCACTTCAAAATGATATTCCTCAAGCAGAAGGGAAAAGTTGTTTACTAAAAAGTGATTCCGTTTATTAGCTGTTTGACCTTAAGCATAATAATCGGTCTTACAAAGGGCTTTCTTAGACGTGCTTTTTAAATTGTATGCATTATTGACCGGTATTCACTCTCCATGCATGGTTGTGAAAGGTTAGCATTGTAGCAACAGCAGCCCTGGGGTGGACTAACAGAAGAGTGGCAGCCAATCTGTGCCAATAGCCCTCACCACCAATTATTCACACATACCACATTCCTACAAAGGGAAGGTGAGTGAAGTATCTTGCCCAGTGGCACAAAAAAAAACTAATGCAGTATCTTCGGGCTAAACATTAATCTTTAAAAACAATACAAAAGTTGTCCATAAGGTATTCAATTTAAGGGGCTTTTCCTACCTTACTTGTCATAGTTTAATCCCGTGTTAGCTAATATTTGTGGAAAAAAGAGGCCTGAGAGCTGATTTTTCAGTAAAAAAAAAAATAACAAGGGAGAAGGGGCAGTTTATCTTCATAGCTTAAGCATGAGGGCTCTGTAAACTAGTAAAAACCGTTGGAAATTCCAGTCGCACCATACAGTATGTGGTGGATTTTGGGCGTTTTTTTTTTCCCCAGATATTTTTGGATGCTGAGACCCTGCTGCTCAGTGTCTGCAGAGTATCATTAGAGTTTGAAAACCTTGAAGTAGCAAACCCCCTCAAAGAGAACAAAACAATTAGCCTGGTGGAGGATAATTTTGTAAATAATAATAATAATTGCCCACTGGAATTGCTCTTTACACGCCTTTGCTGACAAGAAAGCGCCACACTGTAGTCATTATTCATTCACTCCATACCCGTCTTTCCACTTTCTTCAAAATGCAACATAGTAATTAAATCTCACTGCTACCACACTGTAGTGAAAAAACAACACTGACAGCGTTCGTCATCCGATGAGGATCAGCTTGCTTCATTTATGCAGGATGTGAGTCAACGTAAGCGGGAGCTGCTGACTTAAGTTAGTGACTCAAACTGAAGTCGTGAATCACGTCACTCAGTGTGTAAAGAAGTGACGGGTTTCACAGAACACACAATACGGCTGTTATCTTTCATTTATCTTTAAACAAGGACTGGACTGTTGCGTGTGAGGCAGAAATAGACAGTGGGTGGATAGTTTCGCTTCCTTGTTTTGCTCTGCTATAGTACGTTTGTGACCTCTGACCTTCACTGATAAAACGGCCGAGACAAACCTTTTTTCATGACTTGACCTTGAAACGTAGACGATTCACAGTAATTGCAGTGGCATCTCACTTTATTGAAGCAGTTCAAAGGGTAACTCAGTATTCTAGAGTCAACACTAACTTTTAACACCTATTTTCCACAGAATTCGAGGCAAAGAGTCATTTTCGTCTTCAGTCCCTTCGATACCTAATCCTTTTCCAGAGCTGTGCAGCCCGTCACAGTCGCCTGTCATCAGCTCACTGCCACCAACGACAAACAAACACGTGAGTTCAAAACATTGTGCTGACTCGTAACATTTCTCTCATCACCACACTTCACAAGTAAAAAAAAAAGTCTGATATGGAAAGTTTTCAAACCATATTCTTAAAAATGTATCTATAGGTTATATACTGTAGAGGCCCTAACCTTTTACGAATGTTGAAAAAAGCATTATTATTATCAGAAGAAGTAGATTTATTTAACAACCAATTAATAAAATAGAAGTCAGTTTTCAGAGGTTCGACCATTTTCTGAAATCCAGTTTCTAATGTAGTTTTATTGATCCCTAAATAACAGTATTTACAGTGAAATGACTTTTATGTAAGACAGCATCCCAAGCCAAAGAGGTGCGTGAGCCGGGTGAACTCACAAAGCACGTATTCTTAAGCACCCCAGGGTGACGGCACTTCAGCAACACATTTATGTAATTACATGTTTAGTTTGGCAACGTCCGCGAGGAGAGTAAAGCCAACATTTTCATGACAAACCTGCTTTTCTTTCCATCACAATAATGGCAAACCTCTGCTTACTAATGGTGAGCAATTATGAGACGGGAGCGTGTTGAAATGACTAGACAGGCGTGATGGGCTGAATACTAAAGACGACAACAATGTGATTTCTACTCGTGACATATTTTGACAAATGCAAGCTTTATTTAAATGTTAGCAGGGCTAGTCAGGTGTTGGGGCAGACTTCAGTAGCTACGACCACAGGCTGAATTTTAACATTAATATTACCTGACTTCTATCTATCCCTTTTGTTTAGCAGTCATTTCTCAGCTTCTGCTTTAGCCCACTGCTTGCCATGTAATTTCAAGACCTACTGTATTGATAGGTCAAATTACCACTTAACATATTCTCACCTCCTCTTGTTTTCGAGACTTGGCCTTTACAGTTCTCTCTCACCTTGCTAGTCTCATTATGTTGACAGACAGGTTTAGGTTAGGCTGCTTTTGTTTTCTCTGTGTTTGGGCGATACAAATGCAGCGTCACACATGAGTAAACTCGATGAACCTTCAGTGACCTTCTCCCCCGGACAAACTCACCCAGTGTCTGGACGCTTGATAGTTTTCTCCTGAAACACTGTCTACTATTTAGGCTACAATAATGACGGCAGGAATGATACTTTTCAATAGGCCTGCTCGATTATAGGAAAAATAGTTGAAATCACGGTTATTCAAACTATTATTGGTTGCCTTTAAAAAGAAATCTATTTTTATTTTACTTATGAATCAAAAAACTATTCTGAATATTCACTGTTGTCTGAACAGTCATAGAAGCAATAATGATTTCAAGTATGCATTGGTTTAGGAGAGGTCTCTTTTTCACACCTGCCCCCTGCTGGCCAGTCCTCACACCTGCGCAAGTAAACTTGTTATCCTGTCTTGGTGTTAGTTTGTTGAATGTATTGTAAATGTTGAAATTGTTGCGTATTGTTTGTTTGTCTTTTTGAATAATTGAATTAAACAAAAAAGAAAATTAGGGCAGGGAGATATGGCCTATATCACGATAACGATACATTTGACGATATAATTGACACTGGACAAATTACTTCAAAATCCCATCCTTATGCCTATTGGGAAGATTAATTCAGTGATATTATCTTTTGATTTTTTCCGATTATGCTATTTTTGAAATCCTTTAGTGTAATAATCTAAATCGTGATTGAATTTAAATTAATTGCAACAGCCCTACGTTCCATATCAAACAAGCCGCCATTTTAGATGTGTCGTTGATGTAAACAAATGTCATACAAGCTCAGAAGGGTATTCCTGCCGCCTGCCATTCTCTCTTTACTGTCTACAAAAGGGTATGCTTTGATTATTCAAAGAAAAGTTCAAAACCATTTTCAAGCCTTGTTGATTTGCTTGTGTGGTGCTCTCTAGATACGTTTCACTTCTTTCTTGACAACCCAGGTTATGTTTGTAAACTGTTTCCAAGCGTTGCAAATCAGTTAAGATCGCTGACAAGATAAAAGCTCAAAAAAACATCTTTGGTGCCAGAGTGACATTTGAGATCTTCTGTAGTAACTGTCTTTGGGGTTTTTTAACACATTAAATATAGCATTACCGTCTGCCACTCCGTTACACTTGACAGGTTATTGGCCACACGCTTTGGCCCTGGTCCCAGATTCATGAGCGCTTATGCCAAGCCAAAAGCAGAGGTGAAGTCTATGCCGTGTGCCATGACCAGCTGACTCACTCACGTTTGTAGAAGTTATGCAAATGAGTATTGTTTTTATTCTTGTCTATGATGGATGATAATAATATGGTTTTATAACTAATTGCCTAATGCTTAATATGCAAATACAGCTCATACAAATGTGAATCCCTATAATGTCCCTATACGTGTTTCTTTAATGGATCCTTTTCATCATTGACTGTTCCCTGCAGATCTTTAAAAGTGGCAGTTCTAAAGAAACTCTACTTTAGCCATCATAATTTAGCTCATGTCAAAATCAAAAGGCTCAAATCTGCTGGGTATTTTTGGTAAATATTTCATAAACGTGACCTATCTGTTCCCCAGATTTTTGTTAACATGTTCAAATCAAGCATTGGTCACTAATATATATATACACTAGTTTATCTTTACATTTTTTGTTTGTTTTTCAAGACAATCATCAAATTCGAAAGAGCCCAATTCTTAAACTCGCCGGATCCTATTGCAAATAAACATAAAGGAACTCTCTCTCTCCAATCAAGTTTTAATTAGTGCCCCTGCAGCCATTAATAGTTAAAGCTTTGTGACTGAATTGTGGAAGTTCTTAGCTTTCAAAAAGCATGTGAAACTTGTACTTGTGTTTTCAAACGGCTAAAAGCAAAACCCATTTCAGCTGTAGATGTAGTACCTTTTAAAAACCACAAAGAGTGCAATCTCCAAATATTACTCTTATTTTAAAGATGCATTATGCAACTTTTTATGCGGGAAAAAAAGTTGATATTTGTGAGTATTTCACCTTGTAGTGACCGAGCGGGTGTGTGAGTGGTCAGTATGAACTAAACAATTGAACCTGGTGCGCTGTAGAGACCACTGTGATAGAAAGTAAAGGCACCATACAGCCACTGGGTCACGACAAGGTCAGATACTCACAAATATGAACTTTTTTTTCCACATAAAAGTTGCATAATGCACCTTTAAACCAAGACCATTTTTCATCATTCTCACCAACATCAATTTGGAGACTGTCCTTCTCATCTCACCTGCTGTTCTCATAATGAAGAGGATGCAGTTCAATGAATGCACTAAATGTATATGCTTTTTTCTGTAGCTGATTAAGGTGTTTGGAGAGGACCGCCACAGCAGGTCTGTGTGGGTCAGTCCTGAAGCTACGGCCCGAGATGTTTGTCACATGTTGGTGCAAACGGCCCACTGCAGCGACCAGGAGAACTGGGCCCTCCTCGAAGTACATCCCGCTCTGGGACTAGGTAAGACACATAATGGTTTACTCTGGTTTGGAAGACACCAGTCGCTCTCCACCCCTTTACAAATAGCGCCCCAAAGGCTTGCAACTTTACAACTACTGTCTTGGTGAAACGACTCGTGTACCAACCCATATTTTCTCTTTCCGCACCAAGTGATTTAATTTTTTTTTGATATTTCTTTGTGTTGAAATATCATCTTTGCTACTGCCTTCCTAAGCCCCATAGTTACTCAAGTAGAAACCATCCGAGACCCCTGATTTAGACTGTATCTTATTGCCAAAAGAAGGTGACTTTTCATGCTTCCCCTTCTGTGCAGAGAGGTGCCTGGAGGATCATGAAATTGTGTGGGAGGTTCAGACGACGTGGTCCCTAAAAGCCGACACGAGGCTGGTGTTTCGCAAAAACTACGCTAAATATGAATTCTTCAGGAAGCCAACGGTAGGTTTATCGGTGTGTAATTGTAACAACATCTGGATATGCTAGCTCGGATTAACTGCAGTCACATGATCAAGCTTAATGTAGAGGTGATTATAAATATTTTTCAAGAGTAGGTGGCACCAGTAAGTATAGTATGCTTCAAATATACTGTAAAACTGATTATTCCTGACTTTCATTAAAGCAATATTGGGACAGGGCCGTCTCCGTTGTTGGCCCTAAACTGTGTGTGTTTCAAGTGTCAGCTTAAGACTCACTTTTATTCTATAATTGTGTGGACTTCTGCTATTTTATTTTTATTGTTTTTATTTTTATTAATTTGCTTTTATGTATTTGATATATTTCATTGAATGTAAATTGGTATTTATTTCTATTTCTATGTTTTCTTTTTTAGTATATAGAGCTGCTATTATTTCTTTACTTACCCTCTTAAGGAGTACTAAGTAACTTGTTTACCTTAATAAATCCTTTTCGTACACCTCTGGGTGTAATACAAGTGTTCATCTCCCCCTGGTGTCTCTGGCCAGAAAACCACTTGTAGCTTTCCTGCACCGGGTCGGAGGCCCCAATACACTCTAATGGAATCATGAAGAAGAAGCTAACAGGCTAGCGTGCAAAGCTTACCTGCAGGCTAGCGTCACTTAAACCGTATTTACAGCCAAGTTTGAGTGAAAAAAATGGTCAAGTTTGAGTGAAAAAAATTGTCCAATTGTGTAATTGGATGTACAATATCCCTCTATAGCTTTGTCTTTTCTGTCAATGTAGTATTTACTCTCACGGACAATTAATGAGTAAAAAAACTGCACATGCTACAACACCTGCAGTGGCGCTTATGGCCTCTAGGGGCATGAGTTACTTAGTTCTGCTTTAACTCCCACCTGAACCGAGCACATTTTTGGTAGTTTGGTTTCCTCTAAGAGTGTCTTGAAAATAATAAGACAAAATAGCGATGAAAACGAGACGTAAATGGAGATGAAAATAAATGTGATAAAAGAGCGACATAAAAGTGACAATCCATTTTCTTCCATTAGTCTTTGTGCAGCACTGGAACAATTGTGTTGCTTACACGTGCTATAGAAATAAAGTCGATTGGATTGCTTTCTTCTCAAACAGTAGTATATTTATTTTGTGATTTTCTTTGTTTGTTTGAAGTATATTTTTAGTTTTGGTTGAACGCTAATTTGAATCATTTCTCATTCTCTGACACTGCACTGTTGCTGTGGATGTGAAATAGTTTTAATGTGCATTGAGCTGCGTGCCTGCACAAGCCTCCGTCTCTAATTTAGTGCCCTTCGCTTTTATTATTGCATTGGCTCATCCATCATCAGTATCATGTTAAAGTGACAGTTGGCAGTAAAACCTCCCACTCAGTCACCGCATGCAGCTCACTGTATGTTGTGCCCACACAACCTCCACCAGATGAACCAGAGTAAACGACTGCCCTACAGGCTAATCCTTATCAGAAGGTGATGAAATAATTGGCGAGCAGGTTCCTACACAAAACTGCTTCAGGTTTTTGCAGTTCAGCACTTTCCTCATGAACTAACTACTTTGTCAATTTTCCAGCTCTTTTTCCCTGAGTCGATGATCTCGGACAGCGCTGATGTTGGCAAAGACCTGACGTCAGCAGAACTTATTCAGGTAAAAGAAATCGGCTAAAAACTCTTTTTTTTAAAACAATAAAATTATTCAGAAATGTATGACCTGATGTATAGAACATGCACAATTGATTATACAATGACATGATCAATTGTGAAATACTGCATGTTTTTATCCATGTACTTTTAAAATGATACATATGCCTTGTTTCGCCACACCTACCTGTAAAACCTCTCATTTGTATTAACCCCCAGAATCTCCTCAAGTCCGGTACATGTCCAGAAATCCAAGGTTATCTTCACTCCAAAGAATCGAGTCGAAAGTCTTGGAAAAAGGTTTACTACTTCCTGCGACGCTCCGGTCTCTACTGCTCCACTAAGGGCTCTTCTAAGGTCAGTGCAATGAAGTCTGACATTTACAGATGCCACACCAAATCCACCTCATGTTCGTATGGTGTAATGGGAACGTGGTGCACATTTTCAAGATTCAAGATATTTTGTGGTGTTGATCGGCTTTCTATTGAGCAGTGATCAGTATTATATGTACGCTCTCATGGAAGAGTGTTCCATTGTAAAAAAAAGTTTCATGTTACAATGGACATGCCCATGTTCTCCCAGTATGCAATACTCACATGGTCATGCACAAATGAAACCAAAACACAATGGTTTACACACAAAACTCATTACGAACTTTGAGCAGGAATGTCTAAGTCGTGAATTAACTGCTTCTCTTCTCTGATATTCTAAAGCATATTTTCTTTTGATTGTAGGAGCCGAGGCATCTTCAGTATGTGGCCGATTTGGAAGACTTAAATGTTTACTCTGTGGTCAATAGCAGAAAACTGTACGGAGCACCAGCAGACTTCACCTTCTGCATCAAGGTAACCACGTCCTGCTGCTTTTGAAAAGATTAGTGAGAAAAATTCCCACCGACCAGACTTTCACACAGGCTTAAGGCATTTCATGAATACTGACGCCCAACTATCACTGCTTCTGCATTCACCACATACTTCTCGCGAGTATTACTATGTCAATATTGGTGATCTAAAATGCCAGATCTTTTGAGGCAGTGAAAAATCTCATGATTCCCCTGTATTCTCTTTGTGTGCCTGTGCAGCCTTCGAAAAACCCGGTGCGTGCCCAGGACCTGAAATTCTTGTGTGCGGAGAGCGAACAAACACGGACTTGTTGGACATCCTCCTTCCGACTTTTCAAGGTCTCACACTGACACATGATCTGCTTTTGTAAAGTGATCACTTGGCATACCTTTGTGACAAGCTGTCTAATAAAATAACAACGATACAGTAACGTAACTATAATTATGCTTACAATTATGTTTTACTAATATAGTTCACTGCGACAAGACTGCTAAAATAATACAAGCATGGCGCGCATTTCAGAACATGTTTGTGCAAGTCTAAACCAGGGGTGTCGAGGTCGTTTGGGTCGTGGGCCGAAATTCAGCCCCCATGGCGGGTCGCGGGCTGCATGTATTGTAAAGGACTGTGGCCTAAATAACAACAGCTTATCGGCCTGTGTCACGTGTTTCTCAAAGTGCTACATATAGTCATTATTCATTCGCTCCACAAACAATGGCAGTAAGTTACTATTGTAGCCACAGCCGCCCTGGGGCAGACTGACCACGTGGTTATAATATGCTGTTTATATCCTGATCTCTTATTATATCAGTGCCCTCTGCTGGACACGTGTGGGATTCTTTCCTTTTTTAAATTTCAGCTGCCCCCTAGTGGCTGGTGTGAGCAAACTGGTTATTTCTTTAAGAATCCATAACTCTGCACAGGAATGGGCTAGAGACGTATTTTCTTTTTTTGACATACTCAGGAATTCATGCTCCACAAAGGGCCACTTTAAATCATGCAGCCCGCGGGCCTTGACCTTGACACATGTGGTCTCAACTACAGAATTAGCAGGTGTTTTTAAATAAGACCTTATGGTAGCACAGCAATAGTCCCATCACACTCTTTTGCCTGCAGCCTTTTGGGTCCCAAGAATCAAGTGTTCCGCACAATACAAAATGATCTGGGAATTAACTAAAGTTGAGACCAGGTCTGAAGCTTGTCTAGAGGAAACTATGAATTTACCAGGACTTAATTATTATCATCTCTCAGTAAATATGCAAAGAGCCAGTTGCAACAATGAAAATGTACTGCTCGTAATTGTACGTTTGATTGGAATAATAGAATGAATACCGTTTTGTCCCTGTCTGTCCATTGTTCAACCAAATGTTTCTTAATCATTTTGGCAAACAACACAGGATACTAGCGTCTTGTAACTATTCATTTTCTCTTTCTAATGTGTGATCAGCACGGCAAGCAGCTCCAGTGTAACTACCAGCTATCCAAATTGGCACCGCGAAACCGAGAAGCAGCCAACCACTTCACAGACACCAAAGTGAGTTCACTGCAAACACCGTGTGGGAGAGATTTGAATAGTGCTTCGTTTTTTTGTAAGTGTTGCTTGTCATTTCAGTCAAGGTCGGAGGCGAGCCTGGTGGCGATGGACTTTTCGGGGAAGGCTGGAGGGCGGGTCATCCAGAATCCGTCAGAGATCCGCAGCGCAGAGAGGGAGGAGGGCCAGGCCTGGAGGGTGAGGACAGAGCGAGCGGGAGCCTGGGGTTGTGCCAGTCTAACATGTCCCAAATGTTATCCCAGCTTGTGTGTTTAGTTTTCCTTCTTCTGCTTGTACTAGATACAGTTTTTCACACTGTTGTGGCTCTGGTGGTGTTCAGTACTGGCACAAGGGAGTCATTTGTAGGTCATGCCCTGGTTTAGTTTAACAATTTTGCCTTGCGTGGAAATCATACATCTTGAGGAATCAATTTGAAGGGTTTCTTTTTAACGTATTTTATAGATTACTGACATAGCTAAATGTATGGGGGAAAAGTATTACACCCTTTTGAGTGACAAAATCTGAATATTCACTAGAGCCAGGTTAAAATTAGTGAGAAAAGTTACAATTTCCCATATAGATTTATAGAGAAACATTGAATTGAATTGAATTGAATACTTCATTGTAAAGACTTGGCAATGATGTTTCTGGGTGAAAACCTCAGTATTAAAAACAGTTTTGCCTGCAGTGTCTCCCTTTTCCCCAAGTTTCCCTCAGAGCTTAGAGACCATGAAATGCAATTAACTTTAGAAATTTGATTAGAAAGTTAAACTATAAACTTCAGAAACATCACTTTACCAGAACTTTGACTCCAGAAATGGCCAAAAGTGTTGACAAGTGCAATATGCAAAACATTTTCAATTTCCTTGCTCCCACCCCGAGTCTTGTTTTATTGAACACACACAATCTTGGTGTATTTGAGCACCACTCTACAGTTTATGTGAAATACAGTATGTTAAGACGTCTCAGCCTAAACTTGGAAACCATATATAGGCAGGACTGTGTCTTTTTTGGCCACAGCTGGGGACACTAATTCTCCGCGGTAGACTCAGATTGGGGACTGAGTAGAGCTGGAGGGGGCCATAAAAGAGATGGATGAGAGAAAAGAGGGGAGACTGTAATCAGGCGTGTCCGGACTGCAGTGGAGCTTGGAGGGCATAGTTATATAAATTTATACAGGGACATTTGGGAAAGGGGTGAGGGGAAGTGGGCTAGAAATTGGTGAAATTGCTGAAAATGAATACTTGTGTTACAGATTTACCATAATAGTCTAGATAAGTGCGCGTAGTAGTGTTTACCTCTTCCGCCACAAACTCAACACGTGGGTTACTGCCTTCCACCACTCCCCACTACTTTTACATTTGCACTGCTTCTTCTACTGCTCTTGCCACTACTACTTCATCTGTTATTTGTCTTTACTCCACTCGGTTACTGGATTTTCCGGACGATAAGTCACTCCGGGGTACAAGTCGCACCAGCCTTGGCAACTACCTGGGCCTGGAGGCGTAACTGCACCATTGACAAGCCTCTCCCGGCAGCACGTTGTTCAAGCTCTCATTTGTGAACTCGCTCCTCTAGCTGTTGCCATCTAGCTTTTAACCCCGCAATTCGCTTTTTTGTTTTCTTCATTGCAGTAAGAGAAACCTCCGCTTTTCGCCAGTCCCTCACAAGTGTCTCGCTCACTCCAAGCTTTCTTTCTACTGCTCGATTACCGTTTCTTTAAGTCTTCCGTGGTACAGGAGTAGCAGATGGCACACAAGCCTAAAGCGGCCTCGAGCGGCTGTCGGTGTGAAAATAACAACCATTGTGGGATTGTATACTTTGATATTTAAGTCACACCTGTGTATAAGTCGCACCCCAAGCCAAACTGTGAAAAAAAAAGTGTGACTTACAGTCTGGAAAATACGCTACCTCTGATAATGTCACTGTGGAGGGATGCAGCTGACCAGTTTGTGACCTGTTGTATGCGTGCTTGTCTCTTGCAGAGGAGAGAAGCCCTGAGGTGCAGCTTGCCGAACCTAAACTCCGGCCCCAGACCCTCCTGTAAGCCCCATCTAAAGTTCAAAGTCTCAAGTCTGTCTTTTTTTACTGGAAAATATGAGCCTTGAGCTTGACCTCTGCTTCTGACTGTCTGCAGCGATTCACAAGACTCAGCCCTGGTTTCACGGTGGCGTGTCCAGAAATGAAGCCCAGAGGCTCATAGAGAGACAGGGGCTGGTGGACGGGTGAGTTTATTCAGTGCATTACAAGAAAATGTTTTGAAATAGAAGAATTTGGAAGAGGTGTTGCGTTGTGCAAATAGTAGAAATCTCTCTAAACTGATTGGAATTGGTTTGTTGGAACTAAAGACAATACAGTTTTTGTAAATTTGTATAAGTAATTGCTTGGTTAAAGTATTTTTTTAATTGACGAACTTGGCGGTTTTGGTCTTTAGCACTGAGAGAGCTCAGAAAATTGGTCCTAAAACAGGAATGAATAAAAACATTGTAATCTTTCGTCGTTTGTAGTGAGCTGCTCACTACAAACAGAAAAAAACATGTTTCTGTAGGGAATGGGATTTTTCCACACTTTTTAATAACTTTTGTACAATGCTGTATTTTCTCATAAAGCCCGTATAGTCTATAGCGGTTTTAATCATTTATCTTGTTACCATGCAACACGCATGCAGCCTCGATACCGGCTCTTTTTAACACAGATGTAATTGCTTTGAATTATAGCCTGTCAGCCAGTGTGACTCCAATGTGTCGCATGCGATGACGATTAAAAATGTGCCTCTCTGTTCATTGTAGGATGTTCCTCGTTCGTGACAGTCAGCAGCACGCCCAATGCTTCGTCCTCTCACTGTGTTACAAGCTCAAGACAAAACACTACCTGGTTATTCCTGTAAGTTCCCTCCAACGTGTTACATAAATGTGCTGTATTTCTCCCATTTCCCAGTTAACTGCATTCATGTGGAGAAAGCCAGTATACATTTTATATTTTCTCATTCTTCACAAAGTCCTGCTTTTGAACAGATACAAAAGCAGGCGTGGAGCTGATCAGGCGAGGGAAACGTAAGGAGCGCCGTCTACAGCAAATAGTGCCAAGATTAGCTCTGACTAAATGAAGTAAAAAGATTGCGCATTGATGTCCTGCCTTTAGCAGCAGAGCCGCAGGTGACTGAGGCCCCGCCCACTGGAGTTCCGTGAAGCACAGACCACATTACAAAGAAAATGACTCTTATTTATCGGCCTATGATTGATTTGATCGTTCAAACCTCAATATCAGGCTGCAAATAATAAACTGCCACACGTCTGTTTGAAACTTCTCTTGCTCACATGATCGTGTTGGTGCTTCAGTCGTGTTTATGAGAAGTCGCGATAATAAAGTTTGTCCACAAGAGGTCAGTGTTCAAACAGAATGAAACAGCTCAGAGACTTCGAAGCGCAAGACACTTTTTGCTAGGAAACCCTCAAAGTTAGAAAAAGTTGCCATTTGCAAACATCACTTCCTGTGTTCCAAAATGTCCCCTCTCCACAGTGAAATGTTATTTGTTGCTTGCGACTCTGAATGACCATGCAAACGTGGGTAGATCTTGCTTTTGATTAGGGGATCACAGTAATTGTGAGAGAAAATCGATGTTACTGGCTGAACACTGCAATCTGTGTTCAAATCTGCCTCCAGTACACACTATTAGCAGGCATGATTTCATTGGTTGCAACAGACAACTATAGGCCTATATGTCTACATAGCATCTGCAACTCAAATTGTTTCCTTGGTCTTCCTTTTGTTTATCCCACTCTGATCTCCAAAACATCACCATGAGTTTAGATTCCAACCTCATCCATTAGGCCTGTCTGAATGATTTTGGTAAAATGTCTGTTGTCTTATTTATTTAACGCTTTGCACACTCGTCCAAATAAAGGATCAATGTTTAATTCACTCCATACTCAGTGCTGGTACAGCCTGGTGTAGACTGACAGACACATCACTGCCAACCATCCAACCTCAACATCATCTCCAAGTTCATGCCTCTTGCTTGGCTTCTATCCCCATACTAATCTTTGTGCATGTCTCTTGCAGTGTGAAGAAGGAGGCAGGAAATACTACACTATGGATGATGGTTTAACCCTTTTCATTGACCTCCTGCAGCTCGTCGAGTTTCACCAAATCAACAAAGGCATCCTCCCAGTCTGCCTCAAACACCCCTGTGTCTGTGTGCTCTGACCCCTGCCTCTGTCCCGGGCCAGCCGACGCACATGCAGAGCTAAATAAATCGACCTTTCTAATTAATCACAAGTGTTGAGAGCGAACAGGCACTTAAAGGCAGTTCAGGGCAAAGGTGTAGTCCCTGTGATAATGTTATCTGCTCATTTGTTTCATGCAGAATGAGCCGAGCCATGAGGTTGACACGGTTGTTTAAGTTGTGCCTTGACAGTAATGAGACTAAACTGGCTTCAGGAAGTTTCCAGATCACACTGACATTTGTTTTGCCAAAGAATGTTAAAAACTTCCGAACACTTATCTGAAAACACCCTAATTACTCATTTTAATTACTTTCCACTAACCGCAGCTTCACTCTGGTTATTTTATTATAATTGTTGTTTTTTTTAATTGGCCAAAATTTAAAAAGTTGCACTCTTCATTGACATTACTTAATTATCCACGTAAGAGTGGTTGTAGTAATTGTTCATAAGGACTTTTATGTGCACTCAGATACAAGCCTTTTGACTGTAAACGATGCTCGCCACAAGAGGGCGCTGTGTTGGCTTCAGATGTGGAACAATGAAAAAATAAGTTTACATTTTGTCAATGTTAAGGAAAACTTTTTGTCAGTGACATTACTAATTATTGTGTTATCAAAAAGCCCCAGGGTGCAATCATGTAGCAAAAATATTTTTTTGTAGCCTACTGTTTTGTATTGTAATATTTTCTTTATAGTTTTACGTGCAGCCAATATACTCCATGCATTTTGCACAATGAGTGATGTATTAAATGGGGACAATTTTGAATGAATGTTAACTTTTGGGCAATGTGTATTTTTAATTGTGTTGAAATTATTTCAATACAGCCTGTTATGGATATGTTTTTTTTTTTAACAAAACCTTCTGTTGTTTATTATTTACCAACTTTGTCAAACCGATGTTTTATTTGTTGAATAAATATTTTTGTGATTACATCTGTCTTAAAACTACGCTGTATCAGTCTATGGCTAAAAGCTATGAGCAGACTGCATGTTGGTTATCTAGTAGCCTAAGTAATAAGTGCTTTATTTCTCATTCTACAAGCATATGACGCAATAGTGTTCAGGTGTTAGTCCTAAGCCACTGCAACTTAGTTTTGGATATTTTCAAACATTATGGTTTTCTGCTAAATATTTAACTCGAACAAAATAATATAGCCTATATCTGAGCAGTGAATCAGAAGAGCTGACCTAATGGCAGTTCGATTCCAGCTCTCACCGATGCAAACGCTCATTGTGTCCTTGAGCAAGACTCTTCACATATCTGTCAGTCAATGCGTTATTATTTTAGGCGAACAACTTGAGAAATGTTTATTTATGTCTGTATTTTATGGGAAACTAGAACTTGTAACATCCATTGTAAAGGCTCTTGCAGAATCCCCCACAAAGCTGACGCTGCTGCCGGTGGAGTGTGGCTCACAGTTCAGTCAGTGGCAAAGCCATGGAATCCAAAAAAGTCAAACTCAAAGACACCTGGCTTGAATTCTAGCGAGGCCACTAAGCTCATAGTAGGAACAACATGAAAGAGAGCCTCAAGGTTAGGGCGCACTGGCAGCCCTCGCCCGTCCGGAGCGGAGCACATCACAGATTTTCTGCTGTATAGCTCTGAGCGGTGCGCCGGGCCGTGTCTCCGCTGACCGAGTCTCAGAGGAGCTCCTCTCTTCTCATGTGGGTGTAGTACTTAAATATCACGGGTGCGCACGCGGGGGGAAACTCGACCTAGTCTGTGCCCCACGTGCAGGTGGGGTTGCTACGGTGATTAATTCCCCTCCATTCCTTAGATGGACAGGTAAATTATTGGGTAGAAAAGCCAGAAGAGGGAGGCTTCTCGGTAATTATAATGGCCACCAGTTTATTTCTGCAGGGATGCCCTCGTACAGGCCCTCGTAAGACCGAACAGCTTCACTCTTCACCTGTCTGTGTCACGTGAGGAGAGCGACCACGGAAGAAGCAAACACGTGCGCTGAAAAGAAGTCATTAAGAAAAGAAAAATAATAGTGCAAACACTGCTAAATTGGTCTGTTGCGTGGAGAGAGAGAGAGAGAGAGAGAGAGAGAGAGAGAGAGAGAGAGAGAGAGAGAGAGAGAGAGAGAGAGAGAGAGAGAGAGAGAGAGAGAGAGAGAGAGAGAGAGAGAGAGAGAGAGAGAGAGAGAGAGAGAGAGAGAGAGAGAGAGAGAGAGAGAGAGAGAGAGAGAGAGAGATAGATAGATAGATAGATAGATAGATAGATAGATAGATAGATAGATATGATGAGAAGTTGCTCAAATTCTTTTTCATACTGAATAGGCCTTCTCTATGGAAGCCCGTTTCCGCCACAAAAGCCCAACGGGAAGTTGAAATTACGAGATTTAAAGTCATAATTTTGTGTTTAAAATGAGTTTAAATGTAATTTCGAGATTTAAACTCGGAATTACGAGTTTTTAAGATCCGTAATCATAGACGTCAACCCCATTTTACTTTGAAAATCCGGATAGTGTTGCCGTTCTTTTTCCTGTCTGATGTGGTCTGAACTGTGGAGCTTGATCTAGCTGTATCTTGGAACCGTATTATGCCTGTAAAACAACTGCTAGTTTGGGGCAAATTCGTGCCTCTTTCCCTCTGCCATGTCCTATGGATCCCCCCCTATCTATCTATCTCCCCGCTTGATAAAAGGGCGATGCCGGTGGACAATGGCTAGTTTGCCCGGTTAGCATGTGCAATCCACCTCATTGTTGATTTAAAAAGTCTGCAATTAACCACCAATGCGTCAATCCCGACCCAGTGTGTGATAATCTTCAAGGCTGTATTATGTGGTTACTGGCTTTATTGACGTTTTTAGTGTATAATTCTTAATTCCGTAAGATGCTGGATGCTAGAGCTGCTAATAAGCTAGTTAGCTGCGGATGCTAAGCAATCGGCTACGGCCAATAGTACATGAAGTGTGAGTAATAAACGGCAAAATCAACCTGCCCGGCTCAGTGTTTGATCGTTGTTAAAGGGATGCTTTATGTAGACGGTGGTTTTATTGACCTTTATTCATGCATATTTCCCATTTTCACATGATCATGATCATCCGAAGTTCATCGAAGTTCATAATGCTACGATCGTAGCATTAGCTTTGGGAATGCCCATGCATCATCAAGGCCTAAACACATTCCTATCGTGGATACAGCCATTTTTAAAAAGTTTTCTTGTCACTGCTTTTAATCCTGGGTGTTGAGGTAAAATAAACACTTCTGTGTGTCTTTGTAAAAGTACCAGAGTTGCTGTAGCTCCGGTTCAGAACACGATGAAGCTAATCCTCCATGACTGTCCCCGCTGTACCGACGTCTATGATCACGGATCTGAAAAACTCGAGTTTTAAGTCGTAATTTCGAGATTTAAACTCGTAATTTCGAGATTTAAACTCGTAATTTCGAGATTTAAACTTGGAATTTCGAGATTTAAACTCGTAGTATGAGTTTAAAAGTTGTAATTTCGAGATTTAAACTCGTAATTTCGAGATTTAAACTCGTAGTATGAGTTTAAAAGTCGTAATTTCGAGATTTAAACTCGAAATTTTGTGTTTTAGACACAAAATTATGACTTTAAATCTCGTAATTTCGACTTCCCGTTGGGCTTTTATTCTTTAACATGGCGGAAACGGGCTTCCATACTTCCCTCATGTAAACTCACATGACCTATTTTCAGCACCTATTTGCTTTCTGCTCAAGATCAAAGTGTCTGTCTCTAATTGTGAAGACTAAATATAGATAGCTATTGTTGATGCTGATGTTTATTTTGTCGGGACAGTGCATGTTGATGAGACACGTACTTCTGAAGAACACCAGGTTTGGGGGTGTGCGATTCAATACAGAGCCTGTCTTTGTTGGGCTTAAATTGAAACAAATGAATTGGCAAAGTTTTCTATTTACAGTTGGGACAATAATTATAAAATGTGTCATTTTGAATGAAATCTTTGTTGCTCCCTTTTCAAGGGTCTGTTTTTTGAAAAGCTATTCAAAGTTTCATAACCACCATATAACACCATAAGTGCACATTAGTGAAGAAGAGCACTCTACAGCTTGCTTAGATAGACAGAGATATTGTAGATAGATGGTTTAAGCCGGAGTTCCACATAACACACATGTATCCGGCATTCCTCCCTCTACTCACCTTGTCATGTATCTGCTCTACCCAGTATTCTACACGCCAGCGTTTCTACTACACACAAGGACCACAGTTGTTGTGGGTGGCACGCTGGAATACACTTTACTGAAGGAACAACAATTAGAACAATGTGAGCAAATGCAGCCTTTTTGTGGGGTTTATGGAATTATTCAGAGGTGCCAAGGCCAATACAAGAGGAAAGAAGCAGCTAAAATCCAACTATAAGGTAAGCAACATGGCTAAATGCTATCATCAGTAAAATCACCGTAACGTAGGATGTTATGCAATATTAAATCTGTATGACCTGCATGTTCATAGTGAGGGCGGTCCTCTCTCTTGTCTGCCAATTAGTACCAGTTCAGGACGCATAGAAGAAGAAGATCTTTATTTGTATAGCGCCTTTCACAGACATAGTCACAAAGCTCATTACATGAGCCAATTGTACATTCATTGTACATTGTACAAAATAGTCCCTCAAAATGCGATCATTTATGTGATGCAAGGTCAGTTATATTCCAAAAAATATAGCCGCAAGCGGTGATTATCGGCCCTCGCCAACCACGCTGCCCAAAGCAAGGGGGCGCTTTGCTCCCTTTTGTCTCCCTCAATCTAAATTTACGGTATTGCTACTGCCTTTGTTTGTTTTTTAATTTTTTCCCTAGGGTCTTAGTTTTAGGATTTTTGGAATGCGCTAATGTGCTCTCTCGGTATCTGACAAAATTTATGTCAGAAAAAAAAGAAAAACGTTTTTTGACAATGCTGAGAACTCTGCTCTTAATTTATACATTATACAGAGAAAAATGTGTACACCACGTTCCAAATTATTATGCAAATTACATTTTTCTCTGATTTCCTAAACTTTCAACTGAAATGAGAGTCAGCATCATTTTCAAGTCTTTAACTGGTAGAGGATGATTTAAGTAAGGGATAATGTATAGAATGCTGGTCATTATCGGGAAAATAAGTACCGACAGGGCGAACCGGACCCCGACGCAGACCCCGACTTCATGCACTTTTATGATGGCCAAAAGATTATTTAATGATTTCCGCGGCACATAAAATAGTTCCCAAAAGTTTGCGCGTTGCTTGGCAACGTTGGTTGTGATTCCAGGCAGTGTAGCTAGGCTAGTAGCAGCGAGGCTATCTATTTATTGATGTTAAACTGGACTGGTATCTTTTGCTCCTCGGATGCGTGCGCAGCTTGTCTGTGACGTCACCCAGAAATCCATCTATTGAAGGTGCAGTTGGAGAGGAGGAATGGTGGTGCATCTCGGGGTATGGTGAAAGTCGCACTCTCGTTAGCTTCACGAACGATTCCCCCAACTTCTCTCGCAGGGACAGGGACAAAGATAGTGGCAGGCGCATCTGGAAACAGAGCATATACCATGCTGAATAGGCTAGCTAGATCGGGAAAATGCATTAGGCAATAGCGTTAGCAACTCACCAGAAAGGATCTGGCTCCACTTCTCCCGGTCGGATGTTGTGGGAGCCCAGTAGCTCTTCAGGCTGGTCTCGCATCTGTGTCCGGTAACCATCATGATCTCCCTGGTTTGCAGGCCGGCTTTTGATAATAGCTGCACAGCTGTACTGCGCAGGCTGTGGTTGGTGTAGCGCGTCGAAAGTGCAGCTGCCTTGCTGATGTTTGGCATCATTTGTCCCAGTGCATTATGTCCCATGGGCTCCCTGGAATATCAGATGTTCTGCTGGTTGAGGGCATCCCGTGGCTTTCTCAGAGGGTGTAGGTAGAATGGAGCGGCATCCGGTGGGCAATGGGAAAGATACTTTTGAAAACTTGAAACTGGGCAATTTGAGTTGGTTGGCTCAGCAAAAATGCTCCCACGATACATCTGTTGCATCGGATCCCTGGGATCTTTGTGGTTTTTCGTTTCTGCATGTATTCTTTTCCATTTTCATCTCGTTTTAATTGGAAAGACTCCCGTGTTAGGTCTCGGTTACCCTCCCTTCCTCTACGTGCAAGGTGTAACTGAACATCAAACCATATGTTTCTTACAAGGCCGATGGCTGTGGTTGTAGAGAGGACCCCTGAATCCTTGATCCTCTTTAAATCAGCGCTGGAGATGGGTGGATAATGCTGGCTGGTGTCTTTGCCACTCTTGCGATGTGCCTTTAAGACCGACATGTATACATTGTTGCTGGAATTGAATAGCGGGTTTTTGAGGATGTTAAAATGGCTGTAATAGCGGGCACTATTCATAATTTTCAGGCGTACATAAAATGATCCCAGCATATAAGCGTATTTGGCTGGAATAGTAAAGTCAAACATAAAAGTTTCAGTTCGTGGGGCCCAGGAGTAAGCGACTCACCACAGCTGTTTCCATAAACAGTTGAGCTCATTGAGCTAGCCAGCTTCAGGTTAAACAGCGTAAAAGTGAAATAACCGTGATGCTGATGTTTGTAATGAGAGAAAGTGTGGGCAAAGGTGGTCAAAGCAAGCGGGTCCACGCTCAGAGTTATGTGTGCAGAAGTATTATGCAGCCATTTTCTCTAACATGGTATGGGGGAAGAAACATTTGAAAAAGTCTGAACGGGATATTGGGAGGGGACCACAGAATCATCAGCTGTTTAGTTGCCAAGAGCCAACACGAGAGTAACAGAAAAGGACTCAAAGCAACTACCAAAAAATCCAGCATAAAGACATCAGGAATCCATTGTCCATTTTCTGCAGCTGTAACCGATCCAAAGTGTTCAGAATTAGGTGTTCAGTGCTTAGAGACATTGCTAATTTATGTTGGGATCAAAGTGACTCTGGATGGACTGATGGATGGGCTCATGGCTGGATCAGTAATGGGCATAAAGCTCAACTCAGTCCAAAAACAGACAGAGTTTCCTTTATGTTATTCATTGTGTCTCTAATGGCTCACAGTGGAACAGAGGACCCAAGGATTCTATAGTTGAAGCCATTAAAAGTCAGAAGATTATGCAAAACATACACTACTGGTCAACATTTTCTCTTATATTTGACGACTATTTACATTGTACATTCTGCCTGAAAAAAAATTAATTCAACTGGACTTTATTTTGATTTGTTGTTTTACCAACTAAAAATGTTTCAACAGTCATCCAACTGTCATCATCAGTTATGTGTTTGAGACTGAGCACTGGTCTTATATGCACACCTGTAGGTGATGACCCAATAGGCCACACCTGTGACAGTCTGTGTTGCCAGATTAGATGGTATACAGTGCCTCTCGAAAGTATTCATACACCTTGAACTTTTGCACATTTTGTCATGTTTACAACCCTAAACATAAAGATTTTATTTTGATTTTTTTTACTGAACGTTCACACACAAGTAACAGACAACTGTGAAGTGAAAGCAAAATGATACATGATTCTGTTATTTTTCAAAAAATAGAAAAGTGAAAAGTGGGGCTTGCATAAGTATTCATACAGCATGCATGAATACTTTGTGGAACCCCCTTTTGCTCTAATAACAGCGCAAGTCTTTTGGGGTTTGACTCTACAAGATTCAATAGGATTTAGGTCAGGACTTTGACTGGGCCATTCTAACACATTAATATGTTTTTTTTTTAACCATTCCATTGTAGATTTATCTTTGTGTTTAGGGTCATTGTCCTGCTGGAAGGTGAATCTCCGCCCCAGCCTCAGTTCTCTTGCTGACTCCAGCAGGTTTTCCTTCAAAATGTCTCTGTATTTGGCTCCATCCATCTTCAAAACTATTCTTACAATCTCCCCAGTCCCCGCTGAGGAAAAGCAGCCCCACAGCATGACGCTCCCCCCCCATATTTGACACTGGGGATGGTGCACTCAGGACCATGAGCAGTGTCAGGTTTGCTCCATACATAACGTTTTGCATTTGGGCCAAAAAGTTCAATTTTTGTCTCATCTGACCAAAGCTCCTTCGTCCACATGGAGCTGTGTCCTCCATGTGACTTCTAGCAAACTTCAAACGGGATTTCTTATGGCCTCCTTTCAATAATGGCTTTCTTCTTCCACTCGTCCATGAAGGCCAGATTTGTGTAGAGTATGACTTATAGTTGTCCCATGTACAGATTCCCCCAGCTCAGCGGCAGGTCTTCACAGCTCCTCCAGAGTTATCTTGGGGCACTTGGTTGCATTTCTCACCAGTACTAGGCCACAAGTCATGTAGAAGGTCGGCGCCTGAATGTTCCCCTTTGACAGTACAATATGATAAGATTCGAAAGGAATGTGCCATGGCCGAATTAACTCTATAATTCTCCATCACCTAGTTTACGTGAACAGCCGTGTCTTGGTAAGTCTGCAGTGGTGCTTTACTCTTTCCATTTCCGAATGATGGATTGAAGAGTGCTCCGGGAGATGTTTAAATCTTGGGAAAGCTTTGTATAACTTAACGCTGCTTTAAACTTCTCCACAGCTTTATCCCTGACCTCTCTGGTGCTCCTTGACCTTCATGATAGTGTTTAGTGACCAATACACTCCGACCAAAGCTCGGAGGGCCTAAAAAAACAGCTGAAATTATACTGAGAGTAGATTACACACAGGTGACCTCTATTTAACCGTTAGGCCAAAGTGTGAACATTCTGGAGTCATTAGGAATGTTATAAAGGCAATTTAATGCACTCAGAAAATGCTGTATGAATACTTATGCACGCCCCACTTTTCACTTTTCTATTTTATGAAAAATAACGGAATCATGTATCATTTTGCTTTCACTTCACAGTTGTCTGTTACTTGTGTGTGAACGTTCAGTAAAAAAATCAAAATAAAATCTTTATGTTTAGGGTTGTAAACATGACAAAATGTGCAAAGGTTCAAGGTGTATGAATACTTACGAGAGGCACTGTACCTCCATTTGAGGAAATCCCCCTTTAGTCTAAGGGGGAAAAGATGTTAACTCTCAAACCTCTGAGGTATTGTGTTTAGCACAGCACTATAAGTTAGAGAGGGCTTCTCCACTTTAACATAGATGGCCTCCTTTACGCCCCTCTCAAACCACCTCTCTGCATACACAACATTCTATAATATAAATAATTTATTTATTTAATTATATTTATATAATGTTGTGTATGCAGTCCAGTGCAGTGAGGAGTGTAGAGACTTGTACATAGGGGAGACCAAGCAGCCTCTACACGAGCGCATGTATCAACATCGACGCCCGAGCTCCTCTGGACAGGACTCTGCAGTGTTTTTACATCAACAGAAACATCAGCACAGCTTTCAAGACCAGGATGTCCATATATTAGACAGGGAGAAACTGTGACTCTTAAATAGACCTCTAAATTGTGCTTAGTTGTCACACACTCTGACCCACATTTCGAAGACAAAGCTTTTGTGGATAGAAACAAAACCACCGTAAAGTCATTTTAACTCAATTTAAAGCTTCTCTACAATGAATTCTACCTAGACGACTGTGAGCCTTCAAAAACACGACATAAACAGCTACTACTAATAGTGGTATAAGTGACAGTCGACAGCTTAGTCCAGGAGCTCAAACTGTGATCTCACAAGTGCTAAGAAGAGATTTACAAAGGGAAACACATAAACTTCTCATAACATTTTCCACAAAAAATTTAAAATCTTCCAATCGTCTTCTGACACTAAGCTGATGTGAATGGATTTTTCCCCCGTTCCCACAAACACAGATGTAATTTTTAAACTCTTGATACCCCTCTGTATTTTTTAATACAGAGGTGTATCACTCTGGTCTTGCCTGCCGCATGTAAGGGCATGTGACCTGACGCCGCCGCGCTGTGTCACCTGCCCTGGAGAAGAAGCAAGAACTGAATAAAACGATAAAGCTTATCTCTGTCTTATCAAAGTGAAGCATGAAGGTCGTACACTTGCCTTAATCTTTTTTGTGCTTTTGTTTTGGAAATTGTTTGCAATTGTTTTTTTTTACATTTCCACGTGTTTGGGACTCACATTCCCAAACAAGTGAAAAAAAGCAAATTTGTTTAAATTCCAAATTCCAAAACACAACCACGCTTTTCCACCTCATGAGACGACCCGCTCTACTCTCTGTCGCCCTATAATCTACTTCTTTTTAGCGCGTCGTTTTTTGGCCCCTCTGTTGGTCGCTTTCCGGGATCCTGTGGTGTTGCTCGACTCCTCCTGGACCTGTTGACTCTGCTTCGTCAGTATTTCTTTAGTGGATTCGCTGTTCTTCGTCTTGACTCCCCGCACAGGTCCATGTGCAGTAGAGGTACTGGGCTGGACAGCCTCTTCATAACTGCACTCTACTGTAAGTGACACAGTATTGAAGAACATGTTAATTCATGTCATTTATCCTCACATAAACTTCATAATGACATTTCCAGGCCAGATTATACCTACCTGTGCATGAATGAAGTATGAGTGGGTGGAGTGAGTGAGTGAGTGAGTGAGTGAGTGAGTGAGTGAGTGAGTCACTCACTCACTCACTCACTCACTCACTCACTCACTCACTCACTCACTCACTCACTCACTCACTCACTGACTCACTCACTCACCCACTCACTCACTGACTCACTCACTCACTCACTCACTCACTCACTCACTCACTCACTCACTCACTCACTGACTCACTCACTCACTCACTCACTCACTCACTCACCCACTCACTCACCGACTCACTCACTCACTCACTCACTCACTCACTCACTCACTCACTCACTCACTCACTCACTGACTCACTCACTCACTCACTCACTGACTCACTCACTCACTCACTGACTCACTCACTCACTGACTCACTCACTCACTCACTGACTCACTCACTCACTCACTCACTCACTCACTCACTCACTGACTCACTCACTCACTTACTCACTCACTCACTGACTCACTGACTCACTCACTCACTCACTCACTCACTCACTGACTCACTCACTCACTTACTCACTCACTCACTCACTCACTCACTCACTGACTCACTCACTCACTCACTCACTCACTCACTGACTCACTCACTCACTCACTCACTGACTCACTCACTCACTGACTCACTCACTCACTCACTCACTCACTCACTCACTCACTCACTCACTGACTCACTCACTCACTCACTTACTCACTCACTCACTCACTCACTCACTCACTGACTCACTCACTCACTCACTCACTCACTCACTGACTCACTCACTCACTCACTCACTGACTCACTCACTCACTGACTCACTCACTCACTCACTCACTCACTCACTGACTCACTCACTCACTCACTCACTCACTCACTCACTCACTCACTCACTGACTCACTCACTGACTCACTCACTCACTCACTCACTCACTCACTCACTCACTGACTCACTCACTCACTCACTCACTCACTCACTGACTCACTGACTCACTCACTCACTCACTCACTCACTCACTGACTCACTCACTCACTTACTCACTCACTCACTCACTCACTCACTCACTGACTCACTCACTCACTCACTCACTCACTCACTGACTCACTCACTCACTGACTCACTCACTCACTCACTCACTCACTCACTCACTCACTCACTGACTCACTCACTCACTCACTCACTCACTCACTCACTCACTCACTCACTCACTCACTCACTCACTCACTCACTCACTCACTGACTCACTCACTCACTCACTCACTCACTCACTCACTCACTTACTCACTCACTCACTCACTCACTCACTCACTGACTCACTCACTCACTCACTCACTCACTCACTGACTCACTCACTCACTGACTCACTCACTGACTCACTCACTCACTCACTCACTCACTCACTCACTCACTCACTCACTCACTCACTCACTCACTCACTCACTCACTCACTCACTCACTCAGATGGGTGGATGGATGAAGAAGCAGTCTGTTCACTGACAGCATTTCTGCTTTAGTTTTGTGAGATCTGAAGCATAAATTCCGTCTGTGCATTTTCATATTCATTTTTCCATTCCAGCTGTCCCTGTGTAGGACTCATTGTTTCATCCAGGGGTGCTGCTTGATGCCTTTCATGGGAATGCGGATAGTTGGATCTTTCTCCATCAGCCCTCTTAATAGGCTTTTGCAATCTGAAAATAAAGTTGATAGAATATAATAAGAATGATTATCTGTGTTTGGTTTAGTCATGAAGCCACAAGTAGATTAGAAATACTTACCCGTTGACAGTTCTTCTCTGAGAGGAGGCTGAAAAGAGGCGACGATGCGCTCATCGCTGAAAGCGTCTTCCTTATGTAGCATAAAATACAGAATCAGTCCCAGTTGCCAGGCTGTTGTTGGGGCGGCTTTGTATGCATGCGCCATGAAATATTCTGGAGGAAAGTATGTTAGTGTCCCTAAAAAATACAAAAAAACAATTACACTCATATATAAATATACACTCTGTACACTTTTGCATTTGCAGGACGTTCTGCAGATGTATACCAACCTATAGCCTTGTGAAAAATCTGGTCTTCCTGAAAATATGCCCCACAGCCAAAATCTATAAACCTGGCTTTGACTTGCTGTTTTTGTTTGCTGCTTCCTGTTTCAATGAGGATATTTGCCGGTTTGATGTCTCTGTGAAATATCCCAGAGGTCATCATCTTAAGCGCAGCACTTACTAACTGCATGAAGATGTTCTGTAGAAAGAAGAAATGAACATTAAGTTAATAAACACAAATGATTTTCAAACTGTACATCATTTTTTATCAATTTTTTTAAGACTTACTTTTGCTTGCTTCTCGCTCATCTTACGGTCCTGATCATTCACGTGGTCGTATAAGTCCATACATGGGTCTGGTCGTTCTAACACCATTACAATCTTAGTGTCCAACTCATACCAGTCCTGTAGATGTGGAGTTACAATACAGCGGTCTGCGTTTCCTCTCGTTGCTCCCAATTTGATCAGCATGTTCACCTCCTGTGGTATTCTCTGGGTCTTTTGACATTCTGATGTTTCCCATGTGACGTCGGGTTTATCCACATACTTCATTGCAACCTGAAATGAAAACATTCTGAGTGTAGCTTCCTTGCTAATACAGCTGAATATGCTAGTGAATGTAGTACTTACTGGAAAATTATCCACTTTGCGAATACCCTTGTAGACTCTGCCGAAACCACCTTTGTCGATAAAGGCTTCCTTTTTGTACTCAGTCAATAACTGTGCCTTGCCTTTCTTTGTAATAGAGATCCCAGTGTTTGGACGTGTTTGGACTCCAACTGGTTTTCCTGGTCTCTTTTTTTGTACTGCAGCAGGCAAGGGTATGGGTGGAGGCGCTGCAGCCTGGCTGGGTCCTGCGATGTCGTTGTCGGTGCACATTTGCTCAGTAGAAATAATTGTGGAATAATATGCATTATTCTTTTCTTCTATGAACGTTGAGGTGCTGGGCTGGACATCCATTTCATCACAGGGCTCTAAATAACACATGAAGAGAAGATGTGTTATGGTAATTCATAATTCAGTCATAAAAAACAAAACAAAGAAAGAGGTATAACCACTGAAAGGTCCAAAGGGGTATGCAAGACAGTAAGGGCCTTTCTGAAACCATTCCCTCCCTTACACCCTTCCAGGTCCATTCCCTCCTCAGGCCTCAGTGAGGGCACCTTCTGAGGCCGCACTCTCCCTCGCCCCCACCGTCCTCAAAGCCCATATTGTGGCATAAATCACAAGTACAACTGATCATACTTTTAAATAAATAAAAGGTTCTCTTATGAGTTTACAAAGTTATTCAGATTCAAATATGTAGGACGGGCAGAGCAGAGTGGCGATATCGAGTAACGAATCACTGCTCCTCAGCAGAACCCCCTCCCCACTGATGCCACAGACAGCGTGTGGAGGGGGCGTGTCGGAAAGGGTCAGAGGCTCTTAAAGAGACAGAGGCTTATTTCAAGACATTAGCTACAGCCATTTTGAGAGAGCAATTTTATACAAGGCAGTTATTCTAATTTACTGCATTTACAGACCAACAGAAGGTTTGGTCATCATTGTAGTGTGATATACTGTAGACTGGTGCTATGTGATCGAAAAAAGCATAACACCTCCTCTTTAAGTCTGTTAAAAAATATATATATAGTCTCCTCCAAAACCCACCCTCTACCCAAAAAGCTACAAAACCCCTCTTACACATACCTTTCTCTTTGGACTTCTGAAATGCTTGGGAGATGTTGCTTTCCGTCGTTGGTGTTTCTTCAGAGGATTCACTGCTCTTACCGCAAAATCTCCACATTTGAACTCCATCCGTCTTTTTTGCAGTGTGTTTTTCGAGCACTGTGGTGGACTTTTGGCTGGGTCCTGGGTTGTCGCTTAAGTCGCTCTGTGACATTTTTTCCATGATCAAACAAGGACCACCTTGGCTCCTAACCACCTCCTAACTAATGGGATTTCTGTGAAGCTTGGCAGTGACAGTGGAATGGAATTTTCAGCTGCTGATTTGCATAGGTTGATTTAGAATGAACTTCTGTTGCTAGACTCCATGGTGATAGATTTATGGTAAATGGTTACCATGGATTCACCAATGGAACGTTTACTTCTGCTGAGTTGAGTGTCAGAATGCATATTGACTTGGTGGGCTAAGTTCTGGCTAGCGTTTGCCTTTTGCTACCTAAACGTGCTAATTGGAAGTAACACCATTGTTTAGGTGTAGGTCTAGTCTTCTTAGTTATATTGTAGTGTTTGTAAAGATGGAGCCACAACCTCGACCCTTCCGGTTCGGAAGCGTGCCCGAGACTCTCGCCAATCTTGCATGGCGGGCGTATCGACGTAGAGGCCGTTGTCGATGGGACACGTCGCAATGGAAATGTGTTCGCTTCCAAACTGAGCAAGGAAAAGAGGATGTCTGGGTGTCAGTCTACCCTGTTGGGTCCTGGAATTTAGATGAACGGACGCCAGATTCTGACGGCTCGAGAGCACGTCTGAAGGATAGATTGTTACATGGTGAGGCTATTATTTGTTATATTGGTTGTGACAGTGTGTGGTAATGAATACACATGGGATTCGTACATGTAAACGAGCCACGCCAGATTGTAGCTATGGGCTAATTTTCATCCGTCGTCCCCCACTTGCACTCTCAAACATAATTGCATTCATCCTGGTCTATTGTACACGTTTTTTGGTGGTAGGGGAACCAGAGACACGGGTAGAACATGTAAACTTCACACAGATCGAACCCGGGGCCTTGTAGTTGTGCTGGCTAGTTGTGCCACCGTGCTTCTATCCCTTTGATGACTTAAATAGCCTGAAATTGCAGCTCCACTGTAGCCTGGCATCAGACTAAAATCACAAGTGCTATTTAGTCTGGGGATTCAACCAATTCATTTTCTCATAAGAGGGTTGTGGTTTACGATTGTCCATAGCTGTTTATTGGGTGCTACGAATGTCTATATACTTTCCCTGGACTGCTGGACTTGTCAATAGAAGCCCTATGATCTAGCTTTAAAAATCTACTGAATGAAAATCATGGTTGAAAAAAAAAAATCCCCTTTCTCGGTGTTGTCACAGGACTCGGTCTTTAGAAGTAATAATATTTGAAGTTGGATATTTACCAGAACAAACTGACTTTCAATGGGGTGGGTGTAAATAGAGTTTATTTTAGAAAAGTAATGATATGTTAAGCTTACTTACTTAAAAAAAAAAAAAAGTACATTCATTACTCTAACACATTTTTCATTACTGTCTCATAGATCGTTATGAAGTGTTTACAGCCGCTGAGCTCGAGGCCCAGGAGCAAGCAGATGGAAGATACAGAGCGAGAGAAATGCCCTCGAATGAGTCAAGAGACGAAGACGATGCCCAGCCCAGTACCTCTTCTTCAGTTGGATGTGTGCGGAAAGGAAAGAGGAAGAGAAGTGTTTCCGTTGACGAAATGCCAAAGAAGAAAAGTAAAAAGTCCCAAAGCGAGCAGAAAAGGGCCAAAAAATGCCCGGCGAATAAGAAACCGGCCAAAAAACGCCAGGCCAAAAAGAAACCGGCCAAAAAACGCCAGGCCAAAAAGAAACCGGCCAAAAAACGCCAGGTCAAAAAGAAACCGGGCAAAAAACGCCAAGCCAAAAAACGCCAAGCCAAAAGAAAGTTGCCCAAAAAGAAGCAAGGTGAGTATCATTTTCTAAAGCCATCAGTTTATTGTAAAATTATAAAATTATTATTATCACACTGTGCAAATCACAAGCAAATATGTTTTCAAGGGATATAAACTATAGTCTTTGTGACAAGTTTCTCAAAGCATTGTTTACACCCAATTTGGACGTAATTGAGGCCAATTTAAATCTATTTTCGATGCTTTTTAGAGCTGGTTTAGATACATGTTTTAGAAGTTGATACTTGGAAGGATCATTTTTCGACAAGGTGGTTCCACTCGCCAGCTTGATACATTTGATACAATTTCATTGATGTTATGATAAGCTAAATTACATGAATTACCTGTGTAACATATTTTCCATCTCTGTTTCACTTAGAGCCCAATAATGAAGAAGATGTCCGGCCAAGCACCTCTTCAGATGAACTTTGGCAGATACCACTGAAAAGCTGTCTCAAAAATGCCAAAAGATGGCGTATAAAATGGTATAGAACGAAACATGTCCACTTCGAATCCTGTTCCTATTCTTCAGAGGAACCTGCGTGGCTAGGCCCGAAGAAGAAAAAGAAATGGCCGACGACCCAGAGCGAGTGCGACAACACGACAGGATCCACAACAACCTCCGTCACAGCGCCCGACACAGAGACAGAGATGCAGGGTAAGTATCATTTTCCAAAGCTATCAAATATGGCTCCATAATATTTAACAAAATTATCACACTGTGCAAATCCTAAGTGACTCAATTTCAACGGCTGTTATACTACAAGGCTATGTCTTTGTGGCAAGTTTGTCAAGCATTGTTGTGTAAGTTAGCTATTTGTACGGGGGAGAGTAGCATACTTGAGGTAGGTTGCAGCTTCCGATCAAGTATTTTGACAGACCTTTTATACAGTTGTTTGAGTGCAGTAACACCTGCAAACGACCACACTGTAAAACGATAATCAATATGAGTGAAAATCATGCAGTGAAGATCGGACTTTGCTGCCTTGAAAGGTCGAATCTGTTTGCAATTTTGCAGGTGAAATTTAATGGTGTTTGTGACCTTTTTATCTCCCTTGTTTTTTATCCGTCTTAGACCTGGTGTAGGAGCGTTGGTACATGGAAGGTCAAATATTTTATGAGGTGGTGCCACTGGGGTGCTTAAAGGCACACTGCGTAACATTTTGGACTTAACTGTTGCCATCAGTAAAAAAAACATGCTCCTAATGAACAGCTTAACACAGAAAAGGCTATTACTGCCGTGGTTAATCAGAGAATAGATTTGGATGAGGACCTGACCTGTTTAAATCTCAAATTCTGCTGACTTTTGTCACATCTCCAAGGCGACGAGCTGGAGACGTACCCACTCCAGGTTGCTTTACAGTCAAGTCTTAGATGAGTTGAGCCGCTCACAGCAAAAACACAGTTTGTTTTGTACATTTATGAAGTATTTTTTTCAATTAGGAAAATATCTGTCAAAAAATAAATACTTGGGTTTCAATTTTATTTATTGGGTCAAATCCTACGCGGTGTGGCTTTAACAAATGGTATTAGCTTATTTTAGAAATGTCATTATGAAGTTTATGTGAGGATAAATGACATGAATTAACATGTTCTTCAATACTGTGTCACTTACAGTAGAGTGCAGTTATGAAGAGGCTGTCCAGCCCAGTACCTCTACTGCACATGGACCTGTGCGGGGAGTCAAGACGAAGAACAGCGAATCCACTAAAGAAATACTGATGAAGCAGAGTCAACAGGTCCAGGAGGAGTCGAGCAACACCACAGGATCCCGGAAAGCGACCAACAGAGGGGCCAAAAAACGACGCGCTAAAAAGAAGTAGATTATAGGGCGACAGTGGCGCAGATAGTAGAGCGGGTCGTCTCATGATCGGAAGGTCGGAGGTTCGATCCTGCTCCTGAAGGCGTACACTGTCGTTGTGTCCTTGGGCAAGACACTTCACCCACCTTGCCCCCAGTGTCTGCGTCCATTATTGTATGAATGAGAGAGTGAACGGGTGAGTGGATCCTTGCTGTAAAGCGCTTTGAGTGCCTTGCAGAGGTGGAGAGGCGTGGTTGTGTTTTGGAATTTGGAATTTAAACAAATGAGCTTTTTTTTCACTTGTTTGGGAATGTGAGTCCCAAACACGTGGAAATGCAAAAACACCAATTGCTGAAACAGGCAAACAATTTCCAAAACAAAAGCACAAAAAAGATTAAGGCAAGTGTACGACCTTCATGCTTCACTTTGATAAGACAGAGATGAGCTTTATCGTTTTATTTAGTTCTTGCTTCTTCTCCAGGGCAGGTGACACAGCGCGGCGGCGTCAGGTCACATGCCCTTACATGCGGCAGGCAAGACCAGAGTGATACACCTCTGTATTAAAAAATACAGAGGGGTATCAAGAGTTTAAAAATTACATCTGTGTTTGTGGGAACGGGGGAAAAATTCATTCACATCAGCTTAGTGTCAGAAGACGATTGGAAGATTTTAAATTTTTTGTGGAAAATGTTATGAGAAGTTTATGTGTTTCCCTTTGTAAATCTCTTCTTAGCACTTGTGAGATCACAGTTTGAGCTCCTGGACTAAGCTGTCGACTGTCACTTATACCACTATTAGTAGTAGCTGTTTATGTCGTGTTTTTGAAGGCTCACAGTCGTCCAGGTAGAATTAATTGTAGAGAAGCTTTAAATTGAGGTAAAATGACTTTACGGTGGTTTTGTTTCTATCCACAAAAGCTTTATCTTCGAAATGTGGGTCAGAGTGTGTGACAACTAAGCACAAGTTAGAGGTCTATTTAAGAGTCACAGTTTCACTATATTAGCAACTCTTTGTTATGTGCTGAGACCGAAGGTTGTGAAGAACCATTAGCATGAATAAAAGGTTGTCGTTCCTTTGATTCTTAGATCGAAAGAACAACCGCCTTTTGTTCATGCAAATGGTTCATCACATCCCTCGGTTTCTGTCCCTGCATTTAACAAAAACTTGCTAATTAAGTGAACCCGTGAATGCTACCTGGAATGAATTCTTACTTTCACAAACACTACAAGTACTACGAACAGTGCGAGACAGAAGCAGCAGCTCAAACAAGAGCCAAAACTGTGAGGGGGCGCTCGGCCTAAGAAGGGGTTGAAATAGGTCTTCAAATGAACTCATAAAAAAAACAAAAACTCAGAATAAATAAATAAATAAATAATATAAAAATAATAAAAAAAATATATGCAGATAAGTGTAAATTTGATACATTTATATGCATATACATAAATAAATGAATTCATAAATAAATTCAAAACCCCTTTATCATACTTCACTACTACAAACCAAGGAATAAAACAGGAAGCAGCTCCGTCCAATCACAGTCAAGCACTACGGTCCTACCCTTTCTATTTTGTCTTTGTATTTCAGGTGGTTAGCACGTGTGCCTCACGCAAGAAGGTCCCAAGTTCGATCATCAGGTGAACCTTTCTATGTGAATTTTGACCTTTTCTCTCCATGTGTCTGGATGGGTTTCCTGAGTGTAGTTTCCTCATCAAAAGAAAACATGAACAATAGGGTTATCCTCCAGCCAGTGATTCTGACCATTATCATATCTGACCATACCAAAACTTTGCAGATAAATCATATTATCCTCTTACCTCCCACCTGAGCCGGGCACATTTTCTCCAGTGAGGCTTTATCCAGCTTCTCAACTAAAGAGTTTAGAAGCTGGAGCATTTGAAAGCTAAGATCTAGAAAACCAATCAGAACTTTTTTGCCGTGTTTTTGTTCAAACTGGAGAAAATGTGCTTGGTTCAAGTAACGGTTAAGAGATCAACTTTTGGTTAAACCTTTAAAAAAAAAAAGACACACACATAAAATACCTTTATTATTTACTCCATGTCTTGACAAACAGAATTGAAAGTGAACCATGTGACCCAGTGTCTGCTCCACCTGGAGGACGACAGGTGGAGAGAATCACCTGTGAACACTGAAATATAAAACAAAAGAATTTATAAATAGAGGATTCCAAATCCTCATTAATTTGGTACGTTTTTAATATATTTCAGTGTTTTTAAATATTCTGTGGTGGTCCATGGATTGACACTACCATCTACTAGTAGTATTGGTAGTACAGGTGATTCTCCACCCATCCTCTTGGTGGCGCAGACCCTGGGTCTCCTGTACAGGTGCTCGGTAAATAATTAGAATCATGAAAAAGTGAATTTACTTCTGTTAGTCTACTTAAAATGTTAAACTAATATATGATACAGACTCATTACATGCAAAGTGACATATGACAAGCCTGTGTTTATTATTTTAATTGATTATGACAGTCCATTTTTAAAATATTTGAATTTTCCATAATAATCAAAATGATAACAAATAAAGGCTACGTCACTTTGCATATAATGAGTATCAGTTTCACAGTTGAATAACAGAAGTAAATGCACTTTTTCATGATATTCTAAGTATATGACGAGCACCTGTACACTTTTCCCATGGTTCACTTTGATGCCAAATTCCGGTACTAATAGCTTTTAATTGCCTTACAATTATTATAAGGGATGTGAAATAAAAATATAACCCAAAAGGTCAATTTCTATAGCACATTTACAAACAGACAAACACAAAAGACCCAGGACACGCTGGTGGGACTATGTCTCCGAGCTGGCCTGGTGTCGCCTCGGGGTCCCCCCAGAACAGCTGGAGGAGGTGTGTGTGGATCGGGAAGTTTGGGCATCTCTGCTGAGACTGCTGCCCCCACGACCCGGCCCCGGATAAAGCGGAAGAAAATGGATGGATGGATGGATTTACAAACAACCACAACTGCTCAAAGCGCTTCACATAAAATGGATAATTAGAAAAACTAGCAATACAAAAATACGCCTGGGGGGTATGGGGGGGGGGGGTATACTTCTGCACCAAACACTAACACTAGGGCTGTCTCTTTTTAAACCATGACAGCAGGGCGGCACGGTAGTGCAGCGGTTAGCGCTCGTGCTTCATAGCGAGAAGGTCCGGGTTCGATTCCCACCAGGGACGGGGCCTTTCTGTGTGGAATTTGCATGTTCTCCCCGTGTCTGCGTAGGTTTTCTCCGGGTACTCCGGTTTCCCCTACCACTAAAAACATGTACAATAGGCCAGGATGTGTGTGGCTTGTTTACATGCATGACACCCATGTATGTTCATTAACATGCTGATGATCTATATGATGCTTGTTTTATGTAGGGTGATGAAAAACAGATTAGTCTATGTGTGGGAAACACTGGGGCATTTACAGACAGGAGGAGAATAGTAAATATGATTTTAATTAACCCCTCCTGGAACTGCCACCAGGGGTTTGAGCGCCCGAATCATCCAAGGATCTCTGTTGTCGTGGGCTTCGTGCCCCTGGTAGGGTCTCCCATGGCAGGTCCTGGGTGACGGGTCAGACAAAGAGTGGTTCAGAAACCCATTATAGACCAACAGGCCCGGTTAGAATCGTGAGGCCGTCCTTCCGTGGACCCACCTCCTGCAGGAGGAGCCATACGGGCTGGTGCAGTGTGATTTGGGCAGCTCCAACAGCTGCACCCACGACCCGGCCACTGACAAGTGGAAGAAAATGGATGGATGGATTTTAAATAAATGGAAATTAGGATTATTTAAATTCATGAAGTGTGTTTTATGTTTCACTTTCCATGTCTTTATACAGCGGGTTAGTGGCAGCAGTTCAAAACCGTACACACGGCTGTAGGGGAGGAACATCGGGCCGCAGAGATGAACAGAACATCCATCAGAGGGGGAGAGCTTTTTTAAAGTGATTATTTTAGCACCCGCAATTCCTCAGCACAGATAATAATAATAATAATGCATCGGTTTTATATAGCGCTTTTCTGGACACTCAAAGACGCTTTACATTGCATTATTCATTCATTCCATACTTGGTGGTGGTAAGCTACTATTGTAGCCACAGCTGCCCTGGGGTAGACTGACATTTATTGTCATGTGATCTCAAAACAAATGTCCAAAAGCAATAACCAGCATTCACAGAAATCCAGATCTAAGTGCACATTTAATCTTAAATTAAGACAATTTACAGCTACTGCAAAAGGTGGTTCTTTTTAAGTCACAGCTCAAGATAACATTGTCACATCTTTGTATTCAGACTTCACCACTGACGAGAGGTAAAAGATAATGGGATCTAAAAAACAGGTGTCAAAAATACTACATTTCTCTATTCCTCCCCTCTTTCTGGACAAACCCTACCACATGGGACTCAATGTAAAAAGTAAAAAGTAAAAAGAACACAGTGAACGGTCCCTAATGTCAGACCTTTAAAAGATCAGGATTAAATGAAACGCGACAAGATCACGATTAAATTGACAAAACAAAATGTGCATATCTATAATGGTGCGCAATAATAAAGGTACATAGAAAACACAAAACAAAGCCAGGTGTTTCATCAACTGCAGAGACAGCCCTGGAGATTAGTCAAAGAAAAGCTAATTAAAGATCTAATTTAGTATTTTAATGCAACACAATGTGTATTATTGTGACTCATCCTTTCAACAGAGAAATTGCTTCTGTTTTTTTCTGTCCGTCACTTCATCGCAATCGTCGCACAATGATTCAATTATTTTGAATCATTGGGAGAAGAATTGTTTTGAGTCCATTGTTGCCATCGTTTTTTTAATTGTGTATCGACAATGGGACTTTTTAAAACCCAGACAGGCTCCCATGTAGTCCCAGAAACAGTGAAAGAACAAGCTGTAAATTAGAACGTCTTCGTACTTGATTACGCATTTACACTGTCGCTCTCTGCGGATTCAGCTGTATATTTAATGTGTCTGAATAATCTCTTATTAGTAAGCATTTGGAGGTTTTGTACAAGCCTATTATTGGTCATGTCAGTTTGTCTTTAACACTAACATTTTTCTATGCTCTGAACAGGAACACACTATAGAAGCACATGACCCTGGAGGGACCAGTACTCACCACCAGCTCACCACGAGGGGAGACATGTTTGGCTGGAAACTGGTAACATATAGTACCCCGTCTTGAGGGCCATCGGGAAGCTGAACTCCCTAACCTCCCTCCCACCCCTCTTCCCCCTCCCCCCACTCCACAATCAAGGATGAGAGAAACATAATTTCAAACCATTCACATGGTTTGACAAATAAAAAAATCTTGAATCTTGAATCGCTTGAATCTTGAATCAATATACTGATATTAAAGGGGTCATATCATGCAAAATCAACTTTTTTAACTTTAACCATGTTATAACGTTGCTCCTCAGTAGTATACAGTTTTTGAGGAATCGTTTTTAACTTTTAAATATATATCCTGGATAAGTTAAGATAAGACTTTATTTATCTCCCCATTTTCTGGCGAAATATAAACTTATTTATCACAGCATTCTCTGTTATTTATGTATTTATGGGCTGTTGAACCATTTTTTTGAATAATTAGAAATACATTTAGATATTTCACCAAATTGTTTTCCCCTCAACTATTTTCAAACATGACCATATATGGGTGATTCCCCGTCTGTATCAATTCCAGCAGCTCTTAGGTTTTGACAGTTCGAGAAAAACATGTGTACAATCAAAAGATAATGTGCAATCAAAGCAATCAATTGAAAAAGAAAAGTACCATCTGACTGCGGTGTTGATGAAAGACCTGCAGTTGCACTGTGATCAGCTCCTCTACAGCCCAGTGCAGTGGATGAGAGGCATTTTAAAGGAACAGGCCACCGTTTTTCCATACTGAGATATGTTCTTACCTGAGCTCACCAATAGTACCCTTTTTATCCGCTTAGAAAATCGACATGTGACTACTCTTGGATGGTGTAGCTACTCATGTAACTGTATTTAAATAGGGAAAACGTGGAAGAGCTTGGTCGCTTCTAACTTCACCCCCGTTTGGCCCCATAGAGGAGAGGAGGAGAGGCTGAATGCTAACAACATCTTTGGTCTTTTTTGCATGACTGAGCGTGCGCACAAAGGCCAGACAGGTACTCATCAACTCGTCGAAGCTCAGGTAAGAACATATCTTACCGGTCAAAACGGTGGTCTGCTCCTTTAAAAGCCCTTAAACCATCACCAGACCTGTTCCCAGCAGTTCTGTGTTTTTTAATGCTGCCATTGATTTGTTAGCATGTCGTTATAAATACAGCTTTTTTTCCCCCATTGTGCTTTATCATTGATCCATGTAGAGGGCGCTCCAACTTCACTTTGATATGCAAAGTCAGATTTTTCACTTTATTTCAAGGTCATAAATGTTAATAATATGTCTACTTTAAGATACATTTCTATTCCTAATTTTACATTGAGCTAAACTAACGGTTTGGTTTGGTGGAAAAAACGATTTGACATAGATTTTTATGATAGAATACAACCAAAGATCCTCTGCCACAAGAGGTCAGCAGAGAGCAAAGGGATAGTGTCAGTAGAAATCAATGTGAGTTATGATGGGCTTTGTGATTGCAGCTTTAATCCATATGCCAGAAGATCACCAGTTCAGATCTTAGTCTGGACCCTGTAGCAAGTCAATCCTGTAGCGCCTTGGGTGGCGTTCCCCAGGGGGAAATCTGTCTTAAAACGGGATATTTACCTCTGGAACCCTGCGACTGTTGAACACATGAATACTGATGTTATTTATTGCAACTTTTAAATGCATTTTATCCATGTAGACCAATGTGCATGCGCAGTAGATCAGAATCCGCCCCGTCTGCTGACCTGTGTTCAAACATGAAGCAGTGTCAGAGATACTGGTTTCATTACGTGGAGGGGATTGGAGAGGGCTTTAACTGCACCGTCTGAAATCTGTGTATTTACTACATAAATCTGCCGGATCTAAGAGCTGCTGCGGGGCTGTTTGTTCACTGATGTCAATACTGTGATGGGGGAACGGCATATCCACAGCAACAAACACAGACCAAAGAGTTGTCTGAAGCTTTACTTTCTTTTGAGAAATAAATATACCCCAAAGTATTTGTTGGCGGGGTGTAATCTTTGGGGGTGATGTTTACTCTTTGCGAGGAAGTGCATAGTAAAGGGAGACACCTCAGGCAAGACTACATTTTTTCACTTATTGTGGTTTGGGGCCACTTTGCGCTCTTAAAGAAATAATAAAATCTGCACACACAAAAAAGCTGTTTTGTTATTTCACCAGATGAACATTCCTCCATAGATTTATACTTCAAAGGCTGTTTTTTCTTGAATTCTGGCAACAACATCAACACTTGAAGTCGCACGTACAGGGCAAAAGAGTATATATATAGTATTAAATATACACACACTTTTCTGACCAGGCTTATTCTTTATCATTTGGTGGCTATTTTCCCCAATAAGATCGATAGGTCTGCTTCGCTCATCCATCTTTCTCTTTGCACATTCACAGTCACACGTTTTGCAAGCCATTGTGCCTCTTGTGTCCCCCTCCTTCATATACTTCAGTGTGGGCTGCATCACGACTCTGCCCGGGCCAGTCTCCTGCTGTCACATTCAAACAGGAAATTCATGAATCAGTAATTACCTCTTGGTCCGCTTGTCCTCTTTATCCCCGTCTGTCTGCGGAGAGCTCTATATACTGTCCCCCTGTCACTCACTCTCACTATAGTGTCCATACATCACCGTCACTGTAAAAGTTAATGTGCTACTTAAACGCTTTTTCCTTTTTATTTCTCACACACAAGTGCAGAAATTCATATTCTTGCTCTAATCTAATTGTTTCTTTTGAGCGTGGCGGTGATTTGGTTTTCTTTGCAATAACACGCCCTGATAATCCTGATTGTATTTGCCGTTGCTCCATTGAGTTATGACAGCTGAGTTTGGATTGTTAGCATGCTCCAAAGGGAACGACGGGATAATGTTACACACTTTTTCATATTGTTGGACTTGCAAAGATATCATGCTAAATTAGTTAGCTATGTGCTTATTGCTTTGAACAGCGTTAATGTTGAAAGGGTGAAAAATCTGCAGTCTGCTCTAGCTGCTTTGTTAGGGTTTTCCATTCAGAAGCTTGTTCTTTTATCCCTTTACCAAAGCCTCTTAAGTATGGCTACAGTATTTTTGTTGTCTTGTTCTCAAATGTTTATTTTCTTCTCATGCGTTTGATCAGAATGATATGTCTGAACATTATTGGAAAAATCAACAGCACTTATCCACATATTAAACACGTCCAGTAGCAATATGGCCTAAAATCTATATCACGATATAAAAAAGCAATATCATGATAACGATATATTTCATGATATAATTGACAACAGACAAAATACTTAAAAAAGCCCAGCCTTTAAAGAAGAACTAAATACTAAATACTTGTATAATAAAAACAAGTCATACAAGTGTTGATGGGATGATTGGGGGTCTTTCATCTCCCCCTGGTGTCTCTGGCCAGGTCGGAGTCACCAATACACACTAATGGAATCACGAAGAAGAAGCTAACAGGCTAACGGGCAACTCTAACTGTGGGTTAGCACCACTTAAACAGTATTTACAGCCAAGTTTGAGTGAAAAATAAATATTTCCATTGTGTAATTGCATGTACAATATCCCTCTCTCCCTTTGTCTTTTTTGTCAGCGTAGTATTTACTCTCACGGACAATTAATGAGCAAAAAAATTGCAACATTCTACGACACTTGCAGTGGCGCTTATGGCCTCTAGGGGCATGAGATACTTAGTTCTGCTTAAATTCTAAGATATTTTTTTTTTAGCAACATTCTAATTTCTTCACAAACATGATCTACTCAAGCAATTTACATTCTTCTTTTCATTTTTCTTTTGTCCTACACAGTCAGTCTTTGTGCTGCTCTGGGTGGAGCTGAGCGTAACTTTAGCTGTAATCTCCGTACGTGCCTGGTCGTGACTTCAGTCAAAATCAGCTGGAGCATGCAAATTATATTATATATACACTGTTCCGACCAAATAAATGAAATCAAATTGGGTGTAAACAAGAGTGAAAAAATACTGGTCCAAAACAATGCTAAAATGGAACTACATTGGGAAAGATCATGACTAAAACTGAACTTTTGCTCATTTTTGAGTTACCCCGAATTTTCCTTTTTAGCTGTGTCGACAAAAGTGTGTAAATCTCAGTCACATAAAAAAACCTCAGCGATATCAGTGCAGCAAGGACATTGCATCATATTGTGATGATTTGGCGATACATTGTGCACCCTAATTGCTACTTATATACATATTAAAGGGGCTAGATGCAAGTTGGTCTTATGCCTTTTTGAGTGACAGTGCAGGATTTTAGAGGCAGTTGTGGTGAACAGGTCTGAGCTCATTCTACACATTAGGACATGGCCGGAACATGTAGGGGGATGAAAATACTTAGTTTTAACATTTTTAAACTCTATATAGTCCCTTTAATTTTCAATTAATATTGCCAGCCTACTCATAGGACTGGTGACATGACAGGCACACACAGAAATAACTAAACCCTAAACGTTCTTTTAACTCTGCTGTTGTTGACAAAGGCCCCTAATGTTCATTTCGCGATCTCTCCTTCTCTGCAGAGCTCTAATATGTGTGTAATTACATTTGGGCCTCCTCGTTCTTGAGCGTGTGATCCGTCTCTCGCTGAGCTGTGACTTAGTGTGTTAATTATCGCTGCACCTATAAAAGTTGCTGAGGACGCCGCAGTGCAAATGGTTCGCAACGGGACGCCGAGGGGGGCGCGAGACGGAGAGAGAGCGGGGCATGCGTCACGTTGATGTATTCTTCCATTAGGCACCTGTGGTTACGTTTGGGTGTGTACCGTAAGCGGGGGTGACTTGCTCAAGGGCGGAGGATTCGACACGGGGGCATCCGCGCTCTCAAGGACCAGTTAGTGCCATCTTTAATTTATCGCCATGTTTTATTTACTAGTCAACCGCGAGGCCAGGAGGCAGAAAGCAGGCCGGTGCATTGACCTGACAACAATATCCACCCTGCAAGTCCCCTACACATGTCCATTTGATGTTACACGCCAAGGGGAAGCAGCTGGCCACATTAAAAAGGTACACCTGATACTTCGCTTACCCACTCAAACATCGTCCCATCACAACACACTGGTTGCCAAACAGATTGAAAAGTAGTAAACACATTAAACACAGCAGGAAACACATAGAGAACATTTTGATTCATCTTTATTCATTTATGTTTACTTTCATTTATATTGCCTTTTGAAATATTTTTTATGTATCATTTATGTCAATGGGACATAACGTATTCATGAGCGTGCAGCTGTCATTCTTTGTTGAATGATTGTGGTTGAGACCGGAGCTGAAAAACCACAAAACTACCACACTACTACTGCGTGTGATGCTACTCTGCTGCACTCATTCAGTTAGTTTTATTGCGCAATAGCTCGACGTAATGATATAAAGCTAACGCTACCTCCAATAGCCACATTATATGCAGTAGGTGCAGGCTATTTTTGACAGCGTTTGTTGGCGCTCTGTGATATCCGTTTTGACCCGGTGCCCTCTCTGATCTTATTATCAAGTCTCATATTGTGTGTGACTTACAGTACAGCCCTTGTGACCCCGGACACACGCACCACGCCTTATTAATTCATGTCCTTCACCTCTGGATAGAATTACACCTGCCGCCTGCACCGCCTGGATTTACTTTGGCTTTACCCTTTGTTGATGACGCACCTATTGTTTATTAGATGATATTGATTATTATTGTTCTGAAGATAGGCACATTTTCAACCGTTTTTTATCAATAAGAAGAAGAGCTGCATGATTTTTTCTGATACTGAACTGCCAATAGATTTGGATTCTAAATATGGTTTGAAGATAAGATTTAGCTCACTATGTAGGAGCTTCTACAAGAGAGTTGTATCTGAGCTTCTAAAGTAATTCAAGAATTTGTTTGTAGATGTCTAAACTCCACAATTATGAGGTTTTAAACATAGACTTAAGACCCGGCATCATTTTTCTGTGCACTAAGTAACTGAAGTCTTTGTTTTTTGTTACAATTTGCTCCCATTCAGGTGCAATGAATCAGACAAAAATCTACAACAAAAAACTGTATTAACTGTTTGTTATTATGAATTAATGAAACACAAAAAGGGCTGGCAATATAGGGATCTTTCTGCTCTTTTGTATTGTATTGTTGAAGAAATTCTCATTTAAGCAACACATTAATCTAAACTTTACATGCACATTGTTAATGGTTTGCAAAAACATTTCTGGATTATTATTATCGATAAAGCCCCCCAAAATATTGAGACATTATTTTAATCATTCTGGCCCACTCCTTTTACCCATCCCATGTACATCCCAGACCCCAGTTGTTGATTTGGCTGAAGCATCAACATTCTCTGTACACCGTACATTATTTATTATGGCCACCTACTTCTATTGGCGTCTATCAGCTGCTTACTTCCTCTTGCACCACCCCGCATTGCAAGAAGTGTGAAAGCTCTCTGTCTTGATATTGAATTACTGATAGCCCCTCTATCCCCACAGATTATGCACACCGGCGGAGCGCATAACGGCAAAACCTCCAGATCAAAGCCATGCAAAAAAAGAAAAAGAGCCGCGCAGTCCCTTTAAGAGAAGCTGGATGGGGAGGGCTCGTGCATCCATAAAACATGAGTTTATTCAGTGGCCGCGGCAAGAGATGGTTAGGAGCGTCTCTCCCCGCACTCCGGCGTGTGTCAGAGCATCCCAGTCCGCCGCCGCCGCCGCCACTGTTGAGAGAGCACCAGGATCAAGGATCAAGGCTACGACATGGGCGCGGGAAAGCAATAAAAGTGCTGATTGAAATTGCTGAGCGGAGGAGACGGGGCAGGCTTATGGAGAAGGCAGAAGAGGATCGGAGACCAGTTTGAAAGTGTGGGCGCAGCAGGACACACATGGGCAATTCTTCCTTCCTCCCAGGCATGTCCTCTCTCACTTCGTCCATTCTGTAGTTGCAGGTATTTCTAACTTGAGTGCCTTTCTCTGACGCACTGACGATGCTGGGGCAATGCTTTACTACTACAGGTTTTTTCTTTCCTTTTTTATTTTTTACTACCACTTTCTTGTTTCTTGTGTGTGTTGCGTCTTGCCTGATGCAGCACTTCTCCCGTCTGCATGATAACACTAGAGTTGAAAGTATAGCATGTGTTTTTTGGCGCCGGCACTGCAATGCTCTTTGAAGTAACGCCGCTTCAGTTTGGGGATTTTAGTGACCCATTTAACACAAAGTTAACTTGCATAAAGGGCGGATGTTGCGAGGACAGTGCGTCTGGGATCTTGTTTGATGGCTGTATGGCTTTTTGCTTGTTAACAGCTTGTGCCTATAGGAGACTGTTGATGCTCTGAGGCAGACTGCAAAAAGCTATTGATGTGCATACAGGGAAAAACGGGAAGTATATTGCCGCCTATTAAAACTGGAGGTATAAAAGCTGCAAGGGGCTGCGATCTGCAATTCATGAGATTACATTATATGTGCAATCTCCATAATATTAGCACTTGGAGAATGGGTTACTGCATGTGGGGAATGTGAAACAAGGCATTTGTGTGTGTGTGTGTGTGTGTGTGTGTGTGCGGCTTTAAACTTGTGTTGTTGTGTTCAAAATAGATGTCTTCACTATCTTCTATCAGCATTGATTCTACATGATGCCCTCTGCCTTCCAGCAAGAGGCAGTGTCAAAAAGCGAGATAAGTCGGACCTGATAGTGTTGGTATCTCTTAAGTTCACTGTTGCAAACGGCTTTATGCAGGGCCTGTCAGATCCGCTGTCTCGCTGGGAAGAGGATTAAAAAGGAACATTTTTGAGTCGCAAGTCCCGAAGTTCTCGCTGCCGTTTCGACTGCATGATTATGTTAGTCATGTCACCTCAATGACACGCCAGAAACCTATCCTACCCCAACCCCTGGAGGCTGCTGGGAGGGGATTTTTTCTTTTTTTTTTTTGAAGGGGAAGGGGGGCGGGGTTAGCGGTGGGTTGCAGATCAAGCGAGTGTTAAATGGCTTGGGAGAATAGGCATGAGACAAGCTGTCAAGCCAGATTCTTCTTTTTTTTTTGTTGTTGCTCCCATGTCATTCTGATCAAACTTGTTGACATCTGGATACAGCATGAGAGGCAGAGGGGGGAAAGGCGCGGGAAGATGAAGGGCAGGGAGCTCAACATCACAGCGCTAAGTGATGTGCAGCGCAGAGTCACCAGGTAAGGCAGAGCTCACTATAATATTGACTCGCAGCTGTCTGTTATCCCAAGAGCAGTGCAGCGCATCAAAAGTCAAGACGTTTCTAAATGCTCTTTCTCACATCCTTTCCCCAAAAATCTTAACAGCATTTGGGATGAATGTACCTGACACAGATTTAGCTGATGCAGTTATGATGAAACCAAGCTACATGTTTTTATTACTGAAGACTTCTCTGTGTGTGCCCCTAATCTAGTTCTCATCTGTAGCTTAGTTCCAATCCTTGCTGGAAATGTTTGATTTGGACATAAAGGCGTATTGATTTAGACTTGCATTTCTGCCTAAATTGGCAACAAAATGTGGTCTGATCTTTTATTTTAATCACAAGAATGAGTAAAGAGTGTCTGCTTAAAGTAATACCACCCAAACAAATACATGTTGTCATGTTTTTATTGGCCATAACATGTAAACATTCACAGGACAGGGTGGAATAAGTGAGTACACCGCCTGGCTAAGGATCTTCCAATAGCTAATTAGACAAATTTATACAGAGCTAGGTGTGATCCAGCCTGCCCTTGCCACTGGAAAACACAAGAATTGTCTCTTGTTGAGAACATTATCTGATGTGCACCATGCCTCGCTCTAAAGAGCTCTCTGAAGACCTACGATCAAGAATTGTTGATTTGTATCAAGGTGGGAAAGGTTACAAAACCATCTCTAAAAGTCTTGATGTTCATAAATCCATGATTAGAAAAACTGTCTATAAATTGAGACAGTTTGGCTCTGTTGCTTCCCTTCCAAGGAGTGGCCGCCCTGTAAAGACTGGCAAAATATTATGTGGACTGATGAACCCAAAGTTAAATTGTTTGGGCGGAACACACAACATCATGTGTGGAGGAAATATGGAACAGCACATCATTAGAAAACCCTATCCCCACTGTGAAGTCTGGTGCAGGGAGAATCAAGGTGTGGGGTTGCTTTGCTCCCTCAAGGCCAGGACAATGTGCTGTCATCAATGGAAAAATGAATTCACAAGTTTATGAGGATATTTTGATGAAAAGCTTGAGGCCATTAGTCCAACAGTTGAAGCTCAAAAGAGGATGGAGCTGCAAGGCAATGACCCAAAGCACAAAAGCAAATCCACTTCAGAATGGTTTCAGAAAAATAAAATAGTCATTCTGGAATGGCCCAGTCAAAGTCCTGACCTAAACACAATTGAGATGCAGTGGCATGACCTCAAGAAAGCCATTCACACCAGACATCCCAGGAATCTCACTGAACTGCAACGGTTTTGTAAAGAGGAATGTTCCAAGATTCAACCTGATTGTTTTGCACGTCTAATCTGCAACAACAGGAAACGTCTGGTAGAAGTTATCACTGTTTATGAGGGTCAACCAGCTTTTTAATCCAAGGGTGTACTCACTTATTCCTCCCTGTCCTGTGAATGTTTACATGTTATTTCCAATAAAAATATGATAACATGTAACTGTTTGGGTGGTATTATTTTAAGCAGACATTATTTACTCACGATTATGATTTTAATCAAGATCAGACCACATTTTATAACTAATTTAGGCAATTCCGAACAGTGTACTCACTTTTTCCTCTCACTGTACCTTGAGTTCAATCTATTGCTGTCACTCACGTTATGTCTTTTTAAAAACCACTAGAGGGCAGGAAAGTTTTAATCTTTTTTTTCATTACTTACACCTGTATGTAGCTTGTGAGGAACTTCATGTTTCACTTGTAGCAAGTTTTTAGCACACGCAGAGGGAGATTTTAGATGTACTTTGTCTTTGAGAAGAGGGTGATTTAACTACACACTATTATACAACCCGTTTTATTCCACTATTACAAAAATGATCAGATATAGGGCAAGAGTAAGAGTAGAGTTGAAACTGCCTGTATAAAGTTTTTTTTTATCACACACAGACATTTAGGTCAGCTGGGAAAAAAAGCCGAGCAGCAAAGCCTCTATTTACCATATGAAACAGCTTTACAGTTATCAACTTGTAATAGGAAATCCTTTAAACAGTGAAACTAAATGAATTACAAGCAGCTAAACTCAGGCCTGAGTGTGGACCACCTCTGAGCTTGCGCACTGTACAGACCGTTCTGGGAACACATCATCAACTGTGGCAGCTGTAATCTCTGCCTCTGACACATTTTATCCTCGACATCTTCACTGCTCCGCTCTGGATTCTGGAGACACTGTCAGCCCGTGGGCCTCGTGAGTGTATTCACCGAAAGCTCCTATATGCGGCTAAAACTGGAATCTGCTGGAAGTTCCTTGCTGCACTTGCTGGCAGGATCAATCAAAATCGACTACTGCTGGCAGGGTATTGTGTAGTGCTACTTATGGATCCATCTTAAGTTTTCAGCGAGGTGATATGACAGCCGAGCAATATCACAATCAAAACTTTTGGTCAGGCTTTATTATGACAAGTAAGGCATTGAAAACCCAAGAAAAGTTATCTGACAAATTTGCCTGTACTTTATTCTGCCTGAAAGGAAATTTGACCTATCCTTCAACCAGTAACTCCTATGGCTCTGGGCAAGTATAGGATTTGAGGATTAACACACAGCTATAACATTTCAAAATCCTGCATTCTTCCCCTCACTCTCTCTCATTCATCCTTGTAATCTTTCTTAATCGGCAATGCCCGACCTGAACGACCTGAAGTCCGCTAATGTAGGCACAATGAGCTGCGATTTTAACTTCACAGCAGTGAGTAAATGGCTTTCCCTTCAATGTTTGCTTAGATATCTTCTATCACAAAGGCCCACCCCATTCACAAAGAACATTGAGCCACTGAAGACAAAAGTGTAATTGATTTCTGCTCTGACATGTGGCCTTTTAGCAGCTGCAGTGACATTATAGATAGGGCAGTGAGTGGGACTTTCAGTATAGTTATTATGAGGAGATTTCCCTCAGGCAATGCAGCTACATTGACCGTGCTGAATTACTTAATTGACTGAAAAATATTGACTGACATCTGCTTATTTGACCGTTGCTTGGAGATATGGATTAAATTGAAGAGTAAGACGAGAGGAAATGCTGCTGCAGAGCTGTACACAGGGGAAAAGTGCCACAGTAAATGCAGTTGGTTACACCTGCGCTATTTCAAAGTCTTAAGGTCAAGATGTCTAGGGTGAAAAATGTTCTATTAAAGTTTAACCAAACCATACTGCAAGGGCTGTGAATGCCATTAGGGCTTACGGATGGGGTGGGGGTAAATTCAGTGGAGATAATACGGGCATTGTGTAAAATGTTAATAAAAACACAAGGCACTGATATGGAAACGAAAAGATGGTTTTGATCCATGTTTTGGTTTAGATTCAGATTCAGATTTTATTTTATTTCAACATTTAACAGATAACGACATACATAAACATAAAGTCTGAAATGGAATAGGCAGAAGCTAAAGCTTATTGCGCTTATCCTGGTGTATTTACAAAACAAAAACAGTGAAAGCTGCCTATGTCTTATGCATGCAGTTATACATGTTTTGTTTTCAGATCATCACAAAGAAGAAAAGAAAAAATCTATCATCTTAATTTTGCATCCTTAGCATCCATTCTCAATGTATTTTTTTTTATAATTGATTTCTTGATAATAATTGTGTTATTATTGTATTATTATTTTAAATTGAATTAAGGTTTTACAGTCTTTTAGCTCTTGGTTTTACAAACAATACAATTGTGATTTACAAAAGTATAAGATAAAGGTTTATATAGACACAGACGGCATTGTGTCATAGAAGGGGGCATGGCTTCGCTGAGGGGGAAAACAATCTTTTGGAAAACACAATTTTTCACTCTTTTTAGCCTTTTTCTGGCATAATATAAACTTATCTATCATATAAAAATAAAGTCAACTCTAAATCAGGTCTATATGGATGTTTGTTCACAGAAGATTGGTCAGTAGCAGCGAAAAAATGGCAGTCTTAGCAAGCGCTAGCTAGCGTTAGCATTAGCACGATGCTAACATGAAGCATCATGTTGGCATTCTCTGTTATTTATGTAATTATGGACTGTTGAACCACTTTGCTCCTCTCCATGTCTTTGTATCTTTATATAGTAGAAAACTATATTTATAATTCAGCATTTGTTGAAGTAATTTTTTAATAATTAGAGAAAGTTTAGATTTTTCTCAATTGTTTTCCCCCATAACTGTTTTCAAACATGACCATATATGGGCGATTCCAGAGACGCCGTCTGTATCTATATCTTTCTTTCAGTTTTCATATTTGTTTTACAATGGGGCTTTTACCCCAAACAGGTTGAGCACCCCTGGTTTTGTAGCTTTGTTTGTAATGATCCAACTCACAAGCTGAAATGCCCCGCAGCCTGGCTTTAAAATCAGTAATTAAACATGTGCAGAGTTCTGTGAGATTATCTGATCATGCCCCAACTTTCCATCGACAGAACAGGAAGTGGCTCTAACAGACATTACAACAATCACATATTCTTAGATCTATGACTCGTGCCATTGTGATTTGTCATGTTCTCGTGTTGCCGCTGTCTCGTGAGAAGGGCATGTCAAGGTTGTCATTCACTTAGTTATATATTCACCGCAGCAGGGACAAGAATGAAGGTCCCTGAAAACGCTCTCCGTGTGTGGCATTCGTCTCTGCATTTTTCTTCCGTTTTGATGCTTTGTTCTTGATAAAAGACTACTTTTAGTGACATATCTGGAAGAAAGAAGGTTGATAAGAACGAAGCGCTGTCATACCCATGTGGAAAAAAAAGACAAATCGACTTTGAGTGCTGAATTTGAGTTTTGTAAAGGTTTCGGTCTGGGGTCGAAATGTTGCAGCACAATAAATAAATAATTTGTCTGATTTTGGCTCAGACTTTAGACAGTGATCCTAATCAATGATGAGTTGGGCCAAAAAGCGTATTAGATCTCTGCTCAAATGAAAAACAATTCCACCTATAGGTATACACAGGCAAGTCTGTTTCTCTGTTGACCTGTTTAAGCCTGAATTAGTAACTCTCTTGGTATTTTCTTATTTCATACAAAGACTACAGTCCAATAAACCTGCTGGCTTTGGAAAGCTCTGAATGCTGTTAATTGGAGGTGACAGAAGTATAAAACAGGGTTATTTGACAGGAATTTCCTTCTTTCGCATGTGAGTGACGCGCCACAAATAAACGGATGCGATTGGACTGTCGTAAAATCTGGATTGCAAATTGCTGCGAGTGTGAGGAGAGTTCCAGACTCCTACTTTTTGAACAGAAAGTCGTGGCTCGCTTTCAGACCTAATGATGCATCAGACGTTTCAGAGTGCTTTATTCTGCAGTTCCTGTGCTTTCATTCCTCAATAGTGGCTAATTGACTCTACTTCATCACAAACCAATAAAGGATCTTGGATGTTTCCCCTAGTTTTCCCCCCCAAATTGGCACAAATTTGTTTTCTGTAAACCGAGTGTTTGAACGCAGAACTTTCTCTTGGCTTATTTTGAACTCATCTAAGGTAGTCAGGGTAGCCTTAGCTCTGAGCACATCAATAGACCTTGTTTAAAAGTAAGCCAGAAAATCTTCGAGGAGGGCTGACTTCACCATTAGGAGCATTTAGCAAGTTGTGCAAAGATTGATGACACTTAAATCCCCTACTTTGACTATGTTTAGCTCTTACGTAAGACTGGAGCTGGTTGGAAGTCTGTTTGGACGCGCCACTGTTGTTGTTGTTGTTGTTGAAATGACTATTTTCAAAGTCTGTCAACTCCGCGCAGAAGCGTTCAGCACGCATCTATTTTCGACTTAACACGCATTTCTCCGTTTCCTCGCAAAGTGACCAAGCAAGGGGAAAAAACTCTACTGTGCAAAGTGATGGCTAAATTACAGTGAGCAACATTTAAGAGCTGAGTGTGGCTTGATTATAGTCAGTGTGGTGCTTCTGAAACTGTTATCAGAGTCTCTAAAGGGTGATTTGAGGAGACAGGGGACCAGACAGACACGGCTAAGGACTGACCGTGGTGCTGTTATTGTCGCTTTTGTGTGTAGACCTTGTTATTTATTTCATTTTTCTTTTTTTTTTTCGAGAGGAGGCAATGCCCTTGAGTCAGGTGGGTTAACAAAAGCATTGAGCTTGTCGTGTATCCGAGGTGTACACGCTGGAAGGAGAACAATTGAATCCACTGTGCAATATTGTCTATAAAGGCGGATGTCAATATAGATAACGTCTTGTTGACATTGTACATAATCTCTCAGCCGAGGTTTTGTTTTGTGAAACATAGGAGCAATAGCAGTGGTGTCATGTTGGCTGCTAAATGTAAATCAATGCAGTTTTATGTCTACTATCTCGGCTGTCAAACTACTACTTTGAGGGCAACAGTGGCGCAGATGGTAGAGCGGGTCGTCTCGTGATCGGAAGGTCGGCGGTTTTGAATCCCACCTCCAGAAGGTGCACACTGTCGTTGTGTCCTTGGGCAAGACACTTCACCCACATTGCCCCCAGTGTCTGCGTACATTGGTGTATGAATGAGAGAGTGAATGGGCGAGTGGATCCTTGCTGTAAAGCGCTTTGAGTGCCTAATGTAGGTGGAAAAGCGCTATATAAGTTGAGACCATTTACCATTACTTTTTATGAAATGCACAAAAGAGTGTACTTATTTTGACTTTCTTTTAAACTCACTCTTACCCAAATTTCAGAAATTTCCTAAAGGAACAGGCCACCATTTTTCCACAGTGAGATTCGCTTCTTCAACCCGTTATAGGAGAGCTATAGGAATGTACTGGGAGAGGCCAAGGTCTTTTTGCGTGACTGAGGGCGCACAGTTCTTTCATACTGTGATATGTTCTTACCTGAGCTTAGACAAGTTGATGCGTACCTGTCTGGTCTTTGTGCGTGCCTGTGGAAGAGCGTGGTAGCTTCCAACTTCACCCCAGTTTGGAGCTATAGGAATACATTGGAAGAGGCCAAATGCTAGCAACATCTTTGGCCGTTTTGCATGACTGAGGGCACGCACAAGGACCAGACAGGAACGCATCAACTCGTCTAAGCTCAGGTAAGAACATATTTCAGTATGGAAGAACGGTGGCCTGTTCCTTTAAGAACATATTTCATTATGGAAAAACGGTGGCCTGTTCCTTTTAACATCACTTTTTAAAATTGGATTTGCAAATTAGTCTTAATCCAGGAAGGGAGCAGCAAAACAAGCACTTCTAATCTTTTTGTATCGGCTACATGCATTGATAAATCAAAACATGCTTAAGAGTTAGCAACCTTTGCCAATTCTAAATCCATGGCTGTGCACGACAAAGCATGAGTTGCCAAAGCCACTCCACAATCAACAAGCTAAAAATGTTACAGTATCGGCTTTGTAGCAATACTCCCGTCTGCCTCTCCAAATGTGCTAAAAACTGCCCACATCTGAGGGATTTTGTTACAATAGAATTAGCATTTTGCTGTCAAAGTGCTTTTTTTTTTTATTGAACTAATTTTTTTGCTTGCTTATATAGGATTCACCATTCATAATTAATCCTTTCACAGTTAGCGAGAAATACAAAACCATTTTTACTTTTGCTGTTTCTGAGCGCATTATATTATTGAAATATCAGCTAATTGCCACCACTACTTTTGCAACGTTGTTATGGATTGTGCAGCCCTAATCCTCGCTATCTCCTCTTTGGTTAAGTTGTAATGGGCCCAAGTTCAAGAGTAAAAAACAGCAAAGACCAAAGACATGCCCGGGTCTATAATGAGGATTCCTGTTTCAGCTGCGGCGTGATTCACCAGCCTGTATGTTGTTTGTGTTGCTGTTTGTGAAGCATGATGCAAATTTTAGAGGGATTAGTGTTGAGGCTCTGACTGTGAGCGAGCAAATCCCCAAAAGCGAGCGCAGATATCATCGGCAAACACTTTTCTTGGCCTTTTCTTTTTTTCTTTTTTTTTTTTTTGTCTCCTCCATCCATTTCTTCTAGCTCCGCGAGCACAGCGGCAGCAAAGCGACCACAGTCACTTCTCGGGATCTCATCTCTTCTTAGCAGCCTTGGAGACTGATTTCATTGGGCTGACAAGAGCTCCTCTGCCTCCCATATTTCTTCCGTGTTTTGGGCCTTGGATCCAAAAGCCAGAGCTGCTGCTGCCGTTATATCGCCCAATTTCACCTCCTCTCTCTGTCTGGCCAATCTGATTTTACCCCTGCTGAAAGGGGCATTTTCGCGCTATCTCAACATCGCTAATCCTTACTTCCTCTCCCCTCTCCCTCCATTTTTCTCATAAGGTCCACGGAGCAGAAAATGGTCCCAAGCACAGGCTATTATCAGATGAAGTGATCTGTCTTGATAATTGACTAGCAGGGCTGAAATTTCACCCAACTGCCGCCCGCTAATACATTCAGACAATTTTGCGATCAACCGGTGGGTCAGATCTTCCTGCCCTCCCAGCCATCCTCATCGTCATTACCCAGAGCTCGCGCTCTAGTACCGCGCTTTGTGGGAAGCTGACGTGGGTGGATGAGAGAGAAACACTCGTTGCTAAATTAGGAAGCGGCGCATTTTGAGTGGGCGCACGGCAGGAAATCGTCTCTAAACATGTGGAGATGCACGATTCGAGCGGGAAGAAAGGCAAAGAGCGCGCGTATTGGTGCCATGATTTAAGAGGCTGCAGTGGAGGGGGAGCAGCCAGGCACATACCATCACAGGAAATTCACAGTCTGGGCTGCTGAACCGTGTGGGAATTACTCTCCTGGAGTTTAAAAAACACATAAAAGCCACAATGTTAAAAAAGTATGAAGTACTTGGACATGAATAATGTGGGATATTTGATTTGAACAAACATGAATATGACGGTTTGTTTCTTTTTGACCATTTGTAAACATTCAAGAATACGAAGGTTCTGTATTTTATATATTGAAAAACTGAATATAGAATATAAAACATCTGTTAATACTGTGAATATACATATGTATATACATAAGACTGTAAATATATGTATGTAGACATACCACAACAATGTGAAGTGTAAAGTGTGAAGTAACAAAAGGGGCAGATATTATAAGACTTGTTCTTCTCCTCTGCTCCGTTTCATTCATACTGTGTTGGCTTGGTGGTTTTATTGTGATTGTGAACATCACTTTTGAATGAAATAAATAAATAAAATGAAAAAAAAAAATGAAAATGAATTTCAATTGATTCACATCCGTATTCGCAGCGAGAGAGACATAGTAGTTTATAGGCAATGATGGTAGCTGCAACAGTGAAATATTGCGATGATATGGCCCAGACCTTGACACGTGTAGTTCAAGGGTAAATGCTCTGTCTGTTCAGCTTCAAGGCCCTCATGGCAATACAAATAACGTCTTTGCAATGGATTTATATAGCGCCGTTATAGATATCTGTACATTTTCTACATAAAGGCAAGGTGGGTGAATGTCCTGCAACGGCCTTGAGGGGGGTTTTGAGTTTGTAGAGTGAACAAATTAGTTTTTAGTTGTCAATAATTCAAACAAAGCCTCACAGAAACAGAATGACGGCATAAGTGTTTTATTACTGAACATGAATCATTATTGGGGCTCAGACCTCGGCGGAAGATTGAACGAATGCATGGAATTGATGAATGATAGCCAGGATCTTCCCCCTGGACCCTGGTGGTGGTAGGAGAGACCTGGGTTGTCCAATCGACGACAAGCAGAGCCGAGGAGAAGCCAGGCGGAGAAAGGGGTGGAGGAGGGTCGCAGCATGGCTGGCAAACGGCTGAGTGATTGACCAGTGAGCTTAAAAAGGGGATCCTGAGCGATGAGCGGCTGGTGAAGGGAGCTGCGGTGATTGGCTGTCGTGAAGGTGCGGCTTGAGCGGGGTCCGTGATTGGATAATTGGCGAGAGCTGCCGGTGATGAGGTGATGAATGAATGGTAGGTCTTCCAGGTTGAATTTGCGCATAAGCTTCATTTCACTTAATTTTACAGGAAAGTAATAATACACTCACCACCTGGATTTAACTAACTGTTGGGATCTGGGGTTGCTGCAGTTGGTCATGTCCAGGTTCAGAAAACAATATGTGCCCAATGAATGAGATCAGCTGACGACATGAACATCCCGAATGACCAGGTTATTCTAAGTGCTATAAATACCGCGTAATGACATATGCCATTTCCATCCTTGTGACGTTAATATTACTGCAAAGTGCTGCCAAAAAAAGCTCTCCTCACTTATGTTTTTGTCATACCAGCCACGCAAAGATACACAATCTTAATCCGAGATCTATATCAAATGGAAAAGCAATCTCTTTTTCTCTGTTTCTGAGGCTGCCAGACGTACAAGGAACACAATATAATCCAAGTTTGAAAAAGGACTTTTCTCTGAATCGATTTGGAAACAGTTCTAAGCACCTGTTGGAGCCTATACTTCAAACTTATGATGTGCTTTAAAAGAGCGAATTTGAGCAGAAGGAAAATAAAGTTCAGTTTTAATAGTTTTTTTTGTTTTGGTAACTTCTCTACTATAAACTTCAGCCATCACCTTATGAATAACGCAGTCTGTCATTTTGGCACCTCTCACCAAAGGCTTGTTCATTTGCTGACACAGAAAGTCTATTGGGATATTTCTCTCTTTACTGTGTCCACACGCTGATGTGTTCCTCCCAGCTCACAAAAGTACAACTTCTAACATTTTAAACAAGTGACCAACTCATCACTATTTTGTGCCCCTGCAGCTCCATGTGAACGTTTTCTGCACAGCATGCATCCAGCTTGCTAACTTGGTACCTTTTAGAGCACTTTTTAAAGATTTGTGGATGTTCAAACCTGTGTTCTGTGTTGGATATGAGGAAGAAAGGCAGGATTTGATTGAACTGATGTTGTTTGCACTGGAGGCAAAATTTCACATTAGTCAAAGGAATATCAAAATAAATTACTCTTAAGAGGAGTCCATCAAAAATGTGAAAGAGTTGAAAGAAATAGAAAAATGTCTTTAAGGGATATTTCAGGATTTTTGATATAGCTATCCAGAGTGTTGTTGATTTCTGGATATATATATATATATATATATATATATATATATATATATATTTTTTAATTCATGCAGTCCTTATATTTGAAGAGTTTAGTGGTGCTAAGCTAGTGCTAGGCTAGCGCATGTCTATGGTAACTAGTAGCCTGCATTAAAAACAGTCTGACCCAAGCACAGTGCACATGAGGGAAATTACTTATAGCATCAGACTACTGATATAAATGTCTGTGTTGACTAAATACTTTTTGAAATATAACCATTTTGCATTGCAGAACTTATATTTGAGCCACATCAGCTTCCTGGTTGTAAGCTAGGCAGCAGCGGAGTGATCTGCTCGGTTACCGGATCTACAGTAGTTTGTTTACCTGCGGCCGGCATTACTGCACGCGGAATTCAACCTGGATAGACTCAAACAGACAAAAGCAACGATCAGGAAGATTTATTGACATGTATATTAGTTTTGGCGATCAGACCCCGGCGGTAGACATCGATGTATGAAAGTCAGTATGGATGAACAGCTTGTAGTTAGGGATGTCTTTCCCCGGAGCCTGGACACTGGTGGTGGTATGGAAGACCCGTGAAGCTGCAGCAGGTAGAAGCCGTGGATGGAAGAGGCGGAGATGGGGTGGAGGCGGGTCGCAGCGCAGCTGGGAAGCGAACAAACCATGATTTCTGGGGCTTAAAAGCGGGACCGAGGGCGATGATTGGCTGCTACGGAGGTGCGGCTCTTATGCTGATGGCTGGGGTGGAGGTGTGGCCCTCTCGGAAGCGATCATTGGCTGGAGGTATGTGATGCTAAAAATCGTCTCCCAGGTTGAATTAACGCCTAGGCTTCATTTCACAAAGGAGCTTTCTACAAATCAGATATGGCAACGTTTGGAGGACGACCCGATGATTTTGAGGTTTTGAATGCAGGCTACTAGTTACCATAGACATGTGCTAGCCTAGCACCACTAAACTTAAATATAAAGACTGCATGAATTAAAAATATATATATCTCCAGAAATCAACAACACCCTGATTAACTAGGAAATGAGGCCCTATGTCAAAAATCCTGAAATATCCCTTTAAGCTTTAATTGTGCTAGTGAAAAGTTACAGTATCATGTCACCCTCTAGTAACCGGTGCTGTTGACTCCGATGTGAGACACTTCCAGATGGGATCCCGGATGGACTTAGTCGCTGACAACATTTGCATTGCACATCGCCACAATGCAAAAAAACTTGAGCAGCACTCACTGCTCGCTAAATCCGTCAGAATGATGCTGTAATCGCACGCTCGAGTCACTGCGACAGGAACTGGAGCCCGCGCTGTGTTAAAAATGGGGCTCGGGGGGGAAAAAAAAAACAGCGTGATGGAGTTGTAGCAGTCATTAAGGGCAAGACCGCTGTGTGCGTTTTTAGCTTATCTGGTGCAAGGTGGAAGCGCACAGGGAGGGTTAATGCTGCGAAGGGGGGGCTCGTGTGTGCAGCCGAGATACAGCGCAGAGGGAAGAGCGCGAAAAACTGTGTGAGAGAGAGGGAGAGATAGGGCTGGTTCATTTGCAGCTTGTCCCCGTAGACAGTGGAAAGGATTATACTCAGAGAGAGAGAGAGAGAGGAGGTGGTGGTGGAGGAGGAGGAGGAGGAGGGAGGAAGAAGAGAAGCGCACAAGAACTAGCGCACAATCTTCCGCCGCGCAGTCCTGTCTCCTCAATAGCACTTTTCTCTATTCAACTCTCTCTCTCTCTCTCTCTCCCTCCCCACACACATACAGCATGTAGACTCCAGGCTATAGCGGCACAACCTGACCAGGACTCTAAAACCAGGTACGCTGCTCCATTCATTTCTGCTAAGATTTGGGATTTTTCTTTTTCTTTTTTGCTCCTTGCCGCTGCAGAAGTCGGTGCCGGCTGCATGCGCCAAGATTATCTGGCTTCTTCTTTGCATTGCCTCAAGAGAACCCATAAAAGATAGCAGCGGGAAGAGGGGAAAGAGAAGGAGGGGAAAAAAAAGCGACATAAAAGAAGTAAAGGGCCGTCTCGCGTGTTGGGAAGTGTTGAAGAGACGTGTGGGCAGATAACCTGGTCTGACCTTCATGTGGGAAGTGTTACTTTGAGTATGGGGGATTTGAGGATACACAAAGTTAGTATGTATGGCTGCACTAAGTTGAATTATGTGTGTCATGAATTCATTAGATGTTTGGATTTCAAAGTAGCAATAGTAATAGTACTATTAATAATGACTACATATAAATCACAGGGTCTTCACTCAGATTTGCGGAAATAAAAGTGACTTTGGTGTAAATGTATTGTGGAGCTTCGGTAGGTTTCCTAAAGACACTGTGGGAGTAATTTGAATTGCAAATATAGCTGGACGTGTTGGGTCTGAAATGTATTTGTATAAGCCAGTGCTGGACAAGATACGAGTTTGCTCTTAACCAAGGATGCCTTTTGTTTCATCAAGTTATTAGCTAGTATTGATTTATTTTTTTGATATTAGTTCTCATCAGTAATTTGTTGTATTAGAGTTCAGGGGCCTTCACTTTCTTCATCATCAGCTGATGCCAATAACGTCTTTGTTTGCTGTTACGTGGGTGGAGTTTTGCTGGCTTTAGCCTCTCCAAAACGATCCAATAAACAGAAAATAGGATGTATTTCTCGCATAAAAATATCTCAGAGCTGTTGTAACCTCTGAACCCACACACAAGGCTTTGATGATGCTTTTCGCTATCATCTAGAGACATCTTTCTATTTCAGGATTACATTTGGAAGGCAGTTGAGAGGAGAAAACCGGCCCAAAATCCAGTCCTAATCTGAGTCACCGCTGACGTTCGCCGGCTGACTTTCTTTGATCTCGTATTCTGCACAGAACCAGGGCTGCCTGACAAGTGCATCAAGATTACGAATGATGAAGCTTTTATGCCAAATACTGAAGCATAATTTATTTCCATTCTGTAATATTTAAGCCTCTCTGTTCTATGTGAGTCACTGCTTTTGTTAAGAGTTCACACGGAAACCGCTGCGTTCAATGCATTTTCTTGAGTCATCGTTTGTATGAAGGCATTTCGGAAAAGTGCAACAACGATGCGAGATGTGCTCAACTCATGCTCTACTATTAACAATGCACTGCAGGTTTTTTTTTGTACTGATAAGCAAAAATGTTTTAGCATTGGTGTGTAGATTCAATGAAGGTTTGAGGAATTTTGTATGCACTTTTTCCCACAGCAAGATAGAGCTAAAGATTCTGATGTTTTTTTTTTTATTACGGCAGTGATGTGGACCCACCACCAAGCTGCAACCAGGTCTTAATTTGATCCCCTGCGTTTGCATTACCCCATCTTTCAGTTTTTCTGGTTAAAGGATCTGGGAACTATTTTGTAGGATCAAGCGATGATTTGAGATGATATAACAGTGTTTAATGAGAGTGTCCTGGTAACTGTTTTGGCCTGTTCCCCAAATCAATCACATCAATCCAAAAGTGTTCCTGAAACTACTAATCTACAAATTAAGCACGGGCTGCTCCCCAAATAAGAATATACAAACCCACTACATGTTTTGCAGTTTTTATTTTAACAATAGACTGTGAAAAACATGGCTGTAGCATTGTTATTAGCTGCGGGAAGCCTAATATAGACTTTCCATTGAAACTTTTTTTGCCTCTTTAAGTCATTCAACACAGGCTTGTCACATTGCTTTTTCCTTTTGTCACTTTGTTTTTCCCCCTATTCTAAATATATGAGCTGGTTCCAGAAACCCACCAAAATTGTTAGCATGAATGAGCTCCAGCTTGCCTGCACCAAATGTTTTAGGAGAAGCCACCCTCACTTACGCCCTCTCTATTCTTCAGCCCATAATCTTAACCTCTTAACCCCCACGTCCCCACCTCTAATGTGTAGAATGAGCCCAGACCTGTTCACCACAACTGCCTCTAAAATCCTGCACTGTCACTCAAAAAGTTGGGTCCGAAGTGCCGTCATGCACGAGTTTAACATAGAGACTGCAGTTACGTGTAAGACCTGAGGTGGCAGTAGTGAGCATAAAATGACCAACTTGCATCCAATCCCTTTAATTGAACACATTTTCTCCAGTTCGATTCTCACCTGGACGGGGCCTTTCTGTGTAGAATTTGCATGTTCTCCCCATTCCCCATGTCTGCGTAGGTTTCTTCCGGGTACTCTGGTTTCCCCTATCACTAAAAACATGCACAATAGGCCAGGATGAATGAGAGTGTGTTGAGAGTGCGATTGGGGGATAATGCATGCAAATTAACCTAAGGCTGCAATCCGGCGTGGTGCGTTTACATGCATGGGCCCCATGTAAGTAACAAACCAAAGCAAGCACCAAATACATGGCAACAAACAACAATGAAGAGGCAAGTTTTGTAGGCCTTAGCTTTCAAATGAGGCGTTACATTTGGCTATAGTCTGTAAACTCTCAGGTCAAGAAGCTTTTAGATTTGGGTAAAGCGGAACTGGAGAAAATGTGCTCAGCTACGGTGGAGGTTAAGGGGTTAACAACATTTTCTGTTGATTTAAGCATTGAATAAACCTCTAAAGTTGAAATCATGGTAAACAAAAACCTCTGCACTAGTCATTTGAACACACTGTACCTTTTCAGTAGATAAATACTGAAGAAATGTGTACAGAAGATTTACCGGTTTCAGAGAAGGTAGAGTAGCTGTAACCGCTGTCAGATTTTAGGATTGCTACGCTTTAATTATTTATGCCTGAACCAAGATGTCGATTTCCAGGTCTTTGTCACTTCAAGGTCTAGCCCGATCTCACTACGATGAACTCACGACCCTTGACCCAAGTACATGCAACGACATGGCGGGACCAGCATCCTCCTGAGCCTGTGCTTGTCTAACATAAAGTACAATCTTACCTTATCTCATCTCATGCCTGTTTGTCTGCTGTGAGCCCGCTAAGCTGCTACATTTTCAGTGTGAGTTGGAGAAGACATGCCGTGTATGAAGAGTAACGTAAGAAGTCTGACATAAGAATTGGAGACAGGAGTACACTGCAGTCTGACTCAATCTTGTCAGTGATGACAGACTGAGTTAAAGGGTCTTTTTTTAACGTGGAGTCACTAAATGTGGGCTGCACTGTACAACATTCGACTTTCTCTGCAGAAAATATTCATTCAGAATCGCACTACGGGTCGTAACTCTTGAAATCACAACCATAGCTCTGTTCAGATGTAACTTTTGACTGTAGTTGCTTTCTAATTATGCGGGCGCCTCTGTAAGCACCGACATGTTTTATGAAATTCATTTGTTTAACTTTTAAAGCCAAAAAAATCAATTACAAAAATCAGCTTTGAACATTCAAACCATAAACAGATAAAAGAAGGAATCCCGGCGAGTGCTGAAATTAGGTTTGGAGAATATCTGGGCTCACAGCTATTTCCGGATTTGCATATTATTTATGAAAGCGACTGGCGCACATGACGCCAGGATTTTTTTATCAGCACCGCAACTGTAAGCCTTGAATTGGTGAAATATGCAAACACACAGCGGCAGACAGAAGGGAACATGACTCGCTCAAACAGACGCTTCCAAGAAAGTGCCTCCTCAGCCATCTCCGCTCCCCTATCCTCTCAGCGCATCAGTCTAGTTAATTGCCTGGCCTACTCTGTTTTCCCTTATCATTTGACTTATGACCGTCGACGTAAGGCGCTGCCATTGAAAAACGTGTTGTTGCTTAAGCTGGAGTACCATCTGCAGGCAACGCGTCATCAAGAACAACAAGAATAGCATTTTTAATAGGCTTTCAATTGCAGCTATTTACCAACTGTGATGTTAAACGCGAACACACACACACAGCTTGTTTACCAGAAGTTACAAAATGCCATTACTGTGCATTGCCGTACAACAGTATCTGCAAACTGCTCCCGAAATAAGGGCACTTTTAAGTCTACTTTGAGCGCGAAAACTTTAAGAATCAGCTCATTATCTCGGTTTAGCCCGAAATAATCTCCTATAACTCTCGTCTTTACTGCCACTATAATTCTGCGTATTGATTGATGTTTATGCACACAAATACCCAGCCTCTGTCTCACTATTTTTTAATAAATGAATCATGGCCGTCAGATTTAGAAGTCAGACTTGCCCCACTTGCAGCTCAAATGACTTGTTTTGCATATATTAATGCTAGAGATTCAAAATGAGCTGTCCTCAGTTACCTTGAGAAAACATAGTAATATCCATATTCACAATGCAGTGTGAAAACTTTTAGTTCTTTGTTGAATATGAGGAAAGAAGGAGGAACTAAAAGCAATGTGGGAATGTATTTAAATTATTATATTCCAACCAAAGACTTCTACAAATACCTACATCTCTCCCTACATGTCCCACGCTCCAATATAGAACTTTTTAAAATTTCAGTAATTAAAGAGCAATTAATAGTAGATGCGTATCTTATGCTTACAAAATATTCCAACAGGAAGATACATGTGTCAAGGTCAAGACCTGCGGGCACATGCGCGAGATGAATTCCTGAGCATGTCCAAAAAAAAGTAAGTCTCAAGCCCATTCCTATGCGAAATAACCAGTTTGCTCACTCAAATTTAAAAAAGGAAAGAATCCCACACGTGTCCAGCAGAGGGCACTGACATAATAAGAGATCAGGATATAAACGGCATATTATAGCCACGTGGTAAATGATCAGTCTTCCCCAGGGCGGCTGTGGCTACAATAGTAACTTAGTGAGTGGAGTGAATGAACAATGACTTTATGTAACACTTTGAGAAACGTGAGACACAGGCTGATAAAGCGCAATAAGTGTAAGATGTTGTTATTTCTGAGGCCACAGACCTTTACACCGTCGGGGCTGAATTTCGGCCCTTGACCCGGACAAATTGCATTAAGGGAACATTGGGATTGGAAATGAACATAATGATCAAGGATGAGGACTGGGAACAGACAATGCGGGAGGGACACAAAATACTAGTCCAGTCCTTCGAGAGTGGAAAACTAAAATTAGATTTTTTTTAGAACTCCCTTTGTCACATCCAAGTTTGGAAGAACTTCAGACCAATGTTGGAGGGGCTGTTGTCAGGTGGGAGACCACACAGTCACATAGTTTGGGACTGTCCAAAACTAATTCATTATTGGAAAGGCAAAGTGAAATCATAATATTAGGAATATTCCCAAGACTAACCTCAGAACAAGTTGTAACATTTCCCAACTAAAAATACTACTCTTGAAAAATGATTACTCTCTCTTGGCTCAAACCTCCGCCCCTCCACCAGTACCCAATGGAAAACTACATTGAAAGAAGTGTATTTGCATTTACACAGCAAACACAATTAATAGGTTCATCTGTAAAATACTGTTCAAAAACTTGATCAGGCATCTCCTTTTTCACCCCTTAATAATATTTACCAACATACTATAGCTATTTCCATAGGATTGTGTGTCTTGTCTGTAGCAGAAGGATTTTCTCCAACCAGATGTTTGTCCTTCCTTCCTTCAGTTCCTTAAAGGGCTTGTCATATTTTGCCCAAACTGACATTTACAGCTTTAAACAGCATGTTATAATGTTGCTCCCTCGTAGAAAACATGCCTGGAGTAATGATTTGTTTATCATATGCTTGAATGATCCTGGTATTCAGCCTGCCTTCTTCTCTAAAGCTCAAAACACTCACCTCCCACCTGCTGATGTTATAAAGTGGTTCTCCACTGTATACTTCTTTCTCTGTGGAAAATAATGTGATGATGCTGTAGACAGGTCTCCCAGGTTTCATTTACGCTTAAACTTCATTTATCCACCATTGAAGCTGCTTTACACGGTCACTAAACATAACAATTTATCACTGCCTTACACCAATCATGACATTTTGTTTTGGCCGTCGCTTTAGGACGTCTATGCCAAGAGCGGCCCACTGTGGCCAAGTAGGGCTTGTGAGAGTTAAATATTTTGGGATACCAGGAACTGCCAATCTTGCGTCTAATATTGGATCTATACTGCAGGCTTAGGGGCTCCGAGGGCTGTCTGAGGGAGCTTGATATTCAAAATAAGAAATACTTCAGACGTCTGCTGGTCCAGGCGCGCAAGCTGTGGGAGACTCCGAGCATCAATTTACCAACACCCAGAAACTGGAACAAGCCCCTCAGCAGTTAAAACCAGAGGAGAAGTGAAAAGATTAGGATTTTAGACACACACAGGTACTGTTGAGGAGAGGTTATTGAGGAGGCATCTTGGATTCCTGTGCCTACTTAACATAAGACTTTTTTCCCATTGTTTCTGTACTGTTGTTAGAGTCACCAAACAAAAAATATATGGTTATTAGATCTGATGTGGGTACAATCATGTTGGTTTGTCTTGTAAGATCTGATTTTGACCACTTGTTTTCTGGGTCTCAAACCAGCACATTGTCCCAAAAAACAAAGAGGCTCACGGAATTAAAAAAGAATCTCACTGTTGAGCTACAAAACTATGATAACATACAGTATACAGCACATAAATGAAATACAGTTGATTATGATACAGAATTCAGTTCATTTCTGTGGCAGCTGCTGGCATAACATCCCATGCCAAATCAATTACTGCATGCTAATAGGCAAGTGATTTTCCGTGGCGATCCTCTAGACAACCAGGATGATGATGAGACTGTGCCCATTTTTCACAAAATATTCATGTCACCTAGGCTGGCCAGGCACCAGACTTACAATGTCCATATATTGACAGAGCAAGGCTTTTTGGTACTGCTTCGATTGAATGCAATTTCAAGGTGGGACTAACAGGCGCAGAGTGAACTAATTAGATCAGTTTCAGATTCTGCAGAATTATTTGGTTATCTTTTTAAAGATTTTTTGAGAGCAGACAAATACAAATGCGAAATGGCATATTGAGAGGGAAATGAAATCTCTATGAAGCAGTTCCATCTGGTTTTACTATGTATACATTTATGCAGTGAGTCAGATGGTCAGAGTACTTGTCACCAGTTACATGGTCCACACAATATTCAAGTTTTTACATTTTGTGTTTATCCTGTGGCTGCCTTTGCTTTGCCCGATCCCGTCAGACCTCGGAAGCTAAGCAGGGAAGGGCCTGGCAGGACTCGGATGGGAGACTGTTTGGGAACACCAGGAAGCCTGGCGAATGTAGTGAGTGAGTTGTTGGTGGTGGTGGCTGATGTGTGCAGACTGGTTGCCTCGCTTACCATCACTGAGTATGGCATAATTGAATAGTGCATGAAATTGTAAAGCAACTTTGAGCGTCTGGAAAAACGCTATAGAAGACTAATGCATTATAGGTGTTTTATAAAATGTTTTGGCTGTCCACACGGGACTTACAACCTACTTCTATCCATTGACACGGAAGGCAGTCCCGGGCCAGAGGAAGTCCTGTTAATTACAAAAAGGGTATTTTTGTCTCGTCTGGTCCGGTCCTTGTCTTGGAGGTGAGTAATTGGTATCATTGAGTGAACAAAGGGAGTGAATGAGTCAGGGATTCGGATCTATTAATGTGCACTAATCAGTCTTACTGTGGGCTCTGGGAAAGTGCCAGCGCTAAGTCTGCTTTGTGCTGCGTCAGAGGGAACCAACACTTCTCCAAGCACCACGCTGTAAATATTTGTTTTTACTGACAAGACCAAATTAAAGTTAAGCATGTCTGTAATTAGGTGGAATAGTTTTTCATTCGAAGTTTTGATGAACTTAGTGAACAAATGTAGGGTTTGTAAAGAGTGGAGTTTGTATGTTTTCTTCATAGTTTCCTTTGTGTGGTTCTGCAGTTTTCCCAGCCATAAAAAAAGCTGACTGTACTCTATATAAATATATACTTTATATACTGTAGGTACAAGCTATATGCTACTGATCAGAATGCTGACTTAAGTTTTAGCGATCAGTCTTCAGGCGTCCCACCGGCAAAATGGGCTAGAAGCAGAGAAAACTCCCTGGCTTTCTATGGCGTTTCCCTTCTGAGATTAACCTTTGATCTGAAAGTGTGTAGTTTTCGTTACATTTCTAGGCTCAATGCCAGTCTTTACGTATGTGGGGATGTCGTCTTTTACCTGCTTTGTGTCTAATACCTGTTTCACCGCTGCCTATTAAAACTTTCTAGCTTTCTTTCTCCAAACAAACAAGACAGCACTCTATGTACTCACATCATTTCTGGACTGGCTGTCAAAACAAATAACAGTAATGTATAATAGAGACTCATTTTAGTGCTATTGCCATGCTGTGTGACATCACCTGCATACCCGCTGCAGGCACATGGAATGCACATCATATTTGCATGGATGTTTTGATCATCCCCTGTGGCTTAACAGCGGTATTATGCGTCCAGTGAGCCATCCACACGGGGTGCACTTTGCTTTGGGTTTGTTAATGGCATACTCGGACGTTGACAATGTTGCCATAGTAACACTGGCTCATAACGAGGAGGCAACAGCTGTCGTGGGAAACAACACCCCACTGTTGACAAATCAGCACAAATATTGCTTCATAACCTCGCGGTTGTTACAAAAAAGCTCCAGTTTTGAAGTTGGAACAAACTAGTGATTGACGGGTGAATTGACTGAGCGAGCGATGTTATTTGCTGTGTTCTTAGATTTTTCTGTTTTCCTTTTGATGGTCTCCCAAAATTGATTTCATGTTGTTGAACTTGTCGTCTGACTTGATTAGTAGATTTTCGGGGTTTGTTTTAATGAGAACGTAAACTAAAAAGCTCTCTTTCACTGTTGTTTTGTTGATTTTGTGCTTGTTAAATTTTGTCAAGTGCGCTACACAGATGGATAAAATCTGAGCATATATTGACAAAGTGTTGTGCTGTGCCACTTTTAGACAAATAGAACGTATCGTACATAACAACAACACCAAGTTTGAAACAGGTTTTGCTGACTGTTTAGGGACTGTATGATAGTTTATAGCTGGTTTTATTTCCCAACGGCTCGGTAGCGCAGCCGTTTGTGCTTCACAGCAAGAAGGTCCCGTTTGAGTCCCACCTGGACGGGGCCTTTCTGTGTGGAGTTTGTATGTTCTCCCTGTGTCTGCATAGGTTTCCTCCGGGTACTCCGGTTTCCCCTGTCACTAAAAACATGTATAATAGGTGAATCCTCAAGCCAGGTGATTCTGGCCATCAGCCCGGCTCTAGCTGTGGAGACAGCTCCTTACAGGTTGCCCCAGCGGCATCGAAGGATGGGTGAAAGGACAAATTTTCCTATGGGGGCAGTAAAGTATACATATAACAAACTGCTTCTGACAATGAATAAATTATAATGGATTTGTCAACAGCTCAGGGGGAGCAACACTGGTTCAGATGGAGCGGGTTGTCCTATATCTGAGAGGTTGGCGCTTTGATGCCCGGCTCGTTGCAGATGGATACTGAGTTGTGTGCTTGGGCAAGAGACCAGTGGTATGAATGTAGTGAGTGAGTGAGTGGTTGGTGGAGGACAGAGGGGCCAAGGATCAATGGATTGGCAGCCTTGTCTATCCACGGGGCAGCTATGGCTACAATAACAGTTTGACATGCCCATGACCTATGGAGTATGGTGTAAATGAATAATGACTCAATAAATCACCTTGATAACATCAATGAAATTATTTTCTGCTGAAAACATGGTCTTTTTGAGTCAAAACCAGCCGTAAAGGGACTATACGGAGTTTAAAAATGTTAAAATGTATGTATTTTCGCCGACATGTTCCAGGAATGTCCTAAGGTGCAGAATGAGCCCAGACCTATTCAACACAACTGTCTCTAAAATCCTGCACTGTCAATCAAAAAGTTGTTACTTCAGGTCTGAATTGCCGTCATGCACGAGCTTAATATAAAAGGTGCAGTTACGCTTAAGACCTGAGGTGGCAGCAATGAGTATAAAATGGCCAACTTGCATCTAGTCCCTTTAAGAAATAACCAAGAATAACAGGACCAAACCACGGCTGAAATGGAATTAGATTGGCAAAAACGTGACTAAAACGGAGCTTTTGTACATTTTTGTTTCCTAAAACTGCGATATATTGTGCAAAAATATATATATGAAAAAGTAAAGGAGATAGATAGAGATAATGCTGAGGAATATGAGCGGTTGTCATCTATTACAACGTGGTTATTTTTTTGAAGAGCTGTCGGGGGTTGTTCTAAATGTTGTCATATGGCGCTCAAATGCAAGTTGACAGACATACCTATGCCGTACATAGTCAATGCCAAGCTCAGTCTTCCTCCATTTCCATCATATTCCAGATTCAGCGTTTCCTTCTCTGCAGAATCACATGTTGTTGTATCGCCGTGGGCTGTTTTTACACGGTGAGGTTTAAGTGTCCTTCAGACTGTTTACTCCACAGCTGAGGGCACAGCACACTGACAAGCGACTATAACTCCTGAAGCTAACATTCTGGGCACTGTCCGGAGGCAAGATATTTTAGACCTGGTTTTTGGAGACACACCATAACTTTTTATTATCAAGCTTCCTCCTCCGATGATGAATAATGGATAAGTGGAAATTGAACTAGAGGTCAAAGAAAGCTGTAATGACACTGGCAGGCTCAAAATGTAGCAGCAATGTCTCGACTCATGACATTGTTGATCATTTATGCTCTGATTTATCTTTCAATTTCATTAGCTGTTCTCATTAAGGGGAAAGTGCAGTATTTGAACATCAAAAGTCAGGGTGCCAGAAGTGGAGAGGCCCTGGATGAAGTTGCCAGGATTGTGTGACTTCTGGATTTATGAAAAGCAATCCATTTTCAAAGACATGACTTGGTTCTGCATTTTATCAAAGCCAGACAGATATTTTAGTACAGGGTAAACTCATTTTGACCTATTTCCTCATCAAAAGAGCATGGGCTGAACCCAATGGCCGCTGGCTGCCCTGCTTTTTGACCACAAACGTGGGGGCCGCCATTGCTCCGCCGTTGCTGCAGTACCTCCATATCGCCGCTAGGCCCCCATTGAAAAGCATTGGACTTTAGACACGTTAAAAACTACTTTAAAGCCTGGTTTCAATTGTTTCAACACTAGACGAGGCTAGATATTCCTCCTGAGATAACGCTGGGTTAATAACAATATATGAAACCAGGCTGGTTTTCGTAATATGATTTTTTGAAATCTCGTACTTAATGAGGCTCGGACTGTTAGCATTGGAGCAGCGCGAGCTACACGTCACGCAAGGGCCGAGTCTACGGTGAAAATCCCGCCCGTATGTCCTTTTTAGGAACATGCTTCGTCAGAGCTGGGGAGGGGGTGCCTGTAAATCCGCCATGAATTGCCCCACGGCCGTGGTCAATCTGGTAAACGGGGAGGAGTGAGCATAAGACGTCCATTTTTTTTTTTACAGTCTATGGCTGAACCTCCCAATCCTGGCACCACTTTCTCCAAATCCCAGTGTTGTACATCATAACAGGGTTTGGGGAGACATACCTGAGGGAATTTAAGTGAATTAGCAGTATTTTTTCAAATCATCTTGGGGTCAAAGGTTCTATGTTGGAGAGCCGGATTTTGCCCTTGAGCCTGATATGCTCTAGGACTAGGTCTTGCAATTCTGTAATAGTGTCGGTTACATTTTGTTATTTCTTTAGTGCAAAGGAGCTATTTTCATTCTTTTCCTGCTCATGTAAGGGTGCACACCTGCTGTATAACATATTGTTTTCCATCGTTTATTGCCATAGTTGCAAAAATGGGGAGAGCGATTATGTTGCACTATTTAAAAAGTAACTTACTTTGATCGTACAAGTGAGCGTGCTCAACCTGTGAAGCCAAATGCTCTTGTATATTGTACATGTTGTGAAAAGTATGACTCAAAGACTCAATGAGTTGCTAAACATAAGCAAGCAAGTACACACAGTTTGACCATCTCTTATGCAATTTTTTTTTTTAAACACTGTGGTAGTAAAATAGTATCTCTTGTGAATTAACATTGCAGCAAAGAATTTCGCCAATGTTTCTAGACTAGTTCTCAAAGTTTTTTTCCATGTTGCTGAAGGTGACTGTTGCATTGTTATCCTTAAGTTTCTGTTCTTGTTTTACTGCGGCCATTTAACCACACTGATATTTGTTTTCTAAAAAAGTCTATAATCAAAACCGTTAAGAGTGTTGAGCAAGCTAAACCACTGCAAACATCCCGGTGGCTTACCTTTTGGTACTGATCCATCAGCTGGGATTTCCTGTGTGAAAATGCTTACTTAAAATTCTGTGAGCATCGTAGCAGCCGATTTATCAGGGTTAGCGCTAAATTTGTCTTCGGCGTGTGAAAAGTTGCCTGCCGTAGTAAGTATAGACGCTACTTTTAAGTGTGAACGGTGCATATTGTGTCTGTGATTCTTGCCTCCTGCTGGCAACAGTTTGTACAAATTCCGTATTCAGAAAAAGCCAGACCTTGTTCCAAATATAGCCGGCTCAGCGCTGGCGTTCTGATCTTGTTTGGGTTTTACTTTAATTTTCGAGTGCCCCGGAGAGTTGGATATTATAATTTGTGGAGAGAGGAGTGTTTTCTCTTTCACTCTCTCTGCCTGCCTTCTTAATTAATGTCTCAGTTGAATTGAGAGCTTCGTGATGGAGAGACATAGAGGCGAGAGGAGAACGCTGGAAGGATGCCAGTGGCTGCTACTTCGAATATGATTGAGATTATACAGAATGAATACATGAATAAATGAATGAATCGGGGCCAATGAAGTGTGGAGGATTTATCTCCGAAGATGGGAATGGGAAGAGGATATATTGATACAGGAATCTTTTATGGTCTTTAAACCCGGGAGAGAGATGACAGAGGGGAGTACAGTAGGCCTATACCCAGGACGGGAATTTACATGAAGGATTTTGTAATGACCAGAAGCTTGGAGTAGGATATACTTTGGGCAAAGAATCTATATCTTTTCAGTTGGGTTTTTAGTAAGTGGATCATTTGTCCATGGATTCAAGTTCAGTGGTTTGACAACCACTGAACTGCAACAACTGCAAACAACTGCAAACAGCTGCAACAACTGCAAACTGTTGTTGTCGCTTTGAGGACAAAGAGACAACAACCCTATGTTCACCGCCCCCCTCATGGACCCGCTGCAGTTCGCCTACAGAGCCAACAGGCGTCCTGTTTGTGGACTTCAGCTCTGCCTTCAACACCATCCTCCCTGGACTGCTATGAGACAAGCTCTACCAGCTCAGCGTGCCCAACTCCCTCTGTAGGTGGATCACTGACTTCCTGACAGACCGGAGACAGCATGTGCAGCTGTGGGAGATCATCTCGGACACTCGGACTACAAACACTGGAACTCCTCAAGGCTGAGTACTTTCCCCCTGGCTCTTCTCCCTGTGCACAGCTACGCCTCCAGTCACCAGTCAGTTAAACTGATCAAGTTTGCAGACGACACCACCCTCATTGGGCTCATCTCGGACGGTGATGAGTCTGCCTACAGGAGGGAGGTGGACTGGCTGGCGTCCTTGTGCAGCCACAACAACCTGGAGCTGAACGCCAAGAAGACAGTGGAGATGATCGTGGACTTCAGGAAAGACACAGCCCCAACAGACTCTCCCACCCCCATCTCCATCGTGGACTCTGTTTTCCTGGGCACCATCATCACCCAGGACCTCAAATGGGAGCCAACCATCTGCTCCCTCATCAAGAAGACCCAGCAAAGGATGTTCTTCCTGCGGCAGCAGAGGAAACTTAAGCTGCCGACCAAGATGCTGGTGCAGTTCTACACGGCATTTAGCCTCTCAACCTCTCCTCTATGGAGCCAAACAGGGGTGAAGTTAGAAGCGACCAAGCTCTTCCACGTTTGCCCTATTTAAATACGATACACGAGTAGTTACACGATCCAAGTATAGTTACACAAAATTAAACATGTCAATTTTCTAAGCGGGGTAAAAAGGGCTACTATATTGCAAGGTGTAAAAACACCTTAGGAGCACTTCAACGTCCGTGCAGTAATATCTTCACTCCTATAGAAATCACTGTGTAGGCGTCAAAGGTGTTATTACGCCTTACAATATAGTACCCCTTCATGATTATTTATTGTATCGCAAAACGGATTGGATTGACCCCTGAGTATCATGATATATTGTGACAAAAGTGTATCCTTTTTGCTGTGGCATTGTTTCAGTAAGCTTCTGCAATGTCAACGATCCAGTGTTGCAATGTCTTGTTTTGATGATGGGAGAGCCTTCTCCAGCACATCCCAAAGATTCTTAATGGGGCAATGGGGTTAAGATCTGGACTCTGTGGAGACCAATCCATGTGCGAAAATGATGTCTCATGTTCCCTGAACCACTTTTTCATCATGTGAGCCCAATGAATCCTGGCATTATCATCTTGGAATATTCCCAGGCCATCAGGGAAGAAGAAATCCATTGATGGAATAACCTGGTCATTCAGATGTTCAGGTAGTCAGCTGATCTCATTCTTTGGGCACACAGTGTTGCTGAACCTACACCGGACCGACGGCAGTAAAATCCATGTAGGCAGTGTATGAATATCGTGTGTGAGTGATTGGTGGTGATGTTCAGAGCAGCCAGGGGTGCAGATTGCAGAAAACCGTTGCATAATGCTACTTTCCTGATAAAGATAGTAGCCCAGCCCTATTATGTATACACAACACCTACTGAATGGCGTACACCCCTGACCGGAGACAATAAATCAAACGACGTGTAAAACAATATAAGTAAAATTGACAGAGGGACTGACAAGTACAAATGATGAGGTCTCAGTGCGATTAAGCCATAAACGTAAAAAATTGCTCATGTCAAACCAAGGTTATACCCCTCCCAGCCACACACACACACACACACTCACAGAGACCATATACTGGGCTCTGTAGTGAAGAGAAATGTTTGGAGGAGGCCAGGGGCGGTCATTTCGGGTTGTGTCCGGAGCCTCTGAGTTATGGTCTAAATGGCACAATGACAATCACTCACCAGTGTTTAGGCCTCTCTTAATAATAATGAAGAAAGCGCAGGGGGAAGAGACGGGAAATGAGCTGTGGGAGTAGCAAAGCAAAACAACTGTGCCATTTTGATCCAGCACTCCCAGCACTTCTGTATCGTTTTGTGTGGATACGTTTAAAATTTGATGAATCATAGAGAATACACATCTGGAAATATCAATGAAAATTTGTTACAACATTTTGAGGACAGGAGACAATCCCAGGAATGCCAAAACGTCGTCCACTCCCAATCCTTGTGACGACGTGTTCAGGTATTGAATTCATGCATTCATTTAAAAGAATTGTATTTGAGGGTTCGCTGTTCTGAGTCATTCTCTTTTTTTTTCTTTTTTTTTTTTCTATTTGCTCAGATATTCCCGTTTATCTGAGGAATTCTGATTGATGAAATAATGATCAAACACATACATTTTCTTTGCCTTTGGAATAAAGTTGATCTTCATTCGTTTTTGCCCTTAAACTTTAATATCCCCTTTGCATGATAGGGTCAGTTCCTTGGAAAAAGCTTTGCATTTTAAGTACTTTAAGTAGTAGATTTGAAGTAAATGTTATGCCTCAAGTTCATGCTGTTAAGTTAATAACATGCCAGTGTGTGGACTGAACACGAGCTCCGGTTTAGTAATTAATAAAGGCGGATTCGCTCTACATAGCTCTGCTTTGGCGTGTAAAAAAAAAGTGCATGTGTGTGTAAGAGGGGTTGAAGTATGACATCTCCCCTATAGGGACATCACAGTTAGGGATTCAACAATGCGAGTAAAGTCAGAAAATTAAAGAGCAATTCATCTGCAGAGCTGCCATGGCGGCGGCAGTAATAACAGAGGAGGTGCCAGGAGCAAGCTGAGAGAGGTGGCAGCCCATTAACTATCACCACCAGTGCTAATGACAAGACGAGCCAAAAAGCACTGCGCCTGTTATATACGCAGCGCTGACATGGGGATTAAGATAATAGGAAGAGGGCACGCTAAAAATCCATTCTCGATACAACGTATACAGTACTATGATTGTACACGAATTATGACTGTTCATGGATAAGCACGGGGAGGCAGACTAGAAGGCTGCCAGTACGGCTGCTTATGTTGCGTCCCTGGATTTTATTATAGACTTAAAGTAACATTTCACAGGTAAACACATATTGTGTGATGTATCATGCCACTACAAACACTTTTCACACCAAAAGATACGTCTCGCTGTGACATGGATTCGATAAGCTTTTGCTGTCACAAGATTTCTTTTTCAGTCTAGCGTTTTTTCATCAAGATCTTGTATTGATGATGAGAGAGTATGGTTTTCTTTCCTGTTTTTAATGTGTTGGACAGGTCCAGTTTTAGTATGATGATACATGCCAATGTCTTTTCAAACAGACTGATATCTTAATCATAACCGTGCCTAGTTGGGGTGAAATAACTTGCTGCCACCTAAAAGATTAATGGGAGGCATTTTCCTATTTGCTTTGTAAAATTCAGTAGGCAGCATTTTGTATTTCTTTTTTTTTGCCAGGCAGTTACTAATTTACCATGTAACACTTGTACTATGTTTGGATTGGTTTGGATTTGTTTGTTATGGTCATTGTTGTCTTTGTGGATTTTATACTGCAAATGGTCCTTAAGTGGACAATCCATTTTTTACTATTACTACTACTACTACTAATACTACTGCTACTACTGCTACTACTACTACTACTACTACTACTACTACTACTTCCACTACTACCACCACTATACTAATCTATAGTTGACAATTAACTACTCTCCAGATGTCTGTTTTCCCAAATGTAGATGTCAAATGAATGTTGCAAAGCTGACATCAGGTTAATATCCAGTCAGAATAACACCTCTGAGAATAGGCGTTCAGTATTTTCTATTGGGACAATCATATAATGTGAATGTGTAGCTAAACTAAGTGGTGACTATTGTACAGTAATAGCCTGTAAGCTTTAACCACTGTAAATCGCTCGTCTAACTGTAATTGTTTGGGCTGTAGCCTGTCCGGTGCCTGTTGTCATGACATCATTGCCTTAATAGTTCGCTGTTGCATTGAATTACTGCCCCGTTAATGGCTGCCCCTGCTCTAAGTACAAGCCTACAGTTACAAAGTGTGCACTGCAGCAGATGACCAGCCGTGCTCTGCTCTCCCTGGTGAAATATAGCCCCTCATTGTCCCATATACAGCCCCCCCCACATACACACACAGACCAGGGTCTGCTCAAGGCTCCACATAAATTAAAATGACAAACCCTTGTCACATTGCCCCCCTCTTTCTGCTGTTCCCCTGTTTTCTACCAGCTCTCTCCCCCTGCCATGGATGCCCAGAGGAATGCGCTACTTTCCCTCCTTCGCTCCGAGACAATTTACAGTGCAAATACAACTGTTGTCAGGGTGAGTTCAAGCCAGCGCAACGTCTCATTCATTCAGAGCAGGGTGGACAAGTAGAAATCCTCTCCAACAGATTTAGCCATTTAGTTTCTGTGAATGAGCAGCTGCGGAGTGTGAAAAGCTCTTGATTGTTACAGAAGTGCTTTCTGAAAGGTGAAGGTTCCCTTAGTAAACCATTTTGAGTTATGCTTGTGCATAAAGGTGCTCGAGTTGGTTGATAATGATGATAGTGGTGTCAGTGGCGGGGAAGTGTTGTTAAATACTTTGAACATATTCCTTGTTATATGCCTGCTTTGTGCTGTTATAAAGACATTAGCCTTGCTGTTGATGGATTCCTATTATTAGATTAAATGTGCTGAACATTCAAACAAGCAAACAAAATCATGACATTTTAAAAATAAATGTTAAACTCTGAGTGCATTTATAACTCTATTCTGTTTATAGATTGTAAATCATTATTTCTCCCTCTGTGGTGTACCACTGTAGCCCTTCAGGCAAGTGTAAACATAATGCAGATCAATGCCCGTGTTCACACTTACGTACTGCCTGCGGTCCAGTCTTACTTAACAAGGTACAGAAATACACCAGTGACTGTGATATTCTCTCTGTGGCCTCTCCCCCTCTACTGTAATTTTTCATACATTTAACCTGCTTGGCTTGTGTTTTATGTCCCGTTTGTCACAAGGGGGCAGTAAACAGTTCCCGCGTCACCAACCCATCATTCCCATTTGTGTCACTTTGCCATGACTGATCCTGACACATGTGGGAGGGCTCTGTTGTCATCGTAGCGGGGGGACGATAGCCGCGGGGGTCCTGGGATAGCCTGAGTTGGGGAAATTGACAGATGCCGCAGCTGTCTTTCACATGGGCGATATCTGGCCGCAGGTGATTTTTTTAGTCATATGTGCGTTGTGTGCGCGGAACAGAGGGGACAGAAAATGTGGCGATGTGGAGGCATTGTTAACACTTTCACAGTCGCTGCCGCTGCCTCGAGGATTATTGGACCTATTAACATGTGTGGGTTTATGACAGGCTCTGTATGCTGCGGTGGCTAATTAATTATGGTCCATTGAGCAACTTCAAAAACCACAAATATCAAATAAGGAGCCTCCTCGTATGATTTATTACACAACTACAGGAACACCGCAGCCACATACTACATACAGTGGGAGTTTTCAGACCGCCTTTAATGCTTTCAGTTTTATTATGGTACTGCTGCTGAACACTACGTAGTTTAGGATTACTTACTGGATTCTAGTTCAGGATTTGATTAGGTTAATTGTTAATCATAATATTCCACAGTGATAACCCTATCTGGAAAAACTGAAAACAAAATTTGAGAAAGTTTTGCCAAAATGCTTCAGTTTTTCTTAAGTTATCAGACCCCAATCACCTTAGTCAGTCATGGCTGTGATGGTTTTGGGCTTTTATTACATATCTAGCCGAACCATAATGAAATTGAAAGAATTAAAGGAGTTCCTGAATATTGTACACGTAGAATGTCTATGTTAATGATGCTATTTCATCTGTTGCCTTTCTTATTACACTTGCTGCTGAATGTGTTTTTACTTTTTCTCAGAAAAAAACATCAAAAAGCTTTAATCATCAGCTAGACTAGGTTTTAGTAAAGCTGAGGATGTTTCGCTTCTAGTCAGAGAAGCTTCGTCTTAGCTCTTTAAGCCAGAAAAGACACTTTCATCCAGACTGGAGCGGTCTAAACATAGACTGTAAAAAAGAATAGACAATATGTGCTCACTCCTCCCCGTTTGCCATAATAACCACGTTCGAAAGGGAATCCATGACGGATTTACAGACTCCTCCTTCCCAGCTCTGATGGAGCATGCTCCTAAAATGGGCATAAGGGCGGGATCTTGACTGTAGACTCGACCCTCGCGGGGCACATAGTTTGGTTGTAGCTGCACCCGCACCGTTAGCTCTAATGCTAACAGCCTGTCAATTAAACTCCGGCCCTCATCAGTATACAAGATTTCTAAAATATTCCATACGAAAAACCACCTGGTCCGTGTAACTAACCCAGCATTATCACTGGAGCAATATCTAGCTGTAGAAAGTTTTAAAAACAAAGGCACCAGGCTTCCCCTCCTGGAACCGCCACCTCAACGTGGTGGAGGGATTTGAGCACCCAAATGATCCTAGGAGCTATGTTGTCGAAGGCTTTGTGCCCCTGGTAGTGTGTCCCAAACAGGTCCTACATGACGGGTCAGACAATGACCCGTCATGGGTCATTGTCATGACGGGTCAGACAATGAGCGGTTCAGAGGCCCCTTATTGGAGACCAACAGGCCCGGTTAGAACCATGAGACCGTCTCTCCGTGGACCCACCACCTGCAGGAGGAGCCATAGGGGCTGGTGCAATGTGATTTGGGCAACTGGCTTTATAGTTGTTCAGAATGTGTGTAAATGGAAAACTAGCTTGTTGTGCCGCCCCTATATGGAGGTACTACAGCGATAGCGGGCAATGTCGGCCCCTAGTGTTGCAGTCATAAAGCAGTGCAACCAGCGGCCATTGGGTCTAAATAAGACCCAGGTTCCTCCCAGGAGGGAACCAAAACTGCCAACCACCCCTACTGGAGTTGTTTACTGTATCACTCAACTAGCAAGTCACTGGGCGTAGATGACCCATTAGCCTCAACAAAAGAGGGTCATTCACCTAATCTCAATAGGCTGTTATATGATTTAAGCTTTTCTGTGATGGATACTCCCTGGATGAATGAGAGCCTTCACAAACATATGCTTAGTCATTTTTCTGTATACAGCTGTACATAGAAGAAACATGCCGATATCTAGCACTCCTTTCAAGTCCATTTTTATTCATTTTTTTACACATAGTCATAGTCTATTTTTTGCGCAGGTCGAGAGAAGAGAAAGGGTTCCATGCTCTCTGCCAGTGATGCCGAGTTCCCGCGGGAGTACCACACCCTGGCGGCCGGCGGGGGACGCGGGGCCCGGCGGTTTGCCGAGAACAGCACCAATAATGGGGGCTTCACCTCGTCCCTGGACCGCCGGCACAACTCTGTGGCCGCCAAGAGCCTGGAGGCGCTCAACAGCATCCACAAGGCGGACATAGAGCGGCAGAGGGACGCGCTGATGGACATGCAGAAGAACAAGTACTCCAACAGCCCCGGCAGCATGTCCCAGGGCACGGGGACGGCAGGGAGACAGGTACAATCCCTTCACACATATGAGACTCAACTGGGAAAAATGTACTCCTACTTTTGTGTCACATTATATAACTGCTATTGATTAAGCATTTCCTGTTACCATTATATAGTAATGATGCAATTGCAGTTAATCAGGTGGTCTGCAGTCTATTTGTTTTATCTCATTCTGAGTTCTGTCATTGTGCAGAGAGTGAGAGCGCGCTGTGGCTTGTTGTTTGAAAACCCCCTGTAGCTGTTTGCCCGGCTGTGATATGGTGGCTGTCAAGGCCGGAGCATACGATTCACTACACTTCATCCTCATTAAACCGTTCAGTGACCTCCTGGCGCTACAAAGACGGAGGCTACAACAACCCATGAATCCCGTTTTTTTTTTCTTACATTTACATCATCTGTATGTTAATGTTTTTCTTCAGTTGAGTGTCCGACCTTGAGGAAGGGAAGAGTGACTATTATTTCCACATGAGAGCTTTTACTTTCTGGCAGAAGATGACTGTGTTGTGGTGGTGTCTATAAATGGTCGTAGTAAGAAATGTGCATGCCCTGACAAAGCACGCTAGCAAGTGTGCAGCTCTACGGATTGTTACATTTCTTTTATTTGAGGTTCTTTCGCACATCATACAATATTCTCTCTGTTTGCATGCGCAGTAAAGCGGCGCAGTGTATCTTGTGCATGCTTGAAGGCTTTCTTATTTTCCAGCATCAGTAGCACGTGAAGGCAATGGGAATCAAGAGTGTGTGAGCGACTGGAGCAAAAAATGTTTCTGAGTTTTTTCGATTGTGATGTAGACAGGAGGGGATTGACATGTTTAAGTGACTGCAAGCCGGTGATCCTGCTTTTTAAAGTTTCATCAATCATAGAGGCCTCTTTATAATACCTGCGACAGATGGTCAGGGATAGACGCGTCTGCTCTCTGTGTGCGCTTCAGAGCTGCTTCCTTTAACACCAAACTCTATCGACTGAATATGTACTTGCACGTATAGCTGAGGTTTTAATAGTGAAAAATGTGTTCATAGTTTGGTTTGTTTTTCTGTAGAGGAGCATAAAGCAGTATTGGCGTAAAGAAACTTGGAGGCTTGACGTATGGGCACAAATAATCAATTCAGAAATGCAAAGCGTCTGCCAGAGACTGGTTACATAATGCGAGTCAGGAGAGAAGTAAGGGCAACTACAGCTCTTTTGGCCAAGGCTGGGGACTCCGATAACAACAGAGCTTTACAAAATTGATCAAGTCATTTAAATGGGCTTTTATTCTCAATATCTCAAGCAGCGCTGCAGCAGTATGCATGCAGTGTACATAATATATTTTAATATGTACTTGACTTTAATCTTTATCTCTTTCATATCCCAGAATGTGTATGGGATTCCTTTTGTTGTGGCTCTCAATATGTTTGTGGAGTGGGCTGTTTGCTTGGCTGATTCCCGTCTTGTTTTTAAATCCCGCCTTAAGACACACATGTTCTTCTTCTTGACTCCTTAACTAGTTTGGAGAGTTGACTTTTCCTGTTAACATTGTCTTTTTTGTGCCACTGTATTGTATTTCCACTATTGTCTTTGTTGTTTTTAATAGTGCTATATGAATACATTTGGATCCCTCTGGACCATCATTTATTGTACTCCGGCACCACATTCCTCCAGAGGGCTCCTGAGAACAAAGTTGTTGACTTAGAATAAAAATTATTCTTGGATGTCATCTGAAGTCATAATATACACAGTTTACTCAAAGAGACTAGATGCAAGTTGGCCATGTTATGCTTACTACTGCCACCTCAGGTCTTACGTGTAACTGCAGTCCCTATGTTAAAGGGGGGTATTATGCAAAATCGACTTTTTCAAGCTTTACATCATGTTATTATGTCATTCCCTCATTAAAAACATGCCTGAAGTGTTGCCTTGGCACATTCACGTATTTTTGAGTAATCTGTAAAAACTCTGATGGCGGCCATTTTAGGGATAGGTTTGCCTGAGTCCTCCTAGGAACGCCCCCACCTCCTGGAGACGCCTCCGAGCTTTCGTCACCAGCCGAGTAACCAACCACTGCTCCTCAGCAGAACCCCCTCCCCACTGATGCCACAGACAGCGTGTGGAGGGGGCGTGTCAGAAAGGGTCAGAGGTTCTTAAAGCGACAGAGGCCTGTTTCAAGACATTCACTACAGCCATTTTGAGAGAGCAATTTTATACAAGGCAGTTATTCTAATTTACTGCATTTACAGACCAACCGAAGGTTTGGTCATCATTGTAGTGTGCTATAGACTGGTGCTATGTGATTGAAAAAAGCATAATACCCCCTTTTTAAAGGAACTGGCCACCATTTTTCCAAACTGAGATATGTTCTTACCTGAGTTTAGACGAGTTGATTTGTACCTGTCTGGTCTTTGTGCGTGCCCGTGGAAGAGCTTGGTCGCTTCTAACTTCACCCCCGTTTGGAGCTATAGGAATATGCTGGGAGAGGCCGAATGCTAACAATATCTTTGGAAAACGATGGCCTGATCCTTTAAGCTCGTGCATGACAGCACTTCGGACACAAAGTAATATCTTTTTGAGTGACAGTGTAGGACTTTAAAGGCAGTTGTAGTGAATAGGTCTGGGCTCATTCTACACATTAGGACATGGCTGGAACATGTAGGAGGATGAAAAGACTTAGTTTTAACATTTTTAAACTCTGTATAGTCCCTTTAACTTGGTGAAGGGGACAAAGTTTACAAGCCAATATGCAAAACTGTTCAGAGACAGAATAGTGATCTGCCGTTTTATAGTGAGCTGTGACAGGAGGTGGAACAGTGCTGATGTAACCTGTGATGATACAATGATATCAATGTGTTCGATGAGTTGGACACAATTTGTTGTTTCCGTGGTGATCGATAGAGCAGGTCACAGTACCCGATTATCAGTCTTGGCTGGAGAGCGAGGTCATGTTCAGAGAGTATGAACTTTAATATGAGAGATGCATTTTCGAAGATAAAGTATTCATGAACTCCAATTTATTTGCAACTTTGAATAAATGGGATTTGGGTCTTGAAAAGGTGTCCTAAAAGTGAGAAACGCACATTGGTGACAGAAATCTCCTACTGTAGTACAATTTCCATCTTAGTGAGTGTCGCTAATTGGGGTTGCAAGAACTATCCTCCCAGTGCCTCCTGTCCTGTTCTACCCTCACCCCACTGTTCTTTTGCTGCCATATATATGTAACCGCTTTTGCTTTGTGTCAAATTTATCACCTAAGTCCCTGTTGTGTGCCATCTTCAGATTGGTGCAAACATTAACCCTAATTAGCCCATCCATCTCCTGCAGAAAAAAAGCCGGACCGCGACAGAGAGGGATGGAGCGAAACAGGTGGAGTCTCGGTGTCGTCATGGCAACCCGCCGTGCCCATATATGGCCGAGCGTGTGATATCATATGGTTGGCAAAGCCCTCGCATTGGGAAAAAAGGCAGGCACACGCTGTTCCAAGGGAGACAGTGAGGGAGCGGGGGGGATTTTTCAAAGCCACTGCGTTTTGTCGGACGAACGAGGAAGTGATAGACAAGCAAGAGATAGAGATAGAGAGGGAGGGAGAGAGAGAGAGAGAGAGAGAAGGAGAGAGAGATAGCAGGAAGAGGAGAAGGAGGAGGGGCGGGGGGAGATGCTAACTGCCTCCCAGGCGCTACTACAGGCAGGCACCAGCGCGGGGGGACTGTTTGGCTGATCCTGTGGACCCGGGGAAGAGACCGGAGAGCCGCAGTAAAGGCAGGAAAAAAAAAAATAAAAAAAAAAAAATCAAAGATGGAAAGAGGGGAGGAGGAAGAGGGAGGCGTGCAGAGCAGCAGCATGCACCAGGCGGCCGACGCGCTGGTGAAGTAGCAACGGTAAACTCTCTCTAACCATGTCCTTGCATCCGTAGCTACTGTACTGTGTGATGTGATGGTGAGACGTTCCGGTGTTTTCCTTTTCGGTGACATAACAGTGGGATGCTGTAGAGGGGCTCGCATGTTGTGGGTGGGAGGGAAGTCTTTTGAGCGTTTTATACGGGCAATTTAGTCACCCATTTGTCATGTTGTTTGTGGCTATCTGTGCACAAGCTGTCAGGTGATGTCAGGTGTGGTCCTGCAGAGAGCAATGGCACGGATATCTCTGTGAGTGCGTGCGTGTGTGTGCGTGTGTGTGCTTCTACTGTATGTATCAGGTTGCATTTATGGGAGGCAGCAGTGATGTATAGTAGTAAATGGCTACACATGGGATGGGGAAAGAAGCCTGGGAGGGTATTTAAAAAAAAAGAAAAAAAGAGGGTGGGTACAAAGATGGCTACTTATTGGCATGCAGGTCAGGCAAGCATGTCTCTCGCCTCGTCCCCTTCGCGCCGTTCGTCTGTCTGTATCGCTGCATATGGGCGCCTTGGGACTTCGACTCAAGTGATTGAGAAATATTGCAGGCGCTAGTCACTGAGTCATGGCTCAGAGGGGGCTGCTTGGACTGGATAGAGTAGGTTTTATGTTTCCTAAAATGCCAAGTTGTTTGGGAAGGAAATCAATAATACATCTTCTAGTGAGTGGAGATTTTCACCACTCAGAGAGGCGCACCGAACATTAATTTACTCCAAATTAAGAAGGAGGGTGTGGGAGACCAAGGCTTTGGCTAACTTCTGTAGGGCTGTGATGGCCAACCCTAGTGTTATGCATGATCGACTTTTTAGAGTTTTAAACCAGTTTTCCCCTCATCAGAAACATTCCCAGCGTAGTTGTTTTACGTCATTCACACAGTCTTTAATAATCCTGTTTGTTTTGGTCAATTCTTTTTCTACTGTTGAACCTGATCTGTATTTCCTGGATTTTGCTGAATAGATAGAATCCATTCAGGATTTTCGCTGCCCAACTTGGTCAAAGCTGTTCAGAAACCAAAATGTGTTTGTCCCGGCGCCATAGATTTCCTAGCATGCCGCAAGTAAAAATGGTGTCTTGTACCTTGTTTTTTTTAATTATTGTTAATTCCCCCTGCTGCCACTGGAGGGCGCACCAAGCAACATGCATGATTACTAAATCATGTCATTTCTCACCAGATGTATTTTTCTGTATTTCAGTATACATGAGAGCTATTAACATTGAGCATGTTTATAAGCCACAATTATGTCCACTTCTTATTGTACATATACATAAGGTATATGTCCACTTAAGGTATACAATGTATTACCACAATGTCAACCACTGCATGTGACCTATCCCTCATTACGACACTTGTGAAGAGCAGTGGCCGACTGACTGCAGTGCAACAGGATCAGGCCTTCTCAAACTCCAGACCTCGAGGTCATTGGTCCGGATCCCAGTGGCGCCTCTGTGCTGTGGATTTTATTGCCATCGCAGTTAGCAGAGCATGTTTCATTACCATAAGTGAGATTATTGGCTTGTATATAAAAACAAATAATCATTGAATAAAGATAGTATTATAATAAATCTTATTTCAGCGCCCTTAACAGATGATAGAGCTAAAACATTAACATACAATTTCCCCTGGTGTTGAAGACATGAAGTGATCCTCTTATTGGAAAATGAATACCTCTTTTGAAACGTGATAAAACAAGAACTGGGCAGACTAATTCAACTTCACTGACATTTGGCTCATTCTGAGACTTGTTTGGGGGAAAATTGGGAGCTTTTAAAAATTTGAAATTGGTGGGCACCTAAGAAAGTAAAGCAGTGATCTGGCTACATGAATTTGCTACATGTTGAAATACATTCGTGACACTTTGGATGCTTGTTTTTTTTGCCATGTTAATAGAGCCCAGAAAGGGTTAGAAGAACAAACCGCCATTTTCCAGTTGTCAGCTCGTAATTATAAAGCCACGCTGTGAAAGTGCTCAAAAATTGGAGAGCGATCAGAACAAGGACGTGAGGTGGTTAACTCGGAAGAATTATCCGTGACAGAATTATTAGCTTGTTTTTGTACTAGTAAGTAATGGAAGCAGCGGGGCAAGTCAGTGACACATTTAGAAGTAATAACTAGTGAAGCACGGTCCAATCCGCTGCCAAAATAAAATATCACATATCCACAACACAACTTTATTATTGCTGGTGCCTGTAAATGTGTAAGTGCACATCTCCAGGTCATGTTCTGTGCCTGTTTTTATGGCCTAATCCATACCAATAACATGCCACATTTTCATTACCTTTTGCAGATAATAGCTTTTTGTATTTTGAGACTTTGAGACTTTGAGACCATGGATACTTATAGTGCAGGTGAAACTCGGAAAATGAGTGCAAGTCGTTAAAAAGTGCATTCATTTCTCTTGCTCAACTTAAAGCAGTACGAAGTTGTTTACCTAAATGAATCCTTTTCATAGTCCCTCTGGGGGTAATACAAGTGTTAATCCCCCTGGTGTCTCTGGTCAGAAAACCACAATTGCAACTTCGCTGCCTACGAATCGGAGGCGCAATACGCACTAATAGAATCATGAAGAAGAAGCTAACAGGCAGGCAAAGCTAGCGCCACTTAAACAGTATTTACAGCCAAGTTTGAGTGAAAAAAATGATCTCCATTGTGTAATTGGATGAACAATGTCCCTCTCTCCCTTTGTCTTTTCTGTCAGCGTAGTATTTATTCTCACGGACAATTAATGAGTTAAAAAATGCAACATGCTACGACACCTGCGCCTTATGGCCTCTAGGGGCATGAGTTACATAGTTCTGCTTTAAACTGTGAAACTAATATATGAGAGACTCATTACTTGCAAAGTGGGATATGTAGCCGGTGGTGCAGTTGGTATAGCGGGTCGTCTCGTGATCGGAAGGTCGTGGTTTCAAATCCCCGCTCCCGCAAATGCACACTGTTGTTGTGTCCTTGGGCAACACACTTCAGCCTCCTTGCCTCCTGTGTCTGCGTACATTGATGTATGAATGAGAGAGTGAATGGGTGTCTGGTTCCCTACAGTAAAGCGCTTTGGGCCTGATATAGAAAAGAGCTATATAAGTTGAGTCCATTTACCATTTCGCCTTTATTTGTTATAATTTTGATTAATATGGCTCAGCTTGAAAAACCCAAACCCCCCAGTAAAACCCAAATTAAAAAACTCATAAACTTTTAATATTTTGAAAATGGACTGTAAGCCATAATCATCCAAATTCTAACAAATAAAGGCTTGACATATGACACTTTCCATGTAATGAGTCTATATCATATACTGTATTAGTTTCACATTTTAAGTTGAATGAAATAAATAAATGAACTTTTGAACGATATTCTAATTTTCCGAGTTTCACCTGTATATATTGTGTGTCAGAATCAGAAACTATGCAATTGGGGCTTCTATGATAGTTGCTGATTTTCTTGTCTAAGAGACAAAACATAAAGTGGCAACCTTGACGAATTGTTCCGTTCAAATTATACAGGATCTGACAAGCTGCAGCTTGCAAGACTTTCCCTGTACTGATCACAAATCAGTATTATGTTTTGACTCTTAAAGGGTGCAATTTACCCAAGGTTTTGTATCTGCTCAGTTATTTAGTCACTAGCCCTACAAGTACTACTATTTTATTTAGGTCGTTGAATTAAATGAATGGATTTCCAGATATTTGCTGTGTAAAACTGAACCGCTGCCTCACTTTGTTTAGTCCTGATTTTAGACACCAGCGGCAGACCAAGCCTGAAATGTTCATGAAGAGTTTAACAAGTGCTAACTACTGTAGATTTCTGCATCTGATGAGTGAGTGCACACCGCTCCAAGGCCACATCAACCACAAAGTATCAGTGTTGGAAACTTGATCTGCTTCCCTGACCTTTAGCAGAAATTTCACCAGACTCAAACTACCACAACTTTTTCGCCTTGCTGCTAACCATCAAAACATCCTCTGCATGTCGGGGGTAATAAAAACATGACCCAATCAAATTCAATATAAGAAGCACAACATTAAGTCTTTCTGTATTTCCTTCCTCTGGTACATTTAATGAGCTGACCGTTTCCCATGGCCTGTGTGTAATTTACCAGACTTTGTACCGAACTGCAGTCATCTCTGCTTCTCTCTCTCTCTCCCTCTCTGTCTCTCTCTCTCTCGGCCGATCTGGGTCAGAGCAGCCCACAGGCCTGTTGCACTTTCAAAGTCGGGATCTTTTCCTCTTTTCTTGCCTCCTCCACTTGACAATTTGAAAAACATCCACACACATGAGCGCAAAGCAAATATTTGGGAGTAGGCATCTCCCTGAACAGTTGGTGAGTCGAGTTACACCTACACCTCAGATTAATTTCTCAGGGAATGTAATTTCTCTAAGAGCTTTTCAGATGTGACTTCGTAGGTGGTGCTTTAATCACACTATTGACGAGTCTTTTTGAGATGTCATTTGGACGCTCAGTACTTTATGATCCCTGTGTTGTTGTTACTTCACCTACAATCCTCCAGACTGACAAGCAAAGTCCAATTATTGTGTTTCCTGTTGATGAGGCCTGACAGTTGTTACTCAATGCCAACAAGCTACAGTTATGCACCTTAAAATCCATGTATTTAATTGGATGTACGCTCCAAAGTAGCACGAGCTTTGGTTGCAGCATTGTGTGCAAACGAATCACATCAGAAAGGAAAAGGTTGTACGCCCGGGAAAATGATGAAATTCGAAAGGCTTCTGCAGAAATCTGAAGCAATAATGAATCCTATTTTTGAACAGAATCCTTTTGACAATCGGTAATTTGTGTCGGTTTAAATTTGTACCCTTTTGTTCTCATGAATTTAAAGAGTATAGGAGATGGCCGTGGCTGTTTGAGAGACACCGAAACATGAGCACCTTTTAGGAAGCCTGATGATGTGCAGTTTGTCTTTTCTTGCTGTTTAAAAATCAGACAAATAGCGATTTCTTTACCCTGACATATTTGGAAGATCGACCCCTGCCTTAAAGGGACTATACGGAATTTAAAAATGTTAAAATTAAGTATTATCCTCCCCCTACATGTTTCAACAATGTCCTAAAGTGTTGAAGGAGCCCAAACATATTCACCACAACTGCCTCTAAAATCCTGCACTGTCACTCAAAAAGGTGTTCATTCGGGTCCAAAGTGCCGCCATGCACGAGCCTAATATAGAAGGTGCAGTTACACGTATGACCTGAGGTGGCAGTAGAGAGTATAAAATGGCTAACTTGCATCTAGCCCCTTTAAGTGATGTGCCTTATCTGCTGATGTTTTACCATGACTACATATGGACAGATCGGGCACCGAACTTACTGTATGCCTTCAGATATTGGCTATGGCCCAAAATAAAGTAGAAATGGCAGTGTCTTAATCCAGTGTTTATCAGTATAATCCTACTCTTGGGCCGGAGCCAGTGCACCATTTTTCTGAGGAGAGCGAAGTGAGAGCTGGCAGCAGTGTATCCTTTTTTCCTTTTTTTTTTTTTCCATTTCGTTGGTGTGCACAAAGTCACTGTAAACATTTGATGAATAGCGCAGAAGCAATTACAGGCAATTAAAGTCCTATTATGATGGCAGTGAAGGACAACGTAAATTCATCTGGCTATCAGGGAGATAATTAGTCCGTCACGTTTGCCTCTGAGATAAATATGGAAAAAGACAGGGCATTTGACAGTTTTGCGGTTGCCAGAGGTTTGATATCATTTCTCTCCATTTGAAAATGTGATCAGTGATCTGCAAATCTATGTTGTGAGCACAAATGGAAAAAGATCAAGCAGAATCATCGTTTTTTGTGATGTGGGAGCGTTTGGGTTTAAAATGTAAAATCCTGTCCATGTTTTTGGTTTTGATCACTTTCTTCTCCCGCTGGCTTGTCCTCGAATGAAGATTATGTTGAGTCGAGGTCACTCTCAAGTCTTGATCATCGAGTTGAGTCGAGCCCACGTGCAGGTCCAGCTTATTGAAATAAAGTTCAAATTGAGTCGTCATTATCATTATGTAAATGATCGCTCAGTGAGATCAGAAACTCACAAATCAAGGGTCACAAGTCAAGTCTTAATTCCTTAGTACAAATCCCAGAAATAACCTTTCTAACACTTACAGAGTTTTTAAGCATTTCACAATTTTCTGAGGGACTATACTCTCATGATAATGTCAACAAGTAGCGGTTAGTTCATGGTCTTTCAAAGGCTTTGTTATTAGATGCTCAGTGCACAAAGGTTCACACATTACTGCTTTTACAATATGCTGAAGGACAAAACAAATTACTTTCCATCCCAAGGAAAAAAGAAAAAGTCTCGGGGCCTTTAAGCTCAAATCAACACAACTTATTTTTTAGTTTAGTTTAATTGTTTATTTGAGCATTCTGGTCAAAAGGAGTGGGCTGAAGCAAGAAGCCTTTGAGCGGCCACCCCCATCTCAATGCAATAGGAATTTTCATTTCACAGTAACAAAAAAGGACATTGTACAAAAGGAACAAAACAACAATAAAGAACATTAAAGTCTATAAACAATGTGTTTATTTGATGCTTCAAGTCCCAGCTCTTTTGCACTAATGATGCAAATGTCTTATAGTATTTTCTTTTAAATTGTGATTTTCCAAGGTCTTAGTCATTTCAAGCCAGGATTTTTTTTCCCTCCAATGACTACCTGAATTCAGTGCAGGTGATATTCCCTTGGTTAAGATTCTTTTGGCCCATAGGCTTTGTTAGTCAGGACAGTTCAGCTTGAAAGTGGTTGAAATCAGCTGAAAGAGTGGGTGAGACATACCACCAGCGTAAGTGTTGGTATATCTCAGGCCTTTAGTGTTGAGTTACCATGTTCTCCCAGTGTGGTCTGCAGTTATTTTGTTTGTTCTAGTTTTAGTAGTATATGCAATTGTGCAGCGCATCTCAAATATCTCACTATGGTATCACGTCCTACTGTCTCCCACTTAGCTGCGTTCTCACACAGCCATTGCTTTTGCTCCATTGGTTTCACTACAGCCATCGTGTTATTTAGTGCAGCACATGACAAAATGTCTAACGTTCCATCCCTCTTCTCTCTCCCCTCTATCTCCCTGTCTTCTTTGTTTTTCCTGCTCCCAGCAACAACCAAACTACTGGAGCTTCAAGGTCAGTGCCAAGATTTTTTGCTGCTTCTGTTTGTGGATTTGCCTCTCTAAATGGATCTCTTTCATCGTGTGTCTTTGCATGCTCGCCTCGTTTAAGTAATGGTCACATGTCTCTATGCGTTTGGAGGTAGAAGTCTTTTATCGCTGCTTTGGTGATGTTCACGTTTCAATCGTGAGGCGGACTCCGAGCGTGGTTTTCTTGGCTGTGGCGGAGTTGAGCTTAATCTGCTGCCACCCCTGGGACACTCACTCATGGATATTATGTGATTAGGATCTGGAGGGTGAAGTGGAGTGATGGGGGTATCAATGGCAGTGATATGCGATGCCTCGGTGAGAAATTCAGTAGTAATTGGTCACGATATTCATTTGGCTGAAATGTATCCTTTCTTTTAAGTAGGAACTCTTTGGGTTAGGGCTGAATAAATAAATAACAGTAACCTCTGCTGTTTGCTAATTGTAAACATTGAAATTGAGATGTGTACCTTATTCCGCCCCGCCCGCTTTTGCCTCTTTTTGCCAGGGATCAGAACTTCTGTTTTCTTGACACTTCCGGTAGAGCGCGAAGTCTGTTCACTAAAGAACACGAAGAAGAAGCTAACAGGGTTTGCTCCACTTAAACAGAATTTACAGCTAAGTTTGAGAGAAAAAAATTATCTCCATTGTGTAATTGGATGTACAAAATCCCTCTCTCCCTTTATCTTTTCTGTCAGCGCAGCTTTTACTCTCATGGACAATTAATGTGTAAAAAAACGCAACTTGCTACGACACCTGCAGTGGCGCTTATGACCTCTAGGGGCATGAGTTACTCTGTACTGCTTTAACCTCCTATCCCCCACCTGAACCATTTTCTCCAGTTCGGCTTTACCCAAATCTAAAAACTGGGGAAAGCTTGGTCAGTGTAACACCTCATTTGAAAGCTAAAACCTCCAGAACTGATTGTGACATTTTTGTCGCGTTGTCGATGCGTTTTAATACATTTTTTGAAGCATTTTTGTCATATTTTTGTATTTTTTGTTGCTTTTTCATCACTTTTTTCGTCGCTTTTTGTCGGGTTTTCGTCAGTGTCTTTTTGCATTGTTGGTTTTGTTGCTATTTTGTGGCTTTTTTGTAACTTTCACATCACTCTTTAGTCATGTCTTTGTTGCTTTATATTATTGCTTTTCCGGCACGTTCATGTTGCTCTTTTTCTGCTTTGTTGGCCACTTTTTTGCTTTGTCTTCGTCGCTAGTTTGATGCTTTTTTCAAGAAGCTTTTAGATTTTGGTAAGGCCGAACTGGAGAAAATGCACTTGGTTGAGAGGTTTATGTTGGCATTTTTTAATCATCAGATTATATATACATTTCCTTTATCAACGTACTATATCTTAACCATTATATGATCTAAGTTCTTCCAGATTTCTCTCTTTTCTTTCCCTTAAAGGCCATATTCTTGGACAGTAGCCCCTTCCAAGCGCTGTATGAAACTGGTGAATGTCACACAATACTTATATCCCTGTCACCATGGTAACATCCACACCTGTAGGCTCTAGTTGACGTGAGGTAAAGAACCTCTGAGCTTCTTGCCTCGCCTCATATGTGTTATTGTCATCGATACCGCCTTTGAAAAATGTTTAAAGCGGGAGAATTTTATAGTGCTGTCGTCTACTTTTTTTAATAAAACTGAAAAAGCCTGTATCTCCGGATTGCCTCGCCTGATCTAAATTCATAAGATTCTGTAGACTCATAAATCTCGATACACCTGGGGTATGGAAATGCACAGCTTAGCCACATCACCTGCTTGAGCGAGTTTGTGCCTGCATGGTGCTAATATTATTCAATCATAAAAAATAAAAAAATACTCTTTTTATTGGGAGAAAAATGTAAATTAGCTGCCAGTACTTTTTGCTCTGGTCTGTGAATGATATGTCAAAAAGCCTTGAGCGCGTTCTTGTTCCAGCTCTGAATACATTATTATTGAACACAGTCTTTTGACCCTTCGCTTTGATGAAGCCCTGGGGAGACTGTAGCTAAATGTATGCTAACCTAAGCACTTACGGCGTCTCAAACTAGAAAATCACTTGATATTCTACGATGAACCGCGCAGAAGCTATTGCTGACATAGTGAATAAAAATTGAGTCTGTTTCCGGGGCTGCCGCTTTAGACATAATTCAATTTAAATATGCAGTCATCCGCAGTCGTTGAAGACGCTCGGGATTCACTGTGTTACATACAGTATTAGTTCTACAAGACAATTGGTACCTATTGTACTAATACAACATGCTGGAAGACATGAGAGACGGGCACATTACGTAAAGCTATTTCTATCTAATGTAGTAATGATTATGCCCAGTATTGTTTAGCGCTATTTCTACCGACTGTGGAATTCTAGCTTTGATATTCTAGCCTTTGAGCAAGATAACTCAACATTGAATTGGTTAAACATATTTATCCATCCATCCATCCATCCATTTTCTTCCGCTTTATCCGGGGCCGGGTCGCGGGGGCAGCAGTCTCAGCAGAGATGCCCAAACTTCCCGATCCACACACACCTCCTCCAGCTGTTCTGGGGGGACCCGGAGGCGACACCAGGCCAGCTCGGAGACATAGTCCCACCAGCGTGTCCTGGGTCTTCCACGAGGCCTTGTCCCACTAGGACATGCCTGGAACACCTCCCGCGGGAGGCGACCAGGAGGCATCCGAAACAGATGCCCTAGCCACCTCAGCTGGCTCCTTTCGAAGGAACAGCGACTCTACTCCGAGCTCCTCCCGGGTAACTGAGCTCCTCACCCGATCTCGAAGGGTGCGCCCAGCCACCCTGCGAAGGAAACTCATTTCGGCCGCGATCTTGTCCTTTCGGTCATTACCCAAATCTCATGACCATAGGTGAGGGTGGGAACGTAGATCGATCGGTAAATTGAGAGCTTTGCCCCCAGACTCAGCTCCCTCTTCACCACGACAGACCGATACAGCGACCGCATCACTGCTGACGCAGCACCGATCCGTCTATCGATCTCACGCTATCCCGAACGCCAGATGCTGCGAATGCGGACCAGGTCGTCGAGGCACCTGCCTCTGACTGCCACCCAGTCCTCTCCGCACCCGACCCCTACGCATCCCTCTGTGGATCGTGGGTCCACAGGAGGGCGGGCCCACGTCGTCCCTTCGGGCTGTGCCCGGCCGGGCCCCGTGCCACCAGCCACCAGACGCTCGCGTTCGGGCCCCAACCCCAGGTCTGGTTCCAGGGTGGGGCCCCAGCTGCGCCATGCCGGGCGACGTCTCGGTCCTTGATTTAACACTGTCCATTACATTTTGAAAAGCAACAGTACAACATTTTGAGTTTGTGTCTCAAACTTTTTAAACCCTTTTGTTGCTATTGAACCCGCTTAACCCGCTTAACTTAAAGAAGAACTATACAGAACTATAATACGATTCCATGTAAAGTGCTTTACAAATTAAAGGTATTATTATTATTATTATTATTATTATTATTAATGGGATGATTGGGGGGTCATTCATCTCCCCCTGGTGACTCTGGCCAGAAAACCACAATTGCAACTTTCCTGCATCCGGGTCGGAGCCACCAATACACACTAATGAAATCATGAAGAAGAAGCTAACAGGCTAACGGGCAACGCTAACTGCGGGCTGGCACCACTTAAACAGTATTTACAGCCAAGTTTGAATGAAAAAATGATCTCCATTGTGTAATTGGATGTACAATATCCCTCTCTCTCTTTGTCTTTTCTGTCAGCGTAGTATTATGGCCTCTGGGGGCATGAGTTACTTAGTTCTGCTTTAAAGTCATGCGAATCAATGCCACAAGGGATGAGTAAAAACCAAAACAAGCACGGTAGCTTTTTACTTTTCAGCAGCGGTTCTCAAACTTTTCAATCCAACTACAGCATCTTCAAATATTTGACCTTCCAAGTACCACAAGACCGAGATCAAGATCAAATCAGGACTAAACCGGGTCGATATAAGGTAAATTGGACTGAATGATATCTAAACTGGAGCTAAAACATGACTTAACTTGCATTACTGCTGCTTTACTGATAATAGAATAATATTAGATGGAAATTGCACAGTAACTATATGTGTAATAATAGGCTAATTATGGTCACTATGAAAACAAGGCACATACCTGTCATTGTACTTTATTTCATGGCCATCTTAATAACACTAGCTTGACACCTAATCCAGTATAAAGACTGCAAATCACCAGCAAAATGGATAAACTTGTGAGCTTGATCATCCCTGGGCCAGGTCACATATTTAAAATGAAAAGTTACAGCCTTTGTTAGGGGTAATTGTTACGCGATACTGTGGTAATCGATGTATTGAACAAAAATAACCTCATCACGATTACAAAAAAACATGCCACTTTTAACCTTTATGAACCTTTGTGAAGCATTGCTGCCTCATTATTATGCATGATGTCGCTCATGAATATGCATGAGGTCATCAAAAGGATCGATATCGGAATAAAAAGTGTCGGTATCGTATCCTCTCGCAAAATATCGCGATATATCGGAAAATGTATATATTGTCACACTGCCAGTCTTGTATTTCTTTATTGTCGTTGTTTCACTGAGAAGCCACATACAAAGTAATGAGTCGTCTTTATAGAACCCCACGCCGCTCCCACACTCTCTGTCTCCCCATTTGAAACCACTGTGCAGCTCAGACCTGATTGGGCTCTGCTTCCTCTCTGCTCGCCTCAACAAACCCCCGCAGCTGCCCATATTGCATCTGCGTACATTTAATAGTCTCCCATACTCCCCAGCACGGCACGTCTCGCTGCTCGCCTAAATGAACAAATGACTAAAACAAAGTCGTCGTAGATTAGCTCTGACCTACAGTCCTCACCTCTTTACCGTGGCCATAGAAAGCTGCATATGAAGTAAATAATCGTCAATGTTGTTCTTGCAAATCCGCCAGCAAAACAGATTGAAAGGATTTTGCCGTCCGTCCATAGGGACCAGCAGGGATTTACTCAGCCTCCTTCTTATGCTGCTGCTGCTGCTGCCACTAACATAATGGAAAATAGTGCAGAGTAATTTTGTCTTTTTCATAGCTCCGAGCGGCACTTATACAAATATTAATGCTTAATTTGGTCTCCTCTGTCGGAACGGTCAGAGTAATCACTGCACCATTGTCTCTGCCACTGCCTCGGTATTGAATTTGGACCAACATAGTCGTATTGAGGGACGCTATTGAGGGTTTTATTCCAGTTATTTTTCAGCCATTTTGCTATTCAAGGATGTAATAAAGGAGAGTAATACAAGAGAGCTCCCATTTGTGGTGTAGTGATTTTAGTGATGATTTTGTTTTTCTTTGTGTGAATAAGATCCGTGTAGTCAATAGTGTAATGTAGGAAAACGCAACACAGGAAGTAATCTTTTTTCTTTCCACAATGTAGATTATTCCAGGTTAAACTGAGCTGTATTTAAACACTGAACATAAACATATCCAGCTTGAGCCTAAAGCTTGTTTGCACAGACTATGCAATTTTGTGCAATTTGGAAGAGGACCAAGCATTTTACGCCTCATTTTAACTGTAAAAGCAAAGCAGCATCACCTTCATGGAGATGAGCTGGTGATGCCCGCTCCCAGCAAAGTTGGAAGTTACGTCAGGAGCAGTGAGCCCACTCACAACATCGATTTGTGAGTGATTTTGAAGGACAGTAGCACTACTATAGCACTACTAGTATTTTATTATCTTTGTTGAAGAAATGTTTCGCAGTATCCAAATACGGTAGCCTTGGTGCTATCGTGTGTTGTTCTATGTCAAATCGTTTTTGAATTTATCATAGTTTAAATTTAATCTTCTTGCACATGCTCTTATATTCTGATAGTCCTAGTCCATCCATCCATCCATTTTCTTCCGCTTTATCCGGGGCCGGGTCGCGGGGGCAGCAGTCTCAGCAGAGATGCCCAAACTTCCTGATCCACACACACCTCCTCCAGCTGTTCTGGGGGGACCCCGAGGCGACACCAGGCCAGCTCGGAGACATAGTCCCACCACCGTGTCCTGGGTCTTCCACGAGGCCTTGTCCCACTAGGACATGCCTGGAACACCTCCCGCGGGAGGCGACCAGGAGGCATCCGGAACGGATGCCCGAGCCACCTCAGCTGGCTCCTTTCGACGTGAGGGAGTAGCGACTCTACTCCGAGCTCCTCCCGGGTAACTGAGCTCCTCACCCGATCTCGGAGGGTGCGCCCAGCCACCCTGCGAAGGAAACTCATTTCGGCCGCTTGTATTCGCGATCTTGTCCTTTCGGTCATTACCCAAATCTCATGACCATAGGTGAGGGTGGGAACGTAGATCGATCGGTAAATCGAGAGCTTTGCCCCCCGACTCAGCTCCCTCTTCACTTCTCTTCAGAAGACTTCTATGGACGTACAATGTACAAGGACCGAGACGTTGCCCGGCATGGCGCAGCCGGGGCCCCACCCTGGAGCCAGACCTGGGGTTGGGGCCCGAACGCGAGCGTCTGGTGGCCGGGTCTCTGCCCACGGGGCCCGGCCGGGCACAGCCCGAAGGGAGCTCGCCCTCCTGTGGACCCACCACCCGCAGAGGGATCAGTAGGGGTCGGGTGCGGAGAGGACTGGGTGGCAGTCGAGGCCGGGTGCCTCGACGACCTGGTCCACATGCACAGCTTCTGGCGTTCAGGACATGGAACGTCACTTCGTCACTTCAACTCTTCCCCCTTCAGCAAGGAGGAATAAGTGACCATCTTAAGCTACACTTTGCACTTCCTCTTGTTGTAGTTGACCTGTACAATTTGTGTATTCATAAATAGGTATATATAAATATTTTATTGTTTTTAATGTCTTTTATGCTGCTCCTCCTGGCAAATTAATTTAATAGAGTTATAGCTTATGTTATCTTAAATGTGACCCTTTATTTATGTGACCATTTAAGGGAATTCAATGTGATGTAATAGTAGCTGAGAGCTTTTAACAAATGTGACAGTATTTTTTCAGCAAAGGATGGAGACATTTGCACCAGCAGGGGAAGATTGTGAAGTCTGTGAAACATTTGGAAAGAATATTTTGACATCAGCTACACATAATTTAGCTTGCCACATTCAGAGCATAAATCTATACTTTGGATGATAGATGGATTTCTTACATTTCAGCCACTCCTCTGTGTTGAGCAGGAAATGAAATCCCCATCTGCAAACATCCGTAACCAAACTTTTTATAGAAACGATTTGTGGATCTCCGTGGAGACTTTTGGTGTCGCACATATTGTATGCAGAATACGTCTGAGCCACTTCCTGTACCGGCCTCCCCTGACTAGCCCTGCCATATTTGTCCCAGCGAGCGAGCTCAAGTCTAACCCATTTAGACAACTGCCTTTGTTGCCGTTGTGCTGTTTGGATGTTGATACGATGCTCTGTGGAGAAAATATTCCCCCAAATCTGCGTCGAAGAAAGGAGTGTTTTGCGCTTGGTAAAAGGCTTAGAAAGGGGGCCTACTGCGGCTGTGTTCCCCCACTGACGCCTGGCAGCAGACACAGGCACGTGGCCAGAGTCACTTATTGACACTTCACCACCACATGCCAAGATGCGACGCTTTCGAGGCACTGACAAAGTGCGACATCGTAGGTAGTAGGAAATCGTCAATTCATTTTCGGTTAACGTCAATTAGCGTATAGGGGAGACCGGGGTTATTTTTTCTAGAGTTTGCTGCTCATCAACAGAAAATCCCACAAGAGTCAGAGTCAGACCTGCATTAAATGAAAGCCTGAACCCTTGACTTGAAGGAGACCTCGCTCTCTATTTTCTATCATATTGCAGTTAATAGTTATTGAACATCAAACACATAATGGAGTTTTTTTTATGTTAACTTGAAATTTGATAAACCTTTGTAACTTTGTTGCTTTTTGAGATAAAAGGACAAAATACATTTTAAAGTAGTACTAAGTATCTCTTGCCCCTAGAGGCCATAAGCGCAACAGCAGGTGTCATAGCAGGTTGCGATTTTTTAACTTAATATTTGTCCTTGAGAGTAAATACTACACTGACAGAAAAGGCGAAGGGAGAGAGGGATATTGTACATCCAATTACACAATGGAAATATTTTTTTTCACTCAAACTTGGCTGTAAATACTGTTTAAGTGGCGCTAGCCCGCAGTTAGCTTTGCCCGTTAGCCTGTTAGCTTCTTCTTCGTGATTCCATTACTGTGTATTGGTTGCTCCGGTCCGGTGGCAGGAAAGCTGCAATTGTGGTTTTCTGGCCAGAGACACCAGGGGGAGATGAAAGACCCTCCAATCATGCCTTTAACACTTGTATTACTCCCAAAGGGACTACTGAAAGGATTTATTAAGGTAAAGAAGTTACTTAGTACTGCTTTATTACAGTCAATGCGATGCCAGATGTGTTATAAAATCCATTTGAACTAACTGTTGATTTTTTTTTGTGCCTAATGCCATAATAAGGTGAATAATGTACAAATTCACTAAAATAGCCCAAATATACGGCCTCTAGAAAAGCTAATGTTCAAATAAAGTGATCAGAAAAATATATTAGACACAAAAGAAAAAAATGTCCCACCATTTATACCCCATGTGACAAATGACCCCTCCGTTTTTGTGACAAATAGCCCCGAGTGTTCACTTTGCGAACAATGTAAGCTAGCTAAAAACAGCTTTAGCATGTTAGTTTATGGCCTAACTAAAGGAAGATCCAAAGGAAGATCCAAAGGAAGATCCAAAGGAAGATCCAAACAATCGAGATCCAAATTAACACCTTTTTGAGTGACAGTGCAGGGTTTTAGAGGCAGTTGTGTGAACAGGTCTGAGCTCATTCTGCACATTAGGACATTGCTGGAACATGTAGGGGAAAATACATAATTTTAACATTTTTAAACTCCGTATAGACCCTTTAAAGTTTGGAGAAAGGCATAAAACTATTTAAATGCGTCCTGTCCTCATGTCTTTAGTCCAAATTATTATTGGAAGAGAAGAGGGATACCAATACACATGTTATATATCAGTACCAGCATACAGCGCCCTCTAGAGTGGCTATAAAAAGCAATGTGACAAATAGCCCCGGTCTCCCCTACATTTGACCAGACTTTCCAAAAGGATCGCTGACGGTCTGCATGTTCAACAGTGTGTATTAACTCGTTCCGAAAGTCTAGAGGAGTGCGCGAGCCATCTGGGCTGTTGTCTGTATGGATAATTATATCACAAGCCATAAGGGTCTCAATATGAAAAACATTGTGACGCTGCGTAAAAGACATCGGATGAAATACTTTAACGGGTTCACAGGGTATCGCACAGGCAGGAAATGAACAGTAGATGCTTCCTGTGTCACTCCAGAGCAAGTACCCTTAAGCAACACAATTAACCCCCAGCTGCCGGTGTTGATCTGCTCGGTGGGGAGGCTCTGCGATCAGCACTCACTTTATTGGGCGGCTCACAGAGGGAGAGATGTCGTGCACTGTTTTTTTTTTTCTTCCCGCCATGACCTGCCTCATAATCTTCACGTCCACACAGCGGAAGCACATTTTTAAAACAACCTGAAAAATGTTATTAAGTCAAATTAATTAAATTCCAATTATGGGGATTTGAAAAAAGGGAATTCCCTGGACAACTCTCTACACTCAGGGACATGCAGATATTTTTGTTTGCCGCTTCTGCATGTGCTCAACACCTAAAACTACTGTTCTTTCATTATTAAAACCCTTTGATAAACTCTGTATGGAGAAAAAAAACGGTGTGTTGTCGCTGTAAACCAACACCCTGGTATGCTGTGCTAATGCCCGTGCAGAGCGGAGAGGCTGTGGGTGGAACAGCTGGGTGAGTGTGATTGGTTGGTCACTGTACAGATGTGCACAGCTGCACCATAAATCATGAACAGTGTCTGCTGTCTGCCGAGAAACCTGTCTGAGCCACCAATGATGTGAAAGCACTTTCAAACTGAACCAAGACAGGTCTGTTAAACAGTCAAACCGGGTAAGAATCGGTGAAAAGGCTTTACAACATGCTGGACATAGAGGTAAGGCTTTGATAATCACTTTGTTTCTTGGTTGGAGGTTTACTCAAACATCTGCGGTGAGATTTAATTTGAATAATAATGAAATGAATGAAATGCTCTGTGACATTCTAAGACATTGTAGCTTAAGTTGTTATTAAGTATTTACCTCTGATGTTTCTTATTTTTTGAGCTGCAAACTGTTAAGTGTGGGAGCCTAGTTTGAACTACTTAAATGTGACAAATTCTTGATCGAAATTTAATAAGTAAGGACTGCGGGCTATAAAATGACTTTTCGGAAAATTGAATTTCTTGCAACTACTGAGTGCTGAGTCACCTCAAAAGTGCTGAGCTCATTTTTATATTAATCTTAAAAGGAACAATGGGTATTCTCCTTTAAAGCATTCCAAATCGGCACTCTTGCTGCAGTGCAAAGTTGGCCATGAATCAAAATTATTGATACTTCCTGCTGTACTTTTCATCTGCTACCACTAGTTACACATTTAGCCATGTAGATTGTGTTTTAAACCTCACAACAACTCAATAACAATTTCACCCTCTTGATTAGCTCATTGCATGTATCCATATGCTGACAGCTGTGTTCCATTATGCACGCCGATAATGCAGCCTACCTGGTAGAAAATAATGACAAAGTCTAATTTACAATTAGTCTCAGCCTCTTAATTTCCAATGGTGGCGCGTGTGCCGTAGCCCGCGGATGGTACTGCGCAGTTATCAGCCGCTCTGGCAGACAGGATTATTTTCACTGAATTTGGAAGATACGTTCACGCAGCCAGATGGTCGGTAGTTGAGCGAAACATTGCGACAAGCCCATAATTTCCACCATTATGTTGCTCTTCATTTATATTGGATACATGCGAAATAATCACAGTTCGTAATGATGTTATGATAATTGTTGGGTTTCTACGGCTCATTTGCGGTAAATGTCTGGAAGATTATAACAATGCAGTGTCTATGGGCCTTAAGTGGGCTATAGTACACCCTGGATAATGGACAGTTGTTTGGCACACACGTTTCTTTTGCTCTCTTACATACATGATATATATCGATACATGACTGTAGACACTCAAAGCCACAACCCTCCTTGATTTAAGACAAAAAGAACGCAGTCAAAGTGCACATCCTCTAAGAGTTTCGGAAACTGTAACAAAATACCCATTTCTTGTATCATTTTGATGCACTTCCTGCTCTGTCCGATAAAGCTACTTCTCTCAACATATGGCTTGTTGTTTGAGTGTGTATTCCAGATTATTCACATATATTAAAACAGACAATTAGTTGTGTTTCAGCCCTGGCACAAAGTCTAATATTTCCTACTATTGACTGAGCTCAAATCTTATTTCCAAAACCTTAGTCCAGTTTTCCGCTTCAAGTTACAATTCATTTCTCTCAGGCATTGCATTTTGAATATGAATGGTTGTTTCTCCAGCTGACTGACCACACTGACAGCCACTTACGCTTCGGCGTCTCATGTTTCTTTTTGCGCAACCTCTGAGCTCTGAATTACTGGGTGTGATGGCTGTATTATTGCCCATATTGCCTTGAGATATCTAGGTCAAACAGCGAATCAGTGGAGTAAACACAATGGCACTTGGCCACTTTAGCGCTCGACATACACTCAGTCAGATGATGTGTAAAAAGGACCTTTTTTTTAGAGCAGGTCCAATGTTTATCTTCTCCATTGTCGAAGCGTAACATCAGGGCAATTCACTGAATTAGAAGTGCTTTGAAGCAATAATCGTTTGAGGAACACGTCTGAGGCTCAAACACAAAACGACAGGGGTATTATAGTATTTGATATGTTCTCAACAGTAGAGAATAAGAGTGTGACAATATATCGATTTTTCCGATATATCGCGATATTTTGCAGGACGATACAATACCTTTTTATTCAGATACCTTTTGATGACATCATGCATATTAATGAGTGACCTCATGCGTATTAATGAGGCAGCAGTCAATAGGGGCCAATAATGAGCAAGAATCAGGACAGTAGAGGTCAGCACTACTTAGACCAAACACTCACAAATTACTTTTAATGATAATCTTATGTATAATTATAAAAAAAAAAAGTGGTTGATTTATTCCTTTTGAAATAGGACGGTGGTTTCTGGTTTATTTAAATGCAAATGAAGTCACTAACAGATTTATAGACCCATCTTCAGTGTGTAAGTCAGGGGTCATTTATTTACACAGAAAATAAAGTACATGGAAAGACATGTAAATGTATGTGTATTATGTTAAAATTAAGGTTAAAAGTGGCATGTTTTTTTCTTTTATCGTGATGTATCGTAGGTTATTTTTGTGCAAAATATCGAATACCACAGTATTGGTGTATAGCGAGTATCGTTATCGAATCGTGAGTTACCCAGAGGTTCTCACCCCTTGTAGAAAACGCTTTTTCTTTTAGATATGGGTTCAAGTCCGTGCAGTTCTTCGCTGACCACAGACACAGTGGGAGGATGTTTGCCATGAAGAGAACACACTGTAACATTAGCAAAACATTCATCCAGGAAATCTCACAGGCAGACTAGAGTTAGCATTTGCTTTCAGTTTCTGTTGCAAATATCTTTTGTCAGAAAACGTGGTAGAATTGAACAACCAAATAAAATGACTTTGTTGCATTGGACTGTAAATGTTTCATGTAACTCAATGTCCCTCAGCGCCAGAAAAATAGCCAATGTATCGATACATTTGATGGGTTCCCTGCTGCCGAAAATGCCTTATGAATCAGCGCTCTCGAAGTGCGACATCACGGTGAGAAGAATATTGGCTGGCGCTGATCTCACACTGGGCTCACTGTCGGTGTTTAAATTTAGAACGAGACAAAGTTATAAGACGAAAGCGAGCATTCATCTTTCCCGTCACATATTTTCAAAAAACAGTCAACTTCCTTTACTTATAACCTCTACTTTGTGTCTCCTCTTCTTTTTTATTTCACAGTTCACAGAGCCAACTTTATCAATCGTGCTTTACTCTCTCTGGATCTGTAGCTTGAATTTCTGGAAGTACTAGGAAGATCACTACAAGACTGTAATCTCCAATTATACAGTATGAGTAACAGCCTTGGATAGTCACCACCTCGACACCTTTTGCTGTTGCGCACATACATATAAAGCATGGAATGGATCTCCTGTGATTAGCAGTTGTTCTAACACGTATGTCGCGTTAGTTGTGTTTGCACTTATAAACAGTGCATATTTGGGCTGTGACTTGAAGATGCGTGAAGGGGGATCTTCGCCGGTTTCGCCAAGGCACTGTGGGAGCTCATTACGCTTTCCTTTGGGCTGGAAAATGTCTGTCAGTGCAGATTCATTAAAAGCCAACCTGCTCGGGCAATGCTGGATGGCGTCGTAATGAGGGGTCCCGCACAATTTGGGCTCTTACGGCCGGTCGGATTGGCAGCTTAACTATCCTCGCTGTGGTATGGAGATTCTGGTCTATTGTAGTCATTAGCATGGCCCGGTTTGGGCATCGCAGCTTGAAAGTAGAGCACTGTGCATTTGTTGAAGTTCGCTTACTTCCCACTTCATTGCATGGACTCTATAAAGCTAATGGGGCAATTTATTAATACTAACTGAATTCCAATTTTGTTGTGTTGATGTCTTTATGTTAATTGTCTGTAAATGATTAAGCTGTTTGCAAATGCTATAAGTCGGTGGTTCCCAAATTGCGGCCTGAAGAGTTTGAGAACCCCCTGCATATAGCCAATGTATCAAGAGGTTTTTATGATATTGCTGAGATTGTTTAACAGTAATAACAGGGTGATAGATGGATATAGCAAGATCACGAGGGAAAACAAGCTTTAATGCATTTTGAAGCCCTGTTTTCATACTACCCAATACCCAAGACTCAGAGACTTGGAACTCAGTCGTCTTGATCACACTATCCATACTGTGTTTGAAGGAGCTGTGTCAGATGTTGCTGGAATCAGTGTATTCAAGGTGCCTCTGTTGTTCTTCAGGAGTCTTGCTTTGTTCAGTTGGATGAGCTGCAGTATATAGCTGCCGTCTTTGCGCGCCCCATGTTCTAAAGATTTTGTTTCTGCTGCTTTTGTGTCGTTGCATTGATTTTCACAAGCCATTCTGTGCCACATTCTGCTGCCTGCCCGCTACTGACTGCTATATCCCCATTTCGCAAAATTGCCACAGTAATGCTCTAATCTTTCATTTCTGTCTTTGTCCTCAGAGTCGTACCCCTCGTGTGACGCGCCTCAGCCCCCCTCAACCCGCTCTCGCTGATCAGGCCAGCAGAGTGTCCTTCGCCTCGGCAGAAAACCTCGAGACCATGTCAGAGCCGGACCTCCCCATCGGCTTTAACCGGATGAACCGGCTGAGGCAGAGCTTGCCCCTGGCGCGCTCCTCCAGCCAGGCCAAACTACGAGCACCAGGTCAGAGCATGGGGTAACTGGGCTTCATTAAGACCAAGCTGTCCCTCCTAAGCTTTATATGGGCCTTACTATGAACAATACAGTATATATTTGGGTCCTCTTGGACAGGGCTGTCACAATAATTTCTATATCGACATTATATTTCATGTTTATTGCAGCTTGATGCACTTTTAGAACAAAAGTTTAGTGTCATTTTTATGCCTGAGAGTTGATAGTGTCCAGTATCGTAAGAGTCAATAATATCGTTTATCGCGATACTTTCCTGCATCAATATATCGAGCTTCAAATTTGTTATCGTGAGAGACCTACACTTGGATTCAAACTTGCATAGTACTGTACATAGCTGTTGGATTATAGTTTTAAATGCAGTTTGATGAAGTTTAGTATAAAGATGGTTGCATCTTATCTAGTTTACATTTCTCTTCAAAGCATGGCAATGCAGTAGACAGCATGTTTTGACCAGTATTATGTATTTATTGGTGCTTAAACAAAATAATCAAGAGATTTTGATGAGTCAGTGTATAGTCAATCGCAAGTCACCAGATTACCTGCTTCCCTACATGCAATCTGACTGATAATCTCACCACTTTACCCTAAAACTACTCTCACTTCCATTATATGGGGGTAATATGAGCCGGCTTTATCTGTCGTCATTTGTCAAAGCCTTCGTGATGAAAGGCAAAACGTTCACTGCTCTAAACAACCAGTACAGATGATGACTAACCTTGTCTATGATGAAAAACATTCATGTTTTTCTTCTCTTTTGAGTTAGCCCTTGTTTCTAATACTTTAGTCCTTGTTCAGACCAGATTGAGCTCTAGTTTGGTTTAGTCTTTTTTTTTAGATCTGGTGTAGATTTTTCCCATTTTTTTTAATAAGCGTTACATGATGTGAAGAACTTAGAAACTATTGATCTGAGATTAATTTAATTAGGGCTTTTATGGCATCGCTCTAACAAAAAGAATAAAGGTAATTTAGTTTATCAGCGTGCAGTCCAATTAGTCACGCAGCAGCTTTAAGTCCCCATAACTATAGAAAAAAATACAGAAAGTCTGTGGTGAGGCTGGCAGACGCTCTCTGGCCGCTGAATCCTGCTGCAGTGCATGGCAGTTGCTTATCGCAGGTGACTGACGGCATCAATGTAAATCAAGTAAACCAGTGTCAAGTGAAAGTCAGTTCTCTGGAATAGAAGCGCAGGGTTTTAACAGAGCTGTCTGCAGCTGCCGTCATTACCTGTCTCCTCTGATTAATGACGGAGGCAGGAAGCAAATTCATTCTCCACTTACATGTATCAATCAACATGTGACACAAATGAGGTTTTGGAGAAGACATTATTACATGCTACTGGGGCTGCATATAAAATGAGAGATGCATGTGATAACTGTGCTGAATTATAAGCTAAGGGAAAGCTTAACAAATGGTAAACCAATACTAAACAAGAACGTAAAAGTGTGGAAACAATGCTATACTACTATATTAAACTTCTAAATAAGGTCTGTTTCAATATTTCATTTGTGTATATGTGTGTGATCCATGGATCTTGACACAAATCAAAACCATTAATCAAAAATCAAATGCCACATTATGAAGGTAGTGAAGTGGCTTTGGTGCAATCACTGTAATCATCATCATTTTAAAATCCTTTTGCTTAGTGCACTCCACACAATGGCCTTCTTAAAGCGCACACTTGTGTTTTATTTGTAATGCGGCCTGCAGCACGGTGCACCAAACGAGTTGTGCAGCCTGTTACCAGCTGGGCTCATTTTTATCAAAGCCACATTCATAAATCACACTGATAAAGTTGTTGTATTTTCTCATACTTAACTTGCGTTTGGTAGTCGGTGCTTTTGCAGCTGTTTCATCTCGGTCTCGACTGTATGGTTAATGAGAGAATGATTGTGATAGCTTGGCCTCGCGGGGATGTAATTGCTGAGATGTAATAAATTGAGGGCATGATGGTGCAGATGTCCAAATTTGCTGCAGAAGTAGTATTGATCCATTAAACAAAGGTTACGCAGCATTATTAGACACTTAACTCCTTTCCTCACTGCTGTTAATTGACTGCCTTTATGATTAGACTGCACTGATGCCAAAGCTATTTCAACATAGAGCTCAGACTAAATAATGGGCAATTATTTTTAATATATATTGACAGAATGTTGGTAATAGTAATAGCATGTCCTTTGTAAGCATATCATTACTTCTTTTTTCTTTTAAAGCAGTACTGAGTAACTTGTTAACCTTAATAAACCCTTTCCGTAGTCCTTCTGGGGGTAACACAAGTGTTAATGGGATGATTGGGGGGTCTTTCATCTCCCCCTGGTGTCTCTGGCCAGAAAAACACAATTGCAACTTCGCTGCTAATAGAATCACAAAGAAGGAGCTGCAGGCTAACGGGCAAAGCTAACTGCGGGCTAGCGCCACTTAAACAGTATGTACAGCCAAGTTTGAGTGAAAAAAATAATCTCCATTGTGTAATTGGATGTGCAATATCTCTCTCTTCCTTTGTCTTTTCTATCAGCGTAGTATTTACTCTCTTGGACAATAAATTACACAAAATAAAACATGCTAACACACCTGCAGTAGCGCTTATGGCCTCTCGGGGCATGAGTTACTTAGTACTGCTTTAAATGCATTAATCTTTTAACTATTTTCACAAACATGTGTAAGTTAATCATTGATTGAATTGTAGGAAAAAGATAGCGTACTTATTTCTGACCTCACAGTATATAAAACCCTGAATAATAAATGTCCGTTTATACTTCTGAATAAGCTAAACACATGCATAAAGTTTGAATTACTCTGTTGAATTTTGTCCCCACTCTCTTCATCCGTTACTTCACTGTACACCCCCTCATTGCTGCTCCCCGTCCATAAATGCAGGGATCTTGTTCCTGCAGCTCGGAGAGGAGACGAGGCGAGTGCACCTGACCCACGAGCTGACCAGCCTGGACACTCTGAGAGCCCTCATAGTGCACATGTTCCCCCAGAGGCTCACCATGGCCATGCTCAGGTAACGGCAAACACCAGTGTGTGGTCAAGTATACCAGGCCAGACCAGACCACAATGTTCTGCAATTATGTTATTAATGGTTTCAGAGTGACAAGGGACAAATTGTACTTGCCAGGCGACTAATTCAGAGCATCTCCAAACCTGCTGGTAGATGCGTGAAGGGAACAAAACGATCATATCAGCAAACTCTAGTGGTGTTAACCTGGTATATTATAAAAGCAGATATATAAATTCTAGTTCTAAAGCATTTCTATTGATTGCAGGGATTTTTTTTTTCTAATTAGATGCTGAAAATGCATTAAGAAACCAAAAAAATAGTTTAAACCGCAACTTACTCTTTAACCACTGCTTTACCCAAATCTTAAAGCTTCTTCCTCATTCTTCTTCCTGATTGTGACGTTTCTCTCTGGTTGTGTCTTGTTGAAAAAGGAATGAAAATGTGTCAAAAACATGGCAAAAAAGCTGAGAATATGTGACTAAAATGCAACAATAATGCAACTAAAAAAGCAAAGAAAATATGACAAACATGTGACAAAAAAGCAATGAAAAACTGGCAAAAATGCAAAAAAAAAAAGGAAAAATGTGGCAAAAACATGACAAAAAACTATCAATAAAAATGCGACAAAAAGTGCTAACAAAACAACTAAAACATGATAGCACAAACAAGGAAGAAGCTTAGATGAGGAATGAAAACGTGTCAAAAACATGGCAAAAAAGCTAAGAATGTGTAACTAAAATGCAACAAAAATGCAACCAAAAAAGCAAAGAAAATATGACAAAAAAGCAATGTAAAAGGCTGTAAGCTCCAGTTAAGAAGCGTTTAGATTTGGGTAAAACTGGAGACAATGTGTTCCCTTTGCACTTCATTCACAATGTCCAGTGGTGAAAGTCATGTTTTTGTCACTGAAATTAATTGTAAAAGTCTTCATAAAAATAAAAAATTCTGTGTGTCTACGTCCACATCACATGCTGGTCCTTTGGGAGTAGTAAAGAATGATAAAATACTGTGTTTATATTAAATAGCCTGTCTGTGTTTATATATTGCATACATGAGTCGCCTCCAATTTCCCTAGAATCAAATCAATACTCTATTCTACAAAACTGTGCAGCGTCAATGTAGCCACATACTAATGTCCGAGTCCAGATTTGTTTTGTATTACATTCATGATGAGTTCGATTCCAGACGTCACACTGTTGATTATCTCATTATGTCCAGCTCACGCTTTAAAGATCTTCCAATTCCCCATTCATTCTGGGAACTTAATGCGCACACTTATATGTATCGGAGCTGTTTATTAATGTGGCACTTCTTCTTTGTCTTGTGTTGATGGATATCGATGTCTAGGTCTCCCACAACAGCGCTGTTGATCAAAGATGAGACTCGTAATGTCTTCTACGAGCTGGAGGACCCGAGGGACGTTCAAGATCGCTGTGTAATTAAGATTTACTGCAAAGAGCCCATTTATGGAACTTACCCTGGTCACCACAATCCTCACTTGGCCAACGGAGACCTCCGGGTGAGTGTCTGTCCATGATGGGATTATAACTATAGTCTTGTCTATGGACCTAATCGTGCTGTACTGATAATGATCTCACTGGGGTGAACTGAGCTGAGCTAATGTAGTAATGGCATACTGTTGTGTAGGCATTTAGCATCTTCCTTTTTTTATCACTATACAGTATAGTAGTGTATCTGTCAGAACTAAACCCTGAGTAATCCATATGGAAGAGCATAATGCACACCATCTTAATACAGCTGTGTATGAACAACCACAGTAGACAATGGAACAGTATGCGGACCCACACTGTAATGCTAAAAAGTGAGTGGGCTGGCTGACCAGACTACAGAAAAGTTGTAGAGTTGTTTTCTTTCTCTTTGTGCCAACCTGTAAACTGATGCCAGTGTAATGATCCAGACACAGAGACACCTTTTTCCCTCATCACCAATTCATTCTGAGTGCAGCTGGCTCATGGGCCACACCGATAGAAAGACAAACACTCTTTTGTCTTCAGCAGCAAATCTTCTAATCCTCTATTATTTTCAGTGCAAACTTACCTCTTACAGTATAGTGGTGAAATACAATTTACTTTTCAAGTCTGTGGCGTTAATCCACAAGTAACTACACCGTACTATATAACGCATTACGTTAAAAGCTTGCAGACTCTGTTAACACATTTCATTGGATTCAATCTCACAGGCTTGATAGTCGTCAATTGACAACATCACTCAACAATTGCAAAATATTCTGTCTCTGGAATAGCCAAAAGCATTGTAAGTGTCTTCATAACAGGAAAAAACTGTGAAAGCAGTATTAAGTAACTTGTTTACCTTAATAAATCCTTTCCGTAGTCCGTCTGGGTTTAATACAAGTGTTGATGGGATGATTGGGGGTCTTTCATCTCCCCCTGGTGTCTCTGGCCAGAAAACCACAACTGCAACTTCAGAGGCCCCAATACACACTAATGGACTCACAAAGAAGAAGCTAACAGGCTAATGGGTCAAGCAAACTGCGGGCTAGCGCCACTTAAACAGTATGTATAGCCAAGTTTGAGTGAAAAAAAGTATCTCCATTGTGTAATCCAATGTAAAATATCCCTCTCTCCCTTTGTCTTTTCTGTCAGAGTGGTATTTACTCTCATGAACAATTAATGAGTAAAAAAACAGCAACATGCTACGATAACTGCAGTGGCGCTTATGGCCTCTAGGGGCATGAGTTATGTAGTACTGCTTCAAACCCATGAACTGATGGTAGTCTCTCTCATATAATCCCTCCGATGGCTAAGTCAACTTCTTTTACATCCTTGAATCCATAAACAACGCTTCCAATATGTCCCCACGCACTCCATCACACAGACTGTAGTGTATGTGAGTGGGTCATGTGACGTTACTCCTCCGTGGCCGCTCCTGGACCTTTGCCAGTGAGCATCTCCGACGCTGACTCGACGAGAAGCTGACAGGCTGCGCGGCGGCATAAACACCAGCTGATAGACCATTCCTCCAGGTTCAGCTCAGGACCGCGTTATGAATGCCTCCTGTGGCTGTAAGCACGCAGCTAAATGGAAAACGGACTGCCAGCGAACCATTTGAATATACAGGGTGCCACTTAGAGGTCGCTCACTCCACCTGCTGAAAGTACATTCTTCAGTCTACCTGCCTCATCATTACCTCTATCACTACTGTAATTTTTCACGCAGGAGATTGAAAAGATAGGGACTCATCTTCATTTGTTCCTGAGCTTCTGGCAGCAAACGTGGCACCAGACTGATTTGCATAATTACCAATGTCTCGTGCACTATTTCCGCTGGAACAAAATAAAAACAGTTGTCAATACAGTCACACAAAAAAGCCTAATATTATGCGATTTCGCCATGGTAGTGTCTCCCATACAAGCCCTAGCATTTTGTCACCATCTAATTACATTCTGATTATGGTAATGAGAAAACTGTGGCCGCAAACAATATGACAAACCCGATTGCTTGAAAAACGCAGACATGGGCAAAACATTGAGCGGAATCGAATGCTAAATGCCCTATTTACGACAAGGGCGTTTATGACAGCTTGTCTCGTACCCTAGGGCTTTGTTTTACCGGCTTGTGCTCCTGATTGCTTCCCTGCCCACGGTTGATTTCAAGTCGCCCGCTAATGTTGTGGAGGTCAGTTTTCCTATGTCTCCCTTGGGACCGGTCGGCTGCCAATATCTCTCTGCATTTTACAACGTTGTACCTTGATTTTTATGCCCGTAAGGTACTGCCTCTTTTACCGCCAAGGTGACTGTGTGTATGTGTGGGCTTATTGAAACCCAGCCGAGCGTGGCAAGATTATACACCCGATTGCTGACCACAAAAGCATGACCTGGATTATTGAAGTCCGCTCGCCCAGTGTAGTTTGGGATTTGATGGATAGGCATATTTAGCGGCAGAGGGATGGCGAACGGTGCAGGGGGGTATTCCTGCCGGGACACTACCTGTCGTGGACGTCTTGTGTGGCTTTGAGGAGGTCTTGGAGGTGCGCCGAAATGCCTTTACACTCAGCGTTCCATCGATAAGGAGCAGTTGCTAAGATACAAGGAAGCAGATGATGGCTCTACAGTCATTAGTGGCCCGCCAGGCTGTCCATGGGGTGCTGTTGGAGGAGCCAAGGCTTATTATGTGGAAGTATAGGTTTTTCTATTCGTCCTGCATCCTGGAGTTGTCTGTATGCAATTTGTCTATATGAGGTGTCCTCTACTCTACTGTATCTCTAACACCGAGCTGATAACCTTCGCCTTTAAGCGTGCATTGTGTATCCTTGTCTTTGTTCTGTTTTGTTGCGCATTTCGCCTCTGACATTTGGGCGCAGTGCCAAGAGATAAACCAGCCACGCGCAATCTTTCAATAAACAATCAAGGGCAATTTACAATGCAATTTGGAGGCTTTCATGTCAATATGAAGGCGGAGGCAGTAGAGCCAGTGCCCGTTACAGTAAGAAGCAATGGCTTATAGAAAATAAGTGTTACGGTAGTGTTGAATAAGGGAAAATACGTAGTTATTGCTATTGTTTTCAGCTGAACATTGTTGTCTAAAATGTGCAACACAGCTGTAGAGAACGAGGGAGCATTAGTGATTTAATGCTGTAAATACTAGGCAATCAGCTTACAAATCAAGTTCCTTCAGGGAATGGCGTTTTAGCAGCCAGTTGATCCAGCCCACCTCAGCTCTTTAACTTTTAAAATCTTGGACTTATTATTATTGTGATGCTTTATATTTAATTCAGTTTTAAAGCTTTCGGACACATTTTGGTCGCAAAGTCATTTCTCCGGCCAACACCAGCTAAATATTCAAATAGGGTTCTAGGCCACAGCTCATTTACTGGCTGCTGACTAGAACATAAATTCCTAAGGGAGGCCGACTCCACACGAAGAATAAGTAATGGTGTATTTCTTGGGAGATAATTTCTGCTGGTTTTAATACTGCGTTGTTGAGTGATTTTGCATAATACAGTAAATTCCCCACATGTGGAGCTAGGTTAATAGTAGCAAAGTCAGTAGTTCGTAATACCTTCAATTAGCTGCACAGTGGCTTCAATTATGTCAAGTAAAAGGGTCAATAGGTCAACAGCTGAAGCCAAAAAAGGCATCAATCTTTATTAATTGTGCAATGTGTTTGTCTCTTCAGAGGGAGATGGTTTACGCCCCTCAGGACTCCCCTCCGAACCGCCGTCTCAGTAACCCGCACATGTCTTCCCAACACTCGTCTGCCTCAGCCTCTCCGCCCCAGGGCTCTCCGTCCCGGGCCAGGCTCCTGTACAGCGGCGGCAGGCCCTCCTCCTACGCCGGGCCCCCGCACCACACCCACTCCCTGCCCCACCCGCACTCCCAGTCCCACCACTCCTCTCCCCATCAGCAGCCCCACCATCCGCAGGCCGCCTTCGTCGCCTCGTCCAGTGCCATTTTAGAGCGGCGGGACGTGAAGCCGGATGACGAGATGGGGGGGTCCCGGAGCATGGTGCTGCTGAGGGGAGATGACCGTGGAGGAGGGGGCATCTACGCCGACCCGTATTCTCTCGGTCCGGATACGGGGCGGTTGAGTCTAGCAGGAGGCCCGCACTCGCCTATCCCAGCCAGAGCGGACCCCTACGGCTCCTTGTACCGGCGTGGAGGCGGCGCCGGCTCTGTCCGATCACTGACTTCTTACTCCGCCGCTGCTTTACAAGGCGAGTTAATGGAACGAGAGGCTCTGTACCGCCCCGGGGGACCACTTTACAATGACGCCTACGCTGCCTCTATGCTGGCCATGGGACTGAGAGTGCCCCCTCCCTCCTCACCGCAGAAGATCCCCGACATGAGAGACATGAGAGATCCATACGGCGGGACCATGCCGGGGCGGGGGTCACCGGGGAGGCAAAGTCTACGGCGCGACTCGGTGACTTCGTCCATGTTTGGGGACAGCCCCAAAGCCAGAGGGCAGGCGTCCGGGATGGGACTCACCTCGGAACAGCTCTGTCTGATGGCCGGAGCGGACGGAGGGGGAGGCGGGACGTTTGGTTCGCCGCTGATGGGCAATGAGTCAGAAACGAGGTACAAACTAGGGGCGGGCGACGTTTTAGAGACACAATGTTGTTCCCTCATCAAAAACAAACTCAGAGTTGTGTTTTGAACCATTCTTGTATCTGTGTTCTTTCATGGCCCTATGTAACCAGGGAGAGTTTTACTTTATTCCTAACCAACAAAGTACAAGTTAGTGATTTGAAATGATTACCAAATACCTGCAAAAAGCCTATTATCCCCTCTGACAGAATCTTCATATTGTTGTTTTCTGTTTTTTCATAATGTCTTTTCTGTTTCATGCTTAGGCACAGACACATGCTCTCTCTTCTATAGGCGAGGCAAGTTTATTTGTAGCACATTTCAGTTCAAAGGCAATTTAATGTACCACACTGCAACACCGAACACACACAAATACAATAAAAAACCCAGCAGCAATAAAATCAAATCAATCAGGAAAAAAAAAAAACAACTCTAGGAACTACCGAGAAACCCTTTCCTGAGGTTGGTTCTAATATGTCAGCTTTATATTTTGGTGCCCGACCATGAAAAACAGTCTATTCTCTATTTTCGTTACCCACCTACTCATGATTGAATGATTTAGATTGTCATTTATTTTTGACTTCATCGTCCGTCTCTATTTTAAACACTCAAATGTCCCGTGATTCACAAATTTTGGTTCAACTCGTGAAAATATGTTCCATTTCTTTGACATTCAGCTGAGAAGCCGGTGAACTCAATGACTTGAAAAATTGTTATTTACAACGTGCTTCACATTCAAGTTGTTCAGCTGCTTTTACACATGAATGGTGACAAAAACACAAATCCCTGAGTGACATAGAGCATGCAAATCAAGGAAATGAAGATGCACACATATTGAGTATTGAATAAAAGATCACTAGTTGTCCCAAGATACATGCTAATTATTGTATGCAGTGTCTTCTGTAGATCTACAGTATGTATATTCATTATGTGTCAGCCTATTGAAGATTTATTCAAGTGTGACAAAACATAAACTATTCATGCTTGCATTGTATGTACAGTATTCCCATTTAAATTGTATTACAACACAATTAATCATTAAAAATAGTCAGTACTGTCTGCACTTTGGGGAAAGGACAAACATAGCACAATCGGGAAGGGATTAGCCACATTCACAAATCCTCTTTTGCGCATCAAAGTAAAAAAAAAGCCTTGTCTGTTTGTGTGTTTGCAGGGAGCGCATGGAGGCCATGGAGAAGCAGATAGCGAGTCTGACTGGGCTGCTGCAGCGAGTCCTGAGCAGAGCGCCAGAGGCTGAGAGCCCGTAAGGACACAGCTCTTACACTCGCACATTACACATCATGCTCACAGGCCACATCTCCGATCAATCCAACATCAAGTGCTTCCTAATGGCTGACCCTATAGAAAGATTTAGAGCAAAGCAGCAGTGGGCAAAGAATATACTGACCTTGGAAAGACATTTCTCAGCTTGTTGCACTGATTATGTTCAGCCTCGTTTCAGTCGTTTAAATAAAAATGCAATAGGTGTTTACTATAATAAGTGAGTAGATCTATTTCAGTTGTAAGTAGAGAAGATGACTACGTTTGAATATATATCGTCCTCTCTAATAATATAACAGTATAATAGTAATACTTAACTTTATTATAATTCTAACTATTAACTCTTATTTTAGGCATTATTATACACATTCTGAATGAGGTACATTTTAACTTTACAATTCGAGAGAGAGACGTTCCCACTCTCACCTATGGTCATGAGATTTGGGTAATGACCGAAAGGACAAGATCGCGAATACAAGCGACCGAAATAAGTTTCCTTCGCAGGGTGGCTGGGCGCACCCTTTGAGATCGGGTGAGGAGCTCAGTTACCCGGGAGGAGCTCGGAGTAGAGTCGCTGCTCCTTCACGTCGAAAGGAGCCAGCTGAGGTGGCTAGGGCATCTGTTCCGGATGCCTCCTGGTCGCCTCCCGCGGCATGTCCTAGTGGGACAAGGCCTTGTGGAAGGCCCAGGGCACACCCGGGTGGACTATGTCTCCGAGCTGGCCTGGTGTCGCCTCGGGGTCCCCCCAGAACAGTTGGAAGAGGGGGGTGTGGATCGGGGAGTCTGGGCATCTCTGCTGAGACTGCTGCCCCCGCGACCCGGCCCCAGATAAAGAGGAAGAAAATGGATGGATGGATGGAATTTAAGAGAGAATCCATGATGGCTGCTCAATCTCCTACTGCAGAGCATGGACAAAAAAGGACAAAAAGGCGGGCTGATTAGCAACAAGCCTCCACTGTGATCCAGAGTCTGTCAGTCAAAGTCTCACGTTTAAACTTTTGCATTCTCCAGCACAAAAACCAGGGTGGTTAAAAATATGATGCCTTGCCCAGCGTTGTCACATGGATCTTAGTAATTTTTAGAAAAAATCTCTTTGGAGCCAGGCTTTTAAGCATGGTTTGTGAGACTCAATTGGAATCTGTTTTTAAAAAGTGTATTTTGGAGTAGCACCTGGCCGCCAGGGGGTGGTGTTGCAGGAATGTCATCACCCGGCCATGAGGACCAAAGAGAACCACGTTCATCGTGTTGTGAAATTCAAAACGTAAACCGACATGCCAGTGATGCCAAACATGCCCCTAATGCTCAGCTAGACCCCAGCCATGATGTCTTTGCTGTGAATTATTAAAATAAAGCATTTGGAAGCGGATTTACTGTATTTAAGCCGTATGTTTGCGTACTTGTAGAGAAAAGCAGTATGTTATGAGTGAGGTTTTTATAGGCCTTTAAATACACCAGGAAATAAATAAATGTATGTAGTTGTTGTGAGTATGCCAATCCTTTCCATTTTGAATTACTGACATTTTATTGTGCATTTTAATTTTACATTTTTTCATTACATTCAATATGTCGAACAACAACAAAAACATACAATGAACAAATTGTATTGTAAATTGCAGCGTTTTTTGATATGTAGCTTTGTAATAGGACTCCGCACTGTTTTTCCCCTTAGACCTTCTCCTCCACCTGTCAATGCCGCTATAAAAGCCAGTGATTCACTTCTAATTCAGATTCGGCTCCCCATCACCATCCATCTCTCCGGGAATGTCGAACACACCACTCATTGTACATTCAGCTGCTGCAGGCACATATATTTTCCACATCCTCTGCCGTATATCAATACCCCAGACTGTATAGCTATACTGATGCTGTATAAGTACATTAACACTGGCCTCTTGCAGGGAGAAGATTGAGTCAGCCAGCGACTGCTCAGGAACCGACAGTAAGTGCCCGCCAAAATAAAAGACTATCACTGCTCGTCGACGTTATCCACTGCTGCACAAATTGGCTTTTTTTCCCCCCACAAAGCTGACCGTTTTTTCTTTTTTTTTGCGTAATTTTAAAGTGCGTCACCGTATTGTTTTGTGTGAATTTTTTTTCTGCTTTGTAACCACTGCCCATGCTTTTTTGTTGTTTTAGCCGGACGAACTAAAAAAAAGAAAGGTAGCTATGTTTCCTGGAGTCTTTGGTTACCTCTACCCCGTGTCTGTAGTCAAACCCTGTGTGTCTCAGTGGACTAACCTTTCTCCTGTAGTTGTAGAAAACCATCAATATCCTTGTGTTTTATGTGTTAACAATGAGTTGCATAAATCTTGGTATATAGTACTTTTTGTGATTGCAGCTTAAAAACGGATAGTTATATTCTTATACTGCCCTCGTACTTCTCTTGTACAATTCTCCAATTGTCCATGTGCCTAATGCAGTGCCCCATACACCCACTTTACCTGCACTTAATGTGTCAAATGCTGTCTGTAAGACTGAAAGGTGCTCAGTACAGTGAGAATGTATAATTGGTTTTAAGACGGCAAGATGATTTAGATACATTAGAGATTTAAGGCAACATTAACACAACAGTAAAGCAGATAAACAGATGTGTTATAAAGGCTTATCAGTGTGTAGTTGTTATTTTTATATAAAGTCTATGCAAATGCCTGTAGAAAAAGAAATATTACTTGCATACCAAATGACTGTTGTTTGGATTTGTTTGGTGTTAAATAAAAAAATTAAAAAAAGAAGTGGACGGATTTAAGATAACCAGAAGTGGCTTTGGTTTCCTGTGGTGAAAATGAAAAGTGGAAATGAGTGGAAAACTAATTGAATCCCCCTCGTTATCTGATTATAAATATCTTCAGAGAATTTTAATCTCATGTTAAATTAAAGATTGTTCTTGATATTTTCAATTGGTTTCACTTCACATGCGATTCTTCAGTCTTTATTTTAACATACTGTGGCTCTACGTGCCTCATGCTTCGTATCTGCTGCTTATCTGTCTGTGCTCTTGAGAAAACTTTTATTTAATACATATACTTTACTTAGCCCAATACTGTTATCTCTGCCTTCTTTGTGCAGGTGAAATAGGATTGTATTTGAACAGAAAAGAGCAGCTGGCAGCCATTTGGCCAACAAAAACAAATTAAAGTAACAGCTCTGTGTTTTCTGAAACCTCTCTCGCTCAAATACAGTCTTAGTTCTGACCTTTTGACATCGGGTTCAGGTGTGAGTGAGGACCCAGGTGGTGCCAATCTTTGTAAAACTTCTGCTTCAAAGCCGCTCTGAGGTAGAATCACAAATAAACCTGCCTTGAAATGCAACTCGGAAAAAAACAACCCCATCTGTTATCGACCAACTGATTATGTGCTCCTTATTCTCCCTTTGTCTTGTTTGTGCATGACGCGTGTGACTCTACATCCCAATTACTGTCACTACGAAGATTTCATTTCCATTTCAAAGGATTATCTCATGTTTTTTGCTGCGTGTTTGGAGCTGTCGGGGGACTTTTTCTTCCGAGTAATTTGTCTGCGCAGATTTAGTGAAAATATGTTTTTCACTACTGACCTGTTCATCCCCTGTGCCTTCCCCCCGCTGTTTTCACTAAATCTTTGTAAGGCGGGATGACCGACTACAAATTACTCATGTCACATCCATAAAGCAATATTCTCTTTGCCAACATTTTTTTTTTTTTTAACTAACAACTTTAAGTTAGGACACTTTGTAAAATGTCCACAAACTTTAATGCAGTGATTAGCAACGCTCACTGAACTCAAATAATCTTTAGGTGTAAAATATTACCACATACTATAGAACAAGGAGTTCAAGAAGTTGTAATGGTAATAGTTGCTTCTTTGGGTAAGACACTTCATCCATCAGATGTATAAGCATGTGAGTGAGTGGTTGGCCTTAGTCAGAAGGGCCATAGGCGCAGACCGGCAGCCATGTTTCTTGTCTACTGATCACTAGTGGTTAGTGAGTGACTATGGATCCACTGCAGTGCTTTAAAGTGATAGTGTGTAGTTTTAAATGTTTTACAAATGTAATAGATTGCATATAATTGACCCCCTGGGTCTGCACATTGACATAACTTAAGTAATATTAAAGAAATTTATACCAAGGTCTTAGTGAATACTCAATTCTGATTGGCTGACATGTTCTATGTCACTGCACTGCAGCTGTTTCCATAGTCATGACAAACATTTGAGTTGGAACTAGTGTCCCAGACTTAGAAAAAAGCAAACAGGCCACAATGAACAGTTTCAGTGTGTGTGACTGTGGTATAAGCAGATTAAACGAGGAGCCGTGCATTATACAGTTTTAATGCACTTCGCGTCCTTCTGTGGACCCACCACCTGCAGGAGGAGCCACAGGGGCTGGTGCAATGTGATTTGGGCAGCTCCAACAGCTGCCTCCACGACCCGGAAATGGACAAGTGGAAGAAAATGGATGGATGGATGGAATGCACTTCGCGGAGTGTTCATGCCTCCACGTCGTGCATTAAAACTGTATAACGCGCGGCTCATTGTTTAATCCTCACATATATTTTCTCACTTTTCTGACCAATGAGACAAGCTTTCTAGCGAACTGGTAGGTTAACAAGTCAGATTAAATCAGGAGGGGAAGGAGGGGTGGGTGGGGGGCATGCAATTTGTCTCTTTCTCTATCTCTCTTCATTGTGCAATCTCACCGACTATCACTGTAAGAAGCTTGTCAAGTTTGTAAAGCACACTATGTCCACCGATAGTCCACGGTAGTAGAAGTTGTAGTAGTACTTTATTAGAAATGTATTTTACTTTATTATTTATTTTGGGAGTTGCTGATCATTACATTACAGTATTTACATTTTAAAGTGTCCCAACTTAGTCCCAACATTTTTATGCTTGACCTCGGTTTAGGACCACTACCCAACTTCATTACTTTTCAATAATCCGATGTAATCTTATGTGCAGTGACCCCCTCGGCCCCCCTGGCCCTGATGCCCCCGCCCTCGTCCGGCTCTAGTCTGCCCGTGGCCGTGTCCCGCTTTCAGATGCAGCAGCACCTCCATGGACTTCAGCAGAACACCAACGCCCTCCGCAAACAGCTCTCGCAACTGCGCAACATACAGGTGCCTGGGATGAGTTTATCCATTTATACCAGTTTTGCTTTAGATGAGATTAGTACTTTATGATGTAGTTTCTAAGATGTAAACTGAAGATAGCAGATTAAGAGTTAAATATTGACGATGTCTGGAACTTACTCTTTTGTTGTAGCTGGAGAACCAAGATGCAGTGCTGTCGTTGTTGAGGCAGACTGAGACTGAGTTGAGCCTCATGATGCTGGACGCCTCCCGAACCCAAGAAGACCCGCTCCAAAGACAGCGCCTCCTAGTGGAAGAGGAGAGACTCAAGTACCTTAACCAAGAAGAGCTTCTCATACAACAGCTGCAGTGAGTTGAATACACCTAGTATAAACATGAACAGATAATTAAACCTTTTAGGCTGATTTTAGGCACTCAGTATTGTTATTTGATCTTTTTGACACTTTTATGACACACTTTTATTTGTTTTTTTTATTCATCCTTTGTTTATGCTAATGTTCTAAAACCTGTTGTTAGGGAGTTCCCAGGAAATGTCCACTCCTGATGAGTCAATTATAGTATGACTGTATTGGACAAAACAAACCCAGCAAGTCACATTCATACTACAAGCATTTTTTTTCTCTATGTGTACCAAATGATTTGGGGCTATAAACATTTAAGATAAAAAAAATTAAAAAATTAAAAGTAAGTTATCAGGAGAAAACTAAGATGCGTTTTAAGTATCATATTGGATACATACTGTCCTGATTGTACTATTTATTTATTTGGTTTATTTGAGAGGGACAGACACAAAAACATAGACAAACTGTACCAGAAGTTTGATTAGGGTGACCATACATCCCATCTAAGCTTCCACACCCCAGTCTGCAAAGCTGTCCTGTAGGCTCGAGTCATTACTGCTGATAATACATTGGTCTGGGACTGTGAGTAACACAGGAGTCACTGTAAAGGAGAGCTACAGTAAAGAGGCAAGACAGAACAGTCTTTTCTTCACTTGTTAAACAGCCACACTGCCTCATTTTCTCCCTGTGTTGCATACCCACTCACTGCTCTAAATTGTATTGGTGATATCAGCGGAAATAACACTTGAAACACTCCTCTGCTTGTGTTAAAGCCTTGAAAAGAGCCGTGAGCGGCTCGCTCTGTATAGAGGAGCGCCAACCACGGGCTGTACACGACCCTAGTGTGTTTGCAGGAAAGATGGGAGAGGATCATAGAATTTTAAAACATGTGCGCATGAACTAAAGTTAGTCATTTCCTTGTGATCTTGAAACAGTTATGTTGGATCTAACAGTTTGACACATCCTCTCTCTCTTATTCTGGCTCAGCTTTTCAAATCTTAACTTGATACGTGAACCATTATGTTGTAGCATGATTTGCAGTTTGACATCTGGACAAACCCAAGGCAGATTATTATTGTACAGACTGAAGAGAATGGGACCCAGTATGGTTCCTTGAGGAATACCTGTCTCAAAAGAGGATTTACAGTTGCTGATGACAACACATTGTGTACGCTTCTGACTGGAACCAGGACACTGAGCACTTTGTGAAATGGAAGGATGAGAGCTTTGATATGAGTAGGTTTTGGTTCAAAAAGCTTTGACTTGTTATTCTGTTACTCAGGTATATTCAAGGCTCCCTTATGTTTTCATAGAAGAAATCATACCTTTTTTTCCCCTCCCCTGCAAATATTTATATCGAGATATTTTAAATAATACATACTGCAGTATTTTCTATTCATTTATTGCACCCCCAGTAAAACTGTGTAACATTGCACTTTGAATTTGTTCGTGAAACCATTATAAAAGAAAAATGCTGTAATTTACAGATCAGTTTTACAGGTTAAACGGTGACAAAAGCTGAGTGAAAAGTAATTTTAATCTGCTAATATCACCCTGAGAATGGCCTTGGCCTCTTCACAGTGATCTGGAGAAGTCGGTGGAGGAGCTGCTGAGGAACTCTTCGGTGAACCACGGTTTGGTGACAGAACAAGACGTGGATCAAAAAAGCAAAGAGCTGCGGGCACTTGGAGAGACGCTTGCCGAGCTAAAAAGTCAGTCCTTTGAATGGGTCCCTTTCTTGCCCACATAATGAGCTTCCCCAAAGCCCTTAGTCTGACTGTGTTTAATATTCACCATATGCCTCCCTGTGCTGCATGCATTAAGTTTTACAAAATGAGAAAAATGTCGGACTCGCCTTAAGGTCTTAAAAGCTACCTGCTCCAATTAGAGCTTGTGTTGCAGCATTCCAGGAATGTCTTTGAAAATCAGGTCATAGATTAATTTTAGTCGCTTTAATGCTGCATTCATGAAACTTTCATTTTCTGAATGTGCACAATTTACTGAGACAGAATACCGTCTTTGGATTTTGCTCAGTTTTTTTCTGTCATATTGATACAACTATGAGTGTAGCGCAAAAGAAGAGTTTTTACATGCAGTGAGTTGGAAAAAAGTCCATGTCTTGAATACCTGAATATCTCTCTCTCTTCTTCTCTTCTCCAGACCAGTTCCCCAGCCTGCAGAGTAAGATGCGGGTGGTGCTGAGGGTGGAGGTGGAGGCGGTGAAGTTTTTGAAAGAGGAGCCGTATCGTCTGGAGGCTCTGCTGAAGCGCTGTAAAACCATGACCGATGCACTGAGCACACTACGCAGGTACGCACAAACTATCGTCTGTCATGCATGTGATTGCATACAGACTGTTGTGTCACTGTACTGCTTAAATTTAATATTTTATTTCAGATGCTTCTGGTAGAATCAGACGTAACTTTACTAACAAACTAAGCTTTGTGTTTTTGGACAATTAATCCTCATCTTTGTGCAAACCAATTCTGAAAACACTGAAACGGTTCCAAACGTAGAATTAAAGCACATTTGGAGAATTATATTTTATGTACCAAAGATAAGAACTAAGATATGAAAAGAGGTGAGAAATTGTATACTTTGTTGGATGCAAAAACACACATATCCAAAGACATGTGAGGCTGCGTGTTGCATCCAGTGAAACAATTGGAAAAACAATGTAGAAAAGGATCCGCATAGCAATTGGGGCTCCCGGTTTACTTATATTTTTCCTTTTGCTAACACCATAGACCACTTACATCAAGCAAAATATAGTTCGTTACAACATGTGTTGTCATATAAAGTATCTGAGGATGCCAACAAGGCCTTTATCTAATAAATAATTTAGCTGTTTTAAAAAAAATTGGTACATACATAACATTTTCAGACTTGGTTTGTAAGTAGTCTGGCCAGCCGTACTATGTTGTTTATTCTAAATAGAGTTTATTCTACAGTAAACTGGAGATTTTCTTTTTCTTTCAATTATATTTCCGACATAAAGAGAAAGAAGTGAGTATGGCTGGCCAGGCTAGTTTGAAAGAGCCTGATGTTACAGCACATGTATTTGCAGACGATGTCTCTAACGCGTCCTATGTGCATGTATTGTAGTGTTCCTCTCTCCCCCTCTATGTTCAGACAAGTGACTGAGGGCGTGTGGAAGGGCCCAGAAGACCTGCCCAGTCAACAGCAGAAGAGGTCCGACGACTTGAGCCGCAGTTCGGACCTGGACATTCTGAACAGTCCTCCCCTCAGCCTCAGCGACCTCAGCTCCAGCTCGGGACTGGCCAACTGGATGCCCCTGTCCTCCTCCAATGAATCTGACGCCTCCTGCCCCGAGCAGGACCTCCCACCGGCGATGACCTTCAGGAACAGAGTACTGGACGAGCTGCCAACTCGACGCCCCTCTGATAAGGCCGTGTCGGCTGAAGTCAGACTGGTACAGGCTTCTTCATCAAGATACAGATAACGTTTGGAATGGCACATTGTTTTTCATTTCAGTATATTATGGGTAATGAGAAAGTGATCTGTATCTCTCTATGCGTGAAAATTGGATATACGGTGATAAAGATAAGGATAGATATAAGATGGATGTTCTCTTAGGTAATAATGTGTACTCTATACTGCAGAAGTATTACCATTGCAATGAATTTCCCCATATGATAAAATAGTAGTATAATTTTAGTGTCCATAAAATCCATATTTGTGCAAACATGAATGCTATTGTGAGAATATTAGTTGATTGTATCTAAAGATCTAAAGAAGTAATTATAGTTTTATGTGCCATGCTATTCCCGCCCTGTTACCACGCTATTACTGTGCAGTAAAGTGCTCTCCATCATTATACACCGTCATTTATCTGTTATGCAATGGTGTATCGAATAAGATCCAACCCACCAGTAATTCTTCACATCTCAGTAACATTATGCATGCTCCTTCTCATCATGCGTCTGTATATGTAAATGTGTCAGGCAGCTGAGCGGGACTGGGAGGAGAAGCGTGCCAGCTTGACCCAGTTCAGCGCGCAGGACATCAATCGCCTGTTGGAGGAGACCCAGGCCGAACTCATGAAAGCCATCCCGGATCTGGACTTCGCCGCCAAGCATATCAACAAGCCGGCGGTGCCCCCCAAGCCCCAAATCACCATCCCCATCACCCCCGCCACGGCCACCTCCTCCTCTGCAGCTGGGACGTCCGGGAGCTCAGCCACCACCGCCACAGCCACCACCTCAACCTCCAGCACAGAGCAGCAGCAGCAGCCCGGCAAAGTGCAGCTGGCAGCGCAGAAGCTCAACAGCATGGGGGATGGATCCGGCTCGCCCAGGGGGTCAGGTAGGGACAAGTTTTACTCAATAATCCTAGACGGTCCCACGATAAATCTGTCTTTCGTAGTCTGGTGGAAATGTGACTTTATCTCAGTTATTTGATAAAGTATATAACAGTTGTGGTGATCGTATCTTGAGTGTTTTAGATACCATATAAGATTTTGTGGACCATAATGTTGTTGCATGCATTTGAAGTGTGACATCTGGACAAACCCAAGCCAGATTATTATTGTACAAACTGAAGAGAGTGGGACCCAGTATGGTTCCTTGAGGAATACCTGTTTCAATTTCCTCAAAAGAAGATTTACAATTGCTGATGACAACACATTTTCTTACTTCATCCTCAAATTCAATATCAAAAATGTAAAAAGAGAAGGGCTGCTGCATCTTTTTCAAAATTCATTTTAGTTTTTGTGTATTTTCATCAGTGGTGGACTTGAACGTGGCCCGGTATCGTACAGAAAAGCCGTCCAAATCTCCCCCTCCTCCTCCCCCGCGCAGGAGCTTCCCCTCGGCCCACGGTATCACCACCAATCGCACCGGGGAGGTCATCGTCACCACTAAAAACCTCAAGGTCAGTCCTGAGTGGAGCCATTACTGTGTGAAGTTTAGAGAGGCAAGCTTCTTTACTTTGCCTGTTGCTTTGAAAGGTCTTGAAGTTGCTGACCTTTTCACTTGTTGACACCTGTAGCAACTGTAGCTTGAAGTAAAAAAAAAAAAAGAAAAAAAAAAAAAGCTGCCTGCTGTTTGAAAAATGATTATCCTAAAGCAATTATTTCAAGCATCTGACTGGCTTCAAAAGTACCACTGTTTTTTCAAAATGCTTTCAGAAGTTACCATTTTACGTCGTCTCACTTGCTTTGTTTGTTTGTTTTTCCAGACAGAGGAAGATGGAGAATTGCCTAAAACTCTGGTGAAGCTACGGCGCACCCCCTCGGACACCCCCCGACCGGCCTCGACCCCTCCTGTAATCGCAGCGTCCGCTATCCAAGACGAAGACGACGAAGAGAAGATCATCGCCGAACTCGAGGTACAGTCTGACGCGCCGATTCACACCCAAATCCATGCGCCCACCTTTGTGTTAATGCCATTTGCACTCCCTCACCAAAGATATTTCAGAGATCACCTTGTCAAATCACCCACCCAAAGGCCACCCCCACCCCAGCATGCACCCCTGGGTCCATGAGCAGACAGGTAAATGTGTGTCTCCATAGCAACCCCCTTCTTCCACTTTGACTAACGCTTTCGACTGGCTGAATTTCTAACCCTTTTACACCTATTATTAATGATGACTAATGACAGTGGGATCAGAAATAAATACATTTTCCATTTGATGTAATGTTTATGCTAATGTTCCGGCGCTGAATGTGAAAACACGGAATGATATTAATTTGCAGGTCTCAATAGAAACTGTTAGTCAAACTGGGATGGGAATATGAATCTGTTAGTTTAGAGGCAAAAACAAATGGCCTCTAGTTCACGACGGCAAAAATAAAATTAAAATGAGAGGAAGTAAGTCTTGGCCAGAGGGTCATTTGTACTTACCATCTCCAGATTGTCTGACTAAGGGTTCACAGTCAGTGTCGTGCAGCGAGGCTTGTTGCTGGTGAGGCACATATTGTATAGACTTCAATATAAAGTAAACAAACCTGCATGCTAAGAAATAAGTAATGTTTTTTTTTTTCATGATGGCTGGTGCCTCACTTGCTTCCCCTGATCGTATGTCACTGTTCATAGTACAGAATCAACTCCGCCAAAATAGAGCTCAGGGAAACCACTAAGATTTCTCGCTCATTCTATAAGCTAATCGTTTTAAAAGCTGTAAGTGGGTTGGGTACCGATCAAAGATAAACTACAGAATAAATAAAAGGTCTAGCTACTCCTACAGGGGCGCTGCGGGTCGTCTTATGATCAGAAGGTCAGGGGTTCGAATCCCGCCTCCTGAAGTTGCACACTGTTGTTGTGTCCTTGAGCAAGACACTTCATCCCGCTTTCCCCCAGTGTCTGCGTACATCGGTGTATGAATGAGGGTGTGGTTCCTTGCTGTAAAGCGCTTTGAGTGCCTTATGTAGGTGCAAAAGCGCTACATAAGCTGAGACCATTTACCATCCTGGCATCGAGAAAAAAGGTATCAAAAACTAGTACTAAAAAAATGCTTTTCTTTAGAGACCAAGTTTTGGTGCCTGATGGATCCAGAGAGAAAGTTACTGTTTCCGCTCAAATTCATGGAATAAATTAACATTATTGTTCTGTTTTATAGTTCTTGACCAAGTACTGTTAAATCACTGGTATAAAAACAAGTATTATTATTATAACTTTGCAAACGGGACAATACATGGCTGTCATCATGAAGAGGTTGCTGCTTTGCTTCGACTACAAATGGCCAAATACAGTGTTAGCTTTAAAGCCACACCGTGCAGCATTTCACCCAATGAATATAATATAATACATTATATTACATATATTTTGCTTTGAGTGGCTCACCTCTCCAAAGACCTGACTTGTAACTTCACTGGGAGTGGGGACGTCTCCAGCTCGTCTCCATGGAGATGTGACTAAAGGCAGCCAAATATGAGATTTAAATAAGTCTAGGTCATCCAAATCTTCAATGTTCTGTATTTTGTAACAGTGCCTTAATATTCTTTTTTTTATATTTTGATAATTCCCAGAAATAGCAGTGTTGGTGTCCAGCATATCAGCTGGCACTTGTTTGGTATCACTGGCCAGTTTGTTCATGTTTTGGGTTTTACGACATTTGCTCTTATGATGTATAGAAAGAAAACCAGGGATGTTTGGCGGTGTGGCTTTAAAATAATAAAGTGTGAAATCAATTTGAATTCAAGTTTTATTCCTTTAATCCAAAGATCAAACAGTCATTATGATCATATTTGCTCTGTGGTCTCACTGCATGGCCCCGTACAGTAGTGTGTGTCTCTTTCCTAACTTCCCTGTAATCTTGTTAACATCGCGCTCTCCTCCGACGCGCCGCCTTCTGGTTTTTCATGTGTGGGATCTGAGGCTCTGTGCATAAGCTCTGCAAATATGTGTTCACGAGCCGTTATGTCTCTGTGTGCAAGAAGACAAAAGTTAATGAGTAAAGCTATGCGATATGTCGGAGTCTCTTTGTGTGGGTGTTATTTTTATACCACATTGTTGTTTTTTCTGGATTTTAAAGTCACCGCTAAATAAGCAACAGAATCATTTGTACATGATTTATAATTGTCCGGTGAACCATATACTCATTATCCATTAAACACTAGTGTATGTGAGCTGAATATGTGTAGTGTCTTTGCACATACTGAAAGTTGCAAAAAGACAATATGGAATATGGAATATCAAACTATGAAATTACTGTGAAAGGGAAGGATTCAGAAAGTACGCCCTTATACTGTACAGGGGTAGGCAAGTTTACTTGGTGGAGGGCCGAATTTCTTCATCGTCAAAAAAAATGAGGGCTGAACTCCTCAATTGTCGCCCGATGTAAAAGCATCACTTTTGACAAATGCCAGTTGTACATCATATACTGTATGACTTTAGTGCGCGAACCGAGCGCATTTTCTCCAGTTCGGCTAAACCTAAATCTTAAGTTTACAGGCTATAGGCCAGGCCAGCCTCATTCGAAAGCTAAGAACTGATCCTGACTTTCTTATGGCGTTGCTGCCGCCATTTTCACATTTTTGTTGTGTTGTCTTTTTTTTTTTTAGGCACTGCTTTTTTGTCTTGGTTTCGCCACATTTTCATAGCGTTTTTTTCTCAAAATCCTCTTGAGGGCCAAATCAGCCCCCAGGTCTGACGTTCCCTACCCCCGCCTTAATAAGTAAATTTGCCCTTGATTTGAGTAACTATATATGTACACTTGCATTGTGAAAAACATCTACAGCAATAATATTTCAAGTACATTAAAGGGACTATACGGAGTTTAAAAATGTTAAAATCATGGGTTTTCCTCCCCCATGTTCCAGCCATGTCCTAATGTGTCGAATGAGCCCAGACCTGTTCACCACAATTGCCTCTAAAATCCTGCACAGTCACTCAAAAATCTGTTAATTTGGGTCCGAAGTGCCGTCTTGCACGAGCTAAACATAGAACCTGCAGTTACGTGTAAGACCTGAGGTGGCAGTAGTGAGTATAAAAATGACCAACTTGCATCTCAAAACAGATATTTTTTAAATTTGTTTCTCAAATCCTGGTCAATTTGATTTCTTTTTGCAGTATAGGACAGAAATAATAGATACAATGAAATGGAATTTGCAATTAGCTATTCATAAAGACTAACATACTTACATTCACTCAACACTCTGCGAACATGTTCTCAAAAGCATGTGATTTCCGTTTTACTTTTGAAGCTTGTTTTGCACTGTGAGCCGATAATCTCGATAATCACCTAATCTAATCCCAATTGCACCTTTCCGCTTTTACAGAACAGCATCCACTCCCCCGGTCCAAACAAGGGTCCCACGGTGGCGGCCCGACTCAAGCACCTTCAGCAGGGCAGCAGCCTGGAGCGCCCCAGAACCCGTGGCAAGCAGAAAGAGGATCTCCCCAAAGTCCCGGGACAGCAGCAGGTATTCCACTTCTAAAAAAAAAAATACAAAAAACAATACTCTACCGCTTCAACCACTGATCCGCCGCCTGCCTCGCTATCAAGGGAGCAAAAAGACTTCTGAGAAAACATATGACTAGGCCCTAATAGACAATGGTGTGTGGATCCTAACTAGCTTGCTTGTCGTCCAAATTTGTTGTTTTTGATTTCTGGAGGAAGATCTTTTTCTGGTGCTTGTGACTATTTACACTAGCTTTACAATAATACTGTTCTCGGATACTTCCTATATATGCTACGTATAGTCTTCAGTATTGAAGCCACGGACCACGATATGTTTTTGTTTTTCCTCTCACTGACTCCACTCCATTCATCCAATAATTACCACATTTTGACCATTATTTTACCCCCAGTAGTTAAAGTCCCGACAAAGAAGACTGGACTGTGACTCAATTTGCTAGTGCCAAATCATTTATTTAACGGCAGTGACTTGTATTGAATGGTTTACAGAACAAAAAAACCTTACGCTCGCTCCTGCAAAATGGTCTTCAGAGGTATTATGCAAAACGTAAAGCACAATATGACCTAAAAGGCTACATTTCTTTGATATTGGACAAACCCCACATTTTAGCTGGAAGGGAGAGCGCTTTTAGGTCGTGGGATTTTTTCTTTTTTTTCTTTCTTGGCTGCTGAACTCTGGAGTGTGCCTTCTGGGTGTGAAGCTACATTTCTCTTATCAACGCCTGCAGACTCCCCAAGCTGCCCCTCGCCTTGCTGTGCAGAGCAGCCTTGACCCACCCTTGTCCCTCATCCCTCCTGGAAAAGAGCCTGTTGTAGTGAGAGACATTGATAACTCTGCTAGCACCTCTGGCCGTGGGAGCGACACGCAGTTTTACTTTGAACTTCCACCAGTATGGTTTGTGTCAGTTTAGAACAGTTTTTGGAACACATTATCGTTAAGAGTGTTAAAAAAAAAAAGGGGGAGGGGGAGTTATTTCATATTCTTGTTCTTTTCTCATAGTCAAGAAACAGATGTATAAGAGTTTTGGATCTAGATATCAAGTTATTCTTAAAGCAGAAGTAAGTAACTCATGCCCCTAGAGGCCATAAGCACCACTGCAGGTGTCGTAGCATGTTGCGTTTTTTTTTACTCATTCATCGTCCGTGAGAGTAAATAACACGCTGATAGAAAAGACAACAGGAAAGAGGGATATTGTACATCCAATTACACAATGGAAATAATTGTTTTCAATCAAACTTAGCTGTAAATGCTGCTAAAGTGGTGCTAGCCCGCAGTTAGCTTTGCCCGTTAGCCTGTCAGCCTCTTCTTTATGATTCCATTAGTGTGTATTGTGCCTCCGGGTCAGAGCAGAGAAAGTTGCAAGTATTACCCCGAGAGGGACTCCGAAAAGTATTTATTAAGTTAAACAAGTTACTTAGTTCTGCTTTAATTCTATGAACATTTTGAAAGGAGGTGCACGCACTTTTGTCTTACTCACAACAAGCACCTCTCCAAAGAACCACTTTCTCCCAAATACTTAATAATTATCTGTAAAGTTTACTGTGAGTATGAGGACTGAACCATTGCTAAACAAAGACTACATCAAGTCTCAACAAAGCCCGTGTGAAGTATTATACAAAGCAAACTATAACGTTTTGAGGCGTAATCTATTACTTCCTTACCTGCCCCATTCTGAACTCCTAAGCTCCACTCCTAAATGATTCAGGTTGAAGTCAGTTTAATCCCCCCTCATGTGTAAAAGAGGGCCTCTCAGAGTGACTTCTTCTTCTGCTGCTCGCTGCACAAGCTGGTTCTGCACCGTTACGTATCAGGCAGTGACATTCCCAGGAAGGACAGCACCTCTGACAGGACATCCCATTAGTGGAAACAGCAATTAGCACACGGCTAACATGGCTGACCTCCACTTGACACAGTGCAGCCATCTGGGCGCGCGTGGCACTCTCTCTGCAAAATGATATGCATTAGTATTCACAGGGCCAGTTGTGGCAATGGGATGCAGCCCAGGACCAGGTTTTCGTCCAATTATCTTTCCTCCTTAAGTTTGTTATGAAGATAATGTTAAAACCAGAAGGCATTTATTGCGTTGATAAGATTCGGGAGCCGCATTTCTTTTTTCCGACCTACTTGGGTTGTAAGGATTGGATTTTGGCAGAGTGAAGCAAAAAATGGTAATCTGGATGATGTTATTTTTGAGGTGTTTTGTCTCTCATCCTTTCTTTATCTTTCTCTCATCTTTATTATTGTTATATTTGGCCTCTTTATTTAGCCAAGAGTGACCTTGCAAAGAGAGCAGCAACCATTGATTGGTCAAACATGCACATGCAAATGTCGTATTGAAGCAAACAAGCTGACAAGTTTTGACAGTTTCAAATCGTTTCATTAAGTAAGGGCAGCATCGTGGGCTGCCCTCTTTTCCAACTCAGTTCTGACCCTCAGAACCACCATCTGCAGGGATCTCTGAGAGTGCAAAGAAGATGGCAGGAGCCCAAGGATACATTCATGAATAAATGTTTATCGTTTTGACAATGTGTGAATGTGCAGAGATGGACACACAGCCGTTGTATCTTATTCTGTACAGCAGTGAACACAATTTCCAGCCAGTGGTGAAACGTAAAGCAAAGTGGTCCCTGAATACATGAATTAAATAATAAATTGAGCTTCTTGGGTGAGAGATAAAACATCATCTAAAAAATAACTTTGCCAAGTTTTTTTTTTTTTTTTATTCAGTTGATTCTCAGTGTGTCAGATTCGGCCAACACTCCCTCCACAAAGTTTATTTGCTTCAAAGTTATATGGATGCCAGAGCTGTTAATACAAATACATATGTATAGTTTAAGGAAGCTCAGCGCTGTGCTGTGTAAAGCAGCAGTGTCTCATCTTCCCTAAATCCCTTCGCAGGCTTGGGAGGCGCACCTGTCTCTAGTCCCTTTGTCTCTATGATGCACCGGTGTCCCTTAGAGCTGTTCCGGAGCCCCCCCGTCACCACAAACTCCACCACTTTATTGTTTCCGACTTAAGCTGTTGACAAGCTGTGATTCCCTGCATTTGTCCCTTATTGTTCCATATTTACAGACAATGCGAGCAGAGAAAAAAAAAAACACCCAAAAAACAACAGGAAATCTGAAGCCACCGTTTGGCGCTTCGCCCTGTGAATTTGGTCTTGCGCTCCCAAAATTAGCCTCGACTCCCCTGATCCCCACAGTCGTGCTCTTTCCCAGCAGCAGACAGCCATTAATCTTATTAAACGCAACATGTTTGTCCTCGCTCCCCCCTTTGCCTCAGTGAACTTTCAGGTTGGACAAAGCATCACCCCAGCGTTATGCGTCACCGACAGTTAATCGAAGGGAGAATCTATGGTCCTCCTCGAGCCATTCGTTAGCTCTCGGCGCCGAAAAGGCAAAAGCCAAAGCCAAAAAATCGGGGTTGTTTTCCCAGACATTTAGCTTCGGGGACTGCTGCAGACCACTGGAGAGAGCAGTGTGTGTACTTAGCAATAACATCACCAAGCAGGATACTTCTAGACCTCCTCTTAATGTAATTCTGATATTGGTGGTGGTGAGAGGGTGCTGACAGAAGCAGATAATAGCATGTCAGGAAAAAGGGTCTTCCTGCTTATATTCTTGCTGATTCATTATTAGATAGAAATTGCAACAAACACAGACTCCTGCTCCTCCTGACTCCTGCTATTTATGACTTGTAATAGGACTAAACAATTATAAATAAAAGCCCATGTTTAGTTGCTTTCCCAATTCCCTTTTCTTAGTCTTTGATACTGCTGCAGACCACTGAAGGGGGAGAAGTGTGTTTTCTTAGCAACGCCCGACAGCTTTGGCTAATAAACAGCTGTAGGCACATTTTTAGACTCCTCTCCCCTGCATCCTATTATCTTGTTGTCGTTCCGCTGTCTCCTAAGGTCTTTCATTTCGCCAGACACCCACCCGCCCGCCCTCCCGACGACCAAAGGAGAGAGATAGCCCGTCCCAAAGCACCCTCCGATCACAGCCCCGCGCCTCTCCCATAAAAGCTCGGGTCGACATAGCCTGTGCTGCTGCCGTTGCCCCTCTTTCCTCTCCTCTCTCCGTGAGACATGCACTGCACCAAAAGCAGCAGGCTCTCTCCCCCCCCCACCCCTGCAGCCAATCAGAAGGCAGCACCAGAGCCTGAGCCGTATAGATAGGGCAGGGAGGCTTTACTGACTCTCACACTGGCATTTTCATAACTGTTAACAATTCTGACAAAACATTGTCTGTTTGTAAATTTTGATTTATTTTTGTCTTTTTTTCTTTTCCCCCCTTCCTTGTCACCGCTCCTTCATCCCCCCCTCCCAAAAAAATAAACCTCTGCCATCTTGCTTTCTCGACATCTTGCAGTGCTAAGCTTTTGCCACTAAAACGCTTCTCTTATGTCTCTCGCTATGAACAGGCAAATCATTCCCTCTCCTGCTTTTTTTCCACGCATTACTTTTGATCTGCAAGCTACAGTTCAGCCGCTTTTTCTTTGGCCTTCCTCGCTTTCCTTCCATCTCTATCTGCTTCTCAGGTCTCAACCGGGACTAGGTACGTGAGCTGTGAGTACTGGCATCATTCTGGTTTTTGGACTCCCGATGCAATGTAATGAATCGTCACTTGACCACCAGCTTGACTAAATTGGTGCAGTTTAGACCATCCGATTAACCGCAAAATCATCGTACTGCAGTTGACCTCTGTGGGCGCCATAGTGTTAATAAATAGGATCTCAACCTGTTGAATTAGCGTTCAGCATTTACCCAGCAAATCCATCATTCCGCATTACTAACAATCATTTTGCAGTTTTTAGTCCAATGTTCTGGCCACGCGATGAGGATGCGCAATCATGAAAAATACCTTAGTCCCAATAGAAGGTAAAGCCTATGGAGTAAAGCACATTTAGGGATAATGAATGGAGATGAATAAAGAAAAGATTATAAATGTATTTATGGTGAAAAGACGTTTACAGAAAGTCATCTATGGAATGTATGAGGAGCGCGAGAATATGAAATTTTAAGATAACATGTATGTATATTATTAAGACCATTTAGTTTTTCTTTTGAAGAGATTTCTTTATTGACATGTACAAAAGAAAGTGTCATCTATGTTTTATATAATCCAGCTTTTTTTGTATTTTTATACTTGTACAAGAGGACTCATGCGCATGTAACACCTTGATTTTGTAAATTACTTTAAAGATGTTTTATTTTTTCTGCTAACATGACATGACCCATTTGTTCTTACGAGAGACCAGATGTGTAAATATACAGACACCCTATTAACGGCACTATGAAGAATAAGCACATTTCCTCACACTCGCCGAACATTGAGCGGTGATAAAACTCTACAGAGAGGCAAACTGTCGGGCAGATGTGGCGGCCATCTTGTGATCAGTGGATTTGCCAGATTTTCATTGAAAATGCAGCAGTACAGTATGTGTCAGCCATAGAAATAGCCAAACAAAAATAATAGACAGTGACTCATCCTCACTCCACCCCGTTTGCCATAATAACTACGTTCGAGGGGAAATCATGGCGGATTTACAGACTCCTCCTCCCCAGCTCTGACGAATCATGTTCCTAAAAAGGGCAAAAGAGCGGGATCTTGACTGTAGACTCGGCCCTCGTGGGACATGGAGTTCGGTCATAGCCGAGCATGCCCCATTAAATCTAACGGCCTGTCAATCAAAGTCAGGCCCTCATTAATTATGTATAATTTCTAAAGTGTACCCTACGAAAACCAGCCTGGTCCCTTTGATTGTGCCAACCCAGAGTTAGAAAGTTTCAAAAAATGAGGCACAAGGCTTTAAAGTTGTTTTTAAAGTGTCTAAAGTGCAATGGTTTCTAATGGGAGACTAGCTGCTATGTGGAGGTGCAACAGCAATGGCAGCCCCTAGTGTCGTGGTCCTAAAGCAGAGCAGCCAGCAGCCATTGTCAGCCCACTATGGATACACCCATCAATCATTTATCAATTTATTTTAGGCAAGCCACGTTTATTTATACTGCACATTTCGTAGACATGGCAACTCAATGCGCCTTACGAAAGAAGATATGCGAAATTACAATCAAGGTTAAGCTAAGGCAAAGCACATACATAAGAACATCAAGACATGGGAAATACACAGTACTTGAGGTCGACTGGAGGGCAAGGGTGGGGGGAGTTGAGAAAAGGTCATGAACACAGACGCCGAAGGATTGGGGCGTGGTTAGGTAGGGGATGTGTGTCCAGTTATTTGCATGGTCCTTGAAATGAATAGTCGCGCATCCTCAGTCCTTAAAATTTCGACCAATTCATGTTCAAGCTGACTTTTATGAGCTAAAATGAAAATAGTAATCATGATATTATTGTTGTTATTATTGTTAGGTGAGATGTATAAAAATCACATGAACACAGTAAGTTAAAAGAAACCACAAACGTAAGTAGTCTTTTTGAGTAATTACAATATGGCCGCCAGAGCTGGACCTTCCAATGGATTACTTCTCTGAGAGTTTTATTATACATCCGTGACCCTGAAGCTCACAGATAGGCCACACCCCTTTTGTAGCTGTTCTCTATGGTAACCAATAGTGTATACACAGGCTATTCACTTGTATCGATGGTTTTCTTGACGAATGTGTGATTGTTCGAACCATTTGTGGATGTTTGAATCATGTATATAGACCTGAATATGACTATATCCACATTTTATGTATTTTATAAACGACAAAAAAAAAAAATCTATCAGAGAAAGGCATGCATACTGTATACATTCCTGGAAACTGCACGCTGGGTTGACACAGGTCTCATCTGTCAATACTTCTGTGTATACTTGTGAGTGTATGATAGAGTAAGCAATTGTACAGTAACATTTTGTAATATGTTCAAATAGACGGCCACGCGCCATTTACTGTCAGAAAAAAAGAGATGAACTAATCTATCGCCTATAGAGAAATATTTGAATGACAATGTATATCAAATTACTCCCATCTCCAGAGTCTGAAAGTGATGCTTGCCGTGTGGGATACGTGTTGTTTGTGAAGTTGTGATGAAGAAGAAGAAGAAGAAGAAGAAGAAGAAGAAGAGTGAATCATGAATTACAAAGTCGTTAATAAAATACTAAAAGACCAACCTAACAGAGCAAAACATATGCAAGTTCTGTGTACGGAGGGTAAAGTCGCTGCTTCGTGTGAGAAAAGTAAAAACCATACCAAGGTCGCTGCTTTTGTACGTTCCTGTTGTGTTTTTGTGACAATAAAAGTGACTCTCTCATACCTGACCACCGTGATGCCCCTTTTTGTCAAATGCACGGACTCTTACACTAATGATATACAGTTTGCGATGGATTCATTGTTATAAGTTGAACGTTACCCAAGAAGTCAATCCTTTTAGGGTACAAGCAAACACATTCCATAGACTAACATGAGCTAAAAACAATCGCTACTGGTAAATATATTTTTATGTGACTCCGGTAACTCCGGTATTTTACTTTTATCATCTACCTACGTTTTTTATTGTAATGGATCGTGTCAGGAATCCCAGAAATCTTACCAGTTTCGGCAAATAAAAAGTGTTTTGTATCATCGCGTTGAATAAAGAAAGCGTAGCAATAAACATAATTGCTCTTTCAAGGTGAAACTTGAATGTGAAATTCTTGTAGTTCAGAGGGAAATGTCTTTATGCTCTATAATGGTACATGGCAACTTTACTGACCCCTTGTGGATGGAGTTAGTACCTTTCCTTTTCAATGCAGCTTAGATATTCTCCTCTCAATTCACTGTGTTCACCATATTACAGACACCTCACACAAAAAAGTTATGTCTGTCGTGGCCTTCAGTTATTAAAGCTAAAATAAGCTTGAAAAATCCATTAACAATAATGTATTATCTTTGTACACATTGGAGATAATGATGTTGCCTCACTGTATGTGAAAACATTAGCAGGCTGACACCTAAAGAAACAATGTTAGATTGAAACAGATCAGAGAAGAATAGTCATTAAACGATGATCAAAGATTTACTGTTGTTCAGTAAGCCCTGTATAGTTGGCAGCCAGCCCTTTGACTTGCTGAAATTCAAGATACAATTAAAATGTCATTTCAACCTGGGACTGTTCTGCAGGGCAAAGCGTCAGCTGGCAGTGTTTCATTGAACGGCAAGACGTTACCATTTTTACACACTAGTAATTTCAAATGTTTCAAGATCACAGGGAGAAATGTGCTTTTTGAATGTGTCACAAACACCCTTTGTTGTATTCATTTGATTCCTCTTCATTCCTGTCACAAAGTTGGCGGTGTGTTAACTTGAGAAGAAAAGACTTTCTGAGCCGATTGATTAAGATAAAGCGTGTTCACTTTCTCTTTATGGAATCTCCCCAATCAAGTCTGGTCAGTGAGTAGGGCATGAAATATTTTGCTCATCCAGTTCTTTCCACACAATGGCAGCGCATTTGAAAGTAGTCCTGCCTTTTTGAGTCACAGCTCCTGTAAAACATGCACATAACCAGCTCTGACTGCAGTCGACTGTGACCTCTGGGAGACAGAAGTTAAGATACAAGGCAGGCTCAGGTGAGTGTTCAACATTTTATTCAGGAGATTGTATAGAGCTACTTGTCAACTGGTATTTGGCCATGGTTCACATTCTGGACAGCTCAATGAAGTACAGTATGCCCTTGAGCTTCTTGGTTCATTCTTACTTATAGGCATCAATGCTCACACTGATCTTGGATAAGTCTCTGATATTTACACACCGTCCTTGAAAAAAAATGAGAAAATATTGTGCTGTGAATATTAATATTATGTGATGTTTGACCTAATTTAACCTAAGCAGGAATCGCCAAAATGTCCTAATTGTATGATGAACTTTTGTGCTGACAGGCCTTGTGTAAACAAACCTACATCTCACAGTCACCATGTGGATGTTTAAAGAAGCCGTGGCGAGTGATGACGTCCAACGAGACCAGTTCCTCACAAGTTTGACCACTTTTATCGAGCTCTACAATTGTCGAGAGGATTACTTCAAAATGACGGCCGATAACTTAGCCCGGCTCTCGGCCCAAGCTCAGAAACAGAGTGAAGAGTCGCTGAAAGACAATGCGGCCAGGGCTGTGATTGGTGGATTTTGTGGGGCATCTCTTGGTGGCACTTTTGGAGCCGTGGGCGGCTGCGTTGCTGGCGGCCTGAGTGCTGTGTTTGCAGCTGCTCTCCTCAGGAAAGAGTTGAATCCGCTCAGTGCCACTGCGGGTTTCTTTGGGGGTGTGATGGGAGGTGGAGTCGGGGGAACGTTTGCTGGTGTGCTCGGGGGCGGTGTCGGGGCAGCGGCTGAATCAGTGGAATACTCGATCGACAATTATGTTTACAGGGTATTGTTGTGTTTGGCTGGAGGAGTCACTGGTGCAGGGATTGGAAATATATTTGGTGGGGAGGTGGGTTTTGTAGGGGGGACATTTGGTGGGGGCGTCGGCGGATTGTTAGGTGTCAGTGCTACCCTTGGTTTAATAAAAAGAGGATTAGGTCCATTTAAAGACATATGTCAAAAACCACAAAAACAGAAGAATAAACCACTGAAGAATTCAGTCGTTCAGACTTACAAACAAAAAACCTCTCCTTTAGTGGCCGAGCTGTCAGGCATCCACACCAGCAGCAAAATGGACAGGAGGAGTGGAGCTCGCTGTGTCGCTGCACAGAGCTCTAAGTGTCTCGCAGCTGTTTCCGAAGCGGAGAAGACGCTCAGTCATATGGATTATACAGAAGAGACCACTTCCTGTTTGAAACAAGCAGCTGAACAATGCAAACACGTTTCGAAAGAGTTTGAAAAGATGAAATGTGAGGCGGAGAAACTTTTGGCTGTATGGAGCGAATAAAGCCATGAAGTTTTTTTGTTTCATGGGAAGTGACTGGGATTAATTGTTGTTTGTAATGTAAGAGCAGAACTTCCTTCACAAGATCCGTCTCACAATGGTATAAAGTCTACAGCATTGTCTGTAATATGAACCAGTATATCAACTAATCAATGCAGTGTTTTGAACATAGTAAATAATGGGGCCACGCCTCAAGAGACTGCGCTGAAAAACTTGTTAGTGTTTGTTGTGTCTGAGGAAAGAAAAGCCTGTGTTATGTGTCTACTAATAAAATGAATTCAAGTTTAAGCATTTTTCTTCATGTGTTTTCATAATAACCACACCTATAACACACAGACACACAGCACTAATATAAAACATTTATTTCTTGAAATGCAGAAGCAAAGTTGCTATTTCTCAGTATTAAAAATAATTTATATCATAAAAATCTTCAGTGTAATCAGGAATTTTGAGAGCAGAAAAGGACAATACTTAATAATTTCTCATCGAATTATTCTCAATCATTGGAGCGTGTTTCAAGAGTGGGCAATTTCAATTCTTTTTCTACTTTACAAAATTAGCTACATTTTCATTCTGTGTCATTAACATCAACCTAATATTGTTTTAATTATGAATATTTCAATCACATCAAGTGCCTCTTTTAAAAGAAAAAAAGTGGCAAACTAATAATAATGTTGTAAAAGGGAATTTACTTTTGTCATGCTGGCCGGCTCAATATAGCGTTAAGTAAAGAACATGCGTCTTCACCTCTGCATTCGACAGCATGCAGGAGGTGACCGAGGGTTTGAAATGCTGGGCCTCATCTGTAGTCGTGTGCGTATGGTTCAGTCCAGTGCATTGATAACGTATAGTGACAAAGTTACAGTGAGATGTCTGAAGATACTTGGAGCTGTTGCCCTTGTTTCCACTTGGCGCTGCGTCGACCGGCGTCCGCTCGTCTGTACGGCTGGTTTCTGAGGTCTGAAAGGTAAGACGAAAAAGCGGCTGTGAATATGCAGCAACAGCTTTAAAACCAAGTGCCTTTTCTCTAGTTCAGCTTTTCCTCATTTTTTGGATTTTTTTTTTCCATCGCTTTTTTGCTGCGTTTTCCTCACATTTTTGCCACATTTTCCTAGTTTTTTTAATCACTTTTTCCATCTAATTTTTGTAACTTTTTCATCACTTTTTTGTTGCGTTTTGGTCTCATTTTTGCCAGATTTTCATCGCTTTTGTCACTTTTTCGTAGCTTTTTTGTGTCGTTTTTGTTCGTCCCACATTTTTGTCATGTTTTCGGTCTTTGTTGCATTTTCATCCTAGTTTTATTCTTGTTTTTGTCACTGTTTTGACACTTTGTTTAGTTTAGTTTATTTGATTTATTTGACAGGGACCATGCACAGGAGCTTTTTTATTTATTTTTGTTATTGACCTTTATTTAACCAGGATAGTCCCACTGAGATTAAGAATCTCTTTTTCAGGGAAGTCCTGGCCGCAGAGGGGAACCTATTGTACAAGTTTTAGTGATGTGTTCATGTTCTCCCTATGCAGACACGGGGAGAACATGCAAACGCCACACAGAAAGGCCCCGTCCAATTACAAAACACAGTACAAAAAGCATAAAACAATACAGTTCATAGTACTTACAGACAGTACAGACAGACTATTATACTTTTTTTTTTTTTTTTAAAAGGTGCATTTCATCAATGGGAGAACTTGTTCCTCTATAGTTTGTTCCATTCTGATAGTTTTAAAGGAAAATGCCAATTGTCCTAATGCTAATGTTTTTCATTTTGGTTTGGTACATTGACCATTGACTGTTGACCTTGTTGTCCTGACCATCTGATCGGAGGTTAGTTGGACAAACCTTTTCAGTGGTGGAGGCGCAACATTATTTATAATCTTGAATAGTAAATATAGATTGGCTGTCATAACTATATAATCAAAGTTGAGCATTTTATATTTGGTTAAAGAGGGGGTATTATGCTTCCTTTTTTCCCACACTAAAATGATGACGAAACCTTCTGTTGGTCTGTAAATGCAGTAAATTAGAATAACTGCCTTGTATACAATTGCTCTCTCAAAATGGCTGTAGCGAATGTCTTGAAATAGGCCTCTGTCTCTTTAAGAACCTCTGACTCTTTCCGACATGCCCCCTCCACACGCTGTCTGTGGCATCAGTGGGGAGGGGGTTCTGCTGAGGAGCAGTGGTTGGTTACTCGGCTGGTGACGAAAGCTCGGAGGCGTCTCCAGGAGGTGGGGGCGTTCCTAGGAGGACTCAGGCAAACCTATCCCTAAAATGGCCGCCATCAGAGTTTTTACAGATTACTCAAAAATACGTGAATTTGCCAAGGCAACACTTCAGGCATGTTTTTAATGAGGGAATGACATAATAACATGATGTAAAGCTTGAAAAAGTCGATTTTGCATAACAACCACCTTTAATACTTGACAGTGATGATATCTAGAATCTTGAGGTAATAATCATTGTGTTGAAGTTGGTTTTGGCTCCTTACATTGCCAATGAATTTCTTACAGATTTAAATGTATTGATTAAATGATGATTAAACAGATTATATTTTATTGTTTGACATACCTTTTTTTTTATATGTTTCATAAAGCTTAGTCTAAAATCTAAAATGATGCCAAGGTTCAAGAAGCTTTTAGATTTGGGGAAAGTCAAAGCTCGGTTCAGGTGGGGGTTAAGAGGTCAATGCATGTCCAGGATGTCATCTGTATTCAGGGTTGGAAAATGTTGCCAAAAACGGTTAAAGAGCTGGCTAGACTATAAAACATTGATTTGAGGGTCCAACAGATGGAGTGTATCAATAGACACTCAACACTGATTAAGCTACATCGACTGACACATTGACCGTCCTTTGTATTCAGATTACTGGTAATAAAAAAATAGAAAATAGTGGAGGGTACCTTCATGCTCGGGCTCTTGCAAGTCTTAAGATCAAAGTATGCTATGTTTAGTTTTGGAATAAACTTGTAGCTCACAGAAAATGTGTATCAGTCAGACCAGAGAGAAACATTTCCTCCTTGCAGGACGTGGTGGAAAGTCCTGGCATTCATTTTGTCCTCATGTTTTGTGTGGAGTTACTGCGCGCTGCTGGTGCAAAGAGAGAAAAACAAAGAGGCATGCGCTGTACCCGCGGCTCTAAGGAGGGCTGTCGTCAGTGAAGACGGCGTCACAGAGGAGACGGGATGAGCGTTTGCCAGAGCGCGCCGTGAAGGGCACAGACTTAAGAGCTGCGCACCAGAGGAGCGGCAAAAGACAGAGGAGAAAGAGGGGACAAAGAAGTGAAATAAAGCAAGGACAAACAAGCGAGAGAGGACTGAAAGAAGAAAATACAAGTGGTTGAACTGGGACTGAGCAGCCTCCGTAAGATTAACGGCTGTTTGAATAGAAAACAGTGAAGGACAAAGCAGATTAAAGAACTTTCAAGCAACACCGCCAATAATGGAGACATAAATAGATAAAAGCATTATAGGCTCTGAAGCTATTATTATTCATATAAGGATAACTTATATGAATGGGATAAATAAGGATTTTTTCTGTGACAGGGACAAAACAATATGATAGAAGTACTTCAGTTCAAGGTAAAAATATTCAGTAACAGTTCTATGAGTGATGAATAGGGCTTTCGGTTCTTAATAATAAATGTATAATCTTGCAAAATCACAATTATGTTTTCAACTATTTTAAAGCAGTACCAAGTAACTTGTTTACCTTAATAAATCCTTTTCGTAGTCTCTCTGGGGGTAATACAAGTGTTAATTGGATGATTGGGGCGTCTTTCATCTCCCCCTGGTGTCTCTGGCCAGAAAACCACACTTGCAACTTTCCCTGCACCGACCCGGAGACCCCAATACACACTAATGGAATCATGAGGAAGATGCTAACAGGCTAATTGGCAAAGCTAACTGTGGGCTAACGCCACTTAAACAGTATTTACAGCCAAGTTTGAGTGAATAAAATTATCTCCATTGTGTAGTTAGAAGTACAATATCCCTCTCTCCCTTTGTCTTTTCTGTCGTAGTATTGCATACTATTTGCATACTACTACGTAGTATTTACTCTCACGGACAATTAAGGAGTAAAAAAACACAGCCTGCTTCGACACCTGCAGTGGCGCTTATGGCCTCTAGGGGCATGAGTTACTTAGTACTGCTTTAATGTAGTTTGACTCACAGGTCGATTGATTGTATTATATTGTCCAACCAATATTTGCGAGTAGGGGAAAGCTGCAGACCCGGAGCCGAGACAGATCGACTGTGAAGCAAATCCACCGGTATAGTGCGCCCTCTGCTGGATAAGACAGATCTAGACCGATCAGTGTTTAGGAAGATTTATTGATATGTTGATCTACTTCACGCATTTTATATTTCTTATTTTTGATGAAAACAAAACAAAACAAAATTCTTATGAACACATTTGGAATGTGTAACTAGATGCTTCTGTTGATTAATAAAGATAACATAACTGTGAACAGCATACAAATTGCTTGTTGTTTTTGTTCCAAAATGACTCGAATCTTAACCTGACCCTAATCCCAACATAAAATATTCACAAATACCGTTGTGAATCTGCTCCTACCAGCAGAGGGCGCACTATCACGGCGGATCCGCCTCACCGTCGTGGATCTGTCTCGCCTCCAGGTCTGCAGCTTTCTATTACTGATGTTTGCAGAGTCACTGGTTTGCATACCTGTGATAATGTCTTCAATGGCTCCATCCTTTCCTTCTCTCACTAAAGGCGTGGTCTGCCTCTTCTTCAGCTCTGCGATCAGGTCCATCTGTGGCAGCTTTGGCATTGTGGACATCTGAAATCGCACCAGAGATAGATGTGAAAGTGGACGTTCGTTTAGGTTTCTCCATATTTTACATTTAGAGTTTGAAAATAGCCACTTTTCACTCACCTTGTTGATGTCAGGTTTAGGCGAGGTTAGCGGGGGATCTGAGGAGACCTTCCTTTTCCTCTGCTCGTTCTCCTGCTCGGCTTGCTTTTTTAAAAGAAAAAATAAAGAGCTATGAAATTGTTTCCATCTGAAGGTTACAACCGCTGATGATGGCAGCCTCCTGGGCGCCCCACGTTTACACAGGAAAATCAGTTTCCCATTAGCGTTAGCCGCATATCTGATGTGACAGTTCATTGAGTTAAGAAATCAATAAATTACTGCAGTCTGACCTTGTATGCCTTGATGAAGCGCACAAACACAGGGAAGAACATCGCTGGTGGCGTGCTTTTGTGGTTTTCTCCAAAATACTCCACCGCTGAGTCGTACACATCCTGAAAAATAAAGTAAAGCAAAGTATTTCAATGGTTAGTTACACAGATCAGGCAAACACAGGGGATTATGCTTATTCTCATTAGACTACGTTTAGGTAGATATTTTGTCCTCAAAGTTAAAAATATATTAAAAAGGAGAGTCAGAGTATTTTAACCTCTTACAGCAAGCACATTTTCTCCAGTTCAGCTTTACCCAAATCTACAAGCTTCCTGACTGCCGACCGTGTAATGTCTCATTTGAAAGCTAAGGCCTCCAAAACTGATCCTCACTGTTTTGTCGCGTTGTCGGCAGGTTTTTGTCACATAATTGAAGCGTTTTTGTCTTTTTTTTCTTGTGTTTTTGTCATTTTTGTTGCTTTTTTGATTGTTATTTTGACGCTTTAACATTTGCGTAATGCTGAACTGCAGAAAATGTCCTCTGTTCAGGTGGGGGTTAAGAGGTTCTGGTATGATCAATAGAAAGTATCAAAAGAGGACTAGAGGTGAACCGACCTGTATCATTAGATTTTTATTATTTGTTTTATTTAGTCTGGGCATGCCCAGGAACACACAAGACACATGCATGTAAACACTCATAGACATAATATATTACCCAGACCCCTAACCCTGAACCCTAAACCCCTAACCTTAATCCTAACCCTAACCCTAGTCTTAACCCAATTCTAACCATAAAACCACACCCTGACTCTCAAACAGTCCTTCACAGAAGTGAGGACCACCCAAAATGTCCTCACTCTGTTGGTTAAAAACTGAAACTGCCATGGTCCTCACAGTGTCGTAAATACAAGACCACACACACACACACACACACAGCATCTTGTACTATCTTAGTGAGGTCATAGAAACTCATAGACATAATGTACCCAGACCCTAATAGGGCCCCTAAACCTAACCCTTACCTTCATCCTAACTAATTTTAAACCTAACCCTAAAACCACATCTTGACCCTCAAAAAGTCCTTCAAATAAGTGAGGACCAACCAAATGTCCTCACTTTACAAAAATATCCTCACTCTGTTGATTAAAAACTCAAACTGGTCCTCACAATGTCGTAAGTACAAGTACACACACACACACACACACACACACACACACACACATACACACACACACACACACACACACGCACGCACGCACGCACACACACACACACACACACACACACACACACACACACACACACACACACACACACACACACACACACACAGACACTAGAGGCAAGAGACACACCAACACTATGATGGACAAATAATAATAATATACATGGGAGAGAGCTGATCATTTGCAGTCGATCAAATAAAGCTATGTTCTTTTGGAAATCTGTCCGTCGCAATATGTATAGTATGTATGAGATTAGATTTAAATGTTACCCAACCTGTGCCTTTTTGCCGTCGGCCATGACAGAATCCAGGAGGGTAGTGTTGCTGTGGACAAACGACTGCAGGACAGGGCTGCCTTGTTCCACTGAGAACTCCCTCTTGGTCACCTCCATGCCCTGCTCTAGAGCTCGGACGTCCTGAAGGATACTGTCCAGAGACACTGAGAACAAAAGAAGAGCATAACAGTCCCGTAAGAGGCAACTTTCAAAGGCAAAAGAATTCTCCGGCTGCGTTTAGAGGCAAGAATGCAGACTGCACTTGTGAATTGTTTCAAATTATTCAGTTGCATCCAAAATGTAATGCCCTGCACCCTCATCTTACCCATGGCAGCCTTGTCGAGGAAGTGCAGCTCTGTGTGAAACGACTGGAGCTCGGGATACTTCTCCTGAATGATGTCGACAATGAAATGCAGCAGAGTCTGTCTCCGGTCGGTGGATTTGGTCTCCAGCAGCTGCGGATATAAACGGCAACATTAAGATCAAAGTGAAAAATGACAAGCGGTTGAAAACAATGAGCAAGGAGCTATCATGAGCCTCCTCACGCACCAGGTCTAAGCTCTGCAGCCGGAAGCCGTGTGCTGCGCCTCGTTTACTGCTGTTCATGTAGTTCCCAAAGGCTAAAATGATCTGGAAACACAACGCTGAAAGAGTAAATGAGTCTGGAGAAAATTACATGGTCCAATACAGATTCTTTATCTCTTTACAGTATAATTATAACTATATCTTGTATGCGGCTGTAAACGACTTAATTCCTTACCTCCAGGATTTTCTTGAGTTTGGCCGATGATTTGATTGACATAGAAGCTGCAATTATAGCATCCAGTTGCTGTAATAATAGAAACCGTAATTAGTTTTTGCCTGTATTATAACAACGCCCATACAGTGAATTCAGTGACAGTTTTCTCATCACTTATAATTACTTCCATATCATATAAATGTATTTCTTCTTGGTAGAAAGCCTGGTAACACTATATTAAAAAAGCACTTATTAGTCAACAAGTGGAAGACATTGGGTTAAATCTGGGAAAAAATGTGGGGGAAATGTGGGAAAAAATGGAAAAATTTGCGGCGAAATTGATGTAAAAAAAAAATGGGGAAAAAATATGTAAAAATAAATGATAAAATTGAAAAAAATAGGAAAAACAGATGGAAAAAAATTGGAAAAAATATGGATTTTTTTGGGGGGGAAAACGAGAGAAAATGTGAAAAAACAAAAGGAAAAAAAAATTGGAAAGTGTTTTTTCTGCCCTTTTGTCATTGTTTCACTTCGAACAAAATAAATTAAATGGAAGGAAAAGGAATAAATAAACATTATTAATCTGTTTTATGGTTCTATAGGACAAGTATTTTAGTATAGGTATCGAAAAAATCGTTCAGGTATCGGTACTGAAACCCAAGTATCATTAAAGTAGTGGTATAAAAACAATGCAGCCCTACCCCTGACCCAAAACCTAACTCTCAATCATACTCGGTCTCATTGATGTTCAACTACCTCTTGATAATGTATTTGTATCTGAGGATATGTTCCCTATTCTGAAGTGATGTGGGACAGTGTTAGTAGCTCGTAATATGTTGAAAAAGGTCTCGCAAAATAAGGACTAATAAGTGCTTTATAAATACCAATTAAGATTCATTAGCTGTTAATAGGTGAGTGAGAGAATAAAATGCTGCCAAGCTGGTCATGGACATAATATCACTAATAGATGGACATGAGTTTGTATTCTGTTATTTATTTCGTATTATTTTGGTTGTTTCAGTGTCGCTCCAAACTTACCGGCTGGATGAGCTGGACACTGTCTGTGAAATTGCCCATAAAGGTGAGCGTGCTGATGCGCTGGGCCAGACGGGGGATCTTACTGAAGCGCACCATGAAGCGGTCCTCCTCGCTGAGCTCGTCCAAGGGCCTGCCCTCGCACTCGTAGTCCTGAATGAGCTTCATCTCGTACTCAGTGGGAATGAAACGCTCCAATAACTCCAGGAAATCCAGACTCAGAGCTCTCTGGTTGTAACTGCGGGCACATTGGGATATCATTCGGTTATTTGTTTCGCCACGTGTGATGGCATTTGCTGTCGGACAGTAAATAAAAGGTAAGTGATTACAAAAACTGACAAAAAGCCACTTAAGAGCAAGGGACAACAAAAAGCAACAAAATGTGACCAAAAAATAATGAAAGTGCAGCAAAAGAGTAACAAAAACTCAATAAAAAAGTGGCAAAATTGTGAAGAAAACGCCATAAAAAAGCAACAAAGCAACAAAAAACGGGTTAAAGTGAGATGAAAAAGAACATGGCAACAACGTGAGGGAAAAAGTCCATTTAGATCAGCTTCGTAGATCTTAGCTTTCAAAGGAGGCACTGGCCTAATAGGCTGTAAACTCTCCATTCAAGAAGCTTCTAGATTTGGGTAAAGCTGAACTGGAGAAAATGAGCTGGTGGTGAGACGTTAAGTTACAATGTGTTTTTGTTTATGTAAAAAATGTTTTTCAATTGATTCAATTAATCTTATGGCTTTATTACAGATATTGATCACCTATTACTCCAATAAAAATACTAGTTTGGGCAATATACTGTGCAACCCTAGCAACATCCCAATTTAGGTCCTTTCCATAATTGCTTTAAGTAACTCATGCCCCTAGAGGCCAAAAGCGCCACTGCAGGTGTCGTAGCATGTTGTGTTTGTTTACTCATTAATTGTCCGTGAGAGTAAATACTACACTGACAGAAAAGACAAAGGGAGAGAGGGATATTGTACATCCAATAACACAATGGAGATACACATTTTTCACTCAAACTTGGCTGTAAATACTGTTTAAGTGGTGCTAGCCCGCAGTTAGCTTTGCCTGTTAGCCTGTTAGCTTCTTCTTCGTTTACATTTGTCGTCTATATTATGACCGTGGGGGAGGATATTTGTTCTTGATGCTTACGTCTCGATGGCGCAGCAAATGTCTGACGCCGCCATCCCCTCCTTCCGTAAAGTAATGGCCAGGTTTTTGGCCCTGTTTGGCTCCATGAGACACACTTTACTGGGAACCTTGTGGGCGAGCTTCATCCTCAAGGTGCCGATCTCTGCAGCAGGAGACTGGGCTTTGGTCTTGAACTGCTCCTCGAAAGCAATCATGTTCAGCTCCTAATCGAGAATAGAAAAAGCGTCAGAAAATGAATATCTACTGCAATGACTAACCACAGACTCCAGACTGAGGTATGGCTCTGTTTTTCAAACCTCTAGCACGTGTTCGTCGTCCAGCTCGTTGAAGATGGTTCCCGTCACCTGGTTGGACTTGAGCGCCTGCCAGTTGAAGAGAGGCAGGCGGTACTTGGTCTGGATGGTCCTCTTCTTCTTAGAAACTGAATAATGCAAATATAAATTAACCTCTGAACCCCTTTAACCAAGCACGTTCCTCCAAGGTCATCATTACCCAAATCTAAAAGCTACTTGAAAAAAGGATGAACATAGCCACACAAAATGAGATGCAAACATGGATGAAAGCGCAAAAAATCCCATCAAAAACGTGACAAAAAAGCTGCAAAAAAATGTCAAGAAAACGATGGAAAAAGTGTGACAAAAGCTCAATAAAAAGGCAACAAAAAAAACACAGAAAGCTGACGAACGAGTGACAAAAAAAGCTATGGAAGTACAACAAAAAAGTGGCAAAAAAGTGACAAAAAAAGATCCATTTAGATCAGTTTCGTTGGTCTTAGCTTTCAAATGATATGTTATACTGGCCTATAGCTCCAGTCAAGACATTTTTAGCTCTGCTCGGTTCAGGTGGGGGTTAAGAGGTTCATGAGTTTTCACTCTTAACAGGTTTTTCATCGTAGTAGAGGGTTTCAAAGCTTTCAACTAGACTGGGCTGTGTCTCGATGATGACTTTGAAAACCTCTATTACAAAAAACTGTATTTGCATAAATGTGGGACTATCTTTAATTCACTCATGCCTTTATAGGATTTTCTAAGTATGTCTACATCACGCTTCGTCTGGGCTTTTTACCTATGGAGGGTGCAGTCCCAGCAAGGGGCAGCAGTGGAGGTGGCGGAGCGGCCGGGGGCGGCGGGGCAGCAGTGGGTCCCGGTGCAGCGGGAGGAGGCGGAGGCGGCGGAGGAGGGGGCGGAGGGGGAGGAGTCTGGACGTTTTCTGATGCAGCAGTTTGATCTTGTGTTTGCTTTGGTGAAATGTTTCCAGCGTCGGGCTCATCTTTAACTGTGGATAAGCATTTGAACAAACAATACTTTTGTTTACCTAGAGCCATGGAAAAACACAGAATCTTGAATATAAATAAAATGTCTTGTGTTTGTTTTAGATCGGAATTTCTATCTTTTTGTCATTGTTTATGCTTTACTGTATGCCTTGTTAAATCAAAACGATAAACTTGGTGGACTTAACAGTGACATATTCGAGAACATACACACCTCTCTCTATGACTTGCTGGACTGTAGGCACCACTTGAATGTCCAGCTGTCCCGATGTCGAGCGCTCCATTCTGATGAGCCCCTGACCGACCAGAGCCTGGACTTTGCTCTCCAGCTCCTTCAGCGCCTGGTTGGCCCGGTCCCTGTCTCTCTCGATCTCCCTCTCTCGCTCTCGTTCCAGCTCTCGCTCCCGTTCGCGCTGCTGCAGGGAGCTGACCTGAGCGGACGACTCTCGGAGACTTTCCTACAGCGCAAACATGCAGCGTCTTTATGTGCAGTTACTGAGCATCAAAAGCATTGATAGAGATGTGGTTACCTTGAGGAGCTCCACTTCTTTAGTGGCTTGAATCAGCTTCTTCTCCAGATCTGAAACTTTCTCCGTCGCTTCCTTTTCACTCTCTTGTAGCCTTGTGTTTAGCTATAACAAATGTATGATAGAAATATTGTTATTAGACTTCAAAGTACGATTATCTCATATTTCCATGCCTGTATCTGCTACTAGTTTAGTTATTACTTCTCCATTATTAGAAGGTTTTATAGAATCCTCACTAATTGGAGCAATAGCAATAGTATACAGCGGTAGATATACAGCACTGTCTACTTCATACTTTTACTCCTATGATATTTTTCCACGTGCACCTGTGTGTTGTGCTCCTGCAGCTCCTCCATGTGCTCCAGCAGAGCGTTCTTGGTCTCCGCGTCCTCCAGCAGCGCTCCTACGTCAAACACATTGTCCAGATAGGCCTGAATCTGCACCAGCAGCCGGTCGCTCTCTGTGAACTTCAAAGACTACACAAAAAACAAAACACATGCATTATTTACAGTGGGTTCAGGAAGGATTCACACTACTCTGTTTACTCCTCAGTCATTATATTGATGTTCAATTATTCTATAAAAATAAGGCTTATATGGAGGCTGTACTTTCTGTAACTTTTAAGGATGTTCAAAAACAGCACAACAGTGATCGAAGGTAGTGGAATTAGTTACTTTTAATATTAGACATATATATATTACATGCTACATAATAGAATAGACTTAATTAAAAGTGGTCTGAAATCACTCTGAACTTACTGCAAATTGTATTAGCATTTCTAACAACTTACTCTACTCTCTTCGTGTGCCTCTTTTAAAGAACAGGGGAAAATATTATTGCAGACTTGCCTCTAGATACTCGTCCAGGCCATGGTGTGTGAACTCATGCTGCAGATGCACTCTGAAGTTCATGTTCTCCACAGAGTGCACCACAATGTTGATGAACTGCATACAGGCCACCTAGTGGACAATAAGCGCAATTGCTCATCAGGGTCATTGCAAAATCATTTATAGTGTAAAATCTATTCCAACAAAAAAGAAGGGTTTGTTTCATTTCTTACAAGCGACACATGTATATCAAAATATTACATTAAAGACCATTTGTAGCTATTTGTGATGACTTTGTGTAGAACCAGCAAAAGTAAAATTAGATCACGTTCTTTTTATGCGACAGTGGAAAAGGTGCAGTCTAAATTTTTACACACATACATGCACACATATGCAAAAGGTAAAGTAACATTGTAAACGGCGTTGCTGATTTAAATATGGACATGAGATAAATGTTTAGGATAAAAATACATCAGGTTGAGACCAATAAAACACAGTGTAGGTGTTACATGTCTGTACTCTGTATGATAAACTTGTTCTAATGCCTTACATAAATGCCTCACAAAGTCAGCCTCGCACCAATTAAACAATTTTCAGGCATATGGTGTTTTACGCTCATATCTATCACTGCATTTGTTCAGTTCAACACAATTACACACAGCTGCATCCTTTACAAGAAACACTGTCATTTCGCTAATTGCTTTCTCTGAGTTCCTCTTTACTGAGTAATTACTCCTAACCTCCACAGAGCATGCTTTTCTTTTGCAGCTGCATTCAAATTCCTCATATCGTACTTAAACACAATGCAGGCCTGTAGGTGTGCGGTTAATTACCTCAATAAGAAATCCATAAAAGCGACTTACCATGAAGTCAATGTTGTTGTCTTCGTTGAAGAAATACTCCATGAGCTTCTCAAATCTTCTTTTCTCACCACAAACCTAAAACACAGATGGAAATGTCAAGATGCTTTTTTGTAGATCATACACATACCATGTAAGAAAGCCCAGTGTGAGTATTTGATGAGATTTGATGCATAGAATCATTGAATACCTAAAATTCAATATAGCAGTTATGTATAGTTAGAGTTGTGACCAAAAATATATGAACATAATGCATTTTGTTAAAAGATACTGTTGTGGGGTCAAAATACAAAACGTTTTATTAAAAGTTGAAATAAGTGTGTCCTTTTTTGTTCAACGCACTCCCAAAACACTGGCTACAAACGGAAGGGTGTACTTGAATGTCACCATCATCTGCATCTGACCCATGATCCAGCACCACTTGGGTACCTGCCAGGAGCAGAGGTCTGTTGCTAGTAGACTACTGAGCTGGAGGCTATATCCTGTTTTACATGTTTTGGTTGAATGCTCTATTCCTGCATGATTGACCCTAAAACGCTGGGCATAATCATGTTTTCTCGACAGCAGAATCCCCCTGTGTTTTCCTGGTCCGAGCGCTGTACTCTGCCTCCCCCTTTTGTCCACTCATGTCCTCTAAATAATGCAACAACCTGAGCGCTCTGACAGGCCGCGCGGGCCAAAAACAAAGCCCCCCATACGGCTTCACCGGGACACATGATCCAGCAGCTGGCCCGTCGCCTGCTGCCTCTGAGCTGCCCCCCCCCCCCAAACACACACCCGACCTTACCCATGCACATTACACAGAGTACTGCAGCAACGTCACAACAGCACGAGTATCAGTGAGGCCCAGATCTGCTATAGTAGTTTGAAAATTCAGTACGTTTTTTTTCCATCATTTTTCCTCGCTGCATTAACCTCTTAACCCCCATCTGAACTGAGCACATTTTCTTTAGCTTGGCTTTGCCCAAATCTAAAAGCTTAAAAAAAAAAAAGAATCAAAAACGCGACAAAAAGAGACACAAAAAAGTGCCGGAAAAGCAAGAAAAATGCCAAAAAAATAAACGGGAAAAAAGCAATGAAAAAAGCCACAAAAAGTGACAAAAATGATGCATAAATGTGCCAAAAAAAGCTAGAAAAATGCAAAAAAAAAAAAAAAAAAAATGTGGCAAAAACACAACAAAAAAGAGCTGTAAAGATGAAAGAAAACACATCAAAAATGTGAGAAAAACGTGGCGATGACATGACTAAAAAGTTACGATCACTGTTGCTCTCCAGTCGAGAAAGTTAGATTTGGGTAAAGCCGAACTGGAGAAAATGCACTTGGTTAAGGTAGAGGGTAAGAGGTTAAATTTGGTCAATCTAAACTCTCAGTGCAGCCACAAGGGGTCAGAAATTGTTACTGTGACTTCCAGTGTATTGTGTTGGACTTAAAAAGTGAATTTTTTCATTAGTCGTAAAAGTAATTACAAAAGTAAGTAAGTTATTTATTATTACTAACATCAAATACAGCAAACATGTGTTGTCGACCCAAACGGCTAAGCATAAACGTCAGTATTTATTGCTGTTAATTCTGGAACAGTCAGCTTTTGGCTCAGCTCTGATTAGCAACTGTGTGGATCTGAACAGCGCTTCAAAGAGGATGCCCCGGCTCACAGCGGGGACACAGGAGACCGCAGTTTGCAGTCTGTTGCGGGGAGCTCCTGACACCCCTGACATTTACTAATAATAGGCACTCAGGAGCTCCCGTCCTGCCTGAGTGGGTGAAGGCGCGGGAGCCCATTAGCTGGCAACAGTTGCTGCTTTGCCAGGCTCAAGAAGAGAGGAAACTGAGGAGAGGTCGGCGGCAGCTGGGGAAGAGTTTGACCCTGCGACGCCGGGGCAGTGGTCAAGTCTGAGCGCGGGACAACTGTGCAGCAGCTGAGGGGCAGGTGGGGCGGGGGGTCCACCAAACATAACAGTGTCATGAGTGTAGTGAATGACTCAGAGTCCATTAAGGTTTCAGTTCAAAAGAAATGAAGAACTAAACCGTCTTCTCATGTGTTTATAGATGGATGCTTTTTTTTCATCAGCTCTTCAACTAAATATTGTTTCTGAAATGTTTCTAGCAGTTGATATGGAAGCGATGTACAGTAGTTATGTGATTGTGTTATTTATGTGATAATTTCATGAGTAAATGCTACAAAAACTCTAACCTCTTTAAAGTTGTCGAAAGCTGAGAGGATTATGTCATGGCCTCCTCTCACCAGACAGACAGCAGCCAGCAGCTCCAGCACCAGAGCCTTGGTTCTGTAACAATGTGTCAAAGCTTTATTCACCGTCCAAGGACTATGTCTGGTTTCCGGGGTACCAGTAGTTGGTGAACAGTGCCTGAAGCCAAGCAACATGACTAATGCTACATTTTAGCTGTTATACAAGCATTAGAAGCATAGTACGGCAACAGGAGCTGAATGAGTATCAAAATTGAGTCATGAAATTCATTCTGGTAGTACTTGGGCTTCTCAAGGAGGCTCTTGGGAGTAATCTGCAACTTTAGACTTTATTCACTTTGATTAAAGATCATTTCATTCATGCTTTAGTTATGCATCCACGTTTCTTCTGGTTTAGCCATAATTTAGTCCTAACTTAAAGGAATAGTTCACCGTTTTTCCATGCTGATATATGTTCTTACCTGAGCTTAGACGAGTTGATGTGTACCTGTCTGGTCTTTGTGTGTGCGCTCAGTCACACAAAACGACCAAAGATGTTGTTAGCGTTTGGCCTCTCTCAATGTATTCCTATGGCTCCAAACGGGGGTGAAGTTGGAAGCTGCCACGCTCTTCCACGGGCACGCACAAAGACCAGACAGGTACGTATCAACTCGTCTAAGCTCAGGTAAGAACATATCTCAGTATGGAAGAACTGTGTGCCTTCAGTAATGCAAAAAGACTAAAGATGTTGTTAGCATTTGGCCTCTACCAATGTATTCCTTTAGTTCCAAACGGGGGTGAAGTTAGAAGCGACCAAGCTCTTCCACGGGCACGCACAAAGACCAGGCAAGTACGTATAAACTCGTCTAAGCTCAGGTAAGAACGTATCTCAGTATGGAAAAAAGGGTGGGCTGTTCATTTAATCTTGATATTACTTGGAGGGTTAAATACTTTATAGCCTAGATTTAGTCAACTACATTTACTTGAAATTGTTTATGTGTAAAAAATAATAATAAAAGGGTCATCTGCTTGGTTCTTACCGGGGGTTCCTGTTGTTGAGGCTCAGGGTGATCTCATTGACACAGCGGGGGTGAGTCATCACCAGGTTAAAGCCCGACTGACAAAACAAACACAGTCATTTAGAGCCGTCAGTCACACAACGATGATCCAGGAGAGAGTCAGAGGGACACACAAGAAGAGCCTCAGTGACAGTGTAATCTGAGGCGGATATAGTAACTGTACTGAGGTAAAAGTACACTAACTTGCGCTTTGACGTAGCAAGCGTATAATCCCTTCAAACATGTTTTCTCTTTGAGGGATTGCTGCTGACAGTGTGCACAAACACCTTTTTTGCAACATTTTCTTCATAGCACTGAATGGAAATAGCATGGTAGCTATAGATAAGGGCTGATGATGCAAATTGCAGCCGTGATTCTATTAGAAAGATACTGTCTTTCCTAGTAATTTGATGTTCCTTTACCCTGCTATTTTTGTCCCCATTACCACTAACGACGGCCTGCCGAGGGACTACAGGCGGAAAGTACACTAGCACCTTCGCCAAAAACAACCTGGTGCAATACATCTCTCCTGTTGTTCACTTTCCCTGTTGAAATAAATACATTAAACTGATTAAACCTGAGCTAATGAAGAGAAAACAAATTAATCACCTGGAACTTTGGTGAAAATGAGGTGTGGATTAAAAATAAAGCCATAGTCCAAAACAATCCTCATATTTACGTGATCATTTTGCTTAGGGTTTATCACTTCCACCTCAGCGTTGAAGCCATTAGGCGTGACACAAAAGCAAGTGCAGTGGGAGCAGGTGCAGTACCTGGTAGTTCATGATGGCACGTAAACACATGATGCACAGGTGCGTGTCGTCCTTCTGGCTCACCACACGGGACGTCCTCAGGGCTTTCCTGTTCGAGACAGTTCAGAATGAAAGGGAGAAACGCTGCTCTCACACCACGGCCAATAAGACACTGTTATGAATGAACAAAAGGCCTCACATTCTGCAAAGTTTGGATTAGCTCATAAATATAAACATGTATATTTGCATAATACAGTGTTCCCATGATAAGGGAAGCTAGCTATGGAGGTCCTTCAGAGTATAATTTTGTTAATCATTGTCTAGAAATAAGATACGGAATCAACTGGAATGATCAATTGTAAGTTTTGCCTCTGAAATTATAATAAACATTAAAAGAAACAATACTGATAAAAAAGTTTCTAGATAAAATAGAAGCAATAATGACCCCACATCCCCCATACACCTTGAAAAACAATGAAAATAGATATTATCATTTCGACTCTGCCCCCATAGTCTTTATTTTGAACTGAACAAGAATCATTTCTCACATCACTGACTCATTGTTTGACTAAAACTTTTACCAAAGAAAAATTGATTTTGTTTGTTTGTTATGGCGGTGGAAAAAAGGAGCCGCGCTGTATTATTTCAAAGTGACAGACAGGTAATACAGTCTGAGACACTCCCTGCTGGCCCCATCACAGACATCTCCCACATTCACACGCACGGGCGGCACGACTGAAAACATAGACACAGGAGGTATCATATCAGTGTGACAGGAATGCTCCGCTTCCGACGGGACGGTTTGGGCTGTCCTGGGACCCTGCCCTCCTGTGCACATGTAGATAGACAAGAGTGTGCCGCGCTGCTTTGACAACACATATAGATATATTTTTAAGCGTATTTATCAGAAATGGTGGATGTGGTTTGACAGCTGCAGTATAGCTGTCAACATGGATCAAAATGTAAGACTGTGAAGAAGAATGCAGACGGGACTTGTGTGATGAGAATATTAAAAATGCCTGCCATATTTTACTTTGACAGGGATTCAAATCTATGGCACGTACACAGACAGTCAAAGAAGAGTAAGTCGTGACTTGGATTACATTACACTAAAGGTGCACTATACGTTTGATGTAAAAAAGAAGGTGATATTAATGTGTATTTGACCTTTCAGTGACCTAGTGGCTGTTTGGTTGGTTAGCAGAGCGGCTTTACTTACCATCCCAGAGGCCCCGATAGTCCATGATCAATTATTTTTTAGGTTTTCACTGCAGATTATGCATTTAATTCCAAAAACCTATCAATAATCCGAAAAAAAATTAACCTGAAGCATCACAGGGGTCACCAGGACGGAACGTATAAAAAAAATGCATTTATTTATTTATTTTTGTACATACAAAGTTGCAGAGTGCGCCGTTAAAATGCATGTGACACATAAGACACAATTTTTGCTACAACATAGCTGACACACTTATATGTAAGATTTAGCTAAAGGCTTTACCCAGCTTTCTTTAGTTTGGCCATTTTTGTGATGTTTATAGTTTCACTTCCTTATTGGACACTGACAGGAAGTGACAAAGATGAAGGCAAACAATGTTAACTGTTGCCGTGCCGACCATGTTAAGTCAGTGGAAAATTATATGGAATGATACCTTCACCTGTCACTTCCTGTCAATAACTCTTCTGCCCAACATTTCTTCACTAAAATTGCTGCTTCACTGAAATAAACTTTGATTCAAAAGTTTTAAAACCTGTCATATGCACTTTAAAGGCCCTATTCTTGATTTTTTTCACTGTTAACTCATCAATATGCAGGAAACAAATATTGTGCATCTATTAATAAAGCATTTTCTATTAGTTTCATGAACTTTCAGACTAGTTTGTGAGCATTGTGATCCTGTGACCCTGAAAAGTGACCGAGTGAAGTTGTGTGAAGTGCGTATAAACTCATCTTTATGAAGAATCTGGAAGTTGAGAATGTGTTAGGAAAGTTAGGAATTAAATTGGACGCAACAAACTATTGAATTTACTCGTTTCCTCTTTCTTGGATTGTAAATATCAACTTTAAGTAAGTAAAACTAAATAAAGCAAGTCAGGTAAATGAAAGATGAAGTGCCACTGACTCCAGACTTGACCTAGTCTTGGGATTTTGTGACTTGAGAAGACTTAATATGATTCTTAGCTGAATCATATTAGAAAAAGTTTCCAGCTCTACTAATTGTGTGTGTGTTTTGACCTCTGAAGCTGCTTGCCCTCACCTGACCGTAAAGCCCTTGCTGGGCTTGGAGGCACTGTGGATGGGGGAGTTGGTGGCACTTTTGCTCAGATCCTCCACTGACTTGTCCATGGGCTTCACTTTGTCCGTGGGGACCGCTCCATTGTCCAGCGAGTCTCCATCATACCTACAGAGTCCAGAGTTACGCGCAGTTAAATTGATTTGACAGAGTAGTGATGTAATAGCAAAGAAATTCAAAGGAGGAATATGTACATAGCGCTGTGGGCAGAGGACAGGTAGCCCACCAGCACATCCAGACCCTGGTTTTCCTCATTCAGAAACTCCTGAGCCCAGCTATGAAGAGAACAGAACAATGACTAGTGTGCATGGTGTTATATTCAAGACTAGGCTATTGTTAGTCTTAAGGCTGCACAATATATTGCCACATTTTCATTATCAACTTAAAGGTGCATTATGCAACATTTGATGTGGGGAAAAAAAAGGTAGATATTTGTGCGTATTTTACCTTCTAGTGACCAAGCGGTTGTATGAGTGGTCAGCATGGTGTCTTTACTTTCAATCATGGTGGTCTCTAGGACATTCCAGGATCAATTGTTTGGAAGGTTTTCACTGCTGACCCTCTCACTAGGAAAACCTATAAAACAATTGACCCTGGAGCGTCCTAGAGACTACCATGATTGAAAGCAAAGGCGCCGTGCTGACCACTCATACAACCGCTTGGTCACTACAAGGCAAAATACGTACAAATATCAACTTTTTTTTTCACATAAAATGTTGCACAATGCACCTTTAAACATGTGTAGGTTTAGTGATTATTTTCCTCCTGTAATAACACTGTAATGCTTGACCTTACATGTACGTACCCAATGTGATTAGTCCTTAGGGAGATCTCCAGCTCCCTCAGGACCTGGGTGGACTCTGGAACACGACGCTTAAACTACAAGTAACAAGAAACAAACATAGAGGAATCAACGAGAGGATTTATTGTTGATTGAAATCTTAAAACAGTAAAGGCATAACTGATCGCATGTCTAATTTGGAGCCTTATGTGAAGCTCTTTTTTACTTGTACAAGCTGTCAACTATTTGGGCAATTTGAGCCGCGGTACTTTGTCCGTTGGGATTAGAGCGCACGGGCCGGTCTTCAATCCCCCACATGCACCACCTGTCGCTGGTTCGTCACGTCACCAAGAGGCCGGAAACAGTTTTGAAAATGCTGCGAGTCGGCCAACTAGACCGGTGGTTCTCGAGTGGTGTTGCTCTGGGACCCACTTTCAAACTATATCATGACAAGCCGTGACCCACATAAAGATGCTAAATTCAACTTATTATAAAAGGCCCATGACCCACTGATAATGAGTCCTACTACAACGTACGTTTGGGTCCCAACACACGGATAGATACAGACGGCATCTCTGGAATCGCCCACATATGGTCATGTTTGAAAACAGTTAAGGGGGAAAACAATTTGGAGAAAAATCTAAACTTTCTCTAATTATTTAAAAACTACTTTAACAAAGGCTGAATTATGAACAAAGTTTTCTACTAAATAAAGATGCAAAGACATGGAGAGGAGCAAAGTGGTTCAACAGCCCATAAATACATAAAAAACAGAGAATGCTAATGCTAAGAAATTGTGCCAAGCAGCTGTGCCTAAATATTTCATTCGATGTCTTTTTTACTGGTATGCCCATCAGACCATGCAGGTCAAATGGGAGCCTTGTGTGTCTGAACCATTTCACATTGGTAATGGTGTGAGACAGGGCGTTTGCTGACCCCTGTGCTCTTAAATTTCTATATGAATGACCTGTCCAGGCAGCTGAATATGTGCAAAACTGGATGTATGGTTGGTGGTGCTTTAATTAATCACTTAATGTATGCGGACGACCTGGTGGTGTTTAGCCCGAGTTCTGCCGGTCTCCAGCAGTTGTTAAATGTGCGCTCTGTGTACGGGGAACTGCAGGATGTGAAATACAACTCCATAAAAAGTGTAATTATGATCTGTCGGACAAAGGAGGACAGATCACTGAAGTTTCCTGACTTTAAGATTTCGGGGAACATCTTGAATGTATGTGATGTTGTTAAGTACCTCGGTCACATCATAACTGACCGTTTAACAGATGACAAGGACATGTACCGTCAGTGCAAGACATTGTATGCACAAGCGAACATTCTGTCTCGGAAATTCTCCTTCTGCTCTGTACAGGTGAAATTGGCTCTGTTTCGAGCCTACTGCCCACCTCTGTACACCGAACATCTGTGGGTGAATTATAAAAAGTCGAGTTTCCAGAAACTTACAGTTGCATACAATGATGCTTTGAAAAAAGCCCTGATGTACAAGTGCCAGTGAACTCTTTGTGTCAAATCAAGTGAACACTTTGTGAGCTGTCTTGAGAAACCTGATGTTTAAGTTTATATGTCGCCTCAATGATTCCAAGAATATTGTGATTGTTTTGTTGTCCAGTGTTGTGTGCAGTGCTGTACGTTACACGTCGCAGCTTGCCTTTACAATATCGGCTTAAGCATGTCTTCCTGCTTCTGCTTCAAATTTTACTCCAAAATGCATCTACTCACGAACAGATGCCCTGGTAATTAGATGATCCATTTCATTCATTGGTCCCATTGTTAAGCTTGATAATTAGTTTATATGGGACAATGGGCTTTTCAACAAGGATCACCAGATACTCATGTCGGCGAAGTGTAAGCCTTGTACCTTGCGGCTGACCCCCCCATGGTCCAGATAGCTCCTGAGCTTGTCCAAGTAAGTGGACGGAGGATTCTTGACTTGGACTCTCTCCTGTAGGAAACACACACATGCAAATAGTCATAATTACGCTGTATTGTGGAGAGCGCGGTGAGGGAGCGGCTGCTTGATAGCGTGGCACTTTGTCCAAACACAGCAGATAATAGTTGCATGCAGACACACAATGGCTACATCAGTGCATTTGTGCATCCTTTGTCAGTGAAATGACAGAAACTAACCACAGTGTATTAAAGAACCAGGAAGTTATGTTATCTTTCTCCTGTTGCTATGACCACGGGATTTAGAATAGCTAAGGGTTATGATACACCACGACAGGAAGTTTACAACAATAACTATAATATGCATAAACCCAGTGCAGATTTGTTAGGGCAAAGACATGAAAATGCATCAAATATATATATAATAGGATATATTTTGAAACTGATGGTAGCGACACAAAGGTTTTCATGGAGGTAACAAAAGCCTAAAAGGGAAGGTGATACAAAACTAATAATTTATTCAAATAAAGCTGTTGTAAGGCAAACTGCTACACCAACTTTTCTTGAGTATATCCATTACTTATCCTCCCAGCTTTTTATTGCTCTTTCTCCAACCTGTTTGAGAAGTGCCACTGCCATTGCACCAGTACGTAATTCAACCGGATTTGATTTGCATTTAGTTATAAAATCATTAAAGATGTGTTCTCACTTGGTCACAGATCAGGTCCCACTTCTTCTCATTGTCGTACTGACAGAGGATCTTCATCTTGTCAGGAGGAAGATTCATAGTATTCTGAAAAAAATAAATAAAAAATTAATGACTTTAGTACATCATAAAATAAACACAGCGATGTAGTATTCGACCAAGATTGTTAAAACATGTGATCATTGCCAATACTCAAGTGAGTAAGATCATCATTATCATCTATTTAAAAATGTTCATTATCTCTGTTGTCGTTTCAAACATGACTCAACCTTCATTGTCAGCAAATGAGTCACTGCCTGGTAACTGTGACTAGGACCTGATTACTGAAAAACAGATTTCACTACATGCACTTATTGAAATAGTACAGTGGCTTTCAAGCTTTCGCACCAAGACCCACTTAAAAAACAAACACAAAACAGGCTCACAAAGTAACACCAGATCTTTGCCGGGTCAAAACATGGGCTGAATTAGGAAAAAAATAGGAGTAAACCAGATCAAGATAGGAAAGTATAGAGCTGCACAATATTGTTCAACATAGTACACTTCAGTAAACGTAAACAAAAACTGTAATGAATTAGTTTAATACTAAATCAGGACCAAAAAAAGACCAAAATGGAACTTAATGCAATCCATACATACAATACATCATGACTAGAATTGAGGTTTTGCACACTTTTAAGTCACAATGCTGTTTAAAGCTGTGTTGGCAAACAAAATGTGTAGTCAGACGGAAGACCTCAGTTATTTTGTGATTTACTGTGGCCTCTTGAGATAAGGATTTTGGCAACATACTGTCCAGCCCTTGCCGAAACCATGACTAAAGTAGTTCCAAACAACCCTAAACGTACAAAAAAAAGGTGAATTTATCAAAGACTACACTTGGAGAGGCCCCTGAGTGTCTATCTGTTGCAACGATTTGAGTACCACTGGTATAATATATTAAAGCAGTACTAAGTAACTTGTTTACCTTAATAAATTCTTTCCGTAGTCCCTTTGGGGGTAATACAAGTGTTAATGATATTATTGGGGGTCTTTCATGTCTCTGGCCAGAAAACCACCCTTGCAACTTCCCTGCACTGGGTCGGAGCCACCAATGCACACTAATGGAAGCACGAAGAGGAAGCTAACGGGCTAACGGGCAAAGCTAACTACGGGCTAGCACCACTAAAACAGTATTTACAGCCAAGTTTGAGTGAAAAAAATAACCTCCATTGTGTAATTGGATGTACAATATCCCTCTCTCCCTTTGTCTTTTCTGTCAGTGTAGTATTTAGTCTCATGGTCAGTTAATGAGTAAAGAACCGTAACATGGTACGACACCTGCAGTGGCGCTTTTGGCCTCTAGAGACATGAGTTACTTAGTACTGTTTTAAAATACTACAAAAATGTTCACTCCATATTGTAAATCACTAGGCGCAAAACTTGGCTGCGTGTGAAGACCTTTCACACAAAATTTCAAAATGCAAGTTAATTTCCTTCAAAAGTGGACCACAGTGCACTTTGATCATAATGTAACCGCTGACCCTTATCGCTGAAGTCAGTTTTTCTGCCAGCTCAGTCGGATGTGGTCCAAAAGGAGTTTGTTGTGGACGGCAAACCGCGCTGAGCAAGAAAATCCCCTTTCCTACAGAGTGTCCTTGGTCGTCTTTGGAAACTTTTAACAAGGCGATGACAATACAGTGTGACGCCTGGCACATCCACCGGGAAACTTTAACACCTATTAGTGCACAAGTGGTGTCCTATATACACACACTAAAAATAACACAAATAACACGTACACAAATTGGGTTATCTGACGTGCTAGTTGCCTAAGTGCCTTTTCCTTATGTAACTTTTCACATCAACTCCTACAATGGATTGAACTTTTGCTTTTGAATACATTTCAAGGTCGGGGCTGGGAACACGCCGTGCCCCAAACCGCACATTGTTTAAAAAGAGTTACTTACGAGATACAACTTGAAGCCAAAGAAATACCAAAAAGTAACCTTGGGAGCCTGGCTTTGCTTGAAAATGTATGTTTAAAGTGCAGCGGTGAGAGAGGGGAATAGGAGGAACAGCACATTGGAGGGAATCAATAGAGTTGCTGGAGTGAATGTGGATCTGATAAATCAGGCTTGATGAATAACGCTGGTCGCTCAATACGCTGCGGTTGGATTTGGTTAGCTGCGTCAGACATGGCCATACAGTTATTAGTAAACCTTTCAGTTGAATACAGTTGCAAAATTGTGCGGGATTTATGGTTTGTAACTTCCATCGATGATGTTGGTGTTCTTTGCAGCAGGATGAAGACCACTGCGGACGCAAGAGCCTAAAGTCTGAACCATAATGTTACAGTATTAGAGATGCGTGACTTGGGGATGATGGAAACTGTTATTTTTTTTACAATGACAATTTAGAATGCGGCCCTCCAGGCTTTATGTTGAATTGACAAAGAGATAGTACTTTTTCTATAAGTTTCATAATTCCACACGATAACCTCAAAAACTCACATTTTATTGTCAGACAGCTAGCATTAAAGCAGAACTAAGTAACTCATGCCCCTAGAGGCCATTAGCGCCATTGCAGGTGTCATTAATTGCCTGTGAGAGTAAATACTAAGATGACAGAAAAGGCAAAGGGAGAGAGGGATATTGTACATCCAATTACACAATGGAGATCATTTTTTTCACTAAAACCTGGCTGTAAATACTGTTTAAGTGCTAGCCTGTGGTTCGCTTTGCCTGTTAGCTTGTTAGCTTCTTCTTCATGATTCCATTAGTGTGTATTGGGTCTCAGGGTCAGAGCAGGGAAAGGATAGACCCCCCCAATCATCCCATAAACACTTATAATACCCCCAGGAGGACTACGAAAAGGATTCATTAAGGTAACCAAATTACTTAGTTCTGCTTTAAGGTTCAAAGCCTAAATAAAGGTGTGGGGCATGGCTTGAACCTCTCTTAAATGCACCTAGGTGAATGTTTCACAGCACAGACCACACATTGTTCTCCCTCAACGCCTTATACACTTCGATATGCAGCCCTTGATGAAAGAAAAATTTGGACGCGCCCGATTAAGACCAAAGTGCTCTTTGTAACTTCAGTTTTGAAAGAAGACTGACAATTAATACAACATTCCCATTCTTTCAGTTTCTTTTTGTTGTTTTCACATAACATTTTGTTGCCTACATAATTGCAACAAACATAACATTGAAACTACGATTTTGGTCGCAATAAGTCACGTTGCTCCTATCTCAAGTCGAAGTATCAGTACAAATGGTAATGCTATACATACATACAAGGGGATACTAGAATTAATCTGATCAAACTTACTGAAAGAAACAAGGCTCGACAATCTGTCCATTGCCTGCTAAAGTGGCTGCTTTTTGTCAAACTAAATGATTCATATCCTCTGTGCAGCTCCAGCCGAGTTGACATTTTCATAGGGCAGATCAATAATATTATTTTGCCCTCGGTCTGCTGCGTTTTACTACAGAATAAAATATCGCACGTCCTCCCACTTTCTCACTACATGCAAATGATCAGATTAAACTTGCACGGCACACTGCGTTTCCACAATTACTCCTATGCATAACAGGTTGCAAAAACAATATGCTTAATTATTGCTTTGTATTAAGTTCCTCTCTTGGCTCGGTTTCTGTGTGCGTGTGGATGCCGCAGACAAATTCACAGACACGTAATTTACAAGTCCACCCACTGCTGCTCTCCCTGTTGAGAAATATGCAAAGTGTTATGTAAAACCGTGATGAAACCGCGCCTGGTCCTCTGAGCCTTTTGAGCGCACTTATTAGCTGGTGACACAGGACAGCAAAGTCGTAACGGCGCTGAAAAGCCCACTCATTGCTTTGGTTGCATCTCCTCTTTGCCTCTGCAGCGGTAGATCAGTGCAGTGTCTCACAGGGATTTCTTCGCACTTATTTAGTATGCAGACGGGGTATCAGCAGCGCTTAGGGCAAGGGATTCGCTTTGCACAGTCAGCAGAAGATTCAGAGAAAGATGGTCCACGTTTTGTTAAAAAAAAAAACCTCCCTGATCTATTATTAACTACTGCAATACTGGGGCACCTGTTTTGGGCTATCGGGGCTTGAATGTTGAGCGCGTATTGTCGCCGCAAGCTGCGTGGTTTAGTGCGGCAGAAGGCAGTTGGCAAAAGGCTGTCAACGGTGGTCAAATGGTCAGAGTCTGGGGCAGAAATAAAAGAAAAACAAGGAGGAAATGACATGCAAATTCAACATGTAAAGCACAGTGCTTTTGGTGTGATGTCAAGGCAAACTAGGACTGCAAAGAGAAGAACTTTCTAAATTTACCTTTTCAGATGTAGTAGTAGTGGTGTAGAAGTTAATGTGGTAATGGCAGTATCCGTTAGAGTATCCGTTGTGTTCTTTAATGCACGTCTTTTATTTTACTCTAAGACTTCTGGTGAATCACTTCTGTAGTACTTGTAGTAGTTCTAGATCATTTCCTAAAGATGAAAGTGGAATTCTGGTATTCTAAAAATGCTCCCATGCTGATAGTTCCGATTGTGGTATTTGTCTGCACAAAAGAAAGTCTTAGTTGTCACAGACTGACCTTGACTGTGATGTCCTGCTATGGCCCTTTTTTTTGGGGTAAAATAAATCAGTGTCTGTGTATGTTTGACAGAGCTCTCCCTTTACAAAGATTTGCTCAAACTAAAAACACTTTTGAGATGTGCCTTCTACTTACAGTTTTCCTTTATACTTAAACAACAGCTGGATGTAGGTTCCCATTGTTGCAGTATTAGCTCCGATATGATGTAATTATTACGCCAAATGGGATTAAATGTTGTTATCCAATGTGCCATGACATGAATTGACAAATACTGCAGCCCAATTCCTTTTTTTATAAAGTTCATTATAAACATTTCTTCTTCTTCCACCTCTTCTTCCTCTTCTTCCTTTTTCTCTTCTTCCTCCCACTTTATTGTCACCTGATCCCGTTGTGTATTCTGTCTCAGTTATTAATACATACTTAATGAGTTTAGTATCAATCTAAATGAGTCAGTATTGTAATGTAAATGCCACCGATGCCGATTCCTGCACATAAATAAAGTGGATGTATTTAATCCCGCCAGATTGATTGAATTTGGCTCAGCGCAGAGGAGGCATTTTACAAGGATCTAATTGATTAGAATTGCTCTTCAGCAAAAGATGTCTATGAGGACGACGAGATTAGTCACAATCAAATCTACATTGCATCGCAGTAATTATGGCCGCAATCATGACTCCACTTATTTAGATAATATCATCTGATTTCCTTTTCAAACATCGTAATATCCTGTCTCCATGAGGCCTTATTATGTGCAAAACCTGCTAAATGTGTTGACATGTGTATAGTTCATAGGTAAATGAATCCACAAATGCTTTGAATAAGTTCAGCATTTCATATTCCTTCTCTCAAATATGAATGCTTACAATGTGCTGAAAATGCACATGAACTGATCGCAAGTCTATCACAGTATTTGCGAAGAAAAATCACAGCTAGATACTTCCAAAAAACATTCTGCCCTAAAGCTACTGTCAAAAATGTATCTTGTTGACACTGAGCTTGTGGCGTGTTGCTCATTGTCACAAACCATTATCATGAACAATAAGGAGGAGGTGGCGGGAATGCAGATAACCACAGAGCAAGTCGTCCGGCCACATTTCCAAAATACTATCTGCTGCTCCGGAAAATCGTCCCTAAACTTGTTCATATATTCTTGTGTTGATTTTCCCCGGTGTCATCGGGCTGGCATGTCTTCAGCTCGTCACGCTCACGTCGCAAAAAACAAAAGACAGACTAACAACTCAGTGCACAGCAAATCGAGTTAGTGAAGGAATGGAGCAGCAACAAGTGCGGCAGTTTAATGGGAAGCAAATCAGAGACTATGCAAATGTGGAAAGTGTATGATTGTATACAAGTAGGACAAAAATAAGACAGATTACAGCAAATTCTGAGCTCTGAGCCTCGTGTAGAGGTGGTAAAGTAGTTGTGATAGTTGTAGCAGGACAGTGAAGGTGGTAACAGTAGGATCAGTGAAAGTAACACAATATGGGAGCTATGGTGTCAGGAGGTACTTTCTTTTTTGAAAAAAGCTCCCATTCATTTTCAGTTTATGATGGATACACTTTGAGAGCATTGTCCTCTTTGCACTGTAGAGATGTGAACTTGAATCTATGGTGCAAAAATGAATTGTGGTATTGCCAGGTGAGGCATCAAAACATCCCAATTTGCATATCTTGACCACAACAAACTCTCCAAGCTTGGGCAATAGGCTAAACCACTCAGGATACAAAGCTGACTTGTTGTTGACCGATAAATCCTTGTGGGAGTAAAGCAGCATTAACTTCAGCATAAAGGCCTTTTTGTTTGTTTCCACGGTGGCATTTTGTACCTGGTATCCTGATAGGCCTTACAACATGCTCCACATTCTTTGCAGCTCTCTGAACAGTTTTTAACCCGCTCCTTCAAAGTGCAACATGCTCGTCCAACCCGCTGTACTCACCAGTAGCGCATTGAAGCGCTCCTCCAGCTCCTCCTCAGGTGGGATGGGGAGTTTTGGCTTGTGGGGGCCCGGAGTGCCATCTCTGCCTGGTTGGGCGTCCAAGCTTCCTGGCGCATTCCCCATGGTTAAAAAATGATCTCAGGAATAATTTTCCAAAAAAAAAAGTCAAAATATAAAGTTTATCACTGGTTTCTGAGCCATGGCCCCTAAGTCCAGTTCAAGGTGCTAATCATGAGGAAGATTGACAGCGTTTTACATATGAAATCCAAGCAAGAAAAGGAAGGGGTAACGAACTCCACTGAGGCAGGAGACAGGCAGAATGACAGCTGAATGAGTGAAAAAGAAAACGGGGGAGGAGGAGGCTGATTTTAAGAGCTGCCACACGAGATGACAACCAGAAAAATGATAAAGCAAACGACTGAAAAGGAGGCAAAGTAAAGTCTATTCCAAAAGCCGCAATGCTGAGATGTAAACAGACTTTGTAAAGCTAGCAAGTTGTATTGAAAACTCCGCCATCTGGATGCCACTGCTGCTGGTTGTGGGGTCTGTTATTTCCATATCCAAGAATAAAAAGATAGAGGGATGAGAGAACACCGCGGGGAGGTTAAAGGAAAAAAGAAAAAGAGGCAGGGATCCAGAAGGCACCAACTCCTGCCTGTCTATCCGAAACAGGGACAGACGCAGAGAAGGCGCACGCAGCAGTGCCATAGAGCTCCACACGGAGCGGGGAGGGGAGTCTGGGTCCTAGTGCCGCCGGGTTCAGGTGAGGCAGGTTTGTTTTGGAGACGAGGGCGAAACACATGGCATTGACAAAAGATCTGGTCACGATTCGAAAGACACTGCTGTTTGTAAAATGTTGCAGCTTCCATTCAGTGGGCGATCAAAAGCTCACAAAATAGTAATATAGTATTAAGTAAGTAAGTAAGTAAGAAAGTACGTAAGTGCTTTATTTGTCATTGTATAACCATACAACGAAATTGTGTTCAGGTGTTAGTCCTGAGCCGCTGCGACTGACCAGCATATTTTTGAAGGTCGGGAAACCGTAGCACCCGGAGGAAACCTGGCCACCGGCTCCTGGGTTTGTCCCTGTTTCAGAGTGTGGTGTCCTGCACTGGTCAGCTCCACCTCCTCCTCCTTCTTCCTCCTGCACAGCTCCCTCCGCTCCACAACAGTCTTTCACCATCTTCTGGGAAGAGCATAGCAGTTAATCTGTTTTATTCTCCAGTAAACGTCCAGTAAAAAAACTGAATGTATAGCACGAGGGTGATTATTATTGATGAAAGAGGGGTAGGCGAACATAAGCTCGGCTTAAGCCTCCTCCTTTTGAGCCTACTCTGATGAAATGTTTTACTACTGTAAGAATATGAATGTAAACAGCTTAATCAATCAATCAATCAATCAATCAATCAATCAATCAATCAATCAATCAATCAATCAATCAATTTATCATGTGTGGCTTAGCTGTGAGTCTCGCCCGGATACCTCCTCGTTTGTCCATTGTCCACGCCACTGTGCTGCAGGTGTGGGGGGCTCTTGGTGTCTCTTCAGTGTTTTGTCAAATGTCTTTAAGATGTTTACTTTTAAAAAGCGGCTTCGTCGGGACTATTATGGACTCTTTTCAGTAAAAAAATGTGCCTAACCTCATAAAAACACGGCAAAGACATACAAAAGTATCTAGTAAAACGATGTGAAACACAGAAACCACAAATGTAGTTCGTAGAAAAAGGCAAAAAACGCAGCTGTACCAGGAGAGAGAGGGAGGTTGCTGCTTGTTTACACACCGCCATGACAGTAAAGTTCCACTTTACTCCCTGAAAGTTGTAAAACGTGCTCATCACTTCTGAGAATTGGCATGTTAGAAATGTGAGTTTGGACCAAAACGAACAGTTTAAACTTTACTCTATTTAAACTGTACTCGCTCCACACAAGGCCTTATATTATTATAATATTTTATTACTGCAAGGATGAAAAAAATAACTGATTTTTTTTTTCTTTTCTTTTTTTATTACAACAATAAACAATGAAAGAGGAAGCAACAAAATGCTAGTTGTGGTCCAAAGTCATAGCTTTCCTGACATACTTGTAGCATCCAAATTCTTCACAGGGACGGGTTTATAGACACATTTCACAACTTGCAGGGTCACTTTTTAGGCTCAATGTCACAGAAATAGAAAACTAACCTGCAAGTTCATGAAATTGATACAAAGGCTTCATAATTAGATGTTTTTCGCTTAAATGTCCAAGTGTGCAATATATTAAAGGAGGACAAAACACATTTTGTTCCCTTACTAGAAAAATAATCAGACAGTGCCTTTTAAAATTGGGGTTAAGATTTGCTCAGGACTCCATGTAAATATGGTTGTCATTATTATTTTTTTATTTCTTCCTCCATATGTCAGCCTTTGCAGATGTAACAAACAGGCCTAATGCCACACGTGCCCAAACACTTACTTTTGCATCATGCGAGCACTCCATAATGCCAAACAACTTCCCACAATAACAAGCTACAATTGTAGCACTAAAGCAGACTATGCCAAAGAGGATCAAACCGGCTAATCACAATCATAAGTTTGACCTGGGCCTGATGTAACTCCTGGCAGTGTTAGTAAGCAGCTTGTTGGCTACAGGGTGACTGTGTGAGCCCGTACTGGAAGCAGTGATTAATAAATAAAGAGTGCTATGGTGATACCTGGATGTCTGGCCACACCTGCTGGACCTATAGTGAAGAGTGAGGACATAAGCAGCCAGCCGTGAGCCGCTGTTTGACCGGGAATGAGAAAATAATGAGCTGTGATGACAGTGACTGACATCTGAGACCAGGTGAACCAGGATCGCTTTCACGCTGGACAAAATAAGGCTTTTACTTTGTGGTTGGCGCATCCACAATTGATAAAGACACAAGCAGTACATCAACAACCAACAAAGGGGTACCATTATCTACACACACAAGCTTACCCCAAATTTTTGAAGTCCAAAACCCTTACATTTGGTGGAAAACTAAAGCTGATCCTGCTTATATTTTTGATTGAATGTGGCTTTTAAAATCTAATGAAAGGGAACTCCACTGAACAAAAAAATTATAATGTGTTCTAGCTTCGTATTGCAGTAATAATTAAGGGTTTAATCAGCATTCTTTGTTAAAAAGGCATATTGCGCTATACTCTTCAAACCTAATTCTGAGATTTTAAAATGATACATTCATAAAACTCAGTAGGAATTGGCTACACTGCACAGTCATAACTAGTTAGAACTAATCAGTCTTAACCTATGACTATAGATGTGTCTGTTATGGTCTGCATAACACTGACATCTAGTGCTCAAACTGTTGCAAGATCACACATGATCAGAGAAGGACACCATAACTACCATAAAATGACAGTTGTGAGGACAAGTTTTACAAAGTTCAAAAGCGCTGTAAAAGCAATCTATTTAAGTCATCTTATTTGCTTCGGGGCATATCTAGGAGGTCGTGTTAGGGGGATTGGCTCCCTCAGGCTCCGTCCCCCTTCTGAGGGATTGAGTATTACAGTAACAATTCAATTCCATTTGACTTGTATTACTAATATCTAATATGAGGTAATGACTAAATAAGCACAAACCTATGTAAGTCATTCAGCATATACTGAAATGTAAGTGATCAATGTAAAAGTCAAAGTTTGCTTAAAGCCTTTAAAGCAGTACTAAGTAACTTTTTTACCTTAATAAATCCTTTTCGTAGTCCCTCAGGGGGTAATGCAAGTATTAATGGGATGATTGGTGTCTCTGGCCAGAAAACCACAATTGCAACTTGACTGCCACCGGACCGGAGCAACCAATACACACTAATAGATTCACGAATTAGAAACTAACAGGCTAACGGGCAAAGCTAACTGCGGGCTAGTGCCAATTTTAAAGGGGGGGTATTATGCAAAATTGACTTTTTCAAGCTTTACATCATGTTATTATGTCATTCCCTCATTAAAAACATGCCTGAAGTGTTGCCTTGGCACATTCACGTATTATTGAGTAATCTGTAAAAACTCTGATGGCGGCCATTTTAGGGATAGGTTTGCCTGAGTCCTCCTAGGAACACCCCCACCTCCTGGAGACGCCTCCGAGCTTTCATCACCAGCCGAGTAACCAACCACTGCTCCTCAGCAGAGCCCCCTCCCCACTGATGCCACAGACAGCGTGTGGAGGGGGCGTGTCAGAAAGGGTCAGAGGTTCTTAAAGAGACAGAGGCCTATTTCAAGACATTCGTTACAGCCATTTTGAGAGAGCAATTTTATACAAGGCAGTTATTCTAATTTACTGCATTTACAGACCAACAGAAGGTTTCGTCATCATTGTAGTGTGATATAGACTGGTGCTATGTGATTGAAAAAAGCATAATACCCCCTCTTTAAGCAGTATTTACAGCCAAGTTTGAGTTAAAAAAAAAAAATTCCATTGTGTAATTGGATGACATTCCTCTCTCCCTTCGCCTTTTCTGTCAGCGTAGTATTTACTCTCAAGGACAATTAATACGGGAAAAAAAATCGCTATATTGCTATGACACCTGCAGTTGCGCTTATGGCCTCTAGGGGGAAGAGTTAGGGACTGCTTTAAGACAAAGACATTCCCCCACTTTGCAATCACAATAACAGAAAAGAAAACGGTAGCAAAAAGGAATTTTATTAAAAGTACAACCGTACAAATAGATTATTCAAGCACAGCATTTACAAAGTACAAATATACAAAACAATTCAAATACTTTAGCTACATTTCCCTGAGCGACTGACAGATCTCACTTCCCCTGTGACTTACACGTGTTGCTTTTGTTGCTCTTGATGGAGTTGTGGGCAGGGGTGACAAAAACACATCAAACGCCAGCGCGCCTGTGCACATCTGCTTTTGTCACCTGATTTAAGAACAAACTCCTGACAAACCAGACTTTCCATCACTGTGGTCATGACTGTGGCCTATTTAGCACATTGTATTGCAAAATGTCTTTCAACAAGCGGTTATTATTGACATATAGGCCACCATAAAAACAGGAACATTTGCAGAAAACTCATTCTAAAGATACAAGGGGCTTAGAAAAGAAAGTGTTGTGGCTCTGATGGCTGGCCCACGTTACAAACTTCTATGTCTTACAAAACATTGCTGCCTGGAAACTTGAATTTTGTAGATTCATTGTAGGCACTGGTTAGGCTCCTTTCGGGGGAAGTGGGAGAACAAGGGGAGCTGATGGCGAGAGGAGGCGACGCGGAGGTGGAGCTGATCGTGTGGGCGATCAGTTTGGGTCCGCACGGGCATCCCCTGTCCCGCATCAGTTTAATGACGTCATTACGAAAGCGCACGCCAACCAGAGCGTAGAGGATCGGGTTCAAGCAGCAGCGCGCATATGCCAGCGCACAGGTGATGTACTCAAGGAGGGGTCCGCAGAAGGTGCCGGGCATTTTGTGCAAAAGCACCACCGTGTACGGGAGCTGGAATAGGACAAAAGCGACCACAAGGATAACCATCAACTTCAGTGTGCGCTGACGGTGCCATTGTTTCCCTCGATTAAATGTCCGGCCTTCCCACAAAACTTTGGCGATTGCAGAGTAGCAGGTCACCATTACCAAGAATGATGCGCAGAAAATCACAATGATGGCACCGTTTGTTGCTTTTTTAATTTCAATTTTTTCAATTTTCATGACGCAGTGAGGTTCATCATTATTTATCGAGACACCGGAATACAGGATTTCAGGAATGCTCAGTAGTAGAGCGAATAACCAAACGCAAACCGCAGTTATCTTGCCACCTGTTAAGATCTGGCTACGCAATCTTAGCATCTCCTGGGCTTTCGCTACCACCAAATAACGGTCGACGCTAATGCAAGCTAGCAGCATTAGCCCGCTGTACGTGTTGATAGCATAGCAGGCTCTGGTGATGGTGCAAAGTGGAACAGTGAAGATCCAGCCCAGGTAAGTGTCCAGGGCTTGGAGTGGGAGGGTGAGAAGCAGGAGCAGATCGGCGACGGACAAGTGGAACAGAAATATATCTGTCATCGAGCGAAGGCGGAAACGGCGGTACAGAGAAAACGTGGCGATTACGAGGCAGTTTCCGGTAATGCCCATGATGAAGATGAAGCAGAAGGCACAGCTCTGGAAGACTTTGATGGTGAGTTCTTGGTCTCCGGGATCACAATAGTGATCGTCCAGGTCCAGATACAAGCCGGTAGTCGAGTCATTGAACTCTTCATGATCATATGAGTAGTCTCCGTAGTTCAATGTCGTCGTTACTGTGGGGAAAGAAAGTCATTTAGCGTGTTAATTGTTAGAGTACCATGTGAGGTAAGGCCAACCAAGAAGCGTTACTTGTTGAAGCACAATACAACGTGGACCCAGATTGGGAAATGTTGTCAATTTATCCAACTTTGAAGGACTTTGAATTGCCATGGGTACAAATATTTTTCTACAAATAAACTTGTGTTGCGTTGTTAAAATTATATCAAATTATTATACGGCTCTTCACAACGTAAGTAGAACGCTCCGTTGATTTGAATGGGATTTCCCAACGTTCTACCGGTCATTATTTTCTGATAAAGGACCTCTGAAAAAAATAATGATATTGTGAATATAGGCTACAGGGTTACTTTTTTTTTTCACATTTTCTGCTGCTGGGGTGCTACTGATTTTGTCAATGGAAAAAATGTGCCTTGGCTCATAAAAGGTTGAAAAACACTGGTTTAATGATCCAAAGAAGAAGTGGATATTACATTAAATGTATCAAGATTTCATACGACTGCATGTCAAGGAAAATGTACATTTTAGTCAAACAGCCCGTGTTGCAGATGCGGAAAGGAACTAAGATAACTCATACAACTTCAGAAATTACTACATCAACATCTCTTTGTGGTTTCTAAACTTTACCCATAATCTTACCCAAATCTCTCCAGTCTGACAGTGTGATTGCATTTCGAGTAACAGTCTGAGTAGAATCTTTGAAAAGCGGAGCGGGTTGCGTGACAGTAGTGTGGGGACGTTGGCACAGGGGAAGTCGTGGGACGCTTCAGGTCCACAGATCAGTCAGTGTCGCGTGCCAGCAACAGTTTCTAATCACACTTTATTCATTTCATTTGTCATTAAGCCTCTGACTCTCTCTTCTGCAACACTTACTTTTACCCTGTCTATAATATTGGATTCATGTTTTATGAAAGGTAAGAAATTATTCATTTTATCTCTTAAATACTTGTAGCATCATGTGATATATAGAGTTTTTAAATTATTATTTTGAAATAGGTGCATTTATGTGTATAACAGGGAGCTTACTTAGAATTTGCAAAGTACAGGTATAAAAGTAATGTGTTCTGGAGCTTTTGCTTCTTTGTTGAGTATCAAATATTTATTCTGTCAAAACAAAAAATGTCAAACGTAGACTTGTTTCAAAAATGTATGTATTATTATTTTTATTCTTTATATTATTCTATATCAGGGACTGTTACTTAATGGCAAAATGCTGGTCCAAGCGCCTGCACTTTCAACAGGGGGGAAAATACCTTTTAATCTTACTTTAGAACACTTTCATCTTTTGTTGATATAAGTTAGTTCTGTTTTTGTGTGTGTGTTTTAAAGTTTGCTTTAAAAAAAAAAAAAAAAAGGGTGTAAATTACCTGTGGGCATTAATGACTAGATCAGCGGCTGCTCTACATTTGCGTTTTACTCCACTGGCCCCATAACTGTCCAGCACATGAGGTTCCCATTTCATCTGTTGTCCGATTGCCTCATGTAAATTGCACATTGACCCTTAGACGGCGTGCCCTGCGTGACTCGTCTTGCACTGAAGGCGTGAGTCAGAGCCTGTCCGTCACTCGGCTGTTGCTACGGGCGACCATACATTACAGTGTCACATGTCACCTGCCATCGGTATCATTTCTTCTTTTACTAAATTCATACAAGGGGCCAAAAACATCATCTATTTAAACACGTGGGCTTTGCAGAAGAGAAAGTGCTCAAAATCAAAATAATTAGTGAAGTCAACAAAAATAGTCTGGAATGATTTTAATTACCTCTGTATAAATAATGCACAATAATAATGATAATAATGTAATAATAATGTATTTGTTACATTCCTGTAAATATAAAATGTTAAGGCAACTACAAAATAAGGCCGTAATATAACAATATATGTGGTCCACAGTGAAAAACGTATATATATTAATGTCTGTGAGGTTATTTATTATTCATTTGTTTGGGACAGGGCGTGATAATGTACACAGTGTAAACATTCCTCTACGGATTGTGGCTTGGGGCTAATATATCATTTGTCGCACCCACAAACTCTCATTTATCCTGGGCCTATTGTACATGTTTTTAATGCAGAATCTAACCTGGGACTTTCTTGTTGTTAGGCTAGAGCACTAACTGCTGCGCCACCATTATTTAAATCATTAATTTATTTACAACAGTGTTGGGTAGTACGGAATACATAATACACTCATTTTAAGTAACTGTATTCAGGTACAGTTACTGTTTCATTTCAGAGTTTTTAGAATACAGTTACTTTCTTAAAATCAAAGGGGTACATTATGGTACATTATGGTATTCAAGCGTTTAACTTTATATTGCACAATATCAAGGGGGAAAAGATCAAAATGACCAGGGAAAAGTTTAGGGATACTATATTTATACATAAATCTAATGCAAATAAGTGTATGTTTTCATTGTATATATGCCACATTTGTGCATAGATATAAAGCAAATAAATGTGAACATATTTTAAGTATTCAGAATAGAGTTCTCTGATTGGACAACACAACAGAATGTGTTAAAAAATACATTGGTATTGCTTTAGATTAAAGTGTTCTTATTAAGTAATAAGCATTAGTAATCATTTTAGGTTAAGGGTTTGCTATGAATAAGCGTATTATTAATGGACTATTAGTATATTAACGAATAAAAGTATGATAAGTAGTGTGTTAATACTTTACAAACATATTATTAATGCTTATTAATACCTGATTAATACTTAATGAGCACACCTTAATATAAAGCGTGACCAATACATTTTTAGGTGAGTATTCAGTATTCTTTAACCAAATACAATATCAAAGTATTCTCCGCAACACTGTGGATGAGCTATTGTATATCTAGATGAAACTTGACAAGTTGCGATACTCATTTTACTCAAACGGAAACATCAGCAACCATCAGCCTCACAAAATGATTCATTCTGTAGTTAGTTAGTACTTTGTGTATTAATTTCTCCTCTGTTGATTATATAGAAAATCAGAATTGAATGCATGGTTAGTGCATGGTAATTATCATGTATCTATAATTTTACATGGGCAGGTGTTAAACCACAGCGAGGAAGTGACTAAGTTTTGTAGCATATATTGAGCTGTTAACTATTATCACAATCATAATTTCAAGTGTTTTAGAAGCTGAGCATTAAAGTGAATTGTAGTAGACCCAAAATAATAATTAAAATTAAAAAGAAAAAAAAAAAAAACTATGAAAAAAGACTTTTTTAATAAACCATAATTCTGATTTTAAATATGCTCTTACTTGGGCTGTTGGTACTGAGATCCATGTCCCGTCTCGGCGTCTCCCAGAATGCATTCACTGTGGATCGGAGAGTTTGGTCCGCATAAATATAGCAGATGTGGGTTCAACTCCAGCCAATCACAGCCAGTGTTGTTCTGCTGACCTCGACCTCACCCTGAGCCTGGTGCATCAGTGATCGTGAGGGCATGTTTCTGCAACGCACAGTGTGAGCTACTTCTTCATATGCTGTTTTTCTTTGCAGCAATGTGGAAAATGCAATATAAGGATATAAGGACTGTGGTGAATTGACACTAATTTAAACATGCCAAAGTAAGCCAATGCTTAAATAAGAGGTGAAAGGTATAAGCCGAAACAAAACAGGCATCAGGGTGCGCCTGGTTTGTGGTTACAAAACCCAGTTGAAACCATGGTTTGACCTGGTGAAAGTACTGCACCTTTTGACATTCATTCTAAATAGATTGTCTAGTTAAGTTCTCACTTCATAGGAATAATTTTGCCTCTCTGTTTTAATTATATTTATGCCTTGCAGTTTGCAACAACAACAAAAAACTTGCCACAAAAAAAAGGTCACATTGTTTTGTCGGGACTGTGTTAATGAACACACATGGGATTGTAGCCATGGACTAATTTGTATTTGTCCCTCACTCGTACTCACAATCACACTGTAGCTATTGCCTGCATTTAGAAGAAACCCATTTCCTCCGCAGACACGGGCCGAACATGCAAACTCCACACAGAAACGTCCGTCTCTGGCCATCGTTCGAACCCGGGACCTTCTAGCTGTGAAGCGCCACAGTTTACCATCTTTAGCTTTGATCACAGCACGCATTCACTGTGGCACTGGCATTGCATTTTGTACTGTCAAAAGATCTAATATTGCATACACTTTTCACCAAGATCTTGTATTGATGATGGGAAAGTGTGACCACTGTGCAAAGCCTCTTCAGCACATCCCAATGATTCTCAAAGGAGTTAAGATCTGGACTCTGTCTCAAGCTCTCTGAAACACTCATTTATAATGTGAGCCCCATGAATCCTGGCATCATCATCTTTGAACATGCCCGTGCCACCAGGGAAAAAGAAATCCATGGATGGAATAACCTGGTCATTCAGGATGTTCAGGTCGTCAGCTGATCTCATTGGGCATTGAGTGTTGCTGAACCTGGTTGTTGAAGTCAGGTGGTGACTTTTTTGTATAGGTATAGTGCATCGCTCTCGCTACATGAGCTACAGAGGTGACGGGCGGAAACATGGCTGCCGCTCTGCACCAACCTGCACACACCATAGCGCATTAGTCTCCACTAGCACCAACCATCCAATTTTATTATATCATAAAAAATTATATAATAGAGAGAATTAAAATAATAATAAATAGCAAATTACTGTATGCCACATAATGTTCCAACATCTCTCCACTGTAGAACAAATGAAAAACTTTTGACTCTAGATGCACTGAACTTGCCCTCGTGAATAACCTTGGTCTGACCTGCTGTAAACAAAACATTAGAAACCAGACCACAGCCCATTTCAGAGACTGGCACGGCCCTGAGAACAGAGAGGAGGCATGTTTCTGGTGGGAACTGTGTGCTGTTTGGCGACCGAAGCCCAGGTGTTGACAGACCTGGATCAGGCTGTGGTTTAAACCGAGCGAGCACCGTCTGTGCCCTCTGCCGAGATGTTTGTATTTGTGGTTAATGCACTTCAGAGTGAAACTGGCACTGCACTTTTAACCTGTCAACGAACCTCTGCAGGATGGGCCCAAACTCAGCCTAGGTTGACCTGTTGATTTAATCTGTCACTGGTTTGTGTAGCTCACAAGACAAGACTCATGATAAACTTAATGCTAATAAATCAATCAATGTTACAACACTTACACTCACTTTGCATGAGGAAAATGCAAAGTGAGTGTTTACTTACGTGTGTAAATCAACAGGATGCACAACCTATGGTGCAACAGTTGCAACAAGATTGATGACATGCAAATAAAATAAGAATAAAATATAGGATTTTAAATAAAAGGTAAAATAATATCATAAACAAAAGCTGCTCTCGTGCAAGAAGCATCTTCATTTATTAATGATATCATGAGAAGAGCCTGTTGATAGAAGAACTCATATTATTTTCATAATCTACCTGGATGAAGAATTTATCCATTAAAGGGATATTTCAGGATTTTTGACATAGGGCCTCATTATCCAGAGTGTTACTGATTTCTGGAGATATTTTTTTTGTAATTGATGCAGTTCTTGTATTTGAAGAGTTACGTGGTGCTAGGCTAGTGCTAGGCTAGCACATTTCTATGGTATCAGCTAGCCTGCATTAAAAACAGTCTGACCCGCTCCACAGTGCACCTGAGGCAAATCACTTATAACGCCAGACTAACCATATAAATGTCTGTCTCAATCGAATACTTTAAACCATTTTGCATTTAAAATACCTTATATTTAAGCAGCATCAGCTTCGTGGTTGTAAGCTACGGAGCGGCGGAGTGATCTGCGAGAAAATAGTCCCTCAAAATGCGATCATTCATGTGATGCAACGACAGTTACAGTATATTCCAAAAATGATTCTATCGACATTTATATGGTTAGTCTGGTGTTATAAGTGATTTGCCTCAGGTGCACTGTGGAGTGAGTCAGACTGTTTTTAATGCAGGCGAGTAATGTCTTTTATAATGTATTTTATGTCTTACAAAAAAATATCTCAAGAGATCAGCAACACTCTGGATAACGAGGAAATGAGGCCCTATGTCAAAAATCCTGAAATATACCTTTAAGACGAGACACGGCAGGTGAATTTAGGAAACTTTTTAAATTCAGAGATACTTAAACATCAGGAAATCAGTTTAGACAGGTTCCATGAGAATGTGATTGCTGCATGGTCACTGATCACTATAGGGTGGATTTGTATGTCTCTAATATTGGGTAAGATGGAATTGCTCATAAGAAAGTAATCTATGCGGGAGAAGGATTTATGTACTGGTGAGTAAAATGTGTATTGCCTAGCAGTGGGGTTATGAGTGCGCCAGCCATCGCCAAGACCATACTCGCTCATTAACTGGTTTATTGTTGCGGCTGATTGACTGGGGCGGTTGTTTTTTGGGATTATACTTTTATCTAGGGATAGATTTAGAACAGTATTAAAATCTCCTCCTATGATTATTGGAGAGTTATAACTTGGTGAAAAGGGTTCGAAAGAAGGCTGGGTCATCATTGTTGGGTCCATAGATATTGCATATTGTTATGGGGTTGTTATCTATGAATATATTGATAATAATAAATCGACCTTTATCAGGGTCCGAAATTGTGGAATTGTGGATAAAGGAAATGTTCTTATGTATCAATATTGAGGTGCCATCTGTCTGGTATTGTAGAAAGAAGAAAATGTGTGGTTATAATGTTTGAATTTAATGTTGTTTCCATTAGATTCAGAAAGGTGTGTTTCTTGAAGGAGGCATATATCTACATTATTTTTTTGAGATGAAGTCTAAAACCTTTGCTTGTTTTGCTAATGAGCCAAGGCCACGGATGTTCCAGGATAGAAATTTTAACTCAGTCATATGGTGGAGTTAGGACATTACAATAAGCATAAGTAATATGAGCAGAAGTTGGTGTGTAGGTGTGAGTGTGTGTCTGGACATGAGTGTACGTGAAGTGTGAGGTGTAAACAATAACGGGTTGCCACGCAGGCATGGCAGGAGCAGTAGCTGACGAACATACCAAGAACAAACACATAGACATTTTCATGTCAGTGTCTTCTTGATCAAGTGAGATGTGCATTTTATTTTTTATTTTTACAATACTGGAAATGTTGTGTGGGGAATCTTGAGTAGAGAGGGGGTTGCATTTATGGTGAATATTCAGAGAAATACCAAAATGGGAGGAAGTTATTACCTTTTAATACATTTCTATTTATTTATTTATTTTACATTTTTGTATTGGTGGAGAGGCTCTATGTTAGCACATAGACAGTTAATACAGCCATGGGGTCACATCTTTGTCTCTGTATAATCTTTCTATTTAAAATGTTCCATATTTTTGGGTAAAATATTTTTTTAAATTTGGATTGTTGGTTTTATTTAATTAACATATTCGTTACAAAGACTTTTTTAGAGGGGATTTTGGATATCTAGAAAAGGAGCTGTTCAATAATCTGATAAAAATTGATATTTCAAAACTCGATAAATCAGTCCTTGGATTTGTATATCAAAAAATCCATCAGAAAAAGAACAGCAACTCTTAAATATTGTACAGTCCCAGGCTGGACAGTTTGAAGTCTGTCGGTGCTTCTTATGTGGAAATAATGTCGAACCAATGTGAGAGAAATGTATGTTGGAAGAAGAAGAGGAAACATTGAATTATTGCAATAATTAAAGATGTTATTGTGAAGATCGAATATGTTGAGAGACCAATCTGTCTTCCATTAATTCATCTTTTATTTTCTTATTCTGATGGATGAAACAGTGAGCCAAGCGCTGTCGACCAGTGTAGAAGCCGAATGGATCGCAGACGTCTCATGAAAGCAACAATTGATTGTTTGATGATACTGAATCACACTCATCTGGGTCGTCGTCAGTCACGTTTTCAGCCACAGGTTTCAAGACCACTGTATATTCAAATCTACAACACTGCTCTGCACAAAATATGTTGAAACTTTAGCTTTGATCATTTGAACATCACAAGGAGACAACCAGTTCTTCACTTCAGAATCGATATTTGAAACGCAGAATCTTCACATATTCACATCACATTCTACTCCCTGTCCTGTGTGCTTGTGTATCATAGGAACGCGCTGACCACTCTCTCTGTACTTCCTGTCCCAAAAAAATGTCTTTCAGCAGCGATCGCCAAAGCAACGTTTCCTGTCTCCAATCACTCAGGTGCAGACTGAAAACATGAGCAAGGCATCCTGCTTTTCGAAAAACAAGACCGACCTCACACACTGCACACATCTATCAATCCCTATCTTTTATTTCATTCTATTTATTTATTTATCTTCAGGTCTCACTACTTTGCGATTCCAATCTTATCACCGCAGCCCTACGATGAATGAGGAAATCCCTAAAGAGCTCTCCCGACGGGGCAGGAAACGGGACAGCGCCGCAGTGACACAGACACACTTCCATCTACAAACACACATACACTCACACACACCCAATTAGCAGATATGAATCACTGCGGGTGGATGTCCTGGGCTGGAACAGGAATGCCAACGTAAGTGTTTTTTTCCCTCTCAATTATGTCTGTACTAGTCTTTTTCCTTTTTTTTTTTCCTTTTTGTTTTTTCGTCCTGTCAAATTAAAGGCACATTGCATTTCATTTTGGATTCCGCTACAAAACATGCGGCTACTGATCAGCCTTGCATTTATTTTTTATTTTTTGCAGTGATTAATCATAGAAGGGATTTGGACATAAACTTAACCTACTGAAATATCATATTTGGCTGCCTTTAGGCAACATCTCCATGGAGACAAGCTGGAGACGTCCGCGCTCCCTATAAAGTCAGGTCTTAAAGAAGAACTAAGAAACGTGTTTAAAATAATAAATCATTTTTGTAGTCCCTCTGGGCGTAATACAAGTGTTAATGGGATGATTGGGAGGTCTTTCATCGCCCCCTGGTGTCTCTGGCCAGAAAACAACAAATGCAACTTCGCTGCCTCTGGGTCGGAGCCACCAATACACACTAATGGAATCACAAAGACGGGCAAAGCTAATTGGGGGCTAGCACCACTTAAACAGTATTTACAGCCAAGTTTGAGTGGGAAAAAAATTATCTCCATTGTGTAATTGGGTGTACAATATCCCTCTTTGTCTTTTCTGTCAGCGTAGTATTTACTCTCACGGACAATTAATGAGTAAAAAAACGTAACATGCTACGACACCTGCAGTGGGGCATGAGTTACTTAGTTCTGCTTTAAGAAAAGTTTGTTTGGTCATTTTTTAGGTGTTTTTCAACCACAGAAATGTCATGAATGTAATGAAACAGATTTTATTCTATTTATTAGGTGAAAAGTTACACAGTGTGGCTTTAAATTAAGAACAGTCGATTCTCTAATGTTGCAACACATTTTTTTTTTAAGTTTTCTCAGGGACACACTTTGTTTTTTGTCTCCTCTATATGAAATTATAAAACATGACTGTAATGTTTCTGTATTTAACAAGTCAATGCTACACAAGGGAGCATCAAAGGTCTGTGCCAAATGTCTAAAACTAAACCAAAAACTTAAATCTAGTGCAATACGATGGCAATTTTAATCTGATCATTTTCAGCTTTCAAATGGCTAGTCCTATTGATTTTTTTTTATGTAAGACTGACCCATATGAGAAATAAAAGTAGAATTGTTCTTGCAGCTTTGCATCAGTGTGAATGACACTATAATATGAGCCATAAATCCGTGTTCTGACCGCTGCCGTCTGCCTGACCAGAGGAAATCAGTGGGACGGGCTTTTCCCCCAAACCCATGCAGTCCCTCGTGTGTGAGCGCTCAGTCCTCCAAGCGTCATGGCACCGTCCCGGGACAGCGGTGCACCTCCGTCCGCCCCGCGCCTCCTCTACCTGCTCGCCACGCTGCTCCTCACTGGTACGACCTTCATATTTCAGTCACATTTCATCACAGATTAGACTTGTGGAATTTCCTGTTGTTACAGACGCTGCGGGTCAGAAACCGTCTGGTGGTTTTCTTGGTTTGAGTCAATAAGAAAAGCAAAGACGCTCAGACGATTGTGGGAGTTTGTTTTGTCAAATTCGGAGGATGTGAGTTCAGATAGTTATTTGGTTTGCATTCGCAGGTGTCGCAAAGTCCCAGACGAACTTCACAGAGCATTTGTTCAACCTGACGGGCCTGGCTAATCACACTGTGGCCAATGGTAAGTTTGTATATATTTATTTGCAGTACATATTTTAGAGAAAAGTAAAATCAATGACACATACCCAGAGCTCATTCAGTCTATAACATTAAATAAACTGGAATGATTTATTTAAGTCAAAGTAATAGAGGGTCCTATTGCAGGTACTGCCATAAATGTGACTTTGTTGGCCGATGAACTAAGTAAAATCGAAGAGGACCACAATGCGACGGTTGTTACGGAGGACGAGGGTGAGTTTTCCTCCGGGACATGCCGCTCTTATCACTTGACTTCCTCTGTTTTCCGAGCGTGATGGTATGCTCAGAAAACACAATGGTATGGGACAGTCACCTCGGAGCGTGTTTTGCAGAGGAGTTCCAGGACTGGGAGAATGAGCTGCAGTCGGGGAAGTGCCACGAGCAGCTGCTGAGCGAACTGAGCCACGATTACTGCGGCCTCGAGTTTTACGTGGCGATGATGAATGTGAATCAAGAGAAGTGGTGCAGCATGGAGGAAGTCATCAGGTAACAGACCCGAGAGCATTTCAACCTCTGAACCCACACTTTAACCAAGTGCATTTTCTCCGGTTCAGCTAAAAACTAATCTAAACAGATTTTCTACGGAGCCCCTAAAGTTCCTTAAAGGGAGGGGAAAAAAATATTGTATGCGAAAAAAGAAAAAGAAAAAAGAGCCGACAACCATTTTTTTTTCATCCTTTTAGGGAACTTTAGGGCCTCCGTATTTTCCTCCCCCAATTGCAGCATTGTCCTCATGCTTGACTTTCTTTTACACTGCTGTTTTATTACGATTTTTCGTCGCTTTTTTGTCTCTTATTCATCGCCTTTGTATCAAGTCAAAATAGGGACCCCCTAAAGTTCAAAAGAGAAATAAAGTTATTGTTTTCTCTTTTTTGAGCATGCAACTTTTTTTTTTTTCTTCCGTTAGGGAGCTTTAGGGGCTCCGTATTTTCCTCCCCCATGTTGCAGCATTGTCGTCACTTTTTCTTTTAACTTTGTTTGACTTTCTTTTTACACTGTTGTTTAAATGCGATTTCCTGTCTTTTTTCTGTCACGTTTTTGTCAATTTCCTTCTTTCACTTTTTGTTGCGTTTTCATCATACGTTTTCATCGTTTTTTCTGCGCTTTTTCGTCACTTTTCTGTTACTCTTTTGCAGTGTTGGGGTAACGTATTACAAAAGTAAAGACTTACAAAAATGTATTACACTTTTTCAGTTACAAGGATTATAATGTTTATTACTAACACAAAATACTGGAATATATTAGTCATTATGTAATAATGTATGAAAGAAAAAATGTCAACTCCCCCCAAATAAAATGCAGCACCAAATCGGAGGTTGGTGTATAAGATTTAGAGGCTGTAGTTAAAGGGATATTTCAGGATTTTTGACATAGGGTCTCATTTCCTAGTTATCCAGAGTGTAGTTGATTTCTGGAGATCTTTTTTTTTGTAATTCATGCAGTTCTTATATTTGAAGAGTTTCGTGGCGCTAGGCTAGTGCAAGGCTAGTGCATGTCTATGGTATCAGCTAGCTTGCATTAAAAACAGTCTTACGCACTCCACAGTGCACCTGAGGCAAATCACTTATAACACCAGACTAATTATATAAATGTCTGTGTAGAATTTTGACCATTTTGCATGTAAAAGAAGTTATGTTTGAGCAGCATCAGCTTGGTGGTTGTATGATGATGCAAGGTCAGTTATATTCCAAAAATTATTCTATCGACACAGACATTTATATGGTTAGTATAAGTGATTTGCCTCAGGTGCACTGTGGAGCGGGTCAGTTTTTAATGCAGGCTAGCTGATACCATAGACATGCACTGGCCTAGCGCCACTTTACTCTTCAAATATAAGAATTGCATGAATTACAGAAAAAAATCCTGAAATATTTATGTATATTTATAATGTTTATATTTTGCGAAAAGTAACTCAAAAGTAGTGTAACTCAGATACACTTTTGAAACAGTCATATGGAACACAAACATATTACATTTTTAAAGCAGTAACTACTAATATAGAAGATATTAAAAATGTTAAGTAACTTGGGTAACGCCAAACTGGAAATAATATGCTCGGTTCAGGTGTTGGGTAAGATAATGGGGCCAATTCTATTAAAGATATAAGTTGCCAAATACATTGTCGTGTTTCTCCTGTTTCCAGACCGTACAATGAGATGACCCTGTGCCTGGAGAGGTCGTCGAACGCAGTCGGATGTTTCTATCCAAACCCCATCGTTCAGGACCTGTTCTTGCAGATCCACGCTCACTTCTTCCAGACCTGCTCCAGGGACGAGCCGGACTTCACGGACCCTCCTCTGGCCCTGGTCCTGACCCTGACCCTGCTCCCGGTCTCCCTCATCCCGGCGCTCGTCTACATGGCTCTGCGGAAGAACCAAACTTACAAGTGACACCAAACAACGTTACTCTGTGTATTTGTTTTAGAGTTGTCACTTTACGGAATGAGGTAAGGGCTTTACCTCCAGTTTGGCTTTACCCAAATCTAGCTTCTCAACTGGAGTTTACAGCCTATTGGCCAGTGTAACGGCTCAATTAAAAGCTCAGACCTACAAAACTGATCTGAACTGATCTTTTTTCTTGCATTGTGGACATTTTGTCACTTTTTTCACATTCTTTGCATCTAATTTTTGGTTTTTGTCACATTTTTGTTGCTTTTTTGTACTTTTGACTCAAGTGTTTGTAAAGCAGATTTCTTCATACGCATACTGTACACATTTGTAAATAAATATATTCTAACATCTAATAAATATGTCACGACTTCATATTATGCGCTGCTCTTGCGTCCTCATTTCAAAGGTGTGAACTTTCTCGGAGGCGGTGGGAGTCAGAGGTTTCAAAAGTGTTGCAAAAGCCACACTTTCACAATAGGCTTATCTGCAGACTGTGCCTGTGATAAGAGCAGCTCATTTGCACAGAATCCTCCTCGCTGCCCACTGTGGGTATGTCCGCATGCACTCACAGTGAGTGAGACAGTGACCATGTTATCGGTGTAGATTGGAGGTAAGAGGCAGGAGATTGCGGCTTTTATAGTTAATGTGACTATTTCCTCTTCACATATACTGAATTAGGGCCATTGTGTCAGAACAGGGCTTATTATTGTTTTAGGGAAGCTTTTGTTTTTTTCTCACCATTAGCTTGTTTTCTTTCTCTCACAGCCGCAAGTACTGGATTGAAGGATTTTGAATGTGTTTTATTAAATAAAGAATGCATGTCAAAATTATATTTAAAAAAAAAACTTGGCCTGTGGGAAATGAAGATTCTTGATGAGTCTTTACAAATAATTTCACAAAGCAATATGTCCGTACCACAGCAAAGCAAATGTTTATCACACGGTGTGGAGTTGATTTATGGAACGACCTGCATCAGGAAATAAAGAGCAGCACTTCATTAGAGCAATTGAAACTTAGGTTCAAGAAGCACATACTGCATCGATACGCTGAAAATGAGAGCTCATCGATATTCAAGATCAAAGAGAGAGAGAGAGAAAAAAAGGGGGAAAAGATTAAATTAAATTCTTGTTTTTGTTCTCTGAAGGGCTATGCACACTAATGATATAACTTATAAACTTATGGGTATGTATACAATGTGTGCTTATATACACTATATATTTAAAATACTGTCATCAAATACATTTGGATTTATGGACATGGACTGACAGGAGTAATGGTTTTGTGGAAGCACTTAGTTGACATGCTTTTGATTGGAAGGGAGTAGGCGTGTACAAACTCCTTTCTTCTGCCTACTCCTTTTGAGCATCAAACCTGTTATTTGTTTTATTCTGTCATGTTTTCTGCTGAATACTCAGCTGCTCAAATAGAAAAAGATGAATTGAATGAATTTCAGCAATTAAAATAGGAGCTAGATGTTGTAATGCAATAGTAAGGCAATGATTGTAGCTGTATTAGCTAGTGGTAATAGTATAAAATAGCAAAGAAGTAATTCAAACAATATTACAATATACAACATTACAATAAGCCGTAATTAAGGAAACTGCTGTAAAGTGATTTATATTTTGTATCATTCAAGATCAAAGTATCATGATAAAAGTTGAATATTTCACCTCATGAGTGTTTGTTGAGAAGCTCATAGGCTTTTATCATCAGTCACTATTGTTGCAGGAGATAAGTCCAGATCAACCAGGGCCTGTCATTAACATTTAGTGCAAAACAATGGAGCTGGGGAGGCTATAAAGGACCCGCAGAGCCACTACTCAAAACAGTCCTTCACTTCCTCGAGATTTAACTGGACAGTTTGATCTACGCTATTGATTCTTTTTGAGGTATCGCCTTCCAAGCACAAGGTGAGTTATGCACGAGATAAACTGATTGTACACAGAGACGTGCACGGTTCACACACAGTCTATATTCCTTTTTGACGAATGCTGGTACTTTCTCAGTCCGTCAAGCTGTGGTTTGCTTATGCATAACAGGAAACCTCAGGCACACTTCACCTAAAGATGTATCTGTCCTTGATGCTCTCGTGTGGCCTACTAAATGTCGGATTTGCATGCGAGTGGCTTTTTGTTGTCTCGATCTGAAACTGTGATATCAATCTATATATATATATATATATATATATAATCTGAATCTTTGGCCTTTCCGTGAAATCTGTTTAGAAGAAAATGTTTGGCAAGCGGTGGTTTCGGTGGAGCAGGGGTCCCAGAGCAGCAGCCATCCCAATGACTGACAAGCAAGAGCAAAGTGAGTATTTTTTATATCAAATTTTCAAGAGGAAAGGTCCGACATCAAAGCCTCCACTACTTTCCTCTCCTCATATTTCATTTTTTTTTTTATGTAGCCTCAGAGTGCCTGCCTGCCCCCAAACCCCTGCTCTGTCGACACGTGTGTCCCATGATGCTCCTCTCTGCCCTGTGCCTGCTGCTTCTTGTGACATGCATCGCTCTCTCAGTCATGAGTAAGTCCACGTTCACAGTTCCGTACACATCCATCTTTGCGCTCCAGTGCCCTTCATGAATATCCTATGTAACATTTAGCGTGACTTAAATGTGCACATGCTCACTGTTGCATACCGTTACATCAATCAGTTTCTTTAGGTCAGTGAAACTTAAATAAAACAATGTGGGATTTCCATGACTTCCTGTTTCGCAATGTTTATGGCCTGTTAAAACCGTGGTTCCCAAATGATGAGTCAGGGGCAAAAAGTGGGTCAAAGGTTATAGTTTCAAAACAATAGAAATCTGAAATCCACCTTATGTGTTTTTTATTACATGGCACAAAGTTCATAGTGTGTGGGTCTGTATTAAAGTATATCAAAATAAAGCCTGCTTCTATGCCTGTCTAGTCATATCCTTCAACCCATGTTCATAATAACTGTAAACATTTTTAGGTGCAGAAAGGTCCGGCAGCAGGTCAGAAAGGAACCACCTCCTCTTTGACCACCAGAACATCACCGAAAACTACATCACAGTGACGTCCATCAACACTGAGTTACAAAGAGAGAATCATATCCTAAAAGACCACAATGCTGCGCTGGAGAAGGAGGCCAAACTTCTCAACAGGACCCTCGACAAGTTTAAGTCCCGGGACCTTGCTATAACAGAGGAACACACTAAATTAATGGCGGAGATTGACAACATGACCAAAACGAATGCACAACTTACAGAAGAATACGGTAAAGTTACTCAGCGAAGTGTTGAACAGGAAGAAACCTTAGTGAATATGTCCCGGATCATAGCAGATCTGTCGGCTTTCAACAATGAGCTACAAGTGGGAAAACAAAAGGTGGAGGAGGCGAATAAGCTTTTACGGGATGACTGTAGTAAATATCAAGAGCAGTCAATGAAAGAGACAGTCGGTGTTCAAAAGGTGGTGAAAGAGCTGAGAGAGGAAACCCAAAATATGAGTTCTTTATTAGAAAAGGGAAAGACAGACTTAGAACAAAAGAAAGAGGAACTAAAGGAAATGGCGGTTCAATTACAGTCAGTGGAAGAGGCCTATCGCTCGCTGGATGACCACTGCCCCGTGGTTAACCAGAACACACAAGGTATGGATCTCAGTTGGTGAATAGAAATCATTTGCATATTAAGTATTGATTGTATTTTTTCTGTCATAGAGCGTGTGTGTAAGGAGTGTGCTGAAGGATGGACACTGTTCCAAGGGAAGTGCTACTCCTTCTCCTCCCTGACTCTCTCATGGAGCTCGAGCCGGTCCTGGTGTCAGACTCACAGGGCTGATCTGGTCATCATCAACACTAAAGAAGAACAGGTATCATTTGAGTTTCGGCTTGCTGTGTCTGCAAACGCACACCTTTTCTATGTAATGGCAGTGTATGTGGATTTCACGGTGTTAAATTGCAACCTGCGGACTCACCACCAGAGGGCGCCAAAGAGCAAACTTGCGTCCTGCTCGATCGCATGAACGCCGATCTACTCATACCGATGCAGTTCACTACTAAACCACTGTCCCTGCTGGCTTTAAGTTTTGTCTCAGGCCCCACAAGCCAGAGCTGCCCCTCGTTACGTCAATGCACGCAGGGCACTTCCAACAAATAACGATGCAAGTAAAATCAATACGTTCACTGCAAAAAAAAACATCTTATTGCACTTAAAATTAAATAATACATTTACTTGAAATAAGAGGGCTATTCATATTTTAAAAGTGCACGACGCAACTCTTCACGAAAAAGAAAAAAAAGTGACTGATATGATGCTTCAGGATCAATTTTATTTCAGGTTTGTTAGGATTTCTGGTAGGTTTCAGAATGGAATGTATATGGAACCATCATTTTATCCTGAAGCAATACCATACTTAAGTAAAGGCGCTACGCTAACCCCCCAAGCATCCACTGGGTCACTGAAAAATCAAATATGTATTAATATCAACTTTTTGTTTTACCTTTAAGTGCAAGAAAACATTTTACACTGGCAGATTTAGTGTTTAAGGTGAAATATCTGTAATTTAAGTAAGTTTAACTCATGAAGGTACTTTTTTTTTTTTCAGTGTTCTTTGAATTCTTTGTGTATTCCTATTGTTTTCCCCCAGAGTTTTATTCATGAGACCAGTCACACAGTTGACCGGACCAACACTCGCCTGTGGATTGGCATGTCTGATATCGAGCAGGAGGCAGTGTGGCGCTGGGTCGACGGACGGCAAGTAACTACAAGTTCACAGTAAGTCTGAAAATATGACCTATATAACATAATCAGCAGCATTATAGTTTCCCTTTCTAATGCAACATGTAACACCAGAATACGTTTGACTGAACTTCCATAGATATTGGCTGGACAGACCCGGGGTGGGGACTGAACCGGACAACTGGAGGTCAGAGGACCCTGAGGGGGAGGACTGTGGGCACATAGACACCAGTGAGGAGGCGCTGCACTCCTGGATGGACGGATCCTGCAAGATTTTGTACAGATGGATTTGTGAAAAGAATGTATAGATTATAGAAAACATTACCGAATGTATCATAGTATAATCTGTGCGCTGTGTGTGTATTATAACTGTTTTGTTTTAAATCAGATCTTCTTTTTGATGTTTGTGTAGGCTATTTATTTGGTAAATATTTATTTGATCATTTGATCATTTAGGGTCATAATAGCAACTAACCCCTGAGAATATACAGTCAGAAAACATACCTGTGTTTGTGTTATTATTTGTTTTAGAATTGTACCAAAACAAAAACTCACTTTTGTCATTGTTTATCTATTTGCTCCAGTGTGGCATTACCCAAATCTAAAAGCTTCTTGAAATAAGTGTCAAAGTATAGATGAAAACGCAAAAAAAAAATGTGACAAATGAGCCACAAAAACATGCCAGAAACGCAACAATGACAAAATAAAAAGTGAGATAAACATGATGAAAAAATCAAGAAAAAGTGAAAAAAAAAGCCACATAAAAGTGACAAAAACACCAAAAACATATATAAAAGGCAACATAATAGAAGAAAACACAACCCTTAGCTTTCAAATGAGGCGTAATGCCTCATTTGAAAGGCAAATGTTCTCCAGTCGAGAAGCTTTTAGATTTGGGTAATGCTGAACTACTTGGGTAAGGCGTGGGTTCAGAGGTTCATACCTGGCGCTGAATAAGTACACAGATAATATTCAAAATAAAATAAAATCTTTATTTATTTATCTGTCTTGCAGTGCAATACACAGTAAAGGATAAAGCATGCATAGTCTTTAAATGTAAAAACTACTCTTGCTTTGGTTTTCTCTTTCTAAATATTCCGCAGCATAGAAACTTTACAGTTTTCACAAAGACTGCAGTCAACAATAAAACCAGTCCCGTTAAAAAGCAAAAGACGTCTATAGGGTAATAAGAATACCACGGCATTTTGTAAGACTCCGTGCGTAGATGAGCGGCCCCCTTGTTCCGCATCACAAACTCTATCCAGAAGAGGGCAGTGTCGAGCGGATGCATGAGCTGATCCCGATGAAGGCCGGACAATCTTTTCATGTTGTTTCTGTAAACAGTTTCATTGACAACTTTCCTAACAGCGTCTAGAAAACTCTCTGTCGTGATGTGCGTCACGTCCAAAACTATAGCGGCGCCTCGGACTTCCAGTCTCAAAACGTTTTCCGGCTGGTCGAACAGCAGAGGGACACCTATTACCGGGACGCCGTGATAAATAGACTCATAGATTCCATTGGTCCCGCCGTGGGATACAAACGCTTTGATTTTTGGGTGCCCCAGGAGGTCGTTCTGCGGCAGCCATTTTAACAGGAGTGTATTGTTGCCTAAATTGTCGGGCGTTTCACCCGCGTGCCTCCAAATGACCTTTTGGGGAAGCTGAGAAAAAGCGGCAGCGATTTTGGAAGTGATCTCTTTGGGTAAACCTTTAACCAGGGTGCCTAAAGACATCAAGATGAATCCATGATCTCCAGAACTTTGAACAAAATCTTCAAGTTCAGACGGCAAAGGGGAAGACGGCTTGCATTGAAAGCCACCAATGTAGACGATATTGGGCATGGTCGGCCTTGGGAATTCAAACACAAAATCCACTCGCATTAACCAGATATCTGCTGCTTGCAACATGTGATAGAAATTGACACTAGACCCAAAGTACTTCTCAACCAATCGGTCGTATACAGGACACACTACAAACTTATCGATGAACGTGTTTAGGCCGTAGTGCAGTGTGTTTTGAATTCTTTGCAAAAATGTCATCTTGTCCGAAAGCGCCATTCCAGAAGTTGGCACGTATGATGTTGGAGATGGGGCCACGACGAAGTGCCCTTCTCCACTGGTGATCCAGCGCACGTTGAAAACAGTGGGAAGGCCAAGTTCATGAGCTACAAGCACCCCAACAGGAAGTCCAGGGTCTATCAGAACCACGTCATACTGCGTGTCCCGAAGTTTTTGCATCAGAGTCTTATCTTCGAGCATTTGCACCCCTACCATGGACGCCTGCTGGTGTATTTTGGACAAGGCACCCAGTATTTCCCAATAGAAAGACACAAACGCCATCGGTGAACCCCCTTCCTTCTTGATCGCCAACATCTTAACGAGAAAAGTCACAAAGAAGTCCTCTTGCTCTAAGCTGATTGCCTCTGGTAAAGTGATCGTGAGCGAGGTGTAATGTGGCGCACTCTCCTTGATGTACCAGGAGGTGGCAGTGCGCACCACGGTGACCTCGTGACCTCTGGCGTGGAGACCTTGGATTATGAGGTTCATGTTGACCCAGTGGCTGCCGTCTACCGGAAAAACCAAGACCTTCCCCGACTGGACCGTGGTCAGGAGGGAGACGGAGGCCAGCAGGAGGAGGCAGGAGACAGCTGGAGCCACTTCCATTGAGTCACTGTGGAAAACATAACAAATATTATGAGAAACTTTATCTTAAAATGATGTACTTTCCTCCACCTACAAGCTCCAGCAATGTCCTGATGTGTAGAATGAGCCCAGGCCTATTCACCACAACTACCTCTAAAATCCTGTCACTCAAAAAGTTGTCAATTCGGTCCAAAGTGCCGTCATGCATGAGCTTAATATAGAACCTGCAGTTACATGTAAGACCTGAGGTGGCAGTAGCGAGTATAAAATGACCACTGGACGCAAGGGGGGTTGAGTGTCTTGCCCAAGGACACAACAACAGTGTACACCTGCAGGAGCCGGGATTCGAACCCCCAATCGTCCGATCATGAGACGACCCGCTCTACAATCTGCACCTCTGTCTCGCATCCTTGATATAAATGCATATTAAAATATTATTCTGTTACCTATTAACCCCCCGCCTGAACCGAGCACATTTTCTCCAGTTTGGCTTCACCCAAATCTTAAAGCTTCTTGAAAAAAGCGTCAAAATAACGAGGATGAAAACGCAAAAACATAAATGTGACAAAAATGTCACGAAAACACGACAGAAGAGCAACGATAAAAGCCACAAAAGAGACAAAAAAGAGTGCCAATAACACAACAAAAAAATGAGAAAAGAGTGATAAGAGCAACAAAAACACGACAAAAGTGCTTCAAATATGTGGCAAAAAGTTAGGATCAGTTTTGTAGGCCTTGGCTTTCAAATGAGACATTACACTGTTGCTCCCCAGTTGTAAAGCGAAATTAGATTTGGGTAAAGCTGAACTGGGGTAAATGGGGGGAGAGGTTAATTAAGGTTCATCCCACAAGAACTACAGTTTTGAGGATTTAAAATGCATTCCTTTCAACTACTAACTCACTAGTTAGTGTAATGCATGTACGATAAACTCCATATTTCTATCCTTGACCTCTTATCTGTTTTGGACCACGTTTGTGGATGAAACCTCATTATTTCTCAACTCTTCTGTAAGAAGAGACAGAGTCATAAAGATTAATCAGTGTTAAGCTGATAGTAAGTGGTTTATCCTACTGTAGCCGGTTGTCATGTAACTTTGGTCGAAACTTGGAAAACAATACTGCTACACGACAATGAATGCTGCTACCACATTTAATTGTTTGCACATTTCCTGTCTATTCTGCACACCCTTAGTGTTCTGAGACCTGAATGTAACAAGTTAATTTCTCCATTGTGAGATCAATAAAGGCAAAATTATCTGATCTCACTAAAGACTACAATGCTAGAAATGTTCCTGCAGAAGGTCAAATCCAAACTCTGCTTTTCTGCCACAAATATTTATGTTTACGGTCTGCTCTCTGGTTACACAGCTTTTATGCAGACCCTTTGAGGAGACAATCCCACATCACTCACATTTACATATGAAAACCAGTTTATGTGATATGCATATGTGGGTTGCATTGCCTGTTTAGGTGTTGTAAGTGGTGTGCGTTGGATACTAACAGGATAAAGCCCAGGTAGCATGAGGAAAAACTAAAAGAAAAAAACAAAACAAAAAACCGCAATCCCATTGGAATGCATTACTGGAATGCCAGTCTGAAAAAAAGAACCAAAACATCCTATGCCCGGACAAGAAAACATTAGCATTCAAACAAAACGTGCATAAAACCTGCATGCATTCACTCACCTTTGTATCCCTTATATTGAGGCAGAATCCGCGCTTTCGTTCCTCGTGAAAATAAACCCCACCGCCTGGCCCGTAATAGGATCCAAACTCCACATATGCCAGCAGTTACATAAGAATGGAAAGGGAGAGGAAAAGAGGGGGCTATCCCAATGGATCTCAAGCCAACCATTCTTTGAAAGTCCGCCCTCTCTCCCAGTGTTGTAAACTTCTGGCACCTGGAACACAACACGAGTAAAAAAAAAACCTAGAAAGAAGTGTTTGAGGTTTGAGCACAGGAGTAACGGGGGTGGAGCGTATTAGATTCCATTCACCAAAACTTTAACTCTTTAACTCTCTGTAACTCGGGAGCCATCAGAGTACCTACATTAAAGAATAACTACATGAAAACTACATCTAGTCACAGGGATAGTTATTGAGGTGGAGGATATATTGTGTCAAAAAGTCAATATTGCGAAAAAAGAGAAAAGAAAATGAAACCTGCAAAACCACTGGGTGTAAAACGGGCATGAAGTGATCTATGTTTGTAACTCTGAGTAAGTCAATTTCCTGTGTGAAAAACACTTTAACCCGAGCCTCTGAATAAAACTATACCAGTAACAATGATACTAGTGCTGCTCTCTGGGGGTTTTCCCTGACAGTAACTATTATTTGCTTTCCTCAACTTCTCCTAAGCTGCCCATTATGATTCAGTTTACTCCTGCTTCCACTGAGAAAGGAAAGCGATTCTTAAAACGTCTTAGTCAAGCAGATAAGTGGCGCTTCGCACAATGTGTCACAGTAACAGGAAGTATTTATTCAGCTGACTGAGAGACTTGTTTCACTTCTACACAGCCCTGCAAACCAACACCATGGCTCACCTCTTATGCCTTTTCATCATCATTTTTGCCTCTGATTTGAGTTTTTGTGCGTGTGACGTTGGTGATTTCACCCCTTGCCTGCAGTTCTTCTACAGATCTTGGCCGTCCAAAGGTCTGAGCGGGACTCCGATCTGCCAGAGGTACAACAACCAGTATCGCTTTGCCTCGCTGTACAGCCGCCCGAGGAGGTCTCCCTGGTTCTCCGCCTATGTTTACGGTGTGCCATCAGGGAAGAGACCTGCGGCGTCCTGGAAGTATGAGCCACAGGCAAGTATTAGCACAATATAGAGAGTAATAATACAGCACACTATGGCTTTGTAAATGGTGCTATGGACTGTACAAGAAAGAGTCATCACATTCTGCTCTTTGAAGATACTTATAGCACATGAAGGATCATATTTTCATACACTAGAGTCGACATAAAGGAACAGCGTGGAGCATTCCAGGTCATGTCACAAGAGAAACTAAAGCTTGAACAGCTGTGAAACAAACAGGCCATACCTGACAAGCATGCTCCTAATGATCAGCTAGACACCAACAATGATGTGTTTGAAGCGGGTTGTCAAAATGAAGTGTTTAGAAGAGGACATGTGTTTAAATCTAATGTTCGGCAAAGTAAAGCGGCCACATATCCAAAGAAAAGAGGTGGTGATCTCCCGGCCATTCGCAGCATCATCAGAGATAACTTTACTCATCTCTCCACGAGGAAATGAATACTGTTATAACAAGTGTCAATGAGACGCCTGATGTCCAGCCCTCATGCCCTTCCAAAAATGTAATACAACCATATTCATCTTTTACAGTGGAAAGGGGGTGACACTTTATAAGGCTGCTCTTCAACTTGCTTGTTTTGGAACAAATGTTTTGTGTTTATTGTATACCACTGTGTGCATGTCTCTCTACATTGGTGCATGAATGAGAGTGTGAATGGGTGACTGGTTCAGTGAAGGTAGAAAAGCGCTGTATAAGTTGAGACCATTTACCATTCATTTTTATGTTCGAACAAAATACTAAATAGTCCCAAGCAGAAGTCCCTGTACTGGCTTCCTCAGAGAATAGAAAACAGTTCTCCTTGTGTGCAAGTTTCTACATCATGTGAACTTTAATGAGAACCTCAGGGAGTGGCCTCCTGCTGGCTCCTAGAGTAAGGACTAAGCACGGTGGCTTTTCAGTTTTATGCAGTGGGAACAGCAGAGTCATGGGAAGATATTTTAGTTAGGGGGTGATGAAGAACGCTTTTTTTTGTGCATATTTCCTATTCATTAATATTGCCTGCAGTTCGCAAACTATCCACCAGGGGGTGCTGCAGCGCCCTGAGCACTCCGGGTTCCCGAGGCCTTGGGGAACAGGCTTAAAAGCACATGTTCATCTTTTACTTTTTATTTTAGTTTTTAGTATTTATTTATGCATGCCCTTATAGTGTTATAGTTTTAAAGTTTTCATATTTTCTTATTTTTTTGTATCTAAATTCTGTGTTATATGTTTTATGTTGCACGTGCACCGAGAAAAAATCCTAGTTTGTGAACCTGTTCTCAAACAATGGCAATTAATTGTGATTCTGCTTTATGCATCGTTGCCCTGTCGTCTGCGTGGGATTAGAGAAGACGATGTATTACACACTCATGCAACATCACCCCAGTATTTTATATTCTTTTTTTTTGTTTTAATCACCACATATTCTTGCCTCTTCCCTGGACCCCCTCTGCCCACAGCTGGCTGACCCCGAAGCCAACGGCAACATGGCGCTGTTCCCTCCGGACCCCTTAGACCCAACCGTGGTGGAGAGCCAAGCTGTGGAGCCAGACTACATCAACTCCTCGTACACCCGGGGGCACCTCAACCCAAGTCTGCACCACCAGCTCCACGAAGACCGCATTTCCACTTTCACCCTCACCAACGTGGTGCCCCAAAAGTTCGGCTCCAACGACGGGCCCTGGGAAACCCTGGAACAAAGCGTGAATAAAACATTAGCCGCCTATTGCGTTGGAAAGGCCTACATCGTGACAGGGATCATACCATACAAGCAAGATGAGCACTGGATCAAAAACAAGCGCGTTGCAGTGCCAGAATACCTGTGGTCCGCCTACTGCTGTCCGCAATTCAACAGCAGTCTACCACAGCATCTGCGAGGCGCCTTTCCCACGTACGCTGCTATTGGTCGAAATGATGCCAACAGCACAGAGGAGATTGTGCCCATAAACAAGTCGGCGAAGAAGCAGTTTTTGGGATACGATGTGAGGCAGATGACGCTCGAGACCCTGGAGATGTATTTAAAGCAGAGATTCAACACGGTGGTCAGTGTCTTCTATGAGAAGTGCATGGACAGTAAATAGTTTGCTACAGTGACACAAATATATAATATTCAGCTTCACCAAAACACTGAGACTTAAAGGTGCATTATGCAACTTTTTATGTGGAAAAGAAAGTTGATTTTTGTTTGTAATTGAACTTGTAGTGACAGAGTCGGCGTGTGAGTGGTCAGCATGGCGCCTTTACAGTCCATCACTGTGGTCTCTACAAAGCTACAGGATCAACTGTTTGGTAGGTTTTCTGGTGAGAGGGTCTGCAGCAGCGAAAACCTTCCAAACAACTGATCCTGGAGTGTCCTACAGATCACTGTGATAGAAATTAAAGGCGTCATGCTGACCACTCATACAGCGGTTTTGTCATTAGAAGGTGAAATGCGCACAAACATCCACTTTTTTTTCACACATAAAAAGTTGCATAACGCATCTTTAATGTGAATACAGTACATAAGAGCTAAAATAGTGGCACAGCTACAGTTAATTACAAACATGATGTACCAATAATGTAATGCACTCTCTACTTGTTTTTTTTAAAACACTAAGTATGAGACTGATTTTTGTCGCAGATGAACATAATCTGTATTTTTTGATTCAATAATAATCTGGAGACACAAATGATGTCATGTTTATGAATTATGTTTATCTAAATAAGTGTCAATTTATGTCAAATCAGTGATTTGACATAAACGAAGCGACGCAAAAAGATATATACTAAGATATACATACTAAGTGTCAAATATAGGTGTTAGTGAAAATAATATATAGTATTTCTAGAAGGCTCTATAAATTGATTGATTCTTTATCGCAGGTTAACTATTTCTGTGTTTTTGATACAATAATAAACCCCCATGTGTTTCAACAGAAAAGCTAAAGCTGCACCTTAGGCATCACTCCACCAGAGGGCGCCACAGTCTGGACATTAATGACAGAAAAAAACATGTATATCGATATACTGAGGGCGTGGTATAATGTTTTTATTCACACAGGATAGTGTGCAATGTCACATTTATCACAAAGGAAAGCACCGGGTTATTGAAGATATGCTCATTTCCACCTGTGGTCCCTGGACTGTTGATGTTGCAGTCTTTATATTGGACAGATTTCAAGTGTAGATGGGCACATGACCATGTATTTGTACTTTATACGTTAAACAATGTTCATCATTCACATACATCTAACCAGTGTAACAAGTCGCTTGATTGAATTTGGCCTCAATAGAGAGCATAACAATAGTCTAATCAGCTGAATATAAAAGCCAGAATAATTTTCAATGTATAAATTCAATGTGGACCGAAATGCTGAATTTGTTCAAATAAACTATTTTTGCAAGTGAGGCAAATTGTCATAATATTTATGAGACGGAGACATACAATTATGTGTTTCTACATTTTGGAATGCTGAGTTCTACTCAGAAGTAAGTGACTCAAGTTATTTTAAACAACACATTATGTATTACTGCTAATACTTCACATTCCATTGGACACTATTGCACTGCTATCATTAGGTTTATCTGAATAAAATATTGGCAACATTGTGTTAAAAATAAATAAATAAATAAATAAAAGACATGATTAAGCCATACCTTGCTCTACAAGTCAGACCGGACGACATGCCTTGACTCAACAGTAAGTAACTACACCTTGGGAGTTTCTTTAAAACATTTATTTCATTTGTACAATTTATCGACGTTACTATACCAGATGTGCATTGGACACAAACCATGCGTGATTAAAACCATGCTTACAAACAAACAGCCTTTAGCGCCATTGCTGGCCTGTTGGTGGAGAGAACAGTTTATCCCAAATCTCCACCTTCATTATGGCCCTGCCCAGAGGACACATAGTGGCTTTAACATCCACGTTGTTCCCCTCATATGTGATGCCACTGCCGTGGGCCTCTTCCCTCACAAAACCTGTTTGCTCCTTTGAATAGTACATATCTTTGAACAAAGCCTCATCACACTCCTTATTTTTCATTTGGACCCCCACACCAACCCAGTTCTTGTACAAGTTGTAGTCGTACGGGACAGAGAACATGATGGTTACTTTCTCGATGAAGTCGTTATGGCCCCTCTCGAAAAGATCATAGGTCAGGACGCCCACTGCTCCGGAGGATCTGCCGCTGTCTTTGGTGAAGTTACACACCGCAACTTGGCCAGGGCGCACGGTTGGTTGGGGTGGTATATGAGTCCCTCCATGGTCCAAGAAAACCCTACAAATACATTCAGCTTTCAATACTACAAAATGCATTCAACCCTTTCTATGTAGGGTACTTACTTAGGGTTGATCAGGCAGTATGAAGATGTGAGGTTGCTGATCTCAATGGTTACATTTCTTCGGCTTGTTTGGTTAGCTGCCACAGCCTCAGCCATTATGTTACCTGAAAGCCCCAAAGAAAACAATGACAGAAACAAACAGGAAAAATGATAATTACATGAATGTATGCGTGCACCTTACCTGTCCTGATAGGTGACTACTCGACTGGAGTGAAGACTGAGTTGCACTGCAGTTGAAGTTTGCATGTCTCGTTGGGGAATGCATGATACCCACAAGTCCCACCCAAAAACATGTCTCCACCTCCAACGCTCGATTACTCACCGTCTAAAAACGTTTTGTTCCATCCCTCAGTAACTAATGTCAACAAAGCTTGGAGATATCCATCAATACACCGTGTCTGACAGGTTTCCCAGCTCTTCGTGTCTCATGTCTCATTCCTTAGTGTCGCCACACCTTTCATTTGGGTGCATGTCAAGTCTTAACTTCACTCCAGTCACACAGCACAAAATGTGCTTTTGTCAAATACATTGTCCTCTTTTGCAAGCCACAGTAATCTTAAAGCTGGGGTACCTGATCTTTCCTGCACAACTTCTGACATTTTTCCTTAACTCGTTTCTAGCGCTCACAATTCCTGCTGCATGTCTCTTATTGTTCAAGGAGATTGTTTATACGCACGTTTCAAGCCGGTGTACAGCTTTGACCGCCCCCCCAAAAATAAATTTCACTAATTTAGCTTCTACTTTTATCTTCTATCGCTCAATAAAAATTAGGTGAAGACCAGGCAACAAGATCTGGTTTATGCTGTGTTTACAACTTACTCTGTGGTGGTAAAAACATATTTACTTACTACAACAACAGAAAATGAGGACCCCACCTTTAACTGACTGCTTTAATTATATAGGCTAAAATAAAAAACATGCCAGACACAAAATGATTCTTTTGTTTTTTGTTTTATTGATTTATTTGTAGAGCACCCACACACATAAAGGAAACAAATACACTGTGTGCAAGCTGAATGCATGATTTGACAATCAGGTGCAGCACCCAACCCTCAACGGCCCATCTTATCGTAGATCTCGAGTTTAACGATGGCCCTGCCCTCGCTGGACATGCACCCCCGAACATCCAGATTAAGGGGATTGGAGGTAAACATCACGCCAGACCCGTCTGACTCATGACGGTGAAAGCAGCTGAAATCCTTACTGTTGTACATTTCTTTGTATAACTTCTCATCGCAGGCCTTGCTTGGCTCGAAGATGCCAACACCCAACCAGTTTTTGTAGAAGTTATAGTCAAAAGGCACGGAGAACATAACGGCCATGATGCCAATAGACTTGCGTTGTGCCATGTGGAAGAGCTCGTAGGTGAACACACCGACTGAGCCTGATGCCGTGTTGTCATCTTTGGTGAAGGAGCACACCTCTGTGTGCATGGAGCGCACCGTGGGCTGCGGAGGGCTGTGGCTGAATCCACTTTCCACGAAGACTCTAAGAAGAAAAAAAAACAAATCATGTCAGAAATGTTATACATTTTCCACAAAGCAGCACCGTGGTCTTATAGCTTCAAATAGTGACTTACTTGGGATTTACAAGGCAGTAGTTGGCGCTCATATTGCCGATCTCCACTGTGCAGTTGCGGTTGGTGGTGAGATGGGCAGAGTGGGATTCTGCAGACTCAGGCATGGTGGCGGATCAAACTATTGAACAGTAATTGAACAGTAATAAGCAATATAGCACAAAAAGAAATGAGATCGTTGCCATTCATTGTAATTGCATCTATTTTAAAGTACATGCAGACTATAATTCCATACAGAAACCAACAAACATAACAAACGGTAAATGGAAAATGCCGAATACCGGGTAATAAAAAAGAGGAGCACTTACCTTGGTTCAGGTGAGGCACAAGGAGGCAGAGAGTCTACTGAAAACAAATCTGACTTTGGTAAAGAGACTTGCTCAAAGACACGCCTTTCAGCTGCGCAGCCGGACACACCTCTATGTGGGAGTGCAAGGACAGATGAATGGTTCGTATGTGCAACAGTAACAGACAACTATCGACATTTAAAGCAGCATTGCCAAAGAAATCATATTTGCACCAGGTAACACAATTAACACAAGGATCATTGACCTATTAAGTACCCCGAGGCTACAAGACTAACATCAAATCTGGACTAATGATATCTAAACTGTAGGTAAACCATGCCTAAAACCGAAAAACACCTAACTTAGTTTCATTACTAAACCATAAATGACATTAAATCAAAACTTTACTAAGCAGAAAGTTAATGGATTGGACTGAACATGTGCCCTTTGCTGGTGAGTAGTTTTGCGGGTTCCTGTGATGTACTTGGAGCTTACAGCCGCACCCTTTAAAAAACGGCAGGAGTGAGTCAGAGGTGCCCAGACTTCCCAAACCGGGTCAACCAAAAAAACAAGTGTAAACAATTTAATCATAGTTTACACAGTTTTTTATGGAATGCATTAATAGCTGTTTTGCAATTGTCTGCAGCATTAAAACTGACACTGAGTTTGCTGAGTGTAGGCAGGGTTATGTGGGCTACTATATCCTATACATTTTATAACATTGACTGCTTAAAACAAACTTGCTCTGCATTTAGGTTGACAGTGTAAAAATAAGCGCTTCATGTCAGAAAGGAATCCCTGCTGTGCAAAGATATATAGTTGTTCTAAAAAGCACCACTAGAGGGCATTGTGGCTTTCTTAAATTAGGCCTGGCCCGACAACTTGTTACTCCTATTTAAACGAACTTGTGGTATTGATTTGGATAATAAGCCATGATGCGTTTACTGACCTTGAAATCCACTGGTTGCAGTTTATCATTGGATCGTGGTCTCCAGTTCCGGTCAAAGAAGAGGTTGCATTTGTGAAATTCTTGTTCATTTTTTCGTTTACGTCTCAGAGAATGTAACAATTCTGTTTAACTGTTTGCTGCTTGGGAAAAAGTAAATCCTCTGTCAAGTAAGTCCTCTCGACGCTCAGGTGATGCTGCGTGACAGTGACCGTCAGCCACGGCCCACGTGGGTGTTGTAACAATTTTGGCCTCGAGGCAAGTAGAGCTAATTTTGTTCCCACCATGTTTCAGTCGAGATGTGTCCATTGGTTATGTATTATGAATTTTAAAAAAAATTATGATGAAATAGCCTACTCGTAATCTATAGATCTGTGGCCCACATACATCCATGGATTATAATATATTGCTATATATATTTTTTAAAATACATCCATGGTTGGTATTGACGATCCTAATTCACTACTAATTAAAGAGGGGGTATTATGCTTTTTTCAATCACATAGCACCAGTCTATAGCACACTACAATGATGACGAAACTTTCTGTTTGTCTGTAAATGCAGGAAATTAAAAAAAAATTAAAAATAACTGCCTTGCATAAAATTGCTCTCTCAAAATGGTTGTAGTGAATGTCTTGAAATAGGCCTCTGTCTCTTTAAGAACCTCTGACCCTTTCTGACACGCCCCCTCCACACGCTGTCTGTGGCATCAGTGGGGAGGGGGTTCTGCTGAGGGGCAGTGGTTGGTTACTCGGCTGGTGACGAAAGCTCGGAGGCGTCTCCAGGAGGTGGGGGCGTTCCTAGGAGGACTCAGGCAAACCTATCCCTAAAATGGCCGCCATCAGAGTTTTTACAGATTACTCAAAAATACGTGAATGTGCCAAGGCAACACTTCAGGCATGTTTTTAATGAGGGAATGACATAATAACATGATGTAAAGCTTGAAAAAGTCGATTTTGCATAACACCCCCCCTTTAAGATACCAGGAATATCAGTCATTTGAATTTTTTTCCCTTATTATCTCAGATTTACAATGTTTTCATTGCTGCATATTGAGATCATCATCATTAAAGTGCAATGCAACTGTTGTCATGGTAGGAGGTGGTGTGAAGAAAAAAACCCAAACTGCAGGACTGCAACAAAACTGGTGATGTTTAATGGACGAAAACCAAAACGGAGTGAGTACCAGGGGAGCAACTGGAGGGACACAAGGCGGACCAGGAGAAACCGGGAGGGCCAGGAGGGTGTGACGTTATGGTGGAAGTCCAGGAGGGTTCACGAACAGCAGAGACAAGTCAGGCGGGTCTGGGGGGCGAGTAGCGGCTGAGAAGTGCTCAGGTATGGGGCAGGGCTCGGCGGTGGGTGAGATGACCCCAGTGTAAGGCAGGAACGTGAGGCAGCTGAGAGAACCCTGTGTGATGAGAGATAACAGGAAGGGCCCACCCAGGACGGAGAATGATGTCCCGCAGTGGCCTTGGGACATGAACCAGAGGAGCCCACCCCGGACGGAGGTTTGGTCTGATGGTGTTCCCAGAACAGAAGGAGCCCACCCTGGACGGAGAAAGGGTCCAGCGGTGGCTCCGGAACAGAAGGGGCCCACCTCGGACGGAAGTCGGGGTCTGGCAGTGGCTCAGGTCGGGAAGGAGGGGACAGCGACCCCGGACGGAGGTAAATGTCCAGCGGTGGTTCCGGGACAGAGCAGGAACAGGGGTCAGGGTCCTCAGCTGATAGGCAGTCCGCTGGGTCTTTGCAGTGGTCGCGTCATTCTGTCATGGTAGGAGGTGGTGTGAAGAAAATAAAAACCCAAAATGCAGGACTGCAACAAAACTGGTGATGTTTAATGGACGAAAACCATAATAACAAAATCCAGAGATAACCAAAAACCAGGGCTGACGAAGACAATGACGCGACAAAGGACGAGGGAAACACAGGGGTATAAATACAAGAGGAAACGGGGCACGGGTGAAACACATCAGGGCGGGGCAGGCAGGCAACGAGGGAAGTAAAGCAAAATCACAAGGACAGAACACATGTCAAAATAAAACACACTAGACCAAAGACAAAAGATACAAAAACAGGGGAACAAGACAAATCATGACAACTGTAACAGGGTACAAACATTTTAAGTTGCAATGCGCCTTTTACACCCCTCCGGGCCTGCCCAGTGAAGCAGCAGAACTTCATGAATTGTGCTGGAGGTCATTGTCAGTTGCTGTAGAGCTCACACAAGAAGATTTTTACTTAAAAAGTATTTTGATAAAAGTCCTGGTCCAAAAGGATTTTGTAGCAGTGATTATTTATCATAAGTGTCAAAAGGCCCAAACTGTGGTGCCTCATAAAAGACACGACCTCTCTCACAAGTCCTGGGATCAATCTTCAATACTTTACGCTTATGTATTGGTTTATTTGGTCGGGACAGTAGATATTAATGAACATACATGGATACATGCATGTAAACACGCCACGCTGGATTGTAGGCTTTAGGATAATTTCCATTGTTTGTCCCACTGTCAAGCGCAGTCTCATTCATCCTGGGCTATTGTACATGTTTTTAGTGGTAGGGGAAACCGGAGCACCCGGAGGAAACCTGACAGACACGGGGAGAACATGCAAACAGAAATGTCCCGAGGTCTAGGTACAAAACATGGGAAAGGGAACAAAAACTAGGGCTGGGGTTGAAGGCTCCGTGTGGCGGATTGTCCCCGATCTGGTTTTGGCCTTGGGGCTGGGGTGGATGTTGGGGGGCGGCCCGGGTCCTCCAGGTGACAGGGGGTGGGGGAGGAGGATGGATGGACGGACGGACGGACGGGTGGAGGGGTGGGGGTTGAGGCTCGGAGTGTTAATGTAATGAAGACATATGATCACACATGATCATACCCCTTTCATTTAGTTCTGTTTTATTTATCCATCCAATCACGTAACCCTCCCTCCCCATATGTATCCTATTTGTCTCTTCTACTGTATTCTGTGTCCTTCTCACTTGTGTAAATATGCACTTTCACCTGTGTATTACCTATTACTTAATAAAAAATATATAAATAAAAAAAATAAACCTGGAACCTGGGAGATTAACAGCAATGTACAAAAAGCTACAATTCCACCCATTCCTCTTATATGTTAAATAATAAAATAATAAAAAAAATAATATAGAACAACTTGTCATATTTTATGTCAATATTTATTGTAGAAGTTGCGAATGAAGCATATTTCTGTTTTTAAGGCTTGCCAATATTTGGAACTGAAGGTTACGGCTGGATTGACCAACTGACAGGCGCCTGGACGGTTTCCAGTTTCTGCCCAGGTACAACATAAGCAAAAAATCTACACTCCCTGACCTTGATTTCTTGCAATGAATGCATTTTCTATTATTATAAAATTATTCACACTGGGGCTGACATCACTATCAAATCAAAATGTTAATGGTCACAACTAGCAAACTGTATAAGGATTTGTTATGTCTAAAACCTGCTAACTCTATACATCATGGTTTGAAATGCATGGGAATTTTGTATTTCTGAAGCAGTTCAATTTCTCTATATCTTCTGTCAAATGCTGATCATTCCTAAGTAATTGAAAATCCATGCTGTGAAATGAATCTATATTTTAAAACATAAATAACAAATATAATTGCAATGTGCCTGCATTTGAAATTGCTTTTTCGATACTTGCACAAATGAATCATCCACTGAAGTTTTTATCGTAAGTTGGTGAGGCTGCATTTGTTGCATCTGCCCACACTGTGTACATTTCACATCTGATTTCTTCTTTCTGTTTCCTCTGGCTGCTCACATGTGTCAGTGGAAATGCCCTCCTTAGCCCTGACTCACTGGGTGCATCTCTCTCCTCTCGCTCCTTCCCTTTTTTCAACACTCCAGCTGTCTTACTCTCACCCTCCTCTCTCAAACTGCTTCTCTCTCTTCGCGATCACTTGGTCCCTCACTCTGGTCCCTCTGTGATTCTTCTCCCCAGTCGCTCACTCACTCCCACCAGCTCCACGGGTGAACATCCTCCTCCTTTGCTCAGCGCGCCCTGTGGTGCTTTTGCCCCGGTGGTCGAGTGCCGCTCTCCCCGCAGTCACCATTTCTGCCCCGGAGAGCTCCAGGCTGGCAGCGCAGCCCCTTCCCCGGCTGAGCATCGGGCGGAAGACCCTGGTGGCAGCTGCTGTGGGGGTCATGCTGGTCCTGGTTTTGGTGGTGCTCATCCCGGTGCTGGTCAGCTCGGTGGGCGCGGGCGGGTCGGACGACAGCGCCAGCCGCTACGAGATGCTCGGGACCTGCCGAATGGTGTGTGACCCGTACCCCACCGGCACCACGGGGATGGGGGTCCAGTCGGGCACGGAGTCGGTAACCTCAGGCCTCCAGGTGGATCACAATGAAGATTTGGGCGACCACAGCATTGGCCCGCCGTTGCCGACCTACAGCGCTCACGGCTCGCTGGGGAGACCGGGGAAACCGGGCAAGCCTGGACCCCCGGGACCCCCTGGAGAGCCTGGTCCCCCTGGACCCCGAGGACCCCCTGGTGACAACATGGACATGGTGAGAACGGGGATACTCGGACTGGGAGGGAAAGGGGTGAGCACCACTACGTACAACACAACTCCTCGCGTGGCTTTTTACGCTGGACTAAGAAACCCCCAAGAAGGCTACGACATCCTGCGCTTCGATGATGTGGTGACTAACATCGGGGGCAACTTCGAAGGGGCGACCGGCAAGTTCACCTGTAAGATCCCGGGCACCTACTTTTTCATCTACAACGTCCTGATGAGAGGAGGCGATGGCACTAGTATGTGGGCTGACCTGATAAAGAACGGCCTGGTGCGTATGCTAAACTCTTCAAAACTCTACCGAATTGACAAAAAGAAATCAAACACAAGCAGGGGGTCAAAAGCTGCTGATTACAAACGCACTCGACTGGCAACATTACGCTCTAAGTTAAGCTGAACCCATGGGGGCAACAGAAGGCTGAGCAGATATTGAGTAGTGAAGCATTCATGCGTGTAGCGATGTTAGGACTGTCTCGGGCTGGTTGTTGCAAGACCGCACACGACAATGCACAGTGGCAGGCTGGCAGATTGCGTATCTGCGCGGAGTACACGTCCGCTGATGTCCACGTCGAAAGTGAGTGGAAGGAGTGCAGCGCTATCTCCGCTCTGCACACTTCAAAACAGCGCCCCCAGGTAGAGGCTAGTTCAAAGCTGGCGCCCTTTGAAAATACAACAAACTTCTGCATTATCGCACCGCCTGTCAGCTTCAGACACTTCGATATGGAATTATGATATTGGCTATTTCCATGGATAATTTCGGTAATGTCTTTAAGCCCCCGGGCGATGCCACTGATCAAACACACCATGTAAAAGTTGACCGACTAGGTATTTATCAGCAAGCACCTGCAAACACGCCGCACAGGGATGGCCCACAATATTGGTGTATGCTAATTTTGTGAAACACATTATTCATCCCTTTTGACATGCCATATAACACAGAAATATGTTCAGATAGTGTCCAAAATCGTGACTAAAATCAAATCTCCATCAAATCTCCATTATGTTCATTATTTTTGAATAAGAATAATTAAGAAGAAATTAAGAATAACTAGTTAATTAAAAAAAACATTTATACAGCATGTTTTAACAACTGTTCCAAAAGTCGTGCTCATTTAACTTCACTTGCCTCTATTAAAACTTAATTGCATTAAAACAGTACCATGAAATAGCAATAAACGTATAAATAGATAGATAGAATGAAAACCTATTTAAAAAAAAAGAAAAGACAACAGAGGAATAAAACAGAAATCCCCAGGTCAACTTAGGACCCTTTGTAAATAATAGGTAATATGAAGAAAAAAAGAATCCCCCATTCAGTCACAAAATATATACTATTCTTGTGCGTTGATGATTTACTTATTACACTGTCTTCGTGAAAAAATCCAGCGCGTGGATCTCTACTTTAGCTGACCACTCACAATCCAATTAATTGTTGCAGCCCGAGTAGGTAACACTAGCTGGCAGACGGGACCAACTCTATTTTGACATTATACACAATTATTAGAATTGCTGGTCTGTGTGCGCTGATTAAACGGCTCACTGCTGCTGAGAAAGAAAAATGCTGGATGATATTCCTCGGCGCAAGTTTTCGGCTGCAGTGCGTTTCTGTCCATCATCGCGCTGTCATTCACGCCTAACCTTTCCCCACTTAGACCCCGCAGCTCTTGGCACACGCTTGAGTCCTGATTACACGTCACTCCCGCTATTCCCAACATCCTCCCAGGTCAAAAACATTGGCTTCCACACACAGGCTTGTGCGATTCGCCGTGGAAAATATGAAATAAATAGGGGAGGGAGAAAAAAAAAAAAAAGAAGGTGTTTCTCAGAGGAAGAGATGTTGTGCGCGCTTGCCAGTTCTCCTCAGAGGCTATACCTTCATGTGGGCTGACCCTGCAGGTTGAGTCATAGGGGTTTGTAGGCTGCGGAGGAAAAACAAGAGATTCTCAAGGCGAGGAACAGTTTGGCCACTGTCATATTGCCGTAATAACAGTGTCTTTAATGGTTTTCGTTGAGGGCCTGGAAATGGCAGTGCAACATGATAAAGCACAATGGAAAAAAAGATATTGGTTGATTAAATGGATTATACTTGACTTGACTAAATTACATAATATTTCTCAAACTAAAATAATCACCTGACTAAATGTGGACCAAAAGTAAATAGTGTTTTAGTCAAAAGACGAACACCGAATAAAGAATTGCAGTCAGAATGAACGTCATGCATACATTGCTGAATCTGTGTTTACATACTGCATATGTGTGCGTGTGCGTGTCACTTTCCAGGTCAGAGCCAGCGCCATCGCCCAAGACCAGGACCAGAGTTATGATTACGCCAGCAACAGTGTCATCCTTCATCTGGACGCGGGCGATGAGGTCTTCATCAAACTGGACGGGGGTAAAGCTCACGGGGGCAACAGCAACAAATACAGCACCTTCTCAGGGTTCATCCTTTATGCTGACTGAGCTGTGGGGGGCGGAGTCCCAAAAGGCGGACTACGTTTTCTGACTGTGTTGCTTAAAAGGTCCTATATTATGCTTCTTAAATTATGTATATGTGAAAATGATTTAGCCCTGAGTTCTGAAGGTACAAAAGGCTCCTCCTCTGCTGGAACAGAGGGGAGTGAAGTCCAGTAAAGCGGTGTAGACTTTGAAAACATGCACGAGCACCACCTCATGACATCAGGTGGGGGCAAGCGTTTATAGAGTTTTGGAGGAGACAAAAAAAGGTTAAAAGTTGAAAGAAAGCATAATATGAGCCCTGTAAAAAACACTCATCTTTAAGCTGAAGAATCTGTGGTTGTAGGTAACACACACCTCATTCTTTTTTGTAATGCGGGGTGCCTCTGTGCCGTTAATTTGATGGACATAAGCCAAGTTGCAAGTGACAGTGACTGCTATGCGTCATGCTGGGGGTGTCGTCGCAAATCTGACCGTGTCAAAGCTTTGCCGCCATTTCAAACCGAAGTCTGCGAAAATCACCACCAATTGTGGCCACCGCGTCTGTCTGTACATGTGCTGTATAGTCGAGATTATGCTATTTGTATATATGAATGGTATACATTGTTGGCCTTGAAGTGTGAATATTTTTTACCATGAAGTTACAATGACTTTGTTTTTAAATCCCCTAAAGGCCGCGTTTTAGTGGGTGTGGTCAGCCATGTCACCGGCGACGTCACGCCATCAAATCGCAACAGTATCGTAAGTCGTAGACTTGCCGTATACTAAATGATGCAGACTTTATCTTACCAATTCAGAACTCTAAGAGATAGAGACTTTCCAATTTTAGTTTTGGAATCTACATATGTTTCTTCTTCCAACAAGCAAACTATCATCTACCCAGGGCACCACGGGCCGATAACAACTTCAGGTCCAACCCCTCCAAGTCTACCAAATCCCCAGCAACATCGCGGCATAAAATCTAAACCAAAAGTGATAGAGACTGGACAGCGCTCGGTCCACAATAATCCACCAACAGTGTGGGGCCACCCCATGTAAAGTTTGTACCCCAAAGACCCAGTGTATCACATGCGAACAGAAACTTTGAAACCGTGAGTGATTGAGACTTACTGTATTTTGTAGAAATTAGGACAGGGAGCTTCTGGAATCCAGCAAAAAATGGTGCTCATGGAAGTCAATGGGATGTGGAGAGAAAGATCAGGTCCAGGCACTCATATTTGCAAAAGCAAAAGTTACCGTATTTTGTGTTGGAATCTAGTCATTTCAAGCTTTCAAATAATCCTAACCTGATATTCCCAGGTCTTACGAAAGGCAGGTGATTTTTGTTTATAGTTATAGTTAGAACCTTGATTATCCATCTCCGTATCACTAAAAGGATGTATGAGAGTGTCTTTGAGGGTGTGCATGGGGGACGACGGATGAAAATTAGCCTAAGGCTACAATCCGGTGTGGCTTGTTCATTAACTTGCACTGTCCCTACCAAATAAACCATAAAAAAAAAAAAAACATGTTTCTAATGTCTAATATATATATATTCTAATATAAAATATCAACTGTCCTGAAAACAAAGATGTACAGCACTTGATGGAGCATTATGAGGGGATGCTTTATAAGCACTAAAAATATTACATAGATAGTCAGATAGATACGTATGTAACATAAACAACAACAAATAGCCACTAAATTATGAGCAATCTAAAAGTTTTTTTTAATTAGATGCACACAGGAACTCACTGGCCATATGTCCATTCTGCAAGTGCACAGAAGGGCCCCTGGCTTGAGGGCCACCAGTCTGGTCTCTCAATTTTCTCCTTAGACACACATAAGGCCAGTGGGCGCTGCCGCAGGGCCCTGCAGTTGTATAGCAAAGCAGCAGAAAGAAAGTAGCTCTGACTACTCTGAAGTCATCTGTTGATCCAATGGGGGTGTGGAGACAGTGTGGAAAGCAGGCGGTCAGAACAGAGAGATGGGAGACTCTGCGAAAGGCAGATGGTCAGAGGTGCTGTGAGGGTCTTGGGGCCCTTGAACAAGTGGCAAAGCAGGCAGTTAGCGGCACCATTGGGCACGTTGAACACGTTGGCGACCTCAAGCAACAGGCAATGTGGAGCAGAGGTGCTGGTGCAGGCAGGTGTGAGAGCAAGAGAAACACCCAACGAGACGACGGCACGGCTTATTTATGTAACATTTATCCATTAATGGATGACAAGGGAAAGAAGAAAAGAGGGCAGGAAAAAAGAGAGAAAAAAGGCTGAAAACCTGATGAGTGAGGCCATGAAGTGTAAAAAGTTAACCACCACTGACACCACAGCTAGGGCACAAGAAGATGGAGTTGTTAGTCCAGGTTCAGCTTCTGACTCTGCACAGGGACCGTCTGAAGAATTTGTGTAGAGAGCAAGCTGTGAATAACAGTGTAGGGAGCACATACAGCAGCTTGATAAAAATAAATGAAAGGGATGTTGGTTTAAAAACAATTTAATCATTTCTCTGCTTATTTAACAGCTCTGTTGTTGTTGTTTTTGTTAATAGGTCACACAGCAATTTTGTAATAAAAGCTATGGTAAATTAATGTTAAAATCGGTTACGCAAATTTGGGCCGGGCTGGTCAGAGTGCAGGGATGTTTTTAGTCCTAGTCCGCTCCTGGATGCACAGTGCACAGAGGTAATAATTCACACTTTGCGGTAAACTGAAGATGAAATCAAATTTTATTTCACAACTAGAAAATAAATCAGGTATTAGGGCCAAAAGCATTACACCAATGATCAGTATTCTATAGATGATAAAAAAACACTGCCCTCACTAGTGTACAATCATGCTGTGTGTGAACTGTCTGCTTAAACCTACTAAAGAGTCCAAATTCATGGGAAAATTCTCACAGTTTCATGGTCAACAGTGTATTGTGTCCAATAATACTTTTGTTTAAACATAAAAGGTATTGTCCAGTGTGAGAGTTGGTGTATAAATTGTACATTACTCATATTGCCTGTCTAAATAAGAACATGTAATGTGCTAACTCACTTTAATTTTTAGCCATGCATGCCACTTCTGGTCAAATGTACTGTCTGTCTGGAGCCCAAATGAAAAATACAACTTGTAAAACAACTTGGTAATTTGATTGTTCTGCGTGTTAATTATAGACGTTTTTTCTTTTCTATGCTCAAGGGAAGTTGTTACGCACCAAAAGAAGCAGGCCCACACCGCTGTGAGAGGCAATCAGCTCTCGCTGAGGTAGAGGCAAATACCAGCTGTGTTAAATGCCAAATGAAGCGTGATAATTGCGTAGCACAATCAAAGAGAGGACATGCTTTCCCCTTTAATAGCCACGCAGGGAAGAAAAGTGAAAAGGTGGCTGTTAGGATGTTTCACAGTCAACCTTAAGATCAATGTTGGAATATAATCTGGAGCAAATTATCCTCCGCTGCGTGTCTCAGACCAGTGTCACGGACCAGAAGTAGCTTGGGGCCATGAAGCGTAAGAAGTAATACATTTTTCTTAAGAGCTTGATATTTGAAAATTCTTTGGACAGACTTGCCATTTGACATTTCCCACCAAGTCCCTTTAGCTGTCTGCTCCGGAAAAGCAAAGTTAGACTCTCAAATGTTGGGGACTTTTGTGATGAAACTGCGGGATCAGTTGATTTACATTGAAAGCGACAAGAGTCGGGGTGTTCATCAAAATGTGGCTTTCAGCGTTTGGTGAGTATTCTGCCCTGCAGTGGCCATACAGATGTAATGGAGATGCAGTACTGAAGACATAACACACTGCATTTAGACGAAAACTGAACAAAAAGAAGGGACAAAATGATGTATCTGAAATCTAATGTGAGCAAATGAGTCCAAATCCATCAACACTGGGGTTCCCACGGTTTTTATGCCACAGCCCCCGATGCTACCATTACCAATACACCTCTGGAAAAATGACATATTATAGAGATAAGATTAAGCAAAAAAAAAAAAAAAGTAATATGGATTTGCATTGTTTACTTTGTTATTTGAGCTAAATTCACAAATCCATGCCGTTTTCATCTAATAAGTATATCAAAATCACTATCAGTGTTTTGAGTTTTTTTAAATCATCTTGGGACCCCCAGCTCAGTGCTGGGGGTCATCGCGACCCCCCCGGGGCCCGCGATGTTACGTCACAAAAGCAAACAAACTGTCTGTGTGTAACTCTCCATGACCCACTTTTGTCTATTTCCCCCAACACTTGTGAACCACGGCTCTTGTACTTTAATCCGCCCATCACAAGTAACGCCATGGCACAAAATGAGTCTCTTCCTTTGCAGTTAACTGAATGTCACCACCTTTTAAACTCTTCTGAAATCTACTCCGAGCCCAATTAACATTTACCTTCAAATATCAGCTGATTACTAAAGCGAAGTCCCACATTTCTCTCAGCGACTCGCGTGCTAAACATGTTGATGTGCTTCCCCCCCAGAACCCCCTGTGGCCCATAAACTTAAGCTTGTCTTTAAGATGGCCCACTTCCTCCGGATACAATTAAGTCCAGTGCTTCGTGGCTGGGCAGAGGTCAGCAGAGCCAGAGGGGCAGCCGGGCACCATGTAACGCAGCCTGCCTGGATGAATGTTAAGAGAGTTCTCATGTCACCACGTCAAAAAAAACAAGATTTATATGGAAATGGCCATAACTGAACATCTGTGGGCACAACTGCAGGTATTTCAGCAACCCCAATGCACAAAAAGTATACAGAGCGCAATCACTTACAAACCATATTCATCTATAAATCATTACTAGAACTGAGCTGAACAACATATTGCATTGTGTGATTCTATTTTTGTATACATTTCATGCCGTGTGGCCCCAACTTATTCAGAATTAGTGACGACTGAATTTGTAATAGATGAGAATAAAAACAAGCCTGCATTGTCTCTTGGCAGCGTGCGTCTTTTCTCAGAAATGGTGATCTCTCTTTGCTGTTGTTGCGTAAGCCGCGCTCCAACCTCCCCTCAAGACGTTTGTTTGGGTCTGATGGTGACCTCGCTGCACAACCTTCCCCAACGGGACGCTGCGCAGACGGATTATTTAACGTGCCACCGAGCACCACGGACAGCACCAGCTCAAAAATGTGCAGACAGATAGATCTGATGAGCCGGAAAGTAATTCTGTTTTGTAAAAGCAAGAGGAACATTTTTACCATTCATAATGCATTGGATATAAGACTGTTTTTAGATGATGATACTTGATAATATGATGCCAATGGCCTGTCTGACTACAAATCACTCATTCAAAGATATCCATACTTAGGCAAGGTGGGTGAAAAGTGAGAACAAAAGCAGAACACACTGGTCAGAGAGATGGAATTGATCTGCCAACCTTCACTCTACCGCCTGAGCCAGATATATAACTTCACCTCTATTGTATTAAAGTTAGCAAATTCAATAAAATGTTAACTATGCTTTTTAATTGAACATGCTTAAAGTAAAAAAAAAAAAACCTTCATCACTGCTTTCTATAAATGCATTTTCATTTATTTTATATATATTGAATTAAAGAAAAAAAGAAAGAAAAAATCTATTATATTTTTTGAATTTGCAGCGGGCCAATTAAAGGGAATATATGAAGTTTAAAAATGTCCTATAATGTGTAGAATGAGCCCAGACCTGTTCACCCCAACTGCCTCTAAAATCCTGCACTGTCACACAAAAAGGTGTTACTTCAGGTCTAATGTGCTTAATACAAGCTTAATACAGAGACTGCAGTTACGCGTAAGACCTGAGGTGGCAGTAGTGAGTAGAAAATGACCAACCTGCATCTAGTCTCTTTACAGTAAAAAAAAAAAAAAAAAAAAAAACCTTCATCCGAGCTTTCTATAAACGGATTTTCAGTTATTTTATATATATTCTAAAAAATAAATACAAAAAAAATAAAAATAAAAGCAAATATATTTTTTGAATTCGCATGGGGCAATTAAAAGTGGGCTACCGGCCGCAGTTGGCCCGCGGGCCGTAGTTTGGACACCCCTGGTTTAGACACAGTTTCCCCCCTCCTCTCACCCCATTTTACACTTCTTTTTAAATTCTTCTGTTTTAGGTTTATAGTTCCGAGATAAGCATTCCCATGTAAGCAGCTTTTGCATAATAATCCGCATCACTTGCTCTACTTTGGGGATCTTTCCACATTCTTGTTTTTGCGTATCCCTTTGCATGAGACGCGGGGATTTGCAAAGAATAAGTTGTTTTAATTTGTGTAATCTCCACTCCAGTCATACGTAACTCAGGGAAATATTCTTGATTCACCCGCTCCCGCACGCCCACTCACTATCAGCACAAGGGGATGCTTTGGCCTGACATTTGCAGGGGCCAATTGTTGAGGCGTGAGAGCTTATCAGTCGTCTGCAGAGCGCGTCTATGTGTCTTTTTGCATACGTCTGGGTCAGGCGTGCACGTGAGGTCCTCCTTTTTGAGTCTTTGAGCGGGAGGGACAAGCTTCTCACGTCTCAACCTCCTGAGGTGACGTTAATGAGCGGGTGGTGTTGTTTCTCACCGGGGGGGGGGTCCAAATTAGAGATAGATGCTTTCACTGTCAAGCTAAATTGCCCCTTCACGCTCCCGTACACTTCCGCCCACTAAAACCGCCACCTGCCTACACTTAAATGCACAAATGTTCGCATCATTGTAATCTACTCCTGCTTCAACAATAGGCAGCACAGATTTGATGATGCTTAAAACGAACATCTCAAGGCGCCACATCTGTGTTAAAATAAACTGGTTTTATGTACTGTACAGCAGCCCGGCCTATTCTGGAGTTGAAGAAAAAGTTGTGACAACAAAACCTCCATCTGACAACATTTTGTCAAGGAAGCCTATAGTAAATAATAAAACTAGTTAACACTTGTATTGCTCAGAGCGCTGCAGTGTAGCTATTGTCACTTCAAACTCTGGTAAGCTGCTCCTGTAGCCACAGCTGCCCTGGTGATAGATTCACAGAAACAAAGCTGCCAATCAACCTTGGCTCCTCCGACCACCACCAATGACCCACTGAACACCACACTCAGACACAGGCGGTGGGTGAAGTGTCTTGCCCAAGGACACAACAGTGTGCACCAGCAGAAGCCGGGATTAAAACCACCAGCCTTCCGATGTGTCTTACATCAACTGGGTCTGAACTAAAGATATGCCTCTAATTCTGCGCCACCGGCAGTAACCATTAATCCACAGATTACAGTTAGACAGCAAGGTTTAGGTACACTTTGTTGATCCCCGTATAGGGAAATTCTGTAGGAGCAGTGGGCAGCTTCACTAGGCCGGCGCCTGGGGACCCATCTCCAAGTTAATGGTCAGAATCACCTGGCTGAAGGAGTCACTTATTGTACATGTTTTAGTGGTAGGGGAAACTGAAGTACCCAGAGGAAAGCCATGCAGACACAGGGAGAACATGCAAATTCCACACAGAAAGGGACCCGTCCGGCCCATGGATCAAAGCCGGGACCAGCTGTGAAGCACGAGAGCTAACTGCTGTGCCATCGAGCTGCCCACTAGTTTTCTATTGTTGAAAAGATCTTTAATTTTGTCATTAAAAGTTTTGGACTGAACAATTTGCATCTCATCTTTCTTTTGTTCAACTGTAATGATATATAATAATAAATCATATTTCTTGATTATAATGAATCTAACAGGAATAACATGATTTTTCCCTTTACAAAGTCTTGATTGCAGATGAACAGGTTTAGAGTTTCCTTCTGTAGCACAGAGAATGACCAAAAACAAAATAATTCCTGGATTCATAAAGTTTTCACGAAACAAGACAGTTAAGTCTGGAGCATTAATGGCCTTATTAAACATGTACAGCCTGATGGAATCTGCACTGCAAAAAAGCCCTTTCTTAAAATAAGAAAATTGATCTTGTTTTGGGGTAAAAAAGTCTTATTTTAAGTGAAATTATCTGCCAGTGCAGTAAGACATTTGCACTTATTAAGATTTTCTTAAAACAAGAAAAAAAATCAAAATCTTGAAAATCTTGTTTTAAGCCTTATACACTAGTTTCAAGTATTTATTTTAAAGACATTTTATCTTATTTTGAGCAAATCTATTCTTGATTTAAGTAAATATTGCTTGGTAGGATTTAGGCAGAGACCAAAATATGCTCATTTCTAGTGCACCACAGATCTCAAAATAATCTCATAATTCTAACATAGCTAGAGATTCTAGATTTATGCAAGCCTTGCTTTGAGGATCAACAATACATTTTACAAAAGGAGATTGCTGTGAAATAGCTTATTTTATTAATTATAAAACATTAACAATGTTTCTTAATACGGTTTTCTAACCAACAAAGTTTAAGATGAGTTTGAATGATTAGCAAATAATTGGAAAATGCATAGCTCTCTTTAACAATATTCCTTATAACAAAAGAGTGAAAGAATGCTCTTGCCAAAACAAAAAATTGCAATAACCAAATACATTCCAGAACGTCCTTGTAAAGGTGAGTGTCCTACCCAACAAAAGCTGCAAACTCTGCCATGGACTCTTTCATTAACTCAACCCCTGATAAACAGTTGGGTCTAACTTAGCTCCAGCTCAGACTCACAATAGTGATAACAAACACTTGATTGCACTTACGATAGCCAGGACATTGACCTTTGTGAGGCGCTATCTTCACTGATTGTCTAACGGAAAATGCTCTGATTGGTCTCCAGCTTTATTGACTGTTCTGACAGAACCATCACCAGACAAGTGCTTCTGATTCTGCTGTATTTGGCTACACCAGCGTCACCTGTTTTATCCCAGCTCCCAGAGTTGTGTCCTTGTGCGAGACATTTCACCCTCCTTGCCTGTGTAAAAGTATAATGTGAGTGGAAAGGTTATTTGCACAGACTGGCAGCCAAATCAGTCAGTCAGCCCCATGGCAGCTATGGCTACACAGGAACTTGCCACTCCTCCTTTGCAACACAAACACAGGACTCATTCATGTACAGTGAATGGAAATTGCAATGTGAGGTTTGGGTGTCTTGAAAGGAGCAAGTGCAAGTTAATAATGTATTATTAGTAATAATTTACTTTACTGCCTTCACACATTATATTATCAATACATTTGGAAGGAGACAATTCAAGACTTACTGAATGTACTTATTTTTTGCTTTGTAGTTTATTTGACTGATTTACATTTTTAATTGAAAAAACTCATTATTTATGGATCTAATGCAATAACCAGGTGGGCTGTTTATTTTATGGATATGTGGCCTTTACACCACCTTTGCTCTGCCTGATCCTGTCAGACCTCTGAAGCTAAGCAGGGAAGGGTCTGGGTGAATTCCAGGGTGAATGTAGTGTGTGAGTGAGCGGTTGGTGGTGATCGGAGGGGCCGATGGCGCAGACTGTTAGCCTTGCTTCCGTCAGTCTACCCCAGGGCAGCTGTGGCTACAATAGCAGCTAGCCATATGGAGTGAATGAGTAATGCACGAAATTGTAAAGCAACTTTGACCGTCTGGAAAAGCGCTATATAAGACTAATGCATTATTATAATTATATGTCAACCAGATTATGCATAAATAAACCTACATAGCTACTTGCCTACAATAAAAGTCTTTTTATCCACATTTCTATGTGCTCATGAAATTATACAGCTATGGGCTAAAAAGTCATTCTAAAGTCATTGAAACGTCATAACTTCTCTATACGGGAAGGCTGACAGGCAGAAAATGCACATGATGCATGGCCTGTCGCATTGTAAATGTGGTGACTGTGCGGTTCAGGCTTAACATGGGCAAAAACATCCACATTTTCCTTGCAGCTTTACAGCGTGCCATATATGCCCTGTAGGTTTACTCTGAATATGATGATATCATCATATCATAGTGAAGGGCAGGGGGCAAAACAGCTTTATGGGAGATTCACAGTTAAACAACACAAAGCAGAAATAAATCACCAACATCCCACCCAGCTTTTTGTTTTATTTTTAATAACTTTTGAAAACTTTCATAAGAAAATTATTTGACCTAAGTTTATGTGTGCCGACGATATTAAACTTTGTACCAGTTTTTGTTTCATCTGCATGAGCTCAGGAACGAGACAATAGCCAGGACACCTCCACTTTGAACTATCGGCTCTTTAGAACGTTGTGATGTCACGTGATCACGATCTATTGAGGGGGCGCTGATCTGGGGTCTGTCCAGCGTGACTCAGTGGCCGTGGCCCGTTTCCCTCTTGCCCTCTGAGTGAGCGGGGGCTAACGCGCTGGGACAGGTTGAGTCACGAGGCCCGGGACGCTGCAGTGGCGTGTTGCCTTGTCTGTTCACCTCAGCGATGGGACGGCCGTGGATGAGCGCTGACACGAGCCGCAGAGGAAGAGCAGCAGCGCGTCGGCCTCTTCTGCGGCAGCATTGATGGTGAGGGGGTGACAAAGTTCAAAAGCACGACACGCATTTAGGCATGGGACGCCGGTGTCTGCTGGTGTTTGTCAGAGCCTTTGGAGGATGGGCCTACGCACTTTCTGCCTTGTCGACATCAACAGGTGCTTCCCAGTCCACATCCACAGTATATTCTCAATCTTATCTAAACTGACTTACTGATTTACTCTAAGTGTGCCTTATTATAGAAGCGTTACAGGAGACTAAAACACATAGACAGCCAAAAAACAAAACTCTTCTCTGTAAACTAAACCTGAGTGCAGAAACAGAATGGGCATTCATAAGGAACATGAAAAAAGTTAGTCTCTGTTTTCCACCCTCTTAGTTTATAACTGAGCTGGTGACAGACATGGCACTTCTAATCATTCTCGCATGTACATAGCTGAGGTGATGCGGGTCTAAATGCAGCTGCAAATCCAGACAGCACATTGTTCTTTTAAAGGATAAGTGTGATTGTGGTGGATAAGGCGGCTGTCGAGAACTGGCACTTCGTAGGGTGTTGCTCCCAGCTCCGAAACGTCCAATCCAATAAGGTCTCCGGGTCAGAGTTCATAAGAAAAGAATAAGTGTGATTGCGCCTGTGCGTCACTGGCTTAATTATTCCCAATTCGATTGACTTGGATACATTTTTTCCACATGAATTGTTAGCTTGTGTTGAAGTGCTCCTGATGACAAATCTATAAACAATCATGATCATTGTGTAAGACTGAGACACACACAAGTCTCTGGAATCTCTCTGCCCTGATACAGCCTAGCTGTCTTTACAATCTCATATACAGACCACTTGTAATTTACGAAGACCTTTATAGTACTAAACCACCGCGTGTGATTTGCATAATTGGTAATTTACTGAAAAGCAACAGCTGAAAAGTTTTACACAATCCTTATTGAATACAAAGCGGCTCTACAACCCCCTGAGGAGGTATGCTCAGTGTTGCAAGAAAATATTTGCCCTGAAAGAACCATTTTAACTCCAAATGGTTTGAAAAAAATGGTCAGACTTTTAATAACTGCGAGGGAGAAATGGAAGAAACACAAAGCGCTGGTAAGATGGGAGGTGTGCGGTTATTTTTTAAAAACCTTTGCTGCAATGGAATACGCCCGGATGACTGAGAGCATATGCAACTTACCGATATAATGTTATTTATGTTGTGTCATGTCGTTCTGAGCTGTTTTATGTTCCCTGGTGACGGCAGGCGGCAGGAAGATGATGAAAACCCACTCAGACAGGAGATTCCAAAATGTCCACACATACTGCTGTGCCCCGGGACATCTCTCTGAACGTGATGGCGAGATTATGGACGTCCTCGCCCCCCCGCCTCCCTAAAATTATTTGCCTGGCTCCTGTTGAGAGGACGCGCACAACACAACAACAAGGTTACACTCTTATGAAAGTGCAACAAGACCAGCTCAAGACGTTAACCTTTTACACTTGACACTTTGAGAATTAAGCCCAATTTATATTCACCACCGAGACTTCGCCACCCCTCTGCGCCCGGGGGGGTTCACACTTGCCGGTACAGATATAGTCCTGCCTTCCACGGTCTGCATCTGGCCTCTGTCTGTCTGAGAAAAGAAACTGAGAAAAGGCGCGCTTGGAAATCGCAGCAGAACAGCTGGCTGCTCAGGAAAGCATGCTACCCCCTGGATCACAGCGAAGCCAGCTTTAAAAGAGGCTAACTAAGAATAGACCTGCCATATCTGAATCACCGTCTATGGGGGTGTGAGAATCAAATCTGCAATATTACATGTTTTATTTCATTTCAACTGATCGGACTCTGTGGAAAGTTGTCTGAAGTTTCATCTGAATCTGAACAAACCTCGTGTTTTACCATCACCATGTAGTCAATGTCAAGTAGCAACATCTCCATGACGATGAGCTTGCAATGTCCTGCTCCCTGTAAAGGTACACCGGTATGAAGGAAGGCGAGCCTGCTCACAATAAAGACGCATTTAGCGAAGCAGTAATTCAACCTGGATGGACTCAAACAGACAAAAGCAACGAGGAGGAAGATTCATTTATGATCATTATTATGTTTTGGGCGATCAGACCCCAGCAGTCGACATCGATATATGAATTAAAGTCAGTATGGATGAGCAGGCTGGAGTTAAGGATGTCTTCCCCCAGAGCCTGGACACTGGTGGTGGCATGGAGACCCGTGAAGGATGCAGCAGGAAGAAGAGGGTGGATAGAAGAGGGGGTGAAGGAGTGGAGGTGGGTCACAGCACAGTTGGGAAGTGAACAAACCATGATTGCTGGAGGCTTAAAAGCAGGACCGAGGGCGATGATTGGTTGCATCGGAGGCGCGGCTGAGGTGGAGGTGTGGCCCTCACAGAAGCGATCATTGGCTGGAGGTCGGTGATGCTGAAAATAGTCTCCTAGGTTGAATTAACGCCTAGGCTTCATAACACCTGTAAATAAATAACTCTTTGTATTGTTAGGACAGGACAAAACAAGTATTTCCATCATTTGAGGACGATGTAGAACACAAGTCCTAAACCTTATTGCAAGATTGGACTGGTGCTTTGGCAGGGGTCTATCGGCCATTTGTTTCACAACTTCTTCCTTTGCTCCCAGAAATTGTCTCGGCAAAACTGTTGTATGAGCAGCCTTCTGATTTACAAACAAAAGCTTGGACCAATGATATCCAGTTACTCTTGTTATCCCCTATGTACTGGGGACGTATAGGAGCAACTCATTGTCTCACTGATGGTCATGTATGATGCATGTGTCAGATTGACGGGGCACTGGTTGGCCGACTCCTGCCCACTGCCATCCAGTCACTCTGCATTAATTCCGCAGTGATTTGATGCACAGCTCGGACCAGGGGAACGTGTAGGAGCCAGGAGAGTCACACCAAGGGCCAGAGGGGGCTCGGTGTCAGGGTGATGTCACCACAAGATCCATCTGACCTCAGGTGGACAGGAGCAAGGAAAGAGCAACTAAACAGAAACAGTGAATATTGTGATCAGATGTTCTTCCTGTGTAGAACTAGTTTAAGTTTTTGATTATTTTCTTGTAGTGGGATAAAGTTTGTTCATCTTTTAAAGAACTGGGATGTGAGAAATGGGTTTGGACCACAACTCACAACAAACAATTCATTGCCTTTAAAATTGCGGCTGTATAAATGACATTATTTTTAGGCACCATTTTTTTGTTTGGGTTAGGGTGATGAAAGGGGCGCATATTTTGTCCTCAGGTGTGGTCAAACTTTTTCCTAACTTTCTAAACGCATTCTACCACACCAGCTCTTATACCCATACAAATCTGTAAAGAACACCTATATATATAATATATATATGCAATCTTAGTCACATTTAAAGAAAGAGCCAATAAAAATAGAGTTAGAGTTCCATTTATCTTTTTAGAATCTGCAGCTAGACTTAAAAGTTACAGGTGTTTGTGCAGAGAAATTTACAACTTTGATTTTCAAAGTTAGATAATATAGTGAGAACATTGCTTTGTTGAAAATCACTTCATAAAACTTCCAGCAAAATCCATATTTTAACCGTTAAAAAACAGATTGTCAAAAACATTCATCTTCATTATACAGTCATCAACACAATCTTGACATTTCTGCCAAACTATTCCTTTTTTTGCTGCAATTAAGATTCCTCTCACTACGAACAGCTATTTCGCTCAATTTAACGTGTTGTGAGTGGGACCGCTCTGGCATTTGGTGATTCGGAGGTTATCTTATTAATTAAAATTGGAACAGAAGCTTACAGGTGCAAAAGAGACTTCTAGACTACTAAAACTGAAAAAAGGTACAGCATTTTCTAATAATTAGAGCATATATATCAAAATTATACAAGTTCATTCATAATGTTTCAATATGACCAGAGTGAATGGTCGGATTGACCAAATGTTACTGGCGCATGTAAAAAAAGGCATTTTTTTTAAACTCTTGACAAAAAGTAACTAGAAACAAAGGTGATGCCTGTACAGAATATGAAAAAGCTAGATACTACTTCTGTTTGTGAAAAATTGCACGTAAACCCCTTCACGCTAAACCATATGTACTTGTCAGTGCAAGTAAATGAAAACATACTGTATGTAAGTCCGTGTTAACGCCGCTGAGCTGTAGCGGTGCGTCGGCACTAATCTCACAGTAAATTGTAGCCAGTGCCTCAAAACCTTCGTCTCTTCCAAGCCCATAGGTTATGTTCATGACATTGAGTTCAATGTCATAACTTCAGATGGAGGCAAAAGCCTACTGTATGTAGCTCTATGGGAGACTTGATGAAAATGTGTTCAAATGTATTGGAACATACTGTGTTGAAAATGTTTTGTTAAAATTAAAATAACATCATTATTGTGATATCAAGATAATTACCACAAATAAAAACAATTATTATCATGTTTAACAGCCCTATACCTTAACATTGTGATTGAGTCTACAAAACTTAAGAAAGAGAGGGAACGCAAACCAAAAGTTACATCAGAGGTGAAGATGTGGAGAAAAATCTTTAAAATTATACATTTTCTTTTCTTAAAAATGATCTAAAGAAGGCTCTGCTAAAACAGTATCATTAATCGATATAACTTTGGTGTACTGATATAACTAATGTACTCTTAACTGATGTCAATCATGCCTGTGTGCCTGAATAATGCCACCACTTCTTAAAACTAAACTGAAAACAGAGACATTCTTGCTTGGCAGGGAGGGAGTTGAACTTTTTGCTAGTTTTTGTTTCGTGTGGATAGGCCCAGTAATTACAGAGATATTAACTGTAAATCAGGTCAAAACATAAACATTTTGATAATTAAAAGGCAAATTCTCCTATGGAATTGTAGCATGTCCTCCACTTGATTTGTTTTAGAATGTTCTGATGTGATGTTAACACAACCCCTTACACTTATTTCATGTTTGAACATAGAAAAACATAGCCCTATTGAGTGTTAGGACAACAGTATCTTGGTCGCATACAGCAGTATCCCCCCGAGGCTGGCAGTGGCGGCAATGGCAATGACCCTCACTAAAAGAAAGTCCATGGAGTCTTCCAGTTTGGTGTGCAGCTTAAGGACCTGCCTGTGGGTGTCCTCGCGGCTGCCAGAGTTCTCGATAACGTGGTTGGCCAGGCCGCGCTTCTCGTTGAGCGGCATCTGTGCAGCCACGCGCTGCTCCGCCTGCTCCTGGGTCAGGCCGTCCCGCTGCATGAGGCGCTGCAGCTGAGTGGCAGGGTCACTGAAAAGGAACCAACATTGGGGGGTTATTTATGGTGCCGCCAGAGAGGCTTGTTAAAAAATCCACAGGCACAGAGCCGGGCTAACAAGGGAAAGAGAGGGAAAGCTGGAGAAATGTATCCAATAACTGAAAAGTGATAGCTTAATGGGCAGTTTCTGTCAAATAACAACAAAAAACTTTGGTATTTATCATTTTAAATTCAGACACCTGTAAACAAACAGTGCTGAAATGATGGCAGGATGGTGGGAAAATGAGGCTCTCACCCACCAATAAACTACTACAGTGTGGTTGAGGAACTGCGTCAGGCGTCTGGTCTCAAAAAGAAGGGGCACATCCAGCACAACGTAGCGGTACCCTTAGGAGGGGAAGCACAGCGAAACAGAGTTAATTAGAGGCAATGCTTTTGTAGACAAAAATGTAACACAAATAACTATTTACTTTGCAGGAACAAGCAATTTGTATAGTCACTAAAATACAAAGTGACTTCTATGTGGCGGATATCAGAACTGTTGCTGTGTAATGAGCAAGTTACAGTTGTTTCCACACCATATCTGATATTTCAGTTATCTTTTGATTTGGCTTGACAGCATTTCAAATCCTTTGGGACAAATTGCCTCACACTTACTGCACCCACAGCGTGCTTTAATGAAGTGCGCACAGACGACTCCTCACTCACCTCGAAGGAAATAGAAGACTATCTGTTTAAGCATGGCTTTATGGATCTCTGGATGTGTGATGGAGTTGAGCAGCTTCCTCTTTTCCTCACTGCTGAAAATGAGTTGGCCCAGCTTCTGCCTGTCAATCTCTCCATTCTCTAGCAGCACTTCTGACCCAAAATGGTACACTATACGGTGGTAGGCTGGGGTACTTGGTTCCACAACTGTGAAAAAGGGATCTTTGATCATAATATTCAAATATTTAAATCTTGACATTCATATATCTACGCACAACAATAAAGGATATCAGAGTAATCATGTAAACGTTGTGTACAAACAAAAACAACATATCTTTCTACATAATTATTCACCTAGTTTCATGACCTTTTCATCTTGACATTAGAAAAACATTGCCCGCCAGTCAACAGAGAAAGCTGTGATTCATGTCCTCTCTCTCCGAGGGTCTGTCTTAACAAACCTCCTAAAGGCTCAACCTCTTTATGTCCATTACAAATGCTCCAGTAACAAGGCATTAGTCTATGAGCTACTCTCTCATAATAGTTGAGTAATGACAGAAAATAGGGAATTTTAGGTCAAGTATTTGACTGTTGTCAGACATTTTAGAAAACAAATTCTTTATTGGGACTGCACTAATATTACAAAGACTACATTGAACATAATACTTCATGTATGCACCTCACCTTTTCTAGCTACAACATCAGCATCTATAATAGGACAGCCGAGCTCACGTAGCATTGAAGACACAGTGCTCTTCCCGGAGGCAATGCCTCCTGTCAGCCCCACGAGGAACATCCTGAGGTAAATAAAACCAATTAGCATTCTAAACATTGTGATACTACATGCACTGTGTGCAGCCTATTAAGACCCCGGGTAAATACATTCAACAAACAGTGTAATTGATTTATTAATTAATAGTAAGTTGATGTCATTATATGAATTCTCAACTCAACAATAACTCTATATCTAGTATTATGGCAAAAGCTATGACAAGGTCTGTTACTGTTGGTGCACACTGCAATGTACACACCGTGAACTTGTGAGAATGATTGATGGTTATTTAATAAATAAAAACACACACAAAAACATCGTATACTTGTTGCTCGAGTAAACAAGGCGCCCCCTGCTGCATAAATCCTCAACTGCTTGTACGGCCAGAGCCAGAAGTGACAAACAACCGGTCGTGGACAAAAATAAAAGTAGTTGAGGCCATTTTTGGCCTCACACATGAAAGCAATTCTAAAAACTAAGATATAAACATAAACAAAACTTATATCCCCAATATTCAAAATATCACTTTAGATTAATTTCTAATGTTGGAGGGGTAATTTACATCAATTTTATTTAATGTTGCTTTTACCTTAGAAATGCAATGTGCTCTTCAAATACTTGACTTCAGGTTTCCCAGCTGACTTGAGCCGTCAGGGCTAAAACAGTAAACACAAGTGCTGCTAACAAGCTAAAGCTAACATAAGTGAAATTCAGGTCACAACAACATCAACAACTCGTCCAAACACTACTACTGCCATAACTGTTTAACTAGTTTAGCTGCAGAGTCACCAAACCTTCTGTTACACACGATATATTACATTTAACTCACTAACTTCAGCATTCATTCGACTGACAGCTAGCTACTTAGCTTCATAGCTTGACAGGTGTAACGCTGAATTCTGTCCGACTCATTAAATAGACCACAATAGTTCCAATGAAAAGTAACTATACACAATTGTTTATTTCATAAAATAAACAAATTGAGCAATTGTTTTATGAAATAAAAAACAACTTATACATATACTTATAATATATACAATTCCATTAATTACAGATTTATATCATAACAATTGATTGTCCTTATAACCTACACAACATAACAAAGCAACTTAACATTGAATGTGCACCCTCTGCTTATAATTTAGTTGCAGAGTCTGTTGAAGGACTGGAAGAATTGTGATGATGTTTTGAACGTTTCCCTTTAAAGACCATTTCATCCCCATTCTCCCCCTCTTCCCGTTCCAGTCTGCCCCTTTTCACAAAATGATTTATCCTTGACTCCAAGCTCTGACAACACGGCCGCTCCAATAAAGGCTTATAATTTTTCTGCCGTGAGCCTTCAAGCAGCAAGCAGTGGTTTGTTGGCTCAGCGCCTGGGGAACGATAAAACGACATGCACATTACTTGTAAACAAAACAAAAATAAAACAAAATAGTAGAAATAATACTGGTTAATGTCATGAAGCTCTCTACCTTTTGTTTCCAAATCCTGGAGCATCCCTGAGAGGACACTGGCTCTGACTGCACTCTGTGTCCAGTGTTGCTGTAGCACATTGAAGGTGTAGTTTACTTCCTCTTTCTCTTGTGTCCAACTCAAACCTTCAAAATGACAATCGAACAGGACAAGAGGGTAGTCCACTGCCATGCTGTAAAAGACAGTCAATCTTAACAAAAAAATATTTTTGACAATAAATAAATTTGCCTGTATAAGTGTGAAACTCTTACTTGTACTGGGGTTTTCGTGGGTTTTTTGTAACATCCATAAGTTGATCAATAATGTCAGGGTCTTCAAGTTTCTGCCCAATTAGAAGAAGCACTGCCATCATGCATCGCACCTGCCCAGAAAGAAATCATAAAGCCCAATACATTTTATCTATAGATTATGTAAACATTATAATTACAGACAATTCAACTTCAGTCGTGAATTTGACAAGGTTACTCAAATTGCAAAATCAATCTTGATTTACCTGGTGATAGAGAAAGGCAAGTCCTTTGATCTCAAATATAAAAAGCTTGTAGGGGTCTGTGCTGTTGGCTGACAGTGATTGTACAGGTCTCACTGATGCCGACAGGATGGTCCTCTCAAACTGGAGCACACCATTGCCAACATCCATTTTGCACAGGTTACGGAAGTCATGTGTCCCTTCATATCTGTAAGAAAAATCCAAAACAATCCATTGTATAACAGTATTGGACCCAATTTGAATGCCTTTTGAAATGATTCACACCTTTTTGCAGCTTCAGCCATGAGATCCACATCCAAACCTCCTCTGGGGAAATAGTAACGGTATGTTCTGGACTGACAGTCAAAGCGTGCACTGAAACCCTCTGCAGCAGGAGCCCAGTCCAAAACCCGAATATCGAGAGGCAGAACTCTGTTCAGCATTTTCACATATGGAAGCTCTTGGTCGTCAGCTTTATTCTTGACAGCTGCATCCACATTTTCAGGAAGTATGACTCCGAGTCCTCCACAAAATTGGTTTGAGCGCAAGTCGATGCTGATGACCTATGAGAAGAGTAATAACATACATTATCACAAATGATCGAAGGTTCTCTGAAAAGAAAAGACATACTAAAAGTAACCAAACAATATTCAAACTCTGGATGAACAGACCTGAGAAAAGGCACTGACTCCTTTATCAGTGCGCCCACAGCGGTGGTAGCTGGAACTCTGTCTGTCCTGGATCAGTCTTGTTTTGAGAAGAGATTCGAAAAGTCTGGCCTCCACCGTGTTGTCTGTATTGTCCTGAACCGCAAACCCCTGGTAGTCCCATCCTAGGTACGCCAGCCTCAGAGCTACATGGCGTTTGGGGTGGACTGAAAAGTCAAAGGGACGTTTCTTGCCTTCTTTCTTCTCCTGTTTATTACTAGACTTCTTCGCTTCATCTTTAGCATCACTCATGTTCTTTGGTAAACCTGTATAACCCGCCAGCAAACTCGTACAACTTACGACACCTAACAGTCCAACAAACACGGTGTGTTTAAAGGGTCCGAAATTAAAATATTACCCCAATTATAAGAGATTTGCAGATATTTCTCAAGTTGTCGTCTGCGGATCATACCAGTCACACACGCTGCGGTTTCACGTTGATGCGGGGTCGAAATAATCGACGGAACCGTTTCCGGTACGGAATTGTGGGAAATGTAGTTTTTAATAGTCATCCGATACAAAATCCAGCATTGACAAAGGTTAGCTAGTGAGGCTCCAAACGACTTTATTGTAATGGTGGACAAAATCAGCATGGTACTGCACCTCAGTGAGTATTTTTTTTTCTTTTTTCACATTTTTATTGAAGGTAGCAAACAGTATGACAGGCACTTTTTCTGAATAGGTACTATAGCCTACTCATCAGTTTGAAGCTGTGGTATTTTATCTTTTTTTATGTCAATGAAGAAGGAAAATCCTGTAATTATGCCAAGAACCTGCCACAAGAGGAGAAAAAGGTATACTTACTATCATAGTATGAAACAAAGTGAGGAGAAAACATAGCCAGGATGATCACCTGTGTAAGACCAAAAGCAATGCACACTGCAGCAACCCACAGCATATTTGTATAGAGATACTGCTTTATGGCAGACAGGCAGCCCTGGAGAGAGACAGATACATCAATATATCAATTAAATAATGAACATCTTCACCACACACCGGGAAGCACAGTATGTCATAGTTTCTCCATCACACACTGGGCCAGTGACTTTCCACAATTTATTGTTAATTCTGTTTTTTACTTTTTCCTGAATGATGTTTGTTGCAAAATCTTTCTTCTCACTGTCATTGTTCAGCTCTTTTGCTTTTGTGTTCATTGTGCTGTCAATCTGCAAGAGTAAAATTGCATTATGAATAAGTAGTATTTTTTACTTAGTTAATCACTGAGTGTCAGAAATGCCTCACCTTGTTGCTTAGTACATAAAAAGAAATGCCAGTAAAAATCTCCAATAGAATGACGATAATGAGGACAGAAATGAACTGGAATAGGAATAGAGTTAATTCAGTGATTCAATAGTGTTGAAGCAAACTACCAATTCTTTCAGCTTTATTGTGAAGTTGTTGCTTATATAAATGAAAAAAAAAAATGTGCAGAAAGTATATCTTCTTCGTCAGATTGGGAGCACACACTACAGTTGCAGAAACATCATTATCAGTGCTGCATAGTCACAGTATTATTGCTACTTACACAAGCCACCATTTTGAAGTCGTTGGTGCAAGCAGCCAAGAAGCCCAAGAATGAGAGCAAAACTACGATGACCCCCAATGACAACAGGACGATGGAGAGTGAATCCAATGCCCACGAAAAGGCCAGTGTGTGCGTGTACATCGCATACTGTGCTCCTAACATGATGAGTCCAGCACCAGACACCTGTGGAGATACAAAAAGAGAAAATATATCCCCATAGTTAATCTGACAGAACCATTTTCAATAAAACTCATTCAGAACTTACCAAAAACAGTCCATTGAAGAAAACGAAACAACACTTAGTGGTGCAAAAGTTGCACATGTTCAGAATAGTGTGTTCAAAATCCTGTGGTCAAACTGAGGGAGAGAGCTGTACGTACTTTGGAAAAACAGTTGAGCCAGCCTTTCTGATATGAAAATGAGAAACAAATCGGTCAGGAGCAAGTACTGTCATGAAAAGTGAAACATAGCCTGATAATATTGATATGATAGCCTTTACTTACATGTGGTACAGTCAGACAGTTACAGCAAGAAGAGCATTGAATTTATGTTTGGGCTAATACAAGCTTAACCAACATTAACCCTGGACTTATCAAGAATCCTAAGCCTTGACTTTGTAAATCATCTCCAAAAGGCTTCTGAACTCTCCTTTTATAGCAGTACATTTCTTTCTTTCTCCTCCACAGTGACTGGTAGCTCTTGCTCTGGGCTCCTGCTCCCATCCTTTCTGAGTGTCTAACATCTGGTTGGGGAACAGCTGTGCGGTCCAACCCCTACAGGCCACAGCATGGACCAGCGGGTTTGCCACAACTGACAGCCTTTGTATTGGGACTTCCACATTTTGAGGTTTGTCAGTGGCCGGGCCAGCGCGCTTCAGGCAGTCGGCTTGGTCTTTTGAGTTGCATGCTTTAGAAGAACAGAGCAGATTCCACAATAGAGTCAATTGGCTTTATTCAAAATTGTACATAGAAAAATCATAGAAATGTGCGTTTTTGATGAGCTTTACCAAACGCCCTCTGCTCACTCTACCCATTAACTAATACCCTTTCTGCAACCCGCCACAAGAGGGCCCCGTTCCTGTTGTATCACCACATCCTGCCTCTTCTTGGATGGGAACAGCACACAAAGCAGTTAATTTGTCCAACTTATTGGCTCCTTTTCAAAACAGGAAGTCACAGCATTTAGCATCATTGGCACTGTGGACTGAAAACATTGCCCTTCCTTTGCATTTTTGACCCTTTTCCTGTTTTGAATTCCTGGAGATTTGAAGATTTGAAGCATATGATAAGCATAATTGCCTGGAAAAGAGGCATGGTCTGTTGCGAGCGCAGTTCCCATGTCCCATTTGAAACACCCATATAAGGCCTAATTGAAAGCACAGATATTTCAAAGGTTAGCATGTTCTGCATTACTTCACCTAATATGGCCTTGTCTTAGGAATGTACCCAAAGCTAAACTCCCCATCATTCATTCCAGTTCGCACACAATATCACAATTTGATTAATTAAATTGACGTTGTAATTCTTAAGTAACTCCTCGTTGCTACAAACTTCACAAATGTTTGTAAATGCCTGTAGTGTTAGTTTCTAAGTCTGTCCAGTGTTAAGCTCTGACCAGAGACCAGAGACCAGACACGTCCTCACCCTCCATCAATCAACGCACTCTAAGCTCGGTGGGACATGTTTGTGTCAGACATATGGTACTACTTTGAACATACCAGGAGACTGTTCCCACTAAAAGAAATGTGTCCATTAGGAATCACATCAGAACAAAGCGGGCTGTTATGCAAACACTGTTACAGCGATACAGACTTGGACACTGCACAACAATATTAAGAAGGAGACAGTGGGCTTTACAAGTCTCATTTCGCTAATGTGTTCACTCAGTTGCTCCCTTTCACGTTGCTTGCATAATGCATACTGTAAAACAGACTTGGCAGAGACAAAATAGTTCAAACAATATTATGTGATGTAAGAAAAAAAGACAATTAAAGCCTTTTAGAGCTTTGGTTTTTCTTTGGCACCCACCTTCAATCTCATAAGCTGCGATCCAAATGAAAGTTATAATTTAATTCATGAGGAAAGTACTTGTTAAAGTAAAAATAATTAAAAAAAACATTTACTGGTGCCACACATCATTTCAAACATAAAAAAAACCACTGCTTTAGGTTATGATTTTATAACAGTGTTGCTTTTGCAATTAAGACTCCTAATAATATGGGGGCGACAGTGGCGCAGATGGTAGAGCGGGTCGTCTCATGATCGGAAGGTCAGGGGTTCGAATCCCACCTCCTGAAAGTGCACACTTTCGTTGTGTCCTTGGGCAAGACACTTCACCCACATTGCCCCCGGTGTCTGCGTACATTGGTGTATGAATGAGAGTATGAATGGGTGAGTGTATCCTTGCTGTAAAGCGCTTTGAGTGCCTAATGTAGGAGGAAAAGCGCTATATAAGTTGAGACCATTTACCATTTACCATTAAATATGGCCCTAACATGAATATTCGAATGAACCAAAGATAGTCACAGTTATTCAGACCAAGAGTGCTGCAAATGTGAACAGACAATTCTGGCATCTCTCTCTTTGAATATTCATAGGTCTCACATTTATTAGAAACAAGTTTACTCAAAACACAATTCCTGTCCCGGTTACACTTGCAACAGTTAGTAGCTGTGGTCACATGACCCGCTCCTCTCTGAAATCCCACCCCCAGAGGTCTACCTTGAATGATTTCCAACATGTTGTGGCTCACTGGCTGATAGGCGGAAAGCTGCTCTACAGGCTCGTCCTGATTCCTCCTCTGTCTGACAATAGCTGCGGGCTGCTTTGTGTTTACAGGGAGGGAATAACATGCTCACTTGAAGCACGGAGTTGGCAACAACCATTTTATCAAGGTAAATGCACTTTTTTATCCTTATTTGGACTATTTCCCCTTCAGACTAGTTTATTACAGTGGATTTCAGACTGTGGTGTGTGTACTACTGGGGGTACATGGCCTTCTTCAGATGGAAGTCGTCTGTAAAGTCTGTGCAGGTCAAGTCTTATATTTGACACAGTTTGGACTACGTTTAAAACTCATCTGAATTAGCCCTAATTTAGTCATGGGAGCTGGTTGTGTTTATGCTTGATTGTTTTGTCTGTTATTTCTTACTTATACTTTACAGTTTTACGTTACAGTTTCAGAATCAATGGTCTATTGCTGTGGTTCTCAAACTGTGGTACATGTACCACTGGTTGTACTTGGATGTCTCCTGATGCTATGCAGGGAAATTACTCATTTTTTATGAGTAATTACAATTTTATTATGGTGTTTTGCAGGCTCTATCAGGTTTACACACCAGGTTTTTGTGTGTCAAAAGCTGTTTTGGACATTTTTGTCAGAATTCAGTGTTAGCCTAGCCCTGGTGGTATTGGGAAGCCACATATGTTACAAGATGTAGCTGTGAAAGAGAATCACTGGCGTGTTGTATTCCCGCTCCTCAGTGATTTGCCTCTCCCACTCAATTCCTAAGATCTTTAACCTTTCATTTCTCCACTGCATTTCTCAATAGCGCTCTGTCATATGTTCTCTTGCGTTCTATTCATAGCTTTTGTCATAGCTGTTTCTGGTTATTTGAAAAGGGCCCGGTTCATACCAAAAGATGAGTTAACACTTTACATATTTCGTCTGTGAACTGATGTCTGTGGTTGCAATCTCATCACTAAAGGATGGACAAAGGAGCCAAGGAGATGTTTGTCTCCACTTTCCGGCTGGCGCTGAAACCCAAAGTGGGATTTTTCAGTTCCGATAAAGCCAAAGAGAACGGAGTGGAGACGGAAAAGAAGAACGGGAAGAATGGATCTGCAACAGGTAATAGTTTCTGAATCGAACTGCTATTACACTTTCAAGTAGAAGTACCCACAAAAGTACTTTTGTATATGCTATATATAAAAAATAATGAACTTGTCTCACTGGCAACTCTAATTCAGTCCCTAAGGATCACTATGTTGGAACAGTTGACAGTTTCTCCACTACCTGTGCTTACATAATATATCAAAAGAACGATGTGTATTCTAACTTCAACACATGCCTCACCCCACTTTCACCCTTGGGAACAATGTACAGCAAAGTCTACGGTCCACTGTGTACCAGCTTCATAGTGATTACTCCAGTGGGTGCAGGTTCTTTTTTCTTTTGAGTTTTTGTCACTTTTTTGCTTTGTCCTTTGAGGCTTATTATTTGTCCCTTTTTTTTTGTTTTTTTACATTTTTTGCCACTGTTCTTGTAGAGTTTTTGTCACTTTTCTGCTGCACTTTTATCATTCAAACAAACAACTTTTTTGTTGCTCTTTCATCCTTGTTGTCTTCTCGTTTTTGTTGCTATTTTGATGTTTTGTTCGAGAAGCGGGGAGGGAGGGCCTGGCACACCCATCCCCCCGAATATATGCAGATCTCTCAATCACACACTGAAAATTTTACCCCACCGTCTATGCACACGCACCCTCAAAAGTTTCTCTCTCTGGGCCTCCGGACCTTCGTTTTGTCCTGGTTAAGCTGGAGAAAGATTTGCTAAAATGCTAAAATGCAGTAAAAAAGTGCATCCATTGGCCTGGTGTCATCAGGAGACATGGAGATGTACAACTGTGTATCATCAGTGTAACTATGAAGGTTGACTCCATGTCTCTTGATGACATCACCAAGGGGGAGCATATACAGGTTAAAAAGCATTGGGCCTAAAATCGAACCCTGGTGCACACCACATGTAAATTTATGAACCCTAGAGGAGCAAGTATCCACATGAATGTCCTGTCTGTGAGGTAGGATGTAAACCACAAATGGTTTACATCCTAATCGAAACATTTTTACTATCAGAATAAAATAACATGGATGAGCACTTCTGAAACCACTGTATGCTAAAACCTGTGTTGTTTCAGCAGCATGTTTGATAGACCCTTAAAATTCCAATGAACCTGCCGTGACTGAAGCGACAGTGCCCTGAGGCTTTCCCACTCCACTCTCATGGTCACACAGAATTGCATTCCAGTGTCCACTGGTGACCATTTACTTCCCACTGTGTGTTTTAGATGAACATTCCAACACTGGGAAGCACATGGTGGGAAAACTCAACACAGAGTTCAATAGTCCCCATGGAAAGTCTGCATTTAGCTGCGCAACATCTGCAGTTTAGTGTAGCGTGGAAATAACAGGAGGTAATTGTGCGAAAAGACTTGAAAGACTGAGATCAGGTTATAAAAAAGATGAAAGCGAATTAACGCATATTGGATCATGTGTTTCAAAAACTGGAAATATTGATAATTGCCTTGTCAAGATGTAAGTCTCAATGTTTTTAGTCTGAACTAATGAATACAGTAGTGTGGGGAAGCAGAAACTGTCACTTTTAACCTCTTAAACCCCACCTGAACTGAGCACATTTTCTCCAGTTTGGCATTACCCAAATGTAAAAGCTTTTTGAATAAAGTGTCAAAATAGCAACAAAAACAAGGATGAAAACGCAAACATAAATATGACTAAAAAGTGACGACAAAGCAACAAAAGAGCATCAAAAACATGCCGGAGAAGCAACAATAACACATTAAAAAAGCGACGAAAACGTGACAAAAGAGAGAAAAAACGCAATGAAAAACAAAAAAAACAAAAACCAAAAAAACATAAAATTAAAGTGACAAAAACCCGACAACAAAAATACTTAAAAAATGCGACAACAATCAGTTTTGTAGGTCTTAGCTTTCAAATGTGGCATTACACTGGCATAGAGGCTGTAAGCTTTTAGATTCAGGTAATGCCGAACTGGTGAACATGTGCTTGTTAAGGCAGGGGGTAAGAGGTCAAAGTACTTTGTAACAATTTTGAGGGTACATACACCATTCATTTTCTTTAGTAAACAAATTGATTTATTAGTTATTAGTAGTGTGTCACACTCCTCTCTCAGGTTTCAACATGGCTTCATTCTTTGTGCAAATTGTTTTCAGGCCCAGAAGCAAAATAACTAATAACTCTGTGACATACTTGGCTTGTTCAAAATGTTCCAAGTTTCTATCATCCAAGATTTTGACGAAAACAAGATTAGTCTTATTCACCGACAAATATCTACTGAGAATGATTTACGAATAATGACCTATGTTTCATGTGATGTATCTCGTATGCTCGTAAATACTGGAAATAAAAAGGCTTATCTGTTGATATTAATCTGTTGTCCACATGCCAAACTGTCTGCAGCTCTCAAAGCGGAGGCCCCTGAGTTCAAAGAGCCGTTGGACGACTGTATCGTGTGTGAAGGGACTGATGCCACTTTTCAGGGGGTTATCTCGGGAAGTGCGCCGCTGACTGTTTCCTGGACACACAATGGTGAGTAATTCAGCAGTTTCAGTCAAAAGTACAGCATACAATAAACAGCAAGAGAAACGAGAGGTCAAGACTTATTTTGAACTGCAAACTCAAATTTCTAAACCGGGCTTTGCTCAGTTACCCAGTGCTTGAGTATTATTTTCACCCAAATCCTCTGACTTCAGCATTTGGACTTTTTACTTGTACTTAAAATAAATAAATTAAATGCAACGTTACTCCTACTTGAGTCAATATGTTGAGTACTTTACTCACCACTGTCCACCAGAGCCATCTAATTCAGCTATTTCTGCATCTCTTGGCAGCTTTTATACAACTCTTTCACTCCATTGCAGTGGCTCTATTGTTTTGTCCAAAGCTGTACTGTTGAAACAAGGAAAGCGTAGAACATATTTGCAAATGTTTTAAGTGGAAGATAACATCAAGTGTTTCCTTGTAGGTAAAAAGGTTATGCCACGCAAGACTTCCTTCCACAATGGGGTTGCCACTCTGTCTTTGGTCAACTGTTGTTTTGCGGATGCTGGTTCATACACGTGTACAGTAGAAAACACAGCCGGGACACAGACCAGCAGCGCAGCCCTTTACGTCACAGGTAAATCCTTAGACGTGATCGAGGTTATAATGTTCTGAGATTTGGTTATCTGGTGTGTGTGCTCTAACCATTGTTTGTAACAAAATAGCATTGAGGGAAGTCCAAGCAGGAAGGAACCAAGAGGTGAAGAGTCAGGTCATTTGTAAAATGGACGCTCCCAAAAATAGTCAAAAAACAACAGAAGAAAAACAACAGACACAGGAACGACCTAAAGGTAAGTTTTGTCATGTGAAATTACAAGGCAACTGTATTTGTACCGTGCATTTCACACAATGCGCCTGACAAAAGACACTGAGGAAGTAGATTCATTCAAAGTAAAAAAAAATGCAGGGCTGATTCTGTAATTTGTTTATTACATAAAAATGGGTGGGTGGTATAAGTATATATATATGTTTGCAGTATCTATAGCATAAAAATGAACAAATCAAACACAGGCCAAAATATTTACCATTGTTATGTAAAGCTTTAACCTGTTACCATCCGCCTAAACCTAAACCTAAACCTAAATGTGGCCATACCGCCTATGCTCTGCCCAATCCCATCAGACCTTGGAAGCTAAGCAGGGAAGGGCCTGGTCGGTACTTGGATGGGAGACCGTTTGGGAACACCAGGAAGCCTAGCGAATGTAATGTGTGAGTGAGTGAGTGAGTGGTGGTGGTCGGAGGGGCCGATGGCGCAGACTGGTTGCCTCTCTTCCGTCAGTCTACCCCAGGGCAGCTGTGGCTACAATAGTAGCTTACCACCACCGAGTATGGAGTGAACGAATAGTGCAATGTAAAGCGTCTTTGAGTGTCCAGAAAAGCGCTATATAAAGCTGATGCATTATTATTATTATTATTATTAAACCGAATGCGTTCTCTCCTCTTTGCCTATAGACAAGAGTAATGCCTTATTTGAAAGCTAAGACCTCACTTTGTTGCGTTTTTGCCACTTTTTTGTTTAGTTTTTGTCACTATTTTAATCGCTGTTTGTTGCTCTTTGGTTCCTTTTTTGTTGCGTTTACATCTTTGTTTTCTTCTCGTTTTTTGTCACTGTTTTGTCGCTTTTTCCGAGAAGCGCCAAACTGGAGAGAATATGATCTGTTCAGGCGGGTGTTAAGATGTTAAAGGTAAATAAATGGGTGTTCTGCTAAGAAACCTTAAAGGAATTTACAGTATTTTTCACATTCCTAAAGTTGCCTAAACAAACAAATAGTTGTTTAAAGCTAAATTGTTTGTTTTGGCTCTCAAGATGATTTTCCCATAAGAAAGCTGGCGTTGGGTTGTTATTAAAACCAGTTTGGAAATGAACATAAGGCGACACTCGCTGCATCAATCCCACCACCTGTCCCCAGTTAAGTCCTGATTAGTGCTAGGAGGGCCTCAAATACTTGAATGAGGACTGACATGTTCACATATAAAACTTCTGCTAGTTTCTTTATGCTCAGCCACCTAAATTCAGCCGTTTTCCAAACCACTATCTTCTGCAATTGTTCTGAATATATGTTATGCTTTCTCACAAAATGTACTACAATTTAATGAGATGCAGATTGTCTTTACCTTCGACCAAACATGGCTGCTTGATTGTGATTGGCCGGAAATCTCTTAAACCTACTCCTTGCAGTAGTTCATGTGTAAGCCCCGCCCACTTCTGCAGGTGCTCAAACAAAAGAGGTGATTTTTTAGGGAACAACTGATTCCTCTTTATTTGCGACTAGTATGTTTTTTTAATCCTATGTTGTAGGTCCTCCTGTTGAGTTTGTGAACCCGCCTGAGAAAGTGGAGGTGCGCATTGGTGGAAAAGCTCGGCTACACTGCACATTTCAGAGCGCCTCTGTCCCTGTGGCCTGCTGCTGGATCTACAACAGAGAGAAGGTAACACTGCAGCTCAGGGGAAGCATTATTAACTTGGTCATACATTAAGTGATCATGAAAGCCAAGGTAAAAGTTATATGTGGCATAGACATTTGTGACACTTTTTTATGTTTTCTCTTTGCAGGTGGTGTTGGGGGGTAAGAGGATCTCTTTCAGAAGCACTGATTCACAAAGCAGCGTGGAGATCGATCAGGTCTGTCCAGAAGACCAAGGCTGCTACACCATAGTTGTACGAAATCGACGGGGTTTTGCGCATCACACTGTAGCACTCAGTGTCATAGGTAAGAGCTTATGTCTAGTTGATACTAAAAGAGTGTTTCTCAAACTTGGAGCCATTTTGATTACATTTTAGGCTGTGACTACTGGTTTGTCCTGATTTGGTTTGGATCTCAACTGGAGGGTCACGGCACCATTTTCAGTGGGTTGCGGGCTTTTGCCAAACCCTATTGATCCTTTTTTTTTTTTTAAAGATAATTTTTAAGAGGGAAATTCATGATCAATGGTTAACCCCTTAACCCCACCTTCACCAAGTCTCTCTGATCTTCGTATCAGCTTTACCAAAATCTAAAAGGGAACAGCCTCATTTGAAAGCTAAGGCCTCCAAGACATTTTTTTCATTGCTTTTCTTTGTCACTTTTACATACATTTTTGTTGCGTTTTACTAACTTTTTCTGTTGCTCTTTCGTGCTGTTTTTGTCACATTTTGGTCATTTTTTTCATCACTTTTTTGTTCATCTTCATCCTCACTTTTCTCTCATTTTTGCCGCCATTTTGGCACTTTTTCCAAGTTGCTTTTAGATTTGGGTAAAGCCAAACTGGAGAAAATGCAGACTGCAAATGATTTACATTAACATTTATATATTTTGGTCATGATACGTAGAAGCAACATTAGTTGAGAAACACTGCTTTATATCATGGTAATGTTCTCAAGCTGTCATCTGTACTGGATTTATTTGTGCTTAGATTCAGTATAAATTTGATGCTTTGCTCTTAGATCGTCCGGACCCTCCTGCCTCCCATCCCGTTGTATCGAAATTAACCAGCGATTCTTTGGTGCTGTGCTGGACCGGCCCGAGCTACGACGGGGGCACGGCCGTGTTGGGTTACATAGTGGAAGTCCGAGAGGAGAAGTCTGAAAGCTGGACAAAGGTGACGAAAGACTGTAAAAACACGTGCTATAAAGTCCGATCAGGTTTGGAGCCGAAGGGACAGTATCGCTTCCGAGTCCGAGTATTTAACTGTATAGGGGTCAGCGAACCGAGCCAGCAGTCGCTCTGCATCACCATGGCAACTCAGAGTAAGTATCACATAAAGACATGAATCTGATTTCTGAAAATGCTAATTACTTTATTTTATGCAGAAAAGAAAGAAGACCCACCCAAATATGTTGATGTTGTCGTTGACACAAAAAACAAAGTGAAGGACCACTACGATGTGCACGAGAAGCTAGGAGTGTAAGCATATTTCAGTATTTGCAACTATACCTTTCAGGTGGCTAAATGCTTTATTTGATGGCCTGTTAGTAATCTTTATATAATAGTTGTTCTTGTTTATGTGCATGTTCAAATAACTGCACTACACCTTTCCTCACACATATCAGTGTTTTTCCCATGATAAACAGATCATTGCAGAATAGGAACGCACAAGAGCTGCAGCTTTGAGATGCTCTGACGTGATCGTTTGGTTAATGGTCTCAATTTATATATAGTGCTTCCACCTCCAATTGCCACTAAAAGCATTTAGAGGGATGTTTACTGGCTCATATCATTACTGCTACTCTCTATTGATTTTCTGACCTAACCATTTCGCCCCAAAGTCAGTGTTGAGTCACTGCAGTTCAAGCCCTTGTTGATTTTATTCACATTTAGTTCATTCCAACTATTCATGTTTAGAACTTAAGTCATGGGTTTGTCATATTGTAGACCCAGGTAAATATATTTCAGGATTTTGAAATGGGGCCTTATTTCTTAGTAATCCAGGAAGCTGATGCAGCTCAAATGGAAGTTATTTTAAATGCAAAATGGCTATATTATAAGTGATTTGCCTCAGGAGCACTGTGCTTAGGTCAGACATTTTTTTTAGCAGGCTACTAGTTACCATAGACATGCACTAGCCTAGCACTAGCAATCTCCAAAAATCAACAACACTCTGGATAACTAGGAAATGAGGCCCTATGTCAAAAATCCTGAAATATCCCTTTAAGTTTTAACCTTTAGTGAAGGTCTGGATTAGATACGGTCTTACTCTGGAAGCCATGTTTTTTTCTTCTCATGGGCCTAAGTCAAACTTCAAGTTTCTTTTTGCAGTGGCAAGTTCGGCCAAGTGTTCAGGATGACCCACAAAGAGACGGGTGACATTTGTGCTGGGAAGTTTTACCGTGCCAGATCTTCGAAAGACAAAGCGGCCGCCCTGAAGGAGATTGATCTAATGAACTGTCTCCACCACCCGAAACTCGCTCAGTGTCTTGGCGCTTATGACACCCACTCTGAGATTGTTATGGTCATGGAATAGTATGTCATTTTTTAATATATATATTTAAAGTCACACTGCGGAACATTCCTGGTTCCGGGTGAAATGTTACACAGTGTGGCTTTAATAAAGTCTCTACCTTTTTAAAATGTCTTTTTATTAATGAGCTTTGCCTCCAGTATTGCAGGTGGGGAACTGTTCGCTCGTATTGTTGATGACAACTTTGAGCACACGGAGCCGACCAGCGCTCGCTACATGCAGCAGATTTTAGAAGGAATGCAGTACGTCCATAAGCAAAATATTGTTCATTTGGATCTCAAGCCAGAAAACATTGTCTGTGTGGACACAACCGGCACAAGTATTAAGATAATTGACTTCGGGTTGGCCAGCAAACTAGGTATGTTATTTATGCTGATAAATTATTATATTATAACAATCACTTACAAGAGAAAAGCATAAATGTGTGGTGTAATTTAAGTGTAGTTTTATGAGCACCAAAATACTGTTTTATCTATTGTAGTCTATGCTATTCATTTTAAGCTGATGCAATTTCTTTCCAATTATCTTTATCTGTATGAGCTCTATAATTGAAATATTCTCTTACCAAATATACTGCAAATGCCTCCTTTTAAAGATACTATCCATCTTTTCTAAAATTAGCAACGGTTATGCAATGATGTTTAACTCCTGTAATGACATCAGCTCATTAGATGCAACAGAAAGCTTGAGGTCTGAAAACCTGCAGCACTGCTTTCTCCTAGCCTGGGTGGTCTATTTACAGTTGTAGTTTAGACAAATACAAACAGTAACAGCCCAATCTAAATATCCGACAGCATCTTGAGTTCTTGTTTTGTTTTGTAGATGATAAACCTCTTATGGTGATGCATGGGACGCCAGAGTTTGTGGCACCAGAAGTGATCGGCTTCGAGCCGGTCAGTTTGGAGACGGACATGTGGAGTATTGGAGTCATATGCTACATTCTGTAAGTCAACCCATCGATGACAGAAGCGAGAAAACGTCAGTTTTTCAGATTATGAGCCCTTTTTAAATGGAAAACATGTTTCTTCTACTCTTGGCGGCCCCTGCTGGTTGCTTCTTGGTAGTATCACAAAACCGATGCATGTCGATAAATTAGAAATCGGGGGAAAAATCGGTTTGAAGTCCCATTCTATGAAATGGTTATTGCAATTTTAAATTAGCTTATTTTCATTATATTTACAACAATGTTTTAAGCTTCTAAAGAATATGCTTTGCTACTTATTGTAAATGGGAAAACAAAGAATTTTCACTGTTATGAATGTAGGATCTATATATGAATTTAATGGAAATTGACTCTAACTTGTACTTTAACCTGTGTATAAATCAAAACAAGCTTATCTCCCATGTTGGTATTTTCTAATTAACCTCCAGCCTGTTTTAATTTGTTTGTTTTCATCATTTGTTAATTTTTAGGCTCAGTGGAGAGTCTCCCTTCCAGGGCAACAACGATGCTGAGACTTTAGCTTTTGTGACTGCGGCGAAATACGAGTTCGATGAGGAAAGTTTTGAGGACATCTCTGACGAAGCAAAGGATTTTATTTCTTCATTGCTTAAGAAAGACCAAAAGTGGGTATGAATGCTAATTAGAGCTACTGTCGCAGAAAATGTAAAACTGTGTGATATATCATGACTCTGCAGCTCCAGATTGTCGTGCACTGAGGCGTTGGCCCACCCCTGGATGGCTTCTTTCACCCCCCTTTTGCGAAGACCTACCAAATCTCTAAACAAGACCAAAATGCGGCGCTTCTTGGCCAAACGCAAATGGCGGGTTAGTCGATTTTTGCTTTTTAAAATTCATCACTGTTCCTTATGACATTTCAGGGGACCATTGTTGTATTGGGTCCCGAAGCCTTGTAGTTGGTGAGCGCGGTTCGTCATCCTCTTGAATGTGACCTTTTTAAACTTGCAGAAAGCTGGCAAGGCTGTCCTGGCCCTCAAGCGCATGGCTAACCTCTCCAACAGGCCGGACTCCCCTGGCAGCTCTTCAGAGGGTAAGACCGATAAGGCCGTTCACATACACAATGGCATCCTGTCCCTTGGGGCATGGGCTGCGTACGGCGGGTGACTCAGTTTCAGATTGTCACTTCAAGTTTAGCCCCTTTGTGATCAGGTCTTTGCTTCTTCTTCTCCTCCTCCACGTGCTTCTCATATAGAGCCAGGCTGGAGCCAAGAGGCAGAGGAGGCCATCCAGTCTTTGGATAAGCAGCTTCAGTGTGAACCGCGTTTCCACCAGGCGCTCAGAGACGCCACGCTGCCCAAGGGAGCCACTGCGCAAATGACATGCCTCGTCAATGGTAAAAAAATGGCTTCCCAACTTGATCACTTTTGAATAGGAAGCCCCAAAAAACTGTGTAAAAAAAAAGTGGAATTATTGGCAGTATAAATCTTAAAGTGATAGTCTGGAAGTCTAAATGTTTTATAAATGGTATAAAAAATGCAAGATCGACCACCTGGCCTTGCATTTTGATGTTTAGTAAATAATAATAATATATTACTTTTTGTAAAGTCCCTCCTTCCCGGATCTCAAAAACTAATCGGAGTCTAGTATCCTCCCACGTTGACCAATGAGACAAGCTTTTCCTGTGAACCAGCCTATCCGGTCCAATCAGGAGGGGAGGGGAGGGGTTTGATCAAAGAAAGGCTTTCTGGTTAAAGAGGGGTGGAATTTGATTGTTTACTTTTCAATTTCACTCTCTCTCTCCTCACTTTGCAAACTTGCAGACTATCACTTTAATTCACTCCCTTGGATGTGCTGTAATGGTGTGTACAAGTGGTGTGTGTGTTGTTAGGAGGCAGGAGTGTTTATATAAGGTTTGATTCAAAGTAGTAAGCTATCCATTTTAATAATTATATTCAATGCCTTACATTTGCCTTTTGGATCCATAACCAAATGAGACACTTTAGCCACAGTTTGTAAGATGTTTTTTGTTTTCTGTGTTGCAGGTTATCCAGGGCTGCAGGTTAAATGGCTTCAGAATGAAAAGGAAGTCCCAGAGTCGTCACGAGTGACAAAGGAAATAAATGAGGACGGCGTTTGCTCTTTGGTGCTCACAGACGTGAAACCCTCTGATTCTGGGGTGTATGTCTGCAGAGCCAGCAACAAGTTAGGAGAGGCGATGTGTTCAGCTAAACTGAACGTGACACACTAATGTAGACGACCAAAAAGTGTGAGTTCAAATGGAATTTGAAGGTTTTTTTGATATATTGATGTGTGGTGTCAAAATTAAAACTATGAATGTACAGTTAATGGACAATTGTTATGCGCTGATGGTCAGCAACATTTACAAGATTTGTATTATCAGATATTGCACTAAGATATTACAACAACATAAAGCACAGAAATAAAGTCATTTGTATAATTTTTTGATGTTGGATTGAGTGTAAAAGCACCACAGTTTATCCCAACTTTTATTATTAAACCTCTACTTTATAAAGGCATTTGATAGATACATCTGAAATTAACATTTTTATATCTCCACATAGAATTTTACATATTGGAAGAACGTAATATAACACAAACCTCAAAGTACCTAAACAGAATAGTAATTTCCACATCAACATTAGTATAAAAGGTTAATTCCATTTCATCAATTGAACAAAAACTTCAAACTAAATGTTAGGGTTGTCCCAACACTTTCATTACTTGCTCTCCCTAAAGACTTATTCCCAAGTAAAATTATTAAATATGTCCCTGCACCATTTCACTTTATTTTGGTTAATTTTTGATACATGTTAATCATCTACCTTGGACCTTGAAAATTTGCAGCATTTATGATTCAGTTTCAAAACCATAAAAGTGAATTCATAAGATAAAATCCTAACTATATTAAACGGTAGCCATGTGAGTTTGCTGTAGGACCAGGCAGATGACCAGATATTGCCTAGAAGAAGCATATTTTTTTTCCCCTGCAAATGGCACAGAGGCAGTTATAACTTGAAGGCAGCATTTCCTTGTGTTTTGAGTCTTTGGGATCGGCATGTCCTCCAGAGCGCAGAGTACCCTGACCCACACAGGCCTCTACTGTCCCGCTTCTCTTTGCTGGATTCTTTTCTGGAGTAAATTCCATGCTTTTAAAACCTTCAGGACAAGCAATGCATAGTTATTGAAAGATCATATTTTTTTCTTTTTACTTGGTGGTATAGATGTGTTTCAAACCTGTTTTTGGGTCACCTCCGGTTCCCACAGTGTAGTCAAAGCCACATTGGCGTACTGCACCTGCTTGTAGTTGGACCACTGGCTGTGCAACCTCCTCAGGGCGTCCTCTGTGCTCACCCCATCACGCTCAGTTATCCGTGACACTGCCTGGAAATAGAATACAACTGGCCTTCAGCGTATGCCTCCCTCTTGTGGTCGACTAACTACATTACACTTTTGACTGAGCTCATTGTGGGATGGGCACAATGCACAAATTATTCAACACCGTTCAAAAGCAATGGACATCTATCTATATATATATATCTATATATCTATATACCTCCTCTTCAGGGATCACCGTAACCCAGACTTCATGGACCATATCGTTCCAGCCAGCCTCCAACAGCACTGCAGCATCCAGCACACAGACTTGTTTACCTGCGACAAAAGTAGGATTAGAAAATGTTTCAATAAACATGAACGTTTCAGACACAATCAAGTGTACACAATTAACACAGTACCTTCTTCTCTAGCTTGTTGAATTCTGTTTTTAACTATCAAGGCAATCTCTGGCCACACGATATCGGTGAGGGCTTTTAACCGTACCTATGAAGAACAGAAAAAAAGATAATGTGCCTCAAGGTTTAATTTATTAAAAAGCATGTAAAATGAGATATAAATTTGATATAAAATACCTGGTTTCCAAATACTTTCTTTCCTAATTCACGTCTGTTGATTGTTTTATCCTCATTAAGTATATCTACAAAAGAAAAAAAACATGATTACTGTTAAATTCCATTTAAAGAACAAAAGAATTAACACTTATCTTTATTCATGATTTGATACATAAATACATACATACATAATACTAAAAATCCATTTATGACACATATACACACATATAAATATATATATATATATATATATATATATTTTTGAATCATTTTAAGGTAAACAAGGTAGGTGTTAATAATGGTCATATTTTTGACATGTTTGTGATGGGGCATTTTCCCAAGTGAAACTAAAATATTGTGTTTAAAAGGTGCAGTTCAAAAATGTCATCTGTCAAAACAGACGCAAGTCGCCTTTGATCAAAGAGTGAATGGAGCCACATGAGAAGGTATACAGCACATTTGAAGTGCCACATCACAGTGAGAAGATGGACTGCGTTCATCATATGTTATAAATCACTGTCTTTGCAGATATAACATGTCGCTCCTATGCTCGTTTGTCGTTGAGCCAATCAAAACTGTAAAAGCCATATGTCATTCCATCATCTTTCATCAGTCTTCAAAGCCATGACCTTTACTGCCATCAATATGCCAATCAATACAGTGTTTTAAATAGTAAAACTATACATAATACTTCTAAGGCTTGAATATCACGTCCAGACTGATAGCACAAGCTACCTTTTCCTTCTGTGAATGTGTTTCCTCACCTGACCCAAACTCCTCCAGCACTTTGTGGTAGGCCGCTGTTCCAGGCAGGTACACCTCGTGGCCCAGTTTGTCACAGTCGATCTTGACAGCACCCAGCTTCTCCAGCCGTTTGGCTATGGAGCTCTTTCCGCTGCCACTGCCGCCCGTGAGGCCAATCACATATGGGAGAAGGGGGAGATCAGGCGCATCCTAAAGCAAGGCCAAAAACAAAATTGTTTCTTTTTCTCGGAAGTCCCAACTTCTATATATATATATATATCCAAATTCATGACTAATAATATTAAATATAATAGGTATTTATATTGCAGTTAATAACAGGATGATGATAATGTTTCTGCATGAGCCTTCATCAGATCATCTTAGAAACACAGTGTGTGTGTGTGTGTGTGTGTGTGTGTGTGTGTGTGTTTGTGTGTGTTCTAAGTGTTCTAATTGAGTGTGAGATGCTGTTTTTTTGAGATTTTCCTCAACATCTGCACCTCTGAGAGTACTTCTGGTGTGCGTTGCTTCTATTTTTTCATCTATATTGCAGTTAACACCAAGGTCCTTCATCAGCAGTATAAGCAGTATCTGTTTGATATTATCTTTGTCGCTCATAAACATTTGTCACTCGAATTGTTATTACAATATCTAATAGTGATGCATTTTGCTTATTGCGATATGATAATGTTCAGGGTTACAGACTTGTTCTTCTATTTTGTCACCTTAAAAAACAAACAATCTGTTTTCGTGACATACTTTGGGTGGGGTGAGGAGAGTCCCAAGCAAACGTGTGCGCAGACTGGACGAGCTGATTTTCTCCTCTTCAATTTCTGAGTGGTGTGCATCTTTAAGCAGCTGGATCTCATGAAGAACAAGAGCCGGAAGACCCTAAGAAAACAACAACAAAAAAACATCATGTCACATTAGCCGACAAACTCATAGTGAATTGTTGACACTTTTGGTATAATAGTCATAACATACATATTAAATTCTGCACAGAGAAATATGCTGACTTACATTCTCGATGCGTTTCTTGTTGACAGCCTCGCCTCCTCTCCGGGTCTCCTCACTGACTACAATGCACTCCAGCAGAGGGTCTTCCACTGACACTCCAAGAGGGTCATTGAGAGGCACGATCTCCACCTCCAAAGAGGGTTTCACGTCGCGGAGAAACTCCTGCAGTTTTTCGACCCGCACAGAATAGGGCTCGATCAGCTCCTTCAGCACTTTTCCTGACAATAAAGGGACAGTGTTTGGAAAGGGCTAAAAATGATGAATAATAAAAGCAGATGTCCCTTCTGTAGTGGCTGTATTTTGGCATATTTGTCACTTGTTTTGAATATTTTTTAAATATAAGGCCAAGATAAACAGAATGAATACAAAATGTAGGTCTAGACAAAATTATTCAAATTAATGATGGATGATGCCTGGTGAAAAAACTGCCTTCCTTTTCTCCAAAATCCTATGGACATTTCATTGAAACTGTTTTGCACCTCAGAGGCTTGTCAATCTGACCTCCACATGCGTCTTGTACTCTCACAACCTCGTCCTAATTGTATCCTTTAACTATTATTATTTTTTGCCATATTCTAAATAATGGAGCTGGCTCCAAAATCCCAGTCGAATTGCTAGCATGAATGAGATGGAAGCCACGCGCCCTCAGTTCATTCTTAATTTTACAGTCTATGGTTGTAACTGTCAAGGATAGACTCCACCTAATTTGCATAGTAGGACAACTGTTATTGAAAGTAGCTCTCCCGCCATGTAAAAGTAGCTTAAAGGGATATTTCAGGATTTTTGACAAAGGGCCTCATTTCCTAGTTATCCAGAGTGTTGTTGATTTCTGGGGATATATTTTTTATTTATTCATGTCCTTATATTTGAATCGTTTAGTGGTGCTAGGCTAGAGCGTATCTGTGGTAGTAGCCGGCATTAAAAACTTCTTCTAAATCATGGGGTCGTCCTCCAAACGTTGCCATATCTGATTTGTTGAAAGCTAGGATTTGTGAATCCCACATGTAGTAATGCCGCCGCAGGTAAACAAACTAGTGTAGATCCAGTAACCGAGCAGATCACTCCGCCGCTGCGTAGCTTACAATCAGGAAGCTGATACTGCTCAAATATAAGTGGTTATATTTCAAAAAATATTCACTCAACACAGACATTTATATCGGTAGTCTGGTGTTATATGTGATTTGCCTCAGGTGCACTGCTTGGGTTAGACTGTTTTTAATGCAGGCTACTAGTTACCATAGACATGCACTAGCCCAGCACTAGCCTAGCACTAGCCTAGCACCACTAAACTCTTAAAAAGGACTGCCTGAATAAAAAAAAAAAAAAGAAGAAATCTCCAGAAATCAAAAACACTCTGGATACATAGAAAATGAGGCCCTATGTCAAAAATCCTGAAATATCCCTTTAAGACCCGTGTAAAGAAACTCAGACAAATATGCAAAAATATAAGTAATCCAACAGAGGCCAAAAACTTTTTCGAGAAACTACATTTTGGTTTTTGATACTCACTTTTTAGCATTGCCTGGTCACACACACCAATAATGAATCTCCGATTAGCCAAAAGGCATGATATGTTGAGCAGAGTCCTGTGGGCGCCATGAAGCCGGTCAAAGGTCCCGCCAACAACCACATCATTGTACGTTTTCATCGCCTCCACTGTCTCCTCAGGTTCCTCCCGATCGACCTTTTCTTGTTCCAGATTCACTAACTGCGGGTGAAGCAACACCGACGACAGAGAGGGGCTGCACACATAACAGCGACCAGTGTACTTTTGTAGACATTGAGTAACTTGATGTGTTTGGCTTGTATCCAACACCGGAAAGTCTGTCAGTACAACCTCTGGGGAGTGCGAGAGGGGCTGAGGCGTGGGGAAGGGACAATTTGGGAGAGCGGCCGACTGAGCGTGCACATTTGTGAGCAAAACACGTACGTCTAGGTGGCCGCATATGTCTGCCGCATTGTTATACAGGCGGGTAATGAGTTTAGACAGATCCACCACGGGGGGAATGTATACCGGGCGAGCCTGACACTCCTTGCCCAAATTGAGTCCTGGGTGAAGGTGGACGTAAAGGGTGCGTTCGACGAGCTGCGCGGCGGAGCTGAGGACGGGGGCGATACGCAGCGGGAGGGTGTGCAGGGGAGAGGTCAGCACCAGGATACCAGTGCTGAACATGGACATCTTCCAGGCTTTTTATTCCCACACACAAACAGCTGGAGGGCACTGTAGGATAAAAGCAGAGGGTGCATTAGACAAGTCACAACTAGGTCAGGACGTATGTGATGTTCAAAGAGGACAAGTAAACACTAGTTTGTAGAACAGAATCATTGACTGGAGTTAACACATGTTGTAATAACTCATTTATTACACTATGACAATGCAAGGCTATACCACATGGGCGTTTATATTGGGCTATAATACATTGCTGAAGGTATTTGAGAGGAAATAACTTTGTCTTTCTTGATTTACATTACTATTTTTACCTCACCTTCAGAGGTCTATGCCAGGCTGAGGCTACAGTAAACTATGATGAGGCAAAAAACAATGACAGCGGTTTTGAGGTGCGTGTTTTGTGCCTTGGAAAAGCAAAAAACCAAAACAAACAACTGTATTCGCCAATCACTATAAAACAGATGAGATCATTCAAACAAATAAGTGCAAATTGCAAAACGATCTTGGGTTTTTAACATTCCCTGCTATCTCTATACGGTGGTTATCGTTAAAAAGCAAAACCATCCAGTGAACCTCAGTTAAAAAGCAACGAAGGTAATGAATAACATGTTTTAGGTGGTGTCGGCCTTCACACCATAGTAATTCACCAGTAAATAACTCCATGTAGCAGTTTTGCTAGGTTGCCCCAGCTTACCTGTGCTGGTCGGCTGTTTTGCATGCCAAAACGACACAAGACAGTAGCTGTTGTTGTTCACATGGCTCCAAAGGGCATTGTCTCTCAAAACATGACACGCAAAGGAGAAACGAGCATTAAACAAGTCCCACAGAAATGCCAAAGATTCGCTAGAAGTCACTCATAGGGACAGCAGGGTGGCGAGTCACGTGGTATTTGACGTAGACTTTGATTGGTTGAGACAATCGCTTTGGTACATGGGAAATGTAGTTTTTTTGTTTAAGATCAGCGACATAAAAAATTATTTATAAAATATCCACACAGCAAACCAGCACCTCAATATGTTAATGTTATAAATCTACACATTAAAGCTATGAAGCCTCATTAATACCAGTAATAGCTTCTTTGTGTTCTTCATAGACTAAATGTGAGCCAAAAACAAAAACGAGTCATACTTTTTTTTATTTTGCTTTACATTTGAGGGCAACAACTTGCTTTTACAAAAATAATAAAAAGAAACACAATACTTTTCTTACTGTAGAAATTGTTGCATGAGGACACCCAAGAGTTTGCTGGGCAGAGGCATTGCATACGTTTTAGCAGAAAAAGATGACATGGAAGTTGAGTATAAATGTAAATTCAAGTACACATAATAATCACAATAAAGTTATATTTAAGCTTTGTGGCAATTCTTGGAAATTACGACTCTTGCTGGCATTGTACTTGTAGAAAGAAGAGTTAAAGTGATCGCACTGGACCAGTTTTATTCAAACTCTAGGGAAAAATAACATCATGTATTTAAGACATGATTGACAGTGTGATGCTAAGAACTCAAGTTGATGTGCAAATATTGCAGTATCAGGAATGGTAGCGTCATGATATATTTAAGGAAATGGAATGACTCTAATGGTCCTTGTGATCATTTTAACTCCATATTGTTTTGTTCATAAAGCCTTTTGAAACGCGTTAATTGACTTTCTTGTCGCTGGTGCTCTCACTGGCAGCTGTGTCGTAATGGCACTTCTCCACACATCGCCTTGGAAACCAGCCTCTTATCCGATCTCCAGCTAAACATTAAAGGGTTAAAAAGTTGAAACAATAATTTCATTTGAAGAGGAAACAAAACTAACGTATAACTAGGCCTCTACCTTTTATTTGCTCCTCACTCAAAACTTTGTCACCATACATCCACCACCTGTAAAAACAAATCAGATTTTTTAAACCTGTTAATCATTATGAATAAAATAACGTCTGTACTTTGTGCCACGGGTAGCCAAGATGGTGTCCCCTTTTCTGAGAGGGATCCTGGGCTCTTCAGTGCAGGGGGTTCTGAAAAAGGTTTGAAGACCTTTGCTGACAGGACAGCAAGCACCATTATAGTCCTCCACTGCTTGGTACTGAACCTGCTAATAGTGGCATAAAACATATCTGGTTACACAATATTCTAAATAAAAATAAAACACATTTTCTGTGGTGTGTTTAAGACGCTTACACTCCTCACTCTCTTGTCAGCTTTCTGCTTCAACTGTTCAATCTGTAAAAGCATGTTGTTATTGATGGTGGTGCAGCCAAGCAAAACTGAGCTCAATGCAAATAATAAGTAAACATAATAGACTTACCGTTAAGGTGTACTGGTGACATTTTGCATGCACTGGCCAGACGAGGCCGTCACCCTTGGGCATCCCTGTCCAAGTGAAAACTTGCTTGACATTGAGCCAACGGGTGCCAAGATCATAAGGGAAGATGAAGTCCTCCCCAGTTTGGTAGTGCTGTATTCTCTCTTTGGCCTTAAAAAAATAAATAAATAAATAAGTTATTATTGAAGTGTTGTTGATCATTTAGGGACAATATACAGACACTAGATTATAGCTAAGGGTGCGAATCGATGCATTTACAAACCTTTTCCTCAATCCAAGACTCTATTGAGGTCTTGTTTCGAATTATTACTTTCATCTGTTGAAAAAACAAGATACAATTGAAACATGCTAAATAAATAGAATTCCACTTAGTAGGATGAATGCATTTTTAAAATCCTTACTTGTATGACGAAAAGCATGCCCACAGCAATAGTTGTGCCCAGTGCCAAGCCTAAGGCAAATAGTGTTGCCGCAAAAAAAGGTATACTGAAAGGTATGAGGGGCTGGACTTGGTTCACAACACTCATATCAATCTTTACAGTGCTCCAGCCAAAAGAAATCTGTGGTTAGGAGATGTTAAATTCATATTACAATCTCATCAGACAAAGTCTAGAAAACTAAGACAACATCAAGGAATCTTACCCTTTCATAAAGTTGGGTGTACATGGTCATAATAAAGATGAAGGCAGCATGTGAACAACCCAGTGGAGCTAACAGTAGAAAGCTAGTGAAGTAGGCATGGTTTGAATGACCACAACAGTTATTGATCCAAGGACAGTGGTGATCCATCTTCATCACACACCTTGCCATTTCCCCAAATATTAGTAGAAAAGTTAATATACAAAAAAAACATTAAAATGACATATAGGCAAATGAAAAGTGCAAAACATTATTCTACCTGTTGCACTTGCGGCAATGATGGGATCTTGGTGCCTTGAAACCCTGGCACACACGGCAGTACTGCAAATATTGAGTTTCCTCTACATTCTCCTGTCATAAAAGATGCTCATTTTAGTTGATTAGTAAAGGTTTTGGTGCAGTGTTTTTTTGTTGTTGTTTTTTTTACCGGCTGCCAACCAAGCGGGATGTAGCCTGGGCCAACAAACATGGCATTGAAGTAGTTGTACAGGATAAGCACCGTCCAGTTGATGAGCATAATGAAGTTAATGCTACCTCCTGTAGTGTCCAGTGGCCAGTACCAGATAATGGAGTCAAGCATGGCCATGGTAGAACATATAGCAATGACAGATAGAGCTATAATTGGTCCCCAGTGACATAGCCTCCGAACCTCATGGAGGTTCTCAAATGTTATGATGGCTGACAGGAAGTTCATTTTGACAAACCAAAAGACAGGGCCTTTGTGTTCATGAAATGTATAGACTAGACTTGTTTCTTTCTTCTCTGCTATCTTGAAATGATTTCAGTGCAGGCAATGTACATGATTTTCCTGGTTTCCTGCTTATCCAGTAAGCAGACTGGTCTTGAGTAACTTGGCATTTCTCTCTCCCATTGTTGTTTAATCTGACAAACTGCAGCATTCTTTGCCTGTTTCAGGCACTTCCTTGTCGCATGTTGATATTCATCATCTAAAAGAAGAACAAAAGAAAAACAAACTGTCATAATTCAAAAAATCAATACAATATTCTCTGCTGTGGGTTGATATGCCTACACATTGTATACCAAGTGCTCTGAGACTACTGACCGCAGTAATTAGCTGCTGTTGACAAGAGATAATTGGCGTAAACAAAGCAGCAACAGTGTTCAAAACTGCAAAAAGGTTAATCCCGTAGAACACATATAGTTACGGGAATAACTGGTCAAAGACACTCTATATAATAATACATATGTCTGTTTTATTTATCGCTTTGATTAACGTGACAATCTCTCCTGAGCTAGCTGCTAGCCCCGCAAGGTTGACTATCGCTGTATCGTCTCTGATCTGATTGAATTTAAAGCGCCATGCAGGCCATTCAAAGCAGGGACATCGATACATGTTAAAATGCAAAGTATCGTTTTCATTTGTTTGCGAGCAATCTACATAACTGTCACTTTAAATCACAAACCTGACTGCTTCCTTGGTTTTTTCTTTCCTTGTACTACTTCTTCTTCAGTGGGGATAGGAACCTTTTTTCCCCACCATGTCACTGTGTCAAATGCCTGTTCATGAGTGTTTCTGCTACGATTAACGCTTAAATCATTACCATGATGAAGCAATTATAAAAATGAAAGCTGTATTGATATAATACTAAATCATATATATGTTCAAGTTTACTGTTTTGTTTTTTTAGAGTAAGGGGGGAAGTAATTTTACCTGTTCGTTGTTTCTCATCGACCCCATTTCACCGTGACTCAAGGAAGACAGCTGATCATTCGAGCCGTGTTGTTTTTATTCTGGGCTAACTCCTGTTTTAAACTTCTTTGTCAAAATGTCTTCAGACTTCGAAACCTACGAGCAGGACTTTGGAACTATCACAGCAGATTTAACAAACAAGATCGGCAGAATTCCCAAACTCAGCGGAGGTAAGACAAATCAAACGTGTTAGCAAGGATGGCTAGCACACAGTTAGCCGCTCAGCTGATGCTTACAGCTAACGGGAGCAGACCAGTGCACAGTGTGGGGAATTGAATTCATGGGTTATGGGCCTCTTTGTATTCCTACATAGTACATTTTTGAAAAAAAAAAAAAAGAACATACCCCACTACTAACATGTCACGCCCTATAAAATAGTACTTCCCTGGTTTTGTTTTGGAAAAGAAGTAGGCTGCTATTATATAATTCTCTTCCCAAGCCAATTAAGACACATGCAGGGGAAAAGTTGTCTTGTGTGAAAGTCTATGAGCGCGTTATGAATGTTTGCCCTCATCTCAGGGTTTGCATTCGTCTTTCAACACCATGTTTTCAGCTGTCATGGATGTCTCATGCTGCATTAGGACCTATTATCTAAATACTTAAAGTGACCTCGCTTGCATCACTATTATAGCCTCAAATCATGCTGAGATAGCCTGCTAAGGTCATATGCAGTAAATACATATTAAAGTCCACAACGAATGCATACTTTAACGGAAAGTAGCATGCAAAATAAGTCTGAATGTATTACAATAACATTATTCATTAATTTAGTGTAACATTTGAGAAAGGCAGGTAAATATCACATGATCATAACATCAGATTTAAAGATCTTTTACATGATGGGATAAAGACTGGCAAAATGAAGATACACATTTTCTCATTAATTTCTCATCCATAACAGACCTTGTCAATTTCCCTTAATATATAAGGGGTTTATTACATGTTTTTTATTCTATTCTATTAAATTATCTATTCATTAACTTTTTTGTGTAAATGGAATTCAGTGCTTGTGCAAAAAGTCACATTTTCCACAGAGTTTAACGAGGTGACAGCGAATGATTGTTTTCTGTAAGGTCAGAGTTTGATCACAGCTCCGGCCAGTGCATATTGATGTCAGATCAAATGTCTTCTCTGAGTCTTACATTTGTTTGTTTGTGCAATGGCTGCTGAATGTGCCATACGCCTCCTATTCATCTCATTGTAGCACCATATAAAGGGCTTTTGTCATAATAATAATGCATTGGATAATTTGGTTTTATATTGCGCTTGTCTGGACACTCAAAGACTCTTTATTCATTCACTCCATACTCCATACTAGCTCCATACTCAGTGGTGATAAGCTACTATTGTAGCCACAGCTGCCCACATCAGCCCCTCCGAACACCACCAACCACTCACTCACACACTGCATTCACTCACTACATTCACCCAGACTTTCTGGTGTTCACAAACGGTCTCCCATCGATGTACCAACCATGTCTATTGTGTTTACTTTCTTATGTTCCTGTCAGTCAGTCCTTGACTACGTTTCATTCATGTAGCATTCAAGCAGTTCCACATCTTGAGTTCAAGGAGTATTTGTAAAAAAAACAAAAAAAAAACATTCCATTCCTTTGTTCCAGCACTGTATACAATTCATTTAGATCAATCATAATAAAAGAAACTTTTAGTGCACTTTGTTGCACCACGTAAACTATGCTTTCAAAAGCAGTTCACAAATGTACTGCTGCTTTATTACGATTGTCTTAGTAGTAGTGTCTTAGTATGCTGTACAGAAAGGCCACACACTTGCAGAGTGTCATGTATACTTTGTCAAACCTCAACTGCAAGTGCAACAACGCATTGGTCCAGGCTTTTTTCATGCACTTAATTCCATCCATCCATCCATCCATCCATCCATCCATCCATCCATCCATCCATCCATCCATCCATCCATCCATCCATCCATCCATCCATCCATCCATCCATCCATCCATCCATCCATCCATCCATCCATCCATCCATCCATCCATCCATCCATCCATCCATCCATCCATTTTCTTCCACTTTTCCGTTTCCGGGTCGTGGGGGCAACTGTTGGAGATGCCCAAATCACATTGCACCAGCCCCTTATGGCTCCTCCTGCAGGTGGTGGGTCCACAGAGGGACGGCCTCATGGTTCTGACCGGGCCTGTTGGTCTTTCATAAGGAGCTTCTGAACCGCTCTTTGTCTGACCCGTCACCTAGGACCTGTTTGCCATGGGAGACCCTACCAGGGGCACGAAGCCCCCGACAACAGAACTCCCAGGATCATTCAGGTGCTCAAACCCCTCCACCACATTAAGGTGGCGGTTTCCGGAGGGGAGGCACTTAATTTCAGTGTAGTTTTATTAACAGATGATGGAAATCAGGTACAAATGCCATTTACTGTCACAAAAATGTAATTAGTAATGAGATTACAAGTATATTCATATATATATTCATCTCAGCATTTCAGTCCTTACAACACACCGGGTACATAAACATATTACATGTTCTCAGACGTGTGCTGCAAACTTTCTATTCACTACAGTTTTAAACAAAAGTGAGAGTGACACAACTTTAAAGCAAAGACACTGTAACTCACTGCTTTAAATAACAAGTCTGTTGTAATTCGGAGTCCAACTTTAACTTATTCCTGCTCCTCTTTTGAACTCCTGCTTGTCCTAATGAGTTTCAATGGGTAATGTTGAAGAGCAGCCACAGGGTTTTAAGGCGCACACCGGCGCGTTAGTCATTCTGCACGGGCCTCACACTCGCGGCAACTGAGCGGAGCTGACACCTCCCTCTCCCTTTGAGGCTGCGGCGAGGTGTCTCACCGCCCCTCAACGCCAACCAACAAAGGCCTCGTAGACGCCAATAACTACCAGACTTCAAATGTCGGCTTGTCGCACGTGCAGAATGTGTAAATATATCTTCAAATGTGTCCTCTCGTGTTGTTTTTTTGTTTTTTTCCCTTCCCAACACCCCCTTCCAACTCACTCCACTGTTGCGGGGGAGTCAGGTTGTTGTCACGAAGCGCTGTTCCCTCCATCGGCTGATCAATATGTCGTTGTGACTTTTCCCTTCTTTCTTTTTTTTTTTTCTTTCAGAGGAGAAGACGCAGCTGGTTCTAAATGTCGACAAACAGCTTGAAGAAGTCAGAGAGTTGGTGCGTCTTTGATCAGTAATTTTTTTTTCATTTCCTAAATAATGAATCTGTGGGAAAACTAAGGAGAAGGAGGGGACCTTTTTTCTCCCCCCCCCCCCCACCCAATGACGCCAGACAACAAGCACCTGTATTCTTCCGACATGACACGCGCTTCCAAGGCTCCCCTCCTCTCCTGATTACTACCCGCTAATTCGCTTTTAAGTGACACCCCTGTGACATATTTCAAGCCATTATCTCGAGGTGGGAGTCGAGAAGCGGTTTTACAAAATGAGCCAAGTCACCTGGCTGAGACAAATTGTTGTTGCAGTTGTCTTGTTCTGTCAGCGTGATTAGGTTTCCTACAAATCTTCTGCTGAGAGACCTGTCAAGCCACAGATCAAATGTACCAACGCTTCATCCAGTGTGGCATAGTTAGGGCCTATGCATGGAGCAATATATATAGGGATATGTTATTGGGGATGTGTTGGGTTCTGTTGCTCTGATTGACACGTACAAAAAGGGATTCCCACGAGTTTGTCAGCTCCTATCTTTAGCATGCCTCTTTGACAACAGTCTGATCATTAAAGTAGCGTTTCTTACATGCGGTTTTTGAGTTGTGTTTTTTTTTTTTTTGCGAATGACTGTGTTTGTAGCTGGAGCAGATGGACCTCGAAGTGCGGGAGATCCCGGTCCAGAGCAGAGCCATGTTCAACAGTCGGCTGAAGAGCTACAAGCAGGAGATGGACAAACTGGAGAAAGACTTCGTAAGTAGAATCAGCACCACGGACAGGGGAAGAACGGTGCACATGGACACGCGTCATTATGCGAGTGCAAAGTCTTCCAAATACAGAAGAGATGGTTCATGTCATGCAAATGTTAAAGCATACCTCATACCTAGTTTTGAGTGTTCAGTTTCACTTCGGTCGTCTCTTCTTCTACTGCCGAAGCGCTCAAATCTGTATGTTTTCGATTTGTTGCGCCATTAGACTTGCCCTTCTCAATTATTAACATCTTAACCCCTTAACACTGAGTGCATTTTCTCTCAGCTTTACCCACATCTACAGGCCAGAGTAACGCCTCATCTGAAAGCTAAGACCTACGATACTAAACAAAACAAATCTTTTTTCCTCACATTGTTGCAGCGTTGTCGTCCCTTTTTGCGTTTTTTTTGTGCTATTTTTCGTCACTTTTTCATCACATTTGCGTCGCTTTTTGGATTCTTTTTTGTTGCTCTTTTGTCACTTTTTTTGTCGGGTTTTTGGGACTTTTTCATCCTCGTTTTTGTCACGTTTTTTGTTGCTATTTTGACACTTTTTTCCAAGAAGCTTTTAGATTTGGGTAAAGCCAAAATGGGAGAAAATGTTCTCTGTTCAGGTGGGAGTTAAGAGGTTATAGTCCATAAACCATCACCAAACTCAAACTGCTTTCATTTTGGCACCCCTCGATATTTGCCATGTGCTAAACAATGGTGGCTATGGTTATTGTCCAATCCATGCACAAATATCAATTGAAATCATGTGAAATCTTAATACTGAGGTGTCCAAAAGCAGGTTTATAAGCCATAATTAAGCATGACATGCCTCTAATGGGGGTCTGTTTGGGCCTATACACGTTACAAGCTAACCTCACTCATCTTCAGCTAATCCAGGAGTCCATTGTTCTTCCACTGTTTATTATTGTATTGTATTGTATATTATTGTAGTAATTTACATGTTGCACAAATCATATTATTGATATTCAAAATTACAAGAGCTCCCATAATGCCCCCTCTAATGTTCTAAGTAGTCAACACTAATGTACTGTTTACCTGTATAAACTCCGTCCTAGACCAGAGCTGAGGTGATCCCACAGAGCTGCATCCTGGGTTGGGTCGATCTGTGTGTTGCTGTTTTGTTGTCGAGGAGTTTGGCCTTGTTTAGTAATTCATAAATCTGTCTTTTCCGCACTCGATCGAAGCTTAATGAGGATCCTGGTCTTTCGGGTCACATTCTTTGCCCTCAGTGCACTTAACTTTTCCTCTAAGTTATTTCAAGTAATAACTTGTTTCATCAACATTGTATAAGTTCTTTGTAGTTTTTCTTCCAATTTTAAGCTGAAAAACCCTATTTATTGCAGTTTTATGCAGTTTTTCTATAGTTTTAGGCTCCTATTGCTGTTTTCCTCCCAACGTCAACTCAAACCCAGTGTGTGTGTTGCCCTTGAGTCTCACAAAGAAAAATAAATCTATAACATAGCAACAATACTGAGACTGTGAGATATGATAGACAAACTGCAATTTTTGTTTTTCCAAAATATTTTTTCGAAAATTATACATGCTGTTCATGCACCTCCTTTCCCTGGAATATTCATGTAATGAGTGAAATTAACAGGCTTTTTAGCTATTGGTGCTGCTTAAGAAATGCTATAAAACATGATGATCTGCTGACTGAGATCACATGGGGCTCTTGGAGTCAAAACAGTTTGAGTTCTTCACCACTGGAACTTAATTAGTTCACAATAAGCCTTTCCCCCCTGCTTTTCTCTTCTTAAATTATTCATCCAGCAGAGTTTGTAATTGAGGTATTATTTAAATTGTCTGTCTGAAATTACTGAGTGGAAATACTGAGCCATTTTTTGGCCCTCTTTGTATCCATTTTGATCGCACTAGAGCCTTCTCTAAATGTTCTTACTTATAACAGTCTTCTCTATCAATATTGGCCGGTGTGAATGAATGCCTGTAGTTATCTGTAGACTTCATAAAGTGCAGTCCTATCTCTGCCTCTGCGGCCGTCAGTGAGACTGGAGCGTCTCCAGCCTGTGCTCGATGTGTGTGGCGTGGTCAGATCACAGGTGCATTTAAACCCTCAGCAGCCACTTGACACAGGAACACGGAGTTTAACCGCTCTCCCGTAAATCTGATGCAAGTGTTCAGAAGGCCAGCACTGCAGCCCCTCAGATGTGCCTCAGATGTGCCAAACGCTTTAGCCTCTCGCCTCCCGCTGGCCCAGGGAGGACATGACACTCTGGAAAGAAAAAAAAAAAACTCCTTTCTTTTTAATGTAAAAGGCCCGGGCTTTGTTGTGCTTTTGGCGGATATCAAGGCTCCGCTTCCACTCCCTCTATACCAACCCAGCCCCCCCGCTTCCTTACCCCCTACCGGCCTCCCACGGGTGTCTCCAGCCTTAACCTGCTTTCTTCACCCTCAGTTTGAAGTCTGCTACCACCGGTGTGCCAGCTCCAGACCTTATTCTTGTGCCTTTACAGGCTATGTCCAATATCCAGCCAGTTCTTCCTGACAGCACGCCTGCCTTTTGTTAAGACAGGGGTATTCACTGGATCTGAAACATAATATTTGTCATAATCAAGGCCATACATTTTTTGTAGCGGGTATACATTTACTGCTACACCCCTTTTGTTAACGTAAACTTTAATCTAGTTTTCTAATTCTGTAAGTGTGGATGTTGTGGGTAACAAGTATGAAAGACATAAAATGGCTTTAACTGGACCCTCCTCCATTCATTTAGCCTCAGAATTCAAAGGAACAATTATTATTCAATCGAAGCAAAGGATGTTAAGCGATTAAGGCCCGTCTGTCAAATTAGAAATCGTGCTTGATCAAACCATCAAACCAAATTTTCTGTTTTAATGATCGCAATTAGCAATTAGCAAATCGCAAAATAAAATGTTCTCAATAGGGTCTTATCGTGTATAAAACCTGCTCACACTGTACTTTACTTCAGCCCTCTTCAAACTACAATACTGATCAGAAAATCACAATTAGATATGCCTCCATAATTGTTCATTGGAAGTTTTATGTGCACGACGCCCAATAGGGAAAAAGATCTCTCCACATTTTCACTTTGCTGGAGTGACTCAAGTCTGGTTATTAACCCCATGATACGGTTGTTATGATTGGTCTGTAATATGAAAATCCTGTATTGGTGCCCTGCGTAACTTTGTTTTTGACAGCTGGACTACGGGGGGTCCAAAAGGTAAGCGGCCCGAGACAAGTGAGCCTGTAAAACGGGGACACCAGCGGGTATGTAAGAAGTGAAGGAAAAAAATTAAGAAGGACACTGAAAATCCGATTTGATGGTTCTGCCTTCAAGTCGGTGGCAGCAGAACGGCGCGGCTCTTAGCGCGGGCTTTGATCAGGAAAAAGAAGTTGTCTAACGCGGGCTTAATCTAATGAAATCTATCGGGTAAACAGAGGCAACCGTCTTCAAAGGGGCCCGGTTTGGTGCGTCCCAGTGGGGAAGGTGGGGGGCCACAGGCGTCTGTTGTGTCTTACAAAACACAATACGTTTGGCTGATGTGGCTCTGGAGCGGGAGCTGTCTGATGGCTCTCACATGGGGCCCCGGCTAAGTGTCAGCAAAAATCTGTCACAAAATATCATCGTCCTAGAAATTTAAATTTGATTTTGTTTTTTTTGTCAGAAACCTCCTCCGTTGTTGAGTGCATTTTGAATATCAAAGCCTTTCTAAATATGTCCCGTTTTAAAGTGTGTTCTTGTTTGGGCTGGAAATTATTTAGTTTGTAGAAAATATTTATTGGAAATGTAATGTGTTTTGAAACTTTAATTCATATCGGTGTAACGTTGTTGAAGTAAGTATCGAATGCAATTGCTGTGTCACGGTGCCTCCAGCAGATGGCGGTGTTGGTCTAATAATTTGCCTCTTGTTCACAGGACGATCTCTTCTGTGTTGGTCGATTAAAACCTTTACCTTAAAAATAACTATTGTTGAAAACTTTTTAATTTAATCTTCATTATGCCCTGTTTGTTTGCCTCCATTTAATCTAAGATCCTGAAAACGGGCTTTCCTTCTATATCTACAGGACGGTTTGCTGTTCTTTGTGAAAGTGCACTTGTGATCTCTCATTGCTTTGGGTCCAAGGATGTGATACTTAAACACACTGGTCAGACTTTATAAATGCTTTGGACCATCATGTTGCAGATGTAATTAATCCGAGATCACTTCTTATTCCCCGTCGCTACAATGTGTCAATTTCAGTTATAAAAAAAATGTCATTGAAATGGAGCAAAAGACCAACCTTAGCTCAATGTCGTAAACACAATGTTGAATCTGCTGAAAAAGGGCCGAGCAATTACTCAGTTTGCACAACCTTTTTAGAAACTATACAATGTCCCACATAAACGATCTCATTTGAGTTCATTCTGTAACAGTCCCAGGCCTAATGTACTGATCCTCATTGTCCCGCGTTCGGTCATCTTCAAGTGTGTGCCTGGACGCCTCCTAAAGGGACATAATTAATGTGCTTTCCAAAGGCAACCTTGAAATATCGAGGAGCTTGTTTGGACCGTGCTCCTCAATGAAAGCGCCACGAAGAAGGTGCATCACAAGCTTTTGATGCCCTTCTGGATGAAATGGGGTTAGCGTGGAGATAGGAATTCACGCGAAAATGGTTGAATGAGATGCTCTTATTCTTATTAATATGTGGATGCGCCCCCGAGAGGTCAAGGTGGAGTTGCAGTTTTAATATACCCGCCGTAATGACTTTAAGAACCGACGGCGTAAGATTTGCAAAGGATCATTGTGATTCAAAAGATCATTTTCAAATTTCAAATGGCGACACGAGCGTAATTACGAGGCCCATTTACTGTGACAGACAAATCCAAGGTTGTTCCCGAGGACTCTCCCAACTTTCAACTCCCGAAAAGTCGCTAAAACTTTCATAACCGTTTAGCACAAAATTGCGCGTCCAAATGGCGCTCTTGTAATCCACATTCAAAGTTTGCGCGGCCCTTGTCCTTCTTACCGCGTCGGACATGACAGGCGCGGCGTAAGTCATGTGTTAGACACTTCCAATCGCCTTTTGTCGCCTTGGTCTGCGCTTGTTCGTGCTAAACCGCGGCGCTCTGAAGCCCCGTCGCCTCTTTTTACGGCCCGCCGCTTAACAAACCATCAATGACACTAAAGTCTAATCACTCATAACTAGTCATGAAAGGACGGCTCATTTGACAGGGATTTTCCCCCCTTACATTTCCTTCCTTCCGCTCAGATTGGAGATGTAAACAAGCAAACCCCGCGCCGGCGAAGCCTTCTTTCATTCGGAAGTCGTCGAGCGCGGTATAGTGGGCTTTTTGTGGATTCCAGGATTTGGCTTTGTTTGTTTTCTTTTCTCCTCAAAATGGGATTAATTGGTGGATTAAGATTTTGAGCAAACTTTTTTTTCTTCTTCTTTTTTTTGTAGTTAGCATAAAGACAATGTCATAAGAACGTGAGGCAGTGCGACTAATCGGAATGTAATCGAAATCGCAAACCTCGACTTTGAGATCTCAATCGTCGTCATGAGGCTCGAGGAGGACAATGGACCTTTCTTTTGCGTGTGAAATGTTAAATGTTGTTTTTTTACATTCGGGTTTGGTGCTCTATTAGAAGGTTTCTCTTGTCTATGTTTAGGAATCATGATAATAAAAGATGCGTTCATTTTGTTTTAAGAGTTTTTGCCTGTAAGCTTTATGGGATATGGGACAACTTGTCAGAGCTGAGATTTGGACCTCCATCTCTGTAGCAGCCTTAAAGGAGCTATACCTGATTTTTTTTTTCTAGTAATGGAATGAAATTTGTTTTGTCTTCCTTAGCATATTAAACTCGTAAACTCAGACATTTGTGGGGAAAACACTGTAGATCTAGGTGTAAAGCATTTGTATTAATTTCATGAGCTTGCAGGATAGCTTTTGAGCATTTTTGTATAAGTGACCCTGAAAAGTGACCCTGCAAGTTGTGAAATGTGCCGATAAACATGTCCCTGTGAAGAACTGGGATGCTACAAATATGTTAGGAAGATTGGGGATGAGTTTTTACCTCAGCCAACATTTTAGTGACTTCCTCTTTCATTGTTTGAAAAAAACAGGTATAGGGCCTTTAACATAATAATTTGTTTTTAATATAGAGTAGGATAGAACAGAAGATGTACAGAAGAAAGAAGATGTACTATGTACTATCCGAGATCTAACAGAATTAAGGGCAAATAAACGTAAATTAAGCAACAGTTTCCGAAACCAAGCAAGTCTATAATTTGTATTGAGTTCATCTTTTTTGATCATGTTTCGTTATTATTTCTAGAAACAAGCTTTAGTTTATGTGACATGGATTGTACAATGTGATACAGCCAGTGGTTAAGAGAGAATTTATCTGTTCAGTAAGGCGACCGATTAATCGATTAAAGAAATGGAAGAGAAAGTGCATCCCGACTCGATATTGATCAATATGTTGTTGTTTTTTTTGCGATGTCACCCAGCCCTATGAGAACAGGGGAATAAAAGTTCCAGCCACACAACCTCACAATGGCCTTGTATCATTAGAAGCAGTTTCTGGACAAAAAAAAAAAACCTCCACCTTCTAACATCTTTGCTAAGTTTGTGTTTGACGCCGGAGTGGCACAAGTCCACAGGCTGTAATTTGTACGCGGATCACTCTCGTCTTTATGTGAACACTTGTCTGTGCGGACGGGCCCCATCTGCATTACGCCCGGAGCGCTGGTTTTGTTTTTGGCAGTGTGCAAATTCCGTCCGCGTTATCCTTCCTCGTGGCTTCCTGCGCCGCTTATCCCCAACGCCCCCGTCCCGAACACCCCTGCGCAGCGTGGCCCGCCGCGCGCGCCCACTGACAGTGATCAGGATAGCTTTCAGACGGGCCCTCCCAGGTCCCTCTGTCCTCGGGGCTTGTGTGATTGAGTGACTGGAGCGAGCGCGGGCCAAACATAATAAGGAGGAAAATCTAAAAGACACAGAGCAATGATATGATAACACTCCCCTCACCCCCCCCCCCCGCCCACCCTCCACCCTCCCCTCACGTCTTGTGTTCCCCGTCCTGTCCTACCTCCAGTTTGCAGCCTGTCCCGCGCACTGGGGTAAACCACAAGTGACATGTGACACCCACTCCCCAGTGATGTGCTGACAAGCCGCTACTAGAATAGGTGACAATGTTGTTCTTTTTTGCCAGTCTGGCTTAAGTATGGCGCAGGGATTCATGAAGTATTTATGAAATATATTATGAATCATTGGCTCTGTGTTTTCCCCTGGTTTTAATAAGAAAAAGAAGCCGCAGCAGTGAGGGAGAAGTCTTTCTCGTGGCATCCTTAACCAGTGGTTTCCTCTCTCCTTGTGTTTGCTCATGTTTTAACCCTGATGCTCGCACCCTTCACACAATTAAACAGACTTCCTCGCTCTCGTCCTAAGTGTTCGTAATGAGCCAGCAAGCACCAAAAGGCAAAGTGTGTTTTGCTCTCAGCGACTGACAATTTTGCCTTTTCTCTGGTGTTTTTGAAGCCTGCAGAGTATTCTGCTGCGGCCTTGATCAGAATTACATTGTGGAAGATGAATTAGTTTTTTTCAATTATCCCAGAGGTTGGCCACCATTAGAGCATCAGCCTACTCCTGCAGTGAGACTAAAGTCTTTAGTTTTGTTCCTCTCATCGCCGTAGAGCTCCTGTTTGTTCTGCCTTGGCAACAACAATCCCAGCTTTGTGCTTTTTGTTTGGAAGTCAGTTTCACACAACATTTACTGCTTTAAGTGCTGTTGTGAACCAGACAAAACACACAATTTAAAACACTCGTTTTATTGCTTTTTCTATTTTATCTTCATAAGAAATGTTAACAAGTCTTCATGACCCTCAGTTGGGCATTTCTCATCTTTCTAGACTAATGTTATGAATTCCAGTACAAACCGAAGGAGCCCAGGAAACTGCCAAGTGCAGTGGGAAGTTCAGGAGGGCACATGTTGGAAGGGCTTTTGGATGGGGCCTTTCTGGCCTCATCAGCATGTGAATATGTTCAGGCCAGTGAAATAACAAAGTATACATAAATATATAGAGATAATGATCTGGCTAAGTCCCTATGTGTGCGGCTGTATTCTTATGCTAATTCAGCACCATTCAGCTGCAACAATGGTCACATTAGAAGAAAAGGCGACGCACTGAGGATGGTGTGCTCTGAGCGTGTCCACTGACGGACATGCTCACACGCTCAGCAGGCCCGATTCCTCTGCCTTTGTGTCTAGGATTTTTTATTACACTTTTCAATTTTAGATAACACTCCAAGAATAGACATCAAACACACGTGAATCATAAATGCAGGTCAGGAGTGGAGCTCTTTCCGAGGCACAGAAAGGGTTTCAAGTGAAGCTATTTCTTTCTTTAAACAGTGATGCTAGACAGATAGCACAGGAGCTCTTCTCAGCAGAGGGTTCACTGAACCATATGTAGGTAGCCACAGGCTAATAGGCCGCTTGGTCCCTGGCTTACCAGGTATCCCGCACCGCACTACTGCTCACCCTCCCTCAGCCTTCCCACCTCCACTCGGGAAAAATCCTCCTCCACTTCCCTCTAATCTCACCTTTTTCTGTGGTGCTGACCCGAGGAGGCCCACTTTATTCCCCACTGCACGCCAGGAGCCAGCGTTGTGATCGGGCCCAGGCTGCTGCCTCCCTGTCGGCTCGGATCTATTGATTTACTGTGGAACCGGCGCTGTCTGCACCGCGGCCCCTCAAATACAACCTCCTTTCCCCACTTTCCTTTGCTGTCATCCCCTGTCCCCTCCTACTCACCAGGGCCTGGAGCTGCTCTCTCCAGCAGCAGAGGAGATGGAGGGGCAGGTTGTGGGAGGGAGACACGGCCTTTGATTTTTCATTACAAGAGCCTTCATATTTTAATATGGGGTTTAATGGTTCCGCGTGCCTTAAAGAAACAACCACAGAGATGTGAACGTGCAGCTTCTAAAAGTCTCTCTTCAATCAGGGCCTTGTTCCAGCGGCTGCTGTTTGGTTTCGCCTCTCCTCTCTTCTCAGTCTCGAGGCCCCTCACCATTTCGTTAGGTTTATTGACGGATCTGTTTGGTACTTCGCAGTATAAATGACTTTGACAGGTAAATAGTCCGCCCAAACTTAAAAGCCCTCCTCTATCTTGATACAAAAAACCTGGTATTTTCCCCAGATCAAAAACAGTCGAAGTTATCGCGCTCCTCCGTCAGCCCCTCTCCGTCCGTTCTCAGCGATCGTTTTGAAGCCTGCTCTTGTACACCGTGTGGCAGCCTCATTTATTACCCTGCCCCAGTGATCACTTGCCTTTATGTTTTTTCCACAACCGCTTCGATCCCCCCGGTTCTATTTCCTGACACTACAACAAAACACAATACAATGGCGTGCGTGTGTGCGAAAGCCACCAAAGCACTAACCTGTGAGCTAATGAGAGGCCCCATGCTGTTATCTGAGGCTGAGGCTCCTTTAGCGCCGCTGCTCTTCTATTAGGCAGACAGAACACACACCGGGTTATGGCGCTCGCTCGTGTCCTCTGAAGGAATGCTCCCTCCGACGTTGTAGATACAGTAAGTCGCGCTCTCCCATTGTATGACGCCAAAAACACTCGAGTGACACCCTTCTGTGACACGCTCCAGCTTTGTCTTTTCTGATGATATCTAACGCGTTAAAAGTAAGGAGTAATTGAACACCTCTGACGATTTGTTGAAACAATACTGTGTTTTTCTTTTTTTTCTCCCCTGGCTGTGCGTCTGTGTGTGTGTGTGGAAACCCCCCGCCGAGCCCCGAGATGCATTATTGAGGGCGCTGTTGTGATACTTGCGCCGGCCTAAAGGTCTCGGCTTCCTTTCAACGCTGTGCCGCCCCTGGTCCACCTCTGCCCCGCGCACGAGAGAGGGGGGGCCCGGGGTCCACGCCACACCTGGGAAAAAATCACAGCAGGTGGAGGAAGCCAAGGAAGAGCTAACCTTTGAGTTAAACGACAGTTGTTGAAGACGTGCTGGAAGATTTGATTGCAGTTTGTTCAAGCTGTAGAGTCTACAGGTTTCTCAGAAGTTTCTCAGATCTCGGTTTATTCTTTGTAGGCCATTCATTTGCAACATATATTCAGCACTTTTATTATTTGTGCTCATTATACCTGTACTATAATGGGAAAAGTATAATTGCAATTGCACTGACAAGGATTGCTATTTCAATTAGATTAGCACGTTTTATTTACTATCCAGATCATGCATTTTAAACACATCCGTCAGCCGCCCATGATTACAAAATTTGATGATTGATATAACTAGGCTGGAAAATATGGGGATAAACCACATTACTGACGTGACACTTAATGAATCACAATTTGCTCCGATGAAATTGTATTACAATTAGGGCTGAACAATATGGACAAAATTTCATATCTCGATATTCATGCCAGATATCTCGATATCGATATGAGAAGATATAACTATGGGTTAGGTGAAAACTAAGCATTTTTCAGAAAAATATAATCATGATACAAAAGAGTGCAGTTTTATTGATGAAAATCTATATTGTTAATATCTTTGATCTAATATCTTTTTCGATTTTAATATTTTGAATGTTCATATCTCGATATCAATACGATGACGATATATCTTTCAGTCCTAATTACAGTATTACAAAAATAGTATTAAAAACAAGGAAAAATGTAAATAGATGTACTGAAGATATAGTAATTTTCGTGGCAGGCCTATCCAGAATATTGATGGGACGATAATGAAATTTGAAATAATTGCGATTAACGATATTATCACGATATATGGTTTAAAAGATCTCTGAAACTGCAGAAACGATGGGGATTGGGCCATTATTAAATATTCCTCTTCATTGCCTGCTGTCATGTTGAGTGAGACATAAAGTAAGTATTTAAAGGCACACTGTGTAACATTTTGGACTATACTGTTGTCATCAATACAAAACATGTGACTCCACAAAGAAAATGCTGTTTCTGCAGCGGGTTATCAAAGAAAGGATTTGGATGAGGAACTAACCTACTGAAATCTTAAATACTGCTGACTTTAGTCACATCTCCATGGAGACATACCCACTCCCTGTAAAGTTACTGGCACGGGTTGTCTGATGGATTTAGCGATTATCTTCTAGCACGATAATCACGATAATCAAAAAATGTGGCGATCGATTAATTGCCGCATTTTTTATTGCGATTATTATGGTTTATCGTCCCATCTCTAATCCAGAAGCATTAACGTTCGCGAAAAGTGAAATATGAACTTCTAAACTACTACAAACAATCCCATCCTTTTTGGAAGAGTTAGAAGAGGTCTTTAGTTCTTACAGAAGACCGACCCGGTGGAGAGGGCATTATAATTGCTGCTTTTGTGACTGTAAATCGCAAGTTTTCCGATTTTTCAATTGCAGTTAAAACAAACTGCCAACCTGTAATGATTAGTCAGTGATTGTAATAGTGTTTTTGTTTCTGCGAAAAGGCACAAATTGTTTCTGTAGCTAATAATCCTATGCCCTGCCTAGAATAACACAATCCAACACCATTGACTTCCTCAATAGTGCATTATGACTTGTGTAGCAGTGGGTGTAAGGAGGTTCCAGCACCGTTTTGGCCCAAGTATAAATAGTTTAAGCTGTTTACATACGACACTTGGGCACTTATTGCGGATCCGTATATGAGAACAATGTTTGGACATGAGTGTTATTAGGTCTATATTTGGAGACGTCGTCGGTGGTTGTTGCTGGCAGTGGAAAGGCAGTATTGTAAAGGCACATTGGTAATTACTGCTGGTGCCGCTGCCTCCAGTGGTGTGCTCAGGAGGAACAAGGCAGCGCTTCGGAAAGAGGAGACTTCAGGGCCCTCATTACACTCTGCCCCTGGGTATTTTTACGCCTTTTATTCCCCCGTCTAATGAACTGTTTACATTTTTCAGCTTTCCAGGCGCCACAATTATTCGTCCTCCGTGTCACTCGTCGCACCGGGCAAAAAGCGAGGAGGGGAGTTTAAATGGCACTGAAATGTGGACGCAATTGTAATGATTAGAAATGGATTTTTTTCTTTTTTTTTTTTTTTTATAGCTGTTTGTAAATCGTCAACAGCTTCTAAACCAATATTTGATTTGTCAGCGGGGAGTTTATTTGGACATTATTCCCAGAAGCCCCTGCACTTGAAAGACTTGCACCAAAAAGATTCCTATATTTCTTATAATTAAATAAATATCATTTCCTTCTCAGAGGATTATGCTGAGCTCATTAGCATATCTGATATGAATTGTTATGCATGCATACGTAATTACATTTTGACGGCTCTTCTTGTGTGTGTCTGCGCGCCATGTCAGCGGAGGCAAAAAAAAAAAAAAAGCGTGTGTTTGTGACAGGACGCCCGCACCTCTATTGACGCATTTGACGGGACACGCCGACTTTTAAAAGGAGGGCCACTTTGCATAAAGTTAAGATGTACCTTTGTACTTTTTCTTGTGTGCTTCCGGGAATAGAAGCCAATTCTCACCCAAGATTAAAACAGTGACAAAAGACAGACCTCAAAAGGATTAAAAAAAGACTTTTCTCTCTGTGTGAGCAATAAGGTATCTTTGGAAGTGCTCCTTCGTTTTTAGATTAGGAGCTGATTAGTGGAGTCAGTTTTAAGATGCAGTGCTCTTGTATGGTTTCTTTACAGATCTTCTAATTATGTGTAGGATTACAGTATAGAACAGAAGTGCCTGGCTGCACTCCTGACCTCAACACTAATCCATGTGTCGCTGACAGTATTCCACCAAACTTTATTATCAAAAACCTGTCACTTTGTCACCAGTCAATACAGCTGCTGTGGCACATCAAGTGGGAAGGTACTAATGATTACCAAAGCTGTTGTTTTCCAGTGGGAACTACAGTAAGTACAGCAGCACTTCATTTCAATCACTCCCTTACTCCCCCCCCTCCATTTCCCCTTAAAACAGGAAGTGCATCTGCGACAAACAGCTATTTAGAACAAACCACGAGCTGCACGAAACAGTTTAAAGTCACGCTCCCATCACCGTCTCCGCTCCTTGCCTCAATTACTGCCACCGACGTTCCCCCAAGTCGCACCTCAGTCTTTAGGATGAAACCCACTTAAATGGGATCTGTGGGTGTTCTCCAGCAACAGGGATGCGCCTGGTGTACAAGTTTACTGCCGTCGCCTCATTTGACTGTACATGTGTCTGGGAGAAAAGACGAGAACATAATCATGTCATAATGCTCTCAACACATTGAGAATAACTTATGCCTTTTTTTTATTTTTTACATCAAGTAATGCCATTTTATTGAATGTTTGCTATTATTGTTTAGCTGTCGCAATGCAATACATTAAATTGACATTATGAAAACAATTTATCATGAAAATTGTAGATAACACAAGTTTTCCCATTGAAATGTAATGATACCAGAACATATTAAATAGCAAAAACTTAAGGCAAAACCACAAAACATGCAATGGACAACTTGATATTGTAGTTGACTTGTTTTAATCCCAACAAACGTAGCAAAAAAAAAATATTTTGTCTCACTTTCTTGTTGTAGCATATGGAAGTTCTACTTGAAACCTTGGTTACCATGCAAAATGTAAATTGTAAAAATGTAAATTTTACAATTTCTCTGCTGGTCTTAAACTTTTGATCGAGACTGTATCATTACTGGGGTAACAAAAATATTGTTCTGTTTCAAAGTCCATGTGCATGCAAAAACATGCAAAGGACAACTTAATATTGTAGTTTTAGAAATGTAAAATGTAAAATCATAAGATAATGTAGCCTTTATTGATCTCACAATGGAGAAATTTACATTCAGCTCTTAGTAACACTCAGGGTGTGCAAAAGGGCAGAAAATGTGAGAAAAATAAACAAAAAACAATGAAATAGTAAAATAGTGGTATCTTATATACAACGACTACCAAGGACTTTGTGGGGACAAAAGTATACATAGTAAATAATGAAGTAAACAGACTATAACAAAAAATGTTAGTCAGTATTAGCAGTGCAGGTCATCATGTAAAGATCAGAAAACTATAAAGACTCGTTTTAATCCCAACAAACGTCTTCATGAGGTCATGAGGTCACACATTTTTTAAACAGTTTTTTTAATTGTTTTTTTTAATTCATTTTGAGTTAAGTTAGTTGAATAAATAAATGAGTGGTAAAATCCCAAAATGGGGTAAACGGTGAAGAATTTCGAAACATTCCAGAAACTATCAACAGTGAAGAAAGCTCGTATTGTCTAAGAAAGTGTGTTTTACAACAGTGATGTTTTTTTTCCCCCAGCTCTTCTGTGTGGCTTCATAGCGAGCGCCCCGCGGACCGCTCCAGTCCCCGCGGTCGAGTATTGTTGTGCCCAGTCTTTATCTAACGCGGTTGGTGTGGCCCCGGTCAATCAGCCTCTCTCAGTCTCGTCTGTAATTACTCCAGAGATCCTCTTCGTTCTCCACAATAACGCCCCAAATCACATCAGCCATCTCGTCCCACCGGCATGCCTCACACATTTACCTGCACGTACAACAAAAAAAAAAAAAAAAACCCGCCTCGCGATTGGCTCCTGCGTTTATTCCAGTCAAGATTTCACAGACTCTTTTCGGTCTGCGAGCATCAAGCCCCTGACTTCAAACTTGCTGATAATAGAAAGATTGTACTTGAGGGAAGCACCAGCAGGTAATTGGTGTTTGCTTTCACTTTATTATTTGGAGTGGAGGACTACACAAATATAGAAATTTTCCCCCGATTGTGAGAAATGATATTTTCATTGCGCTTGCCGGTAGGTGGGTGTAGGTCTTTGATTTGAGCCCACCTTCGAAAGCCCCCTGTCAAGGCAAGGGAGGAGAAAGTGTAGCGCGGCTTAGTAAACAGTTTTTTTTCCCTTTTTTTTTTGTGCGCTAGCGGTGATGTGTGCTTTAGTTTAGAGGGCTTGCCAAGAGCCTGTTTTTCTGTGGGGCTGGGGCATCTGTAAACAAGGCGTACGATTCAGTTCAACCCTCCCAACAATCGGAGGTGGCAAAGTCTTGGAAGTCTTTTTGGACATGGCACTCCCTGTTATTTGAGCGCATGTGTGTATATGTGTGTGTGTGTGTGTCGCAAGCAAGGCAACCCGAATCCGATGGGCCGCCACTGGTTGATGAATAATTCCTTGTCTCGGGTCCCTAGCATCGGCGCTATCACACAACGGGCTGCCACTGCTCCGGGATGACAGCTAGCGACAGGCCCCCTAGAAAAAATTTAGCCCTGACAAGTGATACTTCCTCATAATACATCTCCTCTCCTATACCCGGGCGCCCCTTTTCTCTTCCTCGCCCCTGTCCCACACACTGCCGCTTCCACCACCACCACCACCACCACCGCCGCCTAGGATCAACCGTTTTATCCCTCCACTTGTATTTGTTTAAGTGGGCCAGGAGGGTTGCCACTTCTCCTCCTCTTTCCCCTCGGCACGAGTGCGCACTAGGTGTAGTGTCTGCGGGATCACCTCTCCCTGGATAGCAAAGGCATGGCACCCGAAAACCGAGAAGAAGAAGAAGAAGAAGAAGTCGTAGTGCTTATATTGTCTGACTTGTGTATAACCAGACTAGCTGCTGGAGCGCATGACTTCCAAGTTTGTCACCGAGTTCCATTAGGGGGCTCCCGTGCTTAAGAAATGTCGACTGTGTCTTTTTTTTTTGGTGTCAGCTCTATAGTATAAACCATATTCCCCCACTTGCTTTTTCCTCTCCTTTTTGCTCATTTTTGTGTCTCTTTCTCTCTCTTTTTTTCTTCTCTCCCCATTGCAGAAAAGGTCACGCATCGCCTATAGTGACGAAGTGCGCAACGAGCTCCTCGGGGAAGACGCAGGCTCCTCTGAGAATCAGGTAAGACTGCTAATCAAGGGGAAAGCCAATGTGGGTGGCTGACCAGACCCGAACGCCCCCACCCCACCCTCCTCCTCCTCCCACGCCCCTGACTGAAACCCACAGTCTCACCGTCCCCAAAATAAAATAAAAAAAAGGCCCGAAAACCTGCCGCATTGTCACCAAGTCATGCAGAAGCAACACTGTTTAATGCAAAGCTCACTTCAGCACCGGCTTCTCCGTCCAAACCCCCCCCCCCCCCCCCCTAAAAAAAAAGAAAGAGAAAACACATTGTGAGATTTTTTTGAGCCGCACGCACACAAGGCGACACAATGGCACAGTCGGGCCGGGCGCGGGGCTACCCCCTGACACCGCGCTCCCGCCGCCCGCTCTGATCCCACCCGTCCCGGGCCGAGCAACACAGGCGCGGAGCTAAATCTGGTTCGCCTGGTTTTTTCTTTTACACTCCGAGGGTGGCACACGGCACAATGCAGGCCACTCAAAACGAATAAGCCGCGCGTTAACGATGAATGACAACGACGGCACCCGGAATATTGTTCGGGGTAATTAGATCACTCCACTAAAATACTTTTTAATTTCATAAAGCTTATTGGGAAAATGCTCCGAGTGATGCGCACAAAAGAGTCACTCAAGTCAGACCTCATAAAACATACATGTTGAGGGAATATATTTTGACGTTTTAATTGTTTAAAGTGTGCTACGTGTAGTTTGGATGATAAGAATATGAAACAACAAAACAAATGTGTGGCTACAACCGGTGCTGCTCCTGCCGTCTCTACCTTTCAACTAATTATATATTGTCTTTAAAACGGCCCGTCAGCCTGTGGAGGTTGTAGGGGAAGAGCGTCTCAAAGCCTCCACAAATAAAATAAATACTTAGCATTTGTAAAGAAAGAAAAAAACTAAGCGTATTCCGAGACTTATCTTAGCACATTTGGACCCAACGCGTTTTGTTGATGTTGATGATTTGAAGCCGAGCTAAATAAAGTTGTCAGGTTTTCTCCCTTTTAAAAAAAAAAAAAAAGAAAAAAACCCAAACATTACCATTTCAATGCTGACCCTTGCGCCGCGCATTCTTGGAAACATATGTATCGCGGGCCAAAGATGCGCGGCGGATTTGCATATTCCCCACAAATTAACGAGACACAAAAGTGACGGTGACGTTTTATTTTTTTTATTTTTTTTTCCTTTTCACAACAGCGAGAGGAAGACGGTCTGTCAGAAATGTCACGGCCGCGACGCTGACGGCTTCCATCAAACGTCTCCAGAAAAGAGCCCTCGCTCCCAGTTTAAAATGTACTGCACTTTCATTAAATATTAATGCAGTGTTTTTAAAGGAACACGCGACACAGCTTCATCTTCGAAGTTAATTGTTCAAAGGGAAAGTTATCAAACAGAACTGTGTTTTCCTATATTCTATATATATATAAATAAAAATGTTAGGTTGCCATTTTACATATAGAAATGGCTGCAATTTTGTCAGTGTAGGCCCAGACTTTGAAAAACAATTATAAGCTGCTTAATATTTGGAATAATTATTTACAATCAATTATTCACAAACATTACATTTTACACCACGATTATTTATTTCTAAACCAATGTTAAGATAATTGATAATTGTCTAAAATGTAAATAAATATTTAAATAAATAAATTAAGTGCAAAATACAGCACATTATAATTAACAATAACTTTAACAATTAGTTCATAAAATAAATGGAGCAATAAAATATCAAGCGTGATAAACTGAGTTCGAATTTTTGTGAATGAAATCCCTTTTACAGCACAGTCTATTTAATTGTACGCCTATAACAATCAATAGGTGATTATTGATTTGATCTGTAATATTTGTATCATTATGTATTTTTTAAAGTGCTGTGCCTTTCCCTCAGGTGCTTCATATTCGTGTTAATTTCCCCTCCGGTGCTCACAAACCCTCGCGGCCGTCTTGCTGTGAGTGGAGTACCTGCAACTTCACTTTTTTATTTTTTTTTATTTTATTGTTATCTAACGAGACGGCGGAGGCGATAGGAGCGGCGCCGGTAGGGGGGGGGGTTAAGGCGGTCAATTTAATTCCTGACGATCTGAAAGGGGTCAGGATCATTTCATATAGGCCCGGCCGCGCCGATCATTACCAGTCACAAATCGGCTGGTTACATGGCAAGGATTTCCAGTTAAGTAAATAGGGGAGCGTCATAAGTTCTGAAAATGCGGTGTTGGCCCCGCGATAATGGCTAAAGGACGATTTAATGGAGTCGGGCATTTATTCGTTATCTGTATGCGGACAGAGACTGAATTGGCTCTATCACTATTTTTTTTTTTTTTTTTTTTATAATGTGCTGGTCTACCGTTGCACATTCCCCCCCCTCCCCTCCTTTCTGTTTCCTCGACATGCAACACACGCACAAGATGCCACACACAAAGCGGCAAAAATGCACTATTTCTTTATTTCTTTCTTTTTTTTTTTTATAATTTATTTTTGAGCACACCAACACTTTTACGGAATAGTTTCGATTTCAGTCACAGCGGCAGAAGGCTTGGCCACGAGAGATTGCGCCGGTTTGAGCCAGCACCGACCAGATTTCGCAGCCTACAAAGGAAGCAGATTACCACTTGTATCGAATTCCGTATTGGATAAAAAAAAAAAAAAAAAAAAATCTTTTGTTTGGGGGGGGGGGGGGGGAAAGAAAAAAAAAAGCTGATTATCATAACAGGAGGAAAAAAAAAATGCTGCAGTGCAATTCTGAATACTGGCATGAGAAAAACACAAGGAGCCCATACCCGAGTAATTATAACGTTTAGTTCGGTCCCCATTCGTGTCTCTCTTGAGGTAAGGGAGCCTAAAGTGGACAAACTAAAGACCAGATGCTCAGGAAAAATGAAGCCGGGACAGCCCGTCATATAGTTTTAACAAATCCACTCTGGATCAGTGGGGCAGCACAAATGAGGACCAACATGTTTTGTTTGGTGACCATTGACTGATGCAGCGTTGGGGTCCCAGTGTCCTCGGCTCGAGCCCCCCAGTAAATCACATCCACCGCAGCGTCGCTTTAAACTTTGGCCTCTTCATTAAAGGCGCCTTAGTGGGGCAGTTGTTGCTTAAGTTGGTAAAGTTTCCACTGCTAAGTGCATCTTGTTAGTGCCAACATTTTCAAGGGTAAAGGCTCTTTAAAAGAAATGTGCAACTGTATTTGTTTGTGCTACACATATTGGAAGTGTTTTGCTCCAGAGAAATAATGTTCTATTGTTAGAGAAGAGCTGGTGTTACAGCTGAGAATCGTTCAGTGGGACATACATTCTTTTGAGTTTTTGAGGGTTTTTTTAATAACATAAAGCCAATACATTCTCCTTTGTCAATTACACTTCCTTTGTGACTTCCTTATGCAATCCTCTTCACTTTAAACACATATCTGTATCTCTAATATAGGCTCTAATTGTAAAGAAATCCATTATTTATACACTATTTCATTATTATTCTGAATATGAAGCTGGGACAATGTGTCTGGCATTACTGCTTAAAGAGCTGAGGTAAATATTGTTTTACAAAGGTCCACCCTTTCCCTGTCAAACGTATTGCATTGCATTGTCCTCCCTCGTCCCCCAGCCCGCACTTAAGAGGAGACCGCTGAAATAACCTTTCTAATTGTTGTAGTCATAATTAATGGCGAATGGGATTACGGGCCTCTTAAACTCGCCGCTTCATTATCGCAGATGCGCGCTTTTTCCAGGGCCAGGGAATAGAAATGGCATTCTTTATTTACCTCCACTGAACATATGAATTCCCTTTCATCAAACATGTATAGCCGATGCTAAGATTCATTTTTCATGCTCTGTGGCTGTCCCAGTAATAAGCCATGCTATATAGTATGTATAGCAGCGGCCTGACGTAACTCCTCATAATGTACCTTTATGGGGAGAGCCTAAGTATTGACTGTATCTGACTTTTGTAAACAGCAGAAGCAGCTCCGCGTTGATCGCAGCTCCTAAGGGCATGTGTTCTCGCCTGCTTTCCCGCCATATCTACAAAAACGGCTTGGAACATAGTGTAATAACGTGCCATGTTTTGTCTTTGCTATATCAGCCGTGTGATGTGACGTCCTTGATAATGTTAGTTGATAGCGCGAGCCGAGCGATCCATTCCCGCTCGGCGTTTAATGTGACAGCGCCAGGACTTGATCTTTGTTTGTTCAAAAACAAACCAAACCTGAGCCGCCTCTTTAGCGTTGTTTAATGTGTTTGCCTTGTGATTTTCCAAACGCTAAACATTGCGAGCGCGCAAATCGTCAAGGTTAATTCTTTACCCAGCCACACATGCTGCCATCTCCCGCTTTTTATCTCTCCTTTCACTCTCTCTGTCTTTCTCCCGTTTGCCTTCTTGCTCTCCCGATGCAGTTGATAAAGTTGCGTGAGGAGGTAAGTGCTTCTCTGCTCTGACTATTTAAATCACGCTTCCCACTGAAATTTCCATTTGCCCTCTTGCTTCCCGCAGAAAATTAAAATCAGCTCATTTGGACATGTTCTTTTTTTTTTTTTTGCATGTGCGATTGAACAGCTAAAAAGGCCAAGCCAAAGATAATGAATTCAGTGAAGCACTTTTTACACTCTCTTTATGCTTTTGAATGGGGCCAAATGAGTTGTTTTACTTTTCCTCATCAGGTCTTCATTTTCTTTTGCATTCATCATAATTGCATTGTCTGTACCAGTTACGTTCCATAACCCATCTTCACTTATTTCGCTTCTTCTCGCCTTTTTTTTAACTTTATAATTAACAAATTCAAGTATGGTACGTTGGGTATAAACTTGCTTCTCCTCAGCCTTGTTTACTTGGTTTGAAGGGGACATTTTTAAGTGATATCATGGCCTTAAATAATTACCAATCAAATGATATACGGAACCCAACACATGAATAACAACGCAACAAAAAATCTATGAACAAGTGACAAATATGCAACACAAAATGTCACAAAAGTGCAACAAAAACAATGAAAAAAATATCATAAAAGTGAGGACAATGCAGCAACAACGCAAGCAAAATTATCCGTTCAGATGAGTTTTGGAGGGCTCAGCTTTAAAATGAGGCATATAGGCTTTAAGCTTTTAGATTTGGGTAAAAATGAACTGGAGAAAACGCACTTGATTAAAGGCCAGACAGGTATGTATCAACTCGTCTAAGCTCAGGTAAGAACATATCTCGGTATGTAAAAATGGTGGCCTGTTCCTTTCAAACACTACAAGGTACAAACAGCAAGTCGCTCTTCACTGCTTTTTATTAGCTAATGATTATTTAGTGCATTAATCATGAATTAATCGCATCATGAGCCAATGCACACCCATATCACACATTACCTGAAAGACAAAGCACTTGTATTAACCACATATTGTACATGATGCGATACTTTTATGTAACAAAAACGACAGAGAGCTACTAATGCATCAAAGAGGCTTGTCTAATTATGCTATATCAATGAAAATTACTTTACGTTTGTCCTTATACTCTACTTAATATACCTAAAAGTTTGCAGATTCTGTTAAATGTTCTGCACCAAAAGAAAATGTATTTAAAATGTGACTTATGAACCACGTGTTGAAATGTTGAAACCTTGAGTGATCGAGAGCTGCTGGTTGGAGAGCCCCGTTATAATCTGTTGGGCTTTTCCCATTATGAATTATGAAGCTGTGAATACTTGGTTAAAGAAATGTGAGTAAATGCTTTAACGTTTTATGTTGGCCAAGTATTGATAATGAGCATAAATATTTGAGAAAAATTAACCACAATTAATCGTGATTAATCTGATTTAACAAATTAATCGATTGACAGGACTACTTTCTAAGTAACCCAAGGACTAAAGATCAAGATCAAATTGGGACTTACTTGGGTCTGAAACTTGTATAAGATCGTCCTAAATTAAACCAGAAAACTCATAAAACAAATCAGTGAAATCTGCTGTAATTAAAATGAATGAAGTCCAAAGGTGCAGAGTAGATGACCCTGAGCACCATCTGAAGAAATCAATTTTTTTCTTAGTTTTTACGTTTGATCATGTTATCTTGTAGCTATGTCAATCCTGCAAGTTGACCAGTTTGTCTATACTAATCTTTCTCGCTGCAAGTTTCTTCTAAAGTTCAATAATCCAATCTCCACCAAAGCTCCTCCATTGGAGCCTCTTCATAATGCAGAGGCTGCCCGAGCCCAGCCGCGGTTGTTGCCACGTTTTTCTTTTATTTAACGCTACTTTTGTCTCCCCTTGTTCCTCTCCTCATCACAAGTATTTCCTCCTAGCCTGAGGGTCAGCAGACTTTTGGCGTTTCCTCACCTGTCAGCCCGTTCCGGATTGGCCCGCTGCGCATAATCGGGCTCGATCTGGCGCCCTTTTCGCCAACGCTCTTCCTCCACCACTGTCTTGCTCACCCCGTCTCCGAATCAAAGGCAGGCACAGCTTATACACACTTAAGCATCGCCTTTTAAAAAAACTATACTTCTTTTTCTTCGGCTGCAAAACATGTTTAAATATTTAGCACCCATATTCACAGCTGTTTGACACTTGTAATTCCTAGTCTTACAAGTCCCAAACAAACGGCACAGAAGATCACACAGTCAGTCGGAATCACAGCTGTCATCATTATTCAGTTTGACTCTCCCCCACCCTTATTGAAATAATAAGGAAATCATCTGAACTTTGGAAAATGGTGATCGTAACCGCCCGTGTTTGATATTGAAAAAAGGCAGGAGAGCGGAGAAGAAACAAAAAAAAGAGTAAGAGGGGAGAGATTTCTTTTGAGCTACAGCTGCATTGTTCTGGGGCTCCCTGTTAATAACTTACAACTGAAGACTGTTTCTTGACGCGAAAAAGCACAACAAAAAAACACCATTTTCCTGTTTCTTAAGAAGGTCTTTGTTCAAAATGTAGGTGTCAGATGAAAAGGCAGACATTCATCGGCAGAAGTAGTGGTGGGTGCTCCAGTGCACTCAGGCGCAGCGTATTTAACATACACTATACTAAATGTTTTGCTAGAAGGCGCCAAGTGACAATTATATATGATTTTGACGATATTCTCATCCTCCCACCTGCTCTTTTAAGTACAAGTCTGTGCTTAAACAGGTTGCAGTTCAGTTCCTCTTAAGGATTTGACAATGGTGAGAGCAAACCCACTCGGGTCAAGCCTTGATGTGCAGTTTAGAGCCACAGTGGGAGTTGGCACACACTTGATATTTGCCTGAAAACTGCTGACAAAGACGGTTTGGTCTTAGTGGATCACATGATCACATGGTGTTGACTGGTGGCTCCCTGTAGATGAAGTCTGTAGAAATCTGCACATGGAATATGACTACTGTTTCTGCAGCCAAGATGTTTAGATAGGATCTCTGTGTTTCTTTTCATTATTTTTGATGCATCATGGCAGCATGGCTTCCTTATCAGGGCCATCTCTGAGCTATTACTGCATTCTTATGGGCTGAACTGCAACCCTTTGCTTCTGCTTTTGTCATCGTCAAACTGAAGATTATTCTAATGATTGTACACACACCATCATCACTATCCCCCCCCAGCCCCAACTCACAAAGCCACCCGCAGCCTCCCTCCCCCTTAGCCCCAAAGAAGACAGTGAGAGAGAAAGAGAAATTCAGGAGCAGAAAGTGTTTGAAGTGGCTTTCCATTGCGAGCGAGTCTGCCGGCCGTCTCCCCGAGACGTGTCACCTTTGCCAAGAGGGAATAGGAAAATCACGTTTCGAATGGTAATGATAACATACTAATCACTGGGGTTCTTTGAAGAAGCCACGGAGTACGTACTCTGTCAGTATCCCTGGCTGCCTTTTGCCTCGTGCTCTCAGGCGCACAGGAACTGCCGCCATGGTCGAGGTGCGTTCGCTAAAGCATGGCATCAATGTGTCCCCTACTGCTCCTCTATAGGGCCTCATTATAGACCAGCCATTTTCTCCACAACACACTATTGTCACTGCCACTGTAAACCAAAACTCCACAATAAGGCTCACCAAAGACTTTCTAATGCTTTGTCTTCTTCCTCTTCTCTATCCACCAAAAATCAGGCTGTGAGCGAACTGATGTCATTGTCATGCTTCCCTTGAACAGACTTCTTAGTTTCTGAACTCTTAGCCAGTACTTTGCATGTTGTAAAATTAGCCTTTTCATATGGGTGTAAATTCTCACCACTATTCAATTTATAGAATCGGACAGACACAGTATGCCCAACATTAAAAAGAACCCTTCAACAGCCACATTTACTGTTCCTCCAGTTCTTGAAGCGTCTCGCAATCAGCCATGTCTCAGCAAAACTCCCTCAACACTTAGGGTCCGCTCACCCCCACCCCATCTCTCTCCTTCGACCAAAGGCCCATTTTACTAGCCATGTGTCCCAGCGCTCTCCCCTATCCCTCCATCCTCCGCCTGCCCTCCCTTTAACTATTAAAAAGTATCTCTGCAATTTTAAATGACATCTGTCAGCGGGCGCCGACAAGAAGCAGCGCCAAGGAAAGAGTTCAGAGGCAGAGTATCTCCACCCCGCTCTTTTCCCATCCCTCTCATTGTCAAACTTTGAAAAGTGTGTCATTGACTTTTTTTTTTTTCCTCCTCATTCTCCCCACCATGTTTTTCATTTCCTCAGAGTGATTAGCTGCTGCGTATTTTGACAGCCGAACCAAATCTTTTTCCCCCTGTCCCCTCCGTTCACGCGATGAGTCTAAACTGGTGTCAGAGAGGCAGCCTGTCATTCACTGGCTTGTTTTTGAGTGTCAAATCCGTGTTACATCAGACCGGCTTCTTAATATTAGAGAGGCCATCAAAACCAACAGCATTCAAGTAAACATCACCGTCATCATGTCTATATCTGTTTATGTGGCTCTTTTCTGAAGGCTGCGTCGTTTTGATCAAGGAAGTTTTGCAGTTTGGATGAACTTGGTCTCAGCAGCAGACCACGATAATGTGGACACTCAGGGCTGGGAACTGGCTGTAGACGTCTTAAGATTTCATCTTTCTGGGGACTTTTTATTTAGTTTTAACCTCTTAACCCCCACTTTAACAAGCACATTTTCTCCAGTTCAGTTCTACCCAAATCTAAAAGCTTCTCGACTGGAGTTTACAGCCTACATGTTAGCATTATGCTTCATTTGAAAGTATTTTTCGTATATTCTTTTTTTTGTCTGGGTTTGACACTTTTTTTCTGGTGGTTTTATTTGTATATGTGTGTTTGTTGTTTTTTTCCAAAATTTTATTTGCATTTTTTCGTCGCTTATTTGTTTTCATTGCTTTTTTTCTCCCTATTTTGAAATAAATAAGATAAAATAAAAAAAATGAATAAAAAAAAAATAAAAAGTGCAAAAGTGAGGAGAGCATGAGAATGAAATTTGAAACTAGACAATCATGTCCCCCCCCTGCTCCTGATTGGACCAGAAAGCCACTCCTACTTTACAAAAGCAGCTGAGCGAGAACAAACTTTCAAAAATAAACCCTTCTCTCCTGATTGGACCTGACAGGTGGCTTCACAGGAGAGCTCGTCTCATTGGTCAAAGTGACAGCCCTGGGATTCTGCAAAGGGAGGGACTTAAAAAAAAAAAGTTTTTCCTTTAGTTACATCAAATTTCAGACCCAGGCGGTCAATCCATTACATTGGTAAAACATTGAAACTTGCAGACTATCACTTTAAAGTTACGTAAAATTTTAATGATGGCTGTGTTAGCAAAATAATGTGTTAGTCAGATGGAGACCTTAGTGATTTAGCGATATTTTGGCCTCTACAAATTCGATATCGTGTCACCTAATATTGCGATGACAATAATTTGCCGATATATTGCAGCCCAAACTACTGGGGAAAATAAGCACGGCCTCTGCACATGCTCTCAGGTAGGAAGAGATAACAGCGTAATTCTGTCTGAAGAAAAATAAATGAATGATAACGTTGGGTCTCACCATCGGAGCAGTTGAGTGCAGCTCTGGATCAGGTATTAACTATAAAATGGGGAGTCAGAAAATAAAAACAAACTGACAAACAAAAAAACTCTCATTAAATTGCGAGCGAGGGGACGCGGCGCTTGAACAACACAAAACAAACCATAATTTATGATGTTTGAGAGCCCCATGGTGAAAGTCAAGGCCATCAGTCAGCACATCAGACCTTCTCGCACCTCAGATGTCCACCATGAATACTTAAGCAATAGAGAAACCTCTGCTCTTCAGGTATCACAGGAACCCCTCGCTGCTGAAGTTCGTACACCTGATATTAAAGCCCGACTTTACACCTTGATAGTCACAAACATCTACTTTGAAAAAATGATCAAATTGCCTTCTTAATTATTAATGAAACACATCTTTTTCTTGATGTGCTGTCTGAATCGGCGGCTTTCACGGGGCAGCCTTGTCAATTGTTGATAGCTGTGAGAGAGGCAAGAGGGACTGCAGTACTCATGCATCATGGATTACTGTTTGGTCCACTGATGCGGATCAAGTACACATACAATAGAAATATTATCGGCTATTCTCTGCACAGTCAACAACACATCTTCCAGTTCACGAAGGGCAAACCTCTTTACAGCAACCAATTAAAACCAATTGAATACATCTTATACATCTAGCTTTTTTCTTTAAAGATGCATATAGTGTTTGTAATGTTAGAGTTAGAATGTAGAGATGCCATTTCTTTAATTATGAACTTTCCAAAATGATTAAATTGTGTTATTGGTGGCTGGAATAGACCAATTTAGTGCTTTATTACCAAATAGTACATCTATTTTTTGTTAGGTTCAGTGGATTTTTTTCACCGCAGAGAGTCCATAATGGTCCTGAAAAAAGCGGCTTGTGATAAGTAAACAAACAGCTAGCTTATGAGCTAAAGACATTTGAGACCAACACATTTCTTCTTCTGAAACACTGAAGAGGCACCAAGACACCCCACACCTGCAGCACAGTGGAGAAGTCAAAAGAGGAGCCACAGGAAACAGAAGAAAGGGACAAACGTGGAGAAGATGATAAAAGACTGTTGTGGAGTGGAGGGAGCTACGCAGGAGGAAGCGGAAGGAGGAGCTGACCAGTGCAGGACACCACCTCTGTTTCAGAGGATCAGAGGAGACTTAATGCAGCCAGCCTGGATTCCTCTGGGTGCAACGGTTTCCCCTACCACCAAAAACATGCTGGTCAGGTTGACCCACAGTGGTGGCGCGGCTCAGTCGCAGCGGCTCAGGACTATCACCTGAACACTATTTTGTTGAACGGTTGAACAATGACAAATAAAGCAGCGTCCTTGCTGTAATCTTTGGTCTGACATTTTATTTGTTTTTTTTTGTCATCTTGCCCACAACCTGTGTTTTGAGAAATGAAAAGCACTCCCTGCTTTTCACTTTGTCGTTTACTAAACTTAAGTATTGTCATTTCATTTTCATGTAACCATAATCATTTATCTGTGCCCCGCAACAATCCCTTACCATAAATGCATCTAACTCCATCTCTTTTAGCTTGCTGTTGACTCACTGGCTTGCGAGTTGCTTTTGCTGATGCTAATTTAGTTGCTTCCAATTGGACACCATCGCATCGCCAGGTATTTTTGACTGAACCCAACCAAATAACATTTTTTTTTCCCACTTTTCATCCACAACTTTTTTTTTTTTTTTTTTTTTTTCGCCCCGTTCGTGCGGCTAAATGTTGTGTTGTAAACAAAACAACTCGGCGGCAGACCTCAAAGACTTATGCGTATGTTTCATGTCCAAGATGAGGAGACGGCACCTTTTTCCATTGTCGTCCCACAACATGCAGCCGCTTGATATTCCATCAGCATATAACACATTGTCATCCATGAAGGTTATTGCCAACCTGGCTGTATTATGTTGTGGATGTGCTCTGTCTGTTTAGGTGACAGTGTTGATGTGTCTCTTTGAAACGGCTCCCAGTCCCTTCTCAATCAATTATTTTTGTGCTTGTTTCTTTGGCTTCATGGCTTTCCTCTTTTTCTTTTTTTTTCTCCCCCCATTTGTTGCAGAGAGCGCATCTGTTGGACAACACAGAGAGGCTGGAAAGGTCATCGCGAAGACTGGAGGCCGGCTACCAGATAGCAGTGGAAACGGGTACGTATTTAGGCTTGGGATTGAGTTGCGGGGATGGGGGGGTGGGAGGTGGAAGGAGACGAGGTGGGCTCGCTCGTAAGATAGTGGCAAGGATGAGTGAGCGACAGCAAATTGTCTCGCTCGTATGCGTTGGTGGGTGGATATGTTTGCGGGGTGTTGCAAGAAGGGCGGGTCGAAAAAGCGGGGAAAAAAAAAAAAATCTTTTCCTTGACGGTTGATGACATTTTCGGGAGCACATCAAAGGTAAACCAGTATAGGGTAGAGAGAAGTGTACCGGCGACAGATCGGGTGAAAAAAAAAATAAATAAATAAAAAAAATCATGCATTAGGACAGGTGTGTGTGTGTGTTGGATAAAATTTCTTCCCTTTTTTTTTTTTTTTTTACACCAGTCAGGGGGGGCTGTGAAAATAAACAACGTCAGCGTTCTTCTAGAAGTTCTTAATTCAGCCGTGCAGGAGAAGAAAATAAAAACACTTTCTAAATAAAGCTAAAAATGCAGAAGCGTCTTTTCATCCTCATCAAGGTTGTTTTTTTTTCTTTTCTTTTCCTTTTTTTTCATCTTAAAATAGCAAAAGAGAAAACTCATTGGGATCTTAAATAGATGTAACCAGTTAGCACATTTCTGCTTCCTGTCTTCCTTCCTGACACTCCCCACATTATTGAGGCGCGGAGTATTCCTCAGAGATGTATCAAAGCTCATTCTTCAAGTATCAACCGCCTTTTTCTGTGGCTTTCCGCTGTAGTTTTGAAAAAAGTTAGTCAATTTACACTATAATCGCCGGGTGGCTGGCACACGCGACATCAACGGATTTAATAATTCAAGTCAAGGAAGGTTCGCGATGCGGACCACGCGCTTTTGATGTTTTTCTTCCCTGTGACTCGCAAATTCATAAATACAATCTGCATTCTCTGCTCAAAAATGTTGATTCGAGGATGGGGCTGAGATTCCGCGACAGCCGTGGATTATTAAACAGCTCTGTCTGTTTTTCTGGGTAGAATAGGTTGCGTTCACGTGGCATTGTAGCAAATCTAATTGTTACATATTCAGATGGAGGACAGGTCTGAATTGTTTGGTTGAATATGGAGAGGTATTGACATTGTTTACGATTGTTATCTGGCCTATCCACAGGAAACAAAGCCATAAAGTCCAAAGATTAAGGCCAATGGGTAGATATGATTACAGTATATAGGCCCCTTTCCTCCATCTGAAATTGTGATATCACATTCTCGAGCGCCATGGCGGATAGAAGCAGAGCCATAACTTATAAGACTATACCGTCTGGGTCTGTCAGCCTTACTCCACTGCGTCACCTTTGACCTCGTGTCACCGCTGGCCGTCTCCTTGGCCCCGCGGCTCAGAACAATGCTCGTCTATCTGCGGCCTCGGTGCCACACACCCGGCTCGGGGCGACACCAGCTGTGGGTCGCGGTGGCGGGACGGACGGAGGGATGGCGGGGGGGGAAGACTTGGCCTGACGTGTTTAATCCTTGACCTCGTCTTTTGGCCCGCTGTCCACTCCAGCCCTCCGCTCAGATGCACAGACTGAAACGCCACGGCGCGAGGGTCACGGGGAATATCACAGCGCAGCGAAACACAGGGAAGGGCGGGGAAGAAATGACCACCAGAAGGATGAGTATCGGAGCTAACGGCCGTGAAAGTCGCCACGCTGAACCAGCCCTGACCTTGACAAAACCAGGTCCAGTTGAGTCCAGTTGTTTTGCTTTACTTTTTAGTTTGAATCAACTGACCTTGGTTGGATATGCATCTTTTATTTAGATTTTCGTACCTGCAGTAGTTTATTTTAGTACATTCTTAATGAAATTGCTCAAGGGTAGCAATATTCTGCTGGCATTTTGAATGTCTTAATGGTTTTTCATAGTCATTTTTTTTTTGGTGAGTCATTCTCTTTTATTACATGCTATTTTTCAGAATTTAGTTTTTATTAAGAATGTTTGAGCCACTTTGGATTTGGCCCTGCATTTCCAAACTTCTTGATCTCTTAAAAACAGGGTTTGTTTGTTATCTTGAGTTAATCAAAGAAACAATTTTCCCTTGAACTAATGGCATAACGGTGAGAAGGATGCATCACGTTTATTAAAATGGCCTCGGCTACACAAAGCTTTCCTCACACAGAGGTTGCATGTGCAGACGGTGAACACCAATAATTGGAGTGTTAAGCGTTTCACCAATCACACGCTGCCTGGTCAAAAACCATGAACACTTTTCTCACCACAATTCTCGCCAGAACTTCTAAGCTGTACTTTTTTGTATTTCTTCTCACAGAGAACAGTTTATTTTTGTGCTAATTCAAAGTTGCATTCTCGATCCAAAATGACACTGTAGCCCTGAAGAACTGTAATTGACCAATGGAGGAAGTAGAACAAAAAGACATTTTATTTCAAAGAGTCCGATTCAGAACAAAGAAATGGCGTTGAGACTGTGCTCTGCCCAGTGACAATATCTCCCTTAATGACCAGGAACAGAAAAAGCCAGATGCTTCTAGGTCACGTTGAAGGAAAGAAAGAGGGCTGCCAGTTCTTAGAAAAGAGGAATCTTCACACAGTAGCATTTATCAGATTGAGCATTTTCTTCTACCATTCTCAGTGTCTCATGTGTATTTAGCATAAAACAAAGGCTTGCCAAAAGCAGTGAGGGCTCTCAGAGGGATGGAGAGGAGACTCTTAGGACACGCTGAGCTATTTACCACATGCACCCCTCGAGAAGCACACAGCTCTGTTTGTCTCATAAATAAAGTATAGAAGTTCATTAGTGAGGAGCAGGGACTTAAAAGCCTCGGCAGAGCAACAAGCAGCGGCTCGGGCTTGCCCCGTTAGAGAGGGAGGGACACACTTAGGCAATTTAAAGAAACTACAGTCGGGCCATTTACATGGGCCAGAGTGCAGTGGGACTGATGTCAAATCAAAGAGCAGAGATATTTTAGTGCTCCTCTCTGCCGCTGAAAAAGTTCAATTATTTACCACGAGTTGTTTTTATTTTATACCAATATTTTTATGTTATTCACTCATATTTGCATGTTTTAACTTGGTACTAAGCACAAACACATTTTAACATCTATTATCTTTTGCAATTGATGACGATGTCATAAGTAAATAATAGTAAAGATTATAAATGCTAAATGATATTTTATAATCGCTGTATAATCGCTGCAGAGACGAGACCACTCTGCTGTGGCTTTAAAAGCGACAGGCTGAGACAACTCAGCTCCTGTTTACAAAACTGCTATCAATCTGGAGAATGAACACAGCTCATTAGGGATTTATTTCAGTCCTGTTTAGATAAGCAGAGAGGGTCTGGACCTGGCCCCCAGGGGCCAATGCTCAGCCCCAAGTTTACAACACGCAGGTAGAGAAGTGCGCCGCGGGCTACAAACTTTATTAAGATGGAGATAAGCAGAGCGAGTCAGTTAGACGTGCCACTTACTGATGTCATGATCCGGAGGACTTTCAGATCCTTCTTTATTTAGTGAGATACCATTGAAGCCCCAACAAACAGCCCTTTGTGGCTCAGTGCAGTGCCCTGCAGTTATAGGCAGTGGAGGCGACCTGTGCAAATGGAACTATTGTGTTTTCGTCACTTTGTTTTACATTGGTTTGTGTAAATCAGGAACCAGGCAGAGGAGTTTTAACAGACTGTGGCTTCTGTGAAACATCTTTTTTTTTATGTGTGCATTGAAATGACAATAAATTAAATCTTGATCTTGAGTGCTGAGGCTTCAGCAGATTTAGGTCTCGAGGACGCTAAGAATACAAAGCTAAATGCTCAGATAAATATGTATTTGTAAACACAAGGATGTTCATGGCCTTTTGAAGCGAGCAGTGTGTTTGAGGCGTGCTGTGAGTCCATGGGTGCTGGAGTGGCCCAGTAAGACTGCGCCTGTTTGTCCCGAGCCTCTCTCTGTCCCCCTCCAGCTCCCTGTGTCCATTCACTGCCACACACAGTCACAGTGGCACTGGGCTCCAAAATCTATGAGCAAATACTGAGCACAAGTCTAGAGCCTGTTCAGCTTGTGCCAGCGGTGCTTTGATTAATAAAATAGTCTAGTGCAAATTTGTAGTTTTTGACACGTTCTCACCTTTTCAGTTTGTGACCTTTAAACCAAATTGTGCAGATCTACTTTTGAACAAATTTAGTTGTATTTGTATATTCTGGTACAGTACTCTAATGTGATTCTTTTAAGTTATGCAGTGGAGCGTCTCATTCTAGTTTATGCTCTCTGTTCTACATGTAGCTTGAATATTTCAAGGATGTCTTTTTCATTTCTTTATTTAAAAGGACAGTTTGCTAAAGTCGAATCTCCCGAGGTATGGCATAATAAATGACTTTTTTGTAGGCTGATACAATCAGTAATGTTTTATTGTCTTCAAAAAGAATATGGACTTATTTGATAATTGTTTGATTAATGGAGCAGCGAGCTTGGACTTAAATATTTCACAGCTTGAGTTTCTACTCCAAAGATACAGTTCTTTTTACATACATTTTAAGTTGAGTATGTTTTTCCAGTTTTGTCTAAAAAGAAATCCATTATTAAAAGCAACCGAAATTTAGCTTGAAACTACATTTTCCAAATATATATGCTTCAGCTTAGCGGCTAGCTCTCAGAAAATGTAGCCGTGGGTGAGCTGTTTATCAGTAAACCCCTGGTGGATGAAAGGCGTAGCAATAATGATTTTTTCTCTGCTAATCGGACCTTGTCAGCAAGGCGTCTTATCGTGGAGAGGAAAATGACACCGATCCTATCGAAGAGCCTGGAGTCCGAGTCGGCGCCGCGGTTCCCCCCAATCACGGCCGGCCGTGGCCTAGCCGTATCTAGCGCCGCCACAAACGGCGCCAACGCTTTTTTCATGTGGACTTCAAAAACAGCGACAGTCATTAAAATTGCACCCGCGTTCGGCAGCAGGGATCAGCGCTCAGGAGCGAAAATGGGATGTGGGAAGAGGAGACTCGCTAAATGTGTTAATTCCATCCTCACATGTTTACGGCTTAATTTTAATCTGTTTGAGGAGGGGGAAGGGGGGGGGGGGGGGGGGGCGATTGGAACGGGGGGCAGAGGGGCAATGAGAAAAGCTCGCGCCGCAATAAATCGCCATTATCTTTGACTCCCTAGGACTCAGCTGGTCCGGGGATTTAGGGGTCCACTGGCAACAGTCTATATTCGAGTCTATGAAAACACTGTTTACGCTTGAACTGCGGTCGCTAAGGTGCAATCGGCGTTTGGGCTCGCCAGACAAAAGCCTTACGTACACAATGAGGCGCTAGCGCACGGCCTCGCGAACAGCGCTAACCAACACTCCACTGCGCGTCTGTGTTTACCGACAGGTGTTTCAGACAAGCGTCCAAACTAAACGTGAAGTGGCCTTTAATTCTGCTGGAGTGAGCTTCATCAAGCTCCTGATTGAATAATGACGCTGCAGCCAGATCCGCTAACTGCAGCTAGCCACCTTGGATCCAACCATTAGTTCTTCAAAAGTAGCATCTAACACTAATAAAATAATGAAAATCTAATAATTAAACCTCTAGTCACTTATTAGCTTCAACAAGGCTGTCAGCCTAATGAGACTCTTGGAAGCAACGATCGAGCCAGTGATCAGCAGCTCAACTGCTAAAATTAGGAAGCATGATAGTTTTAATTATGAAACTATCTTAACGTTTTCTTTAAGTTTATCCAGAATTTTATATTTCAGCCAGCTGCATTTACACAAGACTGATGCGCCTTGACAATTCTGCAGGGATCCTGTCCTTTTACGTGTTGTCAGTAGTGAAGAAATATTTTTTTTAGGCTGATAAATAATTATAAAAACCAACTCCAAATGCAGCAATCATTAATTTTTACTTTGTCTGCATGCTCATGATCAGAACAGTTTAATAGAAATTACTGCTGCTTTTAACTTTGCACAGTGCGGCGCGGAAAGAACCTTGAAAATGAAGTCATTTGTCTGAGTTGGGATATTGATCTATATTCTCAATCAAGCCTTATTCAATTATTGATATGATCTAATCCTTATCTATTGAAGAAACGGCTCCACGCTGATAGCACGGCGCCACTGCTATATCTTTAAAGACGCCAACCTTTTTTTAAATCACATTCTATTTTTAGGCTACAATAAGTAAAAAAGACAGCCCCTGCCTTTCAGAAAAAAAAAGTGTAGCGCTGACCTCTGGCTGACACAGAGCGAGCGAAGGAGGAGGGACGAGGGAGAAGCTGAGACAACAGCAGTGAAGAGAGGTGCAGGGTTAAAGCAAAAACCCAAGGAAACGGGAGACAAAAGCGAGGACTCGGAGCCCCCACGGCCGCTTTCAACACATCCCCGTCTGAAATATTATTAACGGAAACGGCACATTCCCGTCTGAAATATTATAAACGGAAATGACACAGGAAAAAAAAAAAAAAAAAAAAACGACGGGACTGTCATTAAGTGTGCCACCCTGTCACCCGAGGATCTATAACTGGAATATTAGCATTGATGAGAATAACACGGCACATGACAAAGTGACGGATGTGTGGCAGAAACAAAGTAAGAAATTCTCAAAGTCGCAGAAATCCGATGTAGAATCCGTGGACTTCAATGCTATATTTTTTTATTTAATTCAATTGACAACAAAATGAATGAACATTATAAACTGCACGATATTGGTATCAAATATATATATTTCGGCCTTATGTCATAATTAACTGACTTTGAATGGGTTTAAAAATAGCATATTAAACATGATTGAAAAAATATATAAAGTACAAAATGATTTCACACGCTTAACGTTATTTCATTTAATAAATTTGAAATAATACCTGTAATAATTCTGTGTAAATTAAAATTTTACAACGGCGACGAACACCACATTTTTTATTATTGTTATTGAAATGTTACGTGATAAGATGAGTCAGAAATGTTATATTACAAAATAATATTCCGAAACGGGCCCTTCACGTGCTGTTGGGTAGGACATCATTTATAAAGAGCTTAATGTTTACTTTTGCAATAATTCCTGTAAAAAAAAAAAAAAAAGTATTTATTTCGTTTTAACTCGTTTTTGTAGGAGACGACCCACAACAACAATGACTTGTGTTGAGCAGAAGATACAAGCGCTGGCTCTTTGTTGTGAGGCGTTCAGTGCCGCGCGGTGTCACTTCCCGCGCCGTCACACAGATGTTTCTAGACCTCGCGACGGCACAGCGGCGCCGAACAATAAATATCAAACTTTTACATTTCGTTCGGGATCGGTCTGAAGTGGGTAAAAAAAAAAAAAAAAAAGTAGAAAAGTACATTTGTCTTTTGTTCCCCCACCCTCGTCACTTCTGGCTGAAATCCTTGAGTAAACTATATGATGCGGCGGGTAAACGCGGTCATCGGCGCTTTATTAACGCGCCCTTCTTCATGTGCGCGCCCCCCCCCCCTCTACCCTCCTTCGCCACCCTGAGACTCACAATTATCCTTAAACAAACACCGAGCGCACATTAGCCATCTCCGTCTGTCCCCCTTTTTTCCACGATGTCCGACCCAGAGGAGCAACCCAGCCCCCTTTTTCCCTGTCAAAGGAGCTGGCTCTCTGGTCCGTCCCGTGCCCGTCAGACACCCACCCGCCGAACATGAAACGGGCCCGGGCCGCGATGTCAGCTGGTCGCCCCATCTGCCAGTCAGTGGGACGGTAAAGGCTTTTGTCCTGGGGGGTAACCTTAGGAGCGCACTGTGTGTCCCTGCTCCAGCCTGCACATGTGCGACGCTTTAGGAGAGGACACTAACAACATGCTGACTTTGTATTTTTTATTTTTTTTCTATTTAAATCACCGGAGAGTAAACAAAACTGCCGCACATTTTACTTTTAGATTTCCTGTTTACGGATGTGAGGATAATATGATGTAATTTTGAAATGGCATCAAATCTCCTTTAAATACGAACTGAATTGTAAAGTTTAACACACGATAGGTTAGGCCTTCAATTCCAACCTAAATAAACGGACAAAACCTGTGTCATTACGGCGTTGTTAATTCTCAAACCTCACTTTGTTCCGATACTTTTAAGTCCATGTAAATGTGTTAAGATCCAGACTTTGTGCTTCCTTGTCATTTGAAGCTGAAAGCCACTCATGCATTCTCCCACTTGGTAGATAGGCTGCGCCCTTGAGCTGCTGAAGAAGGGGGAAGCGGCCGCCGCTCCATCTCAGATAGGTGCTGAAAGAGGCCCTCTGTGCACGCATGGATGCCTGGATATAATGCTTTGGACGGGTCTGCGTGAACCCAAGGGTGCCGAAAAAAGAGAAGCGCGGAGAGTCGGCGTGAACTTTTATTTATTTAGCTTTTGTGGTTGTCTCCCTCAAAAGATATCAACAGAAGTTAACGCGCGAATCATCTATTAATGTTAACACGTTGCCTCACACCTCAGCTGTCGCGATAAACCCCCCCCCCCTTGATTTTTAAAAGCCACAAAGTAATCCCTGTAATCATTTTTAGTTGACTGTTCGATGTAAAAAGCCTCGCCTTAAGTGCTCGACACAGTCCCGGCGCTAACTTCACTGGCTCTCCCTGCATGATGTATGTAAGTGCGGTCCTAAAGGGCTGATGTATGCACTGCTCCGCGCAAGCCCAAGTCTTCCCCAAGCACATCTATGATCTCGGGTTACTCAATCATCAATCAGGGCCAACTGCAGCGTTACTGTAGCGCGGCCCGTCTTTTAAAGCACAGTTGAGAAGGACTGGCTAAGATGGCCTAAGGGACGCTCTCCTTGGTCTGGACCGGCGCAGGTTTGATGTGAATATGTGCGTAGTTAAGGCTACACACAGACCACTCATTGATGTGGGCTTTTTTAATGTTTGGAGAAGGCCACCTGATAGCAGAAGGATGTGCTTGTTGGGATATTTTTTTATATTTTATCTTAGGAAATGGATTTAGTGATGTATGGGGTTTCCTGCTTGATGACACAAAATAAACATGCTGCAAAATAGAAGTTTCACAAATCAACATTAAAGAAATTACACGTTTTTTTGAACATCCACACTGGACAACTTGGGTATTTTGCCCTTCATAGAAATGTGCAGTCTTTTAATATTTTCAAGCATTTTATTAATATTTGCATTATGCAAAGAAGTCACGATAATCAAGCAAAAATGTAAACAACTGAGTGAACTTAAAGCCTATGGTAATGGTAAAGTTTACACTTTGCCTGTCTCCACATTTGATCTGCATGTATCAAAATGTAAATCCAGTGTCAGTGAATAAAACACATTTATTTGGTCATTAATATTAATTGGTCATTATATTTAGTCACTGACCAAATACTAGATCTGAGCAGTCTTAAGAAAGAAGCACGACTTTCTGCCGCACCCTCGAGTCACTCTAAACCCGTTTTCGTCTAAGAATGGACATTCAGAGGCACACAATATGGCAGTGATAGAGTTTCATGCCAATTTGCGTGTGTGCTTGAAGTGAGGTATTGTGCTGTTTTAATGAGCTGTTTAGACTGGTGGCCGGTTGCTCGATGAATAATTGCCAGTGCCTCTTAAAGGCCAGATGTATGGAATTCATGCAAATTTAGAGCAAAGGGAAACTGTGTGTGTCTTAGAGTGCCTAGGAATAATTGTATTCCAGATGTCCTGCTTTCATGTGTGCGCTCACAAAATGCAGCGCCTGAAAGGACGGAACAGATGATGGTGCGATGATTAAGATCTTAAGCATATGGAGATACGGTGTTGTCTGCCTGTTTGTGTGTGGCGTTTTTGAACGTTTTTTTGCTCCCTCAGTCTTCGGTGACAGGTTCACCCATGTCTCCTGGGGAGGCCTTCACTCCCAATTTAGAACCAGGCGTCGTCAAGTGACAGCAGTGGCTCCGGCACCCTACCTTGGCAATATGACTACAGTTAACTTAACAAGGCTCGAAATGTGAGCCTCATCTTTGATGTCATTGATTTGAATGGTTTGAGCATCTTCCTTGCCGAGAAGTTGAATATTTTGGTCTATCTGTCAAAATGATGTTCAAAGACATGCAGGTCATTTCCCTCTGTTTTTGAATAATATAGTAATTACCTGCTCGTATTTATCAGTTTGCATCATTTGTGCTTTTACAGTCACAAATTTCAGCAACAAAGTAATAGGATTGTCTTAAGTGGCCACGGCACTCGGATCTTTCAATACAAGAAAAGGCTAAAGCCTCATTCCTCCGTCTGCCCAGGCCAGCTTGTTGTGCACTGATCAGAAATGTCATTACAACGCGAATCAAAGATGTGTGTGATGCTGCGCTGCTGGGTAGGTGGTCACTTTACAAGTGAAATCTCCATTTCTCTGAGTCTAATGTCTGCAGTAGACCTGTCGTGGGCTGGACTTTGAATGAGGACATTTATGTTTGGATTTGTGCTGATCACATTCAAGTACACTGTATCTATTGTTTGTGCGTGGCTTTGATGTTCCTGCTGCCTCTACAGCACCTCAAGCTTGGATGTTGCATCTGTTTTATAAAAAAGTGAACAGCTTCTTCTGTGCAGCAGAATAAGCACATCAGTGCAATATCCAGAAACTAAAGATGGATTGTGATGTAATGCTTGGATATAAACTCCTGTAATGCTACTTTTAAATAGCCAGAAACAATCACTGCTTATAAAGTCAGACTAAGCACTTTTGCACAATATTGCCAAATAAACGTAAAAAGTACAACAGCCGCAAAAGCTAAGTAGACCAAGTACCCGTCCAGGATGTTTTCTGAATTTTGCAGCCTGATTGTATTAGCCTCAATCGTTGAAAATTATGAATGATCCATATTGTTTTTGGCTGCTGTCAACCCATCAGCTGTAATACTTGAGTGATGTTAAAGCCTTGTTAAAAATCATTGATGAGCGCATAGACCTTTTGTTTGATTTACCTGATCTGGAAACTCCAAAACAAGCTTAAAAAAATAGCTTAATTAACTAATGAAACAAGAAAGTTTATTTAACATCTTTTAACATCATGTATATATACAGTATATACACTGCCGCTCCACAGTTTGGGGTCACTAAAAATGTCCTTATTTTTGAAAGAAAAGCATTGAGGGTAACATTAAATTAATCAGAAATACAGTCCAGATGTTGTTAATGTTGTGAATCCCTTTTTAATGGAATCCCTACAGAGGTGTGCAGAGGCGCATTTCTAGCAACCATCGCTCCAGTGTCTAATGGTACATTGCGTTAGATCGTGTTAGATCGTGTTAGATCGTGTTAGAGGGGAATTGAGGATTCAAAAACCCTTGTGCAATTATGCTAGCACTGCTGAAACCCCAGACTTTTGAGAGGTAGTTTTTATTTAGTCTTTGTTCTTCGCCTATAGAATTAAAGGCCACACATGAACATCTAGGCTAAATATGTACCAGACTGAGGATTAGTGACTTATTACTTTAAAGTAATCAAGTGGTGGCTGCATAAAAGGCTTGTTTTGTTATGGTTCCATGGCCTCACCTTCGTAAACACACAACAGTGATGAATGAATTACTATAACACAACAATAATCTCTATCAGGAGGACTTTAGAAAAGATCGTTCACTGCTGCTCCGTGCTACTGCTCACTGCGCATGTGCCGAAAATCACGAACAATAACATTGATTGCTCGCACTGTATTAACTTTTATTTACGTCGATATTTGTGGGGTGATGAGGGCGCGTGTCTTGAGCCACCTGGATTTATTTGGGCCAAACAAGAGATTCCCAGGTCTGTGGTGGCCTGTGTCGTGTCCGCACTGGGGCCTCAGAGCCCCGAACAGAAGGTGCCTCTTCAGAACTCACACCTGAGCTTCTCCCAGACGGGATACAGTGACCTCCATCTCTCCATCCACTGCCTGCTCCTGCTCCTGCTCTATCTGTCTCACACTCGTCTCCCAGGCCATGGCCTGCCCTACTTTTACCTCTCCCACTTCGGACTGTTTGATGTCGACTGTGTTTGGGCCCTATCTACAGATCATGTGTTTAGAGATGACTGCTTTGCTTCAACTCTAACTCTGTTTATGAATATACATTTCACAAACAGGATATAGTCAATAGTGTCTAAATAGAGAGGATCTCTTTTATGTATTAGCCAGGCTTATCACACTAAATATATCGTGCAGAGAGAAAGCCACACTTCCATTCACTTCTGCTACGACTTTGTTCCTTTTTCAATGTTTTTATCTTCCGAATCTCCTCAAAACATTTCCTAAAATGCCTTTATTCAACTCGGAAATGTGTGTTTACTTGTCTCTTGGCATCTTTTTTTATTTTGTCTTGAAGTGACAGGGTGTGAAGGAGGGTAGGCATGTGCATTTCTCAAGTCAAACGCGCAAAGAGTCTTCAGTATTCAGGGTGGATTCTTTTATAGGAGAAATCCACTTGGAAAAAGAATGAGGTTGTTTCTGTGTAGTTGTAATATTGTTGCCAAGGTTAAATAAATTAGTGTGTCGTAAATTATGTCAGAGGATGTGATAAGCAATAGTTTAAAGATTTGATACTTTTGAAGATTCTAATCCACACCATAGGGGTTATTAAACAAATCAGTCACTTTCATTGTGAAGGCGCTAATTCCTCGCTCCAGTCCCTGTCTGTGGAAACTCTAATGGCCCCTTTGAAAGATAGAAGCAGTGTCTTTGGTTTTGAAAATGAACTTCTCATGTTCAATCTTAATTTCTGAGAGTGCCATAAAATTACACAAATGTTAATAACCTACAAAGGGACAGGTAACATTGAGTTTGCACGAAATTGGTTCCAAATTATGAACCACTATGGTAACTTGCAAAGAATCTACACAAGGTGGATTTTAGATCATCCCCTGATCCAAAACATGTATGTGACTTGTTCGCATGTTGAGAGTCGGCAGTCATCGTCCAGACTAATGCTGGTTTCTTGAAGATGGTAGCGTAATTAGTGGATTGCTTTGAGCCGGGCCGTCCCAGGGCAGTGGGAGGAAGAGGACTTGCGCTAGGGAGCCTGAGAAGAAAAGGGCCGCCCAATCTCCACTCCTGATGGAGGTTATATTTTCTGTGACAACTGGACCAGAGTAATCAAAATGTGTTAATAATCCCTTCAAAGGGCTTGGCGGCACATCAGTGAGAAGCCTGAGTGAACGCCAATCCCTCCGCTGTAGACCCTGGTTCGGGCCAGCCCACCCTCGCCGACCCTCCATCACGTCTCTGCCTCTTATCTGCCAACCCACGTTTTGCTCTGTGTGCAACTTTAGCATATCAAATCCTGCACGCCAAGGTAGTCGGCAGTTTTCTATCTTGCAATGAGGTGCGCCGCCCAGAGGGGGGCATTGCTCTAAGTTGGGATGGATCCCCGCTGTTTCTCTATAACCTCCCGGGATAGTCTCAGGTCAGACGGCATGGGTTCCAATAAGTTCTGGCTTTTGTTTGAGGATTACCCCAAAGGTCAAAGTTCGTAGAGGCGGCCAGATGGGGGACTCTAACACCATATCTATACTTTCCGTTCCTAAAAGGGGCTTGAGCACCCGGATCAATGGACTCGATCAATGCGTATAGTGCTGGCAAAAAGTTTGATTGCATGCATATTGATTAGATAAGAAGCTGTAAGGCTATTGATCCCATGTTGGATGTTTGGATGTTTTCTGCTTTAGTTCAGCTTATTTGTGTACATGTTTCGGGGCAGAACGTCAGCAGCACAAGCAGAATATGTCACTAATTAAGGCATTTAGAAACCCCTGGCGATGTGATGCTTTGTCCGAGCCTAGTTTAGGATTTTACCGTTGGCACAGAGCTTACAGAATCAAGTAGCAAGTATTTTTTTAATGCGTTCTTCCTATTATTTTAGGTATCTGTCAGATGATTTTGTCCTTTAAGGGGTCAATACGTCTCTGTGCTCGTTTCTGTCTTCTGTACGGGCTGTATAGAGGTCAAAGGTTGTGCTCTAAACGAACTTCGGTATAGAGGAGAAACTTCGAAGAGACTGAATTTTTTATATACCCAGCAAGCATGCGATCAGTGGCCCAACTTTCACCGACGCTTTTGAACGCAGGCAGTGATTTGAAATATGTCTGCTCAATTTTTCAAACACTTCTTTACATATCTAAATGAAGCCTTTGCCAATTAGAGAAAGCATGTCTCATTGTGCAGTCAAGTCCGAGCCCGCGTGTCAGGATCCATTTGAAGCTTTTAAAAATGCATGGACGGAGGTGAGGGACCCGAGCCCGGCGTGACCTTGGAGAGGTGCGTGAGGCGTCTCAGGAGAGGCGGTGTCCAGCGTGGGGCAGCCGCCGCCACCAGGCTTAATAAAAGGACTCTCGACATCAAAGGAGCTCCGTCACGTCACTCACGAAACATTGGCGTGTAAACTTTGTTCGGTTTCTTCCTCATTGTTCGGATGCTGCACATTTACAGTAAGTATTCGTATACATCTTTCAGCGTCGATGCATGTGCACAGCAAGGCCTACACGGAGCGTCTCCCTGGGAAGGCTAACGTAGCTGGGAGCGCTAGAGGACTCATTGACTTTCTAATGATAAGTGGTCAGGACCCCAGCCCGTGTTGGTACCGCGGGTCGGTCCGAGCCGCTGCTGCTCGCCTCTGGCCGCCGCCGCGTTCCTCCATCGACTAACCCCCAGCCGCCTCTCTCTTTGGCCTGCCGGCGGTGTGTCAAAACCCATTAGCACCGAGTTCCGCTATAGACGAGGATCACTTTCGGTTTACGCGCCTCTATGTGCGCGAGCCTCCCTTCTCTCTCTTCCCCCCCTGTTGCCGGTCCTCCTCATCCTCCTCCGCTGTGCGAAAATGAAGAGAGAATCACACAGAAGTAATAGTAACCTTTGACTTGAGTCGTTTCTGTTGTGGTATGTATGGCGCTGTATTGATCTACATTGGCTTTAGGAACTATAGAGAGGGAGAGTCAGTGCAGAGTTGCCGCTGCTTTTAAGTCCCACACATTTTTCTGGGTAAAGACAAAGAAGTTTTAGAAGCGTGTTGACCTCTCGGGGTGCCATAAGCTATGGAGATGTGTTGACTCGGTGTAGTGTGTTTAGTATGCATATATGATGGACTAACTTCAGTGTTCTTCATATTACTACAGTATCCACTGGTGTAGTTGTCTGATGCTTTGGAGTGTTGGTCTTTTCTTTGCTTTAAGGAAAACAAAGTCGTGAATTTAAATCAAGTCATTTTGTTTTAGATGCTTCAGTCAATATGAGCCTCCTGGTTGTAGCAGATCATTTCGTACAGTTCCATCCTTTTAGGAATATCACAATCTCAAAGGTGTTCTTCAATGAAATCCGTTATGTTTGATCTGTGAAGCAGATTTTTCTGATTTCTTTCTACATTTTAGTCCGCAGATTACACAAAAGTAGAAGTTGTGCTAATCTTTTAATACATTCGAGCTAGCTGTCAAATGCTACCCAATTAGTGAAAAATGACCAAATGCTTGATTAGTATTTAGTTTGAGACTTGCACTCAAACTTCTTCATCCTGCGAATATGAGCCACGATTTGAATTATAATAGATGTTTACTCACAAACACAGCGCTCCGTGAGACAACATCCCTCTAACCCAGCACTTCCACTTCTGATAAGCTCAATCTCCCAAGAGAGACGCGCCTGTCAAAGACTTTGTCCAAACAATGAAAAATATGCGGAAAAAATGTGATAAAATAACTCAAATACCTCTCCATCACCGCTCATCAATCCAGCCAGTCAGGTTCATTATTTATTTATGAAACTTGGAGTGTGATATTTGAATAATACGACTGGGGAGGGGAGTGTTCTGCACCCCCCCCCCCCCCACTTCCACTAAAAAAACAAAAAACAAAATGACAACCACACCAAAAGCACCGGAGGGCAAGTTTCGGCACATCCCATCAGTGTCATCCTGCTCTGCCCCCGTGGCTCTCTCTCCGCAGGTAGCCAGGCTCGGGTTAGCACTTAGCACATACCGTTGTGATCCATACATGCACATAGTGGAATCTTGCCTCCTCTAAAGCGGCGACAGTAGTTTCGCTCATTGACAAATATAGACTATAGTAGGAGGGTCTGTGCGCCACGCCCTCGGGCCCTGGAGACGCTGTGATGGATGGATTTTGTCTACTATGATCTCCACTTGTCAGACACTTGTCACACACAAAACAATACCGGCATTAACAGCACTCGGGGAGGGGTGGGCCACATGCCAGAGGGACATGGGTGGGATTGAGACTGCGGCGCATCAGGTACGTACAGTTTAAGCAAGCACCTGTATGACATTTACATAATACTCGGGTGAACTGTGTTGCATTTCAATCAATCAATATACTTATATACTTCTTAACAAATGTGTTAAAGGGGCTAGATGCAAGTTAGTCATTTTATGCTCACTACTGCCACCTCAGGTCCTGTGCGTAACTGCAGCTTCTATATTAAGCTCGTGCATGATGGCACTTCGGACCCGAATCAACAACTTTTTGAGTGACAGTGCAAGATTTTAGAGGCAGTTGTGGTGAACATTGTTGGAACAAGTAGGGGGAGGAAGATACTCTATACTCTGTATAATCCCTTTAAGATCATCTTTAATGTATTTTTCTTACATCTGTCACTTAAAGGTGCATTATGCAACTTTTTATGTGGAAAAAAAAGTTTATATTTGTGTGTATTTGACCCTCTAGTGACCTCGCGGCTGCATGAGTGGTCAGCATGGCTTTTTTTTTTCAATTGTTTAATTGGAAGGTTTTCGCTGCTGACGGGACTCTCTCACCAGAAAACCAGAACAAGTGATCCTGGAGCACCCTAGAGAGCACTGTGATGGAAAGTAAAAGTGCCATACAGCTGCTGGGTCACTACAAGGTCAAATATGGCACAATTATCATTATTTTTTTGTTCTTGCATAAAAAGTTGCATAATGCACCTTTAATTCGAATAATCCTTCAGAATATGCATTGATAAAACTTGTGTTCTTAAACTTTTCTTAAACTAAATCTTGAAATAAATGGAAGTGCTACATAGCAAATCAGTCCCATTAAGTTTTACTAGACCAAACTGAGAAGAGAGTAGGTCATGGCTTTTGAATGTTTTATTGTAATTTCGCTAACTTTTTTTTAAAAACATTTAAATCACTACTGTCCCTCTGCTTCCCGAAAAACCGTCAGAGAATGGAGGCTGACCCGGTTTTGAAGCGTCAGCGTTGTTAATATCCACTTGATCTCCCCCTCATATCCCATGACCGCCATCTCTCATACTACAACAACTGTGTTCAAACGCGGCACCACTCCCCAGTCACCGTCTTCCGCAACTTCCAAGCAACTCTCGGCGCTTGAATGTCACCGCCACAAAGCACAAAGGGCCGCCTGCTTGTCCTACAACCGTCTCACCTCACTCCCCCCCCCCCACTCTCCCCTTCAGCCCAAACCAGACCACAGCAACAAAAAGGGAAAAAAAAAAAAGAATCTCTGGGAGAACCCGTCTTTTGTTTACTATCCTCAGAGGCGCGCGTGTGACGGGCCGGCTCCGGTAAGGGATTGTGACAGAGGTGATGTCTAAATTAATCATTCATGCTCTTTTCACATGGGCTACAGTAACAGGACTGAAATATTAATGGCAGTGGCAGAATAAATTTGATTCCCCCTTTTCTCTGTGATTATAATCCACCGGCGCGCTCCCGTACACACGCATGTATATTTATGCCCCCGAGATAAGGTTCGGGGTCACTTGCAGGAGTTTGTCTGCGCTCATAGACACACACACACTCTCTCCTCCCTCTTGCCACTTGCTCTTGTGTACCGCCTCATTGTTTTGGAATATGTACATATTTTTTCACGTGCGCCGGGCGAGAGGCTATACATTATACATTATTAGATAGCACCGTCCAGGTATGATATGAATAGCGTGCAGATGCTAGCCAGGATTTTTTTTGTTTTGTTTGTTATTTTAATTAGCTGAGCTTTTTTTTTCCTTCTTCTTCTTCTTTTCTATGGAGACCGTGACCTCAGAAGACAGTGGAAGGATGTGTTCTGGTTGAAATTCAGAAACTGGAAGGGATCTGACTTGCAAACGGAGACTGGGGGACAGTGTCGGGGTCGTAGCATCTTTTTGAATTTGGTATTTGGGGGATTTGTGTAAACAATGTCTCGCACAAAACAAATTGATTGTACATCATTATCTCGTATCTGAGGCTTGGTCATTCTTGTTGAATTGCTGGGGAAGCTCTGCTCATAAGAATAAGCCTCTATATCAGTTGTTCATGGGGGAAATCTGGTGTGGAGTCTCACTGTTTTTCTTTTTCTCCCAGGTGTTGCCACGTTACATCGGTAGTAAGAACAGTTTTTCACCCAGGTTTTGTTGTCTGTATTTTGTTTAAAGGAACAGGCCATCGTTTTTGCATACTGAGACATGTTTTTACCTGAGCTTAGATGAGTTGATGCGTACCTGTCTGGTCTAACAATATCTTTGGTCGTTTGCGTGACTGAGGGCACGCAAAACGACCAAAGATATTTTTAGCATTTGGCCTCTCCCAATGTATTCCTATGGCTCCAACCGGGGGTGAAGTTGGAAGCTACCACGCTCTTCCACAGGCACCCACAAAGACCAGACAGGTTCGTATCAACTCGTCTAAGCTCAGGTAAGAACATATCTCAGTATGGAAGAACTGTGTGTCCTCAGCCACGCAAAAAGACCAAAGATGTTGTTTGCATTTGGCCTCTCCCAATGTATTCCTATGGCTCCAACCGGGGGTGAAGTTAGAAGCGGCCAAGCTCTTCCACATGCACGCAAAAAGACCACACAGGTCCACTCGTCTAAGCTCAGATAAGAACATATCTCAGTATGGAAAAACGGTGGCCTGTTCCTTTAACTGTACAAGTGTATACTATAAAGACAGCCTTTGGTGGCCACCCTCGGGTCCAGGACCACATTTTGGAAACATCATCGCTATTTAACCTGTGCAGAACATTTTGCAAAACTGAACTTTTGTCACTAAAGACCCAGTTTTGCCTGCAAATGGTGCTGCTAAGTTCTCACAGACTTAGAAACAAAATGAAATGCATAATTTATAGTTTATCAAAAAAAAAGTTTCTTCTAACTTTAAAGCGGGCCGATCCCGAGCGCTCCAACGCTTTCTCCTCAGCCCCATCGAATGGCCTACTTTTTGTTGTGGCCGCTCGTCAGAACGGTGAAGGTTGTCTGTCAGAAAATGCCTTGTGACTTTGTTTTGCCGCTGCAGACATCATTGCCGTAAGCCTCACTTAGAGCAACAGAACCCGGTGTTGGTGCGCCGATAACTATCATTGTTTATGTCTCGGCGTGTCACTGGGGATCTGTGTCTTCCTCTGTCACCTTCCTGGATGGCACCGCGCCTCTGTTCACCCCTTCTGTTTCCTCTACTGTAATGAGGAATACGCAATGAGCCAACGAGATCCGAACCTAAGTTGTTTTGCGAAAATGGGGGAAGAAAAAGGAAGACGACTCCCATTCCAAGTTTTGCACCCTGACTTTAAAATGTAAACATTACAATATCTCCGTGTGAAAAGATGCTTGTTAAGTCAAAGTTTAGAAGGGCAGCAGTTGTGGCAAGAGTTTTCCCCTGCCGACTAGCTTTCATCATCGCTTGTTTTTCGATGGGTATTCTTTGTGCAATTAAATAATGATGAGGTAACAGTGCATTCTGTTGTCACCTGTAAACTAGTCTGTCAGCGGAGCAAATTCGCCTCATTTACAGTCATCACTTGAGCCAGTGGCAATGAGTGAGTAAGTTTGACACCAATCCTGCAGTTTGTCCCGGTATTTCAAATGCACGAGTTGTCTTAATTCAAATCGTTCATAGCTTTTTGTTTGTGAGTAACCCATTTTGAGTTTTTGCTTCGTATTCATGTGTAGGCGTTCATCTGCGGCACCATATGGGCCATGGGTGGAGAACTTTTAAGAAACAGACCACTTCAATTCCAACTTCAGGGTTTATAAGGTTTTTATAAGAACTTTTGAATCTAGAACTTAATGTAATGATTTACTTATTGGAAGTTGATGCACACTGCTCACTGAAACATTGTTTTGTTTACTTTTCGTGCTGCGGTTGCATCAGCGATGGTGCATCATCACCAATTGGTGCTTATTACTGATATAGAAACACACCAGTATAAACTGCATACCTTGTTTTTGCTCAAATTTAGAGATTTTTTTAATTGCCTGGTGGTTTGTTAGTAAGGCAGATTTTAAGACATTGTTTAACCTCTTAACCCCCACCTGAACTGAGCACGTTTTCTCCAGTTTGGCTTTAAAGCGTCAAAATAGCGATGAAAACAGGGATGAAAATGTAACAAAAAGGAGACGCAAAAGAGCGACAAAAACGTGACAAAAACATGATAAAACCACTACAAAAACACAATGAAAACACTACAAAAACACACAAAAAATGATTAAAACGCGACCAAAACACTACAAAAAAAATGCAAAAAACACTACATAAAATGACATAAAACAACGAAAACACTACTAAAAAATGACCTAAAAACTACTAAAACACAACAAAAACACTACAAAAAACATTAAAAAACGCTTTGAAAAGTGACAAAAACACAGCGACAGCATAAAAAAATAAAAAACATGTCCCAAAAAAAGCACAAAAACAAGTAAAAACAACAAAAAAACGACAACAAAATGACATTAAAGGCCAAAACTACAAACATATGACAAAACCACAGCAAAAACGTTTTGTAGCTTTCAAATAATGTATTACACTGTTGCTCTGCAGTGAAGAAGCTTTTAGATTTGGATAAAGCTGAACTGGAGAAAATGTGCTCGGTTAAGGCTAGAGGTTAACGTTTATGCTGTAAATGTCAGTCACCAGTAAGACCGGCTCTTGCCAAAAGCAAAGATGCTAAATTGAACCACCGGGAGACGTTAAGAAACAAAGACATCATCTTTGCTGAATAGCTTTAACCTCAGTGGATAAAGCTGTTACTCATTTTGTCTATTGTGCTTTTCATGCAGCTGGTCCAAGTTTTTGCATGATATTAAGATTGAGATGATACTGACAGCTTAGATTTGTATCTCACACGCCAAATAATTCCATCCTAATTCATACATTAGCAGTGTTTAACCTTACTCTCTGCTCTGTGCCTTACTTATTGGTTATCTCCCAGCCCTAAACTGCGCTATGTGATATCTCCTGTCCCTGTCTGTTCTGCCTGTGTTTAGCCCTGTCTCCTCTGCCACACTGCGTTTGCCACAGTGACATGACAGCGGCCACAGCTTCATGCTCCGTTTGAGGAACAAAATATCAGTCAAGAGATGTTTTTCCCCTTTTCTTTTCGGGTGCAAGTAGGCATGCCCACATTTCGCAGGCGTCTGATTGAGCGCCTGGAACATGAATATTTGTACGCCGATGTGACGCGCTGTGTTTGTATATATATATACTATATGTGTGTGCGTGTAGTGTGAGATCCTAACGACGCTTTCTCCTCCTCCTCTATTGCCTTGTCAGCGACTGTCACACTCCGAATCTTGCTGAGATAGGTCATTTTTCAGTGTCGGGACGGGCGATTCAGGTTGGCACCGGATAGATCCGGGACACGTCGAAGTCATTATTCTCGGTTTGCATATGTCACCTGCTTCGTACAGAAATACAAGGCGACATGTACAGGAGGCTCGGGCTGAATACCTCGCCTTCCCTCAGAGCTTTGTTGCCATTAGCCTAATTAAACTGCATCTCGGCAAAGTACACAAGCGGAAGAACTGTCCGGCGCTTATCAAATGATGCCTGGGTTTAATTTTGTTCTCAACACAAAGATGGTACAAAATATGTCAAAAAATAAAGGGCCTTCACACACCAGGGGGCTTTCAGTTTTCACCAGGAAATTTGCATACAAGGTCTCATCGTGCCAGTTTTGAAATGCATTACACCAGTAGACCTGAGCTGACTGTCTCTCCCTTGTAATTATCTGATGAGACGAACTTACACAGACACATCCATAAACTTGTATTGTCCCATAGCACATTTATTCGCTGTACCTTTGGTGGCGCTAGGTAGAGATTATATGCAGATTATATGAACTATCTGTGGATTAAAATGTTGGTGGTGGCTGCTAACAATCTATTGTGGTAAGTAAGATGAATGTCAAAATGCAGATGTTTCTCTGTAACTGGGCCTATCCACGTGAAACAGAAACTGGCACAAAATTGGACATCTTCTCTGTCAGCACATATAGACTAAGGTCGATTTCTTCTCACATAAGTGTGTCCAAAACTGGTGGCTATATTCCAACATTTGCTTTCAGATTCAGATTAAATATGGCAGGTTTGTCGTCCAGTCACAACCAAATGATAACCAGGTTCAACGTTGGTGTAATTTCTGTTAACCTCTTAACCCCCACCTGAACTGAGCACATTTTCTCCAGTTTGGCTTCACCATTAAAAGCGTCCGTTAAAGTTGCAACAAAAACACGATAAGAAAGGCGACAAAAAAGTGATGAAAAAGCTACAAAGAAGCAGCAAATGAGCAGCAAAAACGTGCCAGAAAGGCAACAATGATGCAACATAAAAGTGACCAAAGAGCGACAAAAAGGTGAGGAAAACGCATCAAAAAAGCGACGAAAGAAAGCGATGAAAAAGCAACAAAAACACAACAAAAACAGCAACAACAAAAAACGAATGAAAAAGCAACAAAAACACAACAAAAAAGCAACAAAAAAAGTGATTAAAATGCAACAAAAACACAAAAAAGTGATGAAAATGCAACAAAATGAAGTGATGAAAACACCTCTCAAAAGCAACGAAGGAAAGCGATGAAAAAAATATCAAAATGAGACCAAAAAGCGACAAAAACGCTTAAAAATGTGACACACAGCGACAACATGACAAAGAAGTTACCATCAGTTTTGTAGGCCTTCGCTTTCAAATGAGGCATTACACCAGTCCAGAAGCTTTTAGATTTGGGTAAAGCCAAACGGGAGAAAAGAGGTAAAAGAAAGAAGACGGTTCTGCCGAAACGCTCTTTTGAATTTCATAATAATGGCCCCTTCCATCTATCTGAGATCTATCAATTCCACAAGGAACACAAAGGTCCGATTTGCTTCAAGAGACTAAGCATTTTACAAAGAGAGTGATTGAGCAAGAGCTTTAGTTCTCTTTTTACACATAGTACCACCGCATTAATATTTGACCTGCCCAGAACCACCACGTTTAAATCAAAATAAAATCTAAACCAGGTCTAAATTGATGACCCCGAGTACCTTCATATGTTCAGGACGTGACCGTAGCGTAGTCGGTTGGAAAGCGTATTGGGAAATACTGTGCCACCTGCCTCTGCTTGTTCCTACTTGTTGTTTTCCTGATCTAACCCTGATGCCCTGAAGTACCCCCGGAGACAGTGCCCCCGTCCCTGTGCCTGTGCCAGTCTGTGCCGCAGCAGGAGCTGGGGCAGGACCGGGTCACGGCTTGTGTCCCGCCCGCGTGGTATTTTAATCTGGGCAATTTGTCCAGACAGGCCTCCTATGAGCGCAGCGGAGTGGCAGCTCGAGAGCCCCTGACAGCTCCTAATCGCTGTCAGGAGAAGTATGTGGAATGTGCCGGGCCCCACTCTCCGGGTCCTCTTCCTGTCCTCGCAACCTTTCTGTCTTTCTCCGTCATTTCTCATTGTTCATTTTTACTTTAGTTTTCTCAAGGTGAATGAAAGATCTTTATCACTTCAGAGTTTTCTGCTTTTCCCCTCAGTTTGTTTTGGCCCCGCTCCAAACAGCCACTCCAGTCTCTAACAGCCTAACCGTCCACCCCCACCCCTCCTCATCTACCGAAAACTAGCGCTGCCGTTTGGAGATTTGTGGTGGAAATGTGTGTTCTTTATGGCCGGGACAAGTCGGATCTTTCACAAAGATGTCAGTGGATATTCTCTCATCTCGCACAAGGTCATAAAAAAGCGTTACCCCCATTTCTAGGTAACGTAGGGTCACCGCAGCAGTCTTGATATACGAAGCATCATCTTAAAACATAACTGGAACCTTATTTTAAAGAATCCATAAGCTATATTTTCTCACTCATCCCATTTGTGAGCTTCTCTTCAAATATAATGCAAACCAACAAACTACCAAACAAACAATTACCACAACACAGCTACAGGCAACAAGATACATCAAACTTAATGTTGTGGAATCAATGCAATATCTGACTTTCTTTACAACGACACTTGGGCTTTGACTTGGCAAACAATAAAAACACATTTACTTTCAGATTCTAAAATTGATTATCTTGGCAGAAAGTATAAGCGCTCTTTCTTAAACATATCCAGCTTTAGTTTTGGGGCAAACTCGCAGTGTAGCCTTAGACAGTGGGCTGTGAATGCAAAAACATCATTCTTTCATTGATATTTAAGATATAATGAGCTATGAATTGCAATATTGATCTGAGGTTGTAAAGCACAGCATAACCTGACTTTTCTCTAGTTTCCCATTCTGAAGACACTGGTCGATATTTCCCCAACATAATAGCAAACATTTCAAATACTTGAGCAGGCCCCACTTTCATTGCTGCAACATCAGCAACAAACTAGTCCATTAAAAGTACCTCAAAGAAGACCTGGATGTCCGATAGAAATGTTCCAGGTTGAACACAAACTCCTCTCCCTCTCCTTTTGGCACAGGAAGCACCGCGCTCGGGACTTGCCCGTGCAGGTGCCGTCTGTGCCATTGGCAGAAAAACTGGCACACTTTGGGCCATGGCTGTGGCCCCTTCTTCCTCAAAGGCTTGCCCCGACTCCCTGCTCTCCCCCTCGCGGTCCCTGCTGCTCCGTAGCCCAGGGAGCTCATTAGGCCAGACTTCCTCTACATTTAATCCATTTTTCATAGCCTAAAAAACAGTCCCTGATCTTAAAAATCCTGGCTAATTTAAGCCTGGATGTTGGGGAACGAGCGAAAATATGAAAAAAAGTAAAACCGGCTCTTGCTTTTTCATTTCCTCGTGTCTGAATTAAATGTTTTTTTCGAAGTATCTACGTGGCTGGTATAGGATCCTGCCGCGCTGATATCAACAGTGTTATCGCTGCATCCTTTTGCATTAACTTTCTCGCGCTGTTGTCTGCAGGTCTAGAGGGAGCCTGATGTGTTAACTTGGCCTAATGAAAACATTGGTAATAACACGCTCCCTCTCTGTGTAGCTTTAATTATGTATCTGCCTGATACCACAGGCCCCAGTAGGCCGGCAGCTCCACTTGTTGTGGAAGTGAAGTTTCATTTGTATCTCTGATCCAGCAGCGAGGAAGAGTTCACAGAAACCAACGCGTTTCACGCTCGTGTTCTCCCTATCATGTCTCCCCCTCCATCACAGCAACTTATTGATCCTGACTAGCTTTATATATACAGCTACTTTTCAATATACGGTAGACTATTACTGATTTCTTGGTTGCGATCTTACTTAGATGGATATTGTGGACATAGTTCTCAAACATAGTTCACTGATTTGAGAAACATAGTAGAACTAGTCAAAGTTTTGATGAAGCTGCTAACTTTGCAGTTAGAGGATAGGTCACAATATATTTCTAAAATATATATTTTATTTTCCAACAAAATTATTACACACATTTGCCTGTCAATCCTCAGGTTCAGGAATTAAGACCATTTAAAATCCAAAAGCTAATTCTTGCACACCGAGTGTGCTGCTTTTACCCTGTTGTTGCCTCAGTCAGATGGATATCCTTGTCAAAGTTAACAAGCTCAAAAGTTGTCTAAGTCTTTGTCCTTTATCTCTCCGGAGGAGGACAAAGCCTCCCCTCCTCTTGGAGAAGTCATCACAGTATTAATATACCTCCCAGGTATAAAGTGTTGATGAGCGCCTGTCTCCTCGGGCTGACACTCATTCTGCAGAGGTCTCTAGGCGGAGAGGCGTGTGCAGTGCGCAGTGGATGTGGTGGAATAGTTAAGCAGTCTGGGCTGCCCTCTCGTTAGCCTCTCAGACGCCCGGTGACAGAGGTGAGTGGGAGCGAGTGGGGCTGGGTTGAGAGGAGGCAGGTCGCTGCCCTGAAGGCTGCCGTGCCATGGCCGTGCCAGTCCAGGCCCCTGTGCCACTGTCCTAGTGTAGTCTCTGTCAGGAACCCTCTGCCCTGGGCCAGTGCAGACGGGGCACTCAGGGGGCTGTCACGCGTCGCCCTCAATTACAATCAGGGAGTGAGCGTGCCGAAGCTGCCCGGCGACACCGCTCACATTGCAGTAGTAAAAGCAGCGTGTATCAGGTTTTATCTCCCGTGTAGATGAAGCCGTTACAGTCGGAGCAATCTGTGCCACATTCAAGCTGCCATTTATCACTGTGGCAGAAACTATGAAGCAATGGAAAAGTTTAGAACAATATTTAAAAGGTCAAAGGTCAGACTAAGAAATCATACCGTCTTATAGCAAAGTTTGTGTCTGTGGTGCCAGTTGATTTAAGGTTTACCACTGGTGGTGGTGAACCACTTACAGTGTGACCAGTTCCTCGGTGACGTTGATTGATGCTGAGACTCTGTTGTGGCTGTAAGGAGAGAATTAGAGCTGCTAGTTATTTCTCCTGTGGGCTCTGGCTGTGTGGGCCTCATGCTGGTGTCCACAGTGCTATATGAGGATTCAGCACATTAGTCCTGCTTCCTCTCTATGGGCTGTTGTAGCAGTGGCTGCCTGTTCGTGTCAGTCATGACAGGGTCACATACCAGAGTCCCACCCTGACGAGAAGATGACGCCTTGGCTAAAAGAACTGCTGTGTGTAAAGATATGTTGTCCCACCTCCTGTTGACCAACCTGTCCAAGCCCCTCCATGGTTAAGATTAGCTCTGCCAGATGGGATGCATTATTCATAACAAAAGTGTATCTTAAGCTTGTGTTAATACAGACTTGATGACTCTATCTCTGTTAAATTCTTTTTTTCTCTTTACTGAAGCTGGCCCCATCTGCATACTATGAAACCACCAGGGAACTGAGCGCCAGCGTCCCCCTACCCTATTGTCACCTTGCATCGGCAAACTTCAAACGCACAAAACGCAAATTATTTTGTTCGGCAGCCACTGTGACAACGTCTGTTGCTCAGTTATAGATTAAAACCGAAGGATTTGCTTGAAACGGAAGGACTGTGAGACAAAAGCGAGCGGCAGGCAGGGGGAGGTTAGAGAAAAGGCCGGCTACTGAGTTGACAATTGAGTTCTAATATTGTGTCCTTTATGAATAATTAATTTGATGGTGCTGAGGCCCTTTAGAAGGTTGATTAAATTAGTTCTGCCATGTCTTAAAACTTAGATATGCTTCATTAGTGGAGGGAGGTGGCAGACATCTTGGAATTCACTTAGGCCTGTTTTGGTTAATGATGAAGAACAGAGACCAGCCTGAGCTTCATCGCTGCATCATATTTTGTCACTATTGAAAATGTAGCCTCTGCTTTTGTTTTCAGTGCATATGTTTAAATCTATATCTTTTTTAAACTATACGTGTGACGTGTTTGCATCTCCTTTAACATCACATATGAAGTCTGTCTCCAGAACAATAGCACCAGCCGTGAACAATGCTCCGTGCACGGGGCTTTGACGTGCCCTCACATGTCGTGCCATGTCGTGTGGATTCACAGTGGCAGCTGACAATAATCTGTGTTCAACTCTGTCGTCCCGCTCATTGTTAAATGAGCCGCATGATGTGACTCTTTTGTAAAGCCCTTGTGAGCCTCATAGTCTCTCTATAATAGCTGTATTATTTGCCTTTACCAGCGCGGGGAAGTGCTGTGGTGTTACCCAAAGTAAAACACAACACTGTGTGGCAGGGAAACCACAATGACGCAGTGTTCTCATAACAGACTCCTGTGTCTCTGCGCTCGAGAAATGTTAGAGCACCTATGTTAAACTGAAGAGACAGACAGACAGACAGACAGACAGACAGACAGACAGACAGACAGACAGACAGACACCATCTACGCATTTAGTTCTACCTTTGCACAATAGTTAAACGCTCTTTAAACATTTATAAAGTGAAATTTAGGGCAAGAAGTCAAACTCCTGACCGTTTCTGACCTTTCTGTTGCCAATATAGGTGGTTTTATATTGATTAATGAATAATGCTATGTAAAGAAAGCATTTATTTCCCTTCAAAATTAAATATTGGAACTTTTTATCAGCTCACTCTGTACTCCAGCACACTTCAGTGCCAGCATTACTAGTACTATACACAGTTCGTCGCCAAAATAGTGTTGAATTTGAGTGGTGAACTTGTTCCCACTTTCTGAGCAGAATCTTGTTATGCCCCAAAATAGCCGAGCTGATCTGTTCTAGCCTGACTGTGCTAGTTTCCTGTCCTCCATCTTGTTTCTGATTGGTGTAACACTTGCTCCGCTGCTCCGTTCTCTCGCGCAGCCCTCTCCTCTCTCCGCTCTTTTCGGGGGTCCTCATCCTCGCCTCATGACTATTAATGAATTCAAAGTTTTGAGAGAAAATAATCTTTAAGTGTCTCCAACTGTCAGATCCTGTCAGCGCCGGCGCATCTAATGGCCTGCGTCTACCATTCGGGCGCATGTTTGAAGTCTCGCTTTTATGCCCCGCTTTCTCCCCCCCCCCTCCCCTCGCCTCTCCCTCCGTCTCTAAATCGCTGCTGACAATCCTCCGTCCCCTCAGACTATTTGTTTGTTTTTGCTTGTTTTTACATACCATCGACGTAACAAGGATTCATTTATGAGCTGTTAATAGGGGGGAGCGCGAGGGGGAGGAGCTTTCTTATATTCAAATAGGAACGCGATCACGAGTCAAGTTGCAATCTGTCCAATCGTCCGCATGCATCAGCGCTGCCAAATTGTTTCTAAAAGTATTTTTTTTCTTCTTCACGTCCAAAGCCGCTCGACGAGGAACAGCTGGGGCGGGAAAGAGAGTCGCAGTCTCGTCAGCTTGAGCGGGAAGAGGTGATCCCGGCATTGATCAAGATTGTCTAGACAGCCTGTGTATGTTTACCAAGCAGATTTTGACTACAACAAAGCGCACTTCATTCGGTTCGTCGCTATTATCAGTAGGTGTTGAAACGTGCTAAATACTCCAGAAGGGGAAGAAGAAGAAAAAAAAAGCGCGCGGAGGCTCCCAACAGGCCCTGTCAAAACATGCAAATGAGCTTGATGCCACCCTCGATATTTTTTGACAAACGTAATGAAGGTGTTCCTATTTGGGACGTGTTAATAACCGCCTCCTCCAGGTTTTTTTTTTTTTCTTCCGCTCGTCATAAACTCCTAATGCGTTGAGATGAGGCCCCCCCCTCTTCCTTTCTCTGCCTATAACGCGGTATTTATTGGATAATGAACTGATGGCGCGTGTTAGATCTACTTTCGCAGTCTTTCCGGCGAGTTGGAGGAGATAGGCAGGGAAGAGGCGCCCGGAGGTGTGCTGTTGTAAAGATAATTAAAAGGCAAGAAATTTTGTGTCTGGCTCTTTGATCTGCCTGTCAACTTTCTGATGAGAGGCGTGAAAGGGGCTTTAATCAACAGTAATGCAATGATTAGCGCTCCTAAACTGTTGAAGACCCAACTCGATGAACGTCAAGTTTCGCCTTTCTTCTCTGGCTCCTCTGTCCATACGTCTCTCCACGAGTCCATCTCCCGCAAACTGGCAAACTTTTTCCCCTCGGCGGCGGCGGCGGGAGGGGCTGGTGGATTTGATGTCGCTCTCGATTAGGGCCTAATGATGGCGCAGTGGACTGAGCGAGTTTTAGAAAGGTGTGACGCTTTTCTTATTATGTAGGTGGGTTCGATAATGTTAGTCAGGGATGCACTATATATCAGTAAATTATCATGTGAAAAGTTCAGTTTTACTCTTTTCTTTCATCCTGAGTCTTGTTTTCACACAATTGGATGATCGAACAAATTGGCCTTTTTTTATTTAACTGAAAATACTCTCTTATATATTATAGCTATATTCAAAACGCTGCTGTTTTCTCTTACCGTGTTGCCTAATGCCCAAGGTATAAGTATTAATCAGTTTCAAAACAAAGCTTTGTGAGAAATGTGAAATATGTGAGTGAATTTGTAGCTTTTCATACTTTGTCACATCAGATAAGGAAATCAAATATTACACTGCACAAAAATGTCAAAAGCAAAAAAAAACAAAAAACAAATCCGAGAATGTCTCAATTGCATTAATTTATTTTTATCATGAAGTTTAGGGTCACAAATGGACCAAGAAAAAAAGAAACATTTTGGCGATATGTGCCGAAGATACGTTTTGTACTTACTTTTTTCAGTAACTAAGGAATATAATCTATTACTTCCAGAAAATGCGGGAATATATTAAGCATTACACTTCAAGTAACTCGAGTTACAAGTGCATTTAAATGGTTTGTTTAATGTGTGTATAAGATTCTTCAGTCTGTAGGTAATGTCGTCAAAACAAAACATGAGAATGGGGGAAAGAGAAGGAAAATGAAATCTTTGACTGCACTTTTATTATTATTATTGTTTTCAAAAAAAGTAACTCCGAAGTAACTCAAAGTAGTGTAACTCAGCTACATTTTTGAAACGGTAATATTTAAAACAAACATTTTTAAAACTGTAACCACAAATATATAGAATACACTTAAATTTTAAAGTAACTTGCTCAACACTGTTAACCTCAGAATACTTATAAAGTAGAAGTTTTCTGTTCTTACTCCTGTTGACATGTTTCCTCTTTAGTCCAAGCTTTTTACATAAGTGTTGTGCCATTTCTAAAAACTCATTTAAATGAGCTCCATCCGTTTGACGTGTCCTGAATGGATAATTAAATTATTTAAGTTTTTTTGGCTAAAGTACATTAAACTCCAGCCTGATTTGACCAGTGTTTTTCTGTTTGTATAGTGTTATTTTTACGTTGTACAATGGGGCCTTTTCGTCAATAGTGAGTCACAAATGTCAGCGCGATGAATAATGCATTCACAAATTAGCTCATTCGGATATGAGTTTTAATTCTGGACTTCATACATTTTTTACGATTTGACAAAGTTTAATCAACGCATAAAAAAAAAAAATCACTTTCCAAGGAGTGGAAATGGAATTAATAAGTCGGCCGTGTTTGAGCATCACAATTGACCAATGGGCTACACTGAGAATAGGTGTATAGGCTGACCACTCGTCTGTAGAAATTCCCCATGTTTTTTTTTTTTTTTTTTTTTTACTAATTGAAGACCTCAGAAAGAGCCGTCGCTGGCAATGTTGTGCACGGGGGCCAATCAGAGCGAGCACCCGAGTCCATTAGTTTTCATTTGGATGCTTCAGTAAGACTGGCTGATTAAGTCCAAGCAATTTGCCAGTGCAACCCTCATTCTCCACTTCCCCCCCCCCTCCTGCTCCGCGGCCCTCTTCCCTCCGCGCGGGTTGCCGTTCAGGTTAATTTAATCTGGTTTGTTAGAAATATTAAACACAATAGCTTTATAAATGTCGACCGTGTGTCCTTTTTTGCGCAGAATTAGAAGTTTCCGGGTTCTTGTGGTGCTCGTGAAGTTTGAAAAGCTCGCCGTAGGCTAACTAGCGCCGTGCTGCTATAGACCCACGCTATCTTCAGCTTAAGAAACTGCAGAAAAGTGCGGATATAAAGGCGCTAAGCTGGAATAATGGAAAACACACATCATTTATTCTGATTTTCACACTTGGTTGTATTCAAGTTAGCAATTAGCATAGTGTTAAGTGGTTACAGTACACGGCTAGCAAATTGACAGGGCAATTACGAAGGGCAGGATCTTTCACATGTTTTTTTAATGTAATTGTTTGGCATCATGTTAACAAGCGCGCACACACGCTTCTATTGTTACATTTAGGAAAGAAAACAAACTCTTCCCGGCGTCATCAATTTTCATCCAGGGGCAAATGAGACTGAAAACTGTAGATGTGTCGACGCGGAGGATTTGACTTTGAGGTTAAGGTGAAGGGAAAAGAGGGAGGGGGAGCTCAAACCCCGCTTTTCAGTTCTCTCCACCCGCTTTGGTTTTAAACAAACAGTTCTATTACCATCTGCTCTCCAACACGCCCGGTCATTTATACCCATTACACTGGCGTCTTATCACCCATAAGACGCTCTCAGGTCTCTCCGTCCTCCCAATTGTCTGTAATCAGCTATTTAAAACAGTGGCGGAAATTTCTTTTGCGCTCCGCTCCGGTCTGACGGACAGGCAAACGAGGCGCGGGGAGGAGGAGGAGGCATATTTTGTGCGGGAATGATGAATAGGGCGAGTTTGAGTGGCTGAGTAACGGAGATCTGTCTTAATCAGAAGTGATTTGTCAGAACAGGAGACGCGCGGGGTCAGGGCGCAGGCCATGAATAAAACAGAGGCTGGCGCAGTGAAGAAAGGCCCCAGAAATGTGGCCTGACTGCCCAGCGCTGAACATACGCATGCAGGACTGGGACTTGTACTACATCGCATACCCCTATAGCACCAAGCGGTCTGGGCTGGTGTTTCTAAACATCCAGCTACACTGTGAGTTAAGTTGAGTAACAGTAGGCCAAAGTTTAGAGCTAACCTTAAAGAGGGCATACGCAAAATGTACTTTGTCGATGCGCTTTGTTCCGTTCTGTACTTCCTGGACTTTGTTGCATAATAGAGTCTATCTTACTTTGATTTTTAAAAGCACATTAATCATCACTGTTCTGCGGTCGAAACGGGTTCATTGTGGTGCCATTGATCAGTTAACCTGCCGTCCACCACCTGTAAGTTGTGTTTTACTCATGCCGATCTTACACATATGTTCCAGAAACTACAAGGTCTTAGCTTTCAAATAAGGTATTGTACGGGACTATACAACCAAAATAGTGACAACAAAAAGCAATGAAAACGTGGCACAATAACGACGATAAAGCGTCAGAAAGGTCAAAAAAGGGATGAAAACATGAACACACCGGAAAAGTAACTTAAAAGTGACACAAATGCGCTGACAACAAACAAAACAGTTTAGATCAGGTCTGTAGGTCTTAGCTTTCAAGTGAAGTGTTACACTTTTAGATTTGGGAACTGGAGAAAATGTGCTTGTTTAAGGTTGGGGTTAAGAGGTTGAAATGTTTGCATCCCGTTAGCTGAATATAAAAACTGAACATGTCCTTCCCACTGCAGCCTGCAGAGGGCACTGCCGGCAAGTTCCAAGTCCTGACCAGCCCAGATCAACTCTCCCTAGTGTCTTGTTCATAAATGGACATTAGTTCAATTCCTGTTGTTTACTTAAACTCAGGGGGAAAAAAATTCTTCTGTATCACTTTATTTTTCTGTATAATTTTCCAGGTCTTGACTACACTCTTCTCCTTTTGCAGCCATTGACTCCATTACTAGTTGGATGTGGAGTTCACTTTATAATTGTATTCAGAAATCATACACGTGCTCCAATGTCAAAATGATTGACATCGTCGGCTCCTTTGTAATTAGTTTATAATATAAAAATTGAGGGATAAGCTTGAAATCGATCACATAATCACAATTATCCCCACATGGCCTATTGTTACACCGGTAATAATGGAATACGAGGTACTTTTTATGCTAATTGCGATCACTCGGTACAGTACTACGATCTTTTAATATTTATCACACATTGCAAGAAATGTCACTTTTCGGAATAATGCAACTCTTTTTGCCAAAACGTCAGTCTTTCCTCCCGTTCTGTCAGACTAACCCCGCTGATTAACATTCGACACAGTGGGCTGTTATCATAAGGAGGCTGTCATAACACTTGGCGGGCCCCTGGATGCCACGCTCGGCCCCCTTGTGACCTAGCAGTTGGCACCTCTTTATTTCTGATGGAGAAGGAGCTAGCCTCATGGCCTGTGGGCTCAGCATTACAAATATGTCCCAGCGCGGGTACAACTTTGATGGAGGTGATGAAAGTGTGTCACTAGGCACTTGTAGACTCCTCCAGAAGTGTACAAAGCCTGGCAACTTTATTCACCTGAGAGTCACTGGCATATGCTGCGTAGTGCGGATAGAGAAAGCTAATGTACAGAGTTACAGCTAAACTTCCCCATAGTTTTCCCCGGAGTTGCCGCTAGCCGTTTGTTCAAGATACAAGTGTGTGGTAACCTTCAAAAAGTGCTTAATGAAAAGGACGGAGGCTCAGAGCACACCGCTGTCAGGTCTTGTACCCTTTCAGCTCCAGGGATGGACACAGTGAGGCCAAAAGAATAGCACCATAAAGCAGACATAGGAGAAGAAGGGAAAAGGTCTCGGACGGTTTGTACCTGCCCTGACACAGCTCTTGTAAAATGCATGATGTGTCCAATTAAATGTAGAGAAAGTTGAAGGTTGCGGAGGTTTTGGCCTGAAAAAAGGAATTGTTTACTTCCTGGGCAGAGTTGTCCCTGGCCACAGTGGGCAGTATATGAAGTCTAAAGTTTCACTTAATTATGAATGACGACTTACTGTATGTGTATTGATCAGGCCGAGGGCGGACAATAACCATTGTTTCGACCACAGTGAATCAGATCATAGGTCAATAATATGATGGTTATAATAATTGCTGCATTTGTTGTTATATCCTGACACTTTTTTCACCTCACGTTATACAAGTCCCTGTTCATTATTCTTCATACTGGGATGGGGTTACTGTATGATTAATCATTTTACATTGAATAAATAAATTAAAAGTGTCCAGTTTCTTTGTATTTACCTTAAGTACCACGTTATTACACGCCATTTCCAGACAATCACCTATTAATATGCTATAGAATAAAGTATGAATGGGTCAGCTGTTGTGGAGTTGTAAGATAAGTAGTTGCTATAAAAAACATACAGATTCCCTTCCCTTCCTATATCCGTTTAACTAGTTCTTTTCTCATGTGAATCCAGGTCCAGGAGCTGGATGGACTTCTGTATTTTCAACATAAGAGCACTGTTACTTTGGTGATGTTCTTAGGCTTTAATTATAATTGCATTAATTATAATCAAGGCGTCTAATGTCTATTTCTTGACATGTTTTTACATTGGACGGCAGAGTTTAGCCGAGACTGTGGCGCTGCTGTGAGCCTAATGTAATGGAATAATGGGCTTGTTAAAAGGACCTTTGGGGATGGGGATCTTTAACCAGTGAGTCAGAGCGAGGCCTCGGGGCCAGCCTTATTTTAATTGTTAATAGGCGTTTAAACTGGAGGGGAATATTTTACACCCTAACGAGCAACAAGTCAGGGCTTTAACAGTTAATTATTCCTGCCCCCGCGTCATCTTTATCAATGAGACTTTGCCTTTTTAAGATGTGGCTAATGTTGTAACCTTTTGCTAATTACAGGGTTGTAATCAGAAAATCAGCTTAATGCACTTGTTTGTGGTTTCAGGATGGCCGTCTCTTTTAACTTGACACGATGCACAATTAATAGCGATCAAATCGAAATTGCAATTTGAAAGGTTGCAAATAGCAAATCTCAAAGACTACGCTCATTTAGACACCGTTGTTTACATTACAAACACCAAAAATATCCTGTCTCAAATGGGGTCTTCTTATGTGTAAAGCAATGCTCGTAAAGGAAGAAAAAAGAAAAAAGAAAAAAAACACAATTGGATAAAATGGTGCAGCCCTATTAGGCCTCAACAAGTTTTCTTTCCCAGGAGCTAATAAACTTTTCCACACCCCAGTGAACAGCGCAGCTAACCAAGATGAATGGAAATGTAGATATGTGCCAAACGCTGAGTAATGTCGGGGAGGATGCATAATAAAGACAATAAACGGCGCACGAGTCCCGGGGGAGTTGCGGCGCTGACGGTTCGGAGCGGGACGTGGGACGGGGGGGGTCAACACGAGACTTTGTTGAACACACATGGACCCTAATGACCGCACGACCAGGCAAAATGTTTATTCTTAACAAGCCGTGACCAAAGTTTGGCTCCAAGAAAAGTATTTGTTCCCTCCACTTTTTGGGCGCCATTATAAAAACCTGTTTGTTAAATGTTACTGCAGCGGTTTAGTTTCCTGCTTTAATTGGTGATGGCTGCATTTTGGGGTTGTTTTTTGTGTATAGTGCAAATGACTCGCGCGCACAAATCCATCAGACTGTTAAGGTTTACTGTTTTAGCACTATTTCATCTTTCTGTATACTTTTTTATGTGTCAAGTCAACAGTCGATCCAGCTTGTGGTTCACGCGGCTGTTTGCGCAGATTGGCAAAACAGGGATAGAAATGTATCACCTGATTAAGTTATTATTAGGAATCTATAAAAGTTGTAAGTGGTCAGACTAAATAATTATTGATATAACTTTTTCTTAAATATGCGGTTAAGTGAAAACTGCTACTAATTTAAGAGCAGCATCACATCTATTGTATCTACTGTATTTTCTGGACTATAAGTCGCCCCGGAGTTTCAGTCGCACCAGCCAAAAAATGCAGAATGAAGAAGAGAAAAAAATATATAAGTCGCTCCTTGGCAACTACCTGGGCCTGGAGGCGTTACTGCACCGTTGACAAGCCTCTTCCGGCAGCACGTAGTTCAAGCTTTCATTTGCCAACTCGTTCCTCTAGCTGTGGCCATCTAGCTTTTAGCTCCACACTAAATAATTATTGATCTAACTTTTTGTTCAATAGACTGTTAAGTGAAAAATACTACTAATTTAGCATCACATCTACTGTATCTACCATATTTTCTGGACTATAAGTCGCTCCGGAGTATAAGTCGCACCAGCCAAAAAAAATGCATAATGAAGAAGAAAAAAACATTAAGTTGCTTCAGAGTAAAAGCCTCTTCCGGCAGCACGTGGTTCAAGCTCTCATTTGCGAACTCATTCCTCTATAGCCATCTAACTTTTAGCCTGCGATTAGCTTTTTCTGTTTTATTGCAGTAAGAGTGACCTCCGCTTTTCACCAGTCCCCCCCCCCCCCCCCTTCAGTGGTACAGGAGTAGCCGATATTTTTATTTATATGTCGCACCTGAGTATAAGTCGCACCCTCAGCCAAACTATGAAAACAGATCTTATAGTCCGGAAAATATGGTACTCTATCTATTGGCTGCTGGCTTTAATTTGTCATGTTGAGTTGAGCACAGTTTTTGTCAATATTAGGATAACTTCAGTTCAATTAGTGATGGTTTCAGTGTTAAAAAATGACTCTTTCCGTGCGTACACTGCTCTCCAATCCATCAGCGTTGGGTCGAGGATATCACTATTTTCTCGGCCCCTCATCCATCTTTGCACCTATTACAAACCCTTCCAATAATGCACTTGCCATCAAAAACAGTGTGCTGCTCCAGCGCTTGTCACAGTCATTTATTTCAAAGAAAGGCCCGCTCTGACAGAGACGGATAGACGCGTTTATTTGTCTGTTTAACACCAAGATGCCGCCGTTCTCCTTCCCCCTGTTGTGGTGCCGCGGGGGGCTCCGGGGGGTGGTCCGACGTCTCTGTTCTTACGGTTATTAATACCTGCACTCAGTCTTTTAATCTGCCCTATTTGTCACATGTGACTGTCTGACTGCACTGTTTAATCTGGGTATCTTTCAATCTGTCCCAGGCACCGATAAGAAACTAATGACAGGAGGACGAGGGACACTGATTTTACACTGACTTTATTCATGACTTTTTTTTTTTTAAACGATTACTTGCTGTAAAGTGCATGAAGATGTGGATATATTTGTATACTGGAAATCACTGCTCAGACTTTTTTTTTATCTACCACTCAAAGTAAAGTTGTATCCTATTTAACCGTTTAACCCCCGCCTTCACCGAGCGTATACGTTCCGGAAAAGCAACAATAACGCAATAAAAAAGTGACAAAAATGACAGGGCAGGAAGGCAGGAAGCTTTTAGGCGGGGGGTTCAGAGGTTAATACTGGAAATGCCTTCAAACCGCTTTGTTTTCTGAGATTCTGAACCACGTGCACTTGTATTTACATTTCATATGGCCTAATATCCATCCCTACGCTAGTTCATTTGACACTGCCTGTCTCTTTTGTACTTGTTCCTGATCCATTCCTGTCCCATCTCTCTCCTCTCTTGTTTAGCTGCCAGCTGTACCTCCCTTGCACCCCCCCCCCCTCTCTCCCTCCCCCCGCCGCCCGAACAGCGGCTCAGCACGAGGGCCCTTTGGTGTGCGGCACCTGTGTAGTGTAATACAGTAGTCAGCCGGCGCGTTGTTTATTTCGGATTTGTTTGGTGCGCTTGAAAGCCCGTCTTTGATCCAGGCAAAGATTCTTCACTTTTTTTTTTCCCTCTTCTTTTTTTTTTTTTGTATTCACCAATTCGTCCTGCGCATCCCTCCTTTTTAAAAGCTACACTGATGACTGTATTATTTTTGATTTAGCATCAGTTCTGTTTTTGGTTTCTAACCCAAGGGACGGGCAATTTTTGACAGTGACCAGTGACGAGCCTGTCAGGTCCCCCGAATGTTTCCTAATGTGTTTACGGCTCCGACTGACGAGTGCGTTTAAAAAAGAGTGACTTAATGAATATTGCATCGGGCTGAAGGGACGCCACGGGAAGCCGGGGCCAGAGGTGCGCCTGTTCTCCGGCTATTTATTTCACGGCTTTTAAGAGGCTTGAAGAAGCGCTTAACTCCAGTGTAGTGTAGTAGCGACTGTCACTTAGGCGTGTGTCAGCTGTGCAGTTTGTGAACAAAGCGGTGCCAAATGACTTCCTCAGAACACTTGAAGCTATAGGTAACTGAAAATGACATGAGAGAACAGGGAAAACTTAACCACACTGTGTTCGTGACATATGAGAGAAAGGGAGTAACCAGTGAAATGCAGCTTATCAACCCAAATCCTGAGCTTAGCCTGTGCTTCTCACAATATCCCAGTTCTGTTCTTATTTGTGGGGTCTTCTTTATCATGCATATTCTCATCATGTCTGTCTTGTGTCTTCCAGAGCAAGTGGGTCAGGAGATCCTTTCCAACCTGCACAGTGATCGTGAGAAGATCCAGAGAGCCAGAGAAAGGGTGAGTTCAGGCCTCACGAGCCACCTGTTCTTCCCCAAGTCCATTTATTCAGCTCGCACGTGTCCGAGAGACCAGCGAGGTGCTAAAATGTGGTGGAAGCTTTGGCACTACACTCAGTCTAGACGCAGCCAATGGGCGTCCTCACACCGGAGCACAAACAGATATGAGTCAGCAGATTGTTATTTATGCAGGTGTGTTATTATTTATAGTGAGTGATTCAGGAGGGGAATCATCCTACGCCTTTCACCACCACCTTCAAAATGTCTTTACCTGGAATCAACTTTACTGTTCTTCCTACGGCCCTTCCCTTCCTCTCCCGTTTCCATTTTATCGTCAGGAGGCGCTCCCCTTCGCCTTCCCCTCCCCAGATCCTGACCGCCGCCCCTCCTCACGTCCAGGACAGACAGACAGGTAGACAGAGACAGGCGAGCGGGCTCAGGCAGGGGCCAGAGCCCTGACGGACGCCTCCACGCAGAATGCTTAAAGATCACAACATGGCAGTGGGCCTCGCACGGGCGATTTCAAAGCAAATCAAACGTCTCCTTTCAAAACGGTCCGCTGTGTGTCTGCCCAGACAAGCAGCTTTCTCTGTTGCTTCTCCTCCTCTTCCCTGGAGCCTTTTTGACTGGGCACACACATAAGCTTAGAGGGCATGGACGGCAATTTAATGGGCAAAAGGCACATAAAACAAAAGCCTACTGTACATTAAAAAGGTTAGCGGCACACAGGTGAAGTCTGAAACACTGGTATCTTACTGTAGTTTACTCGTATACAAGCGTACGTCAGCAGAGACACGAGTGTGGAGCTCAGCGGGAGGCTGGCCTGTTGTGATGCTTTTATGACACAGTTCGACAGAGTTTTACAGGGTCAAAGCACTTTGCTCTTAACTTCTCTGTGAGCTGTACTATACACTATGAACCAAAGGATCTTCTGTAGTGCATCTCCAAACACATCATAGCCACCAACGTCCTGTGCTCGTGACCCCAATCTTAAAGACAAACAAAGTTATGGCTTTTAGAGGGGTCAGGCTGCACTCACTAATGCAGTCCCAGTGTGAGTGTGTGAAGGCACATGAAACGGGAATCTGCACTGAGCTGCTCCTCATGAGAGTAATTAACAATATTTAACTTAATTGCAGTTTCCCGTGTGTAAACATTACACAAAGCATGATATTTAAGACATTTCCAAATCCTCTGCATTTGGATAACTGACGTATACATTCATATGATTTGTTTCTTTGCATATTTTCGTGCAACATTAGGTTCATGGAACATACCTTCAAACCACACTGGATACCTCATATGGCATAGAAATATTTCTGCACGTTGTACGCAACTGAATCAGGTTCTAATCACTCAAAATGCCTCCCATTCCAGTCACATCCTTTTTAGGTTAAGGAGGCAGTTGGAGCGTGGAGGCAGTGGAGTGAAAATGAAAAGAAGGAATGATTCAGAGGGATGTATTTTGGGCGAAGTGTCTGGGGGACAGATCTGTGGGTAGAAGCAGACATCAGGCTTCCTCTGCAGGACTTGTTGTCTTTGCCAGAGGGCCCAAACCCCGGGACCCCCACCTCCTCGCCCCGGACCACATGGATCTTTGGCTCTCGCAACCTGCGGTACACCAGCTCCCACCGCCAGAGGGGAGGAAGCGCGGAGAGGTGCTACTGACTAGAAGAAAGTAGTGGAAGTGTACTATATAGTGGAGTCCGAATATACTGTGTGAGACATGCTTCCACAGCTCTCGTAAAGATAACCAGACTTAAATTCTTTCACAAACAATATTCTGCTTTATAAACTCACCAACCATAACCCAAAAAAAAGCCATTATTCAGTTTTAATATTGCCTCAAAACCAGTGACTGTAAGTAACTCCTTGCTGACTCCAGAGGGAAACTTTCTTCACCCAAACTCAAATCATTCCCCTAAAATGCGACTACAGGTAGACGTCAATTACACCTTACTCCATGCACCGTCAGCGTTTTCCTCCTCAGTCACAAAGGCGCAAGGCGTGCAGCGAGAGAGAGAGAGAGAGAGAATATTGGAAAAGAAAATACCCCAAGATCCAACATTTGCTTTGAATAGGTGCGATCTTTATTTCAAGTGCTCCTTCAAGGATTCTCTGAGCCTGTGGTGGACGCCAGAGGGAAGGACCTTGGCACTAATGTTTCCGAGGTTTGGCTTTGTGTAAAAAATGTGCGCATGATCAGGATGAATGAAGCGGCATTGGTTACTGACTACACCAAGAAAAGACTATTAAAAAGAGTGACGAGGAGAGGGTGTTAAATGTTTGTGCACTTGATCATTTTTCACAGCCTTGGAGGTAATGAGTTTAATTGTGTTGGGTTGAAAAATAACCTTTGCTCCCTGCTCTTCTTGATTTCCTTGAAATGAATATTAAATGCTCTCCTTTCTTCCCCCGCCGCAGCTGAGAGAAACAGACGCTAACCTGGGGAAGAGCTCTCGTATCCTGACCGGCATGCTCAGAAGGTAAGAGCCAGGTAGGGAGCCTCTTTCTGGACTTCTGTGTGTGGATCACTCCCTGCTCTGCATGTGTGCATGTGTAAACTACAGCCTTTTCACCATTGTGGCTCACAGTTTACTTTTAGTTGCACATGAAGGAACCATGGTCAGAAACTGCAAGAATCATCCTAGGTCAAGTTCATGGAGCATGTAGTGGTGCATTATGCAACTTTCTATGTGAAAAATAAAGTTGATATTTGTGCGTGTTTGACCTTGTAGTGACCTAGCCTGCTGTATGAGTGGTCAGCATGGTGCCTTTACTTCCCACCACAGTTCTCTCTACAATGCTCCAGGATCAATTGTTCGGAAGGTTTTCACTGCTGACGGAGCCTCTCACCAGAAAACCTACAAAACAATTGATCCTGGAGTGTTGTAGAGACCACTGTGGTGGGAAGAAAAGGCGCCATGCTGACCACTCATACAGCCGCTGGGTCACAAGGTCAAAGACGCACTAATATCAACTTTATTTATTTTTTTAAATATTGAGATATGTTCTTACCTTAGCTTAGACGAGTTGATGCGTAGCTGTCTGGTCTTTACGTGTGCCCTCAGTCACATAAACCGAGCACAGACCATGTTAGCATATAGCCTCTCCTCTTCTCATCTATGGATCCAAACGGGAGTGAAGTTAGAAGCGACCAAGCTCTTCCACGTTTTCCCTATTTAAATACTATTACATGAGCCTTCACACGATCCAAGTATAATCACATGTGTATTTTCTAAGCAGATAAAAAGGGGAACTATATTGCAAGGCGTAGTAAAACTAGTAGAAGTGACCTCCCTCTCTCCTGGTGCAGCTGAATTGTTTGCTTTTTTCAGTGAATTGTTTGCCTTTTTCAGCGAACCACGTTGTTTTTCTGGATACTTTTGTACGTCTTTACCGTGTTTTTGTGGAGGTTTGGTGGATTTGTTTACTTTGAGAGTCCAAAATGGTCCTGAAGAAAGCAGCTTTTTGAAGGTAAACAAACTGCTAGCTTATCAGCAAAACCCATTTGAGATCTACAAACATCTTCTTCTGAGACACTGAACAGTGAAGAGGCACCAAGAGCCCCCACACCTGCAGCACGGAGGAGGCGTCACAAGAGGAGCTACAGGAAACAACAAAAGGGACCAACGAGGAGATGGTGATAGACTGTGGAGGGAGCTGTGCAGGAGGAAGAGGAAGGACGAGGTGGAGCTGACCAGTGCAGGACACCACGCTCTGAGACGGGGACAAGCCCAGGAGGCGGTGCACCGTTTCAGATGATCAGAGGAGACAGAGGGCAGCTACAGTTTCTCCATCCTCCAAGGTCATGCGGGTGGAGTGGCTGAAGGACAACGAGATCATCGACCCGGCCGAGGACAGGAACTTCTACATCACCGTGGACCACAACCTGATCATCAAGCAGGCACGTCTGTCCGACACGGCCAACTACACCTGCGTGGCCAAGAACATCGTGGCCAAGCGCAAGAGCTCCACCGCCGTGGTCATCGTCTACGGATTTCCCATCAACCAGTGCTACTCCTGTGACCAAAACAGTGAAGATGGCGGCCGCGACACAACGATCTTTCACCAAAGAAAAAAAAAAGAGTGGTGCGCACTGAATGGGTGCTGCTGCCGGATGCTCTCTCATCGAATGCAATTTCTCCATCTGTGAGATCAATAAAGTACCATCTTATCTTATCTTAATATTACTAATATTATTTTGCACATTGTAAATTTCATCCCCACGTATGAGATGAAGCTGAGGACATTTATCCAGTCAGATGACAGAATAAACTCCATTCTTATTGTTGCCAGTTTCCAAAAACGAAAAACCAGTTTGGAAATAAGCATAAAAGGACTCTCTCTCACTCCCTGAATCTCAGCTTCTGTCCCAGATAAGATTAATCGTACAAATGATCTGCAGGTTAATCAAGAACCCAAATAATCATCAGTTGCAGCCCTACTCTCCACAAACCTGACTTGTAACTTCTCTGGGAGTAGGACATTACCAGCTCATCATTCTCTGCCGACCCATACCCTTCCAAATACTTGAACTAGATAACTCACTACGATAGGAGCACGTTTCTGATCTTGGACTTGTTTTGAGACAGTAGCAGCACATAACCTGGAATGTTCCACAGTGTTGCTTTAAATTAAACATTAGTCTTGTAGCGTTATCCCTGCCTCTCATGCCTAAACAAGTAATCAATGCCTATTTATTATGTATTGTTTTGCTCGAATCTGGCCCAGAATCTGTCTTTTCTTTTCGCCTGGCTCCTGATATAACAAAGTGGAAGAAAACAAACTTTATCGTTGTCGTTTGCCTACAGGATTGTGAATGAAAACGTCTTGTTGTATAGATTTTACGCTACATTGTGCAGCACTCCACCATAACAACCCTGTGAGTTGACTCAAACCAGTGAAATTTGGACAGATCGAAGCCGGAAAGGCACATTATTTGTCTCCATCTTCTCGCTCTCTGTGCCTTTGTTTTGGAAGTTCACACAGAAGAAAGTGAGCCCAGCGTTTCAGTAGCAGCAGCAGCATTATGTTATCCAGCTGTCCTCTAACACACACCGCACTCTGTAATATCTTGTCACATCTCCATTTCATAAAGTCCCTGTGAGCCCGTCCCTGAACCGTGACGCCACGCTTTCGTCTCCTCCTCTTCTTCTCCTTCTTCTTCTTTCTCGTCTTTTATTATTATATTTTCTCCTCCCTTGTCGCCCACTGCGGATTTTGATTAAGAGTAATATGTAAATGACACGGAGTAAATGTAAAAATTTGCGGGGGCCAGGAAGGAAGTGCCAATTGAAATGGATGCTTGAGCGCGCGGAGACAATTTGCGGGTCGGACGGCGGTTACATGAGAAGGGGCACCGAGGAGGTGCTGTGACGCCGACTGTAACCAATATTTCTGCATATGTCTCCATTTTGTCAAGTCTGATTACGGGCCTGGCATGTCGTCCCGAGCTGTCCGGGACCCATTCATCACTGTCCCGCCGCCCCGTTCCACCCCCCCCCCCCCTCCCCTCGCCAGTAAATAACACACTCTTATTTCAATATTATCATATTAATGTTAAAGTTCAGCTGTCACCTAATGGGAAGACTTAATCAGACGTAGCATTTTAAAGAGGCGTGCCCTGCCACTCCCCTCCGCACGCTCTCCGCACGCCGCACGCCGCACCTCTCTGGCTCAAATCAGGATTTATGAGGGGTTTCCGAAAGTGGGGAGGAAGGGGGGGGTCTGGGCTTTCTGCTTGACAGGAGAAGCATAGTATAGCCTCACACTCACAAGCCCAAGACCTCATTTTTTATACTTGGTGCCGTTTGAATAAAAGAAAGTGTGTTTTTGTTGTAAGGTCGTGGGCTGGAAATGTCAAATCGGAAGTCATTTAGCCGCAGAATAGAGAGGGGACTCCGTCGAGGTTCGCTGATATCTCACTCCGACCCCCCTTTTAGGCCATTTTTCATCATTTTGGTCATTCGTTTCATTACATGCCCCCTCAAGTTTTTCCCGCCTATTGATTAATTGTGTGTGTTTTGAGTAATCGCGGTGCTGTTACTCGGTTCTATTGTGGAAATTTGTGGGCGGAGGCTTTGTCATCTTCAATTTGTCTTTACATATTTATAGATCTTTGCGTGAGAAGCCGCCGCTGTAGGGATACAAATGATAGATTTACCATCAAAACTGAGCCAATTTGCCAATGTCCCGCCACTGTCACAAGCCATACGTTTCCTCGACGCTTCATTCGTTTGTACTTGTGTCTGACGTGTAAACAAGCAGCAACCTCCCTCTCTCTTGGTACAGCTGCGTTTTCTGCGAACTGCATTTGTGGTTTCTCTGCTCCACATTGTTTTACCGAATACTTTTGGGATAAATTGTTGTCTTTACGGTTTCCTATTTGCAAAAATTCGAATTGCGACTTCATTTTGATTGCGGTACGTGATCCCTTGGTGAAGACGGCCGGCGTAATGAATAGCTGAGCGCTGTTACCGCCGGGTCGTTTCGCCGAGACCTTTCATTTGAGTTGGATGTAGCATTAACTTGCTGACATTTGGTATTCCTGGTCGAGTTTAGCTTTAACTCGCACCTCTTGGCTGGGTGTCATTCTGGTCTGGCGGACACGAGCCCAGCTGAGAAACAATTAGACACTCATTAGCTCGCTGTCATGGTTCAAGAAAAAGCCAATTAAAGCGGGCTGACTGTGCGAACGGCCCTCGCTGCTGCAGAAACGCACACCTGAAATAACTGCCGCTTTGTTTGAAAATGAGGCTTTACGACTGTGTGACTGTGAAGCTCATCAATGCCATCCAGGGCAATTAGTAAAAGAAAACTGTTTGGTTGCTGTGAACAGAAAATGGAGAGTGTTGCTGTCAAGTACAGCTGCAGTATTCGTATCAGTCGGATGTGTCTAGTGTGGGACAGTGAGGTTGTCCAATGCTGCTTAATTTTTAATTCAATAGTCTGAAGATCCTCTGGGTTTTAATTATACGATGACAGCCACAGCAAACCCTCTGAGACACCAGGCCTGTCTTATGTGGTATTCATATGTATGATCTCATTTGAACCACTGTCATTTAGTTAAATTCCTATGATCAACACTGGTCTACTGTATGTAATGCAGCGCCACTTTCCTCTACTCTGCATTTTACTCATAGACTGTGAAGAATCGTGACTTAACATGCACCAATAAGGCTCAAAATTATAACCTGACAAGAGTTAAGAGAGTATCTCGTCTTCCTTGCCCCTGTTTACCTGTGGCTTAGTAAGCTAAAAGGATTTGTGCAAGCTTTTGCAATGGTCTGTATCTATTATTCCCAACTTTAATAAGTAGGGGATGAAATCATCTATATATCTTGATATGAATATCAACCTTATCAATCTTATTATCTTAATCAAGCAGGTCACAGTCAAAGTAAGGCACCTCAACACTGTCAAGTCTAAACACAGACTGGCCCTTGCTGCAGCGCTCTCCTCGCCTCTGCCTGCTGAACATCTCAAGCATCTCGGCCTTTGCGGTCCAGCGGCTGGGAATAGGATGCAGCTCCAGACCCAGTTAGGACCACTGGGGCTCCGGGCAGCGCGTGGAGGGAGGGGGCAGAGTGAAGGGCAATGAAGCGCAGGACGAAGGGGGAGGATGTATATTTTGAAGCTGAGGGGTTGTCTGCGCGCTGGCAGCTGATCCCACATGCAGGTGGTCGACTCAGTCGCCAGGCAGATCAAAAAGTCAAGGCCCCGGGTGGACCTCTCTTTGAAATGGGAATGGGGCCTAGATATCAGACAGAAAACATAAGCAAGCTCCCAGCCACAGAACAGCTCCATATTCATGGCACTGGAGTGACGGGCAGCGGCAGAACGGCCCGTCTTCACAAGAGCAGGAGCACTCTGGACACTGATTAAGAGATCAGTGAGGAGCGACCAGAGACATGCAACACACTCATCAATACCAGCAATTTCCACATGAGGACTGACATTTGTATGATTTTATTTAACATTTAGTGTGAAAGGGCTTCAGTACATGTTTTTGCTTTAGTGTTGTATTTAGGTTTTTTTTTTTAAAAAGCATTTATAGCACACTGTACCCTGTCTATGTCTTCCTCCTTGAAAATCATAGTATTTGAGAAGACAAAATGTAAAGCTGTGGTATTTGAGAAGACAAAATTGCCCTCTTTTACATGCCGTTTAATTTAGTTTTACAGCTGAACTCATCGCAGCCGCCCGAGCTCTGCTTATGTTCTTTGTCTCGAGAGGGGCAGATCACTCCCCGTGGGTCCAGCGCTCTCTGATCTCCATGTTGCTGCCTCTGTAACTCCATCCGCTACATTTAAACATATTCCCTTTGCTTTGCAATTTGTCCAGGCATCAACACCCCTGTCTCTCTCTCTCTGCTCTCCTCACCCCTCACATCACCACCTCCCTCTGGGTCTGTCCTGTCTCTGGCCTGGGTCATCTTCTCCAGGGAAGTTATGTTTTTGTTTGCATGAACTTTGTTCTCCAGCAAAAGAGTAAAGCAGGCATCACTCGTGCTTCACTGCTCTTCTGTGGCTGAACTTTGCAGATTCAAGCTGTTACATTTGTTTTATCAACACCTATTGACATTGTAATATTATTGTAGAGCTGGATACAGGATCAAGTGTGATAGCGGCTATGATTCCATCTAGCGGACAAAGTCAGGTCCCCAAATTTTGTATCATATACTATGATTGTTGTATTTGTTTATTATAGTTACCTTCATATTTTTACTTTCTAAAAACACACCGCCATGCTCTCAGATAAACTTCTCCTTTAATCCTTTAGTCATTGGTTTCTGATTAGTGAATCCTTCATTAATCGTAAACTTTGATTTCAGCATCTTTTTTGTTTCAGATGTCACTTTTTTTTTACTATGCACTTTCCCCTGTTGGGTTTTTTTTCATGTTTTTTGTTCCCTTTTTATTGTGTGTGTGTGTGTGTGCGCGGCTACAGGCTGCTGCTGCCTCTGCTGGGACAATGACAGGGTGCGCCTCAGCCTCATTACTCACTGCTCCAGAGCCAAACAACCACCTCACTCTCCCTCCTGCTTCATCTCCGTGTGCCGCTCTCTTCCACCACCTCGCCCATTAGAGACTGCTGATCGGACCGTTTTTTTTTTCTAAAAGAAAAAGACCGTCACACACACACACAAGGCCCGGCTGCAGAGGATGGGGTTGTTGACAAGGGCAAAGACGTGTTGTTGTTTTATATAAGGGATGCATTTGTCTGTTGAGGATTGACTCGCTTAACTGGCTGCCAAAGCTCCCTTCTTCTACCCCTACATATCTGCCTGCCTCTGTTATCCGGCGCACAGGAAGCTTTTGTTTTGGATAGGTCAGGACATTGTTGAATCATAATTATTTCTGCTGTGGCGGTGCTGAAAAACCTCAGATTTCTCTTAACCTGCGTAAAATTGACACAGGATAGGTGCGTTGAAAATCTCATATGAATGGAAACTTTTTAGGTATTGTAAAAAAAAAAAAAAAAAAGTCATTCTCGATAGTCCAGGGTCAACTTCTGACATTGAGGTGACCTTATGTTCAGCCTGCTTCATATCGTCTTAGGTGATGGTGCAGCGTTTCTCCCTCTTCCTTTAACTCTGACAGACTGGCGTTCTGACGAGATGACTGGAGATCAGTGGTGCTCTCGTTCCTTGAAGTGGCTGCAGGTGTCACTGAAGGGTACCCGCCATGTTTGATCTGCCGTCTCACGGCTGTCGGGGCCACGACACCCTCTGATTCTGCCGTCACCGATGGAGTGGTGCGCTCCTGTCCAAAACTTCTGCTGCTACTTTTGATGGATGAGGGCATCATCATCAACAACATGAAGATGGCCCCTAAATGTGGATTGTTAGGTTGCAAAATTCCATTCATCCGACATACAATGATGTCGCAAACAGGCCCATCAGAGGATCATATAGAGGTCATCTTCTTTTTGATAGGATCAGCTTCAGCCTAAACAATAGCAAAAGGAACAAAATAAACATCAGATGAAATCGTTTTCAATGATCCTGCTGAGAGCCTTGTCTCGAGAACAAAAGCCTTCATAGACATCTGAAGATGCTGTCCTAAGGAGGTCCCTGTCTTTATTGAGGAGTTGCACAAACAAAAGCGACAGATGAAACACAATGGAGGAATGAGGCTACAGTATATATGTCTTAAACAAACTCACACTGGCCTGCTTCCTTCCGTCCCTTTCATTTTACTACATCCGCTCAGTTTTTTCTCCCACCTGCTGTGAGCTTCTGTAGAAATTACAGGTGAGCTCTCAGTCTGTGGCAGGCCCTGCCTTTCGTCTAGTGGGAGCAGGAACGCTGCTGCTTCTGCCGGAGCTGGTGGAGGAGGCGATGGGGAGAAGGGAAAGAGATTCATGCGTTTGCATGGCTGCTGTTGTTTGTGGAGCACTCTCTTCTCTTTGTGTGTCTGGCGATAACTTATTCAGCACAGGGCCATTCATCCAGGGGTTGAGCGCGGGCGTCCGTCAAGACGGAAAATAATGAGGCGACAGCAGCGCAGAGGATCGCTTCTTCCTCTGCCTGGGTCGCCCCCTCCTCCTCCCCACAGCCCCCTCCTCTTCTCCTCCTGCCGCACATTATCAGCCCATTTAAATAGATAATAGGGGGCCTTCTTCGGGACATTTTGAAGCAATTAGAACCTATCACATTGTCTCTTCCCTGACTGTTGTTCCCTCCCAGCAAGCCATTGTGCATACTTCTAGGGCACACTACGCAACAGCTGAGTGGAAGAATGCACTGTTGAATGCCTCTACATTAGTGCATGGCAGCATTTGTCAAGCAGAAAAACAGGGCTATTTTGTTTCCCGTATCCGTAACTGTAATAGACGGTCTGCCTACTTGTGCGCGCCAGGCAGTCTTCCATCACTCTCCAAACACGGACACGGGATCCCTGCACCGCGATAAGTTGCTCTTGGGCTCTTCACTGTGCCAGGATAAAATGGCTACTGTTCAGACTCTTTGCACTCTACATACCTACTTGCACTTCCAGTCAGCTCTAATTTAAGTCTCCTCCTCACCATCTTCTCAGTGGGTTTCATACACTGCAGTTAAAAATGATCCACACATTTACGGTGTTTGTCAAAACTGATCAAATGTAAAGTAAATAGTCATAAGAAGAAAGAAATAAAGAAAGTAGCATCATATTGTTAGCATTGTTCAGTTTCTGTTGCTGCCCCTTAGATCTCTTTGACAAGGAGCAAAGGCTTGAAATATTAACGAACACTGAATTTTGACTCTTTATTTTCTTCTATGCCAACCATTCTGGACGAGGACTGTCTCTATCTCGCTCTAGCCGACCCCAAGATGGTGCAATGAAAACAAAGGCCGTGCACTGATACCCTGTTGATGGCATAAAAGGTCCCCTTCATCACAATAACTCCAGCCTAAACGCCTGTAAGCTGAGGCATTTTGAGGCACGAGCTTCAAGAGTCTCTGTCAAAGTTATCGCAGCGGAATATTTGTCACAGCGTTTGGTGTTGTTTTTTTCAAAAGAAGAAATATTTCATACACTTTTCTTCACTGTTGTGGACAGGACTCATCACTGAAGCCTGACTTTTCTTTTCTGAAGTGCACTCCATGTTGTTTTTTGGCCTAGTTTGGACTAGAAAACACAGGCACAAACATACAATACATCTAAAAAAATGTTTTTAAAATTGAATTATTTTTTTCCTTTTTATTCTTAGCACACTACTCCATGTTCGTGTATTAGCCATAGAATATTATCAACTTTAGACTTAAGTGTTTTTTATTCATATTTACTGATCATTCTCCAATTGCCATGAACCGCATCACATTCCAGTCAAATCGCTTGTGTGATGTTAAAACCTCCAGCCCAGTGTGTTGTAGCCAAAGTGACCATGTTGCACCGCAGAATCTGGAGCCGTTTGATCTGTGGAGAAACCCTCGCAAAGTCCAATGTCCATGGAGTTCATTTTTAGTGTAAATACTATACTGAGCTCCCTGGATGTTGTGTAATTAGATGGTATATAGTTAATCTTAAGACTCTTTTTGGCAACGCAACATCCACTTTCCTGCATCTGGTCTGTATTGTTTTAGACTCTAAGAGTTTGTGTTGTGGTGGTGTTGTTGGTTGTTAAAAGCCTTAAATGTTAATATTACACATGTGTAAAACCATGTGTAAAGTTGAATATATTTATGGTGTCTCATAAAGTGGGCTTTTCCAATAAAATAGTTTGGCTGAAAAATCTTGAGTCAAGTGCAGTCCACATTTGTGCCTTGGCGTGGTTTGAGGAGTGAACCAGCCATGCACTGCTGCTAATGACAGGTTCCATGTTGCCTTGTGGGCTCCTGGCCCAAAAGCCTGTTTGTTTGGAGAGTGGTGCTCGGCCGTGAAGTGCTGGCCCAGCTGGCAGCCTCTCTGTTGCCCCTTTGGCCCGGTGACTGGGGCTTGTTTGGCCTGTACCAGCCAGGCAGACTGGCATCCAGTGGTCTGTGGAGGACGGGGCCGTGGAGGGCTTTCTGACAGAGGAACCAAACTGTTGGCTGAGCACCCTGGTGCTAGACCAGGCCTGCTGCCAGCTGGAAGCAAGGTCCCTCCCTCTGCTAACAGCAGCATCTCCTCCATGTCTGTGTGGAGACAGCCATGTGAGCCTACAGCCATGTGAAGCTGCACCCCTGGGTCAACATCAGCCCGTCACAACGTCTCAGCTTAAACACATTCACACAGTGAGACCATTACTATGTTTTACTTTATTAAGTTTGAATTGAATATTGGTTAGCAGATGTATGCCACATATTGAGGAGTACAATGACTCATTTCTGTTTCTGTAATGTTAGATTTGAGATATAAACAACAGTGTGATTATGTGAATATTTTGCTGCTCAGTTTAAAGCAACAGTCCTCTGCAATAGAGCAGAGATGAGATCCACACAAACTGTTTAGAAGTATCTCTTGAAATCTCTCCAAATATGGGGCACCTTTTGTTTATTTTCTGACTGTTTGCTGGGTCACTTGGTAACATCCTGTCCGCCATTGTGTAAACTTTAACCCCCGTCCCATACTCAGATGGCGCCAGGGCGAACACGGCTTTAGTGTTTAAGGGAAGTTGTGAGGACATTGAAGTCTTGGCCTAGCATCCTGGTGTCACTTTCCCAGCCTGTTTGTGTAGCCCGCCAATCCCCTCATTTTCCTCATCTGACCTGAACGCATCACGGACTCGCACACATGTGAGAAGCCTAATCTATCCAACGGCAAATGTTTCCTTTCACTGCTGTTTAATCAGATCCATCGCATTTGACCTCTCTGACCCCTGGCCACTGTCCGCTCACAAGTTTGGCTCAAATGCGGACATTCTCATCGACAAGGTTTCCCTGTGGTACAGCATTTCGGGACATTTTTGACATAAACCATTTCTAAACACTGGTTTCCTTTCACCAATCTTTAATTACACTGTTGGTAAAGGCTGAGGGACTGTGGAAGGAAAGCGCCATCTGAGCAGAGCGTATAATAACGAGGGACACCACAGGCACAGAACACTGGACCAGCGGAGGAAACGATCATGCAAAAAATATACAAAATGAATGCTTGTGTTTTGACTTGTCATGGCATGTCCAAACTCTTCTTAAAGAACTGGAGTTTTATTCAACAATTATTATGTGCTTTCTGTAAACGTACACCAAAATGATATTAAGGCTCTAGGCCTGGGGTCCCCAACTAAATCAGCTCAAGGTCCGCAAACTATTCTTTTGTAACTCTCGACACATGTCCAGGGTCCGGACATACACTGTGTTCCAAATTATTATGCAAATGACATTTTTCTAAGATTTTCTAAATTGTCAACTCAAATGAGAGTCAGCATAATTTTCAAGTCTTTAACTGGTAGAGGATCATTTAAATGTGGTGGAAAAAAATTCCTAGTGAAAACAGTATTTTTTTCAAAAATAAATATAGTAAAAACCTCAAAATCCACTGTTCCAAGTTATTATGCAACTCATCGTTTCAATACATTTTAAAGCTTGTAATAAACTGAAAATGGTCATTTGTTGAATTTGTAGCATTAGGAGGTCATATTTACTGAAATCAAGAGCTATTTCAATCAAAAAAATATTAACAGGTCAAGTTATATTTTACCAAAGGAGCCCTTGTGTGATAGCAGCTTCAAAATTCTTAAATCCATTAAACTTGTGAGTTTTTGGACAGTTTCTGCTTGGATTTCTTTGCAGGATGTTAGAATAGCCTCCCAGAGCTGCCGTTTGGATGAAAACTGCCTCCCACCCTCATAGAAGTTATTTTTTGTTGAGGCTCCAAATGTTCTCAACAGGGTTGAGGTCAGGAAAGGAGGGGGTCCACATCATGAGTTTCTCTCCTTTTTTGCCCATAGCAGCCAGTGATGCAGAGGTATTCTTTACAGCAGGACATGGTGCGTTGTCATGCATGAAGAGGATTTTGTTCGGGAAAGCACAGCTCTTCATTTTGTAGCATAGAAGACAGTGGTCAGTCAGAAACTCCACATATTTTTCAAAGGTCATTCTCACACCTTCAGGGAGTCTAAAAGGGCCTAAAGGGGCCGACCAGCTCTCTCACCATGACTCTGGCCCAAAACATGACTCCGCCACCTCCTTACTGACGTCACAGCCTTGTTGGGACATTGTGGCCATTCACCAACTATCCACTACTCCATCCATCTGACCATCCAGGGCTACACGGCCTCATCAGTGAACAAGACTGTTTGAAAATGAGTCTTCATGTATTTCTGAGCCACTGCAGCTGTTTCTGTTCATCAGCATTCAATTAACCGTTTAGGGGAGGCCCGGATAGAAGGTTTTTGCACAACTGCAGCCTCTGGAGGGTCCTACACCTTGATGTTCGGGGGACTCCAGAGGCACCAGCAGCTTCAAATACCTGTCTGCTGCTTTGTGGCATCTGTTCTCCTAGTCTGATGTGTTTGTCTGGCAGAAACCGTCCATATTGTGCCTTTATCGGCACAAAACGGAGTGTGCTCTGAATCATCCACAAATCTCTTATCAGTATGATGATTAAGCTTAATCTTTCATGAAATATCGAAGGTTTTCATACCTAGACCAAGGCATTCAACTATTTCACACTTTTCATCAGCAGAAAGTCCCTTTTTCTTTCCCATATTGCTTGAAAATGATGATCTGCATAATAAAGTGGAACACCCTTTTCAGCAGTTTTTCCCTTAACTGGGCTTAACCTGAAAACTAATCATCCCAGGTCTCTGAGATTAATGTCAGTGATTCATAGAGCCCCGAGACACGATACCATCCATGAGTTTCATTATTATTGTTTTTTTTTTTACCTTTTTGACACAAAAATCCAATTTGCATAATAATTTGGAACGCAGTGTATGCAGTCATTGCATTCTTAAAAATGTTAAAACATGAGCACAGGTTGTCTGTTTACAAAGCAGAACTGATTCATGAATAAAAAATGTGTTTGTTATTCAAATTGTTTAGATCATTTTAAATTCAGCCTTAGAAATGAAGTATATTGAGAGGATGAAAAGGCTTTGGGGTCCAGACTAAAGCCTCTGGAGGTCCGGAGCTGGACACAGGTCCGCCAGTTGGGGACCCCTGCTCTAGGCCATCATACATGCATGTGGTCTATTGTGCCTGTGGCTGAGCAAGGGGATAGACATATTTCCATCATTTGGTGTATATTTTAATCAAAATACAATTGCCTTGGTCAGTATATTCAAATATTTGTATAAAGTTGACAGACAGTGGCAAGCCACAGTGTAAGCAGCGCTGCAGTATCATGACCTCTGGATGCCCCTCATTAAATGGCACAGCATCCTCTGTTCACATGTAGTTATGTCATTGTTAATGATAGCTGATTGCTGATAAGCGGCTGTTTAAGCTTAACGTTACACTACAATGTCCCCCTAAGTCGCCAAGTCACGGTTACTCCATTAATTATAGGTAGACAAACAACTGCGATTGCATTCCTGTTGCGCAGCGTCTCAGTGTATTATGGTGTCATGAAGAGTGGCATTGTGAGGCCAAGCAATGGACAATCCTTTTCCCGCATCGGGCTCACAAAGACGGGCTGTGAGGTCGCAGCCAAGGCCGGGACTCTCTGAGCTATCAATCCCGGACACAGAGACACCACATAACAAGCTCTGTCAAATAATGGTGTCAACGGTGCAATTGTTGGGCTTCATTTGTGCAAGGAATGTCCCCGGTCTTACGGTGACGTGTCGCTGGCTATTGACTTGCCGTCGGGTCGAATTTTGCCCCAGCCGCCGTCTCTGTCTGGCTGGTAAAGTAGGGTATTGTTTGCAAGCTGTGTACAGTGTTTTAAAAATGTTTTCTTGTCCACAAACTTTGAGGTGTCGCAGAGGTCAACTGTCAGGGATAGTTGGCCTAAAGACACACATGTGGGAGGAGCTGTGTAGCTCATGTTTCACTGCAGCCCTTTCACTTGGCTCGCCCCAGGACCAGCAGACACGGGGCTTATCGGGATGAATAACAAATGTTCTCCTTATTAAGTGTTCATGGTTGTCTATTCTGATTGTTTGGGTATTTATTATGTTGATGTTGTGCTTGAAGAGATGCGTTAAAGTGCTTGTAAGTTTGGATGAATCTGCACCTGCTGCCTCTCCAACAACACGCACTGGCCATAATCTCCTCTGCATCAGTGCTACATTACACAGACAGTAGCACTTCAAAATAATCATGATCCAAAAGCGATCAGCACCTCCTGAGTCAAGTCAGAAGCTGCTGCTTTTAGTTTTGGATGTGTTTAATATTGTACAGTAAAGCTGGGTTTTGTTGTCGAAAAAGAAAGGTCTTTGTAAAAGCGAGATGGTGCGTAAACAGTCGGGACGTCCATTATTATTGAGCCCTCTGAGTCTTCAGCACATCCTTTACCTGACCGGCTTGATAAAATGATTTATTTTCTCCCTTCTTCTTGCTCTCCAAGTCAGAATATCGCTTCCCCCCACTGCCATACCTCATCCCAGGCCCCTTCGTCTTCTAACGGTAAATGTTAAGATCCAGGAGCGGATCAATGGCCGTTCTCCTTTGATGTTTCAGGACGCATTACGAGCGCGGGCTTCTAATTGGAGCATGGAGTCCGGGATCAATGTTGGCTGTAATTGCCTGACACAGAGAAGGGTGTGAGACTTTATTATCATTAATATTTAGACATGATGTGGGAGGATCCGGGCCAGGCTAAATGTACAACAGGCGGCGCGGGCCTTTGATCTCCGGAGATAAGCAGATCGATTGTGGGTTCAGTGGGGGGGGCGGCCGGAGAGAGGGGAAGGGAAGAAGGAAAAAGGGAGAGGTCGTGAAAGTGTGGCGCGCGCTAGACACCAAGAATTAACCGGGCCCGCACCTTGGATGGTATTGGATTTCTCAAGAAAGTTTCTCGTTCAGCCCTTCAAAAAGGTCAAGCGAAGCACAACAGCCAAAATATCGCTCTGCCGCGTGAGGGAGCAGCAGGGCGAGGCGGAGTTTTAGTTTGGACACTAATGGGAGGCAACCGTCACCTTTGCATAGTCGACCAGTCGATCATTACGCATTTATCGGTTCAACTGTTGCAGAGGCAGCGTAAAGTAACTTCAGTGTCAAGCACCTTTGTGTCTTTGTAATTGTCAGAGCAGGAGACGTGTTCTCAGGAGTAATGTGCATTTTTGGAAACTTTCGAACACGATATACTGTATTGCCAATGAATGTGCAGTGGCTTCAGGAAGTACCTTCATTTGTTAGTTTTCATTGTGTAGCTGCAAGATAACTAATGTAACTGCAAAGCTAAAAGAGCATTATTATCTAAGACCACTGGATGTCCTTGTTGAAAGTGAATTGCCGTACAATATGATGCAGTCATGTGTACACGGCTCACTTTTTGTTCACCATTTCGGGAATGGGCTGAGAGATGCAGGTGTGAGAATAAGGAGGGATGTGGAGTGATTTAGCATTTGTCTTACCTGACAGTGCCTATTGTTGGGGAGACGTAACAGAATATGATGGAGGAGGAGGCCTTCGGGAGCTCACGGCAGCGTCCTTAGTGTCAGCAAACACAACACGCTGTTACCTAATCTCATCGCAGGAGGCGGGGCCAGCTGCCCTGATGGATCACTCCCTGTCTCCTGGCGGGACTCCGGGGGGCCGGGACAGTCCCCCGCGTCCACTGAGCCAGAGGCCACGCTGGAACTATAAGGCTGACTCCTCGCTCCCGTTGTGTCGCCCGCTTCCCCAAGGACTGATACCTTAATCATTGTACTTAGCGGGACAAAGATGTGTAGCGGGTCGCACAATAACAGGTGTGTAAGTTTTCATATCGTTAACCTGCTGCCTGATACGGCACCTCCGTGAATCGAGGTCAGCCAACCATGATCCGGAGAGGAGATTAGGGGGGCAGAGTGACACAGACCTGACTTTGACTCACTGAACATGATCACATTGTGAGGCTCCCTCCCAGACAACTTTTTGAAATGGGAGAGATCTGTTGTTTATGATCGTCTTTAATATTTGCAGATTCATGCTAGTGGACTTTCCACTACTTGTGCATTGTGATGACTCTTAGTCTCAGCTGTCTTTTGTTTTCCAGTGTTTTCACTATCATGTCGTCCAAACAGTGGCTTGTGCCATTGTGGGAATCCTCACAAGCTTCCTGTAACAAGTGGTCCATTCAGAACGTAACGTTTTGTTTTGTTTTTGCTTTTGGGACTTTTAAAGTTGTTTTATATTCCATATTTACCCACTCCACACTCCAGGGCGTAATATGCACACAACAGAAGTGAAGCTTCTGTTGTGTGCATATTACGAAAATATATATGAATGTAATACTCCCACTAATATTAAAAGCATTTTTGTTTGCATTTTGTGATGGTCCTTTGAGTAGTTAGAGAGTGTATGTGTTGTGTGGCTGTGTGTTGATGAAGGAGTAGGATAAGAAGAGATGAAGACCTGCTCAGAAGAGCTCACAGATTCAGAGGCGTCCCCATCTGTTCCACTGAGCCTAATTGTTCCTTGGTGCGATGACACTGAGGAAAAATATCCACAAACGCAACTGTACTTGTCCCACGTCCGAGAGATATTTCTGTAACATTAAAAGAGCCAGCAGAATGCTGCAGATTGTTGCCATGTAAATAATGGCTCTTGGCTCGATTCCCTGCTAATGAATGTCATTTACTTTTCCAAACGAGGATTAATTATCGACCGAGGACCCCTCTCTCCTCCCACAGGGAGCACGATGCAATTAGCTGCTAAAAGACGTCGGCTAATATTTGTTTTTAAAATTCATTTATATGTATATATGTGTGGGCATATGTTCCTGTGGCACAGTGAATAACCTCCCAATTAAGGGTCTGTTCAAATTTGTGGTGAACCGCAGAAAAGTAAAGAGTAGGAGAGCAGTGGAGGCTGCCGTGACACTGCCGTGTCCCTGTTCCTGTGAAGACAGTACACTGGAGTTTTGGTTGTGGGACATTGTTTTTGTGAAGTGAGTGGAAAAGAGACTTGTGCCGCTGTGGAGCCAGCTCCCGGTTACAAAATAAGGCCAAGAAAACAAACAGAGGCCTCAAATTAGATTTCCCAAAACATAGCATTCCCTCTCATTTTACACACCACTGTGGCCTGGAGACCAGAATAGAAGAACCGTGAAATGCTCTGCAGCTTGAGCGCCGAACACAGTGGAAGATTTGATGGACAAATGTCTTCTGGTCTGGACCAAGAAGAACTAGAAAGTGTGGCACTTAAGTCAGGACAGCGCTCCTTCGTGTGGAGCTCCTCTGTACGTGGGCCGCCCCAACACACGCACTTAACCCAAATGAAGGAGCAGACGGAGAGAAGGGTTATTCCTGACGGCAGTGGCAGCGTTTGAGGTGTGGACCCCCTCCTGAGAGCTACACCCTTTGATAACACTGTGGAGCTGAAAGGGTTACAGTGAAATAGAAATATGGAGAGCTTTTCCCAGATTAAACCAGTACTGTGTCTGTTTACGTCATTGTGTGTATCATTTAGTTTGCTAACAGGCCAATGCTTGTGTTTATTCAAGATGTGTATACATTCAGAAGAAGCAATTTCCTCATTGCATTAGAGTTCCTGTCATGAAGCCTATCTTACTATTTTGCAAGTGAATAAATTGTCCAAATATTAAAAGCAAACCATCTGTTCCACATGATGATGTTGTGCCACAAAGTCGCTGTGAATTACTGAGGGGGAGGAGACAAACTTTTGAATCTGTCGGGATCTGCAAAGTTCACCATTCTTGGTTGTTTCGAGTTCACAAACCGACACTGTATTCTTAAACAGAGGCTTACTGTAAATACAGAAATCAATCAGCAGTGCTTATGCTGAATTACGGAGGCATTTGCTCGTGTGTTTGCACCTGCTTCATTTACAGCCCCTGGACTAAGACCTCCCGTCTAACGTGGGCTTGTGTGTCAGACGTGCCCAGCAGAGCCAGGGCTTTTTGATAATGGATAACTGTGAGAACACTGATGTGGGAGGGGTGTGAAGGAGCGGTGGACACTATACCATGGGCTATAGTCATTCCCCCTGTGCAACCTCCGCAAACCCCTCCCACCCCTCGCTCTACTCCCTCCGTGTTTTATGGCTAGATTCTGTTACTGCTCCCTGGCTCACCTCTGGGTGTGAAATAAGTCTCGCCTATCCTCGTCAGCTCGCTCCGTCCTGCTCACAGACACACGACGCGCAGACAACGCCAAATCTGTCTGGGCTCTAAACATGGAAGACCATTTGAGTGCTTATGTACACAGTATATATCAATGCGTGGAGTGTAGACTTTACAGTGAGCTGAAGTAAACAACAAAAGCCAAGGCATTAAATATTCCAGCATTTCTGTATTAGCCTGGAGTCCTCTTCCTCCCTCTTCCTGTACTTTCTTTGGCCTGTTCTTCTTGTGTGCCTCTCTAGGGGAGGGTGAGGGGCGCGCTCCAGGCTGCAGCAGGTTAAGCAGGTTCTGAGAAGTGCGAGAATAATTTTGGATGTGCACTGTTTCATCATGTGCTGCTGTCAGAAGTTAGTTTCAGAGGCAGCAGCCTAAACATTTGCTTCCTCGGCTGATGTGTCACAAGTGGCACTTTGTTGAGCAGATGTATTTGTCTCTGCAGGTTTTGTGTACTGCATCCAACAGCGAGGCGTGCAGTACTGTGGGTGTGATCTTGGTTTAGCGTAAACTAGTCATAACTTGTACTCTTGTGTTTGTGTTCATTTGTGTTTGATTTCTCCTCACTCTTGGGTATTGTTACTACTGAGTACTCTTATAACCCTACTCTGAAAATACAGCTAACATTCTCTCAATTTTCATGGAGGCTTTAATTAATTTATTTTTTGGATTAAAGAAAAATGCTTGCAGTTCATTTCCAGTATTTTCAGGGAAGTTTGCTTCTATAGACAGTAAAAATAGACACGTGTTAGGCCTGCGTTTCTTCAGATGGGCTTCCATGGCACACAGTGAACCGAGCTGGTTCAAAGACAAGTGCTGTCAGAACCTGTGGCAGTGGATTTGAAAGAGGAGTAAAGTTTTTGAAGGCATCCCTGTGCATGAGGTGTAAGTGAATAAACAGATAAATAAGTGTGGCCCTGGTAGGAGCGTCCCTCTGGCCAGGGGCCAAACAGGTAATTCCTCAGGCATAGTTTTGGAAGGACCTGAGTGAGCCAAGCTGCCTCAGCAGTCAGACTGTCTGCACATTTGTGCCACTGATGGCATACCAGGGGCGCCATTTTCCTCTGTGAGAGACAAGCCGGAGGATCTGATTGGCCATCCGCCAAAGCGTGCTCACAAAGAATCCTTTGACTGCAGGTCAGTCGGTTAACCAAGCAGTGGGCAGGGCGAGAGAGGGATAAGCCGGGAAAGTAGACTTTTCACCTTTTGCCTTCATTATTAAAGGATCATCTATACTATTTTGATTTTTGCAGCAGGCACGTATATAACAACACATGTGAAAGTGCTGTACAGGTGCTCGTCATATAATTAGAATATCATGAAAAAGTGCATTTACTTCTGTTATTCAGCTTAAATTGTGAAACTAGTATATGATACAGACTCATTATATGCAAAGTGAAACATGTCAAGCCTTTGTTTCTTAAAATTTTGATGATTATGGCTTACAGTCCAGTTTCAAAATATTCTTATTTTATGAGATTTATAATTTGGGGTTTTTACAAGCTGAGCCATAATAATCAAATTTATAACAAATATAGGCTACATATGTAACTTTGCATGTAATGAGTCTATATCATATACTAGTTTCACAGTTTAAGTTGAATAAGAGAAGTGAATGCACTTTTTCATGATATTCTACAACATGACGAGTACCTGTATATGATCAAAACAGATTTGTATGTAATGCATGTCGGCCTGTGGCCACTGTAAAGATCCTATAGCATTCCTTTGGTATGCAAATCGTTAATTAGTGCTCTGAATATGTTGTATTCTTTAGCCGTCTCTCTTTTGCAATTAGCTGCAGATATAAAAGATTGTAATTTTATATTTTGTGTATATATATGTTTTTTATCCATTGTTTCAGACATTAGAGAGGACCAGGGCCAGGTGGCCTCATTTCTTATTCACTACAGATACTGTAACAATGGTACATCAGGATCGTTGGCTGTAGATTGTTAGTGTTTCCAGTTTAAGTGAAGTAACACGGTCCACGCTGCATTTGGTGCTGTTGCTGTAGGCCCAGATCTCTTCATCCTGAAGCGTGTGCAGGAGCTGTTCTGGGCTCATTATCTCTCCGGTCCAGGCTCTACTCCTGAGCCTCCTCCTGCCGCCCGCTCCTCCCCTGTGTACCGGCCGCTTTGCATACGACTGATGTTTAAATGCTGCATTGTTAACTGACGTGGGGTAGCCCTTTGCTGACCCGGGAGGTATTTGCTCGTTTGATCACGGGGCAGCACTTTTAATGTATCGAAGCAGGGCCCGCTCGCTAAAGCCCCTGGTAGGAGCACAGGCAGCAGGACGGATGGATCCATACAGTTTGCTGGTCCCGACAGCAAAGAAGCAGCAAGGTGATTATGAGAATATCTGTTGGTCAGCAAGGCCAGGGGCGACGCTGCTGACCCGGCACTTCACTTGTGCTGTGATGAAGGAGGTTGGCATTTCGGGGGGTGCCAAAGACGGGAGAACACACTTGCCCCATTGACAAGCTGTTTAAGTTTGTCCATTTGAAAAACTATAAAAGAATGTTCGGGCAAATGTTTCCAGCCTTGTTCTGCACTATTCTTCTGCTTACTTTTGCACATTACTTTTTCTTCTGCCATTCGCCTCAAGGGTTTTTGCTTCACTAGAGGAAAGCATTCATTTTTATCTCATAAAATTAACATTTCTGTGCACGTCGATCAGTATGCTCTTTTTTTTTTTTTTTACTTAACAATAAAAACTCAAAGCATTGGTTGCAGCCACAAGCTTTCACACGTGTCACTGGACGCCTCATCCCACTTTGCCGACTGACGACGCAACAGAAAGGAGCTTTGAGAAAGTGTAGGAAAACAATGACACAAACATGGTACAAGTTTGTGTTTACTCTCTGGGAACTGTATCAAGACCGTGGCTCTGCTGAATCTGACCAAGCTCAGGCCACTCAAAGGACGATATCGAACACCTATACAGCCCCCCTCGCCTTCTCCGTCTCCTCTGGCCTCTCTGTGTGTCTACCTGCTCCCTTTGGTTCCCTTTGGAAGTCTCCTCCAGCAGCGGTGGCCACGGACGTCAGGGGGAAAGAAAGCGCCATAGTAAGAAAAAAAACTGGATCGTTAATATTTGATGCACAGTTCCCTCATGATTTTCCCACCGGCTTCCACACTGGTCTAGTGATGTGAGGAATATATGGCGACCGATTGGGATTATTCGACTGCATTGATTTCTAAGACAATATTATCAGGTGGATTGACCACAACAAACTGCTTACACCTTTTACACCAGCGACTTGTCCCAAAAAGGAGCATTCTCACTTTCAAATCATTACCCTCATGTTTTTTAAATGCTAACCATAGACTCCCCCCTGGATAATTATGTTAGCATGCCTTAGATTAGTGCTTTCCTTCGGTACACATGTCAAGATCTGGGATGCCCCCTGAGGTCTCACAATTGCATTTTGCAAATATGGATTGGCTCTTGCATTTCAGAAAGTCCCAGAGCAGAGCGAATGCCCCTTGACTTTTGAACTGCAGTTCACCGCGAAAGTAGAGGTGAAGCAACAATCTGCATGTCTCCTGGCGCCTGCCGCCCACACCGCTGCTCAGAAAAGGAGAGAATACAGCATGAGTTTACCTCCAGCAGCAAAAGAAACACATGCATCATATGAATGAGAACTCTTGGTCAATTAGCTCAGGCCGTCATCACCAGCCCCCTAAAGTTTGCCTCTGTAGGTGTCTCTTTTACCCTTCTTTATGTTCCCACATAAGGCTGGCCCTGTGGCTGCAGGCCCTGATTAGCAGAGCTTCAGAGCGCTCTATTCTATTGATCAAACTCACGGCCGCTAAGCAAATGTAGCAGCAGCAACAAGTCAATAACACAGTCAGCGCTATAATGCCTGTCGCCCTGATGGTTATTTTCTACCCGTCCATATTTAACTAGATCCGTACTTTAGGTGTGCCTCATTTGTCGAACCATAAATTCTGTGCACTCTGTTCTTGTCTCTCAGCTCTTATAGGACTGGGGAATCTGGTCTGCAATTTTAATGTAAAAGCATGGATTATTCAGACTGACTAAAGCCTCCCTTGTAATGTCAAACTGCGGGTTGGTGGATGACATTCTACCCCTGCTCACCTTTCCCAGTCGCACCCCTCACCAGCTGAACCCTCCTCAGCCGCCGTGCACTTGATTGTCCACATAATCCCTATTACGTCCATAACTTCACACGCGATCACCAGACGCGCTCCCGTCACTTTCACACTTTTCCACGGACGTATGCTTCAGACTGGCACATGCCTGTTAAACCAAACATCTCTCGTGCAGTTGGAGCCTGACACTTTGAACTCTGGCTGACTTCCTCTTTCAGGGGCTGCAGGACAGAGCCTAAAGGTCGCAGGTCAGGTTCAAGGAAAGGTCTGTTGTCGTAAGGAACTTGACCTCGGCCGGTCTCACTTTAAACGCGACCTTCTGACCCTGCAAATGATGTGTAGCAAGTTGGAAAAGTGATGTCCAGCAAGTTCGTTTATAATGAAAACAGGACTTTTGTATGTCCAACTGTAGAACTATAGAAACCTGGAAGAAGTTGAGTACTTTTCTTATGCTCTGGTACTCCTACAGGTCATAGGGTCACCTCTTTAACTTGCACACACATTCATTTGACTTTCATTTCAGCACAGCAGGTCTGTACAAAAACATAAGCAAAAGATCAGAACTGAAAAACTAGAATTCTGATACAAGATGCACCACTTTTAGTTCCACTGCAGTTTTAGCAAATATTGTAAAATTGTCTTTTCTCGCACACCCACTTTGTATACGAAAAGTGTGAAGGCGTGTGTGTACTTCCGCCGTGCGTACGTGTGTTGGAGTTCTCGCTGGTGGGCAACACTGCAACGTGGTGTGTTCGTCTGGAGACTCACAGGATGCAAAGCTGAACCCACGCGGGATTTCAGCGCAAATATTTGGAGAGTCAGTTCGAATCTGCAAACAAACATCTCCCTTTACCAGTTAATAAAACCACTCAGACATAAACACTAATATCCTCCCCGCCCCGCCACACTGGCCCAAACACATCCTCTTTTTTTTTCTTTCTCCCTCTTCTGTAAAGTTTGGATCTAGTTCGAATTTGTGAAACATATATTCAATATGTCTTGACAATTTTAAACAGGGCATCATTTGTGTCCCCGCATTAGTGAGTAGTGTTTCAGCCTCGTCCCACCGGGGCTCGTAATCAGATCTGCAGCGAGCCCCCAGGCCTTAGACAGAAAATACAAGGGGATTTTATGGTTCCACAAACACGCAGAGGTGTTGTGTTTTTGTTTTCGCGACGGAGTGAAAGTTCACTGGGCAAAGGCGTTGTCTGCGGTGGTCTCGCCTTGTGTTTGTTTCATTACTTAGTTTTAAGATTTATTTTTTTGGAGGGATGAAGACCGTGTTATTCATCATTCATCATTCATCATATAAGTCGATGGTATTTATCATCCTACATGTATTCCATCCTAAAGAATTGATTTCTAATGTATGGCCTGAACACGCTATCGGCCTGTGATGATACTTCAAGTCCAATGGCCGGTACTTCCACAGCAAGTGCATAGTGTCTAAATTGTAAACAGACGGATTGTTTTTGGCACATTTAACATTGGCATTACTTCATATGACACAGACTCGGGCATCCCATCCTCTCCAGTTGTTAAGTATTTATGTAGCCATGCTGATATTCGACAGCTTGTCATTACAGTTTATTTTTGCCTGCTTACAGCCGAGATAGATTAGCGTTAAGCCTAACGACAGGCAAGACACTTCGCTTGGTCTTGTTCCGTCATTAGAGCAGAGGAAACGGCCGGGACCACGGCGGCACAGCCCTGGAGCGAGATAGTAAGGCCAGTGCGGCTGTACCATACCTGATATAAGCGTTGGGGACAAGAGGGAGGATGAGGAGATGGAGGTGACGACGGCGGAGGGCGAGGGTTTGTGTGAGGGAACGATCCATGTAGAGCTCTGAAAGCCACCTGTACATCACACTGGGACAACGGGCACCGAGCTACAGCCGCTACCTCAAAACGCTAGCGGCAGAAAAAGTTCTTCAAAATTTCAGACACACTGTATGCAATGTATTCACTTCACATCTCTCTCTCTCCATACTTCCTTTTCTCCGTAGTTTCATCTCTCTCCTCCTACGCTCGGTCCTCTCTTTCTTTCGCCATCTTGCTCTCACTGCTTCACTTTTCCTGCTGGTCCCAGTCTAGGCTGCTGCTTCTGGCCGGGGTTGTTAGCCGCCAAATAAAAAATGGATGAACCAGAGCCCGGTGCTGTTCTCCTGCTCTGAGATGATACAGTAAAGAGGGAGACAGAAGGAATCTGGCTGACATGAAATACACGGTGTCTTCTACATAGAAATCTGTCCCGTGCTTTCAATCGAGGAAGCTTAAATGGCTCAATATCTGAAGAACAAAGAAAGTGTATATTGTTTTTGTGGTGATTCCTTTTATCTGAATAGAGAGATATGGCAAATACACAGAAAGCAAAGCAATCCCCTTTTTCTATAGTTTTATTTTTTTCTTGTAAAAAAATAAGGCAGGTCTTTCTTGAACCTATGACAAAGAAATATAATGCAAAATCGTTTGTGAGTCTGAATCTTTTGTGAGTTTTGAACCAAAACTATCGTACTCCATCATTGGATCCGCTCTGAGCAGTTCTGTTATCCGTGTGTTCATCACAGCGCCATAACTTTCCTTCCAGAAAAGTCATTGCAGAAGCTGATTTGTTTTTTTGAGTGCCATTCCAATTGTTGCCTGCAGAGGGAGCACCAGGCAAAATCCTGAGCGGCCCTGGCCCCATAATCCCAGGCATTACTGTCTCATCCTTTATATTAACGTTACAAATTGTAAAACGATGTCCACCTGAAGGGGCATGCAGCTGCAAGCTTCAAATAAATAACATTAAAACTCATCATTTGTTTCTATACCGACCCCTTGTGGTTTTACGTGGCCTTGCTATGGTATAGAATACATAATTGGAGGTATCTCCCTTTTGACTATGGAGTATGCTGTTAGACATTAACTACCTCGTAAATATATTTTATTACAAGGATTTGTCCACATATCGTCCACTGGGGAACAACCCTAATGTTGGACACACTTCTCTGAATGATTTCAGTAAACAGCTTGTGATTAAAGGCGTACTCCAGCTCGCCCTTTGTGTGTATAAAAAATCATTTATGTTGAAGACCCCCTTGGGGCCAATAGGCAGAACATACAGAGGATCAGATCTCTGTAACAAGCAGGTCAAGTCATTATCTGTGCGCAGCAACTTGAGCCCAGCGCGTTTGTTCAGGATTTCTTCTCGTTTTCTTTCACTTGATTGTGTCGTCGCACGTTTCTCACCTTTCTTTTGGAGGATTGATCACAGACTCCACCTTTTGTCCCTCTATCTGTGCGTACGTGCTCTATCTCCATGAAACATTTATTTGTATTAGTTTGCCATAACAAGTCGATGCATTAGTTATGTACCCCCACCAGCGTTTCACCTCCATGTCCATCACTCAAACCATTTGTGAACACATTGATCCTCTGCTCGCCCCTCCCCTCCTCCGCCGGACTCCCCCGCGCCGGATATTCCCAGGGTTTGGAGGGAGGAGAGCCAGAATTGCTCAGACAGCCATTGATTTTTATTTTATTGGTCTGGTAGTGGAAAAAGGAGGGATCGGGGAAGGGCCAGAGAGATGCAACTCGGCTACTAAGTTTGTCGGGTTTGTGCGGTCCTTGTGGGATGGGTGTTTGTGTTTTGGGAGGGGTGTAGGGATGCGCCTGACCGGTCGCCTGTGAGAGCCATGAGACAGCGCTGCTTTATGTCGTTTGCGTGTGGGACCCCGGCACTGGAGACCAGGGCCTGACTTTTCGCTGAGGTGTGTGCCTGCGCTCATTAGAGCTGGTAATAAGGCTGTGCTGCTGCAGCAACAGAACAGGGAGAGACCAGGGAGGGAAAGCAAAAAAGAAAAAAAAAACTGGGAGATTTTAAATTTTAATAACACTGGTACGATTTTGTAAATCTTTCCTGACAGAAAAGTCCTCATTATTTTCATGTGTCTCTGCGGAGTGTGTGCCTCCCCGGGACGGCTCTCCCTCCATCCTGCTCCTCAAACACACTCTTCCCCTTCTCTCCTCTGCAGCTCTGCCTCAGCACTTAATCCCTCTATCGCTCACGGTTTTATTGTCCATTTCCATCATTCAGCTCGTTGTGTTTACCTTACCGGTGCTCCCTCTCTCTCTCTCTCTTTATGTGATTTCCACATATGCCAGTAGGGGGAGTAGTGGACACAAAGTACCTCAGGGACATTAGTAGAAGAAGTGTTTGTTAGCATTATTACATTGTCCAAAAGTTTATTATTTAGCCATGACATCCTATATACAGTGTGTTAAACGCACGCAACAAGCAAGATAGACTTGAAAATGCTGAGGTTCCCGTTACTCACAACTCCATCTAGTGGTGCAAGTGAGGAACATCATCAATATTTTATAGCATTTTTGCATTTATTTATTTAAGGATCCCCCTGTGCTGAGCATTTTTTTCTTGGGGCCTAAAGCTTTTTGATTAGTACTGTCTTGGGTTTCTTCTTTTACATCGTCCTCTGTTAGATTACCAGCTGGTGCTCCTGTAACTCTTGATCTTATTGGCTGCCAACAACGGACAAATTCCTGTAGCCAATGGCCTGTCCCCTGGTTGACGTTCACCTGTGGGAGAGCAGGGTCCAGACAGACAGTGGGAATGGGGGATCACAGGGGAACAGGCTCAGTGCAGTGTCTATGTGGGTCAATCTCTCTCCTCTCTCCTCTCTCTGGATGTCAAATGTCAGAGCCCGCGGATGGATCCGGTTTGATAAGTTCTGTTCTGTCTGGCCACGTGTCAGGACTGGATCAACCATTCGGCGGAGGAAAACCGTGTTCTCCCCCTTTACCACTGCCCAATTTTTGGATGGCTTCCTTTTTTTCGGCCTGATGTTTTTGGATAGTCTTTCTTGCGATAGTTCTTTTGGGTTATTCTGGTGCTGAAATGAAATGTATGAAATGCTTTTACCAACATTTAGAGGCCCTTATTAACAGGTTAAATTTTTTAGGGAAGTTTTCAAGCTTTCTTTATTTCAACAAGCCCTGTGTGAGTTATAGAAAAACCCATCTCTGCCTCCCTTCTTTCTGCGCCTAAGTTTAACGAACCCTCTGTTCCTACACTTCCCACAATCCCCTGGTCTGACATGAAATATGGCGGCATTAGTCCTGGAGATTACAAACTCGGGTTACACTTTGACACAACGTCGCTCACAGCGGGTCACGTTACACAGATGAGAGTTGTGGCTCCACAAGAAATGGCTCTAATTCATTTGGTGGGAAAAGTCTTAACTGTTGTGATATCTGGTGGAGTTGCAAAGCTGTTATATTTTGTCTTTGGTTGGTGTAATGATGATAGAGTTTGTTCATTTTTTTGGGTGACAGTGGCTCAGGTGGTAGAGTGATCGTCTTTAAACTGGAAGGTCAGTAATTCGAGCCTTCTCCCTCATGTGTGAATGTGGCGAGTGAGACTTAATTCAAAACATAGCTCACAGCCAAAGTTGCGGATTCATAGCTCCGGTCATAAATGTTTAAAGTGATCTATTTGCTCCTCAAACTTCTTGTTCCTCTCCACCCCAAAAGCGTCGAGTGTCTCACCACCGCCGCCGCCACCATCCGAGCTCCAAATCAGAGAGATTCCCAACACAAACTGAAGACCTCCTCCCAGTGCTGCTGCCCCCACTCTCTATGTACACACAGCATCACAGCCGCCGCATCTCCTCGGAGTGTTTAACTGGGATAAATAATCACGCTAAATAATGAATGGCAATTAATAGTAGGAGACGTGGCCGCGCTAAATAACGTTTGATGAAGAGGTTTCTGTGGGATCCGCGCTACACTCGCATTCAGCCAATCAGCTTAGCCACAAATGAAACGCTCCTTTTCCCCTCGGACCTCGCGCTGGATCATTTTGTTATGATCTTGTCTTGTTATGCGTCAGCCCTAACAACTGATGGCACAAATGTGTGAAACAGTGAGTAGAAAATGTAAGAAGTTTGAGTGTAATGGATTTGTTTGTTATGAAGATAATTCAAAGATACGTAATGGTCATAATTTTTACTCTAAAAGAAAAAAGTCAGTTATGCTGGACTATATGAACAGGGTTTTTTGTAATTACGGCTTTAAAATATTCTTTTGGAGCTTGAAGATTGATTTACAGTGGTCCCTCGCTAAAACGTGTTCACCTTTCGCTGCCCCTCTGTTTCGCGTGTTTATGCTTTTTTTACAGTGCATGAACGCCATACGCACATTGTGTTTTGCGTCCTGTTTGGCTAGTCATAGAGTGAGCCATCCTCTAGTGTCCCGTCAACACATTAGTGCACATCGCAGAGTCACGGCAACAGGGTCCAACTCTGCGTTTTACAGGACTTTCTCTAAATAAACATTGCTGGCATGTGGCGCTCGCCTGAGCTAAACACTCGCCTTCTGATGCCTGAAACTGATACGGTAAAACATTGGTCGTAGCTACGATTGTCTCTTAGTTTGAACAATCGCACAGCGGAGACAAGAGCAGCTCACGATTTTTCCATCCCCACGTCTGAAATGTGAATCTAAAAATCTCACAGTGACACCAGGCATAAGGGAGAACCCCTGTGATCTAGTGAGAAAAGTGTATAAAGTGTGTGGTGAGGGGTTTTATAGCTGACTGCTTTGCGGATTTCTCCTATTGCGGGTTATTTTTTAGAACATGACCCCTGTGATAAACGAGGGACCACTGTATAACACTGTTAATCTGTTTTTGTTAAGAAATCCCAGTATGGAGTGAGAGACGCTGGTCAGGATTTCGAATTGGCCTTGGAGAGAATCACATATTATAGAATAGTGAAAACAAACTTTTCCTTTTAGCTGCGTGCGTTCATTGATGGCGACACGGCACAGAACAGGACCAGAGAGTGATTGAAATGGAGATGTTGGTCTCTATAAATATAATACTGGTCAAAAGTTTGGAGACGCTTTTTATGTATCGGCTTTTCTTTATTTCCAGCAGTATTTTCTTTGAGTGATTCTCATTGAAGACATTTAAGTATGAATAAACACATGGGATTATGTAAGAAACAAAAAAGGGTGAAATAACTCCACCCTTTAATTCTTGCATTTTCTCATATAATAAGGTCGTCAAGGTCGAAATAGTTTAAGTCTATAAAGTGAAAACCATTTCTGGTGACGACATCGTGAAGCTCATTGAGAAAAGGCCAGAAGTGCAAAGCAGTAATCAAAGAAAAAGGCAGTTTTTTCAAGAATCTATTTCAACTTTCTTTTCATTTAAAGCATAATTCCATCTGTGTTCATTCATAAATCAATGCCTTTAGTGAGAATCTACAGTGTAAATGGTGTTGAAATAAAAGAAAAAATGGTGGATGGTTTTAACACATAAAATCATTATCTTTATAAAAACTATTGAAAGCAATAGTTGTTCATGAGGCTTTAACTGTGGAAACACTTAACTGCAGCTGTTTCAAAGTTGTGAGTCCGTTTAAGATTAATGTCGCATGTTGTGTCTGCTTTTCTTCAGAACATAAAACACAAGTGTTTAATTTCATCTCATATATTTTAAGCGTAACTGCCTTGAATGTCTCTGGGCCCCCCTACTGTTTAGCCCCCCCCTCACAACCGCCCTGTCAGCATTGCCTTTTATTTACGGCCCTGGCTCCGGACCAACAGGCCAGTTGTAACCTGCTGAGCCGAAGCTGCTGTTCGTCTGTTGGCTGGACGTCCCGTGAGCGTGACCGGGCTTTAGAGGGTACAGCCACTACCCTCCTCCTCCTCCTCCTCCTCCTCTGCTCCGGTGATAAATGGCCACAACATAGGCTATTCATCTCCTGCTTAGAGGAGTGGACAGTGCGCGCCCCACACCCCTGCTGCTCGGGACACCCCCCTCTTCCCCCTCCCCATGTCAGCAAATGTGATAATTCTCCCATTTGTCAGGGGGCAGTGGAGGGCTCGCCGATCCGTGCGAGCGTGTTCTTGTGTGTTTTGGAAAGATGACACACTTCACCACCTTCACTTTTTCTCTTTTTTTACCCCCCTCTTTTGAGTAAAGTGGAGTTTACTCCGGTCACCGCGGGGAGAAAAAAGATTTAAACGCGTTAAGTTGTTTTACGGTAAATTCCATCTGTAATTCAACGATTTTATTAGCTCCAGGAAAGTAGTGAGCCACTTTTTCCACTTTATTGTGCAAATAAAGTTTTAGGGGCCGTCTGCCGTTTGTGTGGGGCTGATGTGTCATGGCTGCCGTGTGTTTGTACGTGCGAAGTCTGGCGGGTTTTAGGTGGAAGTTTGTAGCTTTGGTCGATCAATAGGATGGCTGTAGGTCGTATTAAGACATATGAAGGTTGTATGGGACCCGATGAATCACTGTCATCTTGGAATATGCCCGTGCCATCAGGGAAGAAGAAATCCATTGATAGAATAACCTGGTCATTCAGGATGTTCATGTCGTCATCTGATCTCTGTCTTTGGGCACATGGTGTTGATGAACCTCGACCCGACTAAGCCGCAGATCACAACAGTTACTGACAGCCTCTTAACTCCCACCTGAACCAAGCGCATTTTCTCCGGTTCGGCTTTACCCAAATCTAACTAGCTTCTCGACTGGAGAGCAACAGTGTAATACCTAATTTGAAAGCTAAGACCTACAAAAGTGATCGTAACTTTGTTGCCACGTTGTCGCCGCCTTTTTTGTCACATTTGTGAAGCGTTTTGGTTGTGTTTTTGTCTCTTTTTATCGTTTTTTGTTACTTTTCATTGCTTTTTTTGTTGTGTTTTTGTTGCGTTTTTGTTGCTGCTTTGTCATGTTTTCGCCACTTTTTTCACCTTTTGAGGCTTTTCTTCATCACTTTGGTTCATAGTTTTTTTTGTCGTGTTTTTGCTTCATTTTTGTCACTTTTTTGTCACTTTTTGAGGCTTTTTCATCACTTTGTTTTGTTTTTTTGGCTATGTTTTCACTTAATTTTTGTCACTTTTTTGGCATTCTTTTGACTTTTTTGTACATTTTTGTCACTTTTTGTTGCTTTTTCATCGCTCTGTTTCATCGTTTTTGTTTTGCCGTGTTGTCGTCTCTTTTTTTTTTTTTTTACTTTTTTGATGCATTTTTGCTGCTTTTTTGCTGCCTTTTCATCCCCGTTTTCGTCGCTATTTTTTTGCTTTTTTTATTTTCAGCTTTTAAGAGGTTACTCAGGCAGTGTATACATTCTGTAAATATAAACTAAACATGGGGTTTGGGTTTCCATTCCACAACAAAACGCCGCCAAATCTAAGAACCGCACCTTTACTAGACAAATAAAGTTCTAAAACTCTTTCCTAATGGTTCTGTTTCTCTCTGTGTCTCCCCTTCAGGATCATCCAGAACCGGGTCTTGGTCTTCATCCTGGGCGCCATCATCCTCCTCGTCATCATCCTGGCAATTTATTTCAACCTGAGAGGCCACTGATCTGATCTCTCTCCCTCCTTCACACACACACTCCGCTCCCTCCCCCCGTTTACACAAACACAACACATAAAATGATTAATAGCGACAAACGCGTTGTTCTGCTGTAATTAGGACAAATGTTCCCCATGAATCACTGTTTCCAAACGCTGACAGGGAGCCCCTTTTTTTTCTTCTTCTTCTTCTTTTTCCAATCCACGCTTTGCTCTTCCTTTTATTCTTTCTTCCAATTTTCTCTCAACTTTTTTTTCCCACTTTTTTTCTTGTTCTCTGTCAGACTCTCCGGGGACACGAGGCGTTTTTCTGATACTAAATATTTCTCATGGTGTTGTCTTTAGCGTGCTTTGGTGTCCCTCGGCGCACTCGCAGCCGGGGAGAGATTTTGTAACGAGCGTTTCAAACGTATGGATTTTTTTTTTTTGTCTTTTCAGTTGGGTTAGGACAGACAGGGAGGGTTTTGCACATGTATGAAGGCAGCGCAGCAGAGGGACAGAATAAAACTGGGTTCAGGAAGTATTCACAATTATTTCAGTTGTGTAGTTGTCTATTTTTGTGAATATAATGAGATTTTTGTGATATCATGAGACATGTTCTGAAATAACTGAGAAGCTGAATTGCATATTGACTTTTTTTTAGACTCTATAGAGGGTATGCAGGTGACGTCACAGCATGGCATCGTCCTTCATCGTCCCTCTGCTCTCACCTTAGCTTTCAAATGAGGCCCAGGCCTTCCCAAAGTCCGGGACATCGTGGCCCCCTTATTGATCAGAAAAGCTCTCGGGGCATCCCAGATCATAATCATTTACTCCATTCAAAGGAACTTCTTATTATTTCACAGCTAAAATGACATGACATTTTCAGTCTTTACTGAAAAAAATAAATCAGGGACCAGTGAAAATGTGCTTGGTTAAGGTGAGGGTTGAGGGGTTGAAGAACATTTGCAATTATTATTTTGACTCTCCTTTCAGTTTAGAATGGAAAACACTGCTCTCAATCGTAGTTGTGCTGTTTTAAAACGTTCATAAAAGTTTAGTTTTTGTGGTCGATTCCATTCTTAGACACACAAATGATCTGGCTGTAGATTTTTTTAAAGGATAGAAATATATATAGTTTGAGCGTTTTCAACATAATAACGTAAAAAGCGGGATAGATACAGACGGCATCGCGTCATAGAAGGGGGCGTGGCTTCGCTGAGGAGGAAAACAGAATATTATTTATCATATACAAATAAAGTCGAGTCTAAATCGGGTCCATATGGATATTTTTCCACTGCAGATTGTTCAGGAGAAACAAAAAACAGCAGTCATAGCTAGCTAGCATTGGCACGATGCATGCATGTAGCATCATTTTAGCATTCTCTGTTATTTGTGTAATTATGGGCTGTTGAACCACTTTGCTCCTCTCCATGTCTTTGTATCTTTATTGTGTAGAAAACTATATCAGTAATTCAGCATTTGTTAAAGTAGTTTTTGAATAATTTGAGAAATTGCCCAAATTGTTTTCCTCCTTAAAGCGGCTAGTTGCAAGTTAGCCATTTTATGCACACTACTGCCACCTCAGGTCATACGTGTAACTGCAGGTTCTATATTAAGCTCGTGCATAACGGCAATTCGGACCCCAATTAACACCTTTTTGAGTGACAGTGCAGGATTTTAGAGGCAGTTGTGGTGAACAGGACTGGGCTGATTCTACACATTAGGACATTGTTGAAACATGTAGGGAGAGGAAAATACTTAATTTTAACATTTTTAAACTCTGTATAGTCCCTTTATAGTACTTTTTGAATGATTAGAGAAATTGCCCAAATTGTTTTCCCCCTTAACTGTTTTCAAACATGACCATGTATGGGCGATTCCAGAGATGCTGTCTGTATCTATATGAATACTTACTGAACCTACTGTACTTCTTTGTAGTAAACTCAGCTGATCATTAGGGAGTTCCCAACACAGATCAGACGACAGTGCCTTTAGGTGAGTCAGAGAGTTTTGATCAGACACTGGACATCTGAAAACACAGTGAGGTAGTGAGATTAGTAAATGAAGTTTCCAATGAAATATACTGTATTTGTCAAATGTTTAGTTTTAAGCCTCAAATAAGACAAGCTTAGGAGACGGAAAGAGACTGAAGGCGCTCGGTACACTGTACAAAACAGACTTTGTGCTTGAAACAGTAACTTTATTCTTAAAAGGCGCTGAAGTGTGAATGATTCTTCGATGGGTTGCTCGTGCATGCAACATACACAACACGATTTACACAACACGGTAACATGGACTTTGTAAGATTTCTCTGACTGTACAGAAATTGTAGCTTAACTGTATGTACTACATCATGTATAGTGTCTCATAGCAGTGATTCTGTTACTATTTATTTATGAATGCGTCAATTTTTCTCTGTAATTAGAACTGTATTTAACGCTATCAAACCTTTTACAGCCGCACTTTACTTTACACTTCGCACCGCAGCGATAGCATGGGAGGAGACAGGAAACGAGGATAAAGCATTTTGCTGCGCTGTTTCCATCATATCAAGAAACTACCGGCCCACATTTCCTGGTATTTTCAGTCTTTATACTGGGTCATGGTTAGTCATTTGACCATGAAATAAATCAGGTACCAGTGAAAAGGTCTCTCGTGTGGGATTGTTGAGCCATGTTTCCGTGCTAATGTGATGCTATATGCGGAGTGTAAAGTAAAATGCAGCCTCTTTAACTCATGTTTTTGAAGATGACAGCACACAGGACCAAATGCAAGTTTTGTTTTGTTTTCTCTCTTCATCTTTACGTTCTCAAATCGAGCTTTTAAACTTGTACTTTTTGAGTTGTTGTATGTACTTTTGCTGACTCTGTGTTGAAGTTGCAGATGTTGAAAAGATAAACGACCAAAAAAAAAGTAATGTTTTTGTGTTTGTAAAGTGAAAACGATTGACTCTGTGCATAACTTCATAACGACATCGCCCAAAAAGTGACTTCCTGTTTCAATCCAGCACGCCAAAATAAAAGCACACAGCTCGTCTCATTGATTAGTTCAGCAGGTACTTGCAACATTACATGAATATAATTAAATACACACATTTTAAGTGATTTGTGTGTTAATAGTTAGGCAGAATGAAAGTTGAACTAATGAACTGCTGATAAGATGGTGCTTTTATTTTGGTGTGCTGGATCGAAACAGGAAGTCACCTCTTGGGCGGTGGTATGATTTGAAGTTATGCACACGAGTCAGTTCCGCAGATTTTCGAGAACATTCTGAACTAATTTTAGCTTTCAAATACTGACTGATTACTCACTGTCAACCCGAATCGTCGCTCGATCGTAGAAGAAGTGTTGCCCCCACTGCTCTTCTTCTGCTTCCCACAGAGGCCATTTGTAATTCTGTTTCAGGGACCAAAGATACGGGTTTTTTTTTTTTAGGCCACGCAGAGACGTCCCCCCTCCCCATTTCACAGGACCTCACCAGCCACACTCAGTCGCATTAATAGCCAACAAAACACTGTGCCCCACGCCATGACCGAGACACCGGTGATTAAAATGGAGAGGTAGGGAGGGGGAAAGAAGGCAACACGAGGCAAAAAACAATCCAAAATTACTTTTTTTCATTAAACACAATTCAGTAGGTCATGTTTTAGACCTACGCTTATTGTATAGAAGCCGGAAAGTCGATTTGTTTTGTTCATAATACACATAAAGAGGGATTGTGTCCACTTTAAACTGTTAATTGTGTTTCAAACTCATTAGTAACTCATAGTAACTGCTGGTCTTAGAACGCGAAACAGTTTGTATGTATGATATATAGAAACAATAAATGAAAATGTAACCAAATTTGAATAAGGAAGTGTGCGGCGGCAGGGGGTGAGGTCCTTACCACTTCCAAATCACTTTTCCACCCTCTGCGTGTGTGTGTACCTACCTCTTCCCTCTTCCTCGCGCCACCACCATTCCCTCCCTCCTCTCCCCCCCTCACTCCCTACCCCCCCTCCCTCCTCACAGCCTGTCAGATGCGCGGAGCGGTGGAAGGCAGCGTGGCGGCGGCTTCCTATTTGAAGTTGTAATGGTGTCAAAAAGTCAGGGCTGACTGACAGACGTCATTCCCACAGGGCCTCATTAAAAACACAGCCACTTGACAAGGAAATAATTGTGCGCCGGCGACAACTCGCAGAGCACCCTCCGCGTTTTTACATGTTTTTATTTTCCCTTTCATTATTAGCGCCGGGCTATTATGTTCATTAAGAGACGGCATTAAGACAAGTTTTTTTTTCTTTTCTTAAGCGCGGGACGGGGCGAGGGAGGTGCGTATAACGATTTGTTTTGTCACATGATGCGTCAATTGTCATCCTTTTTTTTTTTTTTTTTTTAAACCCCCCTCTCTCCATTTTGTTGGGAATATGAACTGGATTATTCATCATTGAGCCCCCCCCTCAACCCAATCCACGCCACCCCTCGTTGGCTGATTTGGTTTCCGACAAGCGTCTCGGGGCTCGGGATGAAAACTTGTCAAAAATAGGTTATATCTTATTCCGAAAGGCCAACAATAGCAGCAGGTACAGACACCTTTTAATATTTAATTTAGAGGGGTGTTAACCCTCCTTAAGTGAGCGCGGCTCCGTCTCCCATACAGACACGGGGTAGATGAAGAAAAAAAAAAAAACCAAAGCGGGTGAACAATTAACGATTTGAAGTCTGAGGGGCGCTCTTGAAGACGCCTTGTTCCGTCTTTGGGTGTCCCGCTTCATTTGCACCTACCACAGCGTTTGCGCTCGGAATGAAACGCTTACGGCTCAAAGCGAATCGAAAGCATCTTATTTCATTCAATCTTGCAATATAGAAAATTCTCCTAGATGTTTTTTTTTTTTCCTGAAGTGCAAAGGAAAGGTTTCCAAGACATGATACTACAAAGCTGTGAATTTACCTCCCATTTAACAGTAGAGATTGCGACAAACCCACACACGTCTCCGAGGCGTGTGGAGAAGTGGGCGGTGCTTATGGCAGGAACACGGCAGGAGGCTGGACTCTCATCTCATCCGGGACCGTCCCATGTATGTTCTTCTACCCCCTCTCCCCCCCCCCCCCAGCGGTGCGGTACCAAAGGGAGGCCAGTGCCACAATGGTCCTGTGTGTGGACGACAATAGCTCTTGTGCTGCGGGTGAACGTATGGGGCAGTAAAAACGTGCGCAGGAAAAAGGAGCCATGTTCTCTGTTTGTACACAACCAGCAGCTCGGGGGAGAATAGGCGTCTTTCTCTGCTCGCTCCTTTATCTGTGGCCTCTCGCCCCCATCAGCGCTGCGTTTATTAGCATTTGTCCACACACCAGCGACAATAAGGCCGTTATTACATTGTGGACATGAGTTTAGTCCATGCAGCGTCTAGTTTGAACCAAAAGATTATGTTACTGTGATTTTCTCATAGCTTCACATTTAGGCTGATACTTTTCGAATGGATGCTGAGGTAGCATGAAGAAGACTGCTGCCTCAGCTGGTCTTGCTTCTGGACCCACTTTCACAATCGAGACAAGTAATAACTTTTGAGTTTGACCTTGCGATCGTGAATGATGTCAATCTCAATTTAAGCATTGATCATAAGACTGACTATCAAAACATGTCATTTCTGGCAAAGGCCCACTGAAAATGTCCCTGTGACCCATTTTTGGATACTACTCCACCAGTTATGAATAGGGCTGGGTACTGTAAAACGATACCCGTATGGTATCAGCGAAAAAAGGCAGGTATGGGGGGAAAAAAGTCTTTTATCTTTAGATCCAAGTTTTGGAGTTGTTGGTCCAAATTGTTTTCCCCATATTTGCCCATATTTTATTTATTTATTTTTGCCCATTTTCATTTTTGGTTTATTTGTTTTTCTAATGTTTACCCCATTTTTTTTACCCCAGTTTTTAAAATAATATTTTCCCATTTTCACCCATTTTATTGTGCAATTTATTCATATTCCCCCCCCCCCCCCCCCATTTTTTCCCCATTTTCTACACAATTTTTCCTTACTTTTGCCACACTTTCTCCCAATTTTTTCCCAAACGATTCCCCATTTTTCACACATTTGAGATTAACCCAATGTTGTAAATGGACCCTGAGGAAGAGTAGTCTTTGCTTTAGTAATGACTAATGGGGATCCGTAGATAAAGAAATAAATGTGCATTATTGTTCTGTTTTCTGGTTATGACAAATATTTTAGTATAGGTATCGGAAAAAGTAGTGTTCAGGTATCGGTATCGAAACCCAAGTATCGTTAAAGTACTGGTATTGAAAAAAAATGTAGCGGTACCCATAGTTGAGAACCCCTGTTGCGGTTCTTATAGTTCTGCGAGTGTTGAAAAGCATTTTTAAGTGCAGCTTCTTGGTACTTTTCATCGGAGTAGATATTTTCAAAGTTGTCAACTGGACTGGGTTTGACTTGGACTTCTTCTTACCCATCTGTTCTGGCTTGGTAGCATCGTTGGTGTAACCAGGTATGAGTACATTTGTATCAAAGAGCCTTATTGGTTTGGAGCATTTTGAATAAGCAGGAGTCTCAAATCGACTGTTATCGCCTAAACACTTATAAAAGACAAGCAGTTATGCATCATCTTTCTTTATATCAACGAAAATATCTAGTTTATCTTTTTCAGGCAATGCATAGGTTTTATTTATTTATTTATTGGTTTATTTGGTCGGGATAGTGCATGTTAATGAACATACATGGGTCTCATGCATGTAAACAAGCCACACCAGATTGTAGCCTTGGGCTAATTTCCATCCGTCGTCCCCCATACACAATCATTTGGGGTTTGGTCATGTTTCAGGGCCAGATATAAGGACCGAACGGGCTCCATTTTGTCCCCGGACCATAGTTTGCCCACTCCTGGTCTAACCTGGGGAGGAGTCAGGTCTAGGGCTGAACATACCGTTAATTTTTTTTTCAATACCAGTTCTTTAGTGATCCTCGGTTTTCCATTATGATACCTGAACAATACTTTTTTCGATACCTATACTAAATTATTTGTCATAACACAGATTAAAAATGTCAATTTATTCCTTTTCCTTCCAATTAATTTCTTTTGCATTTGTATCATTTGTTTGAGATGAAACAACCAAGAAACTTAAATGACAAAACAGTTTTTCTTATATTTTCCCCCCATTTATTAACCATTTTTTTTCCAAATTTTCCCCAAATTTTCCATTTTATTCCCATAATTATTTTTCACTTTTTTTTTTCAAATTGTTTTATGCAAATTTCCCCCAGATATTCCCAGTTTTTCACCAGTTTTCCCAAATTTAGCCCAATTTTTCCACTTGTTTTTCCCAATTTTATCCCTTTAAATTTGTTTTTCAACTTGTCTTTTCCTTTTTTTTTTCTTTTCTAAATTTTGATGACCAACAGAGTCAAAACTTGAATATAAAGATTTTATTTTTATTCTCAGCGCCTGATTTCGATACTTTAGTAGTACTCCAGTTTCTATACGACTGCTATGGCTCCACCTTACTTTTGCTTCCACTATACCAGTTTCACTCATTAAACTAATCATTGCCCTGAGTTCCCAGTTTTACTCTAAATCTTATTTTCTGTGGACACATAAAGACGGATCTCGATCAGAACAGAGCTGATCCCGGGCTAAAGCGCTCACACAGACCCCCCCCCTCTCCCCCCTCTCCCCATCTCCATCTTCCTCCATCTCTGTCCCTGTAGAATACTGCCACAGCCTTTGAACTCAAATTAACACTTTACCACTACAAAGACATACAGTTGTTAGCAGCAATATCATTAGCATCATAATGAACGGCGGGTGCATTTTTGAATTTAGTTTTTAATGTGCCTGCCCTTTTTAGTACACACAATTTTAACCTCATTTAAATGCGCTTCTCTAAGAACATCGGAGGTTATGCATGTGGTGTATGGAGACATATTACACTTGTTACTAGAGAGATTTCTGAATAATTAGCTTGTTCATATTCAAGCAAAGACCTTAGTCCAGTGGCCCTCGTCACATCGTTTTTATTAAAGGCAAATGGAGATGAGATGGCTGGTCCGGTACCTCCGTGGCACCAAGTGTCCGAGATGTTCATCGAAAGAGTTTTTAGGTCTCAGCCCTGTACCGTCATTTACTTATGCGTATGGGCGCCTTAGCAGACACGATTCTAAATTTCCAACTGGGAGGCATCAGTGGAGAAATCAGTGTCTTCAAACGGCGGCCTGCCAGTCACGCTCCTCCCGTAGTGGAAAGATCTGAGCCAACGGTGATCACCCGCGACATCTTTGTGAAAAAACCACGAGCCGATCAGCTTTGATGGAGCACATCCGCCATGACAGGCTACTGAAGAGCCCGCTAATGAACTGGGGAGGGGCGTGGAGGGGGGCATCGCTTAGCGTGGCAGCCCTGAGGAAGTGGGCTTACACTGAAAGGCTTGACGGACAGACGCGCGGTGAAGGTAAAGCATCGCCGACTCAAAGTGTGAGCGGGGAGGGGGGGGGAAGCCGGAGTCCAGGAGTTGTCAAATTATAATGTTTTCAAATTAGCCGCGCCACAAACAGAATCCTTTTCGCCCCTCTGGTGGTTCGCCCCATTCTCATCTCCTGATTGTTGGAGGCAATTAAAGATTCAGGACGCATGCAGTCCCAGCGCCAGCCTCGCTATCGACTCCTCTTGGGTCAGGAAGTGTTGAGCTGTTCGAAAAGCTACTTACAGATCAGTGTTTGTGTATCTATATGACTTCTGACACAGATGACCCGGCACTCCACTGTCTGCATAAGGGTACATTTCTGGTAGAGGATACCCCACTGTTAGGTCTTTAAGATAACCAAAACTTAAAGGAACAGGCCACCGTTTTTCCACACAGAGATATGTCTCACCTGAGCTTAGACGAGTTGATGCACACCTATCTGGTCTTTGTGCGTGCCCGTGGAAGACCGTGGTAGCCTCCAACCTCACCCCCGTTTGGAGCCATAGGAATACATTGGGAGAGTTTGGCCTCTCCCAATGTATTCCTATGGCTAGCAACATCTTTGGTCGTTTTGCGTGACTGAGGGCACGCACAAAGACCAGACATGTACATATCAACTCGTCTAAGCTCAGGTAAGAACATATCTCAGTATGGAAAAACGGTGGCCTGTTCCTTTAATACCGGTCCCCAACCTTCTTGTCTTCTTGTCAGCCACAATGAACCTCCATATCTGTATTGAACTGTCTGAAAGCTGAGGCAAGGTTGTGAGCGTTTTGTTGCCCTTCCCAGCGCTGCACTCTCTCACACACATTGCCTCGCTGCGGAACACACTAAACCACACACTTATCTATCGAGACGTATGTGGACGCGGCAACAAAATGCACAACTTTTTGTTCATCTCAAGGACTTGCGAGGCCCCAGTGAACTGAGAGAGGCCTTATTGATTTCCCCTCGTTTCATGCTGCGACTCTGGGATTACCCATTTTCTCATTCATTTTTAAACACAACTTGTGAGATTCTTCCTTCCCTTTTTTCCCCCTTTCTGTTTTTTTTTTTTTTCTTCCTTTTCCTCTCCCCCACCGCCCCATACTACCACCACCAGAGCCGCAGTTGTAGACTATAGTAACCCAGTCCCTCCTTGACCCTGAAAATTGTAATTCTGCCATAGATCACAGCTGTTGAATATTAGGGCTTACAAAAGCAGTTAAATAAAATATGTTGAAATGGTGGTGATCCCGGAGGCCGCAGTAGAAATTCTAATCAGGTGAGAGAAAAGGGGAAGGAGTCAAGGGGATTAGTGTTGGAAGAGAATGGCCTGGATCCAGAGAGTGTAAGAGCTGACGTCCAGGTACCACTGATTCAGTTGTATGTGGTACAGAGACTATAGTGTTGGCACGGGCTCTTTCCTTTTCTCAAGTAGCATTAATTAAAAGGGTTTAGGGTTTGAAAGTGCTTTGTTTTGCAAGGTGCTATCATGTGCTACTTACTGTATAGAGCTTGTAAAAAGGGGGAGCTTAAAGTTACTGGTTAGAGACACTGCCGCATTTAAGATTTTGGGGGACAAGCAGGTGTTGGAGGAGGGGTCAAATGCCTATAACTGACCTGCCGCAATGCTGTACCAATAGGCCATGAGTCTCCATAGTTGTTAGAGCTCCATAGGTTCTCATAGTTTAGATTCTGAATGTTTATGTTCTAAACCTTAGTGTTAGAGAATTAACAATGGTGATCGAGAGGAGATGAAAATAAAAATTGCAACTTTTTTCCAAAATGGCCATTTCAAAGGTAGCCTGGGAACACCCGCTCGAATCATTTCAATCTGGGGACCATGGCCGAAATCTGGATTTGGGGACCAATCACAGAAAGAGGAGGGACGGCAAGATGATGATGGACTATTTGACATACGGAAGCTTGTAGTTTGTTTACGGATACACATTTTTTTTTAAGTTTATTTACGGATCCAACATGACAGCAGCAGACGCTATATTTCGATCAAGCTTTAGACCTAAATACTTTAGCTTGAAAGTTTACAGCAGGTACGTCATACGTCATCGGATACAATTGATACGATCGCCTATGGCTACATGCAGATACATATGATAGACATTTGTAGCGCCCAATAAACGGCTATGGACAATCGTTAACCACACCGCTCCTACGAGAAACTTCCCTTTCCATCACCGTGGTCTCGAGGACGCTCCAGGATCAATTGTTTGGAAGGTTTTCACTGCTAACAGACCCTCTCACCAGAAAACCTTTAAAACAAGTGATCCTGGAGCGTTGTAGAGACCATTGTGGTGCCATGCTGACCACTCATACAGCCGTTGGGTCAACAAGGTCAAGGTCAAATAGGCACAAATATCAACTTTTTTCTGCATAAAAAGTTGGATAATGCACCTTTAACTGGTGTAAAACTGAATAATTACCACATCCATTATTTCATCAAAAGAAGAAATAAATAGAAAAACATTAACGCGTGATCACGCTCATGGTCACACACCATATTAATTGGGCACCCCCATAACCAGATTTTGTCTCGATCCCAGCTCCAGCTCGTACATTGTTGTGCCATTGGGCAAAACACAACCCTCACCTCGCCCGTGTGTCGGGTGTTATGTGTGAAAGAGTGGTTGGAGATGCTTTTGGCACGGATTGGCAGCCATGTTTGTTTGTCTCTCTCAATCTGAGAGAAGGAATGAATGGTAGAGGAGTCATATGTGCAGCCTCTCTGTTCTCCAAACAGAGGAGGTGGAAGTGTCTGGGAAGAGAGAAGTCTTTCTGGACCAAAGTTCAAGAGTGGCAAATGTGCACAAAGGCGACGCAGCACCGACCTTCTGCTCATATTGGTTAGTGCAGTAACATTTGTATACTTTACATTTTCAAAATCAATTGTGAGATTTCTTGCCTCTAGACAAAAATGATTTGCAAGTAAATCCATCTTTATTGTGTTAAAATTGGTGCAGGCACATACTGTGTCTATTTGAATAAAGAGCTATTTAACCTTATTTTATCCACAGCTATGTAACAGAACCTTAAAATTGTACACCCAACACCACATCCATTTAGTTTGATATCCTCACATCAATAATAAGGTTATGAATCAAGCATATAATTTACAGTAACCCAAGACCTTCTGTTATCCAGTGCCTCTGGCTAAAGGTCTTCAAAGTAGGCAACCTACATGTGTCGACAAAACTATTTGCAAAACAATTGACTCTCCTGGTATTAATAGGGATGATTTTATGCTAAATATTCCAAGAAAACGTTTAGCCTATAGGCCCTCTATTGACCAGCGTGGGAGGGGGTCAAAACATATTAATTATTCTGTTGGCATGCTGGTTAAAGAGAGGTTTTCCCAAATGTGGATCGGGACAGGACTGCTTTTTGCTTGAGATGTACTACAGGGCTAAGAGTAAGTGCTTTAAAATGGGCTGTCAAAGTTGATAAAAGCTAAAATATATATGAAAGACTCGGTTATTGTGGAGGTAGACCTGAACCCAAAATAAATATTTCTTTAAATGCAGTTGTTGCTTGGTGTAGGGGCGGAGCGGGTCCAGGCGCAGTCACATGTAAAATGGCTGGACGGTCCAGAGAGGTGATTGATCACGCTTCTATCCCTCAGCTCGCACGGGACGCTTGAATACTTCTCGAGATCACACTGTGGAATTAACCCAAGACCTTTGGCACAACAAAAACAAGTCAAGTTTGAGTGCTCAATTTAAAACCACACAGCAGTATAAATATAGAAATACATGCATCTATCCCCATATAAATGAAAAGGGAAGACAAGCACTATACTAAATTATGGCAGGGTATGTCTGTTTCATGGCATTTATGTCATTTCTGTGGTTTCTTTATCATTAACATCTTATAAGATAAAGTGTAGTGGCCATTGGATGTGTGTCCGACCCTACAAAAGCAGATCGTGACTGAATATGATTGAGCACTTTGCTACTTTTTTAGATACAAGGCAGTTTGTATCTAAAGTAAAATCTCAAAGGGTCTGTAAATCCATAAATGATTTCTAATGAGGCTTTGACCTCTGCTAACTGTGGTCAATGAGTGGACAGCAACATCTGGATTGTTCATAATTTAAGGCGTTTGTCGGCTAATGCTAACGGCTATAGAAAAATACATTGAAGAGGCGAACAGTCTTTGTAAAGTTTCCCAAAGTAGCCGACTTCCAAACTGTCCACATACGTTAGGATCGAACACCGCTTCTCCTTTTTTATTTCTATTGCAGGTAGAGAGACCACATTTTCCACATTAAAACAGGGACACAATGGGACATTTGTAAGGAATGCCAAATCGTGACTTTCCCTGCATTGAATGGTCAAACTGTTTGTTTTGGGAAAGCCTAATGCCAGTTACATGGACCAATCAGCATTCAGATGATAAACCTTTAAGCTTGATGCACACATGGCCAAAAATCCGTAAGTTTCAATTAAAAGAAAGTTCCTTTGGGCATGGCACTGGTGAAAAACTGGGACAAATCAATGGTTTTGCTGAAATCTACAGGGACAGAGGGCTCAAACATGGGACTATCCCGGGTAAACTGGGATAGCTGGTCGCCCTAATGGCAGGACATCACCAGCTTGTCTCCACAGAGATGTTCCAGAAAATAGGTTTAACACATTAGGTCCTATTTCAAATTCTTTATTTTGATAACACACTGTATTCCTCCTCCTCAAAGGAAGTATTACTTAAACTGAAAATACCACAAGAGTTAAAAGGCTATTATGTGGGTTATCCAAAATGAAGTACAGGTAGTTTATATTGCTTGTGTATTAAACGGTTATGCTCATTTTGATGAATAATCTCAAAGGGAACAGCCCAAACAAAGCCCATGGACCAATCTTTTTACTCTCAATGATCTTCATGTGTTCCCCATGTCATTTCATGAAAATCTTAGACACAAAGTGAATGCCTTTGACAAGTAGCAGGAGTCCTTTTTCATTCATTTCTGATGAGATTAATAGAATGGAAGACTATATGAAGTACTGGATGCTATTACTACTCCTGCTGCTGCTTAAAGGAGGAGAGGGGCCAGAATCCAGTGTATGTAACTGTAATTGTGCTGTGGCCTTGGGATCTTATTGTTAGATAGTAAAAAGCCTCAACAATAACCGCCTTTATGTGGTGCGCACAGTCAGGTTGTCCCCTCATTTACACATGGGCGTTTGTTATCTGCCGAGACTCACAAGAAAAGTCTGTGACAAGATCTGTGTCACTTTTGGTTTGAAAAAACGTCTACGCTCAAAGAAGTCATTTCATGTGTTTGCCATAAAAAATGCAATGTTTTCTACTGAAATAATAGCTTGAAATACATCAAGTCTATACAAGAGTATATTTTTCAATGACCCGTTGCTTTGTTTTCCATACTAGGTTTTTGTAAGGTGCCCCTGAACCAGAACATTGCATAACATAGGACTTTTAAGAAGCAAAATACAAAGAGTGATGGATTTCCAGTTGTGTTCGTCCACAAAGTCACCAGAGCCCAGGATTACTTCAGCTGTCAGACAGTCTGCTTTGGTTCTGTCAAGAGTTTTGGCTTGACGTGTTGAACTCTCTAAAACTGAGAGATGGCTATCCACCTGAGAAGTCTGCAGTCCACACCGCTCCAGACAGAGCCAAGACCAGCTGAACAAGGAAGCCATGGTCCAGAGGCTTCATACTGAACAGAACAGAACAGACACCAGACAGTTTAAGCAATAAATGCCAAAATCATTTCTACAGATTTTGGAATCAATTTATGTACAGGTTTGAGATGCAAAAATGTTTGCTCTCAAGCAGATGTGTTAAACTTCAAAGGTCCACAGATTGACCCTTGGGGGACTCCACTGTAAATTAGGTTCTTAAAGCTCTCGTGCCATGGAGTCATTACATTGGGTTCAATCAAACAGGTAGAAAATCTCAGGTATCACTCCTCCACAAAGTCAGCTTTATTACCTGCGGAAAACCAAAGTGAATCATTCGCTCATGGCCAGAGATAAAATAGTTGTTTTACATGTAACACAGCCAGACAGGTTGGTTGGTAACACCACGTCTCCTTAAATAAAACACACACACACACACACACACAAAACCAAAAAAGAAAAAAGATCCCTCGGCGCATCTCCGCTGCTGCTATAGGGAGCGGGGGTCACCGGATCACGCGCGCTGATGGATGGCACTCAGGAGCGAACGCGCGCCCAATCCACCGCTGTAGCCCTAACCGCCGAGAAAGGGCCCCTTCGCTGGCGAGAAATAAATAAATAAACAGGAACATCAAAGGCATGTTCAAAAGAAAAACAAAGCTGGCTCACGTTCGTTTGCTAGCACACACATAAGCGCGCACACACCGGCGCACACTGGCGAGAGAGAGAGAGAGAAATACAAAGGACTCCGGCATACACATACTTTACTCTCCAATGACACGCGGTTTGAAGAAAATCTAGACAAAACAAGGCAGATTGGTGAAAATTGGAGCGTTTGATGGTTTGGTTTTTGCACCGAACTGACTTGGAAGAAAACAAAGACCCCGGCCAAATCCATAGACACTCCGAGGTTTTCATACAACACCCAAACGATCTTTAGAGTGAGTTTAGCTGTGATTTGTTTGAAGAAAGAGCGTGCACATTCATCCACTCTGCACACAACAGTGGTTAATGAAGTTTTCTTTGTCTGAAGCACGCTGCTTGTCCGGTCAACTTACTTTGATGAATTTCTCCCTGCAGGAAAGTAACTCAGGGTCTGCTTGTGTCCATTTTCGTGTCAACATTCACAGAAAAAGCAAGGAATTTTAAGAGGATTTTACTTACCAACTAGTTATACAATGGTCATTCTCTACTGTATTTGCATCACCTGCTGCGACACTGACCATAATCGACGTGGAGACTAAAAGAAGTACCGTTTTTTTGAGAGCCTCGGTATTAGCATGCTACTATAGTATCTACAGCTTCCCCGGGGTAGACTGACAGAAGTGAGGCTGCCAATCTGTGCCATCAGTCTCCCTGGCTATCACTAAAGTTATCACTCACTCAGACACTACAGCCCGTTACGAAACCGCTTCTTCCTTCTTTTTCCTACTCCAGCTTCCATTCATTCACCTGTGAAGGCCCCTTCAGAAGGTCCTTCAGTAGAGCACTTGGAGCCGTGACAGCCCCGCCCACTACTACTTTTAACTGAAAATGTATTGGCATATTTACATTATATATTTTATTTTAACTGAAGTTGTTTGGTGCATGTTGCACGTGGGGCTGCTCTCCGACCGGTGCGACACTCACCTGTAAACCCTGCACATTGAAGTAAATATAAGAGCCTGCATCAATTCAATAGGCTATATGCCAGCGAGTGTCACGTGACTTCCGAGTGGTTCCTAAAAGAGACAGAGCGTTTTCACAACGTATAGGTTTATTTATTTATTTGGTTTTATAATTATTATTATTTATTATTTTATTTTTGCTATGCGGTAAACCACAGTTCACACAACTAGAATGTAACCTAAAGTAACTAGCATTCCGAAACACAAGGTTCAGTAGGTGGCGGTATGAACCTAAGCTGTTGGTTGCCGCCCACCAATAAACGAAAGAAGAAGAAGAAGATTTCCTAGTGGATCCTCAGCTGTTGGTTGCTCATCCTGTCTCCGTTATTTCCCCACGAGATAAATAACTCAGGGTTACATGGCAGGCAGTGAGTTACTTGTGGACAGTCACTAGCATCATGTTTACAACATCCCGTCAGGAGCAAACAATTCACCGGAGGAAACTTCTATGCTCTTCATGGCAAGTGTTTTTGTCTTGAAGCTAACGGCTAAAATAGCACCAATATTTTGAACCAGCCTGCTCTAAAAATATTCGGCCTGTCTTTAGTATAAATACTTGTTGGTTGTTTCATTTGTGGGGTGTTGTTTTTTTATACTTCAAAAAACAAAGACGTTTCCTGCAGTCAAGAATTTACATCCAACGTAATGTTTTTAACACGTAGCGAGTGACTTCGGATCACTGTCAGTGATGTTTTCTTGAACTATTCGGTGATTTGTGCAAGACATCGCTAATACTTAAAGGGATATTTCAGGATTTTTGACATAGGGCCTAATTTCCTAGTTATCCAGAGTGTTGCTGATTTCTGGAGATATTCAAGCATATTTGAAGAGTCGAGTGGTGCTAGGCTAGTGCAAGGCTAGCGCATTTCTACGATATCTGCTAGCCTGCACTAAAAACAGTTTGACCCGCTCCACAGTGCACCTGAGGCAAATCACTTATAACGCCGCGTAGCTTGTATAAGCTACGCGGCGGCGGAGTGATCTGCTAGAAAATAGTCCCTCAAAATGCGATCATTCATGTGATGCAAGGTCAGTTATATTCCAAAACTTATTCTATCGACACAAACATTTATATGTTTGTCTGGTGTTATAAGTGATTTGCCTCAGGTGCACTGTGGAGCGGGTCAGACTGTTTTTAATGCAGGCTAGCTGACACCATAGAAATGCGCTAGCCTAGCACAAGCCTAGCGCCACATAACTCTTCAAATATAAGTGCATATAACTGCATGAATAACAAAAAAAAATATCTCCAGAAATCACACTCAGGGTCTCATTTCCTAGTTATCCAATGTCAAAAATCCTGAAATATCCCTTTAATAGCGAGAGAGGAAGGACCGCGGCCGCCGGGACTGCACTCAAAAGTCACATGTCATTTTCGTGCATAGAGCCGATACTGACTCGCTGTGAAGGAGCTGATCAGCCACTTGTCCTCGCATTGTGGTTTTTGGACAGATCTTTCCTTCGCGGGGACAAACATATCGAGTGTTACTGCTTAGGAAGAGGAAGAGGAAGGAGGACAGAAAGGGCCTACAACACATCGGTAAGGTGGGTGAAGTGTGTGTTCATATCATCCTCTAAATAAAATTAAAACATTTGCATGGGGGAACAGAAACAGTAAAAGAGATGGAACTGCTGCTGAGATTAAAACTTTTGTCTGTTTGAGGATAAAGCGGGCACAGAGAGGAGGGTGAAAACCAGACAGCGATGCTAGATTTCAATGGGCAGTATATTGCAATCCACTTTTCAGGTTTTTAGGAGCACACTGGGGGCTGTGGAGTTTGTTTTGGTTTGGGGGGAGCTGACACAACATCCACGGCTCTCTCCGTCAGGCAATCCCCATCACTAACCCCCCCCCCCCACCACCACCACCACCAACCCCCAATACACACACACAGCAGCAGCCGATAGATACAGGCCCGCCCCAACCCTTCCAGCCTCCTCAATATTTCATGGGACGGGCCCACGCTGACTAACTCAAGGCCATGCAAGCCAGGCTCCCTCACCGACCAAAGCACTCGCGAGTCTGCCGAGGTTCGCTCCTGCCAATATTGTCGATCGAGGAAACAATAACATTTAGCCGCTTTTCCCGGGGAATCGGATAAATGAAACAAAGACAGCGAATTGGACGCCGCGAGATGTAAATGACCACAGTTGCCTTCAGATGCCGTCTCGGAAGTTGGGAAGGCGCAAAGATGTTACTCGGACAATTTAGATGGTGCAATAAAGGGGGGAAACTTGTGATTTTTTTTTTGGAGGGTGCAACAATTACTAGCATCTTCCTGTGGGTCCAAAGAGTTGTAAGTTCTTCAGCTCAAACTTCGGCGTGTGCATGATTGCGTAGTGTTACCTCATACAATGTTGTCCAACTTTTCACTAGTTTTCTGTTTTGTTGCTGTTTTGTCTATCCGTGTTGGTCCCATTGAGGTGAACAGGAAAAACATCTAACCTTGATAGGCTCCTTTTTATTTATTAATTCATTTCCAAATGTATGTTACAGTAGGTTTTGTCAGGCTCGCAAATGCACTGAGTACCTATTCAGTACTAGTAGTGTAATAATGTATAGAGTTGCAATGCCCAAAGTTCTGAAAGTTGACATATTATGCATAATTTAGAAGAACATTCTTGTGGGTACCTTATTATATGAAATCATGTTTATGGCAAGAAAAGACCGTAAGAAGTGAGATACTGGGCTGGTCAGAATTTTCCTGATAGGCCTGGAGCTCCTTCTGCAAGGAAAGAAACTTTAATTTTGATCAAACGGCTTGCTAGCAAATCCACAGTGCCATGAAGAACACCCTTTTGAGTGCAGGACTGCTCAGAACGGTCCATTGATGGATTGTGGGCTTTTAAAATGTGGAGGGTTGTTATGTACTTACTCAAAACTGCAAGAATGAAGCTAAATACTTGTGGTTCTGATGAGGGAACAAAGTTATAGCATAGTTAAAAGCTCAAGAAAAGTTGATTTAACAGGATGTGTCTCCCTTAAGATTAAGATTGACTTCTTGTCCCTGCAAAGGAATTTGTTCTCTGGGTTTTAGCCGTCCTTAAATTCCGCTGAGGCTAACTATAGATTTTGAGCAAGATTCATGGTCAGGACATAGTTGTGTTTTGGGTCAAAGTACTCAGAAGAAACTCATCTAGACGCAGAGAGAACATGCAAAACTCTGGAATCCTTCTTGACCTCTTAACCCCCACCTTAACCGAGTGCATTTTCTCCAGTTCTGCCAGCCTTACCCAAAGTCTTAACGTTTCTTGACTGGAGCTAAAGGCCAATGTAACGTCTTATTTGAAGGGACCAACAAAACTGATCTAAACTGATCTTTTTCCTTGCATTGTTGCGTTACTGTTTTGACTGTTCTTCTCATCGCATTTTTGCCACTTTTTCCATCGCTTTTTTGTCACCTTTTTATGTTTTTGTTGTTGCGCTTTCATCCTCGTTTCGACTCGTTTTTTGTTGCTATTTAGAAGCTTTTAGATTTGGGTAAAGCCAAACTGGAGAAAATGAGCTTCAGATAAAAGGGCTAACCTCAACCACTGTGTAACTGCCACCAAATCAAAAACAAATCGTATAGGGCCTCAGTTAACATGACATGACGTAAAGACAGTGATAGGCATGCCGTCTTATTTAATGCCTTTTCTCTTAATGCACAGTAAGTAGTAAAAGTATCAATCTACTTTCCTCCAGCCTATACTCTCCACTGTCTCCTGCCAGTCTTTGTTTTTCAGTCCGCCCTGTGTGTGCGCTGGTGTACAGTTGAAAGAACACATCACTTCGGTCCGTCTCTCTCTCAGGGCTGATAATACGGCCCTTCTCACCTGTTATAGAAACTAGTGAGCCGCTCCGCCTCCCTTTAAATGGACTTCAGAGGGGCGCGTCGGATTGACAGGAACACAGAGAGGCCTGCCCCGTCTGACTGGCCGTCCTGACAAGGCGTACCCCAGGGCGCTCCCCTCGGCCCGCACCTCCTTTCCACTAGGCTGGCTCTAAATGCTGCCGTAATGACCAAAACACGTCCGCGGCTATTGTGCGCTGCAAAGAAAAGAGTTTTTAAAAGGTTCGTTTAACATCAGTGCAGAGACGCTCTAATAAGGTGAGACAGGTACAGGTATGAAGGCTGTTTTTATTCACTGGAAAACAATGGCATTTTATATCAATTTTCTGGGCATCAACCGTAAAGAATATAATGCATTCATTTTATACAATACATATTACAAAACACAAACATTCATTTAATTAATCTAATGTTTTACTGTGGGTCTTTTTTGGGGGTGAAAAATACCTCAAAAAACTTGTCTTTATTAAAGCAGAACTAAGTAACTCATGCCCCTAGAGGCCATAAGCACCAGTGCCGGTGTCGTAGCATGCGTTTTTTTTACTCATTAATTGTCCGTGAGAGTAAACACTACACTGACAGAAAAGACAAAGGGAGAAAGGGATATTGTACATCCAATTACACAATAGAGATGTTTTTTTCATTCAAATTTGGCTGTAAATACTGTTTAAGTGGCACTAGCCTGCAGCTAGCTTTGCCCGTTAGCCTGTTAGCTTCTTCTTCGTGATTCCATTAGTGTGTATTGCACCTCCGACCCGGTGCGGGCAAAGTTGGTATTGTGGTTTTGTGGCCAGAGACACCAGGGGGAGATGAAAACCCCCCCAATCATCCCATTAACACTTGTATTACCCCCAGACGGACTACGAAAAGGATTTATTAAGGTAAACTCAGTTCTTCTTTAATTCACTGCTATACTTTCCCCCATGGGTATGTTGTCCTCCGCATTTGACCCATGCATCTTTTCTACCTGTTGTAATTTCGGAAAACCTCACCCGTGTACCTAATGTTTATAATAATGCATTTTTATTATTAAGCACTGCAACTGTATTCCAGCCTACTCAGTGCCCTGCCTTCATCCGAGTTTCAAACAATGCAAAAGCAAACACTAAGGCAGAGCTTGGTAAGTGTTTGAGAGACCATTAGGGGTCTGTCTGTGTTCCCCTGACAGACTGTGCATAGTAATAAAGGCTATGGGGAAGCCTCTGTTTCAGCACCTTAATAGCCCGTATGATGAGACTTTATCTATAGTTTGTGCATATAATCACCAAACCAGAGGGGCCGACCCCAGGGGCAGAGGTGCACCCGCTGACACTTGACATCTCTATAATTAACTGGGAAGGTCTAATCTGTGGCTTCAATATGACGCGCGGCCACACACCATTTAATATGCTTATAAGCACTATGTATTATTCAAATATGCAGATGAGGCCTGCAGAGAAAACAGACTTTTTGACACAGGTTTTCCTCCAGCACCGTGGCAGGGTAAAAGGGGGCGCCTTCAGACGTGCAGGAATTTTTATTGTCAAAGTTTCCCTCTTCAGGCGTCTTTGATAAGTAAAGAGCTTCAGATATCAATTCCTTCATAATTGAAATGAAGATGATCAAGTTACAAAGTGGCTCATGCTTCAGCACACTGTGTATTCAAACGGAAAGATGTTGTATCTTTCCGTTAATCAAGCACCTCTCAAGACATCATTATAAATCCATTTGTCTCCTCAACCCCACCTCAGCAGCAGAACCTTTGACCACCTCGACCTTGCGTCTTCATCACAATCAAATGTCGCCAACAGCTGGCAGCAGATGTTTTTATTTTATTCCTCGCAGCTTCACTTTTGGAAGAGTGCAGACATGTTCTTTTCTTACCCATCGTCTACATAATTCCGAGTGATAAAACATGAAAATACCAAGGCGAAAGTGATCAAATGCTGCATAATACAACATCGGGCCTTTATTACAAGTGGTAGATGTTTGGAGAATAGTGGGCCATCTTTGGGGGCTTTTTATGGATGCGGCGCCGGAAGAAAGCCTCTCTTATGTTCACTTTTGGCTTGAGTTGCTTTGGAGAGGTGGGCAGTAGCCGGGTCAGAGGATGCACTGAGCCGGTAACACTACATGAAGCCCCCAGTCCTCAGAGGGCCTCGGCAGACCAACCTCGACCGCTTTCATTTTCGGAAAAGAATTCGAGGAGTCTGAAGTGTAGCGCGCATTGTTCTTCCGCTTGGCCCTTTGAAATCCATATTCATGATTTAGAGATTTGGCGGGGAATTAAAAAATCGATGCCTCACAGCAGTTGAATCTACACCGGGGTCACGCGGCGGGTCGCTTCGTTTGGCAAGTATCCATGCAACCTCGTAATCACCTTCCATTTAGTGAATTTATTTCATGCCAAATAAGAAATCTATGTTAAACTGTTTGTAATAATTGCCTCCTGAGTTCTTACAGATAAAACGAATCGCGTCATTGTCTTATCTCGACTGGTTCGATTTACAATTCCTGGTCATTTCTGTGACCCACGTTTCGCAAGCTAAAGTCATGACACACTATGCTACGTTTGGTTGTTGCTTTTTACATTTATAATAGCTAAATATTGACTCATCTGTTTGACTAATTTGTCAGATAACAATCCCGACGGGGACATCTCACAGGGGAAAAGGACAGCAAATATTATTTCATTGTGGCTTGACTCATGGTGTCAGTTAAATATTAAAGCTACATTCACCACCTGCTCTCTGAAAACACCTGCTTGATTCATCCATCCCTTTTTTCATCGAGGTGCTGATAACAATTTTCAATAATAGTTTGGTTCACTGTTGAGCACAAGCCCGACCTCCGGCATGTTCAACAATTTACTCACGTTTACTGATAAGTAACTAAACATTACTGACTAATCTGAATCTACTGGAGTGAAGGGCTCACACACTGACCAGTAACACTCTCATTAAAGCATTCATATCATTTGTGTATCAAGATAATTAATAGTTTGTACATTCCCGTCTCTTGTCTCAGTTGTATAAATATGAACCCAAACCTTAGTCTGCTGTTTTCGCCCCCAGTTTCAGACGTATTCCCCCTTCACCGCGTGTCTGTTATTGAACCATCACATGAGCGTTTTGTTCCTTAAAGCTGCTAAACATTTGTAAATGAGAGTTTGCATGTATTAGCTTCTCTCCCTGGTGTGCGCTGGAGTATTGAGTGTCTGCCTGCAGCTGCCCCCTGCCCCAAACCACCCCACCGTATTACCCTATCCCCGAAAAACTCTACATCCGAAAGCTCAGCCTGTCGATGTCCGTTTAGAGTGAAGGTCCGTGTTGCTAAAGCCCGGTTCTCTCTTCGAGCACCTCAGGACGTAAGCTTTGTTTGGATGTATTTATTGGAGTATAGTTGGCATTTACTCCTTTGTTGTTGCTGTAACTCGCAGATCCATTCTTCACCCAACAAGCCTCACCATTCAGACTGAAAAGTCAAATTTAATTACAGGGAACTTTCCGTAACAAGTAGTTAGTGAAGAGTGATATAACATCCCGTAACACACGACTTGTAGCTCGTCTTAAAGTTTTAGCGCGGGGCTAAATGGGGCCGTTCCAGCAGACTCATTAGACGTCCAAAACAGCATGAGGCTGACATTTATGGTTTTTCATTCACTACAACCTTTCTGTTGTACTCTCAGATATCACAGTACTGTGCAGAAGAAAGCTACTTTACTCTACTTTTTATTTACTAACTGATTTACATATATGTTTTAGGAGTTATACTTTTATACTGGCCCATTGGCTTAAGTGAATAGGACAGCACAAGATGAAAGGGGGAAAGACATTCAGCAAATTGTCAGAGCCCGATTGAGATGTTTTCCTCTCATAAACACTAAAATGCAGCAAGGCAAACTCATTCACGTCAGATTTGCAGCACATATTATATAATATGCACGGTTTCTAATGATAAATCAGGTGCAACACGCTATGAAATGACATGCTAAAGCTCATTTTAATGTAGCCCCAAGTGCACAATTGTAGTACTTGGTAAAAGTGAAAGATTTCAACACAAATGTGAAATAAGTACCTTTGTGATGCAATTCTGAGTATATTGTAAATGCATCTCGCAATAAAGAAAGGCTTAAAAACATCACATGTAAAAGCTTTTTTGGCAGCCATTTTGCTTTCAGATTAACTCTAAAACCCACCTGTTGTTTCCACAGTAGAACCATGACGTAGGATCTTGTGGAGGAAGTGTATTGTTTTTGCTAGTGCTTTATTTTTGACTACTATTTTTCCCTAATGGTGCCCCCTCCCCCCCCACACACACAAGCACCGGCCTACGCACTCGCTTTTCTCCTTGTCCCTCCATCCCTCCGGCCGATCGCCACCAAGTAAAGTGGGACCGAGCAGAAGTGGTATTTTTACCGATTGAAGATCAAAGTGGCAAAGTCTCCTCCTGGAAGCCCGCCCCTTCTATTAGCCGCCCTTAAGAACAGAGGAAAACATCAATTTCTCCCACATCAATGGCGGCTTCATAATCAATTGCAAAAGACACTTGTATGGGGATGCAAATCTTATCTTTGTCTTATTAGGCCTTTTAGAAGATGCATGTCGGGATTTAATGTTATGATATGAAAGGGGGGCGCTTGTTTTAATCTAAAGATGCAGAGGCGTTAGTAATGGTCCGAATCAAAGCGCCGAGACTGCGGTAATTACTGGGGGAGTTTGCCTATCCTTATTAATATTGATCAAATATGACTGTGATCCCATCCGCGGGCCTCTGATGAATTTGGGAGGTGGCTAACGAGCACAAAGGACCGGCAACGGCTCTTGTTTCTGAGCTGAAATTATAACTTAGTTAGTAGGATGTCAGGTGTTTTGGGTTGTGCCCGAATCTAGCAAAACAAAACAAGTTCAAGGTTGAGTTTTCGTTGTGTAGTGAAGTCATATTTGATATCAGGAGCATTTTGGAACACGACCCCTGTCTTAGGTGTCACCATTGTAAAAGGTTTTAGTTTTCTTTTACCCATCACTTTGACATTATGCTGCTCATGTGCTGCTGCATCCCGTGCCATGTGAGTACAGTATTTTCCGAAATATATAATTTCACATGTTTAGGGCACTCTAGGCTTGTGCACTAGTATCTGCTCAGACTGAACACAAATGCCCCCCCCTCCCAAATAAAATAAAATAATCTCTTCTGCAGATTACAAGCTGCAAGTAGTGAAATTTGCAGCCGAAAACGGTAATCGAGCAGCAGAAAGAAAGTTTGGAATGAGTGAGAAACTGTGAGGGACTGGCCAAAAGCAGAGGTCACTCTTAGTGCAATGAAGAAAAAAAAAAAAAAAGCTAAGCACAGTCTAAAAGCTAAAAGAGGAACAAGTTCGCAAATGGGTGCTTGAACAACGTGCTGCCGGGAGAGGCGTGTCAACGGTGCACTAGGGTGGCTGGTGCGACTTATACTCCGGAGCGATTCATAGTCCCGAAAAAAAGGTAATGATAATCTGAGCACCTATTCTGTAACGAGTCTGAAACACTTAGATTGGAGAATACTACTTGTGGCCAAACCGCCTTTGCTCTGCCCGATCCCGTCAGATCTGGGACGCTAAGCAGGGAAGGGCCTGGCAGGACTTAGATGGGAGACCGTTTGGGAACACCAGGAAGCCTAGCCTGTAGTGAGTGAGAGGGTTGGTGACGGTCGGAGGGGCCGATGGCGCAGACTGGTTGCCTCACTTCCATCAGTCTACCCCAGGGCAGCTGTGGCTACAATAGTAGCTCATCACCACCAAGTATGGAGAGAATGAATAATGCAATGTAAAGCGTCTTTGAGTGTCCAGAAAAGCATTATTATTATTATTAATATTATCATTACATTATTTTCCCTATACCTGCTCTTACCAGTCCTGACAGTGGGTCTTATAAAGAGGTTGTCAATTTGCTGGACGCACACAACACTGACAAAGCGTTAGTGATCACAGGCCGTTAAAACAAGTGTATTTTGAAGTGTAAATAAGGCCGTGGCACCAAAGAGATGCCGCACTGAGCACTATTCCTACACATTGTGTCCCGACACTTAGAGCGCCGTCCAATGTTAAGTGATACTTAAGTGGCGACCAAAGACATGCCTCAGAAAATACATCAAACATCACAAGACGCTGCAAAAAAAAGGTGCAAAATGTATTAGTTTCATTGTGATTCAAAAAGCCGAATCCTGCAGCTATATAACAGCGGAGCGAGCCACCCAGGTGGAAAGCATTGATCGCTGCTCAGTGGAAGCCTCCAGATAGAGCGGCGGACACAAAACTTCAGGCCAATTGATTTTTCTGCATTAATTTCTCAATTAGGAGAGTGGAGGATGACCACGAGGGCCGCGGCCAAAGAAAAAAGGAGAAAAATCAGTCAGTCTCGGGGCCTTTACTGCGAGATGTAGCTACGCCGTGTCTGTGTCCTAAACCTCCCAAATGCAGAACTAGTGTTTTATGATTATAAATGATTTTAGGATCAATTTTTTGGAAAAGGAATACCTGAGAGGTAATCAATACACGAGCCAACTGTGGCCTCCATCAGACTCTAACATTAAACAAAAATCTGCAGAACTGTTACTGTAGCTGAGAGCACATATCGACAACAAAGGCACTTTTAAACAAAGAGAAAACGCATTCAGTTCACTTTCTAACTGAAGAAGATTTACAGAACATTTACTTTTCTAATTTTGTTGACAAATAAGATCATTTTATGAACTATTGAAGCCATGTAAGCATTCACGCAGAGCTACTGTCGACTGGTCGCTAACCGCTGGTGTCAAGGTCAGAGTTAAGTTGTTCAAGGAATAGTTCACCGTTTTTCCATACTGAGATATGTTCTTACCTGAGCTTAGACGAGTTGATACGTACCTGTCTGGTCTTTGTGTGTGCCCGTGGAAGAGCTTGGTCGCTTCTAACTTTCCCCCCGTTTGGAGTCATAGGAATACATTGGGAGAGGCCAGAGGCTAACAACATCTTTGGTCTTTTTGCGTGACTGAGCGCACGTACAAAGACCAGACAGGTACGCATCAACTCATCTCAGGTAAGAACATATCTGAACCTTTGTCTATAAGATGGAAAACTCCTGTATCCCGAAAAGCTTACATTATCTGTCTGTGGTAATGTATGTCGCAGATCCGCACTGGAGAAGGAAACGTTTTACCATTTTACCTTGTCAAGCCGCGAAAAAAAGTGACATATCAAGATCCATGCAGCAGTCACTATGATAAGGTCAAACAAATATGACTCATCTCCATATTATTTTTGAATAATCCATCAAGGTAAACTTCGACTTCTTTTCGTGTCCCGCTAAGGCTGCGTATAATACTCCTAGTCAAAGTAAAGTATGCCATTCTGTGCCGCCATCGTCTCACTGATTAATAGACTTCTGTTTGCTATTCTCTGATGGGCTTTGTTAGCGCGCAACGGTGACAATATGTGACAGCCTTTGCATCAACTATAACCTGCTCTCAACTTAACCTTGGACTCCGCTTTTCTCTGTGACTTCGCGTCGCACAAAGCCCATAGAGTGATGTCTCATTACCGGAGCTCGTTTGCCCATTCTTCTTAATGAAAAACATCGTCAAATGAACACTACATTATTTTATTTTTTCTTCTCCCCTTTTTTCTTCTTCCTGATAAATTGTGCCACTGAAAGGCAACTCATTTGGCTCAAGGTCGCGTCTCGCCGGCGTTTGCTTGTTAATAAGTGCGATTGTTTCTCGGGCGCCGCTTCCAAGAACTTACGGTAATCAAAGGAAAAACAGTTGTGGCTTTATCGCAAATGAGCAACGGTGTCAAGTTTTGAAATTTGAAGTCTACATAATAATATCTATTAATTTCCTGCAAGGTTGATGCTGTAATTCATGTAATAGCATAAAAAAAACGCTACACAAAAACAGCAATAACAAGGGTCAGCTCGTTTTCCACGTCCTTTTTATTTTTTTTTACCCATTTACCGTCAAACAAACTTGCAATCTTCTGCCCCGGCTATTCAAAGGACATTACAACAGTGAGCGCAACTTTGCAGGAACTCACAGAGGCGCACAAAGGACACCTTCAACCTGCCCTTCGATTTTAATTACCGCGTCATTGTCCGAAAAAGCCTGAAGAAGACACTGGCCCTCATCCTCCTACGGCTTCCTGTTTGGGACAAAAATGCCTCCTGCGAGATGCCACACAATTAGAAATAATGGCCGACGTGAAGCTCCATTCAAAGCGCTGGAGGGTCCGGCGCGAGCGCAGGAATGTGACAAAGCAGGGGTCAACAGGAAGGCCTTTCTGTGAGTCCATCTGCCCGGCTCGAAAACACTATTATCTGTCATGAGCGTTCGGACTGAGGTGCTTAGGAATTATGACTGGGTTTAAATGAATGTAATTTAATTAAAGTTTGGGCAATCATCGAAACAATGCATTTAAATGTATTCAATATGTTCAATACTGTGTAGTTCAGTGTTTCACAAATGTACATGAGCTCCTTTAGGTGGAACTGAGGCCCCTGAGCAGTTGTAGTTTTTGCCTTAACCTCTTAACCTCTTTGACATTTCTCTTCATTGCTTTTTTTGTTACTCCTTTTAAGGGTTTTGTTGCATATTCGTCGCTTTTTTTGGTTTAGGTGGGTTTGGTTTAAGAGGCTAAAGACTATTTTATTATATTTATTGTATATTATTTATTATATATTATATTATATTATTGCTTGCACTTTACTCACGGTTTAGTCCTGGACCTCAGACCTGGTTTATCCGGACTTTAGACCAGTGTTTCCCAACCAGGGGTACGGGGATCACTGGGGGTACTCAAGGACCTAGCAGAGGGTACTTGGAACTATTTCAGATTGAAAAAAAAGGGGAAACTGAACATTATTTTTTGATAGAAAAAACTATATTTTGCTGTAAAATCTGTTGTTTTGAGAGAATTTGAGATGTATTATGAACACATAGGCCTGTCACGATAACAAATTTAAAGTTCGATATAGGAAAGTATCGCGATAAACGATATTATTGACTCTAACGATACTCAGGCATAAAAATGACAGTAAAGCTTTGTTCTAAAAGTTTATCGTTTATCTGTTATTTATTGAAGGATAAGTCGATATAGTAATCATCACGACTGCCCTTTGAACACATCATTGTCTTTTTACTAATTAATAGAGCTTTTAAGTGATTTCTAAATAAACTGCAACACTCTTGAGGTCGGGGATACAGTGCACGGACAACCACTGAATGGTCCAAGGGGTCCGCAAGACCAGAAATGTTGGCCTTAGACCATAGTATTGGCCTTTTTAAAACAAATAGCTCAGAGATCCAAGTGTGTGGTACTTATTTTGAACGACACAGCTGGATAAATTGACTCTGGAGAATAAAAACTTAGTAGTGGTGATTAATTAGTGTGAAATCTATGCCTTAAAGTAAGCCACCGGTAATACAAAGATACACAAACCTTTCATTGTAAGAATTTTTAATCACCCTTTTCTGTTAAAGACGTTGATTTAATTGGTAAATAGCAAAAAAAATAAAAAAAAATAAAAAAATAAAAACGGGCAGAATAGACAATACTGCCGACTTTTGCTTACATAGAAAAACAGCACATATTGTAATAAGGAGCACATAAATTAAAATACATAATCATGACAAAATTCCTATAATGCTAAGTAGTCCGGATATTGAGATAATTGATTGCATCAGTCTAATACATAATAATGAAGAGCATAAGCATTTAGCATGTTACCCTGTATCCCGCTGGTGGAGGCAAGTTTACGGGCTAATATTTTGAGCAGTCAGCTTCATTGAGTCAGTTTGGTTACTGTACATTATTTTTTACCTGAGTGTGGAATTTAATGAGCAGTCCACTCCAAAACTCCCTTTAGGCCAAAGCAGCCATGAATGAAAGCCGCAGCTATACAGTCTGCATCCGGCTGACCTTTAGGTAACATTTAGAGGAGAGATGATGCAGGCTGAGCTCGTCTCTCGGGTGGACTCTGTGTTTAGCGTTACGTCTGTCCCTAAAAACGGCTCCTCTGGTTGTTTTTGAAGGACTTCGACAGCTCCTGTTTGTGTGGATGAGTGTGTGCAGTGCAGGACATGATGCATTATGAACAACTGTTTATTTAAAAAAAACAACTAATGATTTGTACATGGAAGAAATGCTATTTATAAATGATTGAAATGTAAATTAATTTGGTATCTATTGATTTTTCTGCATTCAATTGACACATTTATTTTGACTGCACTCTTCTCTCTTATAAAGTAACATCTCTTGAACATAGTGTGCTTTTCTCTTTCTCAGATTTATTGACAAACCATTGTTTCCACAGTTTGTTCTATTAAAGGTCTGAATTAAAGGTATTAAAGGCTTCTGTTTCATCATCAAACTAAGTCGAAACAAGACACACAATATTAGCTAAATCAGAACCAACGCAAAGCCAAAATGGAAGTAATTGGAAAATCACAGCAAAATCTAAAACCTTTACATATTTCTAAGTGTTGTTTCAGAAACCTTGTTGTATTATTTAGGGCTGTCACGATATTTACTATATCGACTATATCGTTCAATAAATAACAGATAAACGATAAGTTTTTGGGCTTGATATTAATCGTCTGTATGTGTATTAGCATCCCCCCCCTCTCCTAATTTTTCTTTATAAAACTTTGATTTGTAACTGAAGCAAATTAAGTTATATTATATTTCATGTTTATTGCAGCTTGTGTGGTATTTTAGGATATGATGATGCACTTTTAGAACAAATGTTTACTGTCATTTTTATGCCTGAGAGTCGACAGTATCTAGTATCGTTAGAGTCAATAATATCGTTTATCGCGATACTTTCTTGCCTCAATATATCGAACTTTGTTACAGTATATTACTATGTGGCTAAATAGTGATGTAATCTAACTGTGGTTCTCAAATGATGGGTCAGGAATCAGGATAGCAGCTTCTATTAGCGTTAACTTTCAGCTGTTTTCAAGTATATGATGAATACTGTACAATTCATGAGTAATGCATATAATGAATCCATACAAAAAAGTCTTTCTTTTGCGTCAAATGACCGATCAAAGGTTCAGGGATTGTATCTAACCTGTATGAGTCACTTGATGCCAGTACATTGCTTTAATCTCCCTTTCCCTCACTGTATTGTTCTGCTTCCATTGTAGACAATAAGTGATGTTTATGTGAGCTGACTGACTGCCTGTAGTCATGTACAAGTTCTTTGGTCAGCGCTCAGACTCTCCTCTTTATAAACATTTCTAAAGCACTCATAAACGCAACTCCAGCTTTGCATCTGCTCCATTGTGTCAAATGATTACAGCGCCGGGCCAAACAAACGACTTTTCTATAAGAGCAAGAAGAGAAAAATCTCTCATTGCTCTTATAGAAAAGAGTCAGGGAGAAAAGTAAAATGTAATTTCCTCTTCTCTCTGGCTCTTTTCTCCTCATTTGCGCTGTTGTTTTGATGTATAGAAATCCCAGGCCTGCGCTGACGGAGCCGGAGATTTGCACAGAGTAATTAGAATAATTGCAAAAGCTGAATATTGGGCCATAGAAAAGTGCGTGTACACGTAGATTTAACAAGCACCAGAAAGAGCAGCGCCATTAACACACTATCCTCATATGTGTGTCCTCTTTGCCTTTTTTTTTAAAATATTGCTTTGCCAAAATGAGGCCATTATGTTACATGTAATTACGCCTAACCACTGTATTAGACTTGTGACAGCAAATGGCATCCACAACAAAAGAGCGAGTTTGACAAAATGCGGCTAAAGCTAAATGTTAAGTTTCTCTTATTATGACGGGGACAAATCAAAACACCATTCACCATGAAACAGGCATAATTTTGCATGAAAATGTCCAGTCGCAGGGGTATGATAATCAGGAAGCTTTTTAGCGGGAGAGATGCATGATGGGAATTTGCTAAATAATGTCACTGGATACTCAAAGATGGGGAGTAATGAGTCGTACTGGTACATGTTATTCGGTGACTTCCGAGTAGGGCTGCAAAACGAAGCACAATCAAACTGAAATTGCAATTTTTAATGGTCGCAATTAGCAAATAACAAAGGTTGTTTAATTTAGGCTTGGAAACAAATATATATTCTGTCACAATGTCACAATCTTATTGTGTTCAAAACGCCAGGCTCTGTTGTAGAACTCCACATATATATGTTTTGAAATACATATATACAATCTTCTCTCAAGTGTAGATCCTCTTGTGTAAAATGCACACTTGGAACTGAAATGTTACTTCTGAACTTATATTGCAAATGTAGTAGTTAACAGTAACGGTTATTGTTCAAAAATATATGTAGCCTATAATTATTTTCCCAAAAACGTGCAGCTTTACTTTTGAGAACCATAATGACCTGTTACTCATTTTTTACAAAGTTAGCAGCACATTAGATAAAGACAATTGTAGGGATTAAGTCATTTTAAATTTAAATTTTAAATTAACCCCCACCTAGGGCTGCAACTAATGATTATATTAGTAATCGATCAATCTACCAATTATTTTTATGATTAATCGGTTGGCTGTGAGTGGTGTATGGTGTATTTATCACATAAAGCTAAAGTGGCGTCGCTTGAGGACGTGTTGATGGAGTAAACTTAAAGTGAGTGTTTTTGGAGGCTCCCCGTGCCAATTCTGATTTCTGATTGGACGAGACACGAATTTAAATTTTCAATGTACCAAACACTACATACCCTCCCTTGAAAAACAAAGTAGGTTTCCCTCAAAAATAAAAAACATTTCTTCTTGGAATTTTTGCTCTATTTAAGAAAACGATTAATAGATTACGAAACTAACTATTTCAATAATCGATTAGTTGTTTCAGCCCTCCCACCACCTGAACAAAAAAAATCAATAAAAGGGAAACAAAATAGCGTCAAATACGTGACAAAACGACGAGGATGAAAACATAACAAAATAGCGACAAAAAAAGTGACAAATACGCTATGAAAATTTGGCAAATATGCACTGAAAAAACCCAACATGAAGAGTAAAAAAAACAACATGGCAGCAACCCGAAGAAAGGATCAGTTTTGTCGGTCTTAGCTTTCAAATGAGGCCTGGCCTATAGGCTGTAAACTCCGTTCGAGAAGCTTATTGATTTGGGTAAAGCTGAACTAGAGAAAAGGTCGGTTATGGCCACTGATTGAATAATAATCATTGTAAAGTCGCCACAAACTACTGTTAAGCGAAGGAACGTTCAGCATTGAAGAGCTCCACCGACTCCATAATGCCCACTCCAAATAAATAAATCATATTTTTTTTGTATTTCCCCTTTTTGACCTATAAATTAACATTATGAACACTGGGATTCAAAGACCCTTCAGAGACGCCCCTAACAAACGCCCTTCATCCAACGCCTTATTTACTTTGCCTACTCAAACAGCGGGTAATGACCGAGGCTCCACTATTAAATTATTCAAACGATCCATGTCCCTTGAATCTCCTAATAGAAAACAATGGCTGCAGCTAAAATGTCTTGTGTGCGAAGAGACCATGTTTCGTATGCAGGAAAATGGTCTTGTGCATCAGGCGTCATACATGTGTGATACATACGTTTCAAGGTGAGGCTATTCTTTCACGTATAGTTTATTTGTCATGTCTACGTAGCTCATTGTGCCGTTTGCTCAAGGTCGAAGAGATACAAAATCACATGTTATGAAGGCGCTTTTGTGCATACAGATATATACAAATACATACATACTGTACATAGGAAACTGTTGTTAGTTTATGACTGTTTGCCCAAAGGCACAAAAGAGTGAACTGCAAACACGTAAAATTCAAGAAAAGCTGGAACGCTGTGCAAAATGTAAATAAGAAGCTGTTATTTACAAATCAAAACCCATCATTTATTCACGATAGAACACTATGGGCTCATCTTTACTGTTATATACCATGTCTTCTTAAAAAGATAATTACAGGTGGCACCAAAAGGTCAAGAAAAAACTATATAGTGCTGACCAATCACATCATATATCAGCAGAAAAACCAGCCGTTCTCAGCAAATGATGTATATTTCAAAGTAAATATGGAGATTAATAACAAAACCATGACAGTTTAATGTTCCTATTTGCTCCTACGGTGATTGAAATAGCTAATCTTGTACCAAAAGCATTTTCTGCAGCATCTATTGTCAATATAAAAATAGTCTTTATTTACACCTGACACCACATCCCAGCATTTGTTTTGCTTTGCTTTGCACGCCGCGTCATTAGGCACCGACTGTAATACTAAATGTAGGCCAGGTGTCTTTTCTTTTCTGGCTTACTTGATGCGAGCACAGAGACACCCCTCAGGTCTACACCCGCTGAGCCGTTCCGGGGGAGGAGAGAGACGGGGAGGCTGACTTCTCTGAGCTGCTCTCTCTCGCTCGGCTTTGGTCTGGCCTGTGTGGAGGGTCCGGAGCAGCAGGATGCCTCTTCTTCCCAAACGCTGACCGTCTACAAAACACAAGGCACACTGCATGAGGACAGGACAACGCCGCCCACGCCCCGCCAACCCCTCTCCTCTGTCGTCAGTGGACCAGCGTTTATTATAGAAATGAAAAACACAACAGGCTCAGGCTGCATATTGTTAGTTAGAACTATTATTAGGGAGCTGTAAAAAGGCACTGTTGCAATAGTTAACCGTGGCAGATGAGTAGGAATAGCATCGCGGTTTATTATTATCACTACAGGAATACATTTAGACTACAATGCATTTATAATCAACTATTTATATTTACTTAGTGTAATATCACAACACATAGTGAGAAAAAGTACAGCCTACAGTGTGCAGTTTTCTTGCATAGGAATAAGGCATTAATAAATATGTAATTAATGATCTAGTAATATTGCTTTTATTTAAATTAGCATGTTGCTCATGAATTAAACATTAATAATAAAATGGTGTTAATCAAGTGCTAAATAGTAATGTGAAAATGTATTGTAGATGATTTCATATTGAAGTAACAATACTGCTCGTCTGAAAACACTTTTAATTCATACCTATATACCTGAGAATAAAAAGCCTGCGTCCTTTTTATCACAAAAATCAATCCCCTATGTTACTCCCCCCCCCGTGCTCGCCTAATGGATCAGTCCAGAGTCCAAACATGGTGATTTGTTTCCTATAGGAGACACAAAACCACAGCACTGGAGCTGCTGCATAATAATTCCCCAATCGCTGCATTTTTTGACAAGCCTCGGAAGCGCATACAGAGAAATTACTGTCATAATATTTGTTTATAGCCCGGTAACACATGTCTAATAATAATCCCGCAATCGGTTTTGATCTTATGCAGATTTGCCTTTAAAAAAAAAGAAAAGAAAAAAAAGGAAAAAAAAGAAAAGGGGGGAGTCTAAATGTGTAAGTGTCAGCCTCGTGAACACGGGGAGACAGTTAGAATCTGCCAGCATAGTCAAATAAATAAATAAATAAATAATCCTTTCTTCAAAAAAAAAAAAAGGAAAAAAAAAGTGCAATATGGGCAAGTGCATTTCCTGGGTTGGGGAGATAAGGTTACCCAATCAGCGCACACGACTCCCTTTGTAAAAGCAGATATTTTTCATTACAAAATCCTGCTTTATCTGTGCCGTTTAATGGCACTATTAAATCTGCTCATTACTATAGCCTGCACATGTGTGAAATACTACAATTACCTTTAAATTATTCATACGGAAAATGTTTTGCTGTATCTTATTACACGTAAACATAAAGGCTGTTTCACATGGTTTTTGTAATTAGGCTACCAATGCATAGGATATAATACGCTTTAAAACACTTCCACTCTTGTGTTTGTGTCCATGTGAGGTTGCAGCGATGCTAAAATATGGAGAGAGAGAGAGAAAAAATAAATAAAAAATCTTAAATCCGGTGTGCAGCCAGTGAGGAATTCAAGGTTGGTCCCACAGGACATCACACCTGTCAAGCCAGCGCTCCCAAAGCAATAACAAGCTCAATCCAAAAAAATAGATCAGAGGAAGCATTATCTAATGTAATGAAAAATAGATCAGAAGAGGGTGACAAAGCAGGTAAAAACAGGAAACAAGGATGGGAGGAGTCCTGCTTTGATAGGCCTTATAGTAAAAAAAAAAAAAAAGACACTAAAATATCACCTGCATATGAGGATTTAGAAAAAAAAAAAAAAAAAAAAAAAAAGCAGCGTTATTGTGTGGAGCCCGAGGAAGTGGCCCCCTTTTTTTTCCCCCCACCTTGAACCCGCCCATAGGCTGTGTGGTTTTGGTGCATTTCCCCATGATCACTGTCCTGCTCCAAACGGGCTCCTTCCTGCTCACTTTGCACCAGTGGCTCCACGCGCCCTCTCTCTCTTTCCCTCTCTCTCTCCCTCTCTCTCTCTACCCCCCTCGTTTTTTCCTCCTATTTATGAAAACGTCACTTCAAGTCCCTCCCTGTTTGAATCTCATTAGTTTCTTGTGTGTTTCTCCCTGTCAATAATCCCGAATCCAGACTCTCTCTATTTCCATCCCTCTCTATCTGTCAATCAGCGCCGCCTTTGAACTGAAAACCACTCCGACCAACTTCAACTCACTCAATCCGTGCGCCTCGCCTCCTTCTCCGGCTTCCCTTTTCTGCCAACATTCCCTTCTTTTTTGACTTTTTCTAGCAAGCGAGCCAGAGCTTTTGGAAAACGCCGATACAAGCGCCGAAACTTCAACCCGGGGACTTTCTACTGCATCGTCGCGGGTTGAAAACTTTGTGTTTCGCCCCCCGCAGAAGACGAAATAGCGCTCGGGCAAAAATGCCGCAGCTCAACGGCGGTGGAGGGGACGACCTGGGTGCAAACGATGAAATGATTTCTTTCAAAGACGAAGGGGAGCAAGAGGAGAAAATTTCAGAGAACTCCTCGGCTGAAAGGGATTTAGCAGATGTCAAATCGTCTCTTGTAAACGAGTCGGAAACGAATCAAAACAGCTCGTCGGATTCGGAGGTAAGTTTTGGACGTTCGCGACGCGCCGGGGATCACCGGCCTACATTTGGGCACATTGTTAAAAAGTTAACCCGCACCTTCGCCCCTTGTCTTTTTTTTTAACGCAATCCCTGTGTTTTCATTGCATTTCAAGGCGGAAAGACGGCCTCCGCCTAGATCTGAAACTTTCAGAGACAAAACAAGAGAAAGTTTAGAGGAGGGTGAGTGTTGCGCTGTTTGATTTTCTTCTCCTTGTCAGTGTAATGTGCTTTTAGCGGGGGGGAAGCTTAGCGATCGCCCCGCGCTATTACTCAAATGCAACGATGAGTAATTAAACTTACACGGCCTGTTTATAAAAGTTTTTTCTCCTTTTTTCCCCCCGCCATGTTAGCTGCGAAAAGGCAAGATGGAGGGCTGTTCAAGAGCCCACCGTACCCGGGCTATCCGTTTATAATGATCCCCGATCTCACAAGCCCCTACCTTCCCAATGGATCACTTTCTCCAACAGCACGCACAGTAAGTTCTTTTCTTTTTTTTTTACCTATGTCTCTGCACAAACACTCGCGGACTCACACTCGGGGGCCAGGGAGACGCGGAGGAAGCCGGGCACACGGGGCTGTCATCCGCGGAGAGCGGCGGGGAGGAGGGAAAAAATGCAGGAGCTAAGTTTTGCCAACTCCCCGTGAAGTGTACAGTACGGCGGCACGCACGTCGGGGACAGCAGCTAGCATGCTAACTATGCTAACAAGTCGCTCCGGCAACACGTATTGGAAATATAGCAGCTAACGTGTATTCATAAAAAAAGAAATTAAAAAATATATCTTATTTTTCTTTTTATTATTATTATTATTATTATTATTATTATTATTATTATTATTATTATTATTATTATTATTATTATTATTACTATTATTATTATTATTATTATTACCCTAGCGTAATAACTATATTGTTGTACATTGGCTGCTATATTCCAGGTGCATGATTTTAAGCCACTGAATAATGCAAATGGCTTGTGTTTTCACAGCCTCATCAAAAATGCTCTTTTTTCTCACACAAGCTGCATGTATTCAGACCTTTACACCGGCATCTAAGCCCTGTAAAGCAGTGTAAAAAAAATAAAAAATGGCATCCATATAAAGCCAATATGCTAATGAGCCTCAATTATTAGCATGTGTCACATTGTGTTGAGACATTATTTGGAAATTACACGAGGGGATATTTAGTGTTTTTTTGTCCAAAGCGTAAGAAAGTGTGTCGTTTCTTTCTCATTCATTCTTTGTAAGACCTCTGTTATAACAATGCAATGGCAATGATTCTTGCATGTGAGCACCACCTTTTTCTATACCGTAGTAGTCGCTGCTTGAAAGAAGAGGGGGGGGAAAAAAGTGCATGTGCCTTGATGATCATGTTTATAAATAAATTCATGTTATTTATTTAGCTACAATCAGCCATCCTATAATTATGCACACTTACTCATTTGCTCAGCACCTCGCCGGTCCCACTGGGCAATGGCAATCCTTAAGCGGCATAATTTTCTCAAACCACGGGGTGTTTTTTTGCCCCCCTATTTTAAACGGTTGCAATTACAAGTCTGCACTTTAAGACCTGTCATCTCATTTTACAAGGTTAAGGCAAAGACCAAGCGTTAGGAAATGCGACCCCTCCGTGCCCCCCACAACCTCACGAATGCCTAATAATGAAACTCATTTTGTTATCGACATTTTATGAACAACTTGAAGGGGGGGGAAAAAAGATCCCCTCTTGACACGTAACGCTTTCTTTCGGTTTGTTTTTACTAGACATAATTCCAACTGCTTACACAATATCCTTATGTGATTTTATATGTGTTGTTTTATAGATTTGAACATTACAGGCATATGCCCATTCGAGAACATTTTGCCATTCTTTCCCTCTTAGTCAGCCAGGCTTGTTAACGCTACCGGCTGCTTGGTGGAATTAGTCACTCATTATTCCCATCAGTGCTGGCATAAACGCATGAGAGGTGAGCTCCAGACTCGACTTCCTAGTTTCAGAGGCTGAGGCTGCGATTGTCTTTGTGGCTTCCACTACTATCTCCCGATTTTACAATGGACTCCTGTGTTTCTTTGTTTTTAAGCTTTACTCACACACAAAAAAAAGACATAGGAACACATAACGTATCTATTGGGATATTATTTTTGTTTTTTATCGCATGTATTCTCCACAATATTTAAATGGGCTCATATTTTATTTATAACGTTTCTACATCAAAACAGATTATCTCCCAGTCCGTACAATTCATCTGCGAGGTTTATTATTTCTGAATCCTGAGCTACACCTGAAGTGTGTCATCTCACGGTGGTCTTCCTCCTGCACATCCCCGGCCCCCTCTGTCTGCAGCGCCCACTGTGTCCAGCCATTAGCTTTGAAGTCGGCCCCGTCCCTGTAATATAAATGTATTAGACTTAAAGCTGGCATAAATAATTCACCTGGACATTGATTAGCTGTCGTGCTCCCTAACATGCCGTGTGTAAGGCTGCGAATATGACTGTTCTTATTGCAACAAGACCGTTTCTCTTTTGTCACGGAAGCCTTTGATTCTCTCTGCTTTTCCCTTCCTGCGGCTGCTCCACCTGCTTCATATTTTCAAATCAGAAGGCCTTTAAATCCCTTCATCAATTTGCTATTATTTATTTATTTACTGCATTTTGAATTGATGATTTCACGATTTGATAACACTTCGCCACATTTGACAGTTAACAGCAATTGTTATTGTTCATTATAGCATTTACCTCCACCGTTTTTATTTTGTTTCCATTATTTTCCCTGCTTTTTTTGCTTGACTCGAGGGATTTAAAATTCCCCTATGTAGCGGTTTGCATAATTTCCCTGACCTCTGGGAGCTATAACCAGTAAGAATTTGTTTTTCCTACCACCTAAGTCCAAGGAGGGTAACAATTTAGTATCATTTAGCAATTTGACATGACGCTGTGCCCGGGCTCCTTCACTCCCCCTCCCTAAACCTCACACAAAGGCCGCTGGATCTGTGGGTGCAGGTTGAATCAGTGGAAGTGGCCTGGCCAGTTCACCCCTGTTTGCTGTCTCTCTCACATGTTCTCTACCTTTTGTCTCCCGCCGATGCTCGCGTAGGGGCTTGTGCCAAAAGGCGGTGGGTTAACTCCGGCGCTGTGGGCCAACGGCACACCTCAGCAGGTCTGCAGAGGCTGCAGGAGGGAGAGAGGAGGTGCCGGGCCGTAAATCCACGGGCTTTATTTACTGCCTCTCGGACTTATGAATGTTAAGATATTTGACGCCACCCCTGGCCCCATAATTCTCCAGGCCTCGAGACTTTTGGCGGAGGTTTTGAGTTTCGACGTATAATTACCAGCAGTTTAAAAAAGAACAAGTAAGTGGAAGAAGGAGGGGCTGGATGAAAATGCAACACGGAGCTCACAGCGCTGTGTTTGGAGTGAAAAAAGATGCTCCTAGAACCCGTGGCGATTCCACTACAAGGCTTTGTGCCTGAAACAATAGCTCTTCTCCCCTCTTCTCTCTTTGTTTGTGGAGTTGTCGTGATGCGCCGGGATCACCTTTTGGAAAAAAATAAACCACCCTCGCACACACTTCTTTTTCTTCCTTTGTCATTATTATTACCTCAGGAAGAAATAATAGAGGGTTTTCTGAGCAGATTATTGTAATAAACACACCTCCTTTGTGCTCACGTGCACGGCCTTATCTGCCTGGACTAGCCCTGTCTACTAAATGTGGCTACAGCATAAGCATAACAATGGTTTATCGTATGGATTATGTCTATTCCACTGCTGTAAACGGATTGTTGGCTGTGACAAGAGGAAAGATAGTGTAATGCGGATTTAAGGGACAGGGCCCACACCTTATCAAATTGGCTTTACATGTTAATGGGGCCTAATTGGTGTCCGTGGGGGGTTTCATGGCACCACACGGCCAGATTCGGTGCCTCTAGCCGCAAAATGCACTCCGAATCCAGTCGGAGGGTTGCGCTCCTTTTGTCTTGCAAATCACTTTGTTTACAAAGTATGGCGGAAGCGGCTCCCGCTCACTCAATTTCCCTCCCACTACTCTTTTTGTGCAGCATCTCTTCCTCTCTCTCTCTCTCATAGCCAAGGAGAGGGGAGAGAAATGGTCCTTATTTTTTCTCTACTCAATAAACAGTCATAAAGAGTACAATCTGCTTTGGATTTGAGGAGTAAGTTGGAGCAAGGGGAAGGGAGGGGGCCGCAAGGCAAAGTTTGGCACCATTAAACTAAAATTGGGGCCTGCTAGACATTAGCGGCGCGCAGCACATTCTCCGAGCTTAATTAGTCCGAACTGTAATTGTTCATGGTCTGCCAATAGGAGTAATGCTCAGGAAAAGTGGAGTTGCTCTAAATCGGCCCTGGGTTTTTAAAACAATAAATCACTCGCATATTTGTGCAGTGATTCAGATGGAGGCTCGACCTCTCCCATCTCGACATGTGGTAAATTGTAAAGTCAATGAATCGCAGATGTAGGGGTGGTGGGGGAGACAGGGGAAGACGAGGGGAGAGAGTACTGTAAGGTTTTGTTGCTGCCTGGCGAATGAATGGGAAAGATTTGTGCCGTAAATATTTACTGAAGAGATATATATATACATTTTTTTCTTCTTCAGGTTTAATTGTCTAATGCTGATGGTGTTGGCAGGCTGAGCAGCGCCGGAGCATGCGAGCCCGTCTATCTGTCACTCTGCGTGAAACACCACAGACGCACAGAGGGAAAAGAGTTTGGGGGTGTGTTTCTAATCAGATTTTTAACTAGTGCAAAGGGAATAGTGTTTCCCTGGTGGCGGAGGGAGCTGTGCTGGGTGTAGCTGCTGCAGTCAGCTCTGCTTTGGAGCTACACCTTGTTTTAATCATCTCCAGTGTTTAATTCGACGACGGCTAGAGCGAAGGCGAATTTTTGACAGAGCATTTCTCATTGACTTTATTCCATGCGTTCAATTCCCAGTGTCTTGTCAGCGAGCGGCCACTCCGTGCTTTCCTCTCTCTCCTTGTGAAGAAAAAAGGGGGAAAAGGCATTAGTTTAGCAGCTGTGCACTGGTGCCCCCCGCCCCCCCCCCATGCCTCACCACTGCCGCGGCCCTCCAACCCTTAGTGTAACCCACCCCCCCCCCCTCCCACCCCCACCAGCACCATCTCCCACCACCCGCCCTCCCCGCTCCTTCCTTTCTCCCATGCATTTCTATAGAGCTCGCACAAAGATAGCACTGTACATCTGGAATGCAACTTTTGTCATCTGTTAGATATAGGCCCGCTGTGCTGCAGGGGCCACGAGGAAGCTCGAACATGGAATGGAAGTCAGCGCATGAAAATGTTTAGAGTAGAAGGACAATCTACACTTTGAATGTGACGTGTGCGCGTGTGTTTTTCATGCAAATATCAATAAGTCGGACTTCCATGAGGTCACTGCGTTTGAACAAAATATTATGTGCTGAAACGTCGGCCTTCCCACGATGACGTTTAAAGGGCTGTTTATTGAATTCAAAAACAAACATTTGCTTTTAATAATTGCAAAATCAGAGTGGTTTTGGAAAAAAGCGTGCGCCCCCATGCAGAGTAGGAAACATTAATGGGCCGGCTGAGGTATCGGCAGAAATACTTGTGGCATGTACACTTCCGCTTTTCCCCCCTTGTGTGAATGTGCATATTTGTCTAAGTTCATTCATAATAAGAGCTGAGGGCTGCAGTAGCCGAATAGAGTTCAGCGGCAGTCGTGTGGGAGGGAGCTGGGCGACACAGAGAGAGAGAGGGGAAGAGAGAAAAGCGGGAAATGTGTGTGGAGTGGTCGGGGTAAGGGGGTGGGGGGTGGGGGGTGGGGGGGGGGCCCAGCGGAGAGGGGGCCGGGGGTCGCGCACACAAAAGCCGTCTGAATAGAGCGCATAATTGCTGTTAATGCCAGGGCAATGAGAGCAGCGACAGTTCCTGGTTAGATGTCCAAACAATAGTGCCCCAAGGCTTCACATTTATCTTCCTGTAAGAAGAAGAAGAAGGGGAGTAAAAAAAGAAAATGTAGAGAAAGTTTCTTTTGTGCGGTTTCTTTTTTTTTTCACCCTCCTCGTTCGACCCATAAACTCTCGTCACGTTCTCCCTAGCCGTGCCCTCCCACCCGGGTCGCCGTCAGAAATATGTGCCCTTAAACGCTCAGGGTGCGAGTGACGCGAGAGGAAGGAATCCCGTCTGTGTTTGGACTGGGGAGTGTGTTTGGGAAGGGTCAAAGATCGCCGGCGCTGACATGCTTTTTGTTAAGACCCTCCTCCAAAACAACTGATATGGAGTGCCTGAGTATATATATATTTTTCTCTTCTATAGCACGCCCCACACCGTCGCCCCTAATGATCATGTTGGGGGAGATAATGACTAGCAATGCCAGTGTGCGGTGAACACCTGTGGTATGCCAGCTTTTTTTTTTTTTTACGGTTGTGGCGGAGTCTTCTGGAAAAATGTCATACTTCACCCAATGCTACATAAATGCAAATTTGAGCTAACACAACACTTCAACATCGGCCATGACAATATAGCCAATCTTTATCATATAGCCAGCAGTTTCCATTGTTATTATACATGAATTGTATTACCGCCACCATGTCCGTTATATTATGCAGTTTTTTGGCAGTCCTGTTTTCTTTCCCTATCTTAATGTAGTCAAGGGAGACGCAGATAATCTGTGGAGAAACAGGCTCAAATGGGAACACTTTGTATGCGCTAAACACATAATGCTCGCGAGTTTATGGCGATAAAACTCCAGTTGGCGCATTTTTTGATCTACTAATTAAACTTTTAATTGTAGCCGGATAAGCCACGAGCCGTGCGCGCTGAGGAAGAGTTAGCGATAATGAGGTGATGGCCCGCGCTGGTCGTCTTAAAGGTGCTGGATTCATAGCTGCCCGCCAAAGGTGAAAGGAGACAAACAAATTCATCTGCTAATCTGCGGCTTACGCTTGGATTTAGGACGGGAAAAAATGTCGGTGAGATTACTTTTAAAAATGCAGAGGGGCTAATAAATGTAACCTTCTTTAGCCCTGCGTCAGATTTGAGTTTTTTTTTTTTTTTTTTCCTGTTGATGAACCAATTCCGGTGCAAAAACAGATTAAGTAAATTCCCATGTTAGCTCTTTAACCAGCTGTTAGAAACCTATTTACCCGCAGTCATAATGCGCTTCTTGTGAAGAGACAGCTGTCAGCTTGTGTACGGCGCTAGATAACATTTCATGTGGACAGATTGTGACATCCCCACATGGCCTGGCACTGCCGATCCAATTGTCCACCATTGTGCAGGTAGTGGTGAATAGACTGTTAATAATGACACGGTGTGAAAAAAAAAAACGTTTTTCATTTCCCATTTGTACAGAGCTTTGGGTTCTAGCTCTACAAACATGCACGGCCATTGTTTGGCAGGTTCCTAACGGCGTCACGGGCCCCCCTCTCTCTCTCTCTCTCTCTCCCTCTCTCCCTCTCTCTCTCTCTCTCTCTCTCTCTCTCTCTCTCTCTCTCTCTCTCTCTCTCTGGTAAGGGGCTTTAGTGTCAGCCATGTTCAGGGTCAATTCCAAAAGTGAACAAATTGACTTGCAGCGAATGAGTGAATTGTCAATTGGCTTTTCCTCCCCGAGGGGTCACAAGCGGATGGAGTGTCTTGTTTGGACAACTGTCCTGAGGTGAGATGAGCGGCCTTCACCATCCAGGCCAGTGAGGGCGAGCAGACGGAGGGGAACGGGGACACACAGAGGATACAAATGAACTCGAGAGGACAGGCTGATTTCCTACCGGGAAACAAAACAATCTCTTCTAGTCATTTCGAAGCATTACTAAAGAAGTACCAGTATATTACATTCTGCGTATTGTGTTGGTTATTGCTGTCACAACCTGTCGCAAAATCAATAATCCAGCCGGACTTGACAAGCCAGTGTCTTTGTTCCTGCCCCAAGCCTGGATAAATGGATGGTGTTTCTAGAGTGGAAACCCGAGGCAAAGGTGACTGAAACGTGTCTAGTCATTGTGAAAGTTGAGCGTGGGAGTCGTCATGTGATGCACGTCACACTGCCTTTAGAACCAGGACATGTTTAATCTCCCACTTTATTGCCCTTTGTATCTTTATGGCCCACCACGCTTTGCATATTTCAAATGACAATAAAGATAAAAGCTCTGAGTTGTCATTTTAGGCAGTGGAAGAGTGTTGAGATTTAAGGAAGAGAGTTTAATTGTTTTTTTCACCCTTCCAAAAAGTCACATGTCTGAAGATGTTTATTTCAGCGTAACAGTTAATGATGCTTTAAGGCTTTATGAAGGTGATCTTGAAGTGAAGCGTGACCATTACAGTGTGACCCGTGCATGAAGCTGCTGTGTCGTAGGTTCATTTGTAGTCAGCCCGCTGTGGCGTGCGTATGAAAGGTCCTTGTGAGCGGCTGATGACCCTGGCTCCTCGGGCCTGTCTGTGGCCGGTGCTGGAGGATGCAGCAGCTGGACACAGGAATGCTGTGTGCGCTGTTTAAACAGTGGCCCATCTCAGTGCAGGCCTGGAGGAGCACAGGGAAGGAAGCCTCCGAGTGTTTACATAGCTGAATTGTCCTTCAGGCGCCCCCCTCCACCCCCCCAGCGTCTAATGCACTTCTGTTCAAACATACACAAGTGTGGAGATGACCCCCACTGATGCCGGAGTTCACAGCCATGGCTTTCACCCCGACTTCTCCGTCTGAACAATACAAACCCATCGCTCCTACTGTGGCTGTTTGTTGCTTTAACCTGCAGGCCTCGGATGACAGATAAAAACTGTTAGCCCACTTTAGCGCGCTGTGAGAGGTGTGAGACAGATGCCTCATTGGTCTGTCTGCCTGTCAGAGATCTTGAGCATCGGCGCACGAGCGTCAAGTTAATTGTTGTTTGAATTAGCTGTTATGATCCGTTGACAAATCTCTGCTGCTCCCGCCACCGGAGCGGAAAATGTATCCGGGGGATTGGCATGATCTTTGCGAGAGTGTAAACCTGGCTTCAACAAGATGGATAAATGCAATTATAGGACAGTCCTGGAGAGGGAGAAAATCCATTTAAAGCCCGTAAAGCTAAGCAGGGGCCGCGGTTAATTCATTTGACCAATTTGCGGGTGATGTACGAGTGTCAGGGCACATTAGTCAGGCGGCCGAGATGATGCGTGTTGGGTTTTTTTTTTTTGTGTGTGTCTTTTTGGCGTGAAGGTGCACTTCGCTTGTAGAGCAGTTTGTCCAGGACCCTTCGCCTCTCCCCCCGTCCCGTCCCAGCGAGCAAAACAAATGGACCTTAGACATGGAAATGACAAAAAGATGCAGTGAGCCTGGGGGAGCGGGATGGCTTTGCAAATGAGCTATGGAAACATGACTGTGGTCTGCTGGGCGCCAGAGTGAGGAGCTCTGCACGGCGCTGTCCCAAAAACCACTCAGGTTTGTCATCACCGCACTTCCCCCCAAGTTAAATAAAGACTTTTTTCTTTTTTTTTTCTGTCATAACTCGTTGCAGTTGCGGTTACAATAAAACACGTTATGGGGATGTGTTCATGTACAGAGCCTCGGCAGGATCAGGATCTATGGACGAACGGATACGTAGAAGAAAGTTTGTCGAACAGCAGGGCTTAAAATAGGAATATAAAGATGATTATGATTGTTGACCTAACCTGACTTTTTTACTCTGGCTGAACTCGGGGAACTTTTAGTGAAGTTAAAATTACATTGTGTGGATAGCGGTGTTTACTTTGAGCGTACAGGCTTGCTCAGGACACTGACAGTCTTCCTGGAGAAGTCTTAGCATTTGACACCCGGCGTGTTTGTCTCAGCAACTGGCAATTTCCACCGTCGTCTTTTTTTTTTTTTTTTACCCCCTTCTGTTGTCATAAAAAGCGCGGCTGTTGCTCAAACGCCGCAAGTGCCGCCCTGTGTGTGTCTTGTATTTGTGTTTATCAACTCTTTTGCCTTGACGTTAGATGGTTTGCCTCTTTGCTTAGTCTGTTACACCGCCTTTGTCTCGCTGGAGCAAAACCACTCAACGGTTACACAAGCGCGGCGGTATGCAAAAACAGTGGTTAGAGCGTGGTTGGGTGGGTGAGAGGGAAGCTCCAAGTCACAGCCTGAATCAGGGCAACTATGTATCTCTCACTCTCTCTTGCCTGCCTGTCTGTCTCTGTCTCTCTCTACAGGACGATGCAGCCTTGTTTAAGTGGCAGGGATCATACTTAAGAGCCTCTTGGTTGACTACATTTGGCCCGCTGGTTGGTGTGTGTGTGAGTGTGCGTGTGTGTGTGTGTGTGTGTGTGTGTGTGTGTGTGTGTGTGTGTGTGTGTGTGTGTGTGGCGCCACAAAGTGTGTGTTAGTATTTGTCACCTGACTGGCAGGCAGCAGGCCTCAGGAAACCAAAGTCGGTGTGAATGCCGAGGCTTGTCAGTGACAGGTGCCGGTGCTGTTGTAGCAGCAACTGGGGAGAGACTGTGGGTCCCCTGGTCAAGTGTGGGCCTCAGGGAGACGGGCCCGGCCTATTGATTAGTCGTGCTGTCATACATAACATATAGGACTACTCAAAGTGCTCTTACACTGACTGGAAGGGCGGATCATGGGCTGTTTTTCCTCATTTTATTGAACTAATTGTCATCAATCACTGTAACTGACTATATTGTATTTGTGGGATGGCAATGCTGTTTATGGGCTGTAAATCAATTATCAATCCATGTGTGTGTGGTCTGCTAACATTCCCAGAGAAGAGACAAGATGGTCAAGCTGGAATAATCTGACATATTTAAAGATCAGGTCAAACTTTGCAATTCTTTGGACTTATTTTGAACATGTGACTAACTGTGCTGCCTTCATGGACCTTTATGTTCATGTCAGCCTGACTCTTACTCCCAGTGCTGAAGGACACAGTGCATCCGTACTCCCCAGTCGCATCAGCAAGCCGCATTGTAACAGGAAGCCTCCCCAGTTTGTCCGGATACACGCGCGGTGCACTGGACACATTTCTGCGAGGCCTTTGGGTGAAGTTCTCTTTTGCCTTTGGGATGACTTTGAATAGTTCCAGGTTGAAAAACTCTCCAGCTCTGTAAATATGCAGATGCAGTCATCATCTCCCGATCTCCCCGCTCACTTCTCCTTCTTCCCAGATGCAGCCTTCAGCCTCGTGGGAGAACAACTGCTGTCTATAGGCCAGTGGAATTCCTCTCTCTGACAGAAAGAGAAAAAAAGCCTGTGGAAGTTTTCTATACGCTCCCGGATCATTTTACACGAGTGGACGTGCCTCTCCACACAACTGTTCCCAGTTAGTGGAGATCTGCCAGTCTTATTACCTCCATCAGTGGGACAAATGTTGCTCACTACAACTGCCATGTACTTTATTAGGACGACGCTTGTTTGAACATCCTGTGTGTTGATCAGAGTCATGAGTTTAACTTATAGCTACAGTTTATAGTGAGATTTAAACCGTCACAGAAGAATAGAACAGAATTCCCTCATCAGCCACCTGATGAAATACAGTACAAGCCAAACCATGATTTTGGTTTAAGAAAAATGTCCCACAACAGAATATTTCCCTCTGATTGTAACAGGAATAGACAGCAGTCGATTTAGTGTCATTTTGTCTTGCTAACATTTGATACGCTGGAGCAGTGGAACCTGCCAGCAATGAGTAAGTCGCAGAAGTCGTGTTTGAGCGTAAAGAGAATAGACACTCTTCGACATTTAGCCCGACCGTCAGAAGTTTCTGGGCAGAGATTGAGATGCTGTGGTCTTGGACGCCGGGAAAGTTGACCTCTAATTGTTCACAGAAGCCATTGGCAGGAAAAATGAGGCATCGGCGAGGGTGGATGCTGAGATGAGAACTTCCACTTGCCATTCAAGCAAACGATGTCAGGCCCACTAGGATGCTTCTCACTGACAAACTAGTCCCTTTAATGGCGGCAAACAACCAGGGAAGTCTTTCTTTGGGAGACAGACACTTTCTTCGGGTTTTAAATTGGCCGTGTCATACGGTTTCCACGACGGGGCTGCCGGGGGCTGTTCTCACATGGACCCAATGTTCTGCACCAGTTTGGAGAAAAATGAGGGTGTTGTTTTTACTGGCACTGATCACTGTGGTATTAAACCTCCGCTCCAAATGTTAACAGACTAGTCATGCGCTTGTGTTCTTCACGCCTTTTTGATTGGAACGGTCTCAAAGTCCTCGGCCTTTTAAAACTTGCCCTCACCCCATTTTGAGCACAAATCCAGTGTTTGTGGCAAATAACATCAGTAATGATTCAATTGGGCATAAAGTAATTGAGAAGCGGCCTGCTCACCATCTGTCCGGTGAGATTACCACTTTCTGTGTAATTAAACGTGTGACCTTGTGGCCGTGGAGGGTGGTGCCAGTGGGCAGCCGTGGCCACAGCCAGCCTGTCTTATTTGAAGTTGGGGTAGTCTGGCGGAGCGATGGGAGGGGGTGGTGGTGCGGTGTTAACTGTTTAGCCCAGCTGCTAAAGATAGCATAGTGAGCCAAGCTTAAGTGACAGTCTCTTTTACATGGATGCCTCCCGTGTTTGTGTGCGTACAGTGACACATGAATAAAGTGTGAACGCCGAATTGAGGAAGCCTTAGTCAATTTGGTGATGCGGAGGAGGCCGTAGTGATCCCTGTGAGCAGCCAGTGGAACAAAGGGTGTGTGTATTTGAGCTTAGGTCACAACAGGCTGAACAGACGCTGCTGTTTTAGCTCTGGTTTTATGTGTGGTTTTGTTTGGAAGCTCACGGTTTGCTTTTCCCTTGGACAGTATCCAGAGACTACAAGGCATGCATCTGCTCCACAGGTCCGACGTGAAGGGCCCTGCGCAGCCTGTGATTGGATTTGAGCGCTGATCTGGTTGTTTTGGTTGTAAACAGCGCATTAAAGAGGAGGGAGATGAATCTAATGAGTATCTGTATGCAGGAGGGGGTCTGTCCACTACTGTCTCGAACAGCAGCTTCGACTCGGGCACTACCTCGGCTGCCCTTTCGATTCAGCGCGGGCTCTCTTGCAATACTTCCTCCCTGCGCTCAGAAAAAAATCCCTCTTGTTGGCCTAAACAAAAATAACCATTTTAATTACTATGCTGGAGACAGGGTGCAGCCGCAACGCCGCTGGCAGGACAGGACTGAGGTGGCACTGGCCACTGGGGATGGGGACGAGGTCTGGACTGGCCCGCAGGGAAATTACAGGGTGGTGTGTGGGACAGGCACAGGGGGAGGAGGGGGGCACCAGGCTCTGCTGGCAACTTAAGGGAGTACGGCAGAGGCACCGACGGTAGTGGTGGAAAGTTACGAAAGTTTTAATCATTCATAATTTAACACAACACTTCAGTATCTAAGAAAGCACATTTTCTGATTACGCTTGAACTCCTCGTTTTTCTCTTTTGTCCATTTCAGTGTCAACAACAACAAATTACATGTTGCCATTTGTCAAAGTGGTTTGTTCATATTGCCGGTGCCCCGTGGTCTTTGTCATCATTCTGTCCTTTATTGTACTATCAGGAAAATGCTGTGCGATGGGTCTATCTGTTCAGTATGCAGATTTTGTTTCCATCATTCCAAGTGGTCTCCTCTCCCCGCACGTACTCGCTGTTTTCTCTCCAGGCCCCTCAGCCATCCCTCCTCTCCCTGCTCCCTCACTATGCGCTCTGATTACCTCTCCAAACTGGCAATAAGTTGATTGCTTTACAGAGATGATGTAAGCCCCTGCCCTAGGGTACATCAGGTTGGATTTCTCCTGCTTTATCTTGTAAAGCCTAAATTAACAGCTGGTTTGGTTGGAGTTCTCCGGGATCTGACTAAAGGATTAGGCCTGGTTCTCATGCGAGTCAATCCGGTTTGATTTATCGCAGGTCTATCAAAAAAGATCAATGGGCGTTCTTTTGAAAGTAAATCCTTAATCGCGCTTTGCACTTACGTGTCATCATTGTGAGTTTTTTTCTCTTTTTTTTCTCCCTCTTCTCTTCAATCTGGTGCTCTGAATTTCTCACTCCCTGATTCTTATTCTCTACCTAACACCTCTGCCCCATGCTTTTTACATTTTTTTTTGCCTTTATCATTCTTTTGCTCACTGTTAGGGCTGCAGATATGAACTACTAAACGAAAACGAGAGCCACAGTTTGCAGGTCTCCCACACAAAAAAGACTGGTGTACGACAAGATATTTCGCTGTTTGCTGAAGATAGTGACTTCATTATTGCAGCCTACAATTCAAGTCGTAATTTTAGTATGATTGATTCTAAATACGGAGATGTGCCAGTGTTTCCTTTGCAATATCCCGGCCAATGGCAGGATAGACTTCAATCGCTTCTCATTAGTTTGCAGGGGGGTAAGGCAGCCCCCCAGCACGGCTTTAACCTCCTCTGGTCCTGATCACAGACCAATCAGTCGGTGCCTTCTGCCCTTGTTTCACGTGTGTTTTTAGTTGTTTTTTTCCGCGCTCACCCAAACTTCATCTAAATCATTCGGCTCCATCTTTCCTCAACATTAGACTTGTCACTCACTCTTGGCTCGAGGTAACAAGCTGGAATTTATGTTTCCCACTCTTGGCCTGGACCTTCCTGTCAGCGGTAGTAGGGAGGCAAAATGTGCGCTGAAAGTGAATGGGGTTTGTTATTGTGAATAGATGAGTGCCTGCTTGAAATGTTCTTGATGAAGGCCATGGCGGGACTTTCTGTTTTGTTTATTGCACAATTACTTCTGAGAATGTGTTATGTTATTCAGGCAGTTCACAAGGTGTGCCGAGCCTCTGTAATTGAGAGTAACTGTTAGCTGTCTTAACTTGGCAGGGCAGCGCAGTGGCTAGGTTGTGAGTGGTAAGAAGATCCAGGGTTCAATTTCTGGACCGTTGTTGTGCTTTCTGTGTGGAGTTTGCATGTTCTCCCCATGTCTGAGTAGGTTTCCCTCATAAAACATTCATAATAGATTTCTAGAGATGCACCGATCCATTTGGGTTTGAGTATTTGCCAATATCCGATATTAACCGATACTAAGAGACTTTCTTAAAAGTAGCTTTCTCTGAGTGGAAAAGTGAATGGCCCTTTTGTCTCCATTGTGAGATCAATAAAGTCTCATATTTGATGTTGCAACGATGTTGCAAATCAATTATCAGTTATATCTATTGATAAACTAATGGAGAAACATCTAACAAGGATCACTGGATTTTCTACACTATCCTTGGGACAGGTTATTTTATATTTTTATATCAATGTAAACAACTCTGATCATTACATCATTTTTTATTTCATAAACTAAAATACAAACACTTGGCCAATTTTATTTTATTCGGGTACTTTAGGCATGTTTTATCATAGTGACGCAGCCTTGATTTGTTGCAGTTAGCAATAGCATGCTACCACTAGCTTTAGCATGCTGTTGCTAGCTGCTGCATTTTGGACGGTCGGTCATAAATAGGTTTGCGGATGTCAAAACTAACTCAGGGATTAAATTCTCCAGGTTCTCAGCCTCAAAATGACATACAGCATGCCCATATTCACTTAGATTTAGTTGGTGAAAATTGTGTTTTCAATGCGGCGAGAGCCAAAACTGGTATCGGTTCATTATTGGTTATTTGTAGCCGATTCCCAATATCATATTTCATCCAGTATCGGCTCCGATGTCCAATACCAGTATCGGATCGGTGCATCCTTAAGGTTAACCCTCCAGTTTGGTACGTAGTCCTGAGACAATCTGGAGATATCTCACTCTAGATTGTCTTTGGTTCCTGATTGTCCCAGCGTCAATGAAGGACGGGTCTATATGAGGACAATAAAGACCCATTGCTTCTGGAATACGCTCCCATGATAAGATGAAGATTTACCCCAAGCTGCTTCTTCTGCACACATTCCATCCATAGTGAGCCCAAAATGACTCTTATTTATTCCTCATCACAGGCGCCTGTTTTAGAATAGGGCGATGGTTATAGTTACCACCTCAACCATTGTCCTGGATCTCAATGGTGACACATTCTAGGCATGTGCTCGGACTATTCCCATATAATCTATACTTTTAGACTTTGCGCATGTTGCAACGCCGACGCTTCTATTTCTGCACATACTTCCCTGTCGACAAAATGATATAACACTCAAACAACACCCGGCCGCATATTTTCTTGCAGACACTGGTAAAGTGACCTGGCAGCTGTTGGTGAGCGAGTGGTGGGGTGGGGGGGGAGATGCGGTGATCGGGGGGTATGATCTTACAAAGGTCCAGAGACTTCTACACTTTCTCCTGGTCCTCCAGCCAACAGCCATTATTGTGTGTAATCTCAGCCCTTTATTGCAGCATTGTCTCCGCCGACAATGCCAATGATCCTGCAATAATTCATACTTGAAAAGGCGGTATCACAAGAAATGAAATGTATCGCGTAGTCTTCCAGTGTCACCGAACATTTACCCCATTTATCTTTTATTCATGTTTGTTTTTTTCGACCGCCGATCAGCGTTCAGTTTGGAAACCGCCTTCACCAATGGGAAAAAAGCGAGCCGTGCTGATTCTAACAGACTGTTGGCCTTCGATTTGGCAGATGACAGAGAAGAATGCCCTCTGAAACCGGCATGTCATAATGTCATATAAGAGGACATTTTCACTGATGGACGATCGATAGCATTAGCTGCTGTTAGCACAACATAAGCCACATTCCAGTTGTTTTGGCTTGGCACTTCTGAATTCATGAACTCCCCCAAAAGGCCAGTGTTCACCGACAGACTTTTGTGGCTTAATTTTAGCCGCCTTCCTTATTGTGTTTGTTGTAGTGGTGTGTGTATTACGTTTCCTCCATTCGACCACCCAGAGTACCACAGCGATGGAAACCTTACAAGTACAGAGTAGAGTGATGCTGTGTACTGCGTCCAGAAACGTGTAGGGTTGAACTGTTGTGAAAACCCCTAGACGTGTTTGTGCCAAGTGATTGTACACAAACTATGGGAATGTGGATTCTGAGTGATGGTTATTTCATTCTTTCACTTTGTTTTGCTTAGTCAGTTTTTGCCGTAACACATCGAATCCCAAACATTGACAACTTTGCAGCTCAGTGAAGCCGCTTCAGGCCAGCCGATGTCAAATGCAGGTGTGTCCTCTTGGCATACTCTGTGCCAGCTCCACTGGGCAGGCTGGCAGAGCAGTGCTGAGAGAGAGGTAGGAGGGGCTGTGGAAGTGCGTGTGTGAACGAAGCGGGGGTGGGGGGGTGGGGGGCTGAGATCGACGGGATACGTGGGAAGGAAGAGCTTGCTGTCAGCCAGCTGGACCTCTTAATCCCACAGCCTTGGGGAAAGGGTGTGTGTGAGTGTGTGTTTGTCTCAGATATTTGTCAATTTTAGCACACCTCTGCTCCACACTTTGGCCCAGCTGAGCCCACAGCGTGTCTGAATGTCGACTGTTTGTTTTTGGCGCCGGGCACAGAGAAGGGACGACCAGGATTCCATGTGCTGCGCATGTTTACTGTAGTGCTCGCTTTAACGACGCACTGTATATTTATGTGGAGACGACACAGACTCGTAAGCCCTTGATGTTGCTGAGGCGCTGGGCTGGTGTGAGGTGGAGGAGGGGGACCTGTTATGGCAACAGAAACTGCTACCGTTCCACTAACTTCATTGGCAAGACGACCCAAACTTATTCCATGAGCCTATTATTCAATATAGAATCGAGATATTGTTTTACTACATGACCCTCATTGCATTTCAGGTTTTCTTTATGGTCATTGATCAAACAATAACATTAGCAATGCTGCTAATTCTAAATCCATTGATTCACGTTATGAAAAAACAAAGCACCAATGTTTACTGTACCAAAATATTGTTCGCCGTCAGTTTGACAAAGGGGCAGCCATCTTTGTAGTCTTTTCACATAAACAGGGGATGTATGTAGATGATTGAGCTCCACTGGCACGTTGCGTCACCCGCATGTCGTTCATTACGCACAAAGCTATTTAGACACATTCCATTCGAGTTTTCCTCTCTCTCCCGCTCTCCCTCTCCTGGTTTTTGCCCGGCGCACTCCCTCACTTTTGGCGTAGACTTTTGCATATATCACAGGCTGGCAGGCTAAGAGCTTGGGACTTCCCCACGCCACACTCCAAGCCTTTGATCCTTTGCTTTGGAGGTAACATCAAAAGGAGAGGCATAGAAAGGCAGCTACTACTGTGAAGTTCAATGTTCAACTTGATGGCTTGGCTGAGGGCTTTTTTTCCTCCTCCCCCTGCCACCCCCCCCCCCCTCACTCGCTCACCTCTCCCCTCCCTCCCCTCCCTCCACGGTGCTCCCTCGTTCCCTCCTCTGCATCCCTCAGCTGACAAAAACACACATTTTCGGCGGTGGAGGTGTGTGCGCGCCCCTGACACGGGACTCTACGATGTAACGTACCCCAACAAACAGCCACCCCTCCTCCCTTTGAGTCCACAACGTACACAGGGCGCCGATAGCTATACTCCTGTTCAGTAAAAGTTGAGCCTCCCCCCCCCTCCTCTTTTCTTACTCTCCCATGGACGCAGCATCTTGCATTGCAGCCGGTTGCGTCAATGCCGGGCCGACCCGCGGTGACGGCGGATAGGTGAGCAAGGAGGAGCAAAAGGGCAAGCGCACCATGTAGCTTCCTGCGCGCCCCTCTTTGCATGGATCCATCTTTAGTTTATCTTTTTTTTTTTTAAAAGCCAGAAAAAAAAAGGCAGTCGATCAAAGCTGGAGAGTGACCCGCTTTTTTCGCTCCCTTTTCTTCCGTTTTCACTGCCGCGTCGCCGACACTGGGCAAGTGAAGCTTCCGATCACGGAGGCATCTCGTAATGAACGCCTACGCTAAGTGTTGTATGCAAATGGGAGCTTTAAATGAAGGTATTATTAGATGAAACCGTGCGTCTCGGGTCAAAGCCGGCGTCTTCCGCGTTGTCGTCGGCTGCATTTAAATGACACAGGCTCGATAAGGCGATCCAGAAAGCTGAGGTGCTCCACTAAATGCTTTCTTGCCTTTTATGAGCTTCCCTGTCTGACTGAGCCAATTAGCAAAGGCATACGGCCCTGCTTTTCTTCTCCTCTTTTTTTTTCTTCTTTTTTTTTACCCCGCTCCAACTCTCTTTCTAGATAGACGCCGTCTCCGCGCGCTCCTGCCCGCGCAGCCGTACACACCGCCAGCGCACGTTTTGGTGTATCATTAGCTTAGTGTGCGGGGAGGCGTGCGAGGCGCTCTCTCTCCTGCCTTATCTCCATGTCAATCACAGCGTGTGTGTGAACATCAGTTGTAATGATCTCCATCCAGCCTGTCGGTGCGTGTTAGCGCCTGGCTCCCCTCGCCCCCGGAGCAAGCAGTTCCCCAGCTAATAGATGCAAAATTAAGCTGATCAATAGATGGCCTCAGCTCATTATTGACATGTTATCACGGCGTGGGATTTTTGTCCGGGGGTTTTATACACACAAGCAAGACATGTGAGGCAAAGGATGAGCAAAAAGAATCCAAATAAGTCGTTTTCAAATGGCTCTGGACACTTCACCTAAATGCTGAAGATGTTTTTTTTTTTTTACACACGCACCTGGAATATCGTTATTTACAGCTTCCCGGTGTAACATCTCGGATCCAGGTTTCTGAGGCGCACGTGTGGATGGGAGTAATCGCCCGCTCAGTTGTCGGAAATGAGATGGAGACTTTGTAAAACGGCATATTAAAGATTCATCAATAATTGGCATGTGTGCTGCTGTTTGTGTTGCGGGGAGAAGGGAGGGGGCTCTCTTATGGACGGATCAGCACGTGATTGAGCTAAGTGGTAATTAAGCGCGAGAGAGGTGTGTGCGCCGCCTCGCTTACGTGTTTGTGTGTGTGTGTGTGTGCGGGTGAGGAAGCCCTTTAAGGTGAGCGAAGGTCCATCAGTGACTGGGTTGATTTGGAGGTGAGGGCTAGAGGTACAGGAGATTGAGGAGGGGGGGTCCACATTAGCCACCCACTCTGTACCGGGCCACACGGGCGCCTCCCCTGACCCTCCGCAGGTCTTATTGTCACGGAAGCATCTCCCCATTTTAATGAGCTCCTGTAACCAAGCCCTTATTACTTATTTATTCATTAAGCCGTCGTGGCAAAGCGGCAGTACCCCACTGTGTGAGTGTGCATGTAATTGCTTGTGTGGGAATTTTCACCCCTCCTTCACACGCATTATCATAGCAAATAACATGTTTTGTAACAAGCATAGTCATTTTGGTTAAAGCTAATTAAACCCAAAATAGATAGCCAAAGGCAGGTGAATTAGCCTCTTCGGTCGGGTGATATCTCCATAACCTGAAACCAGTTTTGAGATTTGAGTCAAGAGCCTTAAATTCGCGGCTTTAGCGATGCTCAGGGAGTCGGTCTCATGAATATGGAGGCTGCACTGCTTCTAGGTGTTGTGTGGAAGTCAAAAAGAGAAGCAGAGCAAGCTCAATGTTTGCGGCTCCTCTGAAGCTTTTGTGAAGATTAATTGCCTGTTGGTGTGTTTGTGATGCCTTCGACATAATGCTCTCTGATTGATGAGGATGTGTAGGTGGAACTGTGTGATAGTTAGTCGTGTTGGCGTCGAAACATCGGAAGTCTTTCTGAAGCCAAAGAGTACACATTCTCTCCCTCTGAGGCATATTTCGTAGTTTTCTTATATCCAGTCTACCATTTAACTAATTCATGTGAACTCTCACAGAACAAAACCAGACACCCAACATCAAGGGCAGCAATCAGCTCTCCTCCAGCACAATAGCAAATACTGGGAGAGGAGCGCAGACGTGGGCGCAGCGCTCTCTTCTCTCCTCAGCAGAACTCAGCAGCTACTTCGCCTTTTTAACTTGTCTCTCCACGCCCCTCACCCTGCTTCCTGTGCTGAAGGTGAGCGTGCAAAGCAGGAGCTCACGCTGGTCCTGCTCTCAGCCCTCCCTGCCCTGGGCTCATGTAAGGGTTCAGGCACACGTTCACCTGCACCGGGCTGCGCAGGTCAGAGTGCTCCAACCTGATCTTTACCCAGGAAGTGCACCAGTTTACTTGTGCTGGGCTGGAACTCTTCCACTCTGCTCCACAACTGCTGCTGTTGAAATATGAGGGTTTTATTTTAGCTGAGCATTTCAAAACCTTATCCTGAGTAGAATATTACTCTTTCAGTTATCAAGCATAGCAAATACTAACACGTTTGTGTGAATTTTATTTCCAGTTCCCAGAAGCTTCAGTGGGGTATTATGGCTCCCTCTCCTTCTGTACCCTCTGAATGTGGAGGCCTATGAGAGCTCATCACAGTCCAGGTTATATTTGTGTCAGAGTCAAAGAAACGCCAGCAAAGGAGGTGTCAGTGAGATGGAAGAGCCACAAACACACGTGTGTGAAGTGGCAGAAACCTGAAAGCAGAGGCATTCTGCCTCCGAGCCGGATGCTAAAGGTGCCAGAGCGCCTGTTCATTAGTGCACCTGATGGAAGACTAGCCAGCTCCTGCTGGCCTTCACCCTCCGCCACTATTTATAGAGCAGCCAAGATACACTCTAATGACACAGAGAAAGGGACAGTGAAGGGGGAGGGGGCACAAGTCTCACACAGAGTGGGTTCCCTGGAGAAGTTTCACACACTGCACTCTTGTCACCTCCTTATTTCTTTTGAGAACAATGTCCACTTGTCCACCTTCACACACGTGATCTCCAAAGTTTTCTAATTGAAAAGTATCCCTGAGTATACTGTTCCTGTGGTGTGCACTTTCTTAGCTGCTTTCTGTTGTGCAATCCCTTAAAAACTTTCCGGTCAGTCAGCTGGTGTTTGAACAGCACTTTGTCCACACCTGCAAAGTAAACAGTGTCAGAGCCAGGTTATACTTATCCTGTAAACCTGTGTTTAAGGCAGCCCGGCACACTTGCAGGACAGACCTGATAAAAGTCTGCAGAAATGCCCCACTTTTTTGCCAGAGTTGTAGTGTATGTTACAGACAACGTATATCAAGTGCTGCTGTACGGAAGTTGAGTCTTTGTGAGTTGGTGGACGGGATTGTTGTAGAAGGATTGTCAGTTGTAGTTTTATCATAGAGCTATAGCTCGACCTGGTAAAGGCAGTAGGAGGTGAGGAGGCGAGCTTTCAGAGCAAGTCCACAGCCCGTTGCTGAGGGGGCCAGTGGAAGCCCCAGCGGCCGTGGCTTAGGAGGAGATGTGCACCCAGTGGACCTTCCTGCCCCAGGGCACACAAACCTCAGGCCTTCCACATCCTACTTTTATTTTCCTGGTTGCACGGCGCCTCAGGCTATCTGAGCAGGTGGGGTGTTTTTTCTTTAATATTTACTCATAAAATGTGCAATAGGAGAACTAAAGCAGTCATGATGGCCCCTTATGCGAGGGCCTTGCTTTTCCCATGCCTCAAGAAAATTTTAAACAGATTTGTGCTTTGCTTAAAAAACAATTCCATTTACTGCAAGAGTTCTTATTGGTTTTAGGTTTTAGCTGTGAGTTCCGAAACCATTACAAGTGAAATGAGAACACAGACCAGGACAATATGTTTGGCTTTTGTTTTTACAGCGATAAACTTGTTTTAGAGTGGATAGACTAATCTTTTAAGCCTGGTGCCGTTGACTTGCGGAGCTTTGAATTGGTTCTCTTACCAGCCTTGATCATTTGAGCCTTAAATAAAGCTCTTTATAGTAACAGTCTGATTGGTGTAATCTGCAAGCTGTCAATCCCATCTCTGTGCGCTGTCCCAGAGGAGCGACGGGGCCTGTCAGCCAGAGAGCGCGCTCAGAACTGGGTTGTTGTTCAGGTAAGCATGTTTGAAAGGGCGTCAGGGGTGTCTCTGATGGCGTGTGTAAGCGGCATTTGTGCGATACGAGGAAACCACAGATGGGCCAAAGATGTGTTGGATTCTCTGGAGCTGCTTCCAGTCTCCATATGCCGACCCTAAACCCAAGCTGCTCTCTGCCCGTCTCTCTGCCCGTCTTTGTTCGCATGGCTGACATGTCCGCAGCGCCCCCCGGCCCGTCCGTATAGTCCCCCGTCATCACCTGTCCCTTGTTGGAAAGTGGACCCGCACATCAGGGCCACATTGGCACACGAGACCACCCCCCCTGCTCGTTTGATTGGTTCAAAGCCCTCCGCTCTAAACCCGAAACAAAAACGGACAGGCTTGCGTGCTGGCGAGCGCCATGCCTCCTGTGATTTAAACACATCAGGTCCAGGAGCGAGAGCTGGGCGCCGACCAGAAACAAGCACAACAGTCCAGCTCTTTTCCTCTCCTGTCTGTCATCCACACAAAAAATGGATGAGGGCAACTTCACCTCCCGCTCGTGTCAATAGCACGTATTGACGTTTGGTAAATGTTTGATAGGAAAGAAATGGTTTATTTCTGGAGAATTCTCGTCTCGCACCACAACCAGAAAGGACTGTTTTGGGCTAAACTGCTTTGATGCTAACTTGTTAAATTAGTAACAAGGACACTATTGAATGCAGTGAACTGAACACTGAGCACCCTGGATGCCCTGCCGTTCCTCTCTCTCTCTCTCTCTCTCTCTCTCTCTCTCTCTCTGCACAGGCTGTGACACAGAGAGCAGGGCCCCGGCTTGTTGTCATTGTGATGACAGTCAGTGCGGATCTGGGTTAACACACTCCAGCTCATAACATGCCAAACCCGAGAGCAGCAGCAGTCACTCACACACACGGCTGACTGCTCCTGCAAGGCGGCGCCGTGCCTGAACTTTCGAAAGGTAGAGGAAGTAGAAATGGCTAAAAATAAACTGATGAGGGGCACGCTTTGTTTTATTTTAATCCTTTTGTGCTGGAATCTTGCGGTCGTTTTTGACGGATGCAGTATCGCTCAGTATGTAAATAACGCAAGCTCCTAGCAGGCGTAATACACTCGCACCGGCCCCGCCAATAGAACAAGGGCAACAAGCGTAAGTTCATCACTCTGTAAGGATTAGGAGAACTGCCTTGTCTTTCACTTCATCAGAGACAATTGAGTCATTCAGCGCCCATTGTGGGACCGGCCCGCTGAGCGTTGAGTTGGGGCGGCAGTGAGGAGGAGAGGGTGGGGGTCCGACGCTGAAAGAGGAGGGAAAGGGGAGCGAGCAGGAAGCCGTCTGCTACACAGGCTGGGAGCATGAGCACACATACCGCTGCGTGGCCCGTCCGGGGTTAGGATCTGTCAAAGGGGCATGTTTAGTGTTTGTGTGTGCGTGGGAGGGGGGGAGGGGGGGTCAGAGAGGGAGACGGAGAGAGTTATCCTGGAACTCTGCGGCAATTTGTCACATCGGAATGGCTCTTGAGTTACCCAGGGGGGGCCCCCACATAGCAGCGGAGTTTTCAGACTGTGGAGTGGAGGGGAGGAAGGATGGGGCCTCTGCGCTGCACGGAGAGGTCAGGGGTCGTGGCCTACTCAAGCCCAAGCGGTGCGTCCGTTAGCAGGGTGGGCAGCCTGTCCAGCCAGAGGGCGGGTGGGTGGTTGCTTGGGCAGAGTGGCGGGGGGGCTGGTGAGTGGTGGGAGAGAAAGGGGGCCAAGAAAGGGGCTGGTCGATAAGCAGGGCGCTTGCCAGGGCGCCGCTTTCTTTGGCATGCTTGTAAAAGTTGCTGCAGAGATTAGTGTGTGAGAACGCTTGCAGTAGCTCAGCTGAAGTGGAGCCTCTTGTAAGAACGTGCGCTCCGGCAGTGTCCCCTTTAGTCCCACTCGGTGTCCCCCTGCCCCAAGCACCAACTGGGGTGTCACCTTCACGCTTCTTAACCGCCTGCTCACAATGTCCACCTCCTCGACCTCAGGGGCCAACAGCAGCTGTGTTCAAATTTCTCAGCTCACTGTCATAAATAATGCCCTTATTAAATATTCCTTCTTCAGCATACAATAAGTCTTCTTGTTGTCTGAAGTGAACTACGACTGTTACTGCTATTCACTCTCTTAATGTTGCTTATTATATTAATTGGTCTTGGATGATCTTACTTATGACAGCCTTAGCACCAGCCCAGCCCGCTCCACTCTCCCACCTCCATGCCTCTCTTGGCAATTAATACCCAGCGTGGGGGGTCTGTAAAACCCACAGAACTCAATTCGTGACTTTTTACAACCTCTCCATTTTCCACTCTCAGGACATACAAACAAGCATAAACAAACCCGGTTTTTAGCAGTAAAAGCCGACTTGGGGTCATAAATGAGTGGTAGCGGTGGAGAAAGACCAGGCAGAAAGCCGTTTTTTTTTCCCTGGCAGGGGCTGTAACCGAGGACATGGAGTCAATAACTCCCTCCAGCGTCTCGCACTGGCAGGCACCCCGCGGTGAACTCTCCGCTAATTACCACTGATTTAGACACAGTCTCAGGAAGGGTCGCGACACACTCCCTCTCTGACCAGCGCGGACTCACACACACATAAACACTCTGCAGACTTGCATACAAACCAGGGTTTCACCCTCGCTGCTCGGCAAGACAAAGACATGGAGTCTAATGTGCCCACATCACCGCACTGCTGCCTGTGCCGAGGGTAACCTAAGGTGCTCATGTGGCTGATAATGACATGACAGTCCTACGTGTTATACAAGTGAGTAATAGGTAAAGTTTCCCTCTGTATTTACTCTGGGCAGGCAAAGCATTCATTGATATTTCACTTAGTCTTTAATGTATCCCAGCTACAATGGGTTTTAGGCGGGAAAACCCAGTTAATTGCAGAGCTGGCAATGGAAAAACAATACTCAATTCAGTTCAACACTTCATTTGAACTCCTTCCGTAGTACTATCGACTAAGAGGGATAAACTTTATACTTGAGGACATGGATTCCAAATTGTAGTTTCAGATTTTGTTGTTCAATTACCTTTATTTACATTTGGGAGAGCAATGACCTCTTTCCCGCAGACAAGGTGCCTGTGACATTGATAAGCCATGGCGACCCTCAGTATTGGGTCGCAATTCAAATCTGTAAACAAAGCAAAAGCAAGTCGTTCTAGCACTGTCCTAAACATTACAGTATAGGAATAGAATATTCAGGACTGCTCATGTCATCCAATGAAAAGGCCTCCACCCAGTTTATAACTCACAGATGTTTCTCATGACCCCAGTTTGAGCTTATCTGCTGCTCTGCGGCTGAGTGGAATGGCAGGGAGACACTGTGATAGGCCCAGGTCAATCATTGATGGGCGCTGTTCCCGGCGAGGAGCGTGTTGAGGCGCCATGCTCCAACTGTTTATGGTTCACAATAAAAAGGCCAACAAGACACTTTTATGACATCAGGTCACATCAGAGGCAGTATGCTCTGGACTGATCATACCTTAACCCCGTCCATCTCGCTGCTTCTGCTTTTTTTTTTTTGCACGCACGACTCAAGTGTCTGGAATTTCGCCGCTTGATTTTGCTTTCATTATTAATCCATCACTGAATGTGGAAAAATCATCTCATTCTGTGTGAACTGTTGAACTTCTCTCACCTAGGGCTGTCACGTTAAATACTATATCGACTTATCGTTCAATAAAAAACAGATAAACGGGCTCAATATACATTCTTTCTTTGTAAAACTTGGATTTTTCACTGAAGCAAATTGAGTTTCATTATATATCATGTTTATAGCATCTTATGTGGTATTTTAGGATATGATGATGCACTTTTAGAACAAAGGTTTGCTGTCATTTTTATGCCTGAGAATCGACAGTATCTAGTATCTCTAGAGTCAATAATATCGTTTATCGCGATACTTTCCTGCCTCAATATATCGAACTGCAAATTTGTTATCGTGACAGGCCGACTCTCACCTCTGATTAACATCATTTCACCAGTTGATTCAGCAGTCGTCATGTTTGTTGCCATATTTTTTTTAAGCTTCTTTGAAAACTGAGAAAATCGATGAAGAAGAAAGCTGTTCTCATGACAGCTGATAATTGAATTGCCATTAATTATGTTTAATCAACCATTCTTTCCTCATTTTATGTTGTCCTCTGATGTATGAAGACAAACCTAACATTGGACTGACTGAATGAAACTAGGGCTATATCGGTTTCTTTTAAATGAAAGACCATATGATTAGATTTGGAGATCAAAGGTACTACTTTGCAATATGAAAAGAAAATAACAATATTTTGTGTGGCATTGTGTTTCGAGTGGGTCTTCAGTGATTATAGTAGCTGCCAGTTGGTTAGCAGTGCATGCCCGAGGCCATCTTCACTCCATCCACCGTCTGCCTTCAGATTTTGATTCACCTGTTCCATGTATTTTCAGTTCACAAGCTCATACGCCACCTCGTGAGAAATGTTGTCAAATCCCCTGTTTTATTTTGTTTTTTGTTTTGTTTTTTTGTCTTTTTAATTTGATTTTTTGCTTTCTGCATTGTTAACATGTTTTGTTTTCTTTCTTTCCATTCTGTTTCCTTTCTGCCATTCAGTACCTACAGATGAAATGGCCCCTGCTAGATGTTCAACCAGGAGGTCTTCAAAGTAGACAAGCACTTAAAGATGCCAGGTCACCGTCACCGGCACACATCGTTGTAAGTAATCCCTCCGCTCCGCAAACCTTCTCCTCTACCCTGCTTTTCCTGGTGTGTGTTTTGGCAATTGATAGGTTGCGTTCACGGCAGCCTTGAATTTGATTTTTAAAATTGCATGGCAGGGCTCTGTCTAAATCTATGTGCGATTCACTGTTTTTGAAAGAAATCTCCACATCCTATTAGGGATTGAGTGTAAAAATAACTGCTTACAGCTGATAACAATTGCGCTTGTGCGTTTTTTGAATAAGGTCAAGTGAACGCAACCTATTGTATGTTATTCCTTGGGTGTTCCAGAGATGGCGACAGCTACGCCGTTTTGGTCATTGAGTTAAATCACGGGGAAATTATTTGTTGACCCGGTAAGAATCCGGGCTGGTGTTGCCTAGTGTCTTCGTAAGGGAGTGTGGGCGTTCCTTGCACATTGATTAGCCTATCCGTGCAGTTGAAGGAGCGCTCTGGCTGTGGAGTTTGCCTGGACAGCCATCGGGGGCATTGGCTGTACATACGAATTACAGAGCACCCTCCTCGGGCATGTCAATATCTGAGGAGGATAGCGAGCACTAGATCGAGCACCAAGCGCGAACTTAGCGGCTAGCCAAAGGCGTGAAGTTTTGAAGAGGTCAGCAAAAAGGTTGAACTTTGGGAGGTGTTTTGTGTGTGGTCACAGGGTTAGCCAGGAAAATCAATGAGAGTTGGGGATTGAGCAGAATTAGCGAGGTGACTGAGAATGCCCTGAGCCAATATTGGCACAGTTGTTACTTTTGTTCCGGAGTTTTTCTACATATCTTATGAAAATGTGTAATGATTTTTTGATATGCCAGGCCTCTGAGTTTGTAACTTATGAATATAGATCAGCACTTGTGAAAGTAGATTGTTGGTAGTAAAAGGACTGATCTGTTGTGTTGTGGAAATAGGACTTCTCAACTTTTATTAATAAAGCATTTCCGTAGCCATATTCTTGTTGTATGTTAAAGAGATCTTATTAAAGGCACATTGCGTAATATTTGGATCGTACTGTTGCTGTTACAAAACAGTAAAAAAATTACCAGCTAGACACAGAAAGAATAGATTTGAATGAATTATAAATTTTATATTTGGCCGCCTTCAGTCAACATCTATAGACGTACCGCTCCCAGTATAGGTACAAGTCAGATCTTAGGATTGGTGAGCCGCTCACAGCAAAGATACACATGTTTGCTTGTTCTTTTTCTTCTTTTTTTTTTTTTTTAAATCTTTTGAACGATAAAATATCTGTGTTCAAAAAGATGCTTGTATTTTATTGTTTTTATTGGGTGAAATGTTACGCAGTGTGGCTTTAAATATAGCTAATTCAAAATACCAGCAGTGGCCGCTATCCTTGCTTTGGTTATTCCAGTGCCCAGAGCTGCAGAGTAAAAACACGTCAACATGTTTGGTGAAGGATTCATGGATTGCTCTGTATGACGTTTGTCGCAGTGTTGGCTGGCGTTTGAGTGCGGAAAAGGGAGATGGACATATGCAGAAATACTGAAACAAAACGCCACTGTGGGCCTGTTTCTGACGTAAATGTGAGCATTACAACATGCCTAAAACCTAACCCCGAGAGTCAATTTTGCGTTGGCCCTTTAAATACCAGAGGATGAAAAGGCGAAAGAAAATCGTCATCAAAAATCAATGGTTGCGGCGGTAGTATTTCGAACAGCAGGCCCTCCTTATACCTCCTAGTGATGCTAACGTTATTTTTATATCAAAAGAGTTCAAGGGTGCTCCTTTGCTCTTGTATTTTCGGAGAAGGCAGCTCTTGTGAAGTCATTAAACTGGTCGTGGGTTGCAAAAGCTGCAGGTAAATAGTTGAGGTTTGCGGCGCGGTGAGTCACGCCGCTGTAAATACTTCCCACCTTACATGCTGCAAAACCACCGCCGGAGCAACTCACTTAAATGGCAACTTTTAAAGATCTTTTTGGATGCACCGGCATTGTAGTAAAGTGGTCAAAGCACAAAAAATGTATTTCAAGTATGGAGTTTCAATTCTTTGTGGTGCAGATTAGTACCGGGGGGCAGTAATGCAAGTACGTTGGATACATTTCGACATTCCCTTTATTCAGCGTGGATTATTGCAATAGCTTTGGACTTTTACAAGATTTTTTTATGTGAATTGATTTAGTGATGATGATTTAGGAAAGCCGAAACCGCAGAGATGTGTTGGAAAGTTATCGAGCGTCTGGTGCCTTTGATTTCTCCATTAGGGTGAAAGCTGCAGACCAAAGCTGGGACAGAACAGAGCAGCGGGAGTGCCTTAAATGAATATTGTTACAAGTGCTGACAGTGATCAATATAAAGGAATATATTGTAATATTTGTGGTCATATTGCCCTGCCCCAATGTGTTCCGTTTGATAGAGTACACAGGCTGCTAAGATCAGAGGCATCTCAGTGTTGCCGCGTAGACACACAACTAGCTGTTAGCACAAGTGATGAAATTGAATGTGAAATGCAGCTTGTATTGTTGGCGCTCCTTGCACCCTGCTCCAGCATCCACCTCTCAGCGAGCAGGAAGTGTGAGTGAATGTTTCCCTGGTTTGCATCATTCTGACGGTGGTACATATAGAAGAGTCAGATTAGTGTGGACAGCCGCGTGAATGCCAATGATAACCCCACGCGGACTCCCACCGGTGTCACTCACTCACTCACGCTCTCTCTCTCTCGCACTCCGTTATTAAATACAAGATGGCCTCCCTGTTCCCGTACGTGAGCTCCTTATCAATAAATTGTGCTGTAAACGGTAGTTTCTATTTGTTTACAAATGCGTAGAAACACTCAGCACCTTGACCTCTCCCTGCCTGCAAGCGCTCGCAGGCTGCATTGGCAGTGATAAGACGCCGTCGATGGGTCTGGCTGATAACAGCGATCTGAAGCCTGTGACCCTTAGACAGTTGAAGCAAGCGTAGAAAGTCAGTAATAGATGAAGCCGTGATAGAGCTGCACACTGATGCAGGCGTGTTGGAGGAGATGGATGTGGCTGCCGGCTCCTGGCTGAAGGCTGTGAGCGCTGAGTGAGAGAAGAGGAAGTGACCTCACGCAGCTGGTCGTTGGGAGGGCAGGCCATGTGCCCCTGTTTACCATGCCCTCAAAGGGGGCCACGCCGCTGCCTTTGAAGTGCCTGACCACCCCGCAGGCTGCCTCCAAACCTGCCGCTCCTGAACTTTTATGCCATTGGCTGAAAGTTATTCAATATTTATTCACCTATTGATGTGTATTTTTTGAGGGGTAGACTTCAAGAAACATTTTTCTACCTCGCGCAGCTCCTGAGGGAAAGATCATAGACAGTCGCTGCTTGTCAACTCTCCTTTCATTGTGACGTTTTAATTTGGCATTATTCTCCTGGACGAACATATAAGGGCTGCCCATTTTCATAATTCTGTTGTTAATGCAGTGACAGTTGCAAATTAACCACACAACAGACAGCACAACACCGGCGAGTGTGGACAGACCTCATCAGAGCCTTGTAACGTGCACAAACGCACCTCTAGAATCACACATTAACCACTGAGAAACAGCAATCAAAGTCACTCCAATTGAATCATGTTTCTTAATTTGACTGGGAATTGGGGCAGAAACTCGCATATGTTAAGAGCACACACACCAACTGCTTTCCTGACGCTCACATGCGCACGCACAGCACATGCACTCAGCCGCGGTCTAGAGCCGAGGCCCGGCCCAACAATGTCTCCATTGTTTTATGAGCTTTCACTGGCAGCAGGGGATGGCTGGAGTGTTAACCATTTCCCGGCTGCGTCTCTCATTGTGCGGTGTGTGTGAGGTAGTGAAGCATGCGATGAGGAGAGGGAGGGCACTTGCACTAAGTGTATGGTAATTACTTAGGAGGAAGTGATGGAATCTGGCCATTTTTACGGCAGCCTAGACCTCCCACCTGAGCCTTTCCAAAGTGAGCCTGCTTTCTGACTTCCATTGAGGTGCACTTGTTTCACTTAAGAAATGTTATTCAGAAAGAAAAAAAAAAACGTTTCGAGATTTGAAAACAGACAAGAATGTGTTTAAAAACCAACCGACACAATGCCTTAAATTCCTGCTGTAGGCCAGAGATATTCATGCGGAGCTGCTGCGGTGGGTCAGTCTTTGAGAGAGACAGATCAGGTTCAGCCTCTTTGACGTGTCCTTTGCGTTTTGAGGCGCTGGAATAAAGGGGGCTTCCTGTGGTCTGAAAGGGCCGTGCACCTGGACTCACGCACAATGAAGCCGGACTCTGGGAGGGCCGGCCTTGTCCACGTTAATGAGCGACCCCATGGTCAGGACACACAGTTTAATGGACTTTACCTACAGAGGCCCGGGCTGTACGGACTTGTACTGAGCTTAGACTGCTCTTTGCTTTTCAACAACTAACTCAAATGACCTTTCACCTGTCTTTGTATTCACTCATAACGGGTTTATATTAGATTTAAGTAGACTTTTTCAATCCATTTTTGACTAGATGTTTTAATATATTTACAAGCAAAAATCAGGACAGGCAGGACAAAATCAAGGCTACAATAAACTAAAACAGGATAATAAAGAATAAAACTGAGCTTATTTTAAAGTCACTATCCTTTTTTGTTTTAGGCTGAACTTGAAAAAAAAAAAGAAAAAAAAAAGAGTCTCAGTCAGATGGAAGATGTTCCTAAAATCTAGCTTAATAAAAGTGTTTCCCGCACGCAGAAACAAAGGCCGACTGCCGCGCGATGTCCCTCTCTGTGTCGCCCAAACGAGAGAGGTCAAGCCGACATTACCGTCCCGGGCCAAAATGCGGCGGGACGAGACGTGGCGTCAGTCGCGGCCTCTGAAACAATGAGAATGGGAGCGACCCTGGTCATTGTATGTGTCCAGCGGCCGTCTGGGTGGCTTCTTGTTTCGCACAGACAATCCGCCCAGTGTTGGCTTAGTCAGCAACAATGCCACGACAATGACTGAAGTGTCTCCACGCTCCTTCACCGACCGGCCGCAACATTATGACACAACAGATTAGGTGAATGTTTTTAATCGTCAGAGTTTAAAGGTGCACTGCGTAGCATTTTGAACTATACTGTTGCAGGCAAAACAAAACGTGCTCCTCATGACCAGCTTGAACACAGAAAATGCTATTATTGCAGTGTGTAATAAAAGAATGGATTTGGATGAGGGCCTAATCTGTTTAACCTCTTAACCCCCACCTGAACATTTTCTCCAGTTCAGCTTAAGCAAATCTAAAAGCTCGATAGGCCAGAAAGAGCAATGCCTGATTTGAAAGCTAAGCCCTACAAAACTGAGAAGATTGTTGCTGCATTTTTGTCACATTTTAGTTTTTTTCGTCGCATATTTTCATCACTTTTGGTCACATTTTTCATCACTTTTTGTCCGACTTTTCATGACTTTTTCGTCACATTTTTGTCACTTTTTTATCACTTTGTTGTCAGATTTTTGACACATTTTTTGCCTCTTTTTTTTTTGTCATTTTCGTCACTTTTAAAAAATGTTTTATATACTTTTTCACCATTTTTTGTTGCCATTTTAACACTTTTTTTTTCAAGAAGCTTTTAGATTTAGGTCAAGCCAAACTGGAGAAAATGTGCTCATTTCAGGTGGGGGTTAAGAGGTTAAATCTCAAATTCTACTGCCTTTCTTCACGTCTCCATGGAAACGAGCTGGAGACGCACCCACTCCCAGTAAAGTTTACAGTCATATCTTAGGAGGGGTGAGCCTCATAAATGTTTGTTTGTAAATTTGTGAGGCATTTTTTCAATGATGAAAACATCTGTCATGAAATAAATGCTTGTATTTCAATGTTAGTTACTGGGTTAAATTCTACGCGGTGTGGCTTTAAAGTGCCAGGTGACGACGAGGGCGTTTCTGACTAGGGCTGCGCCATGACTTACAACTGAATCGAAATCATTTCAGCCTGCAGTTATTTAGACAGTACTGTACATCCTTTGCAAATAACAAAATGTCCTGTCTCCATGGAGAGTCTTGTGATGTAGAAAACCTGCTTTCCCTGTAGTTTAGACGTCTTGAAACATGTCTTTTCTGAGAGGGTAATGCTCCTGGACATGTTTATAAAAACGAGTATTCAGATATCGCCCGCACTGGCCACAAATAATCGGCAATAACGGCAAAATCTGCGAGTTCCGACACCACTATATTGACTTGTGATCGATAGGGAGTCACCTGATTGTCATCGATGTGAATGGCTGTTATTGTCTTCCCCGTCTTGCGGCGTCTGACCCCTGCACGACCCCGGTGAACTTAAGCTGCCGCTCCACGTCGGACATTTAAAAGCATAATGCATATTTGTGTCTGCGGGTTTTCCAACAAGAAGCGCTGTGTGTGTGCGCGGCTCTTATGAAAAAAGGCCGACCCCGGGGTCAAGTGTGAGCACAAATAGAAGGAGTTGTGCAGTAGCTTTTAGGAAAAGGAGGCCTTTCGTTGAATAGAAACCTGTGTCTAAAACGAACTCCTCCTATCTGCCTTTCGGAAATCGATATTTGTCTTTTCGCAAAATACCTTACATTTTGTTTCTTTTGATTGATGTTTTTTATCGTCGAGGGTTTGCTATTTAGAGAAGGTTGATACAGATCAGTTAATCTCCAGAGAGCTTCCTGCATAACAGTGTTACCGACAAAGACGATAGATCACAGGTTTGATAAAAATGTCCGACATGGCAACACCACTTTAGCAACAATTCCACTCAAAATTGTGCGGGTAAAAAAACAAAACATGGAGACCGGATGTGTTTAACTGGAGAGGATATTGCACTGCCAAAACTCAACCCTGGTTTGCCATTTAGGCCAACACTTGCATAGTTCCTTTTAATATTTTCTGATTGTCATGCTGCTAATCATAATCCCTCATTAAAATAGTCTTGTCAAATTCACGTTTTAACCCCTGCTTTCCCCCCCCCCCGCTTCAGCCTATACCGCTCTGTAATGTGTTCCGCTCTTGTTAAACCCGCTCTTAACATCTCGCCGGACAGCATTAACACCAGTATAACCAGCGATAACCCAGTTTTTATCCCATTCTCTCTGTGTAAGATTACCGATAATGGGGTTGAACAGGCAGCAGAGACACGCATGCGGCTTAAATAACTCATCAGCGGCGGGACGTGTCATTCCCAAGGAGAACGATGCTTCTTTCCCAATACTGAATATGCGCTTCCTGTATTGTGTGTGCGTGTGCGTGTGTGTGTGTGTAAAACTATGGATAATTGTGTGACTTGGGATTTTTGCCTTTCAGGGTTCCTTCTGCTGGGAATACCCCGGACAGTCAGATCTGAGCCTATATCAATTTCATTTGGTGAGAGAACTCTGCCGGAAATGCTTCGCTGTGATGAATTTTGATTGTTTTTTTTGTTTTGTTTCCTTTTTGCCAATTCACAGCTGATTTCACAAATACAATCACGGTGATGCAAATTTGCGCAACAGCAAAATCGTACGAGGGATCCAGGTGAAGGGTGTTGGTTGTTTTGATAGTAAATTTCACATGATCAAAGTGCTTGATTAAATTTTAAAATCGCACAAGGGGAAACCGCCGCCTCTTTGCTGTTGTTTCGGCTGTGCGCTGTTTTTTTTTCTGCTTTTTTTTTTACATGTTAGGAGTACTTTCTTTCAGTGTCAAGTATCTGGGTCATCGCGGGTGACAGTTTCTTTGATGGTCCTGAGAAACGACTTGTGTTTTATTTGAAGTTCTAAAAGTGAGAAAATAATAACGATGATGTGCTGGACTGGTTTGTCTCTGTTCAGAGGAGCTGAATGTGAAATGAATCGTAATTTGTTGTTTCAAAAGTTATCAATTTTCTTTTTTGGGAAATTTGGAATCGAAAGGAACCAATGTTGTGATCATTTGAAAACACTAGCTTTTGGAATTTGATCAGGAAGGAGATTGAATTGTAGCTTTTCACTTGTTTTGTTTACTTTACTTTATTTGAGGTTTTGGTCCATTTAATCCCTCATCAAATTTTTGGAGATGAATGATAATACCCTGTTTAGAAGAAAGTGCCTCTCTGGCTAGGTAATACATGTTTCTCGAAATCATATACTAAACGAAAAGAAAGTCATGCTTTATATAATCCGCCCGAATTAGAGCAAAACAACAACATTCCTGCGCCTGTGTTGTCATCTCGCAGGCCGCTCTCGGTGAGTCGCGCACACTTTGCTAGAACTTGTTTGACGAGGTCTGGCAGGATCGGAGCTGGGTGTGCCTGTCTGTCTGTCCACATGTGTGTTAGAATCGCGCCTTTGTTTCCAGGTGGTGTAAGGTAGACTGGAGTAGTATATGTATCACATGACAGCGACAGAGGTGTGACCAACGGGAGGAGACACTAGGTCAACTTGGGATAAAGCGAGATTTGGTCCTACTGTGCAATTGTATCCACTGGAGTAGCTGTGTTTGTTCATTTGGATCATTTCAAAATGGCTTGAGTCAGTGGTTTACAATTTAGGGGTTGGGGGGCTAGGGATTGTAGGGGAATTGTAAAGATTAACCTATTGGATCACTTTAAAGAAGAACTAGGCAACTTGTTTACTTTAATAAATCCTTTTCATAATCCCTCTGGGGGTGATACAAGTGTTAATGGGATGATTGGTCTTTCATCTCCCCCTAGGGTCTCTGGCCAGAAAACCACAATTGCAACTTTCTTGCCTCGTATCGGAGCGACCAATACACACTAATGGAACGACGAAGAAGGAGCTAACAGGCTAATGGGCAAAGCTAACTGCGGGCTAGCGCCACTTAAACAGTATTCACAGCCAAGTTTTAGCGAAAAAAATGATCTCCATTGTGTAATTGGATGTACAATATCCCTCTCTCCCTTTGTCTTTTCTGTCAGCGTAGTATTCACTCTCACGGACAATTAATGAGTTAAAAACCACAACATGCTACCACACATGCAGTGGCGCTTGAGGCCTCTAGGGGCATGAGTTACTTAGTTCTGCTTTAACTATTGATTGTTTTTATGTGATTTTGGACTGTGTGGCCTGACTCTGATACAAACAGTAAAGGAGCTGGTTCTGTAATATATTTTGTGCTGTTAGCCATTTCATAAACACAAAGTTCCCTTTTTCAGTCCGCAAGAGGAGAGTTTTGTATTGGAATGTGCCAACATATTTATCAAAAAACAATCTTGAGGTGACGAATGCACTAATATTTTTACTCCTAACCGCTTTGGCTGTACTTACATATGAGCTAAACATGCTATTATGCTAACACAGAAGCTAACTAGCATGGACAAAACGCATTGCTCCACCGTGGCAGTGCCCGCCCCGCCGCCTGAATGACAGCAGCCTCCCAGCACAACTGTATACACTCTGCGAAGGCCCGATTCACTGGGAAACTTGTTGTGACAGAACTCCAGGTGTCTCATTGTTGGAGCTGGCATGGTTCAACAGATTTACCAATTAGCAGCGGGCCCAGGGCACAGGCAGAGGGAGGTAGGAAGCAGGAGGAGGGAGGGAGGATGGATCACTTGGCTGTAGTTAAGGAATGAGGCTGTGCTGCTGGGGGCGTGAGTAAGTGGGAGGGGCTTAGGGATTGTATGAAGCAAGTTGGCAAGGTGACTGTGCTTGTAATGGCAGGTGAATACAGGGATAACTTATAGCCCGAGTATTGTTTTTAGGTTTGGGTATGCACATTTCTGACAGATGCTAACCCTTAGATAGAGCTATCCATCTAAAGGTCAGCATAGTGGGTCACATCGTTGTCCTATTACATTTACTGAGTTCTTTACCATTGTCACATAGAAGAGAGAACCGCAGCTCCATTTCACAAACGGAGCTGAGTTTGAGTACGCTTTGGCCATTATTTACAGTACACTACTTTTTTTTTTTTTTTGGTTGAATGTTATTCTTCAGTGTTAATGTTTTCTTTATCCGAGTAATTTGATATAAACAACATCCGTCTAAAAGTCCACAATTGTTTTTTCTAACCTCGGCTCGGCTTCTCACTCCCGTCCGAAGCAATACTGGGCGGATTAAACACAATGTTATTCATCTTCAGCTTTGTTATTGCTTCGTGATTTCCAGGAAGTTTGGAAGTGAACTTTGGGAAACAAGGTGAAGTGATTAAGTGGAAGTCCCAGGAGTGGCTTTGGAGTTCGACTTGACTTTTTTTTCTCTTTTTTTGGCACCTGATTGTTATTGCAGTAACACATGTCAACACACAGGAGCTTGTTTGGTTTGCTTTATAAATTCACAAACACAGAGAGGAACCAACAAACACCTGTTAGTGAAAGATTTGGTCATGAAATAGTCACTAGGAAAAGACTAAGTGTGACGGGCTGTGACTGTACGTACTACGCTGAGATTCAGGTTAGGTTGGGGAAGGACTGGAATGTGGACCAATGAGATCGCTCGCAGGCGTCATGTGATGCTTACAGCTTCTTGATCGTGGTGTGACCTCCCAGATTGCTGTTGACTTTAGAAATCTGGTTAGATCGAGCATTGTGATTGTATGTAAATGATTGAATATCAGTCCAGTACTTCTGTCATAAGATCTGCAAAACATGATATATGATATATACAGTAACAGCTAAACTCATGCAAGAAACTCATGCGTTTGTCGCCAGAGAAAGGTCCAAACCAGTAGTTCTCAAGTGGCTTCGGGACCCACCATTGCCCCAGGATGACAAGACTTGCCCGAAATAAAACTGCATATTTTGCAATATATCGTATCAAATATTGTTTTATTGAACATTGAACATCAAAACAACCCAGTAACATTCATTTGATTAGACTCTGTATATTGAAAAAAATGTTCCCTGGAATAGGCTTGTGACCCACTTTTGGGCCCTGACCCACCAGTTGAGAATCAGTGGTCTAAACTACAGGGTTGATACAACAGAATACCTAAAAACAACTGCAGTCTTAGCGATTTGCCAATTGCAACTATTCAAATAGCAATTTAAATTCTATTGGTTGTGCTGCTATGATGATATTGACAGTCTTCATTGAAACAAAACAAAAATATAAAAGTAAGTGGAGTAACTTTGTAGAAAATAATTGTCCTCATTACTGTTTACTGTTTACTTACTGTTTTGTTTGTTGATGTGACAATCCATTACAGCAAATGACAATCGCAAGGTAACATTTTTGAGCTTTTGGACGAATTATCACCATGTTTTTGTAGATTCCTCACTTGAATCTGAAAGCACGCTGCCATATTGTGCATATAGCCGAGGACAGTACATTTCCGAGAGTATGCTGCACAACTATGAGCTGCTGTTTCACATCAGCGACCTGCCCTTAAGCACTTTGTTATATTGCAGCCAATGTTTTTTTGGAACCCATCTGACCTGGCTCCACGTTCTAGGACTTTATGTACTCCTAGTGTTGAAACCTAAAGCTCTTCAGGAAGCCCCACCAAAACCATTAGATTTGACGATCGCGATTTGAGATATCAATTTTCAGAGTATCACTTTTCGCCGAACGAAAATCCAAAATGTAATCGTTGTTTGGGTGTAGCTGCGGCCATCCAGAAACCGAGATATGACATGAAGCGGCGGTGAAAGGACTTTGGAGGGACTTGGAGTGCTGGAAACTTGGGATGAGAATTTGAATCCGTGCCAAATTCCCCAAAGAGCAATTTATAGCTATGGATGAGTACGCTGCCACAGTCAAATATCATCGCAGCCCGTAAACGTGTGTGTTGGGACGCTCAGTGGTTTCGGTGAGCACTTAAGCTTCACTTTTCTGATTCCCGCCCCTGCTAACCGGCGTGGGGGCTTTTCTTTCAGGGATAAACATCGTCTGCCTCGCTTTCCTCTGTCACCCCGCTCATATATTCCTTTCTAGGTTTGGACAGAACACGGCTATACCCCCCCCCCCTCCCCTCCCCTCTACCAATTTATTCGGTTTTGTTCCTCCGCAGCCGTTCCAGCGAAGACCTATCTGAACTTTTGTGGGATTTGTTTGGCTCCTGTTTTGATGTGCGTGTTGTTATATGCGTTTTCCCCTCCCCTCTCCATCTTCTAAAGTCTGTGTAGTCGACAATGTCTGAGTTGCAGGCCTCGCTTTTGTCTCTGCATGAGGAGGGGAGAGAGAAAAAAAAAAAAAAGAAAACAAATTTGATGTGAGGCTTCTTTTCCGACCCAGCCGGTTGTTGTTGCTTTGTTTTGTTTTATACTCCTAGAAGTTTGGGACACTTTCTTTTTGAGGCAGGCGATGCGGAGAATTGACTTGCATACCTGCGCAGGTGTACAAATACTTTTTTTTTTTTTTTTCCTTTTCCATGCACCCTGCCTGGGCTTTCGCAAAACTGTACGTGAAAAGCCTGTTAAAATGTCGCCTATAGTATCAGTCATGCAGTAGCGGGAGGTAAGTTGGCTAAGTCTAGAGAAACCTCAAGCTTAGGAATGATCATTCAAGATGTCGTGGAATAGCCCAATACTGACGTTATCTGGGCAGCTAGTCTCAACTAATATGTCAATGCACTTTTTTCTCATCCTGGAGATGTGCTTTTGGCCACACATCAACTTGGGAAAATTGCCGGGAGAAATGCATGCCGGGTAAAAGAATAAACAAGCCTGTCACTGAAGTTGGGGAAGAATCCTCAGTCGCAGCGTTACTGTCAGAAAGCATCCTCCATTTCATACATTATTAACACTACCTAAACGCATTATTTGTGTATTTATTCATTCATTTGTCTTGTTAACATCCTCCCGGAGTGAGATAAACAGCGGCGGCCAGACTGGCTGTGTGACAGTTTGTGCGTGAGATTTGAATAAAATAGTCCCCGGCAGCGTGATGGGAGCGAGACAGCGGCGGATTCGGCGGACACCGAGACTCCCTTCTCCAGGCTCATTAAGGGACAGTATGAGGCGATGATGTCGGATCGGCGCGCACTTTACCGCCGCGCCTCTTTCTTTGAACAGCGGCGCCCTCTTATCTGCGACATGCTCTGTTCCTCCATAACAAGGCGCTCCCCAAGTCTGTGCACGCGCCTCGCCTGTCTTCCCAATCCCCACATGCACTCGCCTGATACCACACACACACACACACACACACACGCACGCACGCACACACACGCACACGCGCACGCACACACGCACGCACACACGCACGCACACACACACTCGGCGTTTAGTTTGTGGAAGCTCCTGCGCCTCGTCCACAGAATTTTGGCAGCTTTTGTTGTATTTTTCTCCCTGCGTTATCGAAAAAGCCCCGCCACGTTGTCCCTCTTTCCCCCCGTTCGTTCTTACTGCACAGGCATCACAAATGGATATTTTAATTGGAACTTTTGGCACTGTCTCCATCTTGCGTTGGAACGGCAGACAAGTGAGTGCTTGGCGAGGCCGGGCCCAGGCTGATTGGTGTGTAGCGAGCCGTGCCTAAATCAACTGGCAGCATGAATAGCTCGCTTGATTCTCGATGGCATTCACTGGAATCCATGGCACTTTTTGAAACAAAAGTCTTTCTATAGAAAAAGTCTGGGATAACCAACAAGAAGGAGACAATGCCTCCTGCCGCCTTGAATCATGACTTCACTTTTGTTTGCTCAGGACAGTTTACTTGCCTCTCAGGTTATGAGAGATTCAAGAGGTATTTTAATTGCAGATTAATGTAGTCAAACATATTTCCAATTGTCAACATTATTAAACTCAATCAACCTTTAATCATTTAATCTAAAGTATAATCTTTCTCATTTTAAAAGTGATGTTGGGACATTCTAAGATTATAAGATTTTCCAAAAGAAAACATTAGCTGTGCAACAATTAAATATAAAGTCTGGATATACAACAACACTAGCTTTGTTGGGTTGACTCAATATCATGCTCAATTGTATCATAACAACAGCTGTTATCTCATTAAACCACAAAATAACATTCAATCAGAAAGCAAAGTGAAATGAGCAAGAGTATGTCTAAATAGTTTATCCACGCTTGTACCTTTTGGACATTTTTAAGAATGGAATTCTTCCTTTTCCTGTGCTGTGGGAATAAGAAGGAAATGACTCAGTGGACCCAGATGACATGTTAGTCCTGAACGCTGCTCCTGTGAGAGTCGCTTGGCTTTAGCTCAGCAGCGGCTAATGCAAAGCACATGCTGCTGCGGAGCATCTGCATAAGCACACACCTGTTTAAACTGTGGACACTCGTCACCTCCAACAGTAAATTCAGGAACACTCACGCCAGCGGCAGAGTCTGCGCCCGCTCAGGTCCGAGTCATTCTAATCCTCCTTGACATAATGTGCTCCTTGTGTTCAGATGAGGCCTGTGTGCAGGAGAATGGCTGTGTGCAGGTGGGGCCGTCTGATGTGTACTCAGCCCATGTAAATAAGTGTTATTGCGCTGGTGTGTGTGCGTGTGTGTGCGTGTGTGTGTGTGTGTGTGTGTGTGGTGCCCCCCCTCCCTGGGCCGGACTCAGTGCTGTGTAATTACCTGGCTGTCTGCCACAGTCCCACCAGAGCACAGACACAAGTGCAGCAGTGTCTAACACAATGTTAGTGTCCCAGCAGCCCCTCTGCACCGCTGGGCCTCTGCTGCAGCCTGAGGTTTGGACAGCAGGCCACAGCGCACACATCCAGACAGGGTCACGGGAGATTTAGCCAGATTGCCATTTCTATTGCAAAAGATCCATGTAATGCGTTTTGAGGTCCCTGACAATGGCTGGCCTTCTATCAACATATTTTATTGTCAAGTTGAAGCCTCTTATTAGCTCTGGATAAGCAAATAAGATAAGTCATATAAGACATAAGACACCCATATTGGCCTTGCTTTGAGGGAATTCTGTGTTTTAATACATGTGCACGGCTTTAGTGCAATAGTTCCACATAAAGCCCAATTAAAAGCAGTGTGGGGAGACCAGAAGTGTGTGGAGATTGTTTCTGTTGTGTAATGCCTAATAGACTTGTTTGTGCGTCGTTTGTGTTGAGTGACAGAGCAGGAAATGCTGCACAACCGCTACAGGCTAGAACACTTTTAACAGACAGACACAGACGGAAACATGGCCGGCCAATCAGAGGACAGGAGACGCTGCGAGACTGATTTACAGCATTGGCCTAAAGAACTCTTCTCAACTGTCATGCGTCTTCTTCAAGTTGCTTCATCAGCCACTAAGGTGCCCCCCCCCTCTCTCTCCCCCCCCCCTCTGCACTTACAACCTGCGGAGGGGCCCAAGTCCTGAGCGCGCACCCGAGCGCCGTACTGCCGTGTCAGCCTGCCATTTTAATTGTTATATCTCCGTAGCCTTGATATGAGCAAAAAGGGAGGCCTTTGCAGAACCTGGCACATCAAAGGCTACCTCCCCCTAGTCTTACAAGTTGCCTGTCTCTTTAGAGGATCCCTGCACCACAGAAGGGGATTGGCGAGGCAGCAGCAGTGGTAGACAGAAACTGCAATGAGTTTGATGGACTAATTGTAGCCCCCAGTGGACACCGGCGCACATCACAGTGGGCTGGCAGATAGTAGAGCACACAGTAGAGGTGGGTTTTATCTAAAGACCGCAATAATGCAAATGAAGTTTCCATTTTTGATTTCATTTCATCAATATTTGCTTCAATTACAATTTTGTTTATGTTGGAAATGAACACTAAAATTTAAATTGCATTTTTAATAGCTGCAATGGACCACAATCATGCAGGTTAAATAGCGCCCTCTGCAAGCAAGAAAGAAGATTTATCATGTGTAAAATCTGCTCACGCCCAAACATATTCCAAAACGAGTCTTGAAGTAGTTTGGCAATTCACATTTTCTGTCTCTCTTTAAATCAGGCAAGTCAACAACACTTGAATAGTCCGTTCAATGTTTGCTTCCATTTTGAACAAGAGACCTCCGGGCGAATACGCACACTTACACTTCTCCTGACAGCTTCCTAAGGCGCCGCTCACAGTGATGATGCAAGCCCTTCCACACGCCTTGATGAGGTGCATGTTGGTCACTGGATTTAATAGGGCCTACCCTGACCATGCCAATACGCAGCGCAATGCTCTACACAAGAAACATAATAGACAAAAGCGCTCGCTATTCTTGTTTCTACCAAAAAACATTACCAACTGCCTTGAGTGGTGATCAAAAAGGCTCTCTGCAGCTTTGAACGGCGAGCTTTTTTCTTCGCTTGCATCAAAAAGAAATCAGTAGCCCAAACTTTTGAGCATGCATATAGTTTTCCCATCGCGCCGCTCTCTCCCCGCTGCCGGTTTGGCAGTTGCACATTAAGCCACAAGAGTAAAGCGCAGTTAAAAGGAGAAAGGCACAAGGAGATGACACCGGCAAGGAAGCGCCTGGTGTTGGGAAGGGCCCTGGCTGGGAGAAAATCAATTGCAGGGAACACTTCCATACGCGGAAATGGCACAATGGGAGGGAGAGCAGGGAGTAAAGATTTTTTTTCTGAAAAATGATGCATTTGTTTTACCCAGGGAGACAAACAGCAAAGACGAGGAGAGAGAGAGAGAGAAAAAAGCACTCTTCTGAACATCTTTTGAAAAAGCTCTGTCTTTGGTGAGGTTGAGTTGTGTGGTTAAGGTTTGTTTTATCCAACTGTGCGGAAGCGTGTGTATCTGTCTTTCAGGTCTCTTTTTAGTCGAGGCGCAGAAAGACTACTCGTGGCATGTTCAAGGGCACTCAGTGGACACAGATGCCCTGCAGGAGGCGGAATTATGAATACAACATGAGTAAACAGACACCTACATACTATTAAAATAGTAAGCCTAGTGCTTGGCAAGAAACCATTTTAAGAAGTAATTTGAGCCGGTTCGTAGCAGTTCAACCTCCCTCTTCTGAGGTCACTGATAAAGACTTGTGTAAAATCGACTCTAATTTGCCTGATAGTGGAATGATTTGCACATTGGAATAATGTGTTCCTGTGTGCATTCCTCTAATACAAGCCTTTTAGTATTCAGTGATAAAGGATTTTTTTACACAGCAGCTGTGAACAAAGAATACAATAGCTCACAAACTCGAAACACAATTCCACGACTGAGCCTTGAATGGCATTCAGACGGCAGTGTGACGGAGCGCGCCCATTCAGAGCCGAGCGCAGCGGTTGGAGATGCTATCGAGTTGCCTGCAGATGGAGGTCAGTGTGACTGACACAGTTGGCACCTTGGCACTGGCAGCAGTGTGCAGCAGCACTTAGCTCTGCATTGACTGAAGGGGACCGGGGAGCAAAACGTTCTTCTCATTTCTCTCCTTTTTTGATTGTCTGCGCTTCCTGTTTTGAAAGCTATTAAGGAGCAAATTTCCTCACAGCGAGAGCGGAGATGAAAAGGCCCTGTCTTTTGAATCATGTCCAAGCACAAATGTGAAAAAGAGAGCTATCTGTAAACATCTCTGTTCAAGGGGTCGACGGAAAAGGAATTGTGAGGGGGAAAATGATACATTCATTTGCGTTCTTCTTTTTTGATTTGCTGATGAAAGCAGTGCTGCAGTTTTTGTTCCATGCCAGCTGTATTGCTCTATTCACAGCCACATTAATGTATGAGGGCAGGCTCAGATAGCTGCTCTTCTACCCCTTAGCCCCCTTCCGAAAAGGCTTTGTGACATCTGCATCCACACATGTGTCATTGACTCCAGCCACAGAATATTTATAGATGACGAGCTTTTGTCATCCGTTGATGAGCTATGAGCACATGATCCTTGAACGCCACATTTCACTCAAGCAGCATTAGTAACATTAGAAAGACATGTATTTGACCTGGCCCTGGCTCAGGACTCAGTCTGGTTCACATTTTGGCACTTGATATTTACACTAGCTTCTCTCAGCTGCCTCCTCACAGCAGCAGTAGCTTGGTGCTGGAGATTCTTCCTCCTCCCTCTTCTCTCTCTCCCTCCTCTACCCCTCACTGCCCCAAGCCTGGCCAGTCTGTGCCTCTTAATAAAACTGACAGGCTCTAATTGGGCTTAATTGCACCCTTCGGGCGTCGTCAAAAGGAGTGTTGCTAAACAAACTGCAGGGTCTGCAAGCAGGCCAGCCAGTCCGATCAGCCCCAGCCTGCTGTGTGTGTACAGTCCAACATATTAACTAATATCTCTGTTTAACAGCACATTAGGAATGTGTATGAGTAAGCGTCTCATGTAGCCATGTGTGCGTCTGTGTGCTGAGTCCAGGGGATGTTACAGGCCCGTTCATTCCTCACAATGAGCCAACAGAACAAGAGCTTACAAGTCGGAGAATCTTATGCATTCAAGCTGCAGCATCACCTGACTCTGAACCTCTCAGCGCTCGCACAGACGGTAAAACATAGTACGTCTGTGTCTTTGAGGAAGTGTCGACAACTCCAGGTGTCAGAAAAGCCCTTAAATCCCCACTATTATACAAGAAAGCAAGCAAACAAATCCCCGCCTGCTTTCTGGTGCTACAGGCAAAGGCCTCAGTGCAGCGCTTTCCCAGCAGCACCACCTCCTGGCTGACGGACGGGGGCAGGAGGGGGGGGTCCCGGGCTTAGGCGGTCACACAGAGAGGCCAACATTACTCCTTTCTGGGTCACTGAGCGCGATCGATGGTCTGATTGACTCATTGACAAAGGCTGCCTGAGTGTGTTTGCATGTGTGAGCTGTGCTACGAGGTAGAGCTGATCCCCAACCTGCGAGAAGACCGAGATAATCACACAGTGCATCCCCCGTGCATCTTTTGAACCAACTCTCATTATATAGCCTTTCACCGCCAGCTTTTTTTCCTATAGAAAGTTTTTTGGAGTTTGTTCCGAAAGCTTTTATCGAAGGAACGCCACGGACGGGGTTGTTTCGGTTGTGCGGCGGGCAAGAGTGTGCGGTGCAAAGGGAAGGACACGGGGAATGTTTTTGTCCAGGGCTCAAAAGTGGCGTAATGATGCAGTGGCTGAGCTGGAGGCCCCATAAAGAGCGGGAGGACCTCATTTCAGTGGCCTACTGCTGCTTCGGTGTCTGCCTGGCCGCCTCTGTCACCCCTTCTTTTAGGATGGGAGGCAGAGCACATAATTAAGATATACAGCCCAGCGTGGCCTGAATATATAGCCTGAAAATATAGAGGAGCGCACCAGCCGGCCTCAATCGCAGCCTGCGGTTCAGTGTTTGGCTGCAAGCGGTGCCCGGGCCGCGCGAGTGTGTGTATGTGCGCGTCTGTCAGCATCTGAGCAGCGTGCTATAAAAGGCTGGTGAGTTGAGCCATCGCCTCTCTGTGTGCCGGGGTCACGCTGAGTCAAACGGAGCATGGCTTCCAACACGTACTCTCCACACTCTTGGAGATTCTGTCTTTGTGTGTTTGAAGTAGTGGTATTTATTGCAATATCAGCAAATAGAGCGTTCGGCTGACTGATCCGTCTTATCTCTGAAAATACTATGATGTCATTAAAAGCAAATCAAGATTTTGTAGCAGTTCCCTATTGTTTTATTGTGATTTGTGATGAATGCTTTTATGAAATATGAACTGCTAAACTAGTTGAAGGATTGCATACATATCAAAACATCAACATCCAATGTTTTCAGAAGACATATTAAAGCCACACCGTGAAACATTTGACCCAATACAAGTATCATAGATAATTTGATTGTTGAAAAATACCTGACAAAACATGTGTTTGCTGAGAGTGAGACCTGACTGTAATGTTACTGGGAGGGGGGACGTCTCCAACTCCTCTCCATGGAGATATCGTCTAAAGGCAGCTTAATAACATAACATTTAAACACTGCTAGGTCCTCATCCAAATCCATTCTTTGATATTGCCCCTTGCATTTTTTGGTGTCTAGCTGGCCATTTGGAGCCCACAATGTTATGCAGTGTGCCTTTAAAGGTCCTATACCTGATTTTTTTTAAATTTATTTATTTTATTACATACAATGGAAGAGGAATCCATTAAGTTAAATGTTACTGGTGATCCAAAGTCACTCCTACCTTTCCTAACATTTGTAGCATCCAACTTGCGGGGTCACTTTTCAGGGTCACTTTCACATAAATGCAAGAAGAATAGCCCCAGAGTTCATTAAACTGATGCAAATGTTTTATAATCAGTGTTTTTCAGTTAAAATACACTAAAGGAGGACAAAGCAAATTCCGTTCCATTTCTAGAAATAAAATCAGGTATAGTTCCTTTAAGTAAACGATTTGTCAATTGTGACCATAAATGTGACCCTATAGGATTTCCCCGATTATTGTTGTGATTTTTCTTCAAAGCTTTTTGTATATAACAGTTTAAACTTTCAAAACAAACTCATGGACTGGGGGGGAGATGCATCTTTATTCCTCGTTTCTCATTTGCACCGTGTCCCAATGCGGCGTGAAGGCTTCCACCCAGCTTCCCTGACCCCAAACGTCTTGACACTCGTCCCGTCCCATGTCATACATAACCCCGCTGTCCCGGGGCAATCGCGTGTATCTGCGAGGACACATCCTACTGCTCACACTGGCCCGTCCTCGACACCCCCCGCCCCCCTCCCTCCTTCGTCCCGGCCACTCTTTGTCACCCTCTAATGATAACTATCCATCAATGGCAGGGGCGGCGCTCTCTTTTGGAAATGAAGATGGATCGAATTAGCGTTGAAGTGACGCCGGACGCTGCGTTGGTGGCGATAACCCGTGATTACACTGACAGGGCCACTGAACCGACCCCCCCCCTCCCATCTCCCCCCCACACCACGCCCCCGCCATCATACTTAACTTAACCGCCCCTCCATTGAGCAAGACACATTTGCACCAGTGTTGATTACAAGGTCTGCGGTCTGGGTTGATTCACTTCATGTGGTTTCTAATGGCGAGCGATTGGGTAGATCTGCGGTAGATCAGTGTTATCGCCCCCCGTGTGTGCGTGTGTGTGTGTGTGTGTGCGTGTGCGTGTGCGTGTGCGTGTGCGTGTGTGCGTGTGTGCGTGTGTGTGTGAATCCAATCGATAGCGGTGATCAAGCCATTGTCGCCTCATTGTTGCAGATGTGAAAACAATAGCGGAAGGATTATGAGCGTATTATTTGGTGTCATTGTCCCGACACAAAGCGACCCACGTGGCCCGGGCTCGTGTGACACAGCGAGGGGAGGAAAGGAGGGACAACAACAGCCACAAAATCCAAAGCGTTGACAATTTCATGGAAGATTCTTCAATGCAGTTTCCTGTATGGATGATTAGAAATGTTACCTCAGACCGTGTAGTTATGTGTTACCGAATTTTCAGATTTTTTTCCTTTTTCCTGATCTAATTATAATCAGAAACAAACAGTTGATCATTTTAGTTCATTTTTTGTTTGATAGCAGCGACTGGGCTTAATACAATGTTATTATATATGACTAATTGTTTATTAAATGATATATGAAGAATGAAGTGAATTGTGTTTCATATTTAGAAACTCAAACGTTACTTGATTCGTAGTTAACCTCTTAACCCCCGCCTTAACCGAGCACATTTCCTCCAGTTCGGGTTTACCCAAATCTAAAAGCTTCTCGATTGGAGTTTACAGCCTATAGGCCAGTGTAGCGCCTCATTTGAAAGCTAAGAGCTACTAAACTGATCTAAGATTTTTCACTTTTTTTGTCATATTTTTTGTTCAATTCTTCTCATGGTTTTGCTGCTTCTTATTTGAAATTTTGCCTCTTTTTTGTTGTGTTTTTGAAGTTTTCCATCACTTTATTTGTCGCCTGTTTTGTTGTATTTTTGTCGCTCATTTGACGCTTTTTTCCGCTGCTTTTTCATCCGCATTTACGCCTCATTTTTGTCGCTATTTTGATGCGTTTTTGTCGCTTCTTCATTGTGATCTCTGACCCTGTTTTGCCTCTTCTAGAAGCTTTTAGTTTTGGGTAAAGCCAAACTGGAGAAAACGTGCTCGGTTCTGGTGGAAGTTAAGATGTTGAGCACATTTAGAACAAAGGCCGCTTTGATTCGAATGCTTTCGGGTTATAGTTTCACCGATGGTTTGCGATGTTATCGATTTATCGTGATTTTTTTTCCTGCTTCAGTATATCGTACTTCAAATCTTCAACCAGTATTTATCTGCATCTCCTCTTTCTGCGGGAAATTGGTCTGAAGTGTTTGTTATTAAATATGTTCCGGGGGAAACTCCAGGAAATAGCCTTAATTTCATATATGGGCACATGACTCAGGGGGATGGGAGTCCAACCAATTAACCTCAGTCTCACTCATTAAAACTCCCCTTTCATGGCCAGAAGCAGCTCATCCGCTAACACGAGACATGAAAGCGCAAATTTGTCCATCCAAAACTCTTAAAAGTAATTGGAAAGGTAGATATGAAGGGGCCAGTAATGGGGTGACACGCCGCGGCGGAGTAAAGAGAGAGTTGGTGATTGGGAGCGTGGCGTGGTGGACGGTATCTCTCAGAATATATGAGCGGGAGACAGAAAAGGGCAATAGTATGCACCAGATCTTCAGAATGACCCCTCAGGATTAGCAACGTTTCACTCAAGGTCGCCATATGGTCCGTCCGGGAGGGCGAGATAGAGCGGCGTAAAGTCATTATAGTCGGACGCCAAATGCCAACGAATAATGCGCGGTGTTAGGGAGGAGTTGGAAGTTCTGGAAAAGTACTCTTAATTTGTATTTATGTATTCATTCATTTCAATATGATTTAGTTTTGTTACACTTAAACTGAGCACGGTTTCTCCTGTTCTATTGTCATGTCTTTGCCATTAAATGTTTCTCATTAGAAGTCCATTTATGCCCCGGGAATACAAAAATAGTATTACAAATAAATCAGAATGCAGCAGTGTAATTAAACATGTGCTCCGCCCCCCTGACCTTTCAGTTTGAAAACATACTTCCTGGTCTTTTCGCAGAGGCTAATGTCTAATGGGTAAATGCGCTGAGAGGCTGGATTCGTGTGTGTGTGTGTGTGTGTGTGTGTGTGTGTGTGTGTTCATCCATCGCGCCACATGCAAACAACCAATCTGTCATCCGCATCAGAATAATTACTCAGGGATAAAGAGCGTTTGACCGTTTTCACAGGGATTCTAATCTGGAGCGCCGTGGAAACGCAGGGGGACGACGGCCGGCTCTGTGTGATGCCGCCGATCACCCACGCGCTCTCGGCCCGTTACTTCAAATCCGTACTTCGGTAAAAGTTACCTCAGAAATACTGTTGCTATGAAATATGCCTTTGCTTTTACATCCACCGTAATGGTCATACAGTTACTATTACTGCTTTCTTAACACAAATTCTCTTAGATTCAGCTATTTCCACATAACACTATGAAATATCTGATTTTTTTTTAAATTTTAGCTTAGATTTTGTTGTAGATGAGGGCGGTCTGGGCCTGTTGTCTGGAGGTCAGAATACCAGTGAACCGGGAGTGTATTGGTTACAGCCCAGTGCCGTACGTGTTTTTATCCCTTTTTTTTTTTTTTTTCTCGCTCGAAGGCAAACGGCATCCGAAATCTGATTATCCCCCATTATAAAGAGTGATATTTTCATCCCGACGCTTCTCGGCACTGCGTCAGAGCATTTACTCGCCTTAATGCCGGGAAGAGGCCTGCTCCTTTGACAGATAGTAGATATTCGTAACATCCCTTGTTTGGACACCCCTGTCCGTCGTGACGTGGAATAAAAGACGGGCAAGAAAATATAAAGCAACTAAACAATGTCAAAAGATCAGAAATCAATGGGCCGCGGGAATGCGATCCGCGCGGGGCCGTACGACCGACCCCCCCTCTCCCCTCCCCGACCCTTTCGCATTACGGCCGTCTTTCTGTGGCCGCTGAAAGTTGCTTGTGTTCGCCCCCTCGGAGATGTAACTCAAGCATGAGGAAGCCGACCGACAATGTTTGGACACGGAGCAAAAAATAGCCTTTTACTTAAAGGTTACGGGCCGGGGTCTATAGAGTTACACGCGTGCCACTGACAGCGGGCATAAGAGTTTGTTAATGCTGAGGTTTGAGTTTCATGTTTTGATGTGCGCGAGCAGGAAATGATCAATGGGGAGCTGGATAAAATGGGACTTTAAGTGGAAGTTTGGGTCAGATGTAACTAAATGGACGGAGGAGACGGGAGGAATTGATTGGGACAAATGTTTGAGCCTGGCAAGAATGTTAGCATGAAGAGGTTTTAGTTTGCATGTTTATTTGACAGTCTAAAAGCAATGTCAACGCCTCCAAGCTAGCATGATTTATATATGAAACAAAGTAAATATATAAACACCAATATCAATTCCCCTTTGTATGTGTGTGTGTGTGTGTTTGGTTTGTTCATTCACCAGTTACTTAAACAGTGGAAATATTTTTGTTAAATTGTAGGTCACCACTGTCTTTTTAAGTCACATTATACTCTTTTAAAATGAAATGTAAGGGTTATTCTGGAGGTTGCAGTGTAGGGTTTCAGCTGCTTTGAGAGTTGTGATCTGTTCTAATGAGAAAAAGCCAAGGCAGCTGCACAATGCTTTGTGTCACCCGCTGAGGCTGAGAGATAGACACAGGATTAAAAAAAAACGAAAGGGAAAAACAATTTCTGGACATTTCTAGGAGATAAATTTAATTTCTTTGCTATTTGGAGGTCTTCTTTGAAAATGCAATTGTAATGAACACATTCAAAACTGGAGAATAGATTTACTCTGGGCTTCAAATAAGCCGGCGTTATCGGACTCTGTCATTCGCTCCTACCCATTTTCGAGCTGCTAATTGATGTTTTTGATGTTGGCGAGAAAATTGAAGAAAATGTCATGTGTGAACCGGCGCGGAAGTTAATAAGATTGACTTCGTCGGCTGAATCCACAATGAGCGGCGGAGAGGCGTGTAATGGGACTGCTGCGAGTGGATGCGAGTCCATCTGCCCAAGATGAAATGGACCCTCGTGCGGCGTGGGCCGGTCCCGCCGATAGGAACTGGAACTGGTGGGACGCCCTGAACCTGAAACATGGGACGCTCCCCTCAGCGCCGGCGGGTTTGGTGCCTCTGATTGGAGCATACGCAGCTGTTTTTCCAAAGGCTTCTGGCCTAGCTTTTCTCTGCAGACGGCTCTCAGGGCGGCCTCCTTCCTCGCTGCGAACAATGCTCGTTTTTAATGCTGTTTTGAGTCTGAAAAGCCGCAGAGCATTAGAAAGGTTAGATTAAGATGTGGCTAAAGATGCACCCATATCAGTTAGGGTCATTGCATATGTTTGGCCAATGTGAAACCGAGCCTGAACATAAATCCGCTTAAATAAAGGAGCGAAGCACCAGCAGGTCGCTCAATCTGGAGCCGTTTATCGAGCGCTGGCTCAAAGCCAAACCGACTTTGCTAACTTTGTGTTAATAACCAACTCACAAAATTAAATTTCTGTAATATTTCAAATATTCATCTGAATACGCGAGCAGACTCATGTTAATGTATGTAGTAATGGCGTCTGCATTTTTAATTAGTCGACGGCTGTGCTCATTTTGGTTCAATGATTCTGATTATTTTCTGGGCCTAAAGGGGCCTAGTGTGGCCGCTGCCCCTGAGCGCTGCGCTTTTGAAGACACCGAAGAAAGGTGGCCTCTGCTATCGCTCGGCCTCCAAGGATTGCGGATAAGGGACGCTATACTGCGAATAGGCAATTAATTCTGTTGGCAACGATCGGTTCGAATGTCTTCCCCCACCGCCCCTCCAAATGCCCTCCTCGCCACCCTCCACTCGCCATTTGAAATGCTAACACAATGAAATATTTTTCTATTGGTCGGTGTCCCTCGGCTAAGCCACCGCCGCGGGCGAAGAATTTCATCGACTGATGAGACCACAGGCGAGCCCGATAAAAAGGTTAACTGTACGTGACACACACTCCAAGTAGCCGTGCTACCTTGAACTCTCAAGTTCTGTAACTTTTATTTGACTTTATATTGTTCGCGAGGCTGCTCTTGTTTAGCCGCTAAAGGCTAAGGGGAAATACGCGGCGGCCTGTAGGTGCCGCACTGAAGAGCGGATAATGGGTCATGTTTATCTGAAAGCTCCTGTTTGATTGTGCTTTCTATCTACGGCGTTGTGCTGACGAGATTTTATTGTCTGCAGATTACTTGACAGCTTTTTCTTATAAAGAAAAGACGTGGAATCAAATGCGTTGTTTTTCAGATGATAATTCAGCGAGGGTTTTCACCGTGTAATGTGCCGGTTCATTCTGTGTGATTGAAGCTTTAATTTGTTGTGCTTCTTTCAAAACAGTGAAATTGGTGAAAATAACCAAACAAAGCCCAGATTATATTTATACTCAACATTATTCTTCTGCCTCTTTCATTTCCCTTTACGTCGTACGCTCTGTTTCTATTGTGCTATATTTTACAATAGCCTAGCTGTGCCATGTGCGAGTGTATTTTTATTTTTTTTTCTTCATTTTTTACCTTCAGGGATAGGCGAGGTAGACTGCCAGAGAGTGGGAGGAGGAAGCCAGGCTGTTTTCAAATTGTTAGTAAGAGATATATGGGCACAGAATAGGTATGGTCCCCCCAACCCCATCCTCCACAGCGGCAGAGCAGTGGGGCTGAGGCAGGTGGCTCCCCGTGGCTGCGGCTTCATGACAACATGCCATTAGAAATAGCAGGCCTGTTGATCAATCCTGCCGACATGACAGCTCCGCCGCCAGGCCCGGCTCTTTGAGTGCTCCCTCTGCCGTTCCTCCGCACTAATTGGTGAAGGTTTCTCTTATATATGCTCGTGGCACAGGGCTTTTTTCACTCCTCCTCCTGCTCTTCTTCTCTTCTCTCCTCTTCCCCCCATCCGCCCCCACCCCATCCCTGCCACCCATTTTATCTCTCCCCTTCCCATATTTATTTATATATCTATTTTTTTGTTTTTCATTTTAACATTGTCACATTGGAAGCGATAACTTTGGGTGAAATATTGCAAGTGGGTTGAGTAAAGGGATGTGTACGCCGCGGGCACTGTTCGTTCTGTATTTTTCTCGGGACGACTACCGGAGCTGGGATTTGACATTGACTCTAGGCAATGTGCATCAGCAGCACATGCACAATGGGATCATCCAGAAAGAATGAAATCAGTGTCAGGTGAAATGAAGGAGAGATGAGCACTTTGTGAAAGCCTTTAATTGAGACTCAAATGTACAGCACATTTATGTATTTATATGCGTTTCACAAGCGCCTTGGATGTATACATTCTGTGCTCTTTTGTCATGTGAGCCTCATCAAACAGAATTAAGTTGCCAAATGTCAAAACAATAGTCAGGAAATGGCTGATGTCTTGTCAAAGCACACGAGGCTGTGTGTGTTTGCATCATTCTTAAACCCACCCACTCGGAGTCTCTCCCAGCTAAATAAATGAGGGAGATAAGCGCACATTAAATGTTTAACTGTCTCCATTTGTCATCTGTTTTAGCCTCTTAATTAAAGCGCCGCAGCTTAGTCCCGGCTCCGCGGCGAGCGCACACACCGGCCTGCCCATGATTAATTTGGCCGTTAATATTTATTTTCCTCGGTGCTGCTAAGTTAGCGGCTTAGTGGAGGGTGAACCTGAGATTTCTGCATGATGCAAACAGGAAAAGATTTATTTTCTGATCCCATTAAAAGTGAGGAGCGGCCTTCAGTCTATTTAGGAGCTGAAAACATTAAGTACTACCTCCACCCAGTGGCACAAAGTGAAAAAAGGCAGGTGTGATTGGCAGCACACGGCATTAATGTAGTGGGAAGAGTTGCCTTAAGCGACGGGGGATGTATTCGCCACACAATGGTGCCGCTATCTGGCGCTCCGCATTGTCTCTCTCATCGCCGACCTTATTACATGCCGTATTTGGCATGAAGAATCCCCTTCTTATCCGCACTGAATTTTAATGCCAATGCGCTTAGATGGCCGGCGCATTCTAGTAGTTGTTTTGACATCATATTTCATATTCCGTGTATGTTGGTTTATTATTTCTTGTTGAATCAGAAAGGGGATCTGTCTGCAGTGCAGTACACTCAACTTGTTTGTAAAGATGGAGTGAGATTGAATATAGTTGAATGTTGTTGTGTGCCAGCGCCGCTCTGCTGCTTGTTTCAGGGCAGCGCTGCAGTGAGAACAGGGAGACAGAGCGAGCGGGCGAGGGAGATTTGGGGTGTCTGTGAAGCGCCTCTCCAGATTGGAGCTGGGAGCGGCGATCAAAGCCGTGTGTTTCATGAGGCTGCTGCGACACTTTGAAGTCCTCGAGTCACCTACAGCACTCTCTTCATCAAGTTCACTAGTGTCTTAATAGCAGATCAATAAGTTTCAAAGTCACTGCGTTAATTTGATCGCGGGGCTGATGTGATCACGCTGGGCCGCTGAGCTGCGCCTCTGTCTCCTCATCTCTGCTCTCACCGAGACGGGACCGGTGTCAGCCTCTTAAGGTGAATTAGGCACCACTGGTGTTTGCGAACGCTGAGCGAGCGCTGGTGTAAACACACGGCTGACCTTTATGCATCACTTCACACATACAGGGGAATAATCACACTTTGATCGCATTTGTTTGCATCAAATACATTTTTTATTTTACATTTTTAATGTTTAAATTTCTCATAAAATATAGCTTGAAATTTTCAGATTTTTTTCCTCCATAAATTATGAATTATTTATCTTTATTTCAAAATGTTTAATTTTACTTCCTAAAATCCCCTCACTTTTAATTGAATAATATAATTGTAAATTGTAATAATCAATTATTAATTATTAGAATACACGTATATATATATTTATTATTTTTGCAGTTGTTTAAGGTTATCCTTATTATATTTTCCCTCAAAATATATTTTTATTTATATCTTTTTTCATTCCCAAATATTCAGCGCTCCGTTTTTGCCGGCGGCTTTTGTCGATTGAAAGAAAGCGTTTTTATTTTGAAAGGCCATCTGCGTGCGCTCGGTGCAGCGGTGGTCGCGGCTCCGCGCTCGGCCCGCCGGCTCCTCAGGAACAAAAGCCCAATTTAAAGTGCTCATCTGAGGGGAGCTAATGGTATTAGGGCGCGGGCTGAGCTCGGAGGTGCGCCCGCAGCGTGACCCGCTCACACCCATTCACACATCGCGCACAAACTCCACATCTGCCAGCTCGCCGCAAATCCCCCCAGCACCTTTTATTTTGATTTACTCTGCTGTGAAACGCGGGAGGAAAACGAGCTTTAAAGCGCCTGTGAAAGACGGTTTGTGCTTGATGTTTACGGTCATAAGCGCCGCTCGACAGTTGATCAGGAAACGGTACAAAAAAAAAAAGAATTGAACTTGTCTTAAATAATGAGTGGATAATGTTTGCGGGTGGAAATAGTGCACGAGGCGCTGTGATGTTGAGGGAACGCGGGGGAAAGCGCGCGCGTGTCATCTGCTTAATTTTTAAAGACAGGTGCAGGTAGGGTTGTCTGGTTGTGGCAAATATTTTCTGTGTCAAACGCTGTGTATGCCGGCGTTGAGAGCTGTTTTGTTGCAGAAGAATAAGTGGAAGTGTGACAGATGAAGGCGGTGGAGGATCGGGGGCGTCTTGTGGCGCTCTTCCCCCGGCGTCAGGCTGTGTGTGTGTGGGCTCAGTGTGGTCCTCCGCCCGGCGCTCCGCTGGGCTCCGCACGCTGCGCTGGAGGTCCAGGATTTTAATGAATGTTTCATGTTAAATTTCGTGCCAGCGCCTCTCGCACGGCAGCGCGTCTACATCTTATTCTCTCTGTGCGAGCGGAGAAAAGGTGAAAATCCACATCCTCGTGCAGGAGAAAACGAAGGAAGATTCTGTGTAATCTTTTAAAGCAAGGCGCTCTTTGAAACCGATTTTTCCAATGGTTTCCGAATTAGTCGCCGTTTATAATTTTGTCCTTTTAAAAAAAACGGTTAAAAACGACAAGAAAATAATTTTAAATTCCTTTTTTTTTCATGCGGTTCCCGCTGTTCGTGCGCTGGATCTCGCTTCATTAAAAGTGTATTAATCTTGTCTCGTCTCATGGGAGGTACCTTAAGATGATGTTGTGTCTTTTTCTTTAAATTGTTGGAAGAAAAAAAAAAAATCTTGCAGATTTGGTCCCTGTCAGTCAGAAATAATTGTGTGCTTAATCTTGTCCCTGATGGATGACTTGGAGTTCAGCAATGGGCCAGCTCCAATGACAAATACAATATTAATATTCATTAACTGCTTTGACAATGCTAATTTTGATGCAGTAGTAAAGGGCCTTCCAAAGTTAGCGGCCAAAGCATCAGAGCTGAGCAAGGTGGCAAGATAATTTGTGCTGCTTTGCTGAGCTGAAGGCTTTTTAAGTCTTAAGCAGGGGGGAAAAAAAGGCTAGGTACCACAAACAAAATAAAAGAGAAAGGGAAAAAGTTCAGACGCATTGGAAACCAGCGCTGTGGAAGTAATACGATCAAGAGACGGCTACGAAAATTTGACACCTCCAATGCTGCATCTTTGAGCAAATTTCTTCTTCTTTTTTTTTTTTTAACCCAAAAAAAAAAAGAATTACAACAAAACGGAGCACAACATGGTAAGTCAGCATTCTTGATTTTTTTTGTTTAATCTTTTTGATCTTTTCAATTATCGCCATTTGAAGATCAATAGTCATTTTTTCTCTGCTGTGGTTAAAAGGCTCACAGCGGTGGTATAGTGGATGCTCGGATCACGGCTTTAAGAGTGGGCTTTCTCTCTTCTAGCCACCATTTGGCCGGTGTGAATTTTCTATTGCCAGCTCTCATGAAAACCTTACCGGGGCTTGTATCATTTATTGCTATTTTTTTTCTCCCTCCGCGCTATTGTTTTTAACTTGGCTTGTTGTTTGCTTGTTGGCGTCTGGCATGTCTTTCACTTTGGAGTCGCTTGTAGCCCCCTTTTCAGTTGAGAGAGTTGAGGCTTGAGAGTTGGATTTTTTGGGGGGGAAAAGCTTTTGCTGCTGTGACAGGCTTCTTTCCCTTTTTCGGGGTGATATATATATATTTTTGTACCTTTTTTTTGTCTTTTTCTGGATTCGATTTTTCCCGAGCATCAAAAAAAAATCCACCGTCGGGGCAAGAGAGCCGAGGGGCTAAAAACCCGGTCGCTCTCGCTCCAGGACTGAAGCGCTATTTTTCCCTTTTCATCCCGGGCTCTTTTTCCCCTCTTTGCCCCGCCGTTTGTCTTTTTGATTTTCTATTTAATTTAGCGTGACTCGCACTCGAATGGGAGCGCTAAGGAAAAAAGTTTCAGGGGGGGATTAATGACACGACGAAAGAGACACCCCGCTGCTTGAGTTTTTTTTTTCCAGCCAAGTTTTAGGGGGCGACTCCTGTGCGCTCGCTTCCCCGCTACACCTTCATGTCCCGCCGCATGAAAGCCCCGCGCGCGCTCTCTCCCCTCTCCCCTTCAACTTATCAAAAGAAACCAAACGAGATGGACACAAAAAGGGCTCGTTGTAGGAAAAAAAAAGAAAAAAGAGCAGAGGGGGGATAGTCTGGCGGAGAGGGTGTCCCCCCGGTTTGTCGCAGAGAGTCGGGGAACGAGCGGAGCGTAGAGAGACGGCCAGCTTCCCCCCCTTCCATTTTTTTTTTTTGGAGGGTGCCGTCTCCGGTGCCGGCGCGAGGAACAAGTCGGTAAAAGTCAAACCGCCTTCCCAGTGGTTTCTCGGGGAAACGATCGCGCCTTATCGGCTGAGCCCATCGAGCGCTTAATGCGGGGCTGCCGTTAGAAGGAGGTGCTGCCCCCCAGTGGAATAGTTGCTGACATGGTGGTGGGAGTCTGCTTGAAGTCTGTGCACTACGGAGAGTGCCAGCATGCTTGTTTTAACCAGGAACCGAGAAGCATCCCAAATACAGCTCTTTTAAATGGTAAGGCTTTTTTTTTATTTTATCCTTGTTATTTTTGCTTGGTTTGTAAATTCTTCCCGCCCGCGTGCTTGTTTTACCGAAAATATCCCGGCATTTATTTGTGCACCTTTTTTTTTTTTTTTTTTTGCTGCTGCTGCTCCATTTGGGCAATTTATAACACTTATGTGGCTAAGTGACACATTGACAATTTGGATAATGAAAGGCGCCGTTTGATTGTTTTGTCCTGACAAGCCTGACAGGGCTCCATTATCGAGAGGCACGGAGATAAACGCCGGTAGAGTTTATTCCCACTAAAAAAAAAAAAAAAAAACCACTCAATAAGTTGATTTGCAGATTTGATTGTTATTTACAGTGATTTTTTTTAAATATTAAATCAGCTTGTAAATGTGGCACTGAATGGGATTTTTTCTTCTTCTTCTTTTAAACACGTGTTCTTGTGTTTCTATTTGGTATTCATTTATAATATATTTTACAATTTTTATTGAAATATTTGGAGTGAGTTTTTCTTTTTCCTCACATTTTTGAAATCCCATTTGAATATTATTATTGCAGTTTTTTTTCTTCTCATTTTTTTTCTCTCCTTTTGGCTTTCCACTTTTTTTTTCTTTCTTTATCTCTCTGTTTTTTTTTTTTATCGCGTGTTGTTGATGCTATTGTCACGCCTGTGATTGGGAGCTGTCCATCACTCGCCGCGGGACGGGGCAGTTTACTCGGCGAAAGTGCTCCCGGGACAAAAGGAGGTGGCAGGAGCATGGCGGGACGGCTGAATAGAGGGTGGGCAGCCAATTAGCCGCCGCCTTGTCGGGGACCCGCTTGCTATTGTCCCAAACTGTGTAAAGGACATTCCCCGGGCTTTTGTTTTGCTCCGAGGGCCTCAGGATCCTGCTTTACAGGCCGGGGGCCGCTGGAACCACTCGCGCTCGGGGGAAAAAATAACTTCTTTTTCCCCCCAAATAATCCACGCATTTTTTTTCTCCCCCCTCCACAAATATGTTTTACGCCTAATTACTTTTCATTATTTCCCGGCGCCGCTGTACCTAATCGGATTTTACATAAAACACGTGTTACCGGGGCCGAGGTGCGCGTAATTTATTCCATAAATATTTAATTTGTCATGGTCATTAGTCAGGTTTAGGTAGTTAGAGGTTATGAGAGATAATTTAAGGATGACAAGTCCAGTTAATTAGACGATATAAGGAATCCAAGTGACGAGCCACAGTGGAAAATGTCCAATCTGGTGTCAAGATTTTTATTGACCATGATTTCGAGTCATTTTTAATGAGACAAGAAAATGACATTAAATTAAATGATGATATATTATTAATGATGCGTTCCTCATTATTATTACAATCTCAAAATGTTAAATTGATATTGATTGGTGTTTATTTGGCTTGAATTTTCAGTGTGAAATATCGGTATTAAAAAAAAGTTTCACTGATGTGGTAAAAATATCTGTGTAAATTCGAGCATGTATCTTCTCTGTGCTCGTGTGTGAAAAAAGCTGCCTCTAAGAGTCACACCACAAGAGTCTGAAGGAATTCACCTCCGTCTTTTATAAAATCACGGCCAGGAGAGCTCTCGAATTTGCTTTTTGTCTTTTATCTAAAAAAGGAAGTGTTGACCACGTGAATCTCAGCGTTTGACTTTCTGACAAAGGCGAGACTTGAAGAGAGCTGGTCCTGAGAGGAGGGAGCTGCTCTAGGCCCTGTTCACATGAACCTTGAATGGAGCTGTGTGTGTAGGATTCTTCTGCGAGCTATTGTTTAGAAAGAGGAATGGAGTAAAAAAAAAAAAAAAAAAACTCCAAAGGATGGCGACAAGAGGTGCCACGTCCGTGTCAGAGCGAGACTTTCTCTCCCCCCGGAACAAAAAGTCTATGAGGAGCGGACTGTCACACTGACTGTTGGCCACACTTTGCTGAGCCTGCCCTCCCTTTGTGGATGTTGTTGTGTCTTGTTCCTTTTTTCCCGTTTTCCTCCAGATCTCTCTCTCCCTCTCCATGCTGCTCTCTCCTCTTTGTCTCCTTTACCTTGTAGCCAAAGCTTTTCAAGCTGCCAGTTCTTCTCTGGGCATCCTGGAGGCACAGCCGAGCCCACACACATACACACTCTTAAGAAAGGCATACACAGCCCCGACGTACAGCTGGGATTTGGGTAATATTTCACCTTTTTTTTTTTTCTTCCTCCTCTGTCTGTTTGTGAGCATATATTTTTTTCCGCAGTATTGCTAGTGGGAAGCAGTACTGAGAAGGCGGCACACTGCAATAATTTTTCCTTCTGCCCGGCGCATCCTTCTTGTGTATACGCCTTGTCACCGGCTTCACAACTTTTGACTAGTGCAGGGAAGCGGAGGATATATGGCTGCCCTCCGCCAAGTGGGATTTTTTTGAAGAATGGGTGGGAGGGGAGCACAGGCGCCGCGGTAGTAGTGGCGGTGACTTGCGTGAGGATACTACTACTACTACTACGACTAGGCCTCAACCCAGAGTTCAAGGGGACAACAATGGCGGCTCGAGCGGGCTGAAGACACATGACCCAAGGAAGCTGGCGGGAAGACACGAAGCACGGAGCAGCACACCGAGGAGGGGTCGTCATGTATCCGCGGGACGGTGGTGCCTCCTCAGTCGGGACAGAGGAGCAGGCGCTGCAGGGGGAGGAGGAGGGAGTGGAGGAGGCGCTGGAGGAGAGCGAGGGGGCCAAAGCCGCGCTCGGGATGGGCCCCGGGCTGTCGCTGCTGCAGCAGGTGGGATGCTGGCACCTCAATCTGGGCAGCTGGGTGAGTAATGCAACTAAAGTTGAGCTGAAAGGGGGAAGAAAGGCCCCTTTGGAGATGGGCAGGTCGGACTGAGGTGGAAACAGGGGCAGGGCTGAACGGAGGAGTGGTCAGTGTGACAACAGTTCCTTTAAAGGTGCCATGCTACTGTTTTGATGACTTTGGGTTCACCGTTTATAGACATATGATCATGACAAGTTTCATAATAAGTTTCAAACGTGTCGCAGTTTGGACTTGTGTTTCTTTTGCTGTTCTTTCGTGCAATAAAGTGGCAATGGTTGCAGACAGGAAACGTTAAGACATTGTATTCATGGTTGTTATTTGTTGTATTTCCCTCACTTCTCAAGCCTCTCTGTAGCAGAAGCTTGTGAACTTGTGGCCTGGAGAAACCGCGTTCAGCCGGTGCTTATGGAGCAGCTTCCTATAGAATTGGCATAGTTTTTTGTATTTTTTTTTTTCCTCCCATTGAAAGCACTTGTTTACTGTTTGCTGGATGACTTTGGCGTTTGTTTTTGTAGTACATTTGAGCCGATGCCCTGAGCTGGATTTGCGCTGTTGTTGTAAAGCATTACGTAAGTTGCTCTGCTCTCAAATCTAATTGGAATCTTTGAAATCTCCTCTAAAGGCGCCACTAAATTAAGTTGTGAAAGGGGCATTTTCTCTCTTGAGGTGATTTCTTTTTTTTATTTCTCTTTTTTATTAAAAACCTTATTTGATCAAAACTCATGCAAAACCATGACATGTAAAATAAGATTTTCAATAACCTCGCGCATTAACATATCCCTTTGTCAATGTTGCCACCCAATTCAAATTCTTAATTGCCTTGGCTTTCAACTCGAATTCTGAGGGGCTGATTGCATTTCAAAAGGCAGAATTCACGTGCGGCTCTTAACACCGCGATACAATATCACCTCTTAGAGAAAGCCCCCTTTAACTCAGGTAGGAGCGCTCAAGAGCCTGTTTACACTGAAAAGAGCAAGGCGAGGGCGGGGAGAGGAAAGGGGAAAAAAAAAAAAAAAGAGAGAAGAAGGAAGAAGCCTTCAACGCGCGTCTAAACCGAACGAGCCGATTTACAGAATACAACAGCCCTCACCAAACACCACTTCATATTTAAGCTATTTGTGCCGCACTTTTATTTACCCCTGACATGTCCTTTCTGCCATTCCATTTGATGTGCCGACTATCAAAGATGGGGAAGCTGGAAATAAGTGGTGACGGAGCGACTTGAGCGTATGGGGGGGGGGGTTTGGAGGAGGAAGGGGAGGCAAAGGCGCTGGCCCACATAATATTTTTGTTCGACGCTGTGATCAAGCAGTCGGCGTGTCACTGCAGCAAAGTGAATAGATTAACTTTTAAATATGGCGGGGTCTCGGGAGCCCCCACCACCCCCCCACACTCAGCGCCCTCTGAGACGCATCTTCAGTGCGAGAGGAAAAAAAAAACGATCAACACCTCCCAACATCTGATTCCACCATCTCCCCCAACCCCTTATTTTTTAGTACAATTCCCAGGTTCTCCATATTGTGGAGCCATTTCTCTTCATTAACCGGAAAAAAAGAGTATCATTGATCAGCGGGGTTTGATGAGGCTTTCATTTGTGGGGTTGCGTTTTGATCTCATTTGCATTAAGTTCTTCCTTCTTGCTTGAACTTGATCTTTAGCCGAAAGGGGGCACTCCATGTCTAAACTCTGCCCCGATGATTCAGTGAATAGCAGCACACTTTGTACTTTGTTTTGTTGTAATCAAATACACACAATAAAAAACACACCCATCAGCAGCCGGTCTCCCCCGTTTGCTCCCGTCCATATACGCAACTCCTTGGACTTTTGCCACTTGCACGTTCAGGGAGAGGCTCTGGCAACGTTTTCTGCTTGCTTTGGAATTCAGAGGCCTGCGAGGAGCCCGATCCATCACTCCACTGTCATCTCAGTGTGTGTGTGTGTGTGTGTGTGTGTTTCCTACCCCTGCCTCCTCCCCGTCCCATCCTCCTGCCCCGGCCTCAGCGCAGCTCATTAGCGCCCCGCGAGCTGTTGTGACAACTCATCATATCATGACATAAAGCAGAAAGCGGTCCGAACCCCCCCCCCCCTGGGCCTACGGGGTCAGCACCTTCACATTTAGGCCTCAAATTGGCCCTGCGAGGTGCCACCAGGCGGAAATGCAAGGCCAACAGCTTTTTCCTGTCCGGCCTCTAACCCCCCCCCTACCCTCTTACCACCACTGCGCCCCCTCCCTCCCTCCCTCCTAAGCCTGGCGTGGAGCCCCCGTCTATTCTTTGTGTGCCTCTGTCCCGCTGTCACTGTGTCCAAGCCCCTTTCCTCCTGAAAGGTCCAAATTGAGCTTATTCAGTTGTCCGAAAACTCTCAAGGCACCTTTTAGGGGAGTGTGGACTGTACACTTTACTGGCTCGAGCTTAGAAAGTTGGCAACATTTTTTTTTTTCACCGAATACCACCCCAAAATGAGTGTTTCTCCAACTTCTACTCTGACGGCAGTAACAAACCACTCCAGCACTCCCATCGACTGGCAAATAGACATTTAGGGCTTTGTTTACAGTAGCATCAGCTCTCAAAGCTATGGCTGGGCTGCCTGATTTTGGGTGGAAAAAACTGCTGTTAGAGAAAATCAGTCCAGGCCAGGGTGCATATTTAACATGTCCTGGAGCATTGATATTTGAGGCTTGATAAGACCACTTGGAGACAGGATATGCTGTTGTTTTGCAGAGAGTATTTTGCTCCCTATTGTCTAAGTACTGCTTTTCTTTGAGATTTGAAACCACTGTGCAACGCTGAGCCTTTCTAAACAGTGCAGAAGAGTGTGATATACAAAACGTGCTGTATGGGTAGATTTAGTAAAGCTATGTCCAAATGAACACGTCTCGATAATTGCTATTTCTGGCCATTCTGTCACCGCTGTGAAAAAAAAAACAGCTGCATTCAGTGGCTTTGTTCTGGTTTTGGCTTAAACTGTAAGAACAAAAGTGCTGACAAATGAGCCGTGGCATTATCAATAAAAAGGCAATGTCCACAGAAAGCCCGCCCGCGTTTTATTCTTTTCCTTTCCACTTGACTTCACAACGCCGGCCTCAGCAGCAGCCTCCCTATGTGTCCTGTGTTCATTGAGGCCTCAACTCGAGTTTCCCTTTTTTCGCTCATCACAGCTTTAAAAGACGCGCGGACTACAGAGGCCCGTTTGTTGTGTTTATTATCTGCTGTAATGTAATGATTGAGGTGGTGGGAGAGATGCGAGCCAGCGGGGGTTGTCCTGGGCAGGAAATGTGCGTGCATTTTTTTCTTTTTCTTCTTCTAGTCCCCTGGCTTTTGTCATCAGAAAAAAGGGGGGAGTGTTGAAGCCACCCACGTCGCTCGCTTTTGTTTCTCCGTGGGCACTGTAGTGAGCTCGAGCGCCCAGCGGTCATCCTGTCTGCGCCTGCCCATGGTGTGGTCTCGCCGTGGCCTGCTGATGCTTCCTCATGGGCTTCAGTCACATGTTTCCCTGTTGTGGACGCCATTTTACCTGGGATATGTCTCATCCTGGAAGTTTCTATCATAGTAGAGATTTAAATATCAGTGCAGTCGACGATACTCATATCTCCACAGTGATTCTTCTTTGGACCGCTTGTTCTGAAATCATCATCAATCAATCATTTTTAAAGGCCAAAACCTAAAGATAAACAATGGGTCACAAACAGGTTTACTTGGTCTAGTCCCAAGCCTAGACAAAAAGTTCAGGAAAGTCTTCTTGTCTTCCTTGATTTAAAGGTTTGTCATTGCCCTAGCATAGCTCACATTTCTACATGTATATAAGCCACTGTGGGGTCTCTTAACTTGCCTAACCTATAGCTTGTCCCTCGCCTGTTGCCATTGGCCTCAGTCTGGCCTCTTCACCGGTCGCCCAGAAGTGACTATGATGTAAATGCATTGGCTTCTGGCTGCCCCCCCCCTTCCCTTCCCGTCCCGTCCCGTCTCCCCGGCCCTTTATAACACTCTCCGTCTAAATGTGCACTCATTGGAAGGGCATTTTGAACTGCCTTCTCAATGGCCTGGATCAGCTGGACAAAAGCCCCTTATTTAAATGACCACTGCGGGCTTTTCAGCGGGCCAAAGAGCGATGAAGAATTGACAACATTCTTTCACATCATTACCCGAGGGAGGAGCGGCGGAGGGAGGTGAAGATAGGGCACTAGATAGGGTTATACAGAGTCAACTCTTAAACCACATTGTTGTTGTTTTTTTTACATACAGATGCTTTATTATTTTTCAACATCACGAGAGAGGCATCTTGGTTTCTTCGTACCGAATCCTGCTCCAACCACCCCCCCCCTCTTTTGCCTCGACGCACACTCTCTCTTCTCCTCAGCCTTTTCAGCTCAGGGCTCTGAATGAGTCCCAAGAGTCCCAGTGCCTCCCTGGAGTTCTGCTGGGGTTCATTAATCTTTCATTGGGACCATGGCAATAGGGAATGCCCCCCCCCCCCCCCCCCCCACCACCACCACAACCCCCTCACTCCGCTCCTCTCTCCTCCTACTCCATCCTCACAGAATGTCGTCCTGCTTAAGCCAAAAGAGCAAAGACGTCTTGAACGGCGGATTGGTGTGTTAGGCTCTCACACGGGCCTTGTATTAAGTAAATCATTACGCCTCTAGTTCGGGCCCCACGTTTGTCTAAAAAGTCGCCCTTGGGTTTGCTAGATTTTGTTTTTTTTTTCCCTCAGCATTTGTATTGTCAATGAGCATCATGCAAACCAGGCCCCCGCTGCTCCCCTGCCAACATCTAGTCTTATTAGCGTTTTTCAAAGTCTGGTGCCACCGAGGAGCTTTTTTTTTTCTCTCTTCTTCTTCTTCTTCTTCTTCTTCTCCTCCATATCTTTGCATGGGTTTAGAGTCACTAATGAGGATGTGTGGCCTATGAGCTCGACGCGTACACGCTCGCTCCTGAAAGCGTCGCCCATGTTATGATAAGCCTGATTAGTGCTGCTTCTTTGACTGCTAAGGGCTAGGATAAGGAGCTTCTGCAGCCACTAGCCTAGCTCTAATCTGGTTATCTTCGTGTTTGGGGAGGAGGGGGTTCAGTGTGTGTATTCTGTCCCGGGCTGTTTTCTCTTTTTTTCTTTTTTTTTTTCTTCTTGAGGGCCCCCAAAGGCAAGCTCCCACTGTAATCTTTTTGGTAATTGAAAAAAAAAAAAAAAAAGAGAGAGAGAGAGAAGCGAGGGTCTGCGTGTGCCACTTAGCAGCACAAAAAGAAGATTACATAGCTAAAACTAATTTGGCAAAAATGCAGAAATGGATTTTTAGCTCCGCCTCCTACTCTCGCTAACCCTTTTTTAATACAATGCACCCCTAACCCGCCATGAACCGTGGGGGCCCCCCGGGGAGGATAGACGCGGGAGGAAGAGCGGGTGGAGTGAACTGGAGCTGCTAATGACTGCAGATTTACACGCGCTGGCTTGATTTTTTTCCGTGGTTTACAGATGATCGATTACTTGCTGCAAACCGCGGTTAAGAGCCGCTTCATCTCACTTCTGGGCCTCAAATGTGAACTGGCAAACGCCCCCAGAGCCTCTTAGATTGTATTACCGAATTCCACGGTGACACCACAAGTAGTGTTTTTAATTACAAACCGCGCTATTTTCACCGCGGCTTCTCCTCGTGGTTTGGCACCTCTCGGAGAAGCGAAAGAATTTGAGAGCGCCGTTCTTCCTTCAGACCCGGTTGTAAAACGCTGCTAAACGCAAATATTGACACTCTGGTCTTGTTTTTTTTGTCTTCTTTGTTTCAGTCGAATAAAGTTCCTGTGGTACAGCACCCTCACCATGTGCACCCGCTCACGCCTCTGATCACCTACAGCAATGAGCACTTCACGCCAGGGAACCCCCCACCCCACCTACAGACAGACGTGGATCCCAAAACAGGTATGTGGCCCACGATGTATCTGTGATGTCCAGCTCATGAAGCATTACCAGTAGGAAACTTAAACAGTATAACGAAAATCTGACTCAGGGGTTCTTTCTGCCTGTCACAATAACAAATTTGAAGTTTGATATATTGAGGCAGGAAAGTATCGCGATAAACGATATTATTGACTCTAGCGATACTAGATAGACTAATATACCACACAAGCTTCAATAAACATGAAATATAATGTAACTTCATTTGCTTCAGTTAGAAATCAAAGTTTTGTGAAGTAAACATTGGGATGGAACGCTAATACATTTACAGACGATAAATATCGAGCCCACAAATGTATCGTTTATCTGTTATTTATTGAACGATAAGTCGATATAGTAATTATCATGACAGCCCTATGAGCAACAAAGTCCTTGTAATCTCATCAATAAAACCTTTATCTCAAGAAGTTACGATCTAACCCTCTCACAGTGCCACAGTACCACCAGATCTAAACGTGGCACAGGTCAAAACAAGAGCTGGACCAGTTCCAGACGACTTATTGTTCAATAAATAACAGATAAACGATATATGTTGAGGCTATTTCATGTTTATTGCAGCTTGTGTGGTATTTTAGGACATGATTATGCACTGTTAGAGCAAAGGTTTACCTTCATTTTTATGCCTCAGAGTTGACAGTGTCCAGTATCGTTAGAGTCAATAATATCGTTTATCGCGATACTTTCCTGTCTCAATACATCGAACTTCAAATTTGTTATCGTGACAGGCCGAACCAAGACCGAAGCTGATAGATACTGTAGATCTCAGAATCATCACCAGTGCTTCCTGTGTAATCTTGCAGTCAAAACAATACGCTAAACACGAGCTGCACAGACACACTTCAGCGAGAGTGGTCTGCAGTGTAAGAGCTGGTCCAGATTCTTCTCATTATTAATGTCATCATTTTGGTATTTGAGGTTTTCGCCAATAACAACCTGAAGAGTCTCTTTTCAAACCCAACATGAAGCGTGGAATTCAGCGTGTGACCTCAGCATCTCATGACCGCGACGCTTCCTGCCAAGATCTTATCAGACTGGATCTTCTTTCATTGTTAAATACCCGATGAACTCAGCAAAGCGTCTCATCATCCAAATAATGACAAGTCGATTATTTTCCCATCGGCTACTAGACTCTTCAAACTCCCTTCCTTTGCTTTAGCGCTGTCTGTCGCCTAACTGAATATAATGCGGTGATGTGCAAGAGAGGAGAGTGCTCTGCCAGCTATTGTTATGAATGAAACAAAACGGTAACTCCAGGTAGTGTTTAGCAAGAAAACGACATTATCACACGATTAAAAGCTAAGGATAAAAGTCCGTTTAGCCGAGCACGGGCCCGTTAACCCATTTAACCCATCGAGTCTGGTTAATGCATCTACAGTGGCCCGAGTAATTCCACGCTTTTCATTTGTCTCTGGTGGGTTTGACTGTGTTTTAGGTAATAATGTTCTTCTATTATGATGGCCCCGTACAAAGGGGGAATAAAGTGGCAGCTGCTGTTTAATGTAGTGCCTAATGCGAGCGGCTTAATTGGGCTCAGTGTTTAATTAATTAATGAGCTGTATTAGGTCTCGTGCGCTGGGTGGCGATGGGATAATGTTCTGCAGAGTTGGCTTTTAATACACTTTTCCTTTTGTTCCTCGCACAAGTCACGTTTTCATTTCAGCCCGTAGCCTTTAGCTGTTGGATTACTTTGATGCAATAGGACGTTCTTAAATCGATTTATCAAACGATTGTGATCTTGAAGCATCATCCAGCCCATGATTTATCGATGACCCTGGTAATGAGTGTGGAGTTTACTTATTATTACAAAGCAGGTGTAACAAATTCACGTTCCAGTGGTTGATATATATGGCCTTACACTCCATCCACCTTGCCGCAAAAACGCACCAAAATATCAACATCAGCGCAGACAAGCCGAGCGTCACCGGCATCGAAAGTCCCTCTTGTAGTATCTCTGGCTCTTTTAGGTGCACACACTTCCCCGCTGCGTTCCTTTTGCACATTTTGCCAGTCCCAAGTTTGTCACGGGGAAAAGAAAAGTTCTTTTTCACACGTAGACCTTTTCGAGACATCTATCGGGAGCCGTCTCGCCGATGCCGTTCCCGCGCCTGTCAGCTGCCACCGTAAAAAAAAAAAGGCAAAGGCAAACACGGTGGACGCTGTGATTGCTCGGCGGTGCCCTCGACTGGAGCTGTCCTCAAATTGGACGTCTCTGTCGCTGTTTACCTGTGGGGGGAAATTGGCAAACGCTAAGCCTCTGCTGGGTGTTTTTTCTGCTGAATCAGAGCAGCCGATGAGCTTATATCACATGTGTGCGTGTGTGCCATGCCACCTGCCGCATCTGGGCTGTCTCTGACTACGACAGGGAAGACTATAGTTTTCAAATAAGGCTGGCACGTGTAGTCAGTTAAGACTTGTGACTATAGACTGACTAAAATGACGGCACAGGGAATTCTTCCTTTTTCTCATACAATTTTTGTAGCATATAAACGCTACTCAAGGCCTTTGTTAATCTGTCATTTTTAGATGAGTTGAACGTTATCATAGAAACCACCATAACAAACATTGTCCATAGATTGACATAAGGTAAAACAATCAAAAACAGTAGAGTAAAGCAACTGCTGGTAACATAGTAGTTTATAAAATAGAAAAGCTTGCGTCTCTGAATCTAACTGTCAAAATACTCATGCATTACGCTTTATATTGCCATGACTTTACTCATGAAAAGTTAGATTAATTGTCTGTCTATTCCCACACAGAGCCATTAGCTCCAATCTACGATCCCATTCAAGGCCGAGCGTTTTGTCGCTTTCCGTTATTACCTTGATTTAGTTGAGACAAACATGACAGGGATTGCGTCGGTGTTTTCCTCCATTCACCTCCAGCTTCACATTGTCTGGTTCCCTTTGATCCGAGCGTGTGATTTGTGTACACACACCAGCAGCGTAGGCCTTCCTTCCTCACCACCACCGCCACCACCTCCTCCGCCTCCTGTGATGTCTGCCCCGTTCCACATGTGAGACTCTCTCCACAAAGGGCCGATCCCGGTGCTGACAAAGATTTGGTTTTCTCTTTTTCTCCCTCTGTCATCATCCTGTCTGTCCACCTCCACTCCGCCGTCTGTCGCCGGTTTCACAGGGATCCCGAGGCCTCCGCATCCTCCAGATATATCTCCTTATTACCCGCTGTCGCCTGGCACCGTCGGCCAAATCCCCCATCCGCTGGGCTGGTTAGTACCACAGTAAGTGAAACCTTTTATTACTCTCTTCTCACACAACATTAACGGTGTCATCACTGTGGGGTATTATCGATTTGTGTTTACATTCTGTTGTCTTGGTGGCTTGGCATCTAAAAGTGGGCGGGCAGAAACTTAAGGTGCATTATGCAACTTTTCATGCTGAAAAAGAAACTTGATGTTTCTTCGTATTTGACCTTGTAGTGACCTAGCAGCTGTATGAGTGGTCACTATGGCGCCTTTACTTTCCATCAGAGTGGTCTCTACAATGCTCCAGGATCAATTGTTTGGAAGGTTTTCACTACAGACAGACCCTCCCACCAGAAAACCTACAAAACAATTGATCCTAGAGCATTATAGAGACGACTGTGATGGAAAGTAAAGGCACAGTGCTGACCACTCCTACAGCTGCTAGGACACTACAAGGTCTGTGACACACAAATAATTAAAATTACACTTTTTTTTGCATAAAAAGTTGCATAATGCACCTTTAACTAAAGGTTCAGTGTTATGAGGTGAACATTATGACAAAAATGTGATCACTCTGTGTGTTTTATGGCTGCAAAATACATGATAAGTTAGAATAACATTATATTACAATCATAGTGTGCAGTTGTGACTATTTGTTCTTGTGATTCCTGCTTGCTTCAGTATTTGCTCAAAAACAGACCTTAAACTACAACCCATTCATGTCCAGGGTGACTAATCGAGGGCTGTTTTTCTGATATTTGTTTTAGTTGAAAGCATCTTTTTCACTTTCTAAACTGAAACTAAAAGAAAACCTTCAAGATTTGTAGCTTTGGCAGCAAGGTGCCTCGTGTGTCCTCTCCAGAGGGGGTCATCCACCCACTGCTGTGTCTAACTCAGTGTTTAACTCCCATCTCGGCCTCTGGACCCACAAAAGCCAGACCTCCCTCGACCGGCGCCAACCCCAACTTCCCTACTCCGCGGCGCATACTTCTTTTGCATGTCTCTGTATAGACCAATTACATTAATGAACTGTGATTGGCCGTATTTTACCCACAATTCCACACGGGGGCTCTCCCCTGGTAACTCATGTCAACACTTGTTAATATGACAAAAGGCTACAAATTAAGCTCTGTTAATTTAATGTTTTCTCACCGCGATCTAAATACCGAGAGAGGCCCCGAGCGCAGTCATGGCGCCCTTTGATTTGCTGCACTTTATTTTGGTATAAATTTACATTCATTATTGTTTGTCTTTGGATGTGTAGACCTCAATTAGCGTGATGGCTCCATTAAAGGAAACCGCGCTTCGTCTTTAATTATCACAACAAAACACCTAGTTCCAGCTCGGGGAGGAACAGGGCCCCACTCCGTCGACACAGAGCGAAGGGTTATGAAATTTAATTAGCCATCCCTATCAAGATTTGTGGCACTCAAATTGTTCGGAGTTTTCCCCGGCTTTGATCCGCGCTCTGCAATCCCCTAGATTTTTGTCCTGATCAAATGAGAATAAAGAGGCCCACGTCCGGGGAGCAGGCGCGAGACACGCGGGGGCTTTCGCTCCTTGCACGTCCGTCAAGCAGCCTTCTTTACCTTTGCACCTTTCTTCTTCTCCTCCCTCTTCACAGGCAAGGTCAACCTGTTTATCCAATCACGACAGGGGGCTTCAGACACCCCTATCCAACTGCGCTCACTGTCAACGCATCCATGTCAAGGTGAGTTGAGGCCCGCTACTCTCTCATTCACACACAAACGCACTCACACACGCACACGCTCCCTCATAGGTGCCACTGGGCTTGTGCTTTAGCTTCTCACTCCAAAAAAAAAAGAAAAAGAAAAAAAAAAGACCCTTCACAAGAGCTCCCACTCCACATCTCAGCGTTCAAAAGGGCCAATCCTCCAGCGTGCTGCTCCGGCTCGCATGCTCAAATATTAATTATATTTATCTTTTTCTAATGAGGCCCCAGAAGAACGTTTACCCCCGCCGCATGTCAGCCCGAGCCCGGCGCATGTCCTTGCTGCAATTTTCGAGCAACCAAGACAGATAAACAAACACTTGCAAACACTTTGAAGGGGGGTGACTAGTTGAGAGAAGACGAGGCCTTGACACTTTGGTTTTTTTTTTTTTTTAGCCCATTAGGGTCCCTTCTCGAGTGCAAGGCGTTACACTGCACCCACGAGGCCACGTTCTTATGTGTTGCCATCTTGTATACATGCGTGTGTGTCTTTGTCGGGCGCCTGTTAAACAACTCATTGTTCCCATGAGAGGAGCGCGCGTCGTCTATATATCGTGTGGGAAGCGAGGAGAATTAATTTAGGGTGACTGAAAAAAGCTGGTGATTTGTGGCGCTGGAGCAGCCAAAAAAGCGGCAAATAAAACAAACAGCCTCCCACTCTGTACTCCGCCTCCTCCTGTCCTGTCCTCCTCCTCCTCCTCCTCCTCCTCCCCTCCGCTTAGCGCCCTCTGCAGCAGGGGGACTTTCGGGACATGAGGGACGAATCCGAGCTTTGGTTTAATTACCGCCTGATTGGAACAGCAGCTCCTGAGGGCGGCTGGTTAGGCCTCGGCGACGTTGATGGATCATGTAGAAGCGAGGGGGGGAAAGGAGAGGGGGGGGTTCAGTTTTATTTACAGCCCTGAAATAAAGTTTGGCAGTGAGCTTACGCAGAGTCCAAAAAAACCAATGAATGAATGTCTCCCCCCTTTCGTCGGACATTACTCCTAAACTCAATTGGATTTACTTCGTGTCAAATTTCGAGCTCAGGGTCAGGAGCCGGGGCCTGTTCCAACATCGGGATCTGGCCCCCCCTCCCAAAAAAAAAAGAAAAAAACTTTAAGTGACTGCTAATGTGCCCCCGTAATGGCCGCCTCTACATTGTGATCATCTTATTTCCAGTGTGGCTAATTGAATCCGCCGGCTGGCTTGTGTAGAAGGGGGGGGGGGGGACTGGCCACGGGGAAGAGCTAATGCCCTGTGATGAGGCCCTTAATTGAATTAGGATAACTGAATAGATGGGGGGCTTTGGGAGGGCTTTCTGCAAAATGGGGAGGGTTTAGCACGTCTCCGAAAAAAGAAAAAGTTGCGAGTGTACAGGACAGAAAAGGCTTCAATTTGCTGACAAATTTTCAAGCGAAGCAGAACCGTCAGATGGTTGGTTTTGTTCAAAGCCTTCCACCATTGTTATTGCTCAGATGATTTGTAGGCAGGCGGCGGGGGAAATAGCGAGCAAAAAGACAGCCTTGGCCTTGTATTCTTGTAGGGAGCCAAGTCTACCCTGTATCAAGTCCCCATTGCGGTCGAATTAGGATGCGGAGAGCGGACGTGCTACCTTGTAAGTCCCGCATTGGGCACCTTACACCCAGGTCCTGTTAAAAAATACATTCTTTCAGGACGTAGGGAAAAAGTGGTAGTAGTAGTAGTAGTAGCCAGCGGAGCAAATGAAAGACATTATTTTGATAATGGGGTTAGGCGCAGGTCCCTTATATAATGTGCGACGGTGTGACAGGTGGGAGGATATGAGGAGACCCCCCTTTTGCCCCCTCTGCTTAAGCCTGCCCTTTGATATGCCCCCCACGCCCCGCCATCGCCGCTCCGTCTCTCTCTTTTTTCCCGGGGAGCGGTGGAAGCGAAACCGACCTGATCATTATACATTAAACAGGCGCAGGGGCTACTGCCTAGCACCGGCAATTAAATGGCGCTGGCTGACACCGGGCTCGCCGCGTTGCTGACCCCCCCCTCCCCTCCCTCCCCTCCTCCCTCCCCTCCTCCGTCCAGCCGCCCTCACCTTTCAGATTGAGACGTCGCAGCCCCAGGGTTGGCGGTGGGAGGGGCGTTTTGCGTTTCTCTCTCACCCCCATTCGTCTTTGCTGTGTCTGATAAATTGGTCCTTTGCCACTGATGACGCTGATGTTCATGATGAGGATGATGCCTTCAAAGAGATGGCCGTCATGTTTAAACCATAACCTGTGCTACGCTCTGGGAGGAGGGAGGGAGGTGCGAGGTGGCGAGGGGACAGGGGAGGAGTAGAAGGAAGGAGAGGAAAAAAAAAAAATAGATCTTGGAACAGAGGAAATTTTAACAAGAGAGAAAAAGGAGGAAGAAGCAGGGAGCGCGGGAAATGCAGCAGCCCTAATGATGGGCGATATATACAGCCAGTGTGCTGCCTGAGCTCCCCATCAACGCATGACATGGCACAAACACCAATGTGTCAGTGATGAAGGGAGAAGAGGGGAAAAGGAGGGAAAGAGGGAGAGAGTTTGAGGGGGGAGCGCACTGGCACTCCCCTGAGATGGCCTCCAACAGAAACTAGTTGTTCCTGGCGAGTTTATCCTCATCATTATATTCTGGCTCCGAGCCATGCAGCCAGACACAGCCGGATAATGAGCTGTTTTCAAAAAAAAAAAAAAAAAAAGAATTATTCCATCTTTCTTTCTCTCCTTCATCCTCTTCTCTTAAATGTGTGTGTGGTTTGTAAACACACACACACACACACACACATGCAGATGCAGGTTGGAATAATCACAGGCGAATAATTAGTGTCGTACAAAGTGTAGCGTAACATTCGGGTTCAGCCTCGCCTTCGCGTCTGGTGGCTGTTCTCGAATCCATTTCACAAATAAAGGTTTCTGGCCTGAATGTGTGCAGCTGTGCAGATGATGAAATGATGATAGCAGAGCAGAGGGAGGCAGATAAAAATGTCAGAGCTGCTGACAGTGCTGAATTGGCAGAAAAAAAAAGATGGGAGGAAGCAAATAGAGAGCCAATACCTGAAGTGATACTAGACTTTGATAGAGCATTTTAATCTATTCTTCCATAGCAGATAATAGCTCAGGCTTTACCCTTTCCAATTGCAGCAGTTTTCATATCAGGCACATTTTTCTCAAATTCTGCCATAAATTATCATCAGTAAATTGGAGAATGGCAAGCTGACAAAATCAGACTTCGAAATCATTTGGTGGTAATTGTCAGGCGCGCACAGATGTTTTCAAAATGCTCAGTGTCATCATAAAATCTACACAGCATCTTCAGTCACCAACTATTATTAGTTCAAGGTTTTTCCCCCACATAAAAATCGCTTGGTTCGCAGGGCACATACAGCAGAATTGTATTCCCATGTTTAGCGACTAGTGATTAATAAGAATTGCTTTGTGTGTACTGTAACTGTGCATGGTCTAATATCATCGTCTTGAAGAACCACTGCTCAGTAGAGGGTTTCTTTTTTCAATAGTGAATAGCGCCTGTAGCCTTGAACGCGCTCATGTGCATGTTTGTTTATGCGTGTTGTTGTATTCACGTCTTCAAGTAGAAGGCCAGCCCCAGTCCTGTAGAAGTAATTGAACAAAAAAAAAAAGAAAAAGAAAAGTGGGCCTGAGCATTAGCCATTGAAACGTGTGCAGTAGTGTCTTTGTTGTTTGTTTATTTTGTGCTTCATCTTCCCATTTCACCCGTGTCCATTCTGACGATTTACACAGTCTTCTGTCCTCCAGGTTCCCCCCACACATGGTGCCCCCCCACCACAGTTTGCACACCACGGGCATCCCACACCCCGCCATCGTCACCCCCAACGTCAAGCAGGAGTCCTCTCACAGCGACATCAGCTCCCTCAACAGCTCGTGAGTACTTTTTCAACTTACTTTTCTACAGTATAGTAGACAATATCACTTTTGTGAGAGTTTGGGTTCCCACATTTATCTTAATCATGGCTTAAAATCCTTTCATGATAGTTCAACCTCTTTTAATTTCTACACAAGCTGCTATAATGCTATACAACTGTTGATCAGGACTTGACTTGTGTCTCGTATTTGTGCGCACAGGAAGTCAGATGCGAAGAAGGAGGAGGAGAAGAAGAAGCAGGTGCACATAAAGAAACCTCTGAACGCCTTCATGCTCTACATGAAGGAGATGCGTGCCAAGGTGGTGGCCGAATGCACGCTGAAGGAGAGCGCTGCCATAAACCAGATACTGGGACGGAGGGTAAGACATTCCCCTGTTTTACTGTGAGGACTTAGTTCACAGGCTCTGCACAAACGGCCTAATCTCTATGATGAACATGCGACAATGTAGTAAACTCTGTGAGCAAAATGGGCACAGTAAAAAGTCATCTCAAGAGTCACTGGCAACTTAACTAAACTTTCAGCTAAGACGACTCCCCATAGAGGATATGAGTTTACCGATACAGTTGCTAGAATCAGATAATGCAACTTAGAATAGCATTGTTTTCAGATATCAATAATAAAATAGTCAAATGAACTATGGGAGCAGAATGAATGAATGAAAAGAAATAAACAAAGCAAAAAGATATGCTTCCATTTCTTCAATGTTGAAAGATAGCTTGGCTAGTGGACAAGTTCATCCAAACAAAAAAGCATTTAAAGAGTAATTCATTCATAGATCCCTTGAACTTTGATCCAGATCCCCTTTTTGTGTTCAGTGATCCATTTTAATGAAAGGGTTATTGGTAAAAAGTCCAAAAAGTTGTCTTTCAATGTGCAGTGCATATTTTGTTCCCAAATGTACTTTTTAGACAAAATTACAGTTCAGTTGCGCTGTCTAGCAATATGGCCGCTGTCCCAGACTCTAAGAATCTCTTGTGTTGTGTCCCTGGTGTTCCACAGTGGCATGCCCTATCGCGGGAGGAGCAGGCCAAGTATTACGAACTGGCCAGGAAAGAACGACAGCTTCACATGCAGCTGTACCCCGGCTGGTCGGCACGAGACAACTATGTAAGTTTTTATTTTTTCAAGTTATAATGAATCCCTTCTCTTTCCCCAACGTGACCAGGACTAAAGCCGCGCAATATACATAAACAAACATTAGGTGACGCAATGTCCGTATCGTAATATTCGAAATAGTTGAACACCCTAATCAGATATAGAGCATTGTTGATAGTTTCTTTTAACCGTGCGACTGTAGCACCCTCTGAGCAGCGACGACCTTAACAATGTTTCTTGCCGACTTGTAGCAAATCAACTTTTGTAAAAGCAAGACGTGCAATATGAAACAAAAGATTACAACAGAAGAAGATAAGGACCAGACAGTGAAGGGGAGGGAGGAAGTCTGGCCTGCAGTGGCTGTTTCAAAACTGCGGGGCAAAGACGAGAGAGGGGAAAAAAAAAAAAAAGAGAGAAAAAAAAAAGCGAAGCCCGAATGAATAAATAACGTAAAAAAGTCTAGAGCTATTGTCTGTTTTATGTTTTGGGCATTCTGCAATATAATAACTAAGGTTCCTGTCTGTGTCTTGTTTTCTTTTTCTTTCTATTTTTTTGGCGGCTAACCAACAGGGGAAAAGGAAGAAGAGAAAAAGGGAAAAGCAGCAAGCAGAGAGCAATGGTAAGTGAGCTGCAATTATCTCCCATATTAGAAGACCCCCATCATGTGTCAAGCAGATGTGACATGCTGCAAGATAAAAGTCAAGCCAGTTATTTTATTTTTTTCTGCTTTTGCCTGTGTTGTTGTGCCTGGCTCTTTTTTTTTTTTTTTGGCTGTTGTATAGTTTGCTACTCAATGCAATGCAATATTTAAATAGTAGTGTTGCTTGTAACACACACACCCCTCCCGCAACCCCCCCCACCCCCTTTCTCCCATTTCCCTGTAGCCTTCCCCTTGCTAATAATAACTGAATATGCATGACCCACCCCCCCCCAAACGCACACACTCCCACCACGGACCCTCCCTAACCCTCACTACCCCTCAGCGTATTGTGATGATGTGTGTTTTGAGAACTTGAAGCCATTAACGCCTGTTTTAAGATGCCTGTGCCCTGCAGACACTACTATTACTACAGTACCATGTGTATATGGAAGTGTATGCGTGACTATGCATGTGCCCCCCCCCCAATGCTTGCTTTCATGCATGCCTTTTGATCACTCACATCTCAAATTAAGGAGGTTTGCTAATGTGTATTTATATATCTATCCATTTCCCACCTTTCATACGCTTCCTACTCTGATCATAATGTTGATTTTGAAACCGGAGCGACTTTGTGTCTCATGTATTTTGCGCTCATTTTGGTGACGGATTTCTTCTTGAAGGCCTCTTTATCTGTTCTTTTTTTCAGAACACAGAGAATATTTTCCAAACCCTTGCCTTTCACTCCCTCCGATTACAGGTGCTAATGACATTTTGACTTTTAATTTTTTTTTAAAGTATCTTTTCACTAACTTTATTTCTTCCTTTGATTTATATGAAATGTAAATCTTTATGACTGTTCCATAAGGATACAATATGCTTAAGTGACCGCTTTCCTTTTGAACTGCTGTTGTTGTAGCGCCAGGTTGTAGCCTTTACGTCGCTAGTTAGCTTAGCATATTCAAAACCATACTGTGTGACAAAACGACAGCTAGATTATGTGTTTAAGATGTGGTGTCAGGGTAAACCTCCTTAATAAACTGCTTTAGTATCTGATCTATGCTTGCGCCTGTCCCACGGGCCAGTACGAGATAGGCCTGCACTTTTAGGCCTGGGCTCAAACACTGATTAGCCGTTAGCGATGTAAGTCAGCGATGTAAGTTAGCGATGTAAGCTAGCCAGTAACTTTCTGTGGCTTATTTTCTGCCAATGCTACTGGATAAAGTCAAGTGTTTGATCCCAGGTCTAAAGCAAAGACCCCACTCTTGAGGCTCCAGCCTTTTTAATCTTTCCTTGGCTAAAGCTAACCCACAACCGAGCAATTTTAGCAACCCGCTAGCACTAGTCCCACTCACATTGCCTTTTTGAAATCCCAGATGATCTAATCTTTTCTGCAGCTTTAGATAACATGACCGCAAGCAGTTTTTCCCCCCTTTTTTTTTTTTATAGAATAATAATTGACCTAATTTGCATGCATTTTGTTTCGACTAAAGTCTTAATAATGGCTGTGTGATGGTTTTTTACTGCTGGCCTTCATAGATTCACTGTGTTTGTTTTGTTTTCTTCTCATTTCTTTTATTATTTTTGAAACATTGTTTGGGTTTCTATCCTTCCACTCTGCTGGCTTCCCCTCCTCTGTCGCCGCTACATCAGACCTGAGCGCTCCTAAGAAGTGTCGAGCGCGCTTTGGGCTCGACCAACAGAATAACTGGTGTGGCCCGTGCAGGTGTGTATGGTGTTTGCACTGGCCAGGACCAAGCTAAGGCTGGGCTCAATGCTCTCTCTAAAAAAAACAAAAACAAACAAAAAAAAACAAAAAAAAACTCTGGGATTTTCTCTTTGCTTTTTGCTGCTCTGTGCTTCCAGTTTCTCTCTTGCTCTTGTGGTTCTTAGCTTCCTGTGCGCACCAGGCCAAGCTATCGCCACCTCACAGCTTCCTCCAGCTACGCCCTGCCGGTCTCTCGCTGGGCCACAAGTGTTCAGTTTGACCTCCTATTTGGGGAACAGGGTTTAACAGCTTCTCTTTGTATGGCTGTTGTGACTGTTAAATGAGTTTAGTCTGAGTTATTCTGAAGAGAAACCGGGCGGGTCAAAGCTATAGGCGCTTGTGAGCTGCCGTAGCTTGGTGTTCATAGAGGATATCCCAGTGTGACCAGCCAAAGCCTAAGTCCTGGCTACATGTTTTTGTCTGTGCAATGACGTGTCCATTTTTGTTTCCTTTTTCCTTTTTTTTCTTTTTTGTCTGTGTTTGTGTATACGTGTCTACCTCTTTGGCTAACAGATGCAAATACCCCAAAGAAGTGTCGTGCCTTGTTCGGGCTTGACCAGCTGAGTTTATGGTGCAAACCCTGCAGGTATAACTGCTGTACCACTGGGAGGAGGACATCCACATCAGCAGATCCTTCCTCTTGATTATTTGTTCAGATATCGCTCTAAAACATGTTTCCAGCCATGAACAGATGGCGATCTCTTTTTCCTCACTCAGAAATTTCCTGCTGTAAATTTCTACCAATTTTCACAATGAACTCGGTTCAAGCCCAGTGGCAGAAAATGGATTTCTTAGCAGGAGCTATAATCTAATAAGATGTTTTTTTTTGTCTTTTTTCGTATTCATTTAGACGACAATGTTTCATTGTGAATATTTGAAATCCATTTTCTTCCGGGGCTGTGGATAGTCCTCCCCATCTTCACTGTTATGTATGTCCTGAAATTGGCACCCTTGATAACTGTGATGCTGACAAATTTAGGCCTGTTTCCTTTGAGGGCCTTTTGAGTGACACTCTTTTCTGTGCCCTCTTCCTCCTCCTTTCCCACCTCTTCTTCCTCTTCAATAACCCTTACTTAGTCCCTACCTGTTGTCTTTCTGTTCTGACACAAGCAGTCTTTGAATTGGGAATATTTTCATGGTAGGTATTTGTTTCTGCTAAGTAATTCTCCCTTCTCTGTGTCTTGGCTTCAGTCACCATTTTATTTTTCTCCGACACAACTGTCAACACCATTCATTGTACTGCTGTTCTACATTGACATACTTTTTTTTTTTTTAGCACCAAATTTTATAAAAAAATTAAGAATAACAGTAAACATTGGTCCAGTGAAAGATTAGTTATTATTAGTACTACTAGTAAATTGAATTCTCTGTCCCTCGTCATTGCTGCTCTCCTCTGATTGGCCCACGTTCCCTCTCACAAGCTGCGAACGAGCTTCATGAGAAATACATTACATCTGCACCTCCTGAGCTCTGGCGTTTCGCTGTAGGAGCCGAGAGGTTAAAAGTTCTCTCTGGGCTCCCATTTCCTAAAAGATTCATCTGCTGTAATTTCCCACGAGAGCCGGGAAATCAATAAAGATACACGGGCACATACTATGAGTCGATATGTCTGTTAAAAAATGGATATTAGCTCATTTGTAGCGGTTTGACGGACAGTTATCGGGAGCGTCTGTGTAGAGCCAAAACGGTAGCTTTTTGCGCGGGTCGATGCTCAGTGCCACCCAGAAGTGACGCAATGCCTGGAGATGGTGTTGCCAAATGCCAGAGTAAATGGGATAAGGGATAAGGCCATGCAATGTAAGACATAATATGCAGAAAAAATATATACATTTGGATTTTTAGACAAATACGGAAAGGAAAACCAAGCCTTTTTGATCTGGATCCATCTGGACAATTTGTGATACATGTGGCTTTAATATGAAAGATTTAGCTTCCAACTGTACTATGTTTAATCAGAAATATTAATCTCCTGTTTCAATAGCATCTTTAAAAAAAAAACACCAACCTACTTTATGTCGCTCTAAGTTAAAAAAAGAAAAAAAAAAAGCTGTATCCTAGAGGCATCCTTGTGATAAAATACATCGTAGAGAGAGAGGTCAGTGCCAGGGTCAGGCGAGAGATGAGGTGGGCAGAGAATCCCCCCTAAACCAAATGTGAGCAGTCACTCCGCATTCACTGGATACGGCCAAAACCACCTCCTTTATTCCACTTCCTCCCATAGCCAGAGCACCGCTAGGGCCCCGGGACTCGGCAGCCGATGGGGGGGAGGGGTTGCGACCTCAGGCGGGAGAGCAGACATGACGCCTTGACCCCTCACGCGCACTCACACTCGTGTCTTTGGGGCAGAGACAAGGGGTTAGCCGGGATCGTGCAGACTTTATACATAAAACTTGGACACCCTCGGGAGAGCTGCTGCGCAGGCCGCTTTTTACTGCAGACAGGCTGTAAACTCGAGAATGCTTAAGTTTATGTACATCCTCGCTCAAAGTGCAATTAGATAAGGGTGTAGCTTTTGCGATGTCACAGTAATCAGAGACAATTGCTAGAATTTGGTGTCTGCCGTTTAAGATGATTTACTGTCACAGGAGGAATCTAAAGCTCCATAGTCACCATGTATTGAAATATAAGGCTCATGTACATTTCATTAACTCTAATAGCATTTGGCCTTATAGTATTTAAAATGTCAAAAACTTACTGTAAAATGTTCACTGTAGCTAAACACTTTCCACACCTGACATGTAATTCCCCTCCTTTGTCCCCCAACGGGCCAGACCCATTCAGAGAAAGAACATCCGTTACACAATTAGGAGGCTCATCTCGATCTCTTGTCTCAGTCTTTTGCATCTTTTCTCCTTGGCTATTTTCTTTTCTGGTGCTAAATTTGTAATTTTCTCCATGTCTGTCCTGTCTGGTGATTTTGATTTTGGAATTATACTGTCATTTCTATCACCTTTCCTTGGCATGAGAATGCATCGTTTTGTATCTGTCTGTGCCCAAATGCACCTGTTATTTGCTTGACCAAGTTCCCCCTGTTTAATAATGTATGTTCAATTGAAATGAGGCTATGCTTAATGCATTTAAGTTGAGTTATTGGATATGCAGTATACGTAAGAGCAAGAACCCAATTACTATGTAGTGGCTTGTGTACGATCAGAGGGGATCTTTTGTCAAGTGCAGATGCATTGAGGTCTTTGAAAAGCAAAAGAAATCTGTTGTGGCTAAACAAGCTTCTTTTTTTTCTTTGGCCTTGTCCCTCAGGAGAAAAAAAAAGTGCATTCGCTACATCCAAGGTGAAGGCAGCTGTGCCAGTCCTCCCTCTTCGGACGGAAGCTTACTCGACTCTCCCCCACCCTCCCCCTCCTCGCTGATCCTCTCCCCTTCGCCGAAAGAGTCCAAACCTCAGACTGAACAAATGCAACCTCTCTCACTGACTATGAAACCGGCCCACCAGCCACTCCACCTCCACCACCACCCCGCGCACCTTCTGACCGGCCCGCCATCTTTGGTTCAGCTAGACAACAACTCTTCCTCCTCGGCGGCCAGCAAAACGTCCGGCGCGTCGTCCCACAACGGGTCCCTGGAGCACGGCGAACTCCCGTCCTCGCGGGGTCAGCCGGGGTCTTCCTTGGGACGTCCTGCAGCTTTGCTATGTCATTCCCGCTCGCTGCTCCCCTCTGCGGCCTCTCAGCCTCTGTCGCTAGTGACCAAGTCTATAGAATAGTCCTTTTTTAGCTCTGCACCTTTGTAGACCTTTCCGCTTCATGTTCTTCTTTTTTCTGTGCCATTGAGGCGTTGGAATTTTAGTTTTGTTTTATTAAAGTTCATTGGTCAATATTTGACCCATCATTATCAAAAAGTCTAATTATTATAAAGAAATACGATGAGCTGTAGTATAGCTTTGTGAATCTGCCAAAATTTTTATGAATTTTGTTTGATGTCTTTTTTGTAGTGTTAAAACCGTGCAAACAGAAAAGTTTATTTAGTTCCACTTCTAAATGGATATAAAGGTCGGCTAGGATACTCAGCAAGCCCTACTCAGAAGAGTTGGTTCTCCTTCTTTATTTGTATTAAATACGAGCTTGCGAACCAATCATTGACATCGACAAACATGATGAGGGCACAAGGCTGGTGTTGACACCTCACCGAGGAACAATATTGTGATGTTACTTGTTCTTGTTTAAATGTACAGAATAAAGGGGCGGGAGTGTGTGGGGGAGGGTTACTGTTGTTAAATATGCATTCTTCCACTGCGTTGTCTTTTTCTTTGTTGTTTACCTTTTGGGGCGGAGTCAGGTGAGTGGGCGGGGCTTGGGGAGGGAATTGTAAGTTGGGGGGGTTATTAAATTGTCACAACGCTAGGACCAGTAGTATTTATTGCTTTAGAGATTGCTTGTTGTACCTTGTACGTGTCTCTTTTTGATTTGTTTATTAATACATTGTACAAATATTTTTTCTTAAGGTTAAGCGACTTATATATATGAATGAACCATTTTTACAAGGATTTGAAAAACACTAAAAAAAGGTTTTGTTATTATGGATTACTTTTCCGCGCTGAAAACCTGGATTCCACTCAGTGTCCCGTGTATAGGTCTCACACACAAAAAGTATGCACAAGCTCATTTCAACAGATGCGTCGATAAGCCATTTTACAAATAGAAGAAAGACTAACTTGAAGCAGACAGTGGGTACCGTGTCTTCAGTGGTTGGAAAAAAACACCCTTCTTTTTTATTGCACAGTCCGATCTCCCCGACTGTAGATTTGTGTACAGATTTTGCGTGCCAAATTTTTGTGATAATTTCCTCTGCCCCTCTAACCATGCTGTAGGGACATTTCTGTTCATTTTGTTGTCATTTTTTTAATTTAGATACCATTCTTTGCTGTGACGTTACATAGATTGCTATGTATGTAGTATAAATGTTGCTATAACAAATGTGTTTGGTAGCAAATTGTCAAATATTAAAATTTAAACTAATAAAAAGACGGACATCATACTGTATAAACCCACGCGGGCCAAATTATGTATATTAGGAGGTTCATAAAAAACTATTAAATACAAAAAAATACACAAACTGCCACTTTTAAGTACACTTCTACATATAGGTAGATAGAAAAAATAGGCATGTTGATGTTGCAAGAGGCTGTAAAAAAGCTACAAGAGAATCATCCACTCGGTGCCATTGTAGTTGACATGACGACTGTAAGCTGTCGATTTCTTCTCTGGTTTATTAAGATGCTAATGATAAATAGTTTGAATGTTTCCTTAACGGCTGTGATGTTCCTGTTCTATTTTATGCTCTTATCTTTTCCGTTTGTTTGTTTTTCCTGTTATTTTAAAATGGTTCACAAAACCATGTTTTTGTAATGAATAAATGTTTATGCTGTACAGTCTCTGTAGCATGCAGTTCTGTATTAATAAAAGCAACTTAGTATGTGCACACGTGTGGCTTTCACTTATTCACAACAGGCAGAGGAGTCAGCTCAGGAGATTTCCCATTTGCAATAGGAAACATTTAAAATCTAAAAATATATAAATTAAAAAAAACCATTAACACAAGTTTAACTACATTTGCAATTCACCCTAAAAGTCCAAAAGCAGAAAAGTAGTGCTGCCTGCACTGATGTGTAATTATATATGAATACACTGAGGGTGTTTAAAGTATAATGTAACAAAGATGATTCGCTGCCTGTCTGTGGAAAGTGTTGATCAATTCTACCAACATTATAATTTAACACTAATTGTTTAACAAAACCCTTTTTGCATCAGAAACCTTTACATTCTCTTCACAGACTGTAGTGAGGAGTAAACTACTATCAAAATAGTGTGTACAGAAAGTTTCTGTCTGCAGAAGCTGATGGTCCCGAGTGTAAACAATTCAACTGCAAACATTCATAAATGACCTGTAAAATAATTAGATTTGCACTATTTCAGATAAGTCATGACTCAAAGTTAGAAGACACGGCCTATCATGAGCAGCACTACATCATGACAGTTTCTTCTATTTAACTTCACAGTACTTTAGATAGAAGCCAATAGAAAAAAAGTTATTTTATTCTCTCACGAAAAGTACAATGTGTCACAATAAAACATTTGAAACTGTGTTAAGAAAGAATCTTGGATACAAATTTATACACAACATTTTTCAAAATTATTATTATTATTTTTTATCATAGTATGACTAAATGGTAAAATAAAACTACAAAGCTTTGTCTTAAAAATGTATTTTATAACAAATCATGACAATATGCACATTATGAAGGAGACTGGAGTTCACTGACAGGACAACATTGTGCGATACCTTTATACTCAGTCTTTGCACACAATCAAATTTGGAAATGGATTAATATTTCTAACACCTCTGTTAGTAAATGAGCTTAAAAAGACTTAAAAAAACATAATCAAGCGATTGAGAGAAAGAAAAAAGCCATTACAGCCTTCAGTAACTGTATATACAGCAACTACACCAAATCACATCATTTCATCTGTAACAACCTTGACAAACATTCCTCTTCTGTGGAGCTTCAAATAAGCTTTAATTTCAACTCCTTTTTCACTTATACGGCGTCAAAGCATTTAAGGTGATCCCGACACAGAATCAGAGCGAATATTTATATGTTTTCTCAAATAAACTGTCAACAGTAAATGAAAAAAAAAAAACAGTTTGGCTGTACTTGAGCGTGGCCGTGGTCTGTGCCAGCCCCGTCTCCGCCTTTGTTCCCCCTTTGAATGTATACACTATTCTTAATGCATTTGTGCGGTCTATACCCTTGAACTATAAACCATCACACAGGCGACATATAGGAACATGGGAGGCGCTCGTCGCGGTCCCATTGCGTTTCAAGGAGGAGCGAAGCCTTTGTGTATACCTGAGTAAAAGAAATGTTGCGTTTTTGATGTTGGACGACATGCAGCGAACAATGCAGAAGGCCGTCTTCCGAGAAACGAGAAAATGTCCCCCCTACTTTGTGACAAAACAAGAAGGAATTGTTTCGGATGGATTTGAAAAAGCAAAAAAAAAAAAGCCGCCCATGACCCCGTTCACATCGCTACAAAAACAGAGAAACGCCTGCATAAACATCAACAGCTTTCAATACGGCTCTACATCTTCAATCGAGCCTCAATTAACATAAAGAACCAGTGCTATTTTCTGAATTCTCATTTGTCGGGAAAGCGCGTTTGCCAAGGTATAAATAGACATTGAAATCAACTCCAACTCTGCGTGACCTTGGCCAAGCCCTTCATTCAGGCCTGGAATGCTTCCTGGTAAAAAAGGCAAAGCGCAGCCAGTTAAATGTCTAGGTTTAAAAAGCACTCGAGACATTTGTTTGGGACTGAAGAGCCCGGCGTGTGCAGATCTTGACCACAGCGTCGCCGCATAGATATGAATGTCCGCTGCAGCTACAGCCAGTTCATTGAAAAGTGAAGGGAAAGATAGCCTGACTGTGATTCCCAACCTTTTTCATACCCCTTGGGCCTTTTTTACGCTCCGACTAACCCCCTTCCTCGAGGACTCAGCAGTTTATTTAGAAAGCGATAAAGTAAACACCTTATTTAAAGAGTGGTAAGTACATCTACAAAGCACACTCACACCTATACATTGTACTGCAGAATATATTAAATTGTTCTTTTTATTCTCCATCTGAAAGAGCTCAGATGCCCCCAGGGGTTCATGTGCCCCTGGTTGGGAATCAAATTAGCAGCATGGCCAATAGATAAACAATTCAAAATGCAGGGCCTAGAAATGACAGAAGCTTATGGGGAGGCATGTACATATCAAATTTTAGACATCACAGACTTATGTCATGGCATAAAGTAATATTTTATGAGGTGGTACGTGGTGTGAAAAGTTGTGAAAAGCGCCACTGCTCTAGAATCTTTAAGGTAAGTTATGATACTTGAGCTGTCTGTAACCCATTGTCCCAAAGTGTTGTTGCTTCTCTAACGATGACCTGCTCTGCTAGTTTAGGATATAATGAGTGTTTTGAATACTTTAATTCAAGTTCAAAACTAGTAAAAAATAATAATAAAAAAAAATACAAAATGTTAAAGCCTTAAGTCCCAAAAACAAAAATATCTCTTAAATTAAAATGTAACAAATATGAGTGTTTACCGCAGCTCACATTCCTCAAACATCTTAAGCACTTAGAGTTTTAATAATCTCTCACAAATTAAACTGGGAAACGTGCACTTACCATCATCATTTTTAAAAAGTAAAATTTCAAAGAATCATCCCACTCTTTATTCACTAACAATTGTCCTCTAACCTTGAAGAACAAACCGGCGCACATGAAAGGTGGCTATTTTTCAGATATTTCCTCTTTCTTAGGATATGAAAGGCACTCTTTTATCTGGTAAATAAATAGGGGCGACCACACAGGGGGAGCCTGCTACAGCGGGTTTGTCTCGAGGACTATCCTGCAGCGAGCGAGCAACAGGGACGCTTTAATCACACACATTTGGTCCAGTGTTACACTAAACACAGGGCCAACAATGGGGTGTATGGACAACAAGAGGGCAGTTTTGATACACACTGGACAGCGGAGCAGACAACTAGTTATACAGCTACACATTTAAGACTTAAATACGACATATATATATATACAGTGTATACAGCATGTGCTAGACCAAGTTTATAAATGATAAAAGACCACATCACAAAGTCATCTATAATTCATTTCTACTCTGCTAAACAGACTTAGTAAATCAGGCCTTTAGAGTGAACTATGAAGTGTGCACTACTTAGTCTGTACTATCAGCTCGGAGTGTGCTGCTTAGTTTATACTGCCAAGTGTGCGCTGTCAAGTGTACTATCAAGTGAGCTATACTTAGTGTGTACTACCAAGTGTGGACTAGCGTGTACTATGAAGTATGCACTACTTTGTTCACCATAAAAAGAATTGCACATATGAAGTTTAAAGTACAACATACAGTATTTAGTGTTGTAACATTTTAAATCTAAATCACGTTTGGTTTTCAAACCATACAGTATAGTCCTACTCCCTCTTCCACATTTAAAATGTATGAAAGTTGAGTTGTAGAGGTGCACATTTGAAATTCTGCTTACTGACAGTGTGATCATTGTTTAGTCTTGGGTTTGACAACCAGCTAATGCAATGCCCAGAAGAAACCGCACAGGCATTGTGGTCACAGCAGATAAGACACAAGTTGAGAGGAAAGCAGCAGACCTCTGTACAGGTGTGCCGTGTGTGTGTGTGGCTGTCGGCTGTGTGTCACCGGTGCCCTAGTCCCTAATGATGGCGGTGTGCAGCGAGCTAACTACCCTCACAGTGGAGCCAACCCTGAGGCTAGTGCCACATCCCTCCATCAAGGCCTGCCTTCATCCCAGCTTTACACTATAGGCCCAAAGACACACGCGCACATACACACCCGCACACGGCCAATGACAAATAATTCATAATATGGCCCTGCCTGAAAGTTTGCCACACTAGCTCATTACGCAGCCCATTGTAAGCGCCTGACATTCTCTGAGCATAATAACGCTCCTTGGCCGGGCGCGTGTTTGAAGTGACATCTCACTAGAGGGAAAAAGCGAAATAAATAAAGAAACCAAAAACACCCAGTTGTGCTTTGTGTTGTTTTTCACCTTGGCAACTCTCAAGGTGATGCAACTTTAGCTGCCAGATATCAATAATGGATCCCTGTTGTTTCTTGATGTGGTACAAGGTCCAGCAATGACATATCAAATGAAGACTGAGAAGTGGTTACTCGTGTCATTCACAGAAGAAGAAAAACACTTTTCTGTTTAAATAAATTACAGGTAACAAGAAGATGATGTGAGGAGGATGGCAATGAAACTCAAACACATCATCTGTATAACAAAATATGATTTGTTTGTGAGGATTTAAGTGTGGCTGCTGTTGTTGGTGCTTCTACTAACCCCAACCAACTACTTTTTAAATCAAGACTACTGATGAATACCTGGTAAATTCTTTATGTGAAATATATGAATGAATACAATTAGTGTAAATGAATTATAGTGAACAGCAGGGATACAATGAAAGAAGGACAACATTATAAACTAGAAGCAATGTGAACAGACTGACAGTGTGAATGATCAAGGTTGAGCAGGGTTCTATAGACGGACCAATTATATCATGTCTAAAATGGCATTTAGCAGCACAACAAATGAGAATGTTGGCTTACCAGTGAAGTGACTCACTGAAGTGCATGGAATATACGAATGGATAAACAGTATATTCTTGGATTACAATGTTGTACTGTATTTATGTGCATATACACAGTGTGGCACTGTAGAATGTATTCATGTAAAATCATAATGAGCCTTACTATTGAGATGGAGCATTATGACAGAATTCTATGGCAGAATCGTCTTGAAGAGAAACATACACACATTTTAATGATTTCTAAGTGTATGTGATTTACATGTGGTAGAATTGATAATAGATTCAACTGAACTGGACTGAACATCTTCCCTGTCAGCAAAAATGAAGTTGATTATACATTTCCCTCCTACATTAAAGAAAGTAGGGGCATACATTTAATACAAAGGAGTGACTGTCAGTTCAAAGGACAATAAGCCACAAGATTAAGATGGTAAATTTATAGAACAGTCCCTAAAAAGGTTCAACAGAAAGTCAGTTTCATTATATTTCTAAAAAGAAAAAAACAAAGCCTATTGTTTATCCAAACTACTGAGTTCTTCCAGAGAGGGTTAGTACTAAGTTACATTTACTCAAGTACTCGAGTTACTTTTTGAAGTAATTGTACTTCATGAAATAGTTCTATCACACTGTACATTTTACTTCCATTTGAGTAATATCATTTTAAAGAGACAGTAAACTTATTGGAGTAAAACATTTGACCACAGTGCCACCGTGGTTAGCCTTTGTGCCTCACAGCAAGAAGGTCCTGGTTTTGAACCCGGCAGGACACGGCCTTTCTGTGTAGAGTTTGCCATGTTCTCCCCATGCTTGCATAAGTTTCCTCAGGGTGCTCACTACAATATGTACAATAGGTCCCACAGGAAATAAGGACTCCATTGGAAATGAGATTCTTGATGTCAGTGGGAGTTAATAAATATAAATAACAAATTGTTAACAAATTAAAATGTATAAAAGTTCAATTAATTTAAACTTCAGTCATTTTTCTTGTATCCTACTGTTTCAAATTTTTATAATGATTTAATTGTTGGAAAAATCAGATTTGCCTTTCATCAGTCGGATTACAGCTGCACTAAAACATAAATCAGTTACTGGGTACTATAGTATTTTCTCCAAGTGCTTTTTACTTTTACTTGAGCAATTATTTGGAAAACAATATAACTTAAAGTAACATTTACTTGAGTACATAATTTTGGCAACTCTACCCACATCTGGGTTTATCTCCCACTTAGAGCTGCATTGATTTGCCTCTTCGTCTCACGGTCCAGCGCTTCACTTCTGACACTGAACACTTTGACTTAATCTGCCAGACTGTACCGCGGCTGAAGCGGCTCGGTGAGAAACACGCTGCGGTCCCTGGCACATGACGAGGGTACAGAGGAGGGTTACACATACAAGTAAATGGCTGCATGGTAACATTGAAAAGAGATTTTTTTTTTCCCACTGTAATAATCAGGCAGTTCACAGGCAGTGAGCTCCTGGCGAGCCTATAGGCATGTGGCTAGGTGCTCCCTGTCCTGGGGCAAGACGGAGAGAGACGGCTCTGACTTTTCAGTGAGCGCCGGGAAACGGGAGAGGAAACTTTCGGTAAAACAGGGGTGAAAAAGAGGAGTGAGGGGAGATCTGTCCAGAATACAAGAGTTTGTGATAAAACGCATTTCATTATCGGCACCGTATTTTCCGGACTATAAGTCACACTTTTTTTCATAGTTAGGGCTGGGGGTGCGACTTATACTCATGTGCGATGTATATATCAACATATATAATCCCACAATGCCTGTTATTTTCACACTGAGAGCCGCTAGAGGGCGCTTTAGGCTTGTGGACCAGTGTTTGCTACTCCTGTACCACTGAAGATTAAAAAAAAAAAAAAAAACAGTAATCGAGCAGCAGAAAGAAAGTTTGGTGTGAGCGAGAAACTTGTGAGTGACTTGGGAAAAGCGGAGGTTACTCTTACTGCAATGAAGAAAACAAAAAAAGGTCATCGCGAGCTAAAAGCTAGAGCCACAGCTAGAGGAACGAAAATGAGAACTTGAACAATGATGCCGGGAGAGGCTTGTCAATGGTGCATTTATGCCTCCATGCCCAGGTAGTTGTCAAGGCTGCTGTTACTTATACTCCGGAGCGACTTATGTCTGTTTTTTTTCTTCTCCATTATGCATTTTTTCACTCGTGCGACTTATACGCCGAAGCCACTTTAAGTCCTGTATGTTGATTGTCCTGGGCCTGTTCATTTAGTTGGCTTCACATTTTGTGGAAAAAATAAATAAATTTTGGTGTTGTCTAAAATACTGTATAAACTTAAACATTTATTATTTTTCATACATGAATGATCAATATAGGATTAAAACACGTTGCCTCTAGATTGACGATAGCTCCTGCTGAGGGAGAGCTTAGCTTTGTGCTGAGCTCTGAGCAAAGAGTTGAATGATAGTGCAGCGTGATCCAGACCTGATGAAATCCAGATGTATCAGCCCTGCTCCTCATCACCGCGACCTCCTCAACGGGCCTTGTGCTTATATTTACAGAGGAGTCTAGAAAAACAGCCAAACCCATCTCCGTGCAGGGATTATAGTCCAGATCTCCCCAGAAACACATGTCTTCTCCTCATGCCAGAACTCTGTAGCTGATGCCATCTTGTAGTCGAATTAATGGACAGCATTTATCTGCTTCCTGACCAGGACCAGTGCAACAGCTGACAAGACCCGACACCGTGCTGTACATTGAACTTTGAGTGAGAAGATGGACATAAATATGAGGTCTGAGGTACTGCGATTAGCTGTGCAATGTATGTTTTAAAGTCAACATTCAGTTTGCTGTGCACATTATAAGCACGTGAAAGAGCATAAAGTGGGTCTAAACTACACGGTCAGCAGGTTGTAAGCTTATTTAGACCACATGGAGACTTGACACAGTAACATTGTGATTTCGTTTGGATTACTTGTACACCCATAACCATAAAACCATGTTTCCGAAACTTTCCTTGTCTCTAATTGTGGAGTCTGTCTCTCTCTCCAATTAAGAGATTCGGGAAATCTGATTGACCGAAAATATTCTTGCTTCCGATTGTCAGTGACTGATTTCTACATTAATAATTTGTTTATTAAACTTGTTGGAAAACCTGGAAATGTCGCGAAGTCGCTGCAAAAGTTTTAACTAAGAAATGTTGGCATTGAATGAAATATAAACAATGTACAAACGCAACAACACTGAAAGGGTGTAAACAAAACACAGGCCTTAGTCATGAAGAAAAAAATGGCGACTCTCATCCTCCTAAAAAATCTCCCTAAAGAAACCCAAAGGCGTTTACAAAACTCCCGTGAGGTGCGACAACATGTCCTGAAAAGACAATACTGTTAACTTGTTTGTATAAGCACACACTTTAACACTTTTATCCATCCACTCACAATCAAGCGCTTATTGTGTGATTTGTACTCTGGCATTACTTCCTATTAGCCCTTTTAGCTTTTGCGGGATTGGAAAGCGGCAGACGCGTCAATACAGCCCAGAATAGCAGGTAGGAAACAATTTCCGTGACTTCTTTCCTCCTCAGTCAAACGCAATGCATTGTAACTTCAGTGCCACGCTCAACCTCAAAGTGGCGCGGTGATTCTGTACGGAGTAGACACAATTACGGGGAAACATGGCGGTAAGCATCAGGCTGTAAGACAAGAGAGCCATTTTAAAAGGAGATTAGCGCTGACACTTCCCTGCGTCGCGCCGTGCAGTGATCACATACAGGCTGCGCGTGTGGGAGGCCCTTTGTGTCACTTGTACCATTCAAAGTGGGAGAAGAAGACGCCTCCGACAGATCAAACCCAAACTAATAAGCTAGGATGCTCAAATTAACAATGAGGCCTTGTTTAACTCCTGACTTCCCTGCGCTCGCACAACACAGCCGAATTTAAAGCCACGAGATGGAGAGATGTTTGGATATAATGACTGCACTCTGTGGCCTGCAAAACAGCAAAAAAAAATGGGTAAATAAAGTATGTTTTGTTGATGCATACCTCCGCGCAGCTCGGAAATGAAAACAACGCTAACAAAGACGACATACTGTGGTGCTACTGAGAGCCCGGTTTCTGCCTCTACATAGACCTTGGAGTGAAGCATCCCCTCCCTTTCGCAGCAATAATCTGCCTCCATTGTTCCCTGAAGAGGCTTGTTGAAAATTAATTTGGGCTGGTCAACAGTCAATAACATCCTCCCTGGAGACACGCAGTTTAACCCCAATAGAAGCGCGCCGCACAGACACACAAACACTCCAGTCCACATTCACAGAGCCTCTCAATAGCGGAGCATTATTGACCAATTTTGTGAGCTTAATGTACCTACAATTCACCCGCGGGCAATCGGCTCTCACCTCCTCGTCGGCTTTCATCCTCTTGTCACGTTATCATGTTGTCCTGTCTTTTTATTCAGGATGCACCTTTATAGAGCGGAGGTTTTCAGGGGCAGCAGCTGACAGACACGTGGACCGGAGAGGGAGCTGCAACAACAATGCTTTAATGGTAATATATGGAGAGACCACGCTCTATTAGGTTTTACTAATTACAAGGAATTACTCCAAACAACTGTCCGCAAACATAAAAGCTCACCAGATACTGCTGGAAAAGTGGGATTTTCAAGTCACAAACCTTGGACGGTAGTTGTAAAGTAAGCTTACTTTCATATGTAGTATGTTGCTTTTACTTTATGGCACAGTAATAACACAGTAATATGATGGAGTAGTATTTTAACATAGAGAAAGCAAGTGACAAAGAAGTTTGCAGCCATGTTTCCTGATTATAACCAAGAAGGTACAAATCATTTTTAGTTGTAATTTAATAGTCACATCCGCATGAAATAAATGAAGTGTGTCCTGAGTTCGTTAATACCAAATTGACACCATGTTTTAACCCTTTAATTACCATGCTATTTCTACTTGAGTGTGTTTACATGCACACAAGTATCCAGGTTATTCATGGGGATTGTAAGTTTCCTTGTTTTGTCGGGTTCATGTAAACACAGAATCCTGGTTTCAGTTTCCTGGATAAGGCAATATCCAGGTTATTAGAAACCAGGATATTCCCACAGTTTCCAGGATACTGTCCCATGTAAACCGCATTGCTGACGTACTGAGCGTGTGCAAACTTTTTGAAACAGATACGGCACGAGCAAAATCTTTCCAACAGCCATTTTATCTGGTACCTGGGCTTTTAACAACTTTGCATCTTCAACAAAACATTGAAGTAACCTTAAAGGGGTTAGATGCAAGTTTGCCATTTTATACTCACTACTGCCACCTCAGGTCATACGTGTAACTGCACCTTCTATATGAAGCTCGTGAATGACGGCAATTCGGACCCGAATTAACACCATTTTGAGTGACAGTGCAGGATTTTAGAGGCAGTTGTGGTGAACAGGTCTGGACTCATTCTACACCTTAGGACATTGTTGGAACATGTAGGGGGAGGAAAATACATAATTTTGACATTTTTAAACTCTGTATAGTCACTTTAAAAAACAACCATTTTTTGCTCTGTGGTATCTCCGGTGGAAATCAGCGCTGCTTTCGGATCAAACCAATTTTATAATTTTTTTTCAATAATCTGTCGCTGAAGCTGGGAAAGAACTCTGTTGTTTTCAGTGCTTCTTTGGATAGTTCTTGTCCCTGTGCTTGACAAATGTCCATAAAATCCATGCGTTCGCAACACTGCTATTTAGCTTCTTAACATAATTATCATTAGCTCCGCCCCTCTATGGACAGTATGGACTCGGATAAGAGGTTTCTTGGATGTACAGTGGGGAAAAAAAGTATTTGGCCAAAATCCAATACAATGTCTATGTGAAACTGACCAAATACCTTTTTTCCCCACTGTATGTTAACATCATGTCCAGAATACTGTCATAACCAGGATATGCTTAATAACCAGGTTACTCGAGCACATATAAACACACTCTATGCTGTCATAATGTGATATTAACCCAGGCTGTTGTTGGTATATCCATGTCCCACGGGTGACAGTTTTCAGAAAGCCCATCCATATGTGCTCCCTCATTTAGTGCGATGCCATAAATATTTGTTGTTGTTCTGTAACACTACAGTATTATAGCTGAAATGCGTAATCATAAAATGTTGACAGTCAAATCCTGCACGTTCCTGCTGGGAGGTGATTTATTGGAAGAGTTTTCTTGTTGAAAGATCTCACCAGTGGAGACAAAGTGAGGCCAGTAAACAGCACACTGACCTGCAGCCCCTCAGACCGCAGTGTTGGTGCGGCTGTATTTTCATTTTAAATCAGACAAACAGAAACACCTGAGCGTGCTGCTGCTGTCGGCCTGCGCTCGGACACTCTGCAGCCCGCTCTTTCACAAACACAGCTCCTCGCATCAGAGCAGCACTCATCTTTAGAGGAGTCAGCTATTTTCAGTGTTCAGACACAGGCATGAGGCAACTCTGCAAAAGAGCAACACAATACTCGCTCTGTCCACCGAGTGCATTTATTTCTTCCCAAAAGTCAACTCCGAGATTCATCCCCGAGGGTCATCCAGTGAAAAGTATCAGTGTCTAGTGACAGACTGAGGCAACAGCTGTGGCGAGTGTTGCAACGGCCTTGAACAAATTAAAGACACTTACATCAGGAGCCAGTTTTGTACTCGGACCAAAACACTCTCCAATGACACGAGCGCAAACTATCTTCTATATCTTCCAGAAGTACTGCAGCCAAGCAAAACTGCAATTACTCTCTGACCGATCACAGTTTGATGAACAGCCATGAAAAATACTTACCATTTCCAATATTTTTTGTGATCACTGTGTGCAATGTAGTAACTGGAAGCTGGAAAACCATTTTGGGAATATTGGAGGATCCTCTGGCATCCACCACCTGATTTGAAGTTCGTTACAAACTGTGCACATGGAGGCAAGGTGACTGCGTGGTTTAGCGATCTTGCCATTTGTGGAGTTTAAATGTTTTCCTTGCGTCTGGATGGGTTTTCTCCATGCACTCCGGTATTCTCCATCAAGCTAAAACATGCACAATAAGCTAAAGGCTCCAGCTGGATGCTCCTGACTTGGGCTGAGTACCGTTCAACGATACCAGTCTGGTATTGAGTAAAAAAAGGTTTAGGTACTACTGGTATCGAAAAAATGTAAGTATCGAAAACAGGAAAACAGAAAAGAAATCATAAAGCTTTATATTCAAGTTTGGATGCTATTAGTCATCAGAATTTAAAAAATGAAAAAGTGACAAGACGAGTGGACAATTTTGGGAAAAATAATTTTAAAAAAAGGACAAATTTGGGAATTCAATGGGGAAAATTGTGGGAAAGAGGGAAATAAAATTGGCAAAAAAGGGGGAAAAAAAGAAGAAAAAAGTGGAGGGGAAATGAAAAAAAAAGTGGAAAAATTTGGGGGAAAAAATGAAAATTTGGGCGAGCTTGGGAAAAAAAAATTGAGAAAAAATGGGGGAAAAAACAAGAAAACTTGTTGTGTTTTTTCTGCCCTTTTGTTGTTAAGGCCGGTTTCTGGGTTGTTTAACCTCAAACAAATGATACAAATTGCATTTAGTGCAAAATAAATTAAATGGAAGTAAAAGGAATAAATTAACATTATTAATATGTTTGATAGTTCTACATGACAAATATTTTGGTATAGGTATTGAAAAAGTATTGTTCAGGTATTGGTATCGAAAACCAAGTATTGTTAAAGTAGGGTATCGAAAAACCCAGTCCTACTCCTGACCGTGAACCTGCTCCTGACAGCAAGATTGAGATTTCAGTTCCACGCCTGTAATTTCACTTTTTGGTTGGCTTCAGTTTGAAATTTGGAGTGAAAAAAAAAGAAAAAAGACGAAAAACAGTTAGAAGATAAATAATAGAGAGGAGAGTGAATGAAGGCTGTGATCCTTGAGCGTTCGCACTGACAGAAATCAAAATATTGAATCACAGGGCAATCATAGGACTTTTTGATGTGCGCTTTTGCGGTGCTCCATCAAACCATATTTCAAAGCGGTGACTCTTTCTTCCACCTGTGCGTCCTGACACGGTGAAGGGGGGGGGATAAAAAAACCAAGCTATAACCAACTCTCACCTCCTCAGAGATTCATACTACAAGCCCCTCACATGTTTTTGGTGCTGCCGATGACTATAGAGGAGCCATTTTGTAAGAGCAAGTGGTCGGGATTTTTGGCAAGGAGCGCCTGTACCAAGGTTGCGCATCGGTGAGGCAGAATAGAAAGAATTGGGCGCAACCCCCCCACACTTCAAAGCCATCCCCTGCAGCGTTCTTTTCTGATATTTATTTATTGAGATGATTTTGCCAGAAACCCGATGGCCCCACTCTTTGATATGTTGCACGGGTGTCCTCGGAGAATGCCAGGGTCGCGGGGTCAGCCTGAGAGAGACCCCCCCCCCCTCCCATAGGACAAAATGCATGGCTCATCGAGTACAGCAACAAACAGTGCGCTGCATAGAATAAGTACAACAGATGATGCACCGGGAAGGAGAGGGGGGGTATAGAGCGCGCTATTGCTGAGGGGGTCGGCATTGATTATCATTATAGGGCCAATAATTTGTTTCCTCTACTTTTTATCTAGCGTGACCCCCATCTAAATGAATGGCACATGAAGTCGTTAAACTGCTATCGAGGATGTTATGTTTGGTACAAGCGTAGAAATAGGCTGAAAAGTGTTGTTTCCAAAGGTTAAACAATAAAAGCTGCCCACGGTCCATTCCAATCATTATTAAGTACAATGTAATGACTTGCACACACGGTCAGCACGGTGAATTTACAATAGGCCAGCCAAAACTGTTCAATGAGGCACTAACAAATCTCATGGAAATGTTGTTGTAACCACCATCACAGGTTTACATTAGAGACATATTTTCTTCCTTATTTCAGGCATAATCAGAGACAGTCATAAAGGAAACAATCCTACAAAAAAGGTTTTTCTATATGCAACTAAAATTGCAAGATAGCACCAGTGGTATGGCTGTAAAAAAAACTCAAAAATGCTTAGTAACTCATTGGTGCAACAGTAAATGCTTTATATAACCCACTTGTAAACTTTAAACGAACTTACAGACTGATAACTGACAACCTTCTTCAATTATTATTTCACATTCAGCAATTTTAAAGGGAACAGAAGAATTTTGAGTGAGACTTTGGTCATTTCCTCTTCTGCTGCTGAATTGCTCTGTATTTCCTGGATTATATTGTATCATAGAGGGAACACAAATACACAAAGCCCATTCTCCATCACTGACCAGTTCTGCGCCAACAGTGTGTTCTTCACGGTGCCTTGGATCTGCTAGCATGTCGCTGGATAAAACTGAAAGCTTACTTTAGTCCTTTTAAAAACGTCTTTGCGAGTGCATTTTCTCCAATGCGAATTTACCCAAATCTAAAATGTTACTGACTGGAGTTTAGAGACTAAAGCCAGTGAAAACGCCTCATTTGAAAGCTAAACAGATCTTTTTCCTTGCATTGTTGTCGTCACTTTTTGCATGTTCTTTTTAATCTCATTTTTGCGGCTTTTTTGGTCGCCTTTTTGTGGCTTTTTTAATTGCGTTTTCATCACATTCTCTCCACTTTTTTTGTTGCACACATTGTTGCTCCTTTGAAACTTTATTGCTTCTCTTTTGTGGCTTAAATGTGTTACTCCTTCCCGCTTTTTTGTGTTGCGTTTTCATCCTCGCTATTTTGACACTTTTTTCAAGAAGCTTTTAGGTCTGGGTAATGCCAAACTGGAGAAAATGTGCTCAGTCCAGGCGGGGGTTAAGCGGTTAAAGTGATAGTCTGGAAGTCTAAATGTTTAACAAATGTTATAAAATGTGCAAGCCTGACCACCTGGTCTTGCATTTTGATGTAAAGTAAAGTAAGTCCTAATATGTATATATTATTTTTTGTAAAGTCCATCCTTCACTGATCAAACAACTAATCAAAGTATAGTATCCTACTGCGTTGACCAATGAGACGAGCTTTTCCAGTGAACCAGCCTGTCAGGTGCAATCAGGTAGGAGGGGCAGGAGCTTGATTGTTTACTTTTAAAAATTCTGTTCCTGCTCTCCTCATTTTGCAAACTAAGAAGGGCTTTCTGGTTAAAGAGGAGAGATTTCAATCTATCTTTCCTCACTTTACAAACTTACAAACTATCACTTTAAAGTGCTTTGAGTGCCTAATGCAGGTGGAAAAGCTCTACATAAATTGAGACGGGGCCTCAGAGGCACTGCAATACCTTTACCTAAAATGTCAATACTGAGATCCCCCCAAGCCTCACTTTTGCTTCACAAACTCATATTGTGGTAGCTTTCCTCTTCGTATCAGGTTTAGTAAAGACAAAAATGTATCAATCACTGTCATTCCCTGTGCGACTACCCCTGGCATCAGTCAAATCCATGCATATTGCCGTTACATGTCATTTATCCTGTAAGTGTGAATAAGCTGAAGGGACCTCACGGCACATTTGTCCGGCGCGCTTTTGCGGATGGCTCTGCACTCCTCACCGCACCGCAGGTTGTAATTCGAGCCACTGGGGAGGGCACCCTCATCTTTTCTGCGTGACACATCTCCAACATAATGCATTGTCAAATAATTCTTAATACGCTGGGTGTGACAAGACCATTCTCAATATTCAGATTCGCCGTGGTTCATAAACTCGGGCGTCCACCGTGTGCCACCGGCCCATCAATCAAGACCTGCAGCCCCGAAACCGGCTCCCTCCTTCTGCACCTGTCAGGCTATTTGAATACGAGGTGGCGCTTGGATGGCTCTCACAAAAAAAAAAAAAAAAAAGCACCTTTGGGAGAACACAGTTTGGCTACACGGCTTACATGTGTACAAATTTGGATTGAGGAATATGCATGGTTACCCCAGTGCCAGCAGTTTTGACAGCGCCTCTCACTGCTGGTTAAATATCACAAAGCGTATAGCGATATTTACACGGGAAAAGCGTATAATCTTGACTATGTCTGTATTGACTTGTATTGTTTGAACAGGGAAGCGCTGATTCCTTGGCAAACACAGTGGCTCTTAATGAAAGACTTGACAATTTGGTTTGATGGTGAGAACAAATAGTGAGTGAAAAAGAAAACAAGCTCCGACAATCATAGCATATATCCAGGGGGCCTTACTTCATGATAGTATAAAAAATATGGAGTTAACTTGTGTGTAAATTTGAGAAGAATGCCCTTAACACAACTAACCATGATACTGCTTATTATTCAAGAATTATAAACTTATCAAACATTGTTGACTGTGCTTATTTGAGTTGAGAGTGTTGCCCTCGTCTTCTCAGAGGCTTCTTCTTCTGCCGAGTTTTATCTTATGCCTTATGAGCGAGAAGAAGCCTCTGAGAAGTCAAGGGCAACACTCTCAACTCCGCCAACCCGCCTACTTGACAATATTAAAGAAACCTCTTTGACGGACAAATCTGTCTGGATGACAATCTACCTACTTTTGTGAAAAACATACTCAAAAGTAGAGGTTACGGGCTTAAGAAAGTGGTACTTGTTATACATTTTAACCTCTTAACCCCCACATTCTCCAGTTCGACTTTGCCCAAATTTGAAAAACTTACAGCCATTACATTATTGGCCTGATTTGAAAGCTAAGACCTGCAAAACTCATTTGTTTTTCCTCGTGTTGCTGTTGTGTTGTCATCACTTTTCGGCGTATTTTTGACATTTATTCGTTGCTTTTTTGTCCCAATTTAGTCATGTTTCTGTTGCTTTTGCTGTTGATTTTTTTGTAATTTAAAAAAATTAATTAGTTCCTTTTTTGCTGATTTTTTTTGGTAATTTTTTTGTTTCTTTTTCGTAATTTTTGCTGATTTTTTAGTTTTATTGTATTTTTTGGCATTTTTGTTGTTGATTTTTTTATTGCTTTTTTGTACATTTTTTGTTGATTTTTTCTCTCGCACTTATGACGCTTTTTTGTCAATTTTGTTGCGTTTTTGACACGTTTTTATCACACTCTCATCCTTGTTTGCATCTCGTTTTCGTTGCTATATTGCCGCTCTTTTCAAGAAGCTTTTAGATTTGGGTGATGCTGAATGGGAGAAAATGTGCTAGGTTCAAGTAGGGGTTATGGGGTTAACTTCTGTACGGAAAAAGAAACCTGAGCTATTCTATTTCAACTTATAATAAACATTGACAGGAGATATACGTTTATTTCCATTCTACATCGTTCTTGATCAAACCGCCTAATTGAAAATGCTGTTTCAGTGGCCGGCATCTCACGCGCTGTAGTCCTTTCAGACAGTGACGCTAATTGCGCGGGGGTAAACAATAATCCATCCAAAGCCTGGGGCCTATTTAACACGACTGTCTTCGTACGAGGCCTAAACAAACACAGTGCCACCGGATCTGTCACGCCTCACGCTACGCTAGATAAAGATGGATGAGGAAGTCCAAAGAAGGGCGGGGGAGGGGCTTAGGGATGGCTGTCAACCATTCTACGGGCTCATGCATTAAACTTAAAGGCAAAAGTTGTGCTGATCAATTGCGAGGGGTAAAAAAAGAAAAGAAAAGAAAAGAGGGCTATGGAGAAATGCAGCAGGAGGGGAGATGAGTGAGTTGGATCGGTATGGACATTTCGTGATCAGCACATCGGGCCAAACCATGTCATCCATCAGGACGGACACCGCAATTTGCCAGCTACTTCCTCATCAATCAAACTTGAGCGCTCTAACAAGGAGTTGGGTATGCGTTTATGTATGTGTGCCTGGCGGAGACAGAGAGGAATTGCCGTCTAGTAGTGCGCAGATTTGATTCAGCATGTCCAAAAATAGTAAGCCCAGTGTTCCTAACCCCATCCAAAAGTTGCACTGTGTCTTGAATAGAATAAATTAAAATCACCAAAAATCGTCTTGTACTGAGAATTAAGGCAGTGCTCAATTTGGAAAAGGGTCAGTCGATGGAACATGAAAAAACATTTGCTGTGAAATATTTCTGTAAAAAGAATCCCGCATAACCTCATCTAAACCATGAGTAAGAGGCGGACTGCTAAAGATTCTGCTGTGACCTCTCCATAAGGTGCTTCTGCATCAGTAACTTCAACACAAGAGCTGCTGTTTTGAACTTTGAGCACCTTCTGGCTTTTAAATTCCACGCATCATATGAAAGCTGCAGACTGACCAAGAGCCGATCTCTATAAAGCACATTTGGGTCAAGACTAAACATTCGATATAACCGCCAGGCATATAATGGACCGATTGCATTTTCTCCTGTCAGCTTTACCCAAATCTAAATGCTTCTCGACTGGAGAGCAACAGTGTAACACCTCATTTGAAAGCTAAGGCCTACAAAACTGATCGGACATTTTTTGTTGTTGCGTCATCGCAATTTTTTATTTTTTTTTGTCACTCTTTTGTCACAGTTTTGTTGTATTTATTGCATTTTTGTCCCTTTTCTATTTTGTTATTGTTGCCTTTCCGGCACGTTTTTGTCGCACTTTCACACTTTCACACAGCTTTTCGATTTGGGTAAAGCTGAACTGGAGAAAATGCGCTTGGTTAAGGCGGCTGTTAAGTGGTTAAAAAGCTTTTGCTATTTTCGTAGTCCCTTTGGGGGTAATACAAATATTAATGGGATGATTGGGGGGTCTTTCATCTCCCCCTGGTGTCTGGCCAGAAAATCGCAATTTCAACTTTGATGTCAACGGGTCGGAGGCCCTAATACACACTAATAGAATCATAAAGAAGAAGCTAACAGGCTAATGGGCAAAGCTAACTGCGGGCTAGCACCACTTAAACAGTATTTACAACCAAGTTTGAGTGAATAAAATTATCTCCATTGTGCAACTGGATGTACAAAATCCCTCTCTCCCTTTGTATTTTCTGTCAGCGTAGTATTTACTCTCACGGACAATTAATGAGTAAAAAAACGTAACATGCTACGACACCTGCAGGGGCGCTTATGGCCTCTGGGGGCATGAGTTACTCTACGGCTTTAAGGTAGATGGATTTTTACTATGAGTATGAAAAGTGGGTACATCCCCTTTAAGTTACCAGTTTACCAACCTGACAAAGCGATATGAAAAGTCGCGGTGTATTGGAGCGGTATTGAAATATGTTTTTCTTCTGGAACAAGCAATTGTTTCTTTCTTTAAGGATCCCCATTAGTCTTTACCAGAGAAAAGACTATTCTTCCTGGGGTCCACCTTGAGGCCATTATGCATTTTTTCTTACAGCTTACCTGATGGACTACCCTTGCTCATGTATAAGAGAACACAACATTTCATTTTAAAACATACTGCACATGTAAAATAAAGTCTGCTTGATTTACCCTTTTTAGTTGAAGCTTTTTGAACCTATAAGGTAAATTGTTGGCATTAGGTTGGGCATAATGTAAATAAATATATAACCTATGAACTGTAAATGCATGTAGCTCAAAGGCAACTTCAGAGGAGAACTCGGGAAGAAATAGTGCCTTATAGTTGGCTACAATAGTGATGGCGGCACTTCAACAATTAGCACATGAATAATAAATGTTTCGGATTAGACAACATCTGGTGTATCAGGTAAGAGGCGCGGTGCAGTCTGGTATCAACAGCCCTTTGTGTCTGGGCCTTCAGCTTTGCAACGCTGCGTTTGAGGAGGTCATGACCTTTCTTCCACAAAAAGCGTCTCCTCTCTGAGATCACCTTTGCCCGATGGCTCCGTGTCTAACTATAGCCCGAGCGCACTAGTCATAACACAAATACGCCTCTGGGAATCCCACGTGTCAACACAAGAGGTTAGCATAGGTGCGGAGCTTGAAACAGCAACTCAAATACACGCTCATATATATACACACTTTTGACTATATGTGCAATCAGTGTTAGTCCAGTTGCCATTTTCTTATCACTGCGGAGATAACAGCCTAATCCTTCCTCAGGGGAGAGAAGGATTCGGTCTTATGGGTCTGGAGTAGATCAAGTTCACCTCATTATTAACCTCTGCAACCCCCCGGACGACCCCTGGTGACCCCCGCGGCACCCACCCACCAGGCAGCAACATGTGCATCTCATTGTGGGACGATCCCGCGCTGATTTATAGACCCCCGCCGATTGGCCCCAAGTGAATCGGGCCATTTGCAAAACATTTGACACATGAGTAAGAGCTGGCAGAGTTTAGTGCGGCGGATAAATCTTTCGTGTCAGAGAGAGGACTCGCCAGAATAGACAAGCAAGGGATGATTTTTAAAGATGCGAAATGTAGCAGGAGTAGACTGTATTTCCTATACCTCTTGTCACTTGTCTATTGCTAACAGTCTGCTACTGTATATTAATAACTGCCAATAGGTTATGTTCTCGTGACATCACTCTATAAAGAGACTATACTTTAAAACCGAGGCGGTGTGCAACTCATTATATTGAGGCAGGCAACTATTACGATACACTATAATTAAAGGTACTTAATCTTAAAATATCTCACAGTGAACATGAAATACAATGAGACACAACTTACTTATAAAAAAAGTAAAAGTATGACAGAAAAAAAGGTGAGATGCCAATAGATGCACTGATTACTTTCTGGCAATATCTTTGTCGTTACTGGGAAAATCTACATGAAACAAAAACTCTCTCAAAGCGTATTATATATAGTGTGTAGTGTGCGTATAAGGTCCAATTATTTTCTCTGAAAGGTGTCCAAAAGTGGTGCCAGCAGCAAGGACTTCCTGCTATACAAATAACAATATTTTTCAATTTTCTGTCTTACAAAACTGCCTTTCTACCATAGAGTTGTATTGGCCCCTGCCCTCCACCTGAGGTTATGACATCATCACATTGTAGAACGTGAACGCAACCTATTACCTCTCAACACATTCTGTATAAATGCACTCCTCTTCCAATATCGGCAATGCACTGTAACCCTCCGTCTTCTACGCAGCAGCAGAACCAGCAGCCTCCTTCTCCGTGGTCAGTATCTTCTTATCATTTGGGTCCAAGCACCAAAGTTTCTCTTCATTGTACTCTTACTGTATCATGCGTGTCCCGACTGAAGCTGCAGTAGGAACAGCACACATTTTGTCCGTAGACGTAGTAACTAAACACATAAATGCTAATTGGATTGCGGAATATATCATCCCCGTGGGGAAAATTGTCCTCTGCGCTCAATCAGTGCCTCAGGGCAAGTTGTCAGGAGCAGGAATAGACCCATCTCCACTTCTTTACCCAGCATCTTACACATAAGCACGTTCACGCTTTCAATTGAAGCGCAGTTGCGAGGTGATCATAATGTTTTGGCTGTTCAGTACATTGTAAGATTGTATGATTGCAAATTATCTGAAATGCTTTTGCCGATAGTAAACAAAACAACTGTGGGCTATATGGCTCCGGGATCTTTTTAATTACATTGCCTGCCTCACGACAGGCCTCCCTTGAAGTCCCTAATCAGTATTCTCTAATAATGTCCCGCATTTTAATTGACTTCAAAAGTTACACAATTACACAACCCGGATTGGGTTGTGCGTTGATATTTAAAGAGCAAAAAAAAATGAAATAAATGACGCAAATTTGGCCCTGGTTTCACACACGCATTTCTCCCATATATTTCCACCACTGATTTAACCTATGGGGACTCGATCACGACGCTCAGAGGAAGTTAGCGGCCTCCATTCTCCAGAGGCCATCGCTGCCTCTTGATTTCTCCTGTTCTAAAAAGCAAGGTAGAGGGAAAAAAAAAAGATAAAATAAAAAAATCCACCCCTGCTATGTGCCGCGTGTGTGGGCTTCATACGACTGTAAAAAAAAAAGAAAAAAAAAAGAAAAAACTGCGTCATCAGCACAAAAGATGAATCTCAAAGTGTGTTTTTTTTTTTTTTTTAGAGTGTATTTTTGGGCGAGGTGCCTGCCCTGGAGCGAGATAATGCGAGCAGAAGCAGATGGGGGGGAAACTTAAACGCGCTCCCACTAGGGTATAGAGCCGAGCTGGCACAAAGTTAGAAGAAGAGGTCTTTCAGAAGAACTCCCAGCCCGATCGGATGCCAGCGCTGCTCTCGCCGGCGTCGAGAGAGGATGACAAAGAGGCAGAAACAGCGAAAGGAACAGGAGGCAGCGCCTGAGTGTGTGCGTGTGTGTGGCTTAGTACTGTACCTGCTACTTTCTACTTGTTCTTTTTTTTTTTTTTTTTGCATATTTATCCTTCCACGAATCCCTCCGTCTGTTTCCTCCACAGTCCCAGCTCCGGGCCTTAAACGCAGCGTAATGCGGTCCACTTGAAAGGGGCTATTTTTTGATATCGCACCGTTGTTCAAAAGAGCGATCGGACTCAAATAGAACAAATAGATCCACTTTTAGACAAGACAGGAACCAAACAGGGCGACACAGAGGTATTAATTACTGATTGGCACACAGTGAAAAGCATTTTGATGCAAATACATGAAGGGAATTTTATTATGTAGTGTCTAGCATTGTATACATTTCGCATACACCACAGCACAGAATAGCAAATGGTTAGAGCAAACTTTGTAGTCCCTGTAGAGATATTAATGTGCATTTTTAAAGTTAGCTTCGCATGTTTTAAGCATCAAAGAGCTTCTTGCACTGCTAACCACTTTGTCCTTATTCATAATCCAACCTCGAACTGAGAACAATACTTTGATAATAGCACAGGAGTTTATTTTATTTCCCTTGATAGAAGTTGGCTTGCTATTGCTGCACTTTATTCACATGCAAATAAAGGAGGTTAAACATTTAGCCACAGCAATGCTTTGGCCAGATCAAGGAAAGGCTATGCTTAAACCATGGTACAAATATGCTTGGGATGATCAATGGCATCTTAGGATATTAAGAACTTCTTGAGAAAAGGAAAAATATGCTTAAATGTGTCTGTAAGAAAAGAATATATTTCATTTAAGGAAAGAAAAGTCGTTTGCTCAGTGGTGTTGAAGCCCCCAGCCTGTCACCAACAGATTATAGCCGCAGCCCGCCTGTGGAGGGTAAGTTAACCTCATGTGACGGTGGACTGCTTACAACACAAAGACAACTGTGTTTTTTTATGGACCCTAAAGACATGGGGCCTGCTCCGGTTTCACTTTCTCTGCTATGACAGGTGCCATAAAGGGCGGATTGAGCTGTCAGCGTCAGGAGTCAAAGGCCAAACTCATCCTCTCGGAAGCGGACTGTTGCCGGGCAGCGGGGAGGGGTCACAAAGAGCGGGACTTGTTGATTGTCCGATGCGGAGGGTTGGGGGGAGGGTGGGGTGGGGGGGGGATCACATGAAGGAAATGAGTGGAGACGTGAGGTGACTTTGGGTGACCGGGCGATAGTGTCACAGACCTCACACCAACGGCGAAGGAGGCAGCGGGACAAGGACAGTTTTAACGTAGGGCAGTGTTTAGAGAACAGAGAGGGATATAGAAACATCTGAACTGAGGGAAAGCAAGTGTATTTGTCGGGCACAATTCGTAGCCGGGGCAATTTAACGCCGCAGCTACATACAACTACAAGAAGGCAGATAAAACCATATATTATTACATCAAAAACGAAGAGTGCAGATAAAATACTTTCAGTTGTCATATCTACAGCTAAAAAGAACTGCTTTCAGCCTGGATTTGAACTATGTCAGAGTCGAGGCCACGCCTGCTGGGAATCTGTTCCAGATTTTGAAACGCAGCCTCACCGTGTTTAGTCCTTTCTCCGAGAACCAGCAGGAGACCACTCCCTGGGGTTCTCAGAGTCTGAGATGGTTCATATGGCTCGAACATGTCTGAGATATACTTGACAGTGAAAAGACAAGTTGTTTTAAACTTGACATGAGCGACATGAAGACAGTGCAAAGACCGGAGCACTGGACTAATACATATTTCCTGGTTCTAGAAAGGACTCGACTAGAACCAGTAACACGCCAATCAATTAGTTTGTTCATTCTAATAGCACTTGTACGACAACCCTGCTAGTTACCATGAATGGCAAGGCAAGGCAACTTTATTCATGCCGTACCAAGAAATTAAACCAAAAAAGGATTGATGATGAGGAGGGAGCTCAACTTGTGTGCAAAGAGGAGCCTCATGCTAACAACACACCTAACATTCCAAAAAAAACAGGGAGACACCAACTACATCTCCCACAACTAACGCTAATACAAGAATTTATTCATTTACTGTATTCCTGTCTCTGATGATTTTTTTCCTTACTACCCACCATCAAATATGTGTACTTGTATAATCCCATTGCAGCCTTCTCTCTTCTACAAATACCAGCACAATATATTATCTAACCAAATCAAATTCATGTAGTGCCCCGGGCCTCCTTAACTAATGCTCCATGTGCCTCGATCTTTTGTGCACCTCAGGGTCAGAGCGGGCCTTGCGCACCGACAGAAGCACTTACTTCTACTGTGAAACATCAGGACCGCGAACGCCGCACAATCAAACACGCCATTATTCCTCATTTATTTGTAAATATTTGTCTACCTCATTTCTCGCCTTTATGTCTTAGCCTTTACTTATTCATACATGTGTTTTTTTGTCCATTCTTTTTCCCTCTTGATATCTGCTAGTTTGACCTTAGCGGGATCCCGTCTTCCCTATGAAGTGGCGCGCCTTCTCCAGCCTTGAAAAAACGCGCGGCTAAATTAATCGAAACACCGCTTGTTGTATAATGCATTCCTGGACCCCCTCTGTGCCGCCATGTTACCGTCTAGATTAGGAGTTCCTTTTGTTGCTGCCTGTTTGTTGTAACACGCGGTGTAGATCCTGCAAGACCGTGTAAATTACCTCTTTAAACATTCATTTGGAAGGGTGCGATGAATAAGTTAATAAAAAGATTTCTTCTCTCTCCTGTGCTTTTTTTTTTCCCTTCTTAAACTTGAAATCTTGCAAAGGAACACGAGAGAAAGACCGAGAATATGTTCATACAACAACAAGGGGAGGGGGGGGGAGAAGCGGATCGCAGGGAATGGGATGAGTTCTTTGGAATACCGCGCACCAGTGTAGTCCCTCGCTTCCCGAAATACCTGGTGCTCGGAACGTTGGGAGGAAAGAAGCGGGCTCCGCGGCGACGGACGCAATTCCCGGGAGACGCCAGGGCTGGTATCATTAGCGGGAAAGGCTCAAGCAGCGCTACAAACTTCAGCAAAACGTCAAGCCGCTAGAAATGTGCAAGCTTTCTTCCTCACTTCTCGTGCTACCTCCCTTTTTTTCTTCCTGTCTTTGTGTTGTACCCCAGATCCGACGCTCTCCGCTCCTCTACCAAATTAATATTGCTGAAAATAAAAGCCAGGACAACTTTAAACTAGCGGGAGAGAGGTTGGAGTTTGAAGTTTTCTTCTTTTTTTTTTTTGGTGAGGGGGGTGTGTTGCGGTTTCTGTCGCGCAGTCTGTTCTGATGAGCTTGTCACAATGCGGCTTATGAATGGCAAATGAGGGACACCAGTGAGTTCTAGAGGAATAGGGCATTTACATACGGTTTGTGTCATAAGCAGAAATCCCGGGCGACCTGGACCAAATACTGTCACTGTGTTCTGACATTTCCCCAAATCTGAAAGTTAAAAAAGGGAAAAAATACACCTGTTTGTTTGCAGTGCTTACTTTTCAGTTTCCTACTACCCCCCAAAAAACAAGTCTGTAAATATACGATGGTAAAAATAATCACAAAAACAAGGTGAATCACTGAGATGGACAAAATGGTGAAAGCGTTATTGGCCATAGCTGACCTGCAACAACATTGTGATGCCTTTAGCTTGAAATGTTGCACGTTTCGTCTGTGTAAGCATAAATTAAAGTGTTTTTCAAGGCGCCGTAATTACTTCCTTGGTAGTTTGAGAATGCATTGAGAAGTGTTTAGTTTTTGATTGTAAATGCCACTTCGGGGTGACACTAGTGTAATTTTTATAGACGTTCTTTGCTCATTGACTGAAGGGAAAAGTGAGATCTCTCCATGTGGTGCAGCCTGTTGAAATAACAAGTCGGTTGCACACAGACAAACAGCTATAAGAGCAGCTCGCGTGTCCGTCTCCTCCAGTCTATACAGAGTGTGTTATAGTCAAAGACACAGCAGTCAAACCTGTTATCATACAAGACCTCGCATGCGCTGCAAACCTTGCCAAATGACAGCGAGGCATAAACGTATACAGCCCATACATACTGACGCAGAGCATGTTATTTTAGCTCCTAGATGGGTATATGACAGCAGCATTCCTTTCTGACAAACTCTCGAGGAAACCAGCAATTAGCCTTTTATTTTAATTGAAGCATTTGAAAGTGGATCATGTGGTTTACCAAAGCTACATTTGGAAGTGCCAGTCAAACGCCATGACATAGAGATCATCATTGGACAAAATAAAATAAAAATGATCATTGTTTACTGTTGGATGATTGCTGTCAATTTTTGATGAAGTCATAGCTAAAATATGTATATAATTATTCCAGTTAAAGAGACATAGGTCTATAATTGTTAAGAAGAACAAACGTTCAGTGTAGCACAGGGATGTATTGAATCAATCTTTAGCAACACTCCATTATGTTTCCACAATGGCTCTTAGGCAATATATTACATTGTTTTGAATAAAATTGTGTGTGTATGATTGATGTTAAGAGCCTGTCCTTATTACACTAGAATTATCAGAAGATTTTATGAATTGGGTTTACAAAAGCCTATAGAAGAGACTGATAATGAACCTGGGTAATTTATAATATTTATGTTGTAAAATACAACTGATGACCACCTTTAAGAAATGTCACCTCCATCTCCTCTGCCAACCTATATACCGCCCCCATTTTGTTTGTCAAAATAAAATAAATGAAGTCATCAAACGATGTGTTGTTTTGTGACCCAATACATTGATTCTGGCTTGGGGACCCTCATGCTTGCAAGTGGATTTTTTGCAAAGAGACAAAAGAGGTGTAGCCATCATAATTTGCAGGTTCCTGTCTTCACTGTAAGTCACAGGAGTTGGTATTCTGAGTTTAAAGGTTCCTCCTGTTTTAAAATAGTGCTAAATTTCCCCACTGAATCATTATGCATTGATAAGCGGCTGTGGAGCGCCTAATGTGCAGATAACACGTTACATTTGAAGGTTTCGTGGCTTTGAAATGGCGCCGGGACGAGGTGCGGGAATCCAATCCATTAGATAAAGCCTGCAGTAATGGGGATCCCATATCAAACACAGAGTTGAAACTGCGGGGGCTTTGGATGCGCTCATTGCTGTTTATTGTTTTAAGTGGAGCTTTATGCACATAGGGCTTGATATCAACACACCAACAAAAAGGCCTTTCAACGCTATTGGGATTCAGGTGGCGATGAATGTGACTGTGAGGCCAAAGTGAATCATTTCCATTGCATGCATCTATTAGGCATTTCAAAGATCTTTATAGAACCTGTAAGTGGGAAGCATTTCCCCCTTATATATTATACTTCTGTTCAGACTGTAAAAAAATAAATTGAAGTTTCTGAACATGAAAAACATCTGGACTCTTTGCAGGTTAGAAAATGTAATATTGATCTCAAACAACATAATTGTCCCTTCATTATTCTTCCAGGTTTAACAAGAAAATGTCACCATCACTTACCGCTAAACTGAAGGCTGTAGACTTTCCAGACCTACAAAGTTACATCCACCAATCACACATGAAATCTGTGTGGCTTTGAAAAGGTTTCTCCAAGTCCCGATGACCAGGCTGTGGTAAATGACAGATCCGGTGCGTAAGATCGAATCTTGGTCATAATCCGCCTTGAAAGCTTAGTTTCCAAAAAAGTCCAAGCAGAGAGTTGTCCAAGAACAACCCAAACACAAGCCTCAAATCCAAAACGCTGCAGTGAGTGTTTTAGCCGCATCTGTGGAAAGCGAAACTGAAACTTAAGACTTGTCGAGTACATAGCCTACTGCTGCTGCTGCTTCTTCTTCTTTAAAAAAAAAAAAATACTTCAGAGCACTAGCTACTATTTTGTTTTGCATTGTGAGCACAGGGGCACATTTTATTAGAAAGCATCTTAGAAAAAATAATATTCTGAGATTATAAACACTGCCTAATTTTATTTCAAAACCGACTTATTTTGCACTTGCACCGTGATGTACCGAACCGTGAGAGAACTGTTACACCCCAATGTCCCTAAGCCCCTCCCCTTCACAGCACACCTCCGTTGCGCATACTGTCAGGATATGCCTTTCCCTGTCGGTGCTCTGTGATGGAGGGATAAGGGTTACTAGAGATCGTAAGGTAAGAAAATCGCTTCCATAGCAGCACATACAACTCCGAAGGGGAAAAAATGGACGTAATGAACATAATGATGACAATACCCCAAGTTTGCGACAGTGGATACTGGGAGGGTCACTTGATTATGAGCCCCTTTTTAAGACCCATAATCAGTTAATAGCGTTCTACAAAGGGACAAAAAAAAAGTTTGATGAAGACCGAATTGTGAGTTTGATCAAAACTACAGCTAGTGTGAAGTGTTTGTGGTCTACAATAATCGGTTCTATACATGGTTTTGCATTAGAAAGAGCTCAGTCAGAGCCTTAACATGACCTCACAAACATACTGTAGGCTTCAGGGGAGTTGAGAAACATTGCGGTGAAAACTGGTCTCAAGTTTGTACACCTCGTGGTTCGGATCGTATTTTACAGTATATCTTATATGTTGCAGACGTTTGATTATGATTTGGGAACTCTGAGAGATAAAGACTAAAATCACCCCAAATCAGCATCGGCTTTAGAAAAACCCGTATCGATCGACCTGTAATGGTGAAGGGCCAAAAGGTGATGCATGAGAGCAAAGGTTACCCTCTTCCAACAGATGGGTAGGTCCAAATGGTTAATGCTTACTCAGAAGTAGTTTGGTGTGCATGGGGTTGGCAATCTTAATGGTGATTATCATTTTATTTTAGGAAACTACACCCTACGTATTTTAACTGTCTTTAGAAGCGGTTTTCAAAGCGGCTTCTTGTTTCCAACCCATTCCCAAAACCCTTTCCGGAAAAACAACATTATAAATAAGTATGTCTGCACTTCAGAAGGCCGTCAGTGGCCTAAACTGTTCTATCGACAGCTCACCTGCTTCTGAAACCCAAAGGCATTGTGAAAAAAAAAAAACTAACAACGTCCCCAAAATCAAAGTCTCAATCAAGTCTGGCTTCCTCTCCCAAACGCTAATAACTCCTCTCTCCTCCTCCTCTTTCTTCTGCGGTGTACACAACATTGCGTCGCCTTTGATTGGGCTGTTTAAATGATTAGCGGAGCACCTGAGCAGAGACGACTGGCAGCGGAGAGCGGGACAGAGGGGAACACTGGCCCCCTGCTGGGCCCCCACCCTTCAGTTGGACCCCCCTGTCACATCACAGGAACAAGAGCTTGCAATGGACACGCTTTGTCTCGCTTTACCTGCGTGATTTCACCAAGGCGACAGTCCCGGGAGGCTTGTTCAGCGAAGAGGAGGCAGTTGACAAGACCAGGCAGAATAGATTTTGTTTTGGTGTAAACTGTTGTATGGACGACTCGAGGTGTTTAACATGTTCAGGAATGTGAACAAGAAAGCTTTGGGCCAGGCCTCAACTGGTATGGCGTCGGGACCAACAATCACCCTGGGTTGATAAGTCGCGAACCTAATATTGTGATCTTTTGCTCAAGTATACATTTAAAAAAAAAAAAGCTGAAATTATCATGAAAATAACCAGATAAGTAGTTTTAACAGGCTCTAGTTGTGATTCTATACTTGTTCTGTACATGACTATTTCTGTGAAAGGCTCGCGACCCACTGAAAACGGTTCCCGCTTTTGGGTCCCAACCCACCAGTTGAGAACCACTGCTCTAGTCGATGGAAGGGTTGTTTCAGAGAAAAAGCAGTTGTCGCTGCCCATTTTTGTTGGGTCATTAAACTCATGTTATTAACATCGCTAATGTGCAATAATAGTGAATAACCTTTTGACAAATATTTCATTCAAACTTTCTAACTACAAATCAATTATCTTGTTATTTTATTTCACAAAATGTAAAACTTATTGGAGATAAAGATTTGATTTCTGTACCACTAGAACTGCAAAATACAAAACAAAATTGCAGTAGGCAATAACTTTAATATAATTGTCGGCCAATACTCTGCAGTAGCTAAAACAAGATACTGTATGTCTATTCATGGAAGTCGGAAGGGTATATAATTCATATTTGTATATAAACCTAAGGCTTTTCACATGACACAAGTCACCCAAAGCACCACATAGCTGAAGTAGATCAATCAAAAATAACAAATCACTCAACAGTAATAGTTGTAGCCAACAAGTTTTAATGGTTTATTACTGTTGTGTGATTTGTTGTAAGTTGCAATAAACACTATGACTGGCTGAGGTGTGCTCTGCCCAAAGTAACTGGAATAGGTCCCAGTGACCTTGACCTCAGATAGAACATGAATGAATAAACACTTCAGTCCTATTGTCCTTCATAGATGTTGGCTTTTATTATAGGTGCTAAGGCTATAGCAACTCAACACTCGTTCCAGTAGTGTTTCTTTGTTTGCTCTGATTGCTCATCGCCGCCTGCAGCACTCGTGACTCAAGTCAAATTAACTGCAACAGCCGCCATCAAAGTCTTACTTTCTTCTCCTTTTAATGCTACACTGTGGGCACAAAGGCCACACTTCTGCCCTCAACGCAAGAACAAATCTCTGGATACTGTACGTGCACTTTTGTGCAGCCCGCATGTATACTGGGGTGTGTTGTTGAGTTGTGCCTAGAGGAACCAGGGGTCAGGCCAGCGCAGACAGCAGAGCGCTTCACCTCTCTGAGATGGTTTTCTCCAGCGGGCCGGGATCAAGGCCGAAGCTCCCCGCACAAAAGACTGACTTCACCGATGTGTGCCGTTTGTCAAGGAGGCTTTAGTCAACACTTGCATCAGATCACTGGATACACACAAATAGAATACGTGATGGCTGGAGAGGGTATAGAAACTGGCACACTGTTTTTATTTAAGGCTAGGAAATATTTACTGAGATATACACTAAAAGTATTTGTAAATACACTGCAAAAGAAGTCACATTTTCAAGAAATAAATGTGTCCTTGATGTGAACAACTGATTTCAAGAGATCTGTCCATGGGGCCAGTCTTTTACACTGAAATAAAGAAAAGCATCAACAACAATCTAATTTCAAGATTTTTTACATTTAATTTTGATTGATATTATTCCCTTTTTCTGCATAACTTTTTGCAGTGTACTCATAACATACAGGCAGAAGTATTTGTTTAAGAAGTAGATATTTTTGATTAAATGTTAATAGCTCTGAAATATAGTTCTTTCTGACCAGGATACTTTATATTTAAGGTCTCCCCAGTAAATCAGTATCACGTTACGATAAAACTATAAAAAAAGAAAAATCTTATAACATTATAGAGATGACAGCACTTACACTGAAAAGGCATTTCACAGTGATGCAGTGATTAGGCTAATTGACGTAACATTGTTTTTTCTATGTGGGCTATGAGCATGATGCCTCTCTTATAGTCAGTCGTCACATCGCAGGGCAGCTCATGTTCTGCGTTTTGTACTTTATTTGCACTGAGGCATCTGAACACTCCGCTCCAACCTCTCCACCCAGTCAAGCTGCTCATTTCAAAGCCCTCCGTTTTCCTTGTGCTCTTGTGCCACCCGGTGGACACCTGGGATATCGCGCCGCACCGACTTCACATCTCCCCGCCTTGGAGAGAGGTTCAACCACCAGCCCCTCATCCCGGCATCAAAAATATCCTGATTGCATCTTAGGAGATTCTTTGCCATCACGCTGGAAGGCAAAAAATAAATCTCTGTTAACTCCGTCTTCCTCACATCCCTGTGCGTTTCATGTCTTTGTCAGTGGCGTGACAAGTTGATACCTTTTTAATGACTAAGACAATTAACTTTCTGGTGGGTGCAAAATAAGGAAAAGGGGGATTTGCGGAGGAGGGGTTGGGATGAGGGACTTTTAAAAGCAGTGCCTATTTACCCACGTCATCATTAAAGTGATGGACCAACGCTGTATAGCCCCATTGCCTAATCTGCATAAGTTAAGAGTTGGCTGCAAGCGCGTGGACTCCAGAGACTTAGATTTCTCCTCTATACAATTGTCATTATTAGGACCTCCTTAGCCGGGTGCATAACAAAGACTTTTGCTCATTATCGATAAAAATATCTGTGCAAATGTCCCCGGTTCACATCTAATCTCACTTGGCACAAAAACGTCTCCAATTTTAGCGCGCGAGAATAAAGCAAGGCGGGAGCTGACATGGCCATAGTGTGTACAGCAATGCCAAAAAAAGTAATAAATAAGGGTTCAAAAAACGCTTTCTTCCTGCGAACATCTGTCGAAAGGCGAAGCTATATATGTGCCACCAATGCGTAATAGCGGAATACAAAGGGACGTCATAGCCAAGATGTGTACAAGCCAAGTGCAAGTGTGCGTTTGAGGCCCTTTCTCGAAACGCAATGAATGTATGCAATCATTTTATACATCCAAAGATGCCTCATTTCCTGGACATTTTTTGATTTTGCGCATATGTCTGTGCGCTAGCCAAGTTTTTTTCTTCTTCTTTCTCCCCCCCCCCCCCCCCCCCCCCTCGAATCTAAAGCTTCCTTGTATTTGTGCGCAATGGCAGCTGTAGCCTCTTCACCCCGACGCCCTCATCTGCACTTGAAGCGAAAGGAAAACGTATGGCTCAATAGACGGGGAAATATTAGAGTGGAGAGCTGCGATGCTAAGTGGCACTGCAGCTAACAGTAGCGCGCTAAATGTTCAAATGAAGTCATAAGGAGAGGTTTAAGGTTGCAATGCGACTAAATATCCACTTTAGAGAAGGAGTAAATGCTTAATTTCTACCTCTGGCGTTGAGTGCGTCTGGGGATGGGCGTCAAAGATGATTTTCTGAAAGGTGAGCAAACTTAAGAAAGTTTCAAAGACACGAAAATGGCGCACCAAAATACTTACTTTGGTTTGACTCTAAATCTCTTAAACGTCATGGCAGCCTATAATATAAGTGTGCAAATTATGGGGAAAAGTAAGACAGTTTTGTGTGGCGAATTAAGTTCTTGAAGGAGTCTGCAGGAGTGATGATAAAATATATGGATTTTGAAGGCATTTCAGATCTCGTCAATGGCTGCCACTTGTAACCTAAAGTTTTAAGAGATTGCAGCGGTCAAGGTCATGGTACTTTTAAGATTAGAAGTGCGGTGTTAGCGCCGGTGCATACGTGTTCTTCCTTGTAAATTAAGCCATTGAACAAGGCTCATGGTCGATAAGAAATTTGACTGACACGCAGTGAGTATTGATCGGCGGAATCGATTGGGCCGAATCAGCAAATCAGCAAAAGCATGAAAAGTATTAAAATGAAGATAAAGCAAAGTCGCCTTTTACAAGCTGCCTTCAAAATGTGAACTTTGAGCCGTGTTTTTTAAACTTTGACCCCACGTCTGCGGCAAAAGGGCCTGGGATCCATGAGAAAACGGTTGACCAAAAAGCCGTGTGACCGGTGCAGAGAAACCCAGCCGTCTGACTGGTGGGTGAGATAGGATCTTTGTATTTGGCCAGCAGCATGCAGCCTCTCTATCAGTGGTACCTCTGGAGGGGGTTTATCTGGACCGCTGATAACAGTATCCCACAAACCACCCCCCCCTCCCCCTGCCTGGTGCTAAACGGGAGTCGATGTTGGTCCGCTGCCACTCGCTGTAAACAAGATGTAGCACTTGTGTTTTGTGTTTGAGACGAGAAGAGACAGTGGCTGAGAGGAAGGAAGATGTGGTTTTCATAATTAACATGGTGGATATGGAATTTGTAGAAGAGCAGAAATGCTATGAGCTAAACTCAGACAAGAACTTAAAACAGTTTTTAGGAAACATACTCTGCACATTTCCCTGTAATAGATCAAGTTTTTAGATCACATTAGTATGGGGTAATTAGCACACGTCTTCATGCTATACATTTTCATATTCAAAGACTGACACACAAACATTGTACTAGATTTTAACAAATTCAGTTCAAATGAACATAAAAACAAGAAATGACAAAATCCAGCAATTGCAAATGTTGTCAAATGAAATCTTTAAAATAAGGACAGGGCTTTCTTTTTTGGAAGAGCACTCATACATAAAACACAGCTTTCAGACACATGCCTCGCCAGTGTGTTTAATGGAAATCCAAAAATAATTCTTAAACCATAATGTTCTTGTTTTACACCAATTATGAAGTGTATATATATATATATATATATATATATATATATATATATATATATATATATATATATATATATATATTTTTTTTTTTAAATAATATATGATATATAAAAATATTCTTCAATGAAGATACATTTCTTATAGCCAGACCTGTGTGTTTTGTTTCATACCTTCACATGTTTGATGCCGAAACAAAGGTCTGACTAAAAGAAATGAATCTAAACTACTCTACTATCAGAGGATCAAATGAACCTAAGCAAGATAATATTCCTCAAATATACTCTTTAGAATGATGTGACCATACAGTTAGTGAATCTGCCATATCCTTTTTGACCAACCTCCTAAATATAATCTTCTATAATCTATATATTATCCTCCATAGGTCAAAAGAGCAAAACCCAATGACACAGATAATTCTTTTAGCTTGATAATACATGTTTTTACCATTCACATACAAGTCTCACATTCTCCAGCACAGTAAACCACATGCCTAAAAGGAAAACATTAACCGACAGAATACTATTCATTCCAGCCCCCAATGTCAGCACATGTTATTGTTTTCCTAAAATGGCTGTGCTAATCTACTACATCCACACAAGCCTTTTTTTTTTAAACACAATTCACTCTGGCTGTTTTTACGTAAACCCTTTTCATTCTCTTCCATCTTTGCCTCCTGTTTACAAGCGTGAGCAGTCTATTAATCGCTGCCAAAGCAATGTATAGGGACTCGACCTTGGATTTAAAGCAAATATAATGTTCAGAAAATAATATAAAAACAGGGCTGAAGTAAATCTATCAAATCCTTGTATTCTCTTCCTCCAACGCGGCGCAAGTGTCTTCAGTGCATACAATAGACGACAGCCTCTATAGTGGACTTTGTAAAGCTATCTTTAAGTCCAGCCAATACAAGCCAGCATCACTGTTCTCCTTTCAGTATAGTTAGAACTTACTTTTAAGTTTCTTTGACAGACCAAGACTTGTCAGGCGCCAGTAGACCAGTTATTTTTTTCCATAAACTTGTGATTGTGTTTTTAATCTTTCAAAGTTTTACACAAGGGAGTTCTCAACTGAGAAATGCTGTTGCAATGAATTACAAGAAAAATGCCCACAACGGGGACTTGTCTACTGGCCTTGAGCATCTTGTGTGTTGTAAAGCTTGTCGCTGAAGTATAACGTCAGAATGAGACGATATGAAATGATTAGAGACATGGGTGTAATATGGCTTTGTAAATTGCTCAATGCAAATGATGTGAACAAGAATCCAGACAGCAGTACAAAGAGAAGCATAGAAAATGGAGGTTCATTTACAAATTGATGGACTGAAAGAATCATAAACAGACCGTAAAAGAAGAAAAGAACCTACAGAAGAGTGAAATTCCCACAGATGATAATACTGTAAAATAATCCAACTACTGTAGCTTCTCTTTTTAACATTATTTGACAGTAAGCCTGAAGAGTGATGTGACATACTCCATATTACACACAGTCGAGTACTGAGAAACCGATATTAGGATCCATATCCGGTCAGACCGATCATGTCGCCCGGAGTGTGTACCTGTTCATTCCCTTTGAACAGGTACAAGCTCACATTTCTCTCATTGGTTCACTTTACTCCTGCTAGTCCCATCTTGAAATCAAATCTAACCTGGCTTGGCAACAGTGGATCAGCAGTTCGAGCATTTGAGCCCCAACTGATTTCCAATCTCTACTATATTGACTATATTGTGTCCTTTGGCCAACGCTTCAGCCATCTTGCCTGTTATGTGGTCTGGTATGTGAGTGGGTGATTGGTGTGATGGTTGGAGGGGCTGCTGACTTTGTCAAGCGACTTTAAGTGTGTGGAAAAGCACTATAGATGCATTTTTACAACATTATTATCATTTTTAGGAATAATGTCCAACTCAATGTTATCCACAACTCTTTGTGTGCAGTGTTAACTAATAATGTTTGTCGTTTTGACGTATATCCAGACTCAGGATGGGCCTAAAATTACACCTGAAATTTAAAAAGCAGAAGTAATACAGGTATTTTGAACATATATATATTTGGTTTTGAAAGCCCTCTCTCTGTGTGTGAACAAGAAAATGTGCAATGGTAGGAGAATCACAGTCACAGACTTAAGACAGCCGCTCTTCCAGAAACATCATGGTTTTAAAATAAATGTGGATAGCATATATAGCCACTAAACTTCTGCTTGTCTTGTGTTTGAACATGTTTCTCCAGACAACAGTTTTCTTAGCGGAGCCAGGAGCACCTTGACGGTGCAGGTGGCAGTCGGAAGGCCTCTTCATGAATAAATAATCATAACACACATTATCATTTGCATCCATGTAAAAGTGACGCATCAGCGCTTTTGTCTGCTCGGGTTTTATTTCATTATTTCATGCAAAACATCTTTCATTAACATCTGCAGAGCCAAAGGTGTCGTCAGCGGTGCACCGACATGTCAGGCCTGCATCAGAAAGAAGACGATAACACTTCCAACTTGTTTTTTCTTCTAATTAGGTATACGCTATAACAAACGCCCAAGCCGGTTTGTCCTTGCCTAATCCAGGGGAACTAATTTTTTAAGGTTATTATGCAAATCGATACTGTTTACAAACATGAAAGCCCCAGTCCCATTTTTGATCTGCCACATCGGTTTTCGATAGCTTAAAGCCCGACTCGGCAGGTGTCATGTCAATAACAAGCAGCCATCGACCGGAGCCGGTCTGGGGGGAACGGGACAGGGGGGCCAAAGCACCCGCCTCAAGCACCAAACGCGCATCGGACACTAAACTTTAAAGTCACACAAGTACAAGGGAATACAATGGAAATGAGGAGGACAATGGGGGTAATTCATTTTAAAGTAAGATCACTAGTTATTGTTTACATTGGTTCAGATGCAGCACTGCCATGAAAGAAGGATAGGGTGCAAAGCCATCTGTGTTTTGAAGTAACGATTCTGATTTATTATAAAATTCATGATTGACAGCGGTGGCCATATACAGCGCTATAAGCAAACAATAAGGCATGTCAATTATAAAAGGAATATGAAATAAAGTTGATGTAGTTTGCACGCTATTTTCTTAAATAAATCCCTAAGAACGGCTCCAGATGTGGATCCCCATTATATTCACGGTGTCAATAATCCAAGTTTGGAACTGGCAAGAATCCAGTGGGTGGATAAAGAAGAAGTTGTCACATGTCAGTGCCCACAAAACAAAATGTTAATGAATTTAGTAAAGACAAATGAAAGAATGAATAAATAAAGACACAATGGATTGAAGCGCAACAAAAAGTAAGATTGTTTGTTGAGTGCTTTGCAGCCTTCTTTGTTGTAAAGTACTTCATTTGTGATAGTGTTTTATTTATTGGGAGACTGATCTCTGCCCAGGTTTTGTAAGTATGCTTAATTCTCCACTTTTTTGTAGTGTGTTGTCAAATGGTGTGCTGTGTCTTTTTTTGAGCTGTGAAGTGAAGTTTTGTTTCCTTGATTTTTCTTTTACATTAATTTGAATTCAACAGGCCAGCAGTTTACGGATCTTCAACTCTCACCTTCTGATTTAAAATAACTTTAATCCTCAGAGCCTTTCTTCCTCCTCTGAAATTGAAATAATCTAAACTGTGCTGTGTTTTCACAAGTCTTTCTAAGAGAACTGGTCGGTCAAATTCAAATCGGTATACACTTCTCCCTCTCTCTTGTGATTTCAGCACAGTTATCAAGGAATTTATTCATACATTTATTTGAAGCATCGCTCGATAGCAAATCTGACCCCCTTGCCCCGTTATTCCGACTCTGGCATTCCCGGGACGGAGAGCGAGCGTTCCCAGAAGATCCCACAGAGAACGTAGGTCAGAGGCGGATTTTGCACCTCTGTAATGGGAGGGGGGCAAGTGCAACAGTAACGCAACAGGGCTCCCGCTGATGCCGGGGTCACGCATCTTTATGAATGTTAAAGAGGCAGATCAAAAAGTGCCTAGGAAATTAGCCCCCATTTCAAACATTTGACCTTTGTTGTGCGCCGCAAAACATGCTATGATCATTAGCATTACAAGGAACAACATGCTAACAAGGATCAGAAAGTGCGGTTGGGTAAGTAAGTTTTCAAACTAAAGACGCATAAAAAGTATAAATAGGTTTCAAAGTGGGAAAAAGCTACATGCAAAAAAAGAAACAATACAGTACTTTTTGTTACGTCAATTGCTTTTAACAAAAGACCTTTGGTTCAATGAAAAAAATATGTCATGAAGCACATATACCCAAAGCGTCCATTGACGAAAAACAGTTATGACAAAAAAGCCTCAAAGCCATATACAAAATTAACAGCAAAAGTTTGTTTTGTTTTGTTCACTTTTCTTTGAGTTGAAAAAAAAAAGTGTCCGACTTTTTACTTGACGGAAAAAGGACCAAACACCATTAATTCGACCACAATGTTTTGCCTTATTCTGCGCATCAGGAAACAGTGGGTGAGATTTAAGCAGTTTTTCTTAAATTTAACTTGTGAAGTTACACATGCAACAAAACATTTAACGAAAGTTTCTGCTTTTTTTGTCGAGACGAGAAAAACATGCAAACAAATATACAAACGGAAGTCAAAAAAAAAAAACATGAAATAGCTACTAAAGTTCATAGATATAAAAGGGAAAATACCTACGACTAGATAAAATCACCGTATCATTAGTGGCCATATATTAGTTATTTGGTGCATCTTGATTCAGACGAGATGAATATTATTCAGACACTTTATTCTGAGTAAAAAAAAACACATGTACTGGTTAACAAGTGAGCATCAAAGTCGGGTGATCATTAGTTTAAAAAATGCATGGAAAAACACATGTATCATATAATGTAGTTGCGTGTGTAAGTGTGATCCTAAGCAAACTTTCCAAACAATATTCCCAAACTTAAAATTAAAATATATTCCAGGAGCTGAACCCACGCATTGGCTGTCAACGCTGGTGTTTACCTAAGTCACTAAAAGATCCAAAGTTTGACACGTTGGAATCAATGGTGAAGTGATGTTACCAATTAAACCCGGATTCTCTTTCAAGGCAAAGATGACAAAGGTGTTCGACTTTAAATTAAAATACAAAAAAGCTTCCCAGATCTATTTTTATTGTTACGCTTCAAGTGATATGAAACTGGGTCTTAGCAAGTTTGCGTACACACAAGACTTTGGCACCAATGAGAAACTTCCGCGAGCGCACATGCAACAGAAGTGCAGCGCTTTATCACAGAGCGGGATAATTGTTGAAACAGGTGTAACTGTCGAAGTGTCACAGCGTGCCTTTGTTCTGGTCCCTGAACCTACCTCCGCCTATGACTCCGGCTCCTCAAGTCTTTCAGACAACCTTGGTGTGATTCCTCGACAAAAGAACGCTTGCTCTCAAGGTGCACTCGAACGCCACGTTAAAAAGGGGACAAAGACAAGAGCCCCGGAGAAGATAGCGAAGAAGAAATGGCTTCCTTCCTCTAATTATGCGAGGAGACGGAGACTTTGTGAAGATAAAGTTGGGTGACACAAGGGCACATTGAGGGACACATTTCACTTTAGGAAGATTTTTCAAAGTAAAAATGAAAATCTTGTTATGTGCTATAAGCTATGGCTGCTAATTGGTACAAACTTAATGAATGCGGGGTGCTGCCGAGACAGATGCTTTGTGCAATGTGGCAGATTTTTAGTAGCTCGGCGTCTCTTTCTCCGGCGCTGGAACATCAAGAAGAGGCGAACATTTGGCAGGTCACGAATTTATGCGAGGAAAGGGGAAAGCCCGAGAAAAGAAAAAAAAATGTAAACAGTTGTTTGTTTATTTTTTCGTTAATTTATGGGTGGCGGAGTGGATGTGTGCGGAGAGAGCAGAGCGCTCGGTTCTTCAGCGCTTGTCTGTTTGTTTGAGCCATCGCTTTTGTTTGGGCTTTCTTGCCTCGCCAGCTCTGCGACTCTCAATTAGCGCACAAGCCTCTGGGACCTAATTAACCGCTTCAATTAATAAATGAATTTCTTTAAAAATCCACATACGAGCCGCTGTGACATTTGTCAGCCACTCAGGAGCGGTTATGTGCGCTGAGAGAGAATCGAGAGAAAAAGAGCTAAAGAATGATTAGCTTGTTTGCAGTGCTGCGCTTTTCCCCAGGTGGCTCAAGGAGAGGACACTATTTAGGAGGAGGACCCTTATTTAGGTACTGGACCATAGCTGAGGAGGGCCCAATGACCTATGATCTTTTACTGCATATTCATGTTACAAAAGGTTGGGGGGTCAAAAATGTCTAAACTATGGCAATTATACACCAATGTCCAATGCTGACGTTCCCTGTTGGAAGCCTTTTCTAGTGACAAAAAACCTCCTTGTATTTCCTTGTCAACCTTCTGTTCCAGTAAAAGACTATTCAATGATAAAGTTTGTGGAAGGTTTTAAATTTTGTTAAAAGGAAGAAAATCTTTCCTGGTGGACCACAAGGAAGCGCCTTAGGCCCACTTTTGTTTGTAAAAAATGGAGATTAAAATGTTGTAATTTCCTTTTAGTTGTAGAAATACTTTTTCTTCCAAAAGTCATGTTTTCACCAGTGTTCGCAGCAGCAAAAGGAAAGCAATTTCCAGATTAAAACTACTTTTATAAATTCAATACCCACCAAGATGTTTATGGTCTTAACAGATTAGGGACAGAAAATGATGGGGCAGGAGGAAAAGTCTGATGTTAATTAGCTTATTTGCTAGTGGTGCGTATTCCCCAGATGGCTAAATGAGAGGACACCGTAGAACCCGCTGCAGAGGAGCGCCCCTGTGACCTCTTGACCTTTTATCGAGTGTCCAATCGATAATGTGCGAGCGCCTGTGTCTTTGAGCTGGGCCTTCTGAAGAACTGTGGCCCGCAGCAAAGCATGATGGGAACAGGCCACACAGTGGGGCTATAGGAGAGTCCTTAGGGGGCGTCTCATGTCATTTACTCATAATGATGTCTTCCTTTAGTTCAGTGAGGGAGGGGCAGCAGGGGGCAGCACATCGAGCTGCTGATATTTCATGATGGTAAAAGCAGCCTTCTTTGGTCGGTCACTGTGGTAAATCTGATTAAGCACTGGAGCAAACACTGGCTGGGGCCACATTTACAGCTATCACAGTAAACCGATATTAATGCTCATCAAACCTTTTACTGTTTATGTCAGTATTCATGGTAAATGTGGGTTTGTAAATCTAAATTGCACACACTGGCTTTGGTGAGCCTGTATTTTGTGTTACAAAAGCTGACTCACAAGCCAGAATACTTCCTAGATATCAGATGTAAAAACATACGCCCATTTTATGCCTATCATGCAAACAGAAGTCTTACTGTGTGGCAGCCCTATAACAGATTTATCTTGGTCAAAATTATCTCTGCAAGAATGGGCATCTTTCTTCCCCTATATGGTTTTACAGTGAAGCATACATTTCCCTGCGGGCCCAGCAGGACAGGATGTGTTTGCTTAATTTGTTGCATTATCTCCAAACATGGACGTTACAGATCCGTTTGTCAGCGCCAAAGCGCCGCACTGATGGATCTGACTGGTACGAGTGTTCATTAAATACGCTATAAACAGGCTTCAAACCCGCTCCATTAGAGACTGCCTCCAGAACAAGAGGCAGTTTTTGACCATGAAATGCTCTTTAAGCACATGAGCGCCACATGAAAGTGGAACAAGATTTGAAGTTTTCCTTTTCTCCAGGAAAATGCCAGTGAAGAGTCAATCACTGGATATCAAAGAGGAAGAGAATATACAGTAATAACATACAAGCTGTGGACATCAACAATATCAGAATCGGCAAACAGGACGTAGGCTTTTAAAGGTGGTATTGAGCTTTAAACAAGTGACAAACACTGAATGTATCACTTGTTATAGATGCGTGCTGGAGGACTCTGAATTCAAACAAGTTCAGGACCAGCACAATTGTGAGGGCGATGAATTCAAACTGTTTCTCAAGTTAAAGTGAATGTATATAACATCACGTCAATGTAACAAGTGGAAAGAGTATGTTCCTTCCAAGATAGACCACACTGCAAAGCTTTTAAAGATACATTCTGGGGTTGATTTATGAATAAAACAAAAACAGGAACTTGACCTTTGTGACCCCGTGTGACCTACTTAGACACAGTCAATATATGGATTTCAAGAGCCTAATGACCTCCCTCTATGGCTTTTTATCTTCTATATATTGATTGTTTTCTCACCAGGAGACATTAGTGACACACAAACACACTACTTAGACACATGAGCTCCCGTCTTCGCTTTGTTTTGAGACTTCCAGACACAGAGACTGACCCGAACTGCCAACTTCAGTCGTCCTTGGTCTGGCTTATATTGTAGAGTTTTATTTCAACGCAGTCCTACCGAGAATACCCACACAAAATGAAACATCTTTGACGAAGCAGGAAATATGTTCTGGCAGGCAGATGAGAGAACAGGGTGTTAAATATACCAACGGAGAAGTTACTATCCGAGTCATATTAAAGCGCTAGTCACTGTGCATCAAAAGTAAGAGATTTTCCAGTCAATCGATTGGTGAAAGTTAAGTCAAAAGGGAGAATTGAAGGTGGACCAACACTTGCACGACCTCAAGATGGCGGGGTTTCATTTCTTCTTTGCCGACGCTTTGACCGAGGCATTACGGGCTTTAAAGGTGACTGTTGCACAGTTCGGCGCCCCCTAGCACTTCCCCTTGAGAACGCTCGACTCCGCGCTTTTTGATGCACCAAAGCGAAAGACAAGGGGGGGGTTATTGTGTAAATATTTTGCTTGTGAATTTCAGCGTCTTAATCTTCCATAAGGTGATCTTTGAGTGTGCAGTCGAGGGGTGCCGACGTTCAGAAGAACATCCCTAGTTGTTGGGAGGAAAAAAGTAGAAAAGGTCTTGTGTGCTTGCTTGGAGTGCTCGGAGCTAGAGTTCACTACGGGGGCGTTAAGTGTGTCAAGAAGAGCGCTATGTTCGCCCCATCCGCACGCCCCGGGCCCTATCCGCGCGAAAACATTAAAAAGCATAAACAGTCAATACTGAATGTAACTCAGAGTAAGAGGAGAAGAAGAAGAAGGGAGGAAAAAAAAAAAAAAAAAGGCAACGAGAACGCAAGGGTTTTTCAAGCATTACACAACATAGATCACAGAAAGGCAGGCTTGTTTCACAGGGAGGATGGGGAGAGGAGAGAGTGAATGATTCATTGCGGGCGGCAGGGGTGTAAATATGAAGGGGAGGGTGCAAGGAGACGAGGCATCAAGGAACACCTGGTGCAACACAGGGGTCAGATTGGCCCCACACTAAAGGAACGGAGAAGGGGAGAAGAGAGAGTGAGATGTTCGCTGCGGCTGTGTTTAGACTCGTGCTACAGCGTTGCACAGAGGAGTGTACAAAAGGTAGACGGTACATTTTTGTGGCGGTGAGGCTGGGGAGAGAAACCAGGCTTTTCCGCGGTCAAAGGAGACAGTTTTAAAATATGATCTGCAATTGCAACTTCTGGCACTGGGATCTTTGGGCAAAACTGAGGGGAAATCGAAATCTGTCTTAAATTTGGAAAACTTGAAAATAGATTTGGAATTTTGGAAATGTTTGGCTGACTAAAGAGTAGATAGTAGTAAATAAATATGGCTTTGTAGGGCTGCAAGATATTTGGTAAAATATCAAATCTTTAAATATTGCATTTTAAAATCAAGATTTTATTTCAAAGTGCCCATTTTAAAAATGTCCAGGGGGATTAAAACTTGAGAGAAGACAGAAATGAACCGCTAATAGACATAGTTTGCAGGCTTGATACAAAAGTGTTAAGAGTATGTATATTTTTGCAAAGAATACTGCAAATAACGGCAGTCTCAGTGATTTGCCTTCCTTACGATTGATTTGATAGAGATTAACAGTGTCTGGAAACACTGTTCTTTGTGTTTTTGTTTGACCCATTTTAATTTAAAAGGAAATTACACAAAGATTGTATTGAGAATATTTAGTTGCTTGTGACAATTACTGCACCGAATGGTAACTGTTGCTATAGCTGTACAGATTGTGGAGTGGTGCATAGCAAATGGTGCAGCTGTGAAGAAAAAAAAAGAGAAAAAAAAGACTTTTCGTGGCCATATGAGAGAGGGGCTTGTCTTATTCCGCTTTTAAATGTTTCAAACACTTTCCCACTTCCACTACGAGATGTGAGGGCTTGTTTATCTGTTGTTCTTGCTCATAAAACGCTCAAGAGTCTCAATCAGTCACTCCCTCTATGTGCCGCTCACTGTGTTTTTAATGTTTCCTTTTTTCAAACACTCGACACCTGGCTGCCTGACTTCACAGCTGAAATCATGGGAGAAGTCGACTCGTGCGTCTGTGAGTGTTTGGGCTGTCGACTTTGTTTTAATCATTCATTCAGTCACATCTTTGCATTGGGAGAGTAACAGTATATAGAGGCATCTTAAAGAGGCGGTGTGAGGGGAGCAGGTGTGCATAGGTTTGCGGGCAGGTGGGGAGAAAAATATGGCAAGACGGGTAAAAAGACGAGAAAAGTGTGATTTGTTTCATGTTTAAGTCTTTTTTTTAATGGAGAGATTATGTTGTTAAAATTCAGCTACTAAAATGTATGTGCAGGGTTTTGTCTCTGCATTTCAATGAGCCATTTCACATTTTTTTCCATCTTAAAATGCATAGGTGACATTGTGTAGAAAAACAATTTAAATTGAAATATGGATGATGTATGACTGTAAAAGATGTATGTGTTATGCATTGTTCAAAAATAAACATATTTTCTATTATTTAATTGGATTGTGCACATTTGTGTTGTACACCATGTAAAGATTGATGTTTTGTAGAGGTTTTATTTGAATGTGCTCCTGTATACAATAAAAAGAAACCTTTTGTAAACTGAATATGTCTTATCCCTGGTTAGTCACAGAGCTGCATTATTAACAGTAACTTTGTGATTGGAACATTTGCCAAAGCATTACTTTTGTCAGGTAGAATTTTTGTGTGAAAAAGTGAACATAAACACTTTACTGCACATTTTCCCCAAGGTCCTGCTTTGATTCAGTCACATTCTCTTCAATAACAATGCCATCTCATGCCAAGGCCGCTCCTGTCTACTGCCCTCTTGCATCTCCCAGTTTAAGGCCAAACAGAAGTTGAGCAAAGTAGTGCAGTCGGAGCCACTTCTTCTTTTGCCTGCTCCATCTTTGAAACATTGGTGGGGAACAATATCCGTGGAAAAATGCTATTCCTACCCTGTGGACTAGGCCGTTTCCTTGTGTTGTCAAACAGAATGACTAAACATGCTCATTCACACGCTCCCATGGCACGGTGTTATTAATTTATGACTTCAGATTTTTCTGTGGCGCACACGCGAGGGCAGAGCAGTGATTGACAATGTGATAAATTGTATTTGAATATGGCTGACATGAATTATGTAACCGCAGAGACTGGTGGTGGCTTTGTTGCGTCCCGCTCGCGCACTTCCACTCCAACATAACATATACCGCTGGTAATTTACAGTAGGAGACACGGTGAGGGGAGAAAGCAGGGATATAGCAACCAGGCCTTAAAGTGAAACTGCAATCTAAAAAGTACTGTCATTTTAAAGAAAGTGGCTCGGCTGGAATTGAAATTGTCGTAAAACTGGCAGGTAGGCCATTTAACTCCTATAGCTTATGCCTCGCCTGTGTCAATGTAGGGTGTGAGCGAGTGAGTCGGATTGGCAGCCACATTTACCGTCCGCTCTAGGCCATTCTGAGACGAGAAATCAATTATGACCAACAGTAGTGCTTTGAGAAACTTCTTAAGCTTGTAAGGTGCAATGTTAAAGCAATGGCAATGTCATTATTAAGTGCAACTACACACTCACTGCAACTGGTCCCAGCCACCTGCACACAGTAAAGTGCAAACAAACCTTGTCCCCAGTGTCTGTAGCATGAATGTGTTCAATAGTGCATCAAATGGCGATCTGTTTACTCCATGAACTACTTTTACAAATAAAAACAGCAGAGAACTACATCTGCTTTGAGGCTACTTGAATGGGATTTAAGTATAACAGTTAGCCCTTTCAATACTTTACGAAATGTTTGCAAATTATATTCAGTGTGTTCAGAACAAGAAAACGTGTCTTGAAGTGGGACAAGGCTTTTCATAACTATTAACTACAGGTTGACAATCCCTAAACGTGCAATCTTTGAGTAAATTGCATGACTACTACATGGGTGTTAGAAAATCTAGCAATGATGCTTTGCAAACACAAAGAAGTGAGAGAACCAGAGAAGAAGAGGTGCTTTGGCACTTCCAGGTCCTGTGGCTGCTGACATTTTGACTGAAAAGTGTTGAGGTCTCAGCAGAGTGGGTTAGGTCTGAAAGAGCACAAATAACCGCAACAAGAGAAAAGAGGGCAGAGGAGAGCCGTATCTGATGTTGATAGCTGTGGTGAAAACTCCGCCTTTGAAAAGCCGGAGGAAAAGTGACAAATGCATGTTTTTCACCTACTCCTCGAGACGGCTAACATCGAAAACTGTGATTGGTCTGAACGGACTGTCAAATGTCAAGCAGTTATCAAACCACTGACATGTTTGCTTTAAAAGGATCTCGGCAAAAAAGCAAAAGCATAACCTTTAGGTGGGACTGGAAGTCACTCATTCCATCTCCGCAAACTCCTTACTTCCAATCGATCGACACAAGCAGAAATAGCAGCATCTGTAAAGAATAATCCAACTGAATGATTCACTCACAACCATTTAAGAAACACTCAGAGTCTTCGACATTTCCCACAGCTCATGGTCACTCTCAAATGGAGGCCACTGCTCCTCTTTTGTGGAGTCTTCACATCTCTGTGTGGATCTTTCATGTCAAATCCACAGACTGACAGAACAGCTTGCTTAACAACCCCTTTAACATCTGTATATATTTGAGAATTTATGAAGCCGAACACATGCAGGATATTCAAGGGGAAGTGGGGTGACAAGATGCTGGGGAGATGTCGGGAGTGTCCTGATTTTAGATAACGCAGTAACGCTGAGACTGGGAGTGAAATTACTTAGAAATAACTGTCAGTATCTGTGATAGGCCTACTGCTATCAATGAAATAAAAGCCAAATGTTTGCTTGGAAGTATTTGTACACAGAGAAAAACTAACCTTGCCATAGAAGGATTTTACATTCAAGCCGAGCACCTTAACTCTGGAACCTCATCCATTCGGGCTACCATTCGAAAATCCCTTACACTTTTACAATACAGAAAACCCTAATATTTCACCTCTTCAATCAAAATGTGATGCAGTATTTGCAACCACTGAAATGGGGGTTAAGTGGTCACTGGACACTCACTTTGAGAACTTAATATGCCTGATTTTGACTCGTCACAACACCGGCTCAGCAGACTGCATCTATATTCAAATGGAGGAAGGTGGGTCCAGGACAAAGTGTGAGCCGTGGTGTTTCTCTGCATTGAAAGCAGGTGATAACGAACATTAATATGTACAGCCGCCTCTCGCTGTGCTGCCTTTGGTGTCCTGGTGAGAGGGTGTCTGAGCCCTGCACCATCAATGACAGCGAACAAAGCCGGGGGAAAAAATATCAAAATATCCACGGCGCTTGCTTTGGCTTTACTGTAAGATTAATCTAATTTGGCCTTTATTGGGGAAAGCGGAGTTTTGTTTTATTTATGTACGTGTTTTTTTTCTTCCTCCCTCCCCAGCTCCCCCATCCATCGCCTTTGTAGCTTCTCCTCGGCTGCCTCTGACAAAAGAAAAAAAAAAAAAAACAGCCCAGCCTGCCAAACCCCTCCGCCGCCGCTGCTCTGGGACGGACCTGTCAATCACTCGTGACATCGCCGTGACAACGTGTACGTTAAAATTTCAAACGGGACTCAAAGAAGCCGCGTGACAGCCGTGCCTTTGAACGTGGCTGTAGCTTGCTTCAGCGACAGGCAGAGGAGAGGAGCGCGGGGCTGCACAAAACAAACTAGAAAACAACAAGAGAGAGTGAGGGAGTTGGCGGGGGACAGGGAGGTTTGGTGGTGGCGGTGGCGGTGGAGAAAAGTTAAAAGCGTGAAGAATGTGGGTCTTGATGATGCGAATTGGCATTAAGATTCTCCCTTGGTGGATCATTGTTTTTTAATTTGGTTGAAAGTCCCACGAGTGGAGCTGCTAGGTCTTCCAGGGACTGTGTGGGATTGCGAAAGCGTATATACATCAGCTTGTGGACCACCGGAGCTCCTCAGAGATCTGGGGGGGAAAAGAAAGTCAAGCCGCAGCCGCAATTCCCTTCAACAACAACTCTTAATAAGATTTCTGATTCTATCTACCTTTTTGGTGCGATTAATTCCCAATGGAAATGGGAACCAACGGCTCGCCATAAGATAAGCCACATAAATCAAACGTGCAATAGGCCTGTACTGACCGTATGCAGACAACTCAATTCGCAACAAAAAAATAATGAGAAAAGTCAAGCACTGGAAATGACGTTGCAATGAAATATACCGCAGTCTCATTTAAGCGTCGGTGAACTTGGTCTTGGTGAAGCAAACTTTGAATCTTTTATTGTAACCATCTGCAAACGCTCCTCTACAAATGTGAAGACCCAACTATCGGCCTTTAAAACAAAAAAATCAAATTGGGCTATGTAAAGCAATTACCTGAAATGTCTTAGTTAAAGCAGCACTTTTGAGGCCTTCGAGAACACTGTAAAACATTTATTTGGGGGAGGAGGGAAAAAAAGGCCACCATGACTCTAGATCCTATGAGAAATACAATCTGTAGTATTGAGAGTAGTGTGTTGGTGGCTACTACAAAGCCAACATCTCATTGTCTGACTTTGCCCGGGCCAATGCTGTTTTGCGTATATATGCACGTAGCCTGTTAACGCGTAGTGGCACGTACTTCTTTCCCCCCCCCCGGTGGAAATATGCATGAGTGTGATAGGCTTCGGTACAGACGGATTCTGAAATGGCAAGGACTTAAAACAAATTCAATACATTTCATGCCATTATGAGTGTACATATGTATGCGCTGGGAGAGGACGCCGGAGTGGAAACGCTGAAGGCAATGCTTTGGCCTCTAGTGCCCTCTAGTGCCTATCGACAAGGAGTGAGACAGGGAGATAGTGGAGTAAATATCAAATTCCATAACTGACACATTGACACATGAACTTTAAAGAATAGTGATTGTCATTTTTCCCCTCATTATGTATATATTTTCTGCTTTATCATCATAGTAAAAAGAATCATAAGGTTACGTTTTTTTGCTTTTGGTCTAAATTGTTCGGCTCCAACCTAGGGATCAATGATAAGTTAAAAAAGTGAAGTAAAAATAAATATTTATCATTTAGGACTGTAGGCAATCAGTCGAAATCGCAATCTCTACTCAACAATCGTCATGGGAGTTTATAATCATCATTTCTTTGGCAGAAACAGCATCTAGTTTTGGTGTTTGGATGAGACAATGGAAGATCTTTGTGTGTTAAATGACAGTGGAGGAAAGCATTTGTTTATGTTTGAGCTGATGTTTGAATAAAAGGTGTGTCTAAGTTCATGAATTACTTTTATTATGGATAAATCAAATCGAGACTGATCTAGATGAAAAAAATAAAAAGCCTGATTCATTTTTTTGCCATATTACGCGGCCTTTTTGCCATTTTTCAAAGCTCATTGCATTGAGATTTGCATTTTACATTCACGCTTTTGTTCCCAGTGTGCAATTTAACAACATTGAGGAGCATTAACACTGGACACGTTGACTAATACAAGAATCACATGCATTGCAGAACATGTTTGCACTTGAAAGAAACAGATCACACTGTCTAATATCACACATAACTGTAAATTTGACATTGTAAAGGGTTCCAAAATAAATGTATGGCTACAGACGTGTAAAATTGCATTGCACATTTTAGTGAATGTAGGTAAATGTCTGCTAAACGTGTGAAAAACAGCTCTTACTCAATCGCAGACTGTGGGGCTTATTCCATATTACATTACCAGCATGTCTTATCTGCGGACTCGCATCAAATTGCTTTCTAATGGGATCAATCAGCCTCATTTACATAAAAACATAGCTTTTATTTTATATTCAGAGGCACCACAAAGAACTGCTGCAGCGAGACCCAATCAAGATCCAGCTCTGAGATCAACGCGCCCCTAATTGTGTTATATCGGGACGGCGCACGACTTTAACTGCCATAAGACAAACAGCGGTTTAATTAACATACACAGGCCCAGTGCATTGTGGGATTGGGGTAGATGGCAGGCAAATCTGATAAAAATGAATTTGGTAGAAAAAAAAAAGAAAAAAAAAGATTCAATAAATGCGTTTCAGACTGCTTAGACAGCATTGAGTTTGTGATCTAAATGAAAGAAAGTCAGAGCACTGCCATGAAAGTTGTTTCAAACTCGAATTTTGGCGTGCTTTTAAATGCATTTAAATTGAGTTATTACAACCAGAAAATGCTGCGTTAAATGTACAGAGATGATGATGAAGGGCTAACTAATTACGTATAAGAAGAAATACGAATCAAATGAGAGGTAGGGACATGGCAATGGGATTATGACTGGCAGAGTGGGAAAAGGATTTTATGTTTAGTATTTATAGGCCAAAATATAGTTTGTAATAATATAACATAAAGTAGGGGGTATGAAAGCAACACGAAACATTTATGCTGAACAAATTCAGACTCCCATGCAAACACAATAGAACTTTATGTAATTATAACTAAGTAAAGCCAATCAAAAGCGTTTGTGTAGAAATGCTTAAACAATTGCTTTTCAAGATATACTTTATTTATTGCCACGAGTCGAGAACATTAGTAGAGAATAAAGCGCGTGTCCATTTTGAAAGCTATAAAAAGCATCACAAAGCCATTGAGGTCATTGCCTTTTGTGGCGCGTCTATCATCCTAATTTAATACAATCAGGACGGGCTTTTTGTAAATCATATGCGTGTTTTGTTGCCGGGGGGGAGCGGGAGGTGGGGGCTTTGAGACGCACCTCAAAGCTTGTGATTATCCTGAGTGTCCCGCGCCTGATACAGTTACCTGCTGGGACGGTGCGGCGGCTGCTCTAAATAAATTGCCACTGGCCTTGGGCAATAAGAGGAACTGCGGCTTTGATCTGCGCTGACTAACTGCCAACCAGCGAAATGTGCGCGCAGTCAATCAAGCCCTTCACGTGACAATGGGAGACGGCCGAGCCTGTATTATTTATTTTTTAAAGTGATGTATTTCATTATCACAAGGTGTACCAGTGCAAGGGGTAGCCGGGGCCCAGAGAAAGGGGTGTGTGTGTGTGTGTGTGTGTGTGTGTGTGTGTGTGTGTGTGTGTGTGTGTGTGTGTGTGTGGGGGGGGTGATCTATAATTTATATGGCTGATTTGCAGAGGAGCTTGTCACTAGTTGTTGTCAGAACGCATTTGCTTTGATGAGAGGTTTTGAAGGTGTCTACAACAGCATCGCGTCTGATTACAGATTTAGCGAAAGGTGAAAAAGGGGCACACTTTTTGTCATGTGCCTGTTAACAGTGGTTCTTCTACTTGATCCGTACTACAGCATCCCTACTGCTACGGCACAGTACTTATGGCTGTACACTGCAAAAAAGCAATCTAGAAATAAGTGACATTTCTTGAAACTTGAAAGTGAATGTGCCCCTGATTAGAGAAACGAATTTCTGATCTGATCATGGGGCAAATTTTTTTTAATATATATATATACTTAATTCAAGAAAAACATTTTGAGTGAGATGAGATCTATTTTCTTAATGTAAGTGTAAAACTTGCCTCGTGGACAGATTTCTTAAAATTAGTTACTAAAATAAAGGACACATTGATTTACTCCTTTACCAATACTAGAGTTACTACTTTACACTTCAGCAGGTACTTTTATTACTTAGCAATGAAGCTAAACCTAAACTAAGATTACCTTTACTCTAATCTTAGTCATTTAAAGCCACAATGCAGAACATTCCCTGTCATATGTTGTTAAGTCACAAGGGCAACAAACCTTTGTAAAACGGGATCCTGATCGACTTTCTACAATGCTATTTTTGCCGAGTGAAGCATTTGAGGGGGACCTACAGTAAACCTTATATCTGTAGTGAAAGCAAAGGACTGAAAGCAGTAACATCTCCATGGAGACGGATGTCCCGCACTTAACCAAGAATCGAATCAGAGGCGCCTTGACTTTAAGTAACAATATCCATGTACCAATTACTTCTCACTGTTGATATAAAGAGCAAATTTAGTTCTGTATTGAAAATCTCCCCTGCTGCACAAGTTGTCGGCATTTGCTTTGAGGATAAATTTGAAGATGCCAATCACAGCTGACTGCGAATTTAGCAAAAGGTGAAACAAGTGGTCCCTCCGTTTTCCTTGTTTGTCGCTGGCGCTCCGAGCCGTGAGGTACAGTCTGGTAAAACACAGATGAGAGGCAGAGCGGCTGAACTTTTGTCATGTGTCATAAACAATGCTTTAAAAGGCACCCGCATTTATTAAGAGGCGGAGGGGGAAGTCAGTCTTGAAAAGCAGAGAAGCGTCGGGAGCAGGGGAGACATGCCACGTCAAAACAGTGAGGGGAGATCAACCTGAAACCATCATTCACAGAGCCGGAGAGAGTCAGAAGAAACGAGGAGCGGACCTGCTGTCACTCCAGGTCATGTGTGGTGCAGAATCTCAAATAGTCTTAGGCAAACTGAGAATAAGTGCCAAGGCAAGAGAGGAAAAAGAGAGGAAAAAAGTGACAATGCCTCACAGAAGAGCTAAAAGATCATTAGTATTTTTGCCATACTAAATATTTCATGGATTAGGGAGTGCAAAGAGGCAGAGGTCAAGGAGAGACACATTCTCAAGAGACAGGGTTTTGAGGTGGACAAGCTGTGACTTAAAGGTAGGATATTCAAGATTGTATGTACATATTTCATAAACACGACCTATCTGTGTCCTGAGATATGACGTCAGCATGTGTAAATCCAATCATTGTAATGTTATTCGCAAATACAAAAACGTTTTATGTGACGTGTTGCATTTTTTTCATGGTAATTCTTAGGGCCTTTCTTCAATCAGAAAGCAGGATGAGCCCCATAAAGTTGCCATGTCCAATGGCTAAGATCATACAGTAAAAGTACTCTGTCCACAAAGTTAGCACCTGTCCCCCAATCAAGTCCTACTTAGTGATGTCCTTGACTGAACTCTGACGGTTCTTCCGAATGAGGAATGGCATGTTCACCTTTAGTGAAACCTGCGCTTGTGAAGCTCAGGTGTAGTAGTGTAGTAGTATCTTTCTTAAATGACTTACAGTGCATTCTACAGTCATCACCTTTAACCACTACAGCAGTGAGCAGAGTGTGGATGGCTTTGAACTTCACAACCATCTATAGTGTGTAGCCTTGTGTTCTGGGGCAAACTGATGAGTAGAGTAGGAATAAAGCCACCGGTCAACTGCTCTAGCTTTTGATCCACAAGTTGCTATTGTTTTAAAATAGGGCCTCCATCATCTTGAAAAAGCAACTTTTTTTTTTTTAGCTTTTAACCATGTTTTTCTATATCCATATGTCAAAACATACCTGGCGTGTATAGTTTCATTCACACACGTTTTTGCAATCTGTCTGCCTCTCTCTTTTGTACTCAAAATGCCAGCCCACACTCCGTTAGACGTCATATGAATGTTTCCCGTCGAGACACCTTCACCAAACTTTATTCCGTCTGTAGTTAAACTCTATTCGCTGCACTGGCAAGTTATTTTGAACAAAATTACTAAAGACATTTAGCGATACAACTCTGCAATTGCTTGTTTTACTTTTCTGTCAGAAGTAAAATCTCAGTTTGACCTTAAAGCCACATCAGAAAGTACAGAAGAGTCTTTGCGCCGCTAAGAGCCACCCTTCGTTAGCCTATAAGTGTTTTTAATTACATACATTGCATTACACATACGGACTTAGGCTTTTACAACAAACTTTCAACTAAATCCTGATGGCGACGGTCAGGGACAGACGAACACGAACATCAACGCTACCACAGAACATATAAACAAGTCCACATAATTGACAGCCACATCCATTTGCACAGTCCAAGCTACCCCCCCCATTCCTCCTCCTCCTCCTACCACTACTATGTTCTTCCAATACCATTTCCTCTTTTAATTATCCTTCGGCAAAGAAAGATGGAGCACATCAGAGGCATGGCGGTAAATCCCGGGCCTGGCAGCGGCTCATAGCGGCTGCATGCGTCTGGCGGTCCCGATAGAGGCGAGTGTGCGAGAACTGGCAGAGACTAGACACGCGACAACGCCGGGAGATTTTCTGACAGAGAATGGAGAGGATGATCGCTCAGCATAAAGACTGCTCCTCATTCCCATTCCCATTTTTCTTGTTGTTTTGGCGTTTTTTTTCTCTCGTTTTTTTCCGATTATGCCATGTTTTCAGCACCAGATTAGCCGGTTCTCAGGAGCAGAGACATCACCTCCCAAACAGTGTCTTGTTGTAATGGTTGTTGAGTGAAAGGAGCATATTCCAGATGCTTCACTATCTCTGCGCACAATGTTGCTTGGCTAAGAAAAAAAAAAAGCCTAACAATGTAGAATTAAGGGCAGAAGGACATAAGAAAATCTGTACTTATGACTACTTCAGAATAATAAGTTGTACGTACTTAAGAAATGGAGTATGCATGAGTATAGACCAAAGTTTAGGTAAACACAACATCTTTTACTGGAGTTATAACTATAGGAGATAAGTGTCAATTGTACAAAAAAAAAAGACACTTAGTCTAATATATTTAATTAAAGTTAACTTTTTTGAGTGTGCAACAAAAAATGACGAATTGTATTTCTGCCAATACAATTAGTTACTTTCACTTCTGGTCATACTGCCAGTAACAGCCACATCCATAACTACCTTTTACTGTCATGTCTTCTTCCGAGAGACCAAATGTTTTGTCTTTAAGTTGAACTATTTTTCAGTTGACCCACAATGTATGATATAGTACCACCAATTCAAGTAGAGTTTACCTCCTGTGTTTAAGGCTGCTGCACATAGTAGACTGGTCTTTCACCCTAAACTGTCCTTTCTTTTGAAGCCAACAGGCCCAAAAAATGCCTGACTGATCCGTCTGAGTTCCTCTCTTTCTCTCTATGGGGCACACCCACTAAGGTCTTCTCACAACAGTTAAACATGGGCATGTCCCGTGCGATTATCCCAACTCCACCACCGCATTCTCGGACACAATGGAGGGATGCCGCCACCACCACCCACCCCCCCCTGACAGTGCTCCCCTTTCTCCCATCAGTGCGAGATAGAGTTGGGAATGCTCCACAGCGGGTAGCTTTCTTCTCTAGGGGGAACCCAGGATGAAGGCGAGGGTTTCTGTGATGTTTCGTTCCCTTCAGGGTGGGGAGGAGACATATGTGGTGGAGAAAAGCTACACATGAAGCTGGAGTAATGTACAGGCAAAGTCATAGAAATTTCTAGGTAAAAACAATCACAATCAAGGATAGTGTTGTGGTAATAATGCAGTTAGCAGGCAAAGGTCAAATTGAACATAGTATTTTGTTTGTATAATAATAAGCTTATAGAAAAACAGAATACCACACCAAAGGGTTACTGTAAAACCTATCCCTTTTCTGGCCATCTTAAACTTAATAGGCAAGCTTGGAAAAAAGAGGGAAACTGGAGCACCCTTCCCCAACCCCAAAAAATATTGTTCAGAACCAAACTCAATCCAAAATCAAATTTAAATCATGAAATCAGGAATTAGAACAGAATGTCCAAATGAATTGTGGGTAACCCCAAGTGGGACCAGATAGTTCCTCCAGTGGAATTCCAGAATTAAATAATGAGCAGCCTTTAGTCTTTACTGACAGATGGCCCACCACGACCACTCCTGCTTTCCGGAGTATTACAGTAGATCACCTATATGGCAAATCACAATTACTTTGCCAAAGTTACCCCTTGCACCAAACATGCTAGAGACATCATAGATTAAAGACAACATGAAAGAAGCGATTAATCTGTGAAAGAACATCTGAGCGAAACCTAAACAGTTGTTCCTTATATGTTCTGATTAAAATAAAAACCCGTCTTGGAGTGTAAATATTTGCGCTAGAAAGTGGCAAAACAACAAAACATCCCGGCTGATCTGAATCTTCCACAATTAGCAGACGTTGCGCGATGAAAGGCTATCAATGATCTACTTATGTCATAGAAAAAGATTGTGACTTCAAACACCTATTGAAGTTTCAAGTCAATGAATGATCAAAGAAACCAAAGCTTATCAACGCTTTTCCTTAATGCCAAAACACAGCCGCATATGGCCGCGGAAACACCGGTACCATTATGTTTTGACAATGAAATAAAGTGCTATTGTGCTTTTTGTGAAAACATGTAGCAGGAGGTGAAGCAAAAAGGCAAACAAAAGTGTTGAGGGGGCATCCCGATGAAAAGGCTAAAAAGATGACCTTTCTGGCATCAGCTGGGCTCCGGGAACAACAATGCATGGCCGCAACCTATTCTGGCCTTTTCCCCTATGTTTCTGCTCTGGGCTACGCTTCCCGAGTCCAAAGAGGTCCATGACTTTATACACAGACAAAACACATGCCCCAGATCCTCGCTTTTATACATCTATCAAATGCACAAACTGAAAGTGCAAACAAGCTGGCCCCGTCTGGCATCACAGCAACAACTGCGGGCTATGGAAGCTAAAAAAGAGACAAGCTATCAGCGTAGATTACATCAATGTCCACACTATCAAATCCAATTAGAAACATAGCAGTTAGCGAAAAGGCTAACTTTTTTGGGCAAGTTTGAAAACATGAAATATCACGGTTTGACAGTTGTCAAAAATGAAATGTACACTTAAAAAAAAGAAATGCTTTGTTGACAAGAGGGGGGCCGCGTCTCTAAAGAGCCTTTGTGCCGTGCTTGAAAAGGCGGCATCACAAGGTCACGGGTCATCCAAACACAAAATAGCACATGCATGGAGTTCATTTCATTTCTATAGGTAAACACCAGCAAACAGGAGATCAGGTAGCCCCTCTGAAAAGGTAAAAAGAGGCAGTTTGTGACGTGTTGCGTGAGGCCTCGTGGTCAGGCGGACGGTATAAAAAGGGCAGCGAGGCCTTTTAAGAGATATGGTGCCACTAGATTCACAACTGCAACCATGGGAAAGGTATGAACGCACATTTGGATGGAGTTGGAAAAGTGGTGTTTTTTGAATTGTGAGACAGTAGCTTAGAGGCAGGAGACGTACTTGAAGTGACAGATTAAAAGCCTGTTTTAGGTGACAATCCCCCAGCTATATGATTTAAAATGTCTATATACCATTTGGCACGGACAAGTATGACAGCAATTGTCTTAAATTTGAAGGGCCACAACAACACAATGTTCTTTAAATTAAAAAATCCCTTCTTGCTTTTCAACTGTCAAGCACCCCAACACTACACAGCAAGGCAAAGTGAAGAGGCTGAGTGGTGTTTAAGTTTGAGTGCAGTGTCCCCTACTGGCTAATCAGAGGTACTGTAACTTGAATTGAGGGATTTTGTTTGTCTGTTTTTCCATTTAAGATTGTTTTCTACGAGGGCCGTAACTTCCAGGGCCGCCACTGGGAGTGCGGCAATGACTGCATGGACACTTTCAGGCACTTCAACTGCTGCAACTCCATCAGGGTGAGCGGCGGACACTGGGTGGCCTATGAGAAGCCCAACTACATGGGATACCAGTACATCATGGGACCCGGAGAGTACCCCGACTACAACACCTGGATGGGTTTCAACAACTGCATCCGCTCCTGCCAGACGTTCCCCCCCGTAAGTCTAACAAATCTGGGTAGTGAGGAGTTTGTCAAAGCACTTTAAATCTTAGAGGTGTGTGTAAGGCAAGCTATGAAAGCCAATGGTCGATTTTAGACCATGGTTTTGACAAGAAAATAGAAATGTGCAGATCGCCTGGTGGTAAAGGATGCAGCACATATGGTGGGCACTGTGCCAGCATTAGCGTTTCAAGATTGAATCCCAGCTATGACAGTTATTTTTATCTCTATCTGCATATGGGCAAAGAATAAATAGGTCTTGGGGAAAAGGTCTGATCTTGAGCGCTTTGATCTTCACTTCATTTGAGCTCAGTGTGAATGTAACCTCATGTAATTATGTCTCAAAATGCACTGCCCCCCTACAGTATAGAGGCTCCTACAGAATGAGAATCTACAACAGGCCCGACATGATGGGACAGAGCATGGAGTTCATGGACGACTGCCCCAACGTGTACGACCGCTTCCGCTTCCGGGACATCTACTCCTGTAACATCATGGAGGGCTACTGGATCTTCTACGAGCACCCCAACTACAGGGGGCGCCAGTACTTCCTGAGGCCCGGAGAGTACAGGGCCTGCGGGGAGTGGGGCTGCCACAACCCCATGGTGGGCTCTTTCAGAAGGATGAGGACTATGTAAAATGTTAATGTAAAAATCGCTATTAAACTGCTTTTAAAATAAGTCATGGCTCTTTTTCATGTTTAGTGTGTCCTTTTCATGGTTACATTCAAAAAGTGACAAATGTATACTTATAACAGGTATTGACCCAGTAGAAAAGTAATATTTATGAGATACTGTATGTAAAACGATAAAATGAACAATGTTTGGGGGGTATCAAACAGTCTTTCATTTTACCTACTTTTTAGACACAGCTAAACAATCACTTAGACAAACACAGTCTATATTTCTCGGCTTTGGCATTCAGCGCAGTAAGGGCACATGTGGCAACTCTTTTTGTCACCTGGTTCAGAAAGTGCAGCGGTACAGTTTTTCTATAGACGGACAAAGACAAAGCTTTGGACCTTCCTATACTGCCGGGGCCTCTATAGAGCGCAGTGTGCTGACTCCACAAAGCTTTGCAAAGGGCCCTGATCCCAGCAGGGTCTATAAAGGCACCAGGTTCAAACGGGACGGTTCTGGTCTGCTCCACACTGTTCAACTCTCACGATGGGCAAGGTAAGGGACCTGTTTTCACTTTAATGGAAGCTCAGAGGTGTAGGGGTGGGGAAGCGTATGGAGTGATAAAATAAAATATATATATACATTTTTATCTAGACAGCAAGGTTTTTTTCTTTGGATTTAAGAAATGCCACATAATAACTTGCTAAATTAAAGAATGCACTGTATATTCAAGATTCCGGATTCTATTGCCAATTCGTAATCAGTGTCAAGCCATAACTAAACTGATGATGAATGATTTTGCTAATTTCAGTCGAAAGGTTTAAAAACTTTACAGAAAGATTGTTTTTGTTGATTTTAAAGGTGATAAAAATCTGTGCCTTATTTATAATTTACTTTATGTGCTTTTGACATGTCTAATTGGACAAAACCGGTGACCGCAGGCACATACTGTAATTTTGATCAGTGAATTAAAATGATTACCTCAAAAATAAATAAATGATATTGCAGATTATTGTACATCATGTGTATGGTACATTCTCTCCAGATTGTGTTTTACGAGGACAAGAACTTCCAGGGTCGTCACTTTGAGTGCACCAGTGACTGTCCCGAGATGCACAGCCACTTTAGCCGCTGTAACTCCATCCGAGTGGATAGTGGCTGCTGGGTGGCCTACGAGAAGCCCAACTACTCTGGATACCAGTACATGCTGCACAAGGGAGAGTACCCCGAGTACAATCGCTGGTCCGGCTTCAACGACTGCATCCGCTCCTGCCGCATGGTGCCTCCAGTGAGTTTGCAACCAAATGGTGAAATGCTATTTTGTTATTCATGTTGAGAGGAATGAAGAACGGGGCATCCTGAAACCTTCATATCAGGTCAATTGTAACAGTTTGATGTGTATTACTTCGATCTTTCAAAGTTGATATTGCCAAAAGAGATGGTTCTAGTGGTAGGCTACTGCTTTCCATCCTTATCCCAAACATTCTATTGCTCTCAATAGCAACATGATGCTAACTGCTTGGGCCGTTGTTTTATTTCTATGGGGAGCTAGCTGAATCTTGTTGAAATGAATACAAGTTTAAACATTACAGAGCAAAAACCACACAGAAGGTGGATAATTACTTACATCATTACTTAAAACACCCAGTTTGAATTTTATTGCATTTTTTACATTTCTTAATCGTATTTTATATTCAATTTATGTAAAAACAATTGGGACAGGAAACGGTCACGGCCACACAGGAAGTTAGTCGCAACATTTTGTGCGGGAAGCCGACCCACCAACATTTTTTCCAATCGTAGTAGAGATTTTCAAATATCGTCGACTGGACTGGGTTGATTTACAACAATGGATGATTCCTGGATGACGGATATACATTTCTCCCAATGCTTTTTTTCTAAATAGTACAACGGCAGCTATAGGATGAAGATCTTTGAGCGCTCCGACTTCGGTGGGCAGAACATGGAGCTGAGCGATGACTGCCCCAACCTCCACGAGCGCTTCCACACCCGGGACATCTCCTCCGTCAACGTCATGGAGGGATACTGGATGCTGCACGAGCATCCCAACTACAGGGGCCGCCAGTACTTCCTGCGTCCCGGCGAGTACAGGAGGCACAGCGAATGGGGAAGCGCCTCTCCCACCATCGGATCCCTGAGAAGGGTCACTGAAGCCAACTGATGCCGATTTGTTTCACACAGGGCCACATTTTAACCATTTTGTTTACATGTGGTAGCGTCCAAATATGGATTTTTAGTGATTGGTTTTAGACACAGTTCCTACATCAACAAATTGCAGTATAGAGGAAACGCTTTACAACAGTGGTTAATGCACAGAGTGGAAAATGAAGAAGCTATATTTATTTTAGTTGTGATGACTAATAATGAACGCCAGAGTGGCTGGTGGCTCGATTCCTGCCTTTGAGTCCTTAGGCAAGACGCTTATACACATAATCGCTTAAATATCATTCATCTGGCACTAATTTGTGAACTGTGGCAAACCCCATTTCAAATAAAAATGGAAAATAATAACTATATTCTGTAAATATTTCATCCCAAATAAAATAAAAATATGCTTAACATATACGACTGTTTATTTTTTGTTATCATTTTGATGGTGGAATATGGGGCCAGTAGTTTCTCTAGAATTATTGAATACATTTTTTCTTTTTTCCTTTCCATATGTCCCTAACGTCCTGTACAACTGAAATCTATAATGAAACCGATGAAACAAGGGCCTTTTTTTTTTTTCATTTTGATTGGGTGTAGAACTGTCACGATCAAACAATCAGGAGGATAGGCATTCGGAAAATAGACAGCATTTTTCCTCCTCTTCTAGTTCAGGCGACTGAACTTTTGCACCGCCGGAGTTGGGTTCAGCGGCACAAAAAGCGCAGGGAGCGAGGCGAGAGTTTCCCGCGCACTTTATAGTCCACATACACAAAGGGAAATTATCAAGAACACTGGTATTCTTTGAAGCGCTATATTAAAAGTGTGAAAGGGGGTATCTAAGGATGGCGTGTAGGAGTCTTTACGCCCATGTTAGATCCACATCACAGGGCTAGTGGCAACTCAAAGGGCCCAAGTCAAAGTGGTCTGGTACTCGCCCCGAGCATCAAACTCTATCAGAACAAAAAAAAAAAAAAGAAAAGAAAAATCTGAATCCTCATCCCTGCTCATGCATAATTCATCCAACCCAAGATACCACAGCCCTTTCAGAAATAAATATCAATTATTGAAATTGTTAATTAGAGATCGCGTAATTGGCAAAGATCTACATGAATAAATAACCCTCTGATTATTAATTATTGATTGGGAAAATTTGAAGCCCAGTGGGGAGTACGATTGAGAGTCTCTTAAGATGAAAAGCACAGAGAGATGCGAGTTTTGGCCTTGAGTAATGTCCAATTAAAGGGCTGTCAGAGCAGAGGTTTCCCATGTCCCGGTTTTAATATACAACAATACCTTGAAGACAACAACTGCCTGCAATAGTAGCGTCATGGGATGGGAAAAGATAAAGTGTGGGGGAAAGATTGTGAGGAAACATGCAAACTGGCTGGCCTGAGCTCTAAGGTAATCTAAGGTCACACTTTTTAACAATAGAAACAAACATACAGTGCATTTTGAAATGTACATCTTGCAGTCCAGCTGGCAATATCTCTATTGGGACTAAAATAAAGTTTCAATCACTGACATATGTAGAAGTGGTTTGACTATAAAAGTACTTAATAATACCTAAGTAGATTAATGCTTTAGGACAAAAAATGGATCCCACAAATTTCCGTGAAAGGAACTCAACTGAAGAAACACAACTGTCCACATCTTATTTAAAGGCAAGATACCAGATTTATTTTTATTTTTATTACAAACGATGAAAGGGGAAGCCTGAATAAAAATGTTCCTGACTCATATCACTACTAGCAGGTCACCTTTCAGGGACACTGTTCAAAATTGCTAGAAAACTGCCTGCACATTCATACATTCATGAAACTGATACAAAATGTTATATAAATTAGATGTACGGTATTTTCCCCACAAATGTCTGAGTTTACAATAATACTACAGGAGGACAAAACTAATACAGTTCTATTACTAGAAACAAAGTATCAGGTATAGTGCCGTTAATCTCGCACACTTATATTTGCTCATTGTCGTGTTGTGTTAAGTGGGAGTTGGCCAACTGTTTAAGTACTGTATATAATATTACACAAAGTGCAACAAGTCAAACGTATAGTGTGATAAAAGTTACTAGAAAATGTAACAGTAATGACAGAAACTCATATGCTAAGTGGAAAAACAATCGTGCACTTTATAACTACCGTGTTCCAACCTAAACGAACTACTGCACATCTTGAAACCAAGTCCACAGGGACGTGTTTAAAACCAAATGCAGTTTCGTAGTAAAACACCGTTGCACCTGAATCGCTGCCTTATGATCCTGCCGTTTTAAGCATCAAACAGTCATGTCCCTGAAATGTTTCTTTTCTACCTCAAGCCATTTAACTTCCTCAACCGTTCTCACATGAAAAGGACCAGGGAGTGTGATCTTGGTGTCTGAACCCCTTGGACCGGCTGATTGAAGGGTAAGTAGTGCGTTTTTTAGCATGCAGAGCATTGACTTTAGATGTTTCGAAGATGGAGGGAATAGAAACGGTGCAGCTACGCCAGCCTGTGATTCCATTATTAGTGCGACTTTTGAATTTCCCTTTCATTTGTGATGGCTGGATAATTAAACCTCAATAGTATTGTCTTCCATCTCGCATGCCCCACTTCCAGCGAACGCGAAATCCCCCATGGGCAACAATAAAAAGACCATTTTTAGACATCTGGCTTTCAGATCAGGACAACTTTTTCCGACTAATTTGTGTTTCTTTGTGAAAGTAGAAGGATTCAGGACAAAGCATGAATTTAAGTGAGAAATAACTGAAAAATCAAAGTAAGTTTACATATATTGTATTTCAAACGTTTTTATTGAACAATAGTGGATTTAAAACAAGCTGAAACAAAGAGTGCGTCAGATGGATAGAATGGTACAGACTTCATTTAAAAGCAGTTGTGTTGTAGCCTCGAGCTCAAAGGAGGCAGCTTGTCAATTACACTCGCTCCTCTGACACAGGCTTTGGGCGCCACAAGGAACAAATGAGAAAAACAATAAATAAAGTGGGAGTCAAAAGCAGGAATGAGTTCAGATGAAGTATATTCTCAGATTAATACTTCAAACTTTTTATTTAAAGAATTAAATAATGAAACACACATTTTATTCATAGAATATGGAGTTAAAATGTACTTATTATGTAAGGAAGGGCATAATACAGCAACAATTAGATTTTACATTTACAAAGGCAGAGACTCTGCTGAAGGTAAACAATAATAGAGCAAAGAAAGCTCTGTATTTCATTAAAATTAAATCCTTTAATACTGTCTTTAGAGGTAAGAAATTATTTAAAATATATAAGACAAAACAAGTTGTCTCAAAGATCTATATTTTTGACACTATGTAATTTGGAAACATTTCCTCATTATCAAAATTATATAAATTAACTCATAAATCAAGAGGTAGAATTGAACTCTCTGTAAACGTAGAACATTATGAACATGTTTAATAATGGTCCACAGTGATGTGGTCCTGTGTTGTGCTTCACTCTGGTCTCCACTGTTTTTTTTAACAAGCCTTGGAGGAGCCTCTAGGGCCCGCTGGAGACATTTACAAAGCCCTGTCCCACTTGGAGCTTGTGTTTAGTTGGAGTCTCTGCAACTGGCCACAGTCGGACCTACTGGCAAGTTTTCATGAAGGTACTTCATGGTCCCGTGTTCAGAGAAGTCTGCGGCCGTGTGACCCTCTCCTCTCAGCACCCACTTAGTGGTGAGCAGCCCTTCCAGCCCCACGGGGCCTCGGGCGTGGATACGGGACGTGCTGATGCCCACCTCTGCCCCTGTATCAATGCAGGAGATGGCTTTAAAACAATTCTGATGTTTGAGGAGGCAACAATCTTAAAGGAAACATAAATAAACAAACCCAATCCAAAGCGGAAACCATCAGCAAATCTGGAGCTGGCGTTCCAGAAAACACAAGCACTGTCGACCTGCTGCAGAAACTGCTCTGCTGTGTCCTCTAGAAGAAAAAACATAAGTCTTGACCTTACAGCATAAAAGATGAATAAAACAACAATAAGCTGTTGCCATGAAAGTAAATGTATCAAATTAATTGAGTAAAATTAAAAAAAAAACTAATTCAGGAACAAAACTATCTAAAAAAAAAGAATGAATAATGACATGATCACTATGCTGTAACCAATCCATTTATGACTATGACAATGTATGACTATCTATTATATCAAATGTTTATTTCTATACTATAGCTATTCTTTACAGTCACACTGAACAGTTTGGTCTCTAAAGTCTCTGTCAGTCACAAACCATCGAACATTTCATAATCATGATGATACCTTGTGTGGTCACTAGATGGCAGCTGTATAATCTTCACTGCAGATCCAAAATAATCCTCAGAATAAAATTTGAAACTTTTCCAGAGCTTGCCCTGAAATATTATCTTCTTCTGTGACACATAATCACACCACACCGCACTCACATTACGCAAAATCCCTCAAATAGCGACAGTGTGGCTTCAGCAAACACTACCTTTCCCGTGCCGTTTTGAGTCACTCACCATTTTCTGTGACTATGACGTCCGTGTGGGAGCTGCCGTACTTGTGGATGTGGTCCACCGCTTCTTGCATGCTGTCCACCACCTCCACGCAGCACTCCAGGTCGCCGTACTCTGTTCTCAGGGACTTGGCTTCAGACGGACTAAACGTCAGATACGAGGCAAACCGCGGCCCTGCATGAATCTTAACCTGACAATAACACACAAAACATCAGAATGGAGATGTGACAATCATGACATGGGAATTGTCTTACCCTTTCTGTGCGCAGAGTGTCAATAATCTGGTCAAAAACTGAGGTCCTGAGGAGATCTCTATGGATCAGCAACGTCTCCATCGCATTACAAGCCGCTGGGTAATCACATTTTGAATCTCGCACTGCAAATGAATAACCCAATTCAGTAACACTCCACTATGTGCAAAAAAAAGTAATAAATCCAGCCACAGCATCACGTAGATTATTATGTGGCTCATGTTGTTTACCAATTTTGAGGACTTTATCCGCACTGGCCTCGACATCCACATAGACATGGCAGATTCCTTCGCTGTGACCGAGCACTGGGATTCCTTTGGCCGCGATCTGGATGTTCCGCACAAGCTGGGACGACCCACGCGGGATAATGAGGTCTATCAGTTTGTTCAGTCGACACAGGTCCTCTACTTCTTCACGAGTGCTCACCTGAAAACATGTGAACGTTTTTTAATAAAACTATGATCCTGTTGCTTTTTCAAGAGTGTTTATAAATGATTAATATATAAACAAATCCATGAAATACCAGCTGAACAGCCTCTGTGACTCCATGTGTGGACAGTGCTTCCTGCGTGAGCCGGTGCAGAACTCGATTGGTGTTCGCTGCTTCTTTTCCTCCCTTCAACAGGAGAGCATTGCCACTGGCTATGGCCAACGCTGCCACCTGCACAGGTACAAATGTTAGCGTTATATCTGACACAATAGCGCACAAGTCATCCGCGCAAACCTGTGGAAGGCAGTCTGGCCGGGCCTCGAAGATGACGAGCAGCACCCCGATGGGGACAGTGATCTGCTCCAGCTCCAGGTTATGGGCCACTCTGGTCCGGCGCAGAACCCGACCCACACTGTCCTGGGCCGCTACTGCGATCTGACGCAGACCTATGGCCAGGCTGTTGAGCTTGGCTGGAGACAGGCTTAGGCGCTTCAGCATGGCAGGAGGCATGTGTTCTGGAAAATGTAAATGTACAAGTTCTGAAACAGCTGTGAGGTTTCAGTAATATTTAAATTTTGCACAAAGTAGCAAAGTACACATTCCACATAAAGGAAATAAAATAGACTGTATTAAAGCTGAGATATTTTCTCCAGCAGTCCTTCTCGAGCAAGTTTTAGTAAAATATTTCTCGTCTTATGTCTTGTGTCTTAGCTAATATGTCATAGTCAGAAAATGTTCATGTTTGATTATCACAAAAATATGACTAAATAGCACTTCGAGATAGCTGTACTCTTCTCTTTCCAACCAAGGTTGTAGTGCAGGTCTAAATTGGGTAAAAAGTACTTTGCTGAAGTCCACTGGCACATTTGTGTGGACTTTACTCCTGGTTGGGTGCCACTCTATCTCTGCACACCTGTCAGACACAGTGAAAGTGGGACTGGCACCTGCAGTGACAGCCAGCTCCACGTCCATTTTGTTGGCAGCCAGGATCTCGTCCTTCCTCTCTGTCAACAGCTCGGCTAACAGGCAGATGATCTCACTCCTCTGACAACACAGGCACAAGTTAACAAGGCAGCAGTGTGCCTGCTCACCCACAAGAGGGCAGAGTTTGTCTTTGTACTCACACCGGCAATGCACACGTGTGATCACACTGTTTATCAGCAAATTTCAGCAAAATGGAGCTTCAGTCAACTTTGCCATAATTATGCTTTTAATCCCAATAGATCACATGTTTTAACAGCAAGATATTAAAATAGAAAATAAACATAGCTCTAATAACGTGCTATCTTAAAAATAACCTGCTCCGATTGCAAAGATGCCAGAGTTCTTCCCGAGTTCCTTGCCATTTCCGTCTGCTGCTCCACGGTTGGACCTGTTTGAAAACACAAGACAAATGTCAGTCAAAAACGTTAAACTGAAACTGTCGCTTTTGTAACTACAGGAACTCACCGGCCGGCTTAATCTCTGAGAAAAACGTGCCCACTTTCTTCCCCTCCACAATATCGGTGATAACATGCCCCGTGACTTTAGGATGGGTGCCGTTCGCGATGACCACTGATGTGCCGCCTTGCAGAGCCCAGAGAGCAGCTTTTACCTACGAGAATGTAAAGGTATGTTGAGATTGTTGAGATTGGGATGTTATACGTTATTATTAAATGCTTCTCTTCGTTTCAACCATAAACTTGAACGACCTTGGCCTCCATGCCTCCTATTCCAACTCGCGACTTGGTGCCGTAGGTGATGGACTGCTGGTCTCCGGGGTAAAAGATGTCAATGAGCTTCGCATCGTCAGTGCCAGGGGGGCTGTTATACAGTCCTAAAACACAATTATATTCATTTAATAAATATCAAGACCACAAAATAATGATCAGCATACAGTATACATGATGATATAAAAATAAAACCAAATCAAAATAAATGATCAGAATTTACACAGGCAGAATCAAACAGAGGAATGGGAACTGGACAAAACGGGAAATCTTTTGAGCAAAAAAATGAAACTCATCTAAACTGATGTTTTGTGGCTTTTTGTTGCATTTTCAACACTTTTTCAATGCTTTTTCAACACTTTTTTGTCATGTTTTTTGTCACTTTTTGTCGTCATTTTATTGTTGTTCTTTTTTCGTGTTTTCATCCTTGTTTTAGTCAAAATGACTCAACACTGCCCAAGAAGTGACTTCCTGTTTCGATCCAGCACGCCAAAATAAAAGCAGCTCGTCTCATTGATTAGTTCAGCAGGTACTTGCCACATTACAAGAATATAATTAAATACACACATTTCAAGCGTTTTGTTGTTAATAGTTAGGCAGAAAAACAGTGAACTAATGAATTGCTGAACTAATGAATAAGATGGTGCTTTTTATTTTGGTGTGCTGGATCGAAACAGGAAGTCACTTCTTGGGCGGCGCTGTTATGATTTGAATTTACGCACAGAGTCAATTCTGGCGCTTTTTTCAAGAAGCTTTTATTTGGGTAATGCCAAACTGGAGAAAATGTGCAGTTCCGCTGGGATTTAAGAGTGTAATAATATTTAAGGCCTTAATTTTGGCACATTTCATGGAATGACTGTTAATGCCCCGCAGAAGCCCTGATGATAAAACCAATTCAAAAGTCATAGAACGAGACTGACAAAGAGGTACACTGACCTTCACATGTTTTTTTTTTACAATTTTGAAACTTTGAAACAAACCGGACACAAATCCCCCCATGATCCCTACAGACCTGGCGGATACTAATGACCAGCGCATCAAACGAGGAGACTGGGGATTTTTGTTTGCCTCTTTTTGTGCGGATCCAAGTCCAACTTAAGAGGACTGTTTTGACACTGATGTTGTTGGGCAGATGGCGGCGTAACCTAAGAGACGCGTTTCTATAGTAACACACAAACCTTCCACATCAGAGAGCGCGATGAGCAGGTCAGCCTTCATCTCCACGGCCAGGCGGGCGGCCAGGCTGTCATTGTCCTTAATGCTGATCACCTACAGATTTAGTGTACAGAAGGTCACGTTAGAAAAGTCAACGGCAAAGTACAGACATAAATTTAATGAAAAAAACCCTGAATGTTTGGATTGGGCCTGGTCTCTGTAAATAATTTCACGTAGCAGTAACAGCAAAAAACCTGTTGTTTGGGGACCCGTGTTTGTGTCTCCTATTTATTTTAGGAGAGCAAACCACAAATGAGGTTGTTTTTTTATATTGCTGTTAGTTTACTTTTAATAGCATCCAAATTCGCATGAATAAGTTTGCACTTTTTCCCCCATGTTTTCTCTTCTAAGATTGAAATCTAACCATCTCTTGAATATAAATATTTTGGAATTTAATTGATGATTGCTTATTATGATTATTATGATTTGAAGCCTGAAAGAAACTTGTGACTGCTACTGTTTTGGACTATTGTGATGCTGTATACAAATGCCTCCACTGACTCTTTGCATGCATTGTACACTGTGTATCATGGAGCATTACGCTGTATTACAAATATAAGGCAGGAGCTACAGCCAAGACCTTCTCCTGCTCTCTGAGAACGGAATGCCAACAGAATTGGGTAAAAAGGCCTTTAGTTTACTGCACAACACTCTTGGAATGAACTACAGAAGGAGTTTCAATTGAAAGAACTTGTGTCACTTCATACTTTCAAATCATTATTGACAAATCTTAAAACAAAGTCTTTCACAGCTGTTTTATCAGAGTGTATTATCTTGATTTTATTATTAAGTTACAAATGTATCTTCTGTGTGAAGTTGTTCCCCTGCATCTTGGCCAGGACGCTCTCGAAAAAGAGATTTTTAATCTCAATGAGTTTTGTCCTGGATAAATAAAGGTCAAATAAAATTAAAAAGTGTTGTTACCTCTGCAGACCACCACCTCCTAGTGACTGCATGCACTCCCTCCTTTTATGCACATGCACATTTAGCTAGAGGGTCGGGCTGGTGTAACGAGGCAGCATAGCAGCGGTGAAACCAAAAAGGATATTTTAAGTCATCTACAGTACTGTACAAATGTAATAGTTACAGGTTGTTTTACGAACAATTACAAGTTGGTGCATATTCATTCTACACAAAGTGATACTGTGACTGACATTCATCCAGTCAAGTTTCCTAAAATGTCTTGCTCCATAGCAAAAGACACTATACAGAGTCACTGCACATAAAATGCATTTTTATCTCTTGAATAAATATCTCGATACCAGCCTTAGTATTACTACACTGAACTACACAGAACTAACATCACCCATCCACCGTCTTCACTACGGCACAGTACTGTGCACCGTCATTTCAACATTAGACTGTAATTCATTTGACAGACTTATGAGACGCCCTGCTGCCTGTGCCGCCCCCAGCACCAGCGCCACCCTCCTGCTGTCTGTACCCACATTTACCCCCTGCAGGTCACTGTTGGGCTCCGGAGGGGGCACCACCGCGTCGTTTGTGTTTATGATGGGCACGATGTTCATGCGCAGAAGCTCCTGCAGAGTGCTGTTCAGATTCTGCCTTTTCTGGTCATCGTGGAAGTCCAAATTAGTGACAAGGACCTGCCAAGGACGACGAAAGACAAACTTCAAGGATCCACCAGAAATCACTAAGTTTAAATAAAACAAATGAGGCCTTGATTCATTAATTTAGATGCAGTTCAGGAGACCACCAACAGACAGCGCTATTCCCCATTACTATCAAAAGGGTCTAATGTTTTATAAGGGTTGTGTCAAAATGTAAAATGAAAAGCATAATTGTAATAAGTGAGGTAGTTGTATGACCGTACCTGAGCAGTGCAGGTGCTGTACTGAGTAAACATGGCCTCATACAGAGCCATCAGCCCGCTCTGTCCGGCTGCTGCACAGGCGCGGGCCTCCAGAACCGGCAGTGACTACAATCAAAAACACGCACCGGTTAAGAGACGCCAAATCATCTGCTTCCTAAAGTGCACATTGTAACACCAACTGGTTAAATGAGTGTGACTACATTAAAACAAAGGCAAGAATCACACAATAACCTGATAAAGTGCATGTAAAGCAGTGAGAATGTGCAAGTATACATAGTACTGGGTTGATGGTAGAAGTAAAGAAAAGCAGAAGTGAGAACATTTCATAGATGCATTTGTTCCCTGTGGAGTTTTGGTTTGTTTACTGATAACGATTTGGACAAAGTTATAGAATTATGTGTTTTGGTTTCATCTGCAGAAAGCAGCAGCCCTGTAGAGTGACTTGCCGACGCCAAAGCTTTTAGGCAGAAGGCACTTTTGATTCCCGTGGGCCTGGGCTTTTGTTACCATCTCTTTGAGCTGGTTGTGTCCCGTGTGCAGCGCCTGGCGGACACTCTGGGACAGCAGGATTTCATGCCTTAATCTTTGCTTTCCAAAGGCCACTGCTCCACTGGTGACGATCATCATCTCTCGGCCTTGATTCTGCAACATGGCAACCTGCAAAGCAATGAAGCAAGAATGATTAATGTTACAGCAACAGGCCAACAGACATCACCCAAGTGCCGAGTTTACAGGCAGGTTGTTTTTGACACTGAGGGAAATCTGAGCCTAAGAAACAAGCCACATGTTCATTTACTCAACTACATCATTACTATTGCTAAAACAAAGACTTAAACTGCACTGCATTTGACTCTTTCCCTAATTCGTAAAAGCAGAGGTAGTTATTTTTAACAATTGTACAATCGCAAATACAATACTTGTTCCACGATCGATGCCAGTCTTCCCAGAGCCAGACCACACTCATCGCCTCTGGTCACCACCGCGCTGCCCAGCTTCACAACTATCCTCTTGGCTTGGCGAAGTTCACTGCGGTGAGCAAAGGACGTACCGTGAGCCCGCCCTTAAACACAAAACAATACCAGATAAGCCTTATTAATATAACTGAAGAAAATACGGCTGCTCAAAGTCATCATCGGGGGTTTCCCACAGCGCACGGTGTCTTGACTTTTTTTGCTTTTCACACGGGAGCCTCTGTTACATTACAACCATAGAGTGACTTGAGTGGACAAGACATAGTGTGAACCCTTGCCAAATGTGATGTTAAGTTTAGGTTTAGCTATAATTTAGCCCACCCTGTATTAAAATTGATAAAATTCCTCCGGTCTATGTTACTGCGTTAATAAAGTCAGAGTCTAGTGAGGTTCACACTATCGCCATATTGTTATTGCAGCTATAATGCATAATGTAGGCCAGTGGAACACATTCACCCTAAGATGACAAGTCGCAACTCAAATAAGAACTATGTATAATATAAAATATACCACAGCTCTGCTTGTGTACAAGTCTTTTCATGGTTTAGCACTTATTAGACTTATTAGAGCCATATGGACAAAATTTCATATCTTGATATTCATGTCAGATATCTCGATATCGATACGATACGATATAACTATGGATTAGGTGGAAAACAAGATTTTTTTCAGAAAAATTAGAACATAATACAAAAGAGTGCAGTTTTATTGATAATAATCTCTATTGTTTATATCTTGCTTTTTCAATTTTAATGTTTTAAATGTTCATATCTCGATATCGATTCAAAAATGATAGATCTTTCAGCTTCAGTTTCATGCAGCTAAAATCTGGCACAGTCTTCTAGGGCTGAAACGACTAATCGATTAATCGACGACTTATCGATTATTGAAATAGTCGACAACTATTTTAGTAATCGATTAATCGTTTTCTGGTTCACACAGACTAAAATGGAGCAAAAATGACATAAAAATGTAGTATTTTTGATGAAAACCTACTTTGATTTTATATTTAGGGTCTGTAGTGTTGTCATTGTGAATTTAATTAATAGAGCCTTCAAAAAACATGTCCCTTTAGTTTACTCCATCAACACATCCTCAAACAGCGCCACTTAAGCTATAATGTGATAAAAAAATAAATAAATAAAAACATTTTCCTACACCATTCACAGCCAAGCAATTAATCGATTAATCGTAAAAATAATCGATAAATTCATCGATTACAAAATAATTGTTAGTTGCAGCCGTACAGTCTTCATGAGGATGTGAGACAAGCCTCAACTCTGACAATGTTCAAATCCAGTTCTTTTTATCCGTGCATATGACAACTGAAAGTACTTGACCTGCACTCTTGCCTTTTACTGTAATCAATTACTTTTTATGTTAATGTTTTATTGATTTTATCTGCCTTCCTCTAATTTTATGCAAATGTGAATCACTTTGAATTGCCTTGTGTATTGCGGTGATTAGGTGTGAACAGGCGGATTTCTAGCAAACATCGCTCCAGTGTCTAATGGTACATTGTGTTAGCTAATCGTGTCATTGATGAATAGAAAACCCTCGTGCAATTATGCTAGCACTGCTGAAAACTGTTGTGCTGATTAGAAAAGCTATAGAACTGGCAGTGTTTAGTGTAAATATTACATGAAATGTTCCCTGGGACAGCCCCATTAAAACTGGTTCCAACCCACTTACGAGCCACTAACTGAGAACCACTGATGTAGAATAAATAAGCTTGGAAAAAAAAAGGTGAATAACAACTGATGAGCTCCATGACAGCTAAATCTTGTAAATGAAAATAAATATCTATATGGATCTTTGCACAATACGAAGAATGAGGCGAAAGCATGAGCGCGGAAAGACGTTTGTTTTTCTGGGGTTTTAGTTTCATTGATTACACAACTCAGAAAAACACCGAGATGCAGTACGTCCATTTGTAACCTGGGAAACAGATAATCACAGCCTGTAAACTGCCACATCAGCAGCCCGAGCAGCAAAGCCCATGCTGACATTACACATCACTGTGGAGCAATGAGGCGCATGAGAGTACGGGACAGAAGAGGCCCACAAACACTCGAATCACCAAAGTGGGCAAACTGCTGGCACTATACTTTAGAGACAATGTTTGATCAGGTGGGCGATGATCACACTATAAACAAAGTATTATGGGAAAAAAGTCACTTCGAAGTCAATTAGTTGTAACACTTTAACAAGAATGCTATAACAGATGAAGTGCTGAATGCAATTAACACTCAAAACTTTATCAGAACTTATCTTAAAATTGCAAAGTAATTCTCATGCAGTTAGATGCACATTTGAGTGAGGTAAGTAAGCAATGCACAAAAAAAGGAAGTTGCATCTTACCTCGCATCAGACTTCTGGTCAGGCAGTAGCTCACATGTCTGAGTGTTTGCTTTGGGATCTTTGTGAGCCCCGGGAGCAGCATGGCCAGCGCAGTGACTTGCTCTAAAACAAATACAAAGCAAAAGACAGAAAATAAAGGTCATGAGGATAAGAGATCTGACATGTGCACGTGTCAAGCTCAAATACTCGTGTCATAGGTTAGCCTTAGCAAATAAAAAGTCATACTCTTTGCCAGACAGATAGAAATTTACCGGTAATCCTGTTCTGGTTTTCCACTCCTTTAGACGACTTTCCTTGAATTTAGCAGATAGAAGTCAAGGGAGAAGAGGGATGTTGAAAAGCCCGACTCCTCCTCCTAAACACGCTCACTGCTGTTGCTGATGAAACTGACTGACGTCTCGTGCTGCTGGAAACTTTACCATTCACACAGAAGGAAAAGACGTGCAATATTAGTAATAGGGCAAAAACTGCATTTACTTACATGCAGATCGCTGATAATCACCGAAATAAGGTTTAATTGCCGAAAAAAATATTCTTAAATTGGCGCTGAAGTGGCCGGATGTGACGTAGGACCGGCCGGCGAAATCCGGAAAAGCTGCGGAAGTCTCTCGGATTCTGTATTTCAAAGTAAAATGCCACCGGCTATTATTTCTTGCATCATCAAATTCGCATTTCAAAGAGAGCCAGAGATTGCATAAAGTAACCATTTACAGGTCCTTCTGGCCCATAGGCTTTTTACTTTTTATGTTCTCTCATGCTTTATGAGATAAAGATTGAACTCTCAGTGGAGAAATTTGCTACAGCAGCTCTCGAGAACATTCAGGGAAAATAGTCAGGAAAATGTGCAATCAAAGACGAACAGGATAACATGCAAACAAATAATTATCAATAGAGGTATTTTATGTACAATGAATGATACAAACTTTAAAGGGCAAAGAATATAATGATAGAAAATAGAACATACCAAAATGTCAATCCAGGGCAAAGTTTACAGTCATAATGCAGGTGATAGACTCAATTACACTAATACAAAGATTACATCTAAGTGACAAATCTTTATTTTGACACAAAAAAACAATGTTTTTTGTGATTAGTTACTTAATTCTTCATAATGATATATTTTTGTATTAAAATTTTCACACATCTCTTCTCCCTACCTAGTTTAACTTCTTTATTCTCAAAAGTGTTGTTAAGGGCTCTCAGATGGAGATAGAGCTTTATTATCATTGTACCGAAAAAAACAAAAGCTTAGAACTGAAAGTTTAAACTTATGTAAGTGCTTGACTACAAAACAGTTAAAGCTAGCCTACAGCCTATAGGGATGAAAGTTACACATGCAAAGAAAAATATAGGATGTGAAAGAATAAACCACATGCCACCCGTATCATGAATATGTATTTATTGTTGTTGTAATCACAATGGTATGGAATATACATTTAACAGGAACAGGCCATCGTTTTTACATACTGAGATATGTTCTTACCTGAGCTTAGACAAGTTGATGCGTACCTGTCTGGTCTTCGAGCGTGCGCTCAATCACGCAACTGTCGTTAGCACTTAGCCTCTCCCAGCATAGTCAGGCCTATAGCTCCAAACTGGGGTGAAGTTAGAAGCTACCGAGCTGTTCCACGTTTTCCCTGTTTAAATACAGTTAAGTGAAAAGTTACACGATCCAAGTATAGTTACACATATTTTAACATGTTGATTTTCCGAGCGGATAAAAAGGGTACTACATTGTAAGGCGTAATAATACTTTGACATCCGCGCAGTAAAGTCAAAGTGCTCCTGATATTATTACCTCGTCTAAGCTTAGGTAAGAACACATCTCAGTATGTAAAAACGGTGGCCTGTTCCTTTAAGTTCTTCAAGTTCAAGTAATCAACTCGTTTACTCGAACAGTAGTACACCAATTTGTCACCATCAACTTTCTAATTCTTTTTTGCTTTCACAAAAAACACCCCAGCGACATCATCCACTCCCACTTTCATGTCCCGGGGTAGAATGTACACCTCCAGCCTGATGAGGGTGAAGCCCTGCTCCCGCAGACTGACACAGACTTGTGCCTCGTTCAAAGGGACCACTGGAATCTTTACCCCTGGACCTCCCATGTAATAACTCTCCTGCAGGGCCCCAATGAGCATCAGGTGGCCCCCGGGACGAAGCAGCTTGCTAATATGTCCCAGGGCCTTTGTGAAAGTGTCCAGGTCAGGACTGACACTCTCTAGGCAAAAGCAGGACACCAGGCAGTCAGCCCCCTCTGACGGGAGGGCGTCTGGGGCCATTGGCTGAGCACGATGCACATCGATGGGGAGGACGTCAGAGACCACCTCACGGAGTCGAGCCGCCTTCTCTGTCCATTCAGAAGGGCTGATTCAAACAGAAAACAATTGTATCTCAGCGTTAAATCCATGGGGTGCTTTTTGTGCTTACATTCATGAATGTGCAGTGGACTATGACAGAATTTGCAGAACGCCTACTTGAAATAGTTTGTATAGTAAAGAATCCATTGTTATGCTAAGCTCTCATTGCACATTGCACACACAGTTCATGCAGGTACTTAGATTCAGTGAAGTGCATTTACTTGAACCGTACCTTCGTCCTTCAAGTTTGCACACATATTGGATGTACGGGGTCCAGTCGAGGCTGCCTCCTTCTCCCTGTAACCAGCTCTTCAGCTCCTGTCTGTTGACCTCCAGAAAGTCAGTGAGGAGCACTTTGCTGAAGACCTCACAGCCGCTGAGCACTTGGTACAGTGTAGGACCTGAGCCCACATCGATCAGAAGATCACCACTTATGTCCCCTGGAAATAGAAAGAGTAGCATTTTACACTCCTTTTGAATGAAGGTATGTTTTTTATGCTGAAAAATTAGCAAAATTGAAAGGACACAAAAAATACATGCTGAACTTTGCGGAAAGGTATTATTTAAACTCAACCATGAAACAGTTATTTTCTGAAATGTTACAATCTTACCCTCTGTGAATGCTCGGTGCAGACACGCCAGTTTCCATGGCACAATGCTGTCTTTTCGTTCAAAATCAGCTCTCGGTGGTACATAGTTGTACTGTAGATAAGCGGCTGGGTCAAATTTCTGGTAAGTCGCTGCCATAGCTTCTACTCCACTCTCTCCCATGTTTCTGCCGGTAGTCTTCAGAATGCTGCTGTCTGCTCTGTCTTATGGAGAATACCAAACAATAGAACCAGTCATGTTTCATTTTCTGTGTTTAAACTGTATAATCGAATGCTCACAAGAGTCACAAAAGTTCCACCTTTAGTACACGGATTCAAACATTCTGTATTTGATTAGAAATCTTTTGACATTTTAGTAAGACAAACCGTCTCTGACCTTACCCTTAACTTAAATATACATTGGTCACATCTGTCAAGTTTCAAATAGATTTGCTAAACGTACTTTAAAATAGAGTTGATATTAATATGTAACTGTACTTACATGATGTCTCCAACTCTTCTGTCTCTCCCTGAACTGCACCCCTTCCCGTTGGTCCCATATATACCTGCGTGTGTATCCATGGATTCACTGAGTTTCAAATGTGCAGATTGTAATCTACTGCTTCTTAGCATTTGTTCAACCCTTGGGCATTGATACCATCAGAACAAGGGGTTTCCTCCAGCGCTAATGGACCCTGCACATGGCTCTCATGGCTGTCCACCTGCCATAGGCCTATCAGTAAAATCAGTGGGAAATGCTCTCTGCACTCCATTTGTTTGTCTTCATTTATTATTATTGGTTGATCCGGGCTTCCCTGTCAAACAAAAAGAGTGGCTTATGCCGTTTGGTCATTGCAGATTCAGATTGGTTAGTTTATTTTGTATTACTGAAATTCACACGAGTCCAGTTTTAGTAACATCTTGTGTGATTTGGATTAATATGTTGCAGTTGATCATGGTGTTTTCCACCCATGACATGATCAAAGAACTGCTCAGTTTTGGAATAGCTGAATGAGTAAAAGTTTGACATAAAGCAACATTACTGACAAGCAGACGTGAGTGCCTGGTACTCAGGCACTCACGTCTGCTGGTACTGGTACCTTAAGCCCCTGATTGATAGATTAAAAAAAAGCAAAGCAAAGGAGGCGAACAGAAAGAAACAGATAAAGAGAAAAACAAACAACATAGAAAAGAACAGAGCAGTTGTAATGAAATAATGCACATTTAAATGGAGCTTCTGGAGCCAATTTAGTTATCTCCTCTCCTAAGGGCAGTGGATGTCCACTCGTGTCACTCACCTCTGCTTTAGGAGAGGCATAGCCTTGTATTTACATGCTCATAAGCACTAAAAAATATCTGACACAGAGGGCCACACTGCATTTTCAGTTTTAAATAGTTACAGAGAAACAAAAGAAAGAAACTCGAATGAAGAGAGCGTGAGCCTTTTCAAACTTGGAATCCCGGCCCATAGTCTGCTATACTGCCCTTCTTGAACTTTAAAGAAGTATTTGTACTTGTCATCAGCGGTGGGTAGCGTAGCCAAAATATTTACTTAAGTAAGAGTAATGTTACTTTAAAATAATTCTACTCAAGTAGAAGTAAAAAGTAGTGGCCCCAATAATTACTCAAGTAGCGCAGAGGTGGGTAGTCCTCAGTCAAATTTACTCATGTACCTGAGTAACTTTTTGAAGAAGTTGTACTTCTTAAAGTAGTTGTATCATATGGTGCTTTTTACTTCTACTTGAGCTAAATTATAATGTATCTGTACTCTTACTTGAGTAAAAAGTAATTGTTACTTTTTCCACTGTGAGTGAATATTTAAGTCGCAAATGCTTCATTTTGAAATATAAAATTGTTTTTTTTGTATTTCAATGCCGTTAACTTGAAATTTTCTTTGAAAAGTGGAGAATGGCAAAAGAGAAGTGTAGTCTCTGCAAAATGCTTTTATATTTCTCCAAACAAGTACAGGGGGAAAACCTTGTGCCACTCTGATCAACACTTCCCCCCAGCTGGAAAAAAACAGCCCTTCAAAATAAGGGAGGGCATTGTGTTAAGAAGTGACACCACACAGCCCCCAGAACACTCAAGAAAAGGACATGCACAAACAAAGTGCTAACTTAACATACAGTGTTACTAAATGTGGTCTGATCTTCATCAAAATCATAAGAATGAGTAAACAGTGTCTGCTTAAACTAATACCACCCAAACATCTACATATCATCATATTTTTCATTGGCCATTACCTGTAAACATTCACAGGAGATCGTGGAATAAGTAAGTACACCACCTGAATCTCGCTGAACTGCAGCACTTTTGTAAAGAGGAATGGTCCAGGATTCATCCTGATCATTGTGAACGTCTAATCTGGAACTACAGAAAAGCAGTTATTGCTGCAAAAGAAGGATCAGCAGCTATTTAATACAAGCGTGTACTCACGTATTCCACGCCGTTGTGAGGTCTTTCTGCAAAATATCTTAAAAAAATGTGGTAACGCTTTATAATAAGGGTACATGAATTCATCATGACTTCATGAATGAATTCATTATGAATTCATGTGAGGTCATGGTGCTTCATGATGAAATACTCCGCTAATTCAGGAACTCATGAATGATAATGATTAATTCATCATGATCATGATCAATACTTTGTTGTCATGACTTCATTATGAATGTGCCCCTTAAAATCAAGCCTGGCAACTTTGATAACTTAACAGATACACAATCTGTTTAAGGAGAGTAATTACACACAACATTCAAGACGTTTTTTTTTCATTTATTTAAAAGAACAAACGTTTTTAGATGCTTTTAAACATGAATATAGGCTTACAGCTGCATGCTCAACCAACAAAATAATAATAATTACTAATAATAATGTATTGGATTTATATAGCGCTTTTCTGGACACTCAAAGACGTTCATTTTTCATTCACTCCATACTCAGTGGTAGTAAACTACTGTTGTAGCCACAGCTGCCCTGGGGTAGACTGACAGAAGCAAAACTGGCAAATTCAATTTGCACGATCGGCCCTTCCGACCAGCACCACATGTTCACTCTTACACTACATTCTCATAGGCATGGTGGGTGAGGTGTCTTGCCCAGGGACACAACGAGAGTGTGCACATGTGGGAGCCTTGATTCGAACCCACAGCCTATTTGCTAGTATGTTTATACAAGTTATTAAAGCTGCAACGCTTCAGTTTAAGGGGCACATTCATAATGAAGTCATGATGAACTAATCCTGAGATCATTTTTAGTTGGTCCTTGCCACCGTTCGTTTCTTCCACACAGGAATTCATCATGATCAAACCCCCCCACACAGTGAGAGAGGACGTACGTGTCACTCACTTTCATATCAGGTTTGCGTTCTGAGGAAATCAGCTCTTGTAAACAGAATGGAGCAGATTGAAGCAGGAGTCAAGGGAACGTCCCATGAAAGCTTTGGCCCTTTGACATATCTACACAATTTTTATTCTCCTCAAAGCGCTGGTTTGGAACAGAAGGACGGCTTGGAGCCATGGAAACTGTCATGTCTGCACCGTGCATTCACGCATGGTAAGAATTTGAAACGTAAAATGATTGAAATGACTGAAACCATTGCCAATGACTGTGTAAAGTTAGTTTAGTTTATTTGTTTGTTTGAGCAGTAGAATTTCTGCTCAAAAGGAGTGGGCCGAAGCAGAAGCTTATAAATGCCCACCCCGAAATCACACTGATCTCGATCTGAACTTGGTTTGGAGTCTGTAAACTTGAGTTGGCTGTTGGTCTCTCACTTGGACTCAACATAATTATGCTAACTGTGGTATTATAATGGTGAGTTTGCATAAGTGTGCAAGGGTTGGACCAAACCAAGACCAGACCAGGAACCAAATTCCAAATTCTACCCAGTAACACTAAATTTACCAAGTCGGCTATTAGTGCATTTTGGTAGTGCAATCCAGTATGTTAACAGGGTCTACATTTACATATGTAGACCCTGTGGTCTACGTACTAGTCATTTCAATAGGCCCACTAAAAATAGAATTTTCCACTACCAATTTAATCATCTGTATATCACAATTAAGGATAAAACAGTCTTACATTTTTTCTAACAAACCACACACTAAGTATACAGGATGTAAGAAGCCTATACAGTTTGCACTCCTGAATCAACCCTTACTTCTCCTTCCAGGGGACATAAGAGGTGATCTTCTGATCGATGTGGGCTCAGGTCCTTCTCTGTACCAGGTGCTCAGCGGCTGTGAGGTCTTCAGCAAAGTGCTCCTCACTGACTTTCTGGAGGTCAACAGACAGGAGCTGAAGAGCTGGCTACAGGGAGAAGGAGCAAACTTTGATTGGACCCCATTTATCAAATATGTTTGCGAACTTGAAGGGCGAAGGTACGGGCTTATGCAGTTACTCACTTGATCTGAGCTCAGTTTGGTCTTGTGAACTGAGTTCTTGACTACTAAAGATCATGAATGACTTTATGTTACCGTGAGGTGGTCTCTGACGTCCTCCCCATCGATGTGCATCGTGCTCAGCCGCTGGCCCCAGACGCCCTCCCGTCAGAGGGGGCTGACTGCCTGGTGTCCTGCTTTTGTCTAGAGAGTGCCAGTCCTGATGTAGACACCTTTAACAAGGCCCTTGGATATATTAGCAAACTGCTTCGTCCCAGGGGCCACCTGCTGCTCATTGGGGCCCTGCAGCAGAGTTTTTACTCAGGAAAGATCCCAGTGCTCCTTTTGAACGAGTCGCAGATCTGTGCCAGTCTGCAGGAGCAGGGCTTCACCCTCATCAGGCTGGAGGTGCACACTCTGCCCCGGTACATGTGGGGCACTGATGATATAAGTGATGGAAGGGGGTGCTTTTTTGTGAAAGCAAAGGACTGAAGAAAAATATTTAAATAACCCTTTTTCTTCTGGTCTTAATACATTTATTTAAATTAGTATAACTGTATTTTTCCCCCACAATTATATCTTTGTATTGATTACATAGTATACAGTTGTGTAGAAAGTGTTGTATATGTGAGATGACACTGCCCTCTACAGCTCAATAAAGATACAGCTGGTTCCACTGTTGAGAATCACAGACAACTGTGTTTTATCTTAGACTGTCCCAGTCTTCCCAAATATTGGTATACAGTATAACATGTATACTTTTATATATAACATTGGTTTAGGTAGGCAAATACTTGTATTACATAAAAGTTGCCATCATTATCAAACAATGAAAACATGCTTTCATTATTAAAGCCCAGAGCCAGCAAAATAGGCCAAACATTTTTCAGACTTTGTGTTGTTTATTTGATCAAAGCAGATACAAAGCAACAGTAGGTCAGCGGTTTGTAGACGACTTTCTCACGTGAATTTGTTTATAGAGTATTGGTATGTCTTTTTAAACGTTATTTTGTGACACAAAAGCACTTGAACACAATGCACTCACACTTTCCACTTCACAACTGGAAAGGATCATCTTTACCAAAGCACATGAAGGCAGCACGACACTACCCTGGTTGCGACAAGATGGGCATCATCTGGCATAAAAATTCGTACTGGGTTACTGTAGCTACTCTGGGGTGTATAAGGGAACAGCCAGATGACAAAAAACAACAACAATAACCACAAAAGCACTTGTGAGTGTGTGAGAGAAGCATCCACATGTTGCAGCTGTGTTTCCCTCTCATAATCCAGGATGATCCAGGGGTGACCCACAGCTGTGTGTCTCCTAATCTCAATCACACACACACACAACTTCCACTGTTTTCGGATAGTCCAAACAAACAGGAAGAGCATGTCCACTGTCTCGAGAGAATTAAGTCTACGGAATTCTTCTAATTACGTCAATAAGTTTTCAACTCAAAATAAACAGACCTTTGAGAGAGGGTGGCTGGCAGGCGATTGGTTTGGACTTCAAGACTCCATTGTCTGCCAGCATCCACTGAGGAAAAAAAGAGAGGGGAATAAAACGATTCAATCTCTCTACAAATTCACCAGATAACAAATAATGTTTCACAGACTAATAAACACCAGGTAAGACATTTGATTTTGTCATAGCTTTCATAGGAAGCCAAGAGGAATTGTGGAAAGGAAACATGGGAAGAGTAGAGGGAGATAGAAATCACCAAAACAAGAGTGCGAGAGAGATGCACCTGCTGTGCTGTGCTCTTCATCTGGTGAAGGCGGGTCTGTTAATCTGAAGAGGGTTGCAGGAGTTGGCCTCCGGCAGGGAATCTGAAGGATAAGCAAACATATCCGTAAAATAAAGTTGTATACATATATAAACACTTCACTGCATGCCACCTTTGCTTCCCCAAACAATCACCTATACACCTCATTCTACTGTATCAGCCCAGTCTCCACTCCAGCACAAGAACCATCAACCACCTCAACCTCTCCATTTCGTCTTCTTCACCTCTGGCAGTGTCTAAGCCTCTACATATCTGTCATTGTCTCTCTATGACTGATGTCTCTACCAAAGTCTAATTGTAGATATTTGTAGTTCTCCTATAAGCCCTAGTGAGTTGCAAAGAGAGGCAGGAGACGATGGATGTCTAACACATGAGAAGTTTATTTACCATTGTACGAGCATCAAAATGTGTTCTTTCGTTTCAACCTGTTATGGACGCCATTTTGAGGGCCGTTAAAAAGAGTTGTTGAGCTGTCGAAGCCTTTGTGGTGAAAGGAAAGAAGGCTCTCAATACACAAACAACCTTGTACAAATGTGAGCTGTGGAACCTTTTTTGTACTTGTAATCAGATGTGACTGAGACTGTTTACTCAAGTAATAGCAACGTTACTCAAGTAGTACTCAAGTAGCCCAAAAAATTACTCAAGTAAGAGCAGAGGCGGGTAGAACTCAGTTACCTTTACTCAAGTACATGTGCTTGAGTAACTTTTTGAAGAAATTGTACTTCTTTGGGTAGTTTTAACTGTACTTTTTTACTTCCACAGGAATAAAATTATAAGGTAGTATCTGTACTCTTACCTGTGTAAAAATAATTGTTACTTTTCCACTATGAGTAAATATTTAAGTGGCAAATGCTTCACTTTGAAAAATGGATGTAGATTGTCTCGTCGTGCACCTTGTTCTTCAATTACTTTCGTTTTTCTGTAAAATGCTGTTTTCTTGGAATTTTCTTTGACATGATTTTATGTTTTGTTTCACACAAACAGTTACTCGGTACTCACTGTACTCAAGTAACATTTTCTCACAAGTACTCTTTTACTTTTACTTGAGTATTTATTTGGGTTATTGCATTTTATTTGCACTTGAGTAAAAATATTTCAAAGTGACATTACTCTAACTTGGGTAAACTTATTGGATACTCTGAGTAAGAGTAAAAACTACTGTAGCAAAAGTAATGTGAGTGCTGAGTTTCAATAGTGACATAAATGATGAGAAACAAAACATTAGAGATGGTTTGAGAGGGGATTAAGGAGGTTATCTTTGTGAAACAACAGAACAGTCCAGATTTAGCCTCACTACTTCCTGGACGAATGAGAGCCTTCAGGAAGTCACGCACTGTACGTGCTACTCTTTCATACGAGGAAAACAGCAGAGCAGCTGCGTGTCCAGGAACAGGTTCTTCTCAGCTCTTGTAAACAGAATGGAGCAGAGTGAAGGAGTCAAGGGAACGTCCCATGAAAGCTTTGTCCCATCGATATTTCTACAAAATTTTTATTCTCCTCAAAGCGCTGGTTTTGGACAAAAGGACGGCTTGGGGCCATGGAAACTGTCCTGTCTGCACCGCGCATTCACGGAGGGTAAGACTGTGAAACTAAAACATATATTCATATACAGTCTATGTGTGAAACTAAAAATGATTGAAATGACCGAAACCATTGCGAATGACTGTGTCAAGTAAAATCACACTTGGCAGAAAGATGGACCTGGTCCTGACTTTGGACCTTGCCTGGTCTCGGCCTGAACTTGGTTTGGAGTCTGTACTTCCTTGTCTGGAGTTGGTGTCTCTCTTGGACTCAACATACCTATGCTAACTGTAGCTAGCTTATAATGCGGAGTTTGCATAGTTACTGTACAAAGGTTAGATCAAACAAAGATCAGCCCAGGCCAAAACAAGTCCAGACCAGGAACCAAACTCCAAATTCTATCCAGTAACACTAAATTAACCAAGTAGGCTCGGGTATTTTGGTTTATTTCCGGTGAGGTTTTTACACTGAAGCATAATGCTAACCTTAGTGGTAAAACCCTCTGGCTTTAACTTTAACAATGTTTTATAAATCCTTTTTCTAGATTTTTTTTCTTCATATTGCTGTTTTTATTCTATTGTAAATGACACATTTCAGGTTAAACACTTTGTTCTTTCCTGCTATGTCAAAGTTAAATAAACCTAAACCTAAAACATTATGCTAACCATTGTTAAAGTTTTATATATCCATAACATTCATCGAAGTGGTGTAGTCTACGTGATACGCAGGTATACGCCGTATAACCACTAGAAGGCCTGCAGAATGACCGTATAACCACTACAAAGTGGGAAAAGATACGTTTCACTCATTTGCGCAGCGTTATTTTTGCGTTTTCTGTCCGTTTGGAGACCAGCACAAACTCCACCACAAACTATTTCCTCCCCTGAAAACGAGAGATCACAGATCACATCCATCTCTCTCTCTTTTTCTCTGTCCCTATACCGACAGACCGACTGTTCCCTCTCAGCTGTGCTCGTGCGCAATTGCGCACAGCTCCGGTGTACATGAGCACAAAATAAAACCCGGCCTGAGAATAGCTCATAATGACAGAGGCTTATTAACCGTCCTCACGCTGGAGGAGTCGCGTACGTCTCATAGACACGTTCCCTGTTCATCCCCGCTCTGGGAGTCCACAATGCCGAACGCTTCTCCCCCTCCCCTGCAGCTGCGCGTGAGAGCGGTTTTGGGCAAAGGCAGTGACAGGTGCAGGCGGGAAACAATCTGTATTACAAAGCGCTGAAGTCCACGGGAAAGACCGCGTAGACTGTTCCAAGTGTGCGTTTTACTCTCAGACACTGAAGCTGTCCCTTGACAGAGACTGAAAAGTGGATGTGCCCCGCCCACAGTGGTTACCGAGCCACGCGCGCTCCTGTTCATAAAAAAATGTCCTAAAAGAGTCGTTCTCCAGAAGCAGCGCGCATGGTTTTGTGTGTGGTGGTTGTCTGGTGGAGGGGTTGGTGAAAGCAGACTGGGCTTTATTCATTGAAGTTTTCCTTTTGGCTTCAGTCCCACAGCCTTATAGCTACAGCCTTTGAATTTCTAGAACATTCCTATAGGTCTATTGCTTGTTATTTCAATAACATTTATATTCACCGTTTGGTTTATAATCTATTTAATTCTCTGATACATTTAATATTAGTAATAGTATGTGACAGGCTATTTTTTTCAGCACATATAATTGGCTATCCCCCACGCCTGCTAAAAAATACAGTAGGCTATACCCACTAGAAAATTGAAGACTACACCACTGGAAGTTATACATACATCCCTTATAAGTCATTTGGATGGATAATATCAGAAAAAAAAAAACACAGATATCCCAAAAGTCTCATAATAACATCAGAAATTCTCACAAATTAGCTTTAAGGAAGAAGATTGGTGAAAGAGTTGGAACATGAAAACACTATCACAAAGAACTGGAAAACCAATGGTAACTGATTGTTGATGCTTTTACGCAGCCACTTAACCCAAGTAACAAAAGCTCGAGCCCAGGGGTCTGCAATCTTCGACATCAGAAGAGCCACTTTGTCCCTTTTCAGACCAAATTAATTACTTTCCGATCGATAGGTACGTTGTTTCTTTTCCACAAAATTACAAAGAATTAATTTAAAGAAATATCGTGATAGTTATTACTACGTGTATGAATGAGAGAGTGAAAAATGGGTGAGTGGATCCTTGCTGTAAAGCGATTTGAGTGCCTAATGTAGGTGGAATAGCATAATATAAGTTGAAACCATTTACCATCAACCCTTACTTCTCCTTCCAGGGGACATAAGAGGTGATCTTCTGATCGATGTGGGCTCAGGTCCTTCTCTGTACCAGGTGCTCAGCGGCTGTGAGGTCTTCAGCAAAGTGCTCCTCACTGACTTTCTGGAGGTCAACAGACAGGAGCTGAAGAGCTGGCTACAGGGAGAAGGAGCAAACTTTGATTGGACCCCATTTATCAAATATGTTTGCGAACTTGAAGGGCGAAGGTACAGGCTTATACAGTTACTCACTTGATCTGGGCTCAGTTTGATCTTGTGAACTGAGTTCTTGACTACTAAAGATCACAAATGACTTTATGTTACCTGTTTTCCATCAGCCCCTCTGAATGGACAGAGAAGGCGGCTCGACTCCGTGAGGTGGTCTCTGACGTCCTCCCCATCGATGTGCATCGTGCTCAGCCGATGGCCCCAGACGCCCTCCCGTCAGAGGGGGCTGACTGCCTGGTGTCCTGCTTTTGTCTAGAGAGTGCCAGTCCTGATGTAGACACTTTTACCAAGGCCCTTGGAAATATTAGCAAACTGCTTCGTCCCGGGGGCCACCTGCTGCTCATTGGGGCCCTGCAGGAGAGTTATTACTTAGGGGGTCCGGAAAAGATCCCAGTGCTCCCTTTGAACGAGTCGCAGATCTGTACCAGTCTGCAGGAGCAGGGCTTCACCCTCATCAGGCTGGAGGTGCACACTCCACCCCGGGACATTACGGACACTGATGATATAAGTGATGGAAGGGGGTGCTTTTTTGTGAAAGCAAAGAAGAACTGAAGAAAAATATTTAAATAACCCTTTTTCTTAAAAGCAAACAAAGATTTTTTAACAGTGAGCTCTGGTCTTAATACATTTATTACTAATCTAAATTATAAGGTTATAGTTGTATTTTTTTGTCTACGTCATAATTATATATTTGGATTGATAACAGAGTATGCAGTTGTGTAGAAAGTGTTGTCAGCGGAATTATATACAGTGGGAACCAGATGTTTACAAACACTTTATAAAAATATTTTTTTCCTCACTGTTTGACATGAGACCAAAATGAACTTTTATTCAGGTCAATTAGAATTTTCATAATTATTTCTATTATGTCAGACCAGAGATATAATGTTTTAGAAATGTTTTTGTTACTTTTAACAAAGTCAGAGGTTTAAATACACTAAGATTACTATACCTTTAACCAGGGAAAGCCCAGATGACGATGTCATGACCTTGGAAGCACAGGTCTGGTTCATCCTTGAGTGCAATTTCAAGACACTGGAAGGTGCCACGTTCATTGGTTAAAACAATAATGGAAATTACCAGTCATCAAACAGATCAGAAAGAAGGCGGGTTCTGAGTCCCAGAGATGAACGTGCTGTGGTCTGAAATGTGAATATCAACCTAAGAACAAATGCAAAAGACCTGGTGGAGATGCTGAAACTGGTAAGAGTTTGTCATTATCCAACAAGTGAAACAAGTCCTGTACCGACATGGGCTGAGAGGGAACTCTGCCAGGAAGAAGCTCTTACTGAAAAAAACATTGAAAAGCTAATTTTGAGTTTGCAAATAAAAAATGGATAAATACTGGAAATGGATAATTTTTTGGAGATATCTTGTAGTCTGACAAAAAAAATGTTTGGACATAATGACCATCGTCGTGTTTGGAGGAAAAAGGGGGAATCTTGCAAGCCTGAGAACACTATCCCAACTGTGAAATAAGGGGGTGGCAGCATCATGCTGTGGGGCTGTTCTGCTGTGGGAAGGACTGGTGCACTTCACAAAATAGATGACATCATCTCAAGACATCAGCCAGGAAGTTAAAGCTTGGGCACAGATGGGTCTTCCAAATGGACAATTCCCAAAGCAAACTGCCAATACTGGTTACAAAGTGGCGTAAGGAAAACAAAGTCAATGTTTTGTTGTGGTCATCACAAAGTACTGATCTCAAACCAATTGAAAGTGTATGGGCAGAGCTGAAAAGGCATGTGCACGCAAGGTGGCCTACAAATGTGTCTGGAGGAATAGACCAAAATTCCTGCCAACTATTGTGGCCAACTAAAACCATGTAGAAAATTATATCGCTCATTCTTCTGGCATTTAGCAAAGACAATTTTTTTTAAATTCTAAATGACCTAAAAAAAATTAACTTAACTCTGGTTTCATGTCAGACAGTAAGGAAACAAATGCAAATGTGTCTTTTTATAAAGTGTGTGATGTAAACATATGGTTCCTGCTGTATGTGAGATGACACTGCCCTCTACAGCTCAATAAAGATACAGCTAGTTCCACTGTTGAGAATTACACAACGACCGTGTTTTGCCTTTGACTGTCTTCCAGTCTTCCCAAATATTGGTATACCGTATATAATATATACTTTTAAAAAATACATTGGTTTAGGTAGGTAAATATATAAACTTTTATGTGAGAAAAGTTGCAAGCATTATCAAACAATGAAAACATGCTTTCATTAAACAACAAACCTTATTTTAGCCCAGAGCCACAAAATAGGCACAAAGTAAATTTTTCATGAAATAAACTCAACAGGACCAAACATATTTCAGACTTTCAATAGGAATTTGGCCTGCAATCAAGGCTCTATCAAAACAATGACATTATCAAGCACAGTAAGACAGTAAAGTAGTAAATGTCCAATGGTCCAAAGAGCATGCTGCTGAGTAAATATCTATTCAAAGCAACTAATTACGTGTTTTCACATAAAGTCTATTTGTTTGTGTTTTATATAATTTCAGATGATATTTAGTGGAGAGTTTTGGTGTCTACGGCACCTTCTCATAATAATGATGTTGTTTCATCTCAAAATTGTCCCACAGCTATTTTTCATTTGTTTGCTGACTTTCTGCAGAGTTGTCAGCGAGAGTAGAGATGTCCTGGACTCCCCGTACACCAACCTGTCGTCCTATTAATAGAGATTATTTTTGATTAAAGAACAGTTTATAATGTGATGATAAAAGTGCTTGCAATAATTTAAAATACCGGCAGTCTTCTGGTGCACTTCACGGTCTTTGTCAACCTCGTCATCAGAGTCGTCATGGTCCATGGAAGGTAAACAGGCAAGGTGTGCCTGAGCCATCTTCTGCACGACTGCACAAGAAAATACACTATTGATTCATATTTTCCAAGTATTGTTGCTATGATTATAGTGAACATTTTCTCAGCTTTAGTTGCGATGTTGCAATGTTATTTGAATGGAAAGAGTGAGTGAGTGTTAAGGTTTATTTAAACCGTTTTTATGGTCTACGCTCAACAACCATAAAAGCTGAATGAAGTCATGACAGATCAATATCTGGTGGCAAGTTCCTGTATTGTATGAATAGTTTTAATTTGAATGTTTTGAGCCGAGATTGCAGGACACAGTCTAGCTCATAACACGTTCTCTGTTTTGTTCATATACTAGCCTGGCCATTTACTGTTCTGTCTCTGGCACTTTCCCACTCCAGTCACAATAACACTGCACTCGTTGCGACAAGATGGGCATCATCTGGCATAAACATTTTGACTGGGTTACTTTGGCGACTCTCGGGTATGTAAAAGGTAGCAGCCAGACAACAAAAAAACAAGCAAACAATAACCCATCCATCCATCTTCCGGCCGGGCCACGGAGGCAGCAGTCTGAGCATGAGATGCCTTGATTTCCCAATCCATGCACACCTCCTCCAGCTGTTCTGGGGGGACCCCGAGGCGACACCAGGCCAGCTCAGAGACATAGTCCCTGTAGCATGTCCTTGGCCTCCCACGAGGCCTTCTCCCAACAGGACATGCCTGGAACACCTCCCAAGGGAAGCGACCAGGATGCAGCCGAAACCGATGCTGAGCTGGCTTTGTTTGATGTGAGGAGGCAGCGACTCTACTCAGAGCTCCTCCCGGGTAACTGAGCCCCTCACTATATCTCAGAAAACTAATTTCAGACGCCTGCATCCACGAGCTTGTCCTTTTGGTCATTACCCAAATCTCATGATCATAGGTGAGGGTAGAAATGTAGATCGACCGGTAAATTGAGAGCTCGATGACACAACTACAAAGTTGATCATACAAGATCATCGACCTCTGGCCTAGGGTGTCCTGGTGCCCTTTGCACTTATGGACACACTTGTGCTCGGACATGGTGTTCGTTATGGACAAACTGTGACTAAAACAGAAGTCCCAAAACAGTCCACCAGTAGAACAAGGATGGAGCACCGATGTTGGGCCCATAGGTGGAGACAGCAGTGAAAGACCTGTCCCCCAACCCGAAGGCGTAGGGACACGACCCTCTCGTTCACTGGGGTGAACTCCAACACTGAGCTGGGGGGCAATAAGGAGAAAGAAGTGGAGCATCACCAGCCTCTTTCCAGGAGTTTGGTTCAGGAACCCAAGGTGTGTGTAGAGGTGAGCCCGACTATATCTAGCCGGTGCCTCTCGACCTCCGGCACAAGTTCAGGCTCCTTCCCCCCAGCGAGGTGAAGTTCAACGTCCCAACAGCCAGAAGCTGTGTGAACTGGGTATGACTGCCACCCAGTCCTCTCTGCACCCGACCCCTATGATTCCCTACCCCCCTACAGTGGTGAGTCCACAGGAGGGCGGGCCCAAATTGTCCCTTCGGGCTAAACTCGGCCGAGCCCCTTGGACAAAGACCCGACCACTAGTCGTTCGCATGCGAGCCCCCACCCCAGGCCTGGCTCCAGGGCGGGGCCCCGGCTGTGCCATACCAGGCGACATCAAGTTCTTTTTTGATATACTGTCCACAGGGGTTTTCTGAACTGCTCTTAGTCTGACCCGTCGACACAACAACCACAAGAGCAAATGCTTGTGAGAGAAGCATCCACATGTTGCAGCTGTGTTTCCCTTTCATAATCCAGGATGATCCAGGGGTGACCCACAGCTGTGTGTCTCCTAATCTCAATCACGTACACAACTCCTACTGTTTTTGGATAGTCCAAACAAACAGGAAGCACATGTCCACTGTCACGAGGGAATAAAGTCTGATAAGTTTTCACCTCAAAATACTGTAAACAAACCTTTGAGAGAGGGTGGCTGGTAGGCGACCAGTTTGGACTTCAAGACTCCATTGTCTGTCAGCATCCACTGATGGAAAAAAAGAGGGGGAAAAAATCTAGATTAATAGAGAACAATTATATTTCACAGACATTTAGCTAATAATTACCAGGTGAGACATTTTGTTTTTGTAATAGCTTTAATAGGAAGTCAAGAGGAATGGTGGTAGGGAAACTTGGGAAGAGTAGAGGGAGATAGAAATTACAAATACAAGAGTGCGAGAGAGATGCACCTGCTGTGGGTCTTCATCTGGTGAAGGCGGGTCTGTTAATCTGAAGAGGGTTGCAGGAGTTGGCCTCCGGCGTCGAATCTGAAGGACAAAAGAACATACCAGTAAAATAAAGTTGTACACAAACTTTCACCGATTCAATTTCAACCTCATTACTTCAACCAGTTATGGACACGATTTGAGGACCGTTAAAAAGACAGTTGTTGGTGAAAGGAAAATGGCTCTCAATACAAAAACAATCTTGTTTGGAACCGTTTTCTACAATGGAAAACTTTTGCAGGACAGAGAGCTTCCCCGAACAAATTCAAAAGATAGAATATTTTACATTCAATTGTGCCTTGCTACTGGTCACTGGAGACCCATGGATTGACCGTTCACGACAGCCTGTTTGACATTGAAATACTGCACAATACAGCATCGTAGCTTATCTGTCCCTATGTGTTCGCCGTAATCTCTGGAGGATTCCCTTGGGTCAGCCACGTATTATTGCATAACCTAAACAACAATAGTGATTTGTGATTAGATTTGCCGTTGAAAGACGTGGATTACTTGACTGTGGTCACCTCACATCACACTGCCTGGTCCGACTCAAATGTTTATTTTTAATAAAGGCTTTGTCACTGGCCCTCGTGCATGTTCAGATGTGGGAGAGTGCTCTTGGCTCCCTCCGTGCTGCAGAGGGTGGAGGTGGTGGATTGGATGGGTCCAGCGAGAATCTCCAACCAAAATTCTTTAGTTTATTTAACCATGGATCAGTCATCTTTATATTTATTTCTTGTGTGGATGAAAGCTGTGGGTGGTACAGTACATGCAACATTTTCAGCCTTGTGATATTCATTTTACCGAAGATAAGGGATGGACAACGTAATTATATGGTAGAGCCCTTTCAGAAAACAACAACAGCTAGGGGACATGTTTGGAGGAGGAACAATGTTAGATAGGAATGCAAAGTTGAAAACAAGAGCTTAACCTAGGCTAACGACCCAAGAAAATAAAACAATTTCTGGACTTTTTAAGGCATTTACCGCATGTTTTACCACAACTTGCTTCCTGAGTAGCTGTTTCCCGGTGTAAAATGAACTGAAAGTGCGCTTGTTACTATCTCTGTCCGTGGAGTGTTATGGTGATAAGATTCGTGTCGATAAGTGTCCGCGCGCTGAGCCAATCCCGGCAGAGCGTGGGCCTGTTGGTGTGGGCGGCTTCCACTGTGGAGTAACTCTTGTGCATCACGCCGCGGGCAGCTCATCCATATTCAGTGCACTCCCAACAAGGGCTGAGATTAAAATGCGAATTAAAAGACATTTAATTTGAGGGTAATGCTTCATCAGGGACACTGAATTAGGCCACAGGAGCACAAACTCACTGCGGTGACAGGCAAAGGGAAACTGGAGTGAAATAAACAAGTTGGATGTTGTTCAGAGCAGGGATAACCTTTACTTGCTATTGCGCTATTACAGACTGGAGAGGGTCAAGCATCTTCAGAAGAGCGCTGTTGGCTGTAGTACCCACAAATGTACAGGATGTAAATGATCTATAATATAATAAGTTGGGATGAAATGAGAAAAAAAACAAAACGCTGTCTTGAAAATTGTGATAATTATAATTTTGCAATATTTTAAGAAACCATTTCAATTCAGTAGGTTCATTAAAATGCAAAAGATTGTCTCAAATTGTGTCAAAACAACACAATTGAACAAAATTATAAAAGTCAGTGGGGGATCAAGTGTAAGTCTTAAGGGTCATTGTTCAGAACAGGTGCCAAATAGAGAGTGCAAACTGGAAAATAGCTTGCAGCCATTTGTGGGCTTATTGCACCTATTTCACCATTTGAAATGCCATGTATTACAGTATCGTGGCCTCTTTCCTTTTTGCACGTGCTATTAATTTTGCACATGAGCAAATGCATGGTAAATGAACTCCTTAGTGTTTTGGCCGTATACTGTGCCATCACAATACTTTTGCGATTGTGCAGCTTTGACAAAAGGGTTTGAAGAGGTTCACCGAAGTATGTGATTGAGATTTTTCTGATTTCTGTTGTTTTAGAATCAGGATTAGGCTCACCACATCCATTAACAGACAGAATAACATGCATTGCGGAACATGATTGAAAACGTATAAACTACAGTCAACAACAGCATCAAGTTGTTCTGAAAAAAAAAAAAAAAAAAAAACCTGATGGAGACAGAATATTTTGTTGCATATGAGCTAAAAAAAACTGCGATTTTCGAATGGATTGTGACTAATATAAGTGAGAATACAGGTTACCCTTTGAAAGAACTTTCCCAACTCAAGCCAATTTTGAAATTTAAATGAAATTTGATATATGTTATTTGTGCTCAACAAACACATATAAAACAACACTCCCGCCTGTTTCTTTTCAAATGTTTAGTTCTAAAATGTAGTGGTTGTTTTAGCCAAATGGTGCGTCATCAAACCCTTTAGTGTAATTTAATCAACATGGATTAAAAATGAGGATCAAAGACCAACTCCAGAACACAAGTGAAAAAGGAGGTGGACAGCTGGACTGAACCATGTGCCAAATGTTACGGGTTATGCAATTTAAGCTCTTGCACACAGACACAAAAAAGTGCAGCCAAATAGCATTCTTAATGGTTGCAATTGGCAGACAGCAATTATTTTGGCAGTACAATGTTTTCAACCTATACCAAGATATTCTGTCTCCATGGGGGTCATATTAAAAGCCTGCTAATCCTGTAGTTGAGAACTCTCTACACATGGATCCTTCTATCTGTTTAAGTTCATATTTCAGTATTAAAAACAAAAATACAAAAGTCCAAACTCAATCGCAAAACCGTGCCACCCTATCACCATAAGTATTGTAATGTTTTAGAATTCTCCTTACCAATATTTTAAGCTACATTTGTTCTTAACTTAAAGGCTAAGGTCATCTCTCATGTAGTATTTGTTTTTATCTGTTTTTAGGATGAATTTCATGCTTACCTAATATTAAACTTGAGTTGCTGAGTGGATGAGTACGACCATTGTCCTCAAGAGCCCTTACAACAGAAATAACCCATCCAGGCAGCAAATGGGACTGGAGAGTGGAAATCCCTTTCGCAACAGACAACTATTCGCCCTGAGTGTTCAATTTATTTGATGAGTAAATCCTTTGTAAGGCTGTGTTTGATCATGGCACGTCCAAGAAAATGAAACTCACTCGGCCGTTCCTTATCTGGAGGAGGGAACAAGGCTTGATTACAGAATATTAAATTAGATTCAGAAGACGGAAATTGAGGTTCACGTCTTTGCACCATTTTTTTCAGTCACGAGAGTGCACTTCTCAGTTCCTGATAAATGAACAGAGGTGGGGAGAAAAACGAAACAAAAAACTGTAGTCAAGAAAGAATGTTAGAGTTGCTAGTCCAAATTAAGAAAGTAAGTCTAAAATAGGATTTTGCAGTGATGTAATCTGTGAGAAGTCGGGTATTTCACACAATAAAAATAACACAAAGGTCATAACAGTGGAGACATCTGAAGCAGACCAGACAAGCTGCATGGTCTACCTGTGGAGGCTTTTTGGACATCAAGCTGGATTACGTTCTTCAAAGTAATAAAGTATACCTTAACCTAAGTGGACTGTGTTTTGACTCAGCAACAATGAACTCGACAGGGTCCATTAGACCGGTTTTCTTGAGAGTGGAATTGTCAGTAACGCCAAGTGAACTGAATATGTTTAAGGAAAGGTGCAAGTAAACAGAACCTTATCATAGGCAAACGTGCCATTTGTACCTACACACAGTGGGAATAAGATGAACTCAATTATTCATTCCGGTGAAGAGTACTGTATTTAATGTTACTCAGGAAGTATGGTCATGAAAGTACTCTTTAAAGCACAATTTCTTCAATGAGTCATTAATGATACTGTGTACACTTCCCACCTCTGTACATACAATAATCACAGCTCGCCGGTGGATCCATTATCGTTTCCATCTCACGTTGTCAAAATAAAACAAGTGTGAATTGTTTGATGAATAAAATCTAGCGGTGGGTAACTTTTGGACAGGATTGGGTGCAAATTTGTTCTTGGCATGAACTACTTCTACTGCAGCTCCAGTCCAGCCACAGCTAATCTCTTTGCATTTAATCAGTTGGCTCCTTGACTGATGAAGATTGTAATCTTTTCCAGCAAGTTTCCCTTCCCATGGCTGTTCGAACAAAGTGCTAACCTGTCTCTGATGCTATGCCGAAACAAGCCGCTTCAACGCTAATGTCGTGGGTCTTGGAAACACGTATCTTGACATAGTGACTCTAGTCATCCCAAAGCATATACCCATGAGAAACCGTACACATTCCAACCACTCTAAAGCGTGAAACAAAAAAAGCATTCCTTTGTAAAGCATTTAAAAGATAAGATAAAATGAACAGAACAAGCATGTATGAAGTATGCAATGTGGTGAAGCCTAGGTTTAGTTTGGCATTAGTTGTGATCTGATCTGGAGTCAGTCCTTGATTGATCTAATTTAGGCCTGGTTTAGTCCAGATTTAGCCTGGTTTATCATTGATAGTAAGATAAGATAAACCTTTATTGATCTCACAAAGGAGAAATTCACTTGTTACAGTCGGCGTTACTTCACAGTCTTATTGTACAGTCTGACAGCAGTGGGGATGAAGGCTTTGCGGTAGCGCTCCGTCCTGCACTGAGGGTGTCTCAGTCTGCCACTGAGAGAGCTGCACAGCTCTTCTACAGTCCCGTGCAGTGGGTGGGAGGTGTTGTCCATGATGGAGGTGAGCTTGGCTAACACCCTCCTGTCCCTCACCTCCTCCACAGAGTCCAGGGTGCAGCCCAGGACGGAGCTGGCCCTCCTGACCAGCTTGTTCAGTCTGTTCTTGTCCCGCTAATTAAAATTGGTTGTGGCTTGTTATAGATAAGAATATGGCATTTGTTTTCTAATAATTCACTCTTTGGGTCAAAAAAGCTGCAGTCTCCTGTAGGGCTGCACAATACATCACAAAAGAAATTGTGTTGTAATATTGAGTGATGCAATATCTGTATCATAAGAAGCCACATTTACCATCGTAAAATCACTAAAGTCTTTAATCTAACTGAGATCGACACATTTTTTGCAAACTCAGTCAAGTTTCACCAGTCACGTGCAGCTCTCCCATCCTAAACATATGTTAAGGGGTAATTGCCGTAACTGTCTTGCACACAGCATTGCGTGAGCATTACAAAAACAGTGAACAAAGGCTGGCAATGCCATTTTTGAGATGATATGCTTTACAGAAATAATCATTAAGGGCACAGGGTACATGCCTTGTACATGCTTTACTAGGCAAATGAATGTATTTACTTTATCCACACAAAGCTTTGCAGTAATCGGCTGATGAGCTGGTAAAAGGCCAGTGTCTTATAGAGAAGGGAATCAGCTTATGGTCTACTAAAGAATGTATGAGTCTTTAAGGAGAATTTACTGCAAACATGTGGCATCTCATTTACAGATATTAGTTATGACGTTATGGTGTGCAGGACCTGATCATTTTATATAATTAGACGAGGCAGTTTGGGAAGTCGGTCGGTTTAAGCTAAGAAAAGCAAATGTGAACTGAAAATAAGGCGAGTAATTCCGGAGATCCCGTTCTTTTGGTAAACAACAGATGCGTACCAAAATATTTGAGTGGCTTGACGTTTATTGACTTATTTATTTTAACACAGAAATATGATCCCGGAGCAGATGCCCTGTGAAATTGAGCTAATGTGAAGGAAATGCAAACTACCTCGCTGCACCTGGCCTCCCGCGGGATGTCCCACGGAGCCGGCAGCTATAAATTGTTGGCCATTTCCAGGATGAACTGTGGCCAGTGGTTATTTAAGCCTAATGAAGCTGCCAGGCTAAATGTGAGGCCGGTATTGTCTTGCGTTACAATGCATTCTTTCACTCAGACGTCACCATGTCCGGAGTTGTCTGTTTTCTTGGTTGTTTAGTCGGAGCAAGACAAACCTGAGTTGAGTCCATGTGTATTCTTGAATACTGGAACTTCAAAATAACAAAACAAAAGTTCTTGTTACTTATTTGCACTGATATCTTGACTGCAGGTTTAAATAGCATCTGTTTGGTGGAAGTCCCCTGAAAAAGAGATTCTGAATCCCAACAGTGCTACAAAGTAATGATCAAATACCGCTCATTTAATTGAAAAAAATAGACATTCCTTAAAGGTGCACTATGCAACTTTTTATGTGGGAAAAAAGGGTTTTCAGTGACGCAGCAGCTGTAAGAGTGGTAAGCTTAGCGCCTTTATCTTCCATCACAGTGGCCTCTCTGATGCTCCAGGATCAATTGTTTTTTTTACATTCACTTCTGACGGACCTCGAGCAGAAAACTACAAAACAATTGACCCTAGGGAGTTGTAGAGGACACCGTGATGGAAAGTAAAGGCGGCAACCACCCATACAGCCATTGCCTCACAAAAAGGTCAATTACACAAATATCTTCCTTTTTTGGCATCATGCACCTCATCTAAGAACACAGTACACACACTCTGCCTGCAAGTGACTAACAAGCCTACAGTCGCCATATACATACACTCATCTGTATACAAGACTATCCACACTCCAGCACTCGGATTGTTGGTGCCTCATCCCTTTTGAGCACATTGCAGGTCACTCGTGGGACACTAAGGCAGAAGTTAATCCTGGTGCTCGAAAGCAAATACGCACGATGTCTACGTACAAAGTCCTGCGAGACAGTACTTGCGTAACAATCTGTCAAACTCGTGCCCTCATGCGTGCTGTCCTAAATGGGCAACTCTCATGTGTGTGTAACCTACTTCAGCATCACAATAATGATCATATGGGACGAGTAGCGGCCCTTGTGAATAAAGTTCAAAATTGAATATCAAAAATCTTTCCCATTCCATATCCTAGTTCTACTTTCAATCTAAAACTGGAAGGGTCATGACAACACATACATCTGCATCACTTGTTGATTAGGTTGATAGCTCCAAAACTTTACCAATTGCGCGTAAAAGCATTATGCAGTTTATATTATTTTGGAAGACTTCATGGTTGAGACGCATTTATATGCTTGTTTTTAGCATATGATCAGCATCAAAGCCAAGTTTAAAGCGCATATGTATTTGTCCACAGGCTGCTACACAGCCTGGACAAATAGCCCGCGTCGTTGCAGTCTCACCATCTCCACCTGCCGCGGGTCCAGCTGTGGGGGCACTGTGGACGGGACCGAGAACTGGATCTTCTTCCTCTCGTCATCGATGTCCGACTCTGGGTCCGAGAGCTCCGCGTTTAAGGGCAGCAGAGGGTCCATTGTGGCATCCACGGGGCAAGACAGAGTTCTTAGAAATTGGATAATCCTGGCACGAAATTCAACAAGTGCCTATTCCTATAAACCGTTTTTGAATGGCGTCTAACCCGCCATATAAGTGCCTCAATCTCAGGAAAAACTTCTTTTATGTTATCAGCGAGATTTCTCTATCTACACCCTGCTTACCAACACCAGATGAAGAGTGAGTGATGTGGCTGGAATTGAGTGAAGGTGGGCAAGAGCGCGCGCTGGAAGCTATGCGATGCTTTCAATGGCGCTAGGAATTATGGCACTTAGCTACATCTATCTCTCTCTCTACGCTCTATTTGGCCCCGATAGTCTGTCAAACCTTCAAGCCAAAAGTTCAAATCGTTTTGACAATAGAGACAAAAGACCATGATTACTTAAGCCTGTATACGTTACTGGTGAGTTCATAGTTTCTATCAAAGCACGGCATTTTCCCGCTTTGTTGCGTGTCCGCTGAAATTTTGTTCAACCCTCTTGTAAATTGAGAAGTAGGCAACATTGCCATGGAAACGGGATCTCTCCTCAACACTGATATTGGCAAAGCAATAAATGTAATGGGCGTGTGATGTGGTCTGTGCGTAAAAGTGTGCGTCCACTTTTCTTAACATAGTCTGTACCACCCAAAGGCAATATGACAGAAGGTATTACATTGATAAAAATAGTCAGGATTAGATGCACCCAGCAATTAATATAAGTGTTGGACAGCGTTTATTTATTTTCACCCACAATACTTCACAAAGCCAAGAGGAGGCAGCACACCAGCGTTCCACTGTTGTGCCCTTGGACAAGACACGTTCTCGCCACGCGGTGTGTATGTGTGCCAAGTGTGCGTTCACATGACCCGCCCTGTTTACGTCAGTCTCTAGGCTCTGTTCACAAGCAGGCACGTTTCAATTCATTTCACAGTTAAGAATAAATGTCAAGCGTCATGATGGTTGGATTTGCGCGTGCCCCCCACCCCCACCCCCCTGCGATAACGATAGACCTCCACCAGATGTCACTAGGCAGTAAGCGTACTGTGCTTGGTGTTCAAACCTCATTATAAAAACTAGTTTTATTTGCTGGATCAATTTGATACGACATTTAATCTATCATGCAAGCATGCACTTTTCTGGTTGCGTTTGTAACACGGCACCAACAAAAGCAACAGACCTTTACATGTACACAAAACAAATGTTACACTGTGTACTGGCATATTCTTGCCACTAGATGTCACTCATATCAAACTGGAAAGAGTGGGTGTCAAACTGATGAAAATGAATGAGGCTGGAATTTTACTACAACTACTAGGCTACGACCAACTAGGCTACTACTTCTACTACTACAAGCCTACTACTACTACTACTACTACTACTACTACTACTACTACTACTACTACTACTACTACCACCACCACCAATAATAATAATAATAATAATAATAATAATAATAATAATAATAATAATAATAATAATAATAATAATAATAATAATAATAATAATAATAATGATAGCAGTGCTATAGCTTCATTGATTTAATTACTATAGAATTGTAACATAAAATGATAACACTACCACAAATCCTGTGCAAGACCCCAACCAATGATAACCCATCTTCTCACATTCTCATTAGTGGGCATCTTCCTTGTCATGTCCCATCTCTTGTGTGCCACCTCTGGCACCATCCCGCCCACCAGTCGCCGAGTGGCCCCTGTGCCAACCCTGGCAGCCCGTCCAGACGCACTGCTTAGCCCTTTCAATTGACTCGTTTGGGCAGTTCTCCCTTAGCCTGATCTGTAGGTCGCGTGTTCTGTGGCCTGGCCGGACTTTATGTTGTACAAGACAAATAATTGCTGTTAATAAAAGAAAAAAATATATAAGCTGAGATCTATCTTTCTCATTGATTCTTTTATATGTTTTATTACGGGCCTAATTTTACGCATATTATCATTGTCCCGTCAAAATGATAAGCAGTATAATACACAAATGACATCATTCGCTTGTGCAGTGGATTATCTCTCACAAACTTCCTATATGGATTAACCCTCTTTCCCTCAATAAAGCGTTTTGAATCCCGTGCGTTTGTGCGTGCGCCATTCACTCCTTATTCCATTTTCTCTTTCAGCACAGTGACAGATGGCGAGTCCTTCTCCCCCAGGGGAAGCCAGTCTCTGTGAATGCGGCCGCATGTCAATCACGGGGCTCTCATGTGATGGCTCTTGCCAATGACGTGCCAGCCATATGGGCCTGGCATCAAGAGCTGGTATGTAACCCACCCAGTCGTGTCTGTGAGGTGCCACACGGCTCCCTCCACGCGTCTGGGCTGGGGAGAGCAGCAGCAGCAGCAGAAGCAGTCAGGCAGCAGCGCAGACACAGGCACAGACGCAGAGAGGAGAGGTGTTCAGAGGACAACATACAACGTTCCTGTCCTGTCGCAAGGCGCGCGGATGGTGATGCCCACCTGGAGAGACATGGTGTAAACAAACCTGCTTTTACCCCGTCAACGAGTTCCATCGCCGCGGAGGTAGGTGCACACAATAACCGCCACTTTTACGCATTATGCCCAGCGGTTGTTTTGTCTTTGTTTTGCATGCTAACAGCTTTTAACATCCTCATTGTTTTTTTGAAGACAGCATCAAATCGGTTTCGTCATTATCTTTATTGTCGAACATATTTATCCAACCACGCCTGTCCTGAAGGGATTTTGTTTGAGCGAAATCCACAATAATCCCCAAAAGTAGGATTAATGCAAGTGCCCAGATCGGTTTGTAAATCTGCTTTGTGAACTACAATTTTATCCTATTTAATATGAGAACCATGTAACACAATACCACATGCATGTGCGCGCACGAGTGGGGGTTGAGTTCGCCTCCGAGGACACTAATTGACAAGGTATTGGTTGGCATTAATTACATTGTGCTTACAAGATTATCAAGTGAAGCTATAGTCACTTTACGCACAGCTGAGCGCGGAACTCCAACGAACTGTGTGACAGATTGTGTTTTTTTATTGTCTCAAAATTACACTTAGGCTCAATAATGATGTTATTAGAGCCAATTGGTCACTGATGAAAGACCGCCACACACAGGCGAACAACAGATTAATAAAGTGCCCAATGTCATTCTGACCTTTCACACCTGAATAATTTCAACAGTGGAGTCAGTGTGCATGTCGGAAATTAAATAAATGTTAAACATTTTTGGAAAATGTTTTTGTTGTTCGTGCACGAGGCTTTTTTCACCAATTATTTTCATTATTTATGCTGTATTATTATTATTTTTTTGTATTTTCCTCCCATCTTCAGTGACTATAATTTTGCAAAGAGTGCCCTGTGGACAGTGGCCTGGTTGGACCGATTTCCATGTCTAATTTATTGAGGACTGGGCCAGAACTGGACACGCGCATCTCAACATGCCGCTGTAATGTGTCCCAAGGGACTTAAAGGAGGCCAGGACAGTGCACCGCGCCGCTGCAGGGGACAGACCGGGACACACACTGTTGCTCTGTGCCATTAAATAACCATCATCTATTTTTAGCTTGAAAGTAATTAATACCAAAATCACATTAGCTCAACATACAAATGAGCCAGTTGCTTGTGTGTTTATTGGGTTGAAATTATTAAAATGTCTTATGAATATTTTGAAATTGGCCTATTTGCGATATGTAGCCTGTGACAATATGCACATGACCATATGTGTAATGATCCTCAAATGGCAGGACTTAAACTACGGCGTAAAGCACAGAGTTCAATGTTCTTCTGTCTGATGCAGGTCACGACAGGATGTTGAGCCGCCTGTTCAACGAGGTGCTACCGGACGTCCAGCGGCTCGCAGCGGACTGGGCCGAGGAGCACGAGCACGAGAAGGCTAAAGATGAGGAGCATGAGGCGTGCGCACTGGCAGATAACGACCTGGACGATGCGCAGGAGGGCTGCAGCAGGGCAGAGTCCGAGCTCGCGGGAGACGACGACGAGGAGGAGGAGGAGGAGGAGGAGGAAGAGGCAGAGGAAGAGGACTGTGGAGACGAGGACGGTTTAGGAGGAAAGCCCAAGAAGCGAGGACCGAAAAAACGCAAGATGACCGCGGAGCGCGTGGAGCGGTCAAAAGTACGGCGTATGAAGGCAAACTCACGGGAACGCACGCGCATGCACGACTTGAATTCAGCCCTGGATAATCTGCGCAAAGTCGTCCCGTGTTATTCTAAAACTCAGAAACTGTCAAAGATAGAGACGCTGCGTCTGGCCAAGAACTACATCCTCGCGCTGGGGGAGATCCTGCGCAACGGCAAGCGACCTGACGTGGTGACGTACGTGCAAATGCTGTGCAAAGGTCTGTCTCAACCCACCACGAACCTGGTCGCAGGGTGCCTGCAGCTCAACACCCGGAATTTCCTGACGGAGCAGTGCACGGACAGTGCCCGTTTTCACATGTCGGGAGCCCCGTTCTCAATGCCCTACTCGTATCGTTGCTCGCGGATGTCGAGTCCACACTACCAGTCGGGTGCAGGGCCGCTCAGCCTGCGCACCCATAGCTACAGCTCCGCGTACGAGGCCTCGGAGTATAGCAGCCCGGACTACGAGGCCGCGCACAGCCCTGTGTGCGCGACCCGACAGCACGAGCCCTCTGACTCAGAGAGGAATTATCATTACTCTATGCACTACACTGGACTTACCACGTCCCGAAGCAACATATCCTTTGGGGCAACCGGAGCGCGCAACAGTGGTGCACACGCAGAAAACATACCACCTTTCCACGACGTGCACCTGCACCATGACCGCGCGGCACAGTACGAGGACCTCAATGCATTTTTCCACAACTGAGCCGTGACACGAGGCGCGGGGATCAGTCCTCTGTGTTAATCGTCTGAATGAAGCTGTGTGTGTCATCCTTGTACTGTACAGTCTGTCTACTATTTGTCTATAACAGTGCAATGTATCGGCTCCGAAACAAATAAAATGTTTTATAATGGTCTCCAATAAGATTTTTTGAAAGAAAAAGGACGGTCCAGAATAATACAGTAAACAAGGGGCCCGAGACTGACAATGTCGTAGGCTAAGACAAAATTAAACAACAAACACTTACTACAGTCCATTACTATTAATCAAATATTTGTATGTAAATTATATTTTGAAATAAAAAGCCATGGTTTTTTTTTTCTCACACAAACAATTTAAATGGGATGCATTTCTGAAAATAAATACAGTGGGTAAAAAAAGTTTTTGGTCAGTTTCACATAGACATTCTATTGGATTTTGGCCAAATACTTTTTTTCCCCACTGTACATTTAGGATCATTTGGGCTTTAGAAATCGAACTTGGAACATTGTAAATTGAGTGGCAAACTGAAGAGTAGCATTGCAGACTTGCCACTCAATTTGCTGCTCTTGCCGTGATGGAATGCTAACTGCCTTGCTGTTGTGACACGCATCACCTCTATATTGGCCGAGCAGAACTGTTTAAACATCTAAAAAGTTAAATGATTGCAATTTTCTGACGAAAATTAAACAAACACAACCTTTAGTGGACAGCACGGCGTCTGCGCAACAAGGCCTTACTCTAAAAGTCACGGTGTCTACAGTCACAGGTCTGGGAAAAATCTCATTTCGGTTATTGAAATAATAATAATAGAAAAATAATAGGTATAATTCAAATTGAAAATAAACCCTGGATTTACAGGGCCCACAGTTTCCGATGCGGACTGGTCAGTCTTCCTCTGGTGAAGGCAGCACTGGGCTCAATGCTTCCTCTAAATAGCCTCTTATTCGCTTAACTTATAGGTGAGGACTTTAGAGACAGAGGGGAAAATGTTTTGGTGCTGATGGGACCAAGAGGGAGTTAGACCCCTGCCCCGGGGCCCATATGTTGCAGCGCACGTCCAGGGACAGCGCAGTGGTCTTGCAACGTTCAGAACCTTTATTAAAAATGTGGACATTCCGTTCTTAGAAAATATACAGGCGTAAAATACAATATGAATAACCTTTTCATAACGGTGGCACAATTACTTCCAACAAAAAAGAACAAATCCACAAACAGATGTTATGTTGGTAAGCTATACCTACCTACAATAATTAAACAGGTAAAATAAAATAAAAATAATGATCATTAAAATAACAGATTTAAAGTGAACAAACTGTGTGCGCAATAATGCGTAAAAAGTTCATCCAGCGATTGTCAAGGTGGCTTTAATGTAATTGGAATAGATAAAGGAAAGCGTAAATATTACGTACTCTAATCTAACTGCCATAATTTATTTGTGATTTGGTATTCAAACAAATGTGTGTATTTGGGCTGTTTGTGTTAAATAGAAGCGACAAAAGTGAGTATTTTAACGGTAAATTCAGACTCATTTCGAGTCGCACAAGTGTCAGTTTCAGGCAGATTTCTCTGTGAACCTCTCAACACGCTGAGCGACAGAGGACCCCATAGGTGAAGGATGAGGTGCAGCCAACTCAGTAAATGTGGAAAGCCTATAGACTGAAGCCTATCCACATAGCCATAAAGTCGCAACCAGCCGCGCGAGCCCGGTGCCAGCTGCGGCACGTGGAACCAGGCGACCCTTGCCAAAGTGGCTCTTGTGGGAGGGACCCGGTATTTCTTTCCTAATTCACCCAGCATCTGTTCATTACAGCGCGGTTAGAAAGCTCAATGTCCAGCGACCGATTACTAAGATATTCACCCCACACAACATATTTCTTAAGTCTATTTCCAAAACTTACATTATTATTATTATTATTATTATTATTATTATTATTATTATTATTATTATTATTATTATTATTATTATTATTATTGCCTTCAATGTGCATTTTTTTTTACAGAGAATAAAGTAATGTAATTGTTCCACGAAATTGGGAGGTATTCAAAAGATCGGTGTTAATGAAAAAACCCGTGGAATTACAGTAATCAAATTAATTACAGTAATGAAATAATCCCGTATGGTCTGCTGTATACAAATAATCAAATGATCCACTAAAGTTACACACACACACACACACACACACACACACACACACAACAAGTGCCATAGAGGCCCCGTGGAGCCGGGCCTAAATCTCTCACACCATCTGGACAGTTGTAATGTCTCTGATCAGAGAAAACCTTTACTACAATAACATCATTTTAAAATAGTGGCATGGGCTTGGATACATTTGTAAATGTACTGAAATATCTCTCTAGTGTGAGAAACATGTTATGATTTTTGTTGTAAATATATCACAGGACCAGAGCGTCTACCGGACAGATTTGAGAATTCTGTCCATTCAATTTGGAAAAATGCAAAACTTAAAATAATTCCTCACATTATGCAAGTAACTGAATCCGATGCTGTTTACCTGATAATGAACAGACCGTCTTGTGCGTTTGAAAGCAAATGTTTTAGTCAGCACTGAAGCAAAAGGCTGCGTTTCATTTTCTCATTTTCCTATTATTCATTGTCCATTTTGGCTCCGCAGCCGCATCAGCCTCCCAAAAAACAAACTCAGACGTTACTTTCATTTTTATTTGGGCTTCGCTTGTGATCATTAATAACAACACACCTACAAAAATATCAAAGCCTCGTCTTTTTTGTTGTTGTTGTTGTTTTGTTGCTAAATTCGGGCCCACCTCCACTGCAGCGGCGTTACGTGCGGAGGATGCCAGTTGCATTCCTGTGTGCCACTGCTGCTCAGCCTTCTCTCGCTGACGGTGCCAACTCCAACACCACGCCCAAATCTGCAACCAAAAAAAAAACAAAAAAAACAAGACATGGACCGAATTCCTCCGCATCTGCCGAACAATAGCCCCTTGCACTGTTTTCTGCTTTCCAAAAACGTCCGACAATGAGGTCCTTTTTTTTTCTTTAAGCATCCACATTGGCCCCATTGCTATGTGTTTTGCATGACGGAGTAAATAGGTTGCTGTCACTCTTGCGCAGATGGTGGGAATTTTCATGAATACTCCTTTGCCAACCTGATTTATTTCATTTCTAATATGTAATAAAACAAACTAGCACAAACAGTAAACACATACGAGCAAACCGAAACCACAAGAGGATCAACCATTACACATTTTTTGCACGAAAATGGGGCTCTACCATTGTGGGCTACTCTAAATATCATCTGTACCGAGTTTTCTCTCTCTCCCAATACAACAAACAACCCACTGCATGTGAAGACACTAAAAGTTTCCGTGAATTGGGTTACATTAATGAGAAAAGGGTTTCTTTCTAAAGGCAGTGTGTTGATAGTTCCCCTATATGCTGTATGTTGATGTCCTTCCAAATTCGACGCATATTTCTCCTAAGGAAGGTTTTAGGGGAAAGGGTTGGGGAGATGAGAGAAGATAGACGAGGTCCGGTGAAGTCGCCATGTCACGGTCGCGCGGGCAGCAGTAATTGGCGTCCATATTGAGGGGTTTTGCGGTGCTGCAGGGTGGGCACACTCCCAGCTGGACCTGTCAGATGGTATTCAATCCAGCTCATTGCCCTCGCCTCCTTTCCTTCCTCTGGCACACTCACTGCTTTTTGTTCTCTCTCTTCACCTTTGGACCGGCTGTATAGTGCCCGTCCAAAGTGCGGCGCGGGGACCATTTGCGGTACATAATAAGAAGTGAAAAGGGCCGTAATTTCTACAGTCGTAAAAAGAGCTTTAATGGTGCTTCCCCCCCCCTCTCATTTCCATGTCTGACCTTTTTTCAGATAGGGAAGGGATAATGACCTATAGCTCAGATGGAATCCTGGCTCTCATAGGCACAGACTGTTGTTGTGACACTTCACCCACTGGCTGTATGGATGTAGTGTGTGAGTGGGTGATTCGGTGGTGGAGCAAAAGGGGACAATGGCGCAGATTGGCAGCCTCACTTCGTCAGTCTGTCCCCGGGAATTCTACGATTGTAGCAGCTGTGGCTACAATAGATAACCACCAGTAAATGTATAATGAATACAGTGCAGTGCTTTGCAAGCTATTGTTATAACTATAAACAAGTGGTTCTCAAACCTTTCATGAAATATTTAGGCCGAGATCAAGATCCAATCTGGGCTAAACCTGGTTTAAAATTTTACTAAATTATGTTTGGGTGGGAGCTTTGTTTAAACCAAAAATCAGACAAATCAAACAATTTCTAATGAATACAGTTTGATAAGCTTGATATAAATAAACCTGATATAATGGAGTAGCTCGGTTGGTGTGTGTTCACTCACAGATTCAAATATTAGCAATTTAGTGTTGTTTTTTGGGAAAGACAGTGCACTTTACCTCCAGAGTCTGCAGTGTGAACATTTGAAAGCTGAGGATACTTATTATGTATATCAACACTGCCCAAAACTGAACTAAATGATTGATGAATGCCGTAATGTTACTTTTTAGAATACTTTATTTCAAGAGAAACTTGTTTTAACGGCCCATATGAAAATATCGCAGTTCCTAGTGAAAATGTACTAAAAACACATACAACCACAAATCAGAGGCAATAAATCACACAAAAGATAAATAATCAAGCTAAAAGAGAAGAGACAAAATACAGCATGGATCTGAACATTGTCGGAGAGGCCTGTCTCACATCTTGGGGAGGACTGTTCCATGTGAGTAGCATAAAACAGAAATGTAGCCTCAAGTGAAGGCTTTATTGCCCATTTCACTTTTCAAAGACTCACAGATGGACACAGACAAGTGCTAAAATGTCCTGAGATCTCAGCTGATGCAGGGACTGAAAAAGTCCCACAGCATTCTGCTAAAACCAAAGCAATGTAGGTGGTTGTGAACAAGGTTATAAACTATCAAATAACTCAGATTCTCTCCTGTGCCCGAACAACAAGGCTGTTCTAATCCAAGTCATTAACTCCATACAGTTAATCCAGCAACAATACAACTCCTGAACAACAGCAGTTTATTCCATTGTTCATTTCATGAGGACCAGTTGCTATAATATGCGAGTCGTGGAGTTCTTGCGGCGCCTGTCCCAAACATGGATAAACAAAGAGAGTTATATGAGTTAGAAGTTATGTATGATAAACATTGGATTGTGATCTGTTCTCTGTGATAATTTGAAGACAGTGTTTTTCCCCAGATTTCATTCATTCATTCATTCATTCAACATGTTTGCATCTGAATGAACTGTGGGTAGTTGCACTTTTAAAAACAGTATACTGTACGTTCATTTCATAAAGAAAGAAGACATTTTCACAAATAACTCATGCAGCTTCTCAAATCAATCCCTCCTTTAAAAAAGTTTGCAGGCCTCTCTGATCTTTAGCATCTCCTCACACCTCCTATGTTCCTTGCGTTCTTCTTGCACAGTTTTTCACACTAAAACGGCGCACGGTCACTTGGCGGCGACACGTTTCGAGCTTCTAAAAGTACATCACACTCTCGACTAGATCTCCCATCGCCGGTCACCCACGTGCAAACCCGGAGCGCACTCCCATGTCCGCTCGGCGCGTCAACACAAAGCCAAAATCCCAGGAACATCTCCCCGCCTCAGCGAAGCGCCTTCTTCTGCAGTCGCCGCAGAGAGACGGGGTCGGCGGTTCCACGAGCGAGATGTATTTTTGGACGCTTTTATGAAACACAGGGTCGAGAGGTGCAGATGCCAGCATATAGTGAAGCAGTTGAGAAGATGAAGAGGGACTTTTTTCAAATTTCTTTCACTTTTCCTCAGTGATATCAACAAGGTCTCCAAATGAGTAAACGGCATGCTAGTACTAGAAGAAAATACAGTTTGTTTTCAGTGATTACGAATTATTTTTATCTCCTTATGTTCAAGAGATAGATAAATTGATTGATCGGCAGAAACAAGGACTTAAAGGGGGGGTATTATGCAAAATCGACTTTTTCAAGCTTTACATCATGTTATTCTGTCATTCCCTCATTAAAAACATGCCTGAAGTGTTGCCTTGGCACATTCACGTATTTTTGAGTAATCTGTAAAAACTCTGATGGCGGCCATTTTAGGGATAGGTTTGCCTGAGTCCTCCTAGGAACGCCCCCACCTCCTGGAGACGCCTCCGAGCTTTCGTCACCAGCCGAGTAACCAACCACTGCTCCTCAGCAGAACCCCCTCCCCACTGATGCCACAGACAGCGTGTGGAGGGGGCGTGTCTCAAAGGGTCAGAGGTTCTTAAAGAGACAGAGGCCTATTTCAAGACATTCGCTACAGCCATTTTGAGAGAGCAATTTTATACAAGGCAGTTATTCTAATTTACTGCATTTACAGACCAACAGAAGGTTTCGTCATCATTGTAGTGTGCTATAGACTGGTGCTATGTGGCTGAAAAAAGCCTAATACCCCCCCTTTAAAGGTAAGGGGGACCAAATTCACCTGTAGTTGAAATACAGTCAGGAATTGTGGGTGACAGGATGATCAAAAGACGCCATTGTTGAGAGTTTACTTCATAGCCCATAGGGTTTATCTGACAGGACAGTATTGTGTGGAATGAACGGGGAGACAATCAAGAGTAGCAAAGATGTAACTAGTACTAGAGTTAAACCCCTCCCACTCGTCTACCCTTCTGCTAGAAATCACCAGTGCTGCTGAGGAAGCTTCCTGAATGAAAGATGAAACACTTAAAGCAGAACTAAGTAATTTTTGTACCTTAATAAATCTTTCCATAGTCCCTGTGGGGGTAATACAAGTGTTAATGGGATAATTGGGGGGGTCCTTTATCTCCCCCTGAACCACTCTTGCAACTTTCCCTGTCTCCGACCCGGCAGCCCCAATACACACTCATAGGAAAACATCTCCCTCATGGTACAGGTAAGTCCTGACTGCATTCGGTCTAAAGCTTTTGTTTTGATGATGGAAATTTAGCAAAACGTTGTTTGGAAGAAGCTAACAGGCTAACGGGCAAAGCTAACAGCGGGCTAGCGCCACTTTAGCAGTGTTTACAGCCAAGTTTGAGCGGAAAAAAATATCTCCATTGTGTAATTGGGTTGTGGCACAATGTACAATATCCCTCTCTCGCTTTGTCTTTTCTGTCAGCGTAGTATTTACTCACACGGACAATTAATGAGTAAAAGAAACACAACATGCCACGACAGCCGCGGTGGCGCTTAAGGCCTCTAGGGGCAAAAGTTGCTTAGTTCTCCTTTAAACTACAGATGACGGCTCAAGAACCCCTTGAAACATAGAAATCTCCCCCCAAAAAGACATGCCATTTATATAAACCACACTTGCATAATAAAATGAGTTGTATTATCGTATTCTTACTTGCAATGCTCCTTATTCGACATCGCCGTGAATCCCGTCGATATGAAATAGCATGCGTTTCTGACAGGGACATCAGTTCTGGTCTAATCCTGGTTACACAGAGACACAGTGGGCCAGTCGCGTGCCAGGTGTGTGGGTTTTATTTAAGCGTCAGTGAGACGGAGCCGTGTGGTCACTGTCCATATGTCTCTATAAGAGCTACTCAGACAACAGACAGACAGCCCCAGATGTACACGTGTTAAATACTGCAGATTATAGGCAGGAAGAGGAACTATACACATGACCTTTGCATGAGCATTTCAATTATTACTAATTAGCCTGTAATTAGAGCACAAGACATCATTCAACATCTTCAAATATTTATAAGGACGGCATGGAGACGTGACGGTAATGACTCAACTTACACGGCAAACGGGTGGGGAAATGGTTTCATCTTCATCACATTCTCAAGATGAAGGTAAAAGCGACGGCGAGTGACAATTGTGTGCATTATTCTTTCACCGTCCACACCCAGTAATGAGCTACTTCTTCAACAGACGTCTCCAACTAGTTGCTTTGGACCTACCAGCTTTTACAGCCCTTTCCAAGGAGCTCCCCAAAGACGGTCGACATTTCTGAGCACACATGATGAGTCACACTTTTGATGCACTTTCTTTTCGTTGGCGGACAATCAGCAAACTATTAGGTAACGTATAAAGAAACACAAGTCTTTTCCTTCACCACAAAAGGCCCGTAGTTACTCAAGTCTCCGAAACAGAAAGAGCTATCTGTCATTTTTGTTCTGTGAAAGCAGCGCTTACCGGGAAAAGAATGTTTGAGATCGTTGTTGTATAAAGCCACAGCTCAGGGAGTGTGGTAACTATCCTTTTTAAAGATGTCTGTGTGCGCTCTCAGTTGTACAGGAGTTGCCCATCCTATGAAGGTCATCATCTATACTCTGTATCCTGTAAAGATACGACAATATGAAGAGTGTCCAGATCGAGATTTAACCTCTTAACCCCCGACTTAACAGAGTGTATTTTCCCCAGTTCAGCTTTACCCAAATCCATAAGGTCAAAGCCTATAGGCCCGTTTCACACCTCATTTGAAAGCTAAGACCTACAAAATCCGAGCTTTTTCTTCACATTGTTACTGTTTTTTTTTCCATCGCTTTTTCGTTGGGTTTCTGTCCTATTTTAGCCACACCTTTGTCACTATTTTGTGGCTTTTTTGTCACTTTTATGTTGCTCTGTTTTGACTTTTTTTGTGTGTGTTTTCGTCACATTTTCAATGCATTTTTGTTGCTCTTTTGTTGCATTTTCATCGTCGTTTTCGTCTCCTTTTGAAAGCTTTTAGATTTGGATAATGACAAACTAAAAAAATGGTATAAAAAGTCTCTATAACAAATCTAAATCTGACTAACTAATGTTTTATTAAGTTCAAAGTGTGTCTAACGACAACTTAAATTCCTTATTTTAGTATAAATTATCTCCTGTAGTCTAAATAAAGCTTATGTGTGTGAAGTTATAACCCAGCAAAAGAAAATGGAGGGCATGGCTGTGTCTGCAATTTTATGTCTTTTGATATTCACCGATTTGTCCATTGTTTTGAGGTTCCATTGCTATTTAGATGGAAATGGAATCTGTTTAGCTTCTATAAAGTCTAAAATTGCAATTGCACTTGTTCAAATACCACCAGTGGTTTTACATACCACAGGTCGGGAACCACTGTATTGTTGTGTTGTTCTCCCTCTGTGATGGGTGGGGAGGTGAATATTGAGAGCCGCTGTGTGTCTGCGTGTGTAGGTGGATGGGTGAGTTATTAGTTTTTGTTTGCACTGTTTTGTCCTTTATTATTTGATTTTGTGTTTATACACTGCTGTTTTGTTTTCCGTGGATGTGTGATCCCGAGGAACCCCTTGAAAACGAGATGATGCATCTCATGGGGCTGATCCTCCAAAAATATGTCCATAAATAAACTGGAGAAAATGTGCTCAGCTCAGGCGGGGGTTAAGAGGTTAAGAAATAGAATAAAAGGTGACACTCGCACGCCAAAACCTGCCATTATGTGAATATTTGAGGCTACTTGGGTTTGTATTTTAGGTTTTTGATTTCACTAGGAAGGAGAAAATGAAGTCTACTTGTTAAAGTCTTAATGGTAGCACATGGCAACATCTATCGTCTTTTTATGAATGGTGTATTTCTGCAAAGCAAAACTGGTTAAGGATGAAATATTTATAGTGTGGATCCAAATACTATAAGAATGTAGTAGGACAACTGCAATTGAGAAAGATAAAAGGATAGTCATCAAGGAGAGGGCGTTCAAAAGGGCAAGTAGAGCATTCAAGTCCACCCCAATATTTTCATCACAGAGGCAATATATATTTTTCATCTTTTCAAAAGTACGTGTGAAAACTCTGCATCGATTGAGCGTTTCAGCATCAGCCTCCTCCTGCCGGTGTTTCCAGCGTGGAGCGGATCAGCAGTGTGGGGTTGTAATGGACTAATGAACAGCTGTCACTGAATTTAAACACTCAGTCGCACACAAACAGTGGAGCGCGCCGTCTCCGCTCGCTGCCTGCAGATGTATCCGACACACACACATGCACACCTACACACACACACACACACGCACACACACACACACAGACACACACACACACTGTCACACACGCCAAAACGCACACCACATACTGATTAGTCTCTGGCCTTGACTCTGCCGCTACCTGCTGTGTTCGACTTTGTGCCACGATGACCTGTACCTCGAGTGGGTGTCGGCGCCGGGGTGGAATAGTTTTTATTAAAAGGTCAGATGGTAAAGTTAAAAATGTCGGGTGTACGCGACAACAGGAAAATATTGTGGAAATAGTAGAACAAGACAAGTTAAGTGTCCTCGAAATATACCAGGAAGGCAAAAAAAAATGCCTATGCCCGGTTCATTTGTGTGAGCTGTGTCTATAGGCGAGTGGTTCTCAACCTGTGGGTCAGGATCCTCAACAACGGTGCGTAAAATGTCAGTCGATGTTTAGATTCTGGCTTTAACGTCTTAACAGAGTGTAAAAAATGTAAAAGCTTCTCAATTGGAGAGCAACAGTGTAATGCCTCATTTGAAAGCTAAGGCCTACAAAACTGCTCCTAACTTTTTTGTCACAGTTTTTTTTGTCTAATTTTTGAGGCGTTTTTCAAAAATGTTTTCAACTTTTCGTCACTTTTTTGTGGCTCTTTTAACTCATTTTTGACCCTTTTTGGTGTGTGTGTGTGTGTGTGTGAGTGTGTGTGTGTGTTTTTTTCCGCTTTTCTTGCATTTTCATAGTTTTTTCCGTTGCTTTTTTGTCGTGTTTTGCCACATTTGTTTGTACTTTTTGTCACTCTTTAGTCACTTTTGTGTTGTATTATTGTTGCTTTTTTGTCATTTTTTTATGACCTTCTTTTCGTTGCTTTCTTGTTGCGTTTTCATCCTCATTTTCGTTGCTATTTTGACGCTTTTTTCCAATAAGCTTTTAGATTTGGGTAAAGCCAAACTGGAGAAAATGTGGTAAACCTTGATAAAACACTGTATTCCACGGTCAAAGTATTTTTGTTATAAATTTAAATTCACATTTCGGTCGGGTCTCAGCACCACACCAGTTACACACCACTGGTCTATTGGCTATAGGATAGTGTTTTCCAGCCATAGCTTTGAGAGGTAAATAAGCAAAATAAATATGTTACGCCTTTTTTTTTAAATAATTGATGTCTTACATTACAGATTTAGCATTACTGCTCAAATAATATCAAGTCAGTGTTGCCAGATAGAACTCTATTTCCAGCCCAAAGGCCACTGAAAGCTACAGTAGTAGAGTAGAGATTTGCTTTGTACAACTCAAGTCATGTCACAGTCACGTCAAACTAATGAAACCATTTATTCTAAATGTACAGGTATAAGATTGAACTTCTGTCACATGAACCAGTTTTGATATTCTGTAAAATGGCAAAAATGCTGAAGTTGTACACGATTAAATATTGTCGAAGATGACTGATAAAAGGTAAATGTCTATATCGCACTTTTCCACCACCGCTGGGCACTCAAATGGCTTTCAATATTTTCTTAAAAGTAGCCAACAAGTAAAGCTATTCTTCCCGTTGCTTGGACCTAAACTGACTCACGACTTACACCTCACAAGAGTCACAACCTCCAAAAGGAAAAAAGTTCTGGACGACATGATGTGTCTTTGCTCTCCTTTCGTCCGCGGGATCATTTCCATACATCTATTTTGCATCTCTCCTCTGCTGCGCCGCTCCTCCTCTCCTCTCTTGACCGCAGCGAAGAGCGACGGGGACGTAAACAAACCCAATCGGAGGAGCAGCAGGCACTGACACAGCAGCCCAGCGCCTCTGCCCCGCTCAGATTAAAGGAGATTACCATAAGAGGCAGGCACGCGGGGAGGTCCTACTCTCCATCTCCACGTGGGACGGCCCTGAGTGCAGAGTGGGGGGGCCAGCGAGGGGCTATCGATTGAATTAAAAGAGGGAACACAGGGAGCGTGCTGGTATTTAGCAGATGTTCATGCATATGGACACTTGAATGCGTGGATGTGGATGTGCAAATATTATCAGGCGACAGAGCGGGTATTGGAGCCGATGAGGAAGCAATTAGCTCGCATCCAATTACAGCCGGAATATGGAGGATGTAATAAGAAGTGTGAGGTGGAACGAAACATGTTTGGAAATATTGCACAAATGAGAATTATTTGAGATTTTGAAGGAAACATTTGGAAAAGGGATTGTCAAAGACGCTTGGAAAGTCTGGCGGCTAACCAATGTGACGAACGAAAATATCAAATACTAGAGAAAATGCGGCAAAAATTGTGTGTTTTATATCCATGAGCAACCAAAATGTAATGCGATGCCTTCTTACACTCTACCTGCACTGCAAACCCAAACAAGTTCAGTCAACTCAAAACTTTTATGGACATTTTATTGCGATATGAATTTTGAGTTAATATTATAAACTTTCTACGTTATATATCCAACCTATAATTACAAGTTCAGAGGACTCATACAACATAGTTTTTTTTTTTTTTTTAAAGTTGAATAGACTTAAGTACTTTTTTGACTTAAATTTTACAGTTCTACTTTTTCCTGTGAATTTCAACCTAAATTTAAAGGTTGAGCAGACTCATTATATTAAAGGTCCTATATCATGCAAAATCGACTTTTTAGAGCTTTTAGCCATGTTGTTATGCTATTTCCTTATCAAAAACACTCCCAGAGTGGTTTGCGGCTTCATTCACGCAGCTCTCAGTAATCCTCCTGAATCCTGCTCTCTCAGCAGCTGCTCCGCCCTCTCCTGGTGAACGACTGAGTGTTCAGTTGTGTCGTCACAGCGGAACGGAAGTGCTCGACGTCTGTAATGCAATTTCTTACAGCCTGATTTTAATTTGTAAAACAGCTTTTTCATTATTTCTGTCGTAAGAGAGATGCAAAGAGAAAAATAAATACATAAATCAAATTTAAAAAAAGGATGTGCCCGAGGTGCTTCCAGGTCAGCTGTGGCCAAAACAAACACATCCCTGAGCGTCTGAACAGACGTCATGTTTGCGCTGCAGCTGAAGATGGAGCTCGTTATAACCTGTTCTGGACACACCTGTTCTTTATTCTTCTTCGATGTCACGGAGAAAAAGAAGCGCATTTGGCTACGAGGACGGGAGTTTATTCAACCTTTTTCAAGAAGAGGCCACTTGAAGTTGTTTTTTTCTCCGGGATTCGGCGACTATCACCAAAATATTGTTTTTCTGTGACTGTCTCTGATGGATGTTTGGTGAACCTTCACCAGAATCAAAGTGGATTAACTTTTATAACCAACGCAAGTCCCATAAAGTAAACAGCGATGGACCAGAGCGGTGAGTCAGTCCACACGCGGGTTAGCATATTAGCATGTGTGTTAGCCATTTATGAAGCTGTGTTGCAGATGTCAACTCCTTATAACTGCATCGTGAAGTAACTTCACTTATTGCTGTTTATTTATATTACGGTAAAGTATGTGCGGAGAGAGGGGGCGGAGTTAACTGAATCGAAGCGTTTTGTCTTCCGGCTTTGAAAAATACCTCCAGAAAACACTTATATTTATCACAAAAATGAGTGCTCAATAGCGGTAGAGGCACAATCATTCATATAAATGCCTATACTTAACTTTGGAATGGCTAAAATAGCATGATATAGATCCTTTAACTTTAGCATGCAATATTATAACAGGCTATTTTACTATTATATATTATATAACCTCTTAACCCCCGCTTTAACCGAGTGCATTTTCTCCAGTTGAGCATGACAGTGTAACGCCTCATTTGAAAGCTTAGTCCACAAAACTCCTCTAAGCTTCCTCCTCGTAATGGCCTTTTTGTTTGTGTTTTCATCATGTTGTTCGTTGTTACGTTACACAAAAAAATAAAATGAGGCTGAAATGCTACAAAAAAAGCAATGAAAACGTGACAAAAAAGTGACACAAATCTGCCAATCTAGTGATGACAAAAACAAGGAAAAAGTTTAGATTTAGAAGTTTTGTAGGTCTTAGCTTTCAGTTGAGGTCTTACTCTGGTCTATATGCTGTGATAGGCTTTTAGATTTGGGTAAAACTGGAGAAATGTGTTCAGTTAAGGCGGGGATTCAGTGTATGGTCATTTCAGTAGTTCAGCCGTTTTTCTTCCATGTTTGTAGAAACTATGGGACATGAGCGGGTACATATATCCTGGGAGGGTCTGAAGTCTGGGGACGCCCTGGGACAAGCATCCATCTGCTGCTTCGCTCTGGATTGTTGGGACATTTGACTTGACATGTTTGATATCTGCCTCATTACTGTCCTTCTGTCTGTAAGTTAAAGTAAAATGTAAAATGATATTGGGCTGAACAACAACGTAATGATTGGAGTGATCGAATGAAACGCATCCGCAGCCTACAGCACGAGCTTATAACTTTTATCCGGCTCTGGCGTTCTTCTCAAATCAGATTATTAAACAGTTATTCTAAAGGTCCAAATGGCTGGCCACGGGAGCCCCCGCAACATCAGAGCGAATGAGCGAGCGCATCAGTATCCACCAGGATGAATAAATCAACACAATCCCCTGAATTAATCTCTCTCAAGTTGAAATTTGATCACCGATGAGCTTGGACATCACCATGGTAACAGGAATTCCACCACCGGCGTTCCCACGAGAGTTTCCCGGGGACGAGCGTCTCTATGTTTCTGACAGCATGACAACGCTTCCCGCCATCTCCCGCCTGATCACTGTCATAGACGCACCTAGTCGAGAGAAGCCCGTTTTCCCACATTTTTAAAGATCCTTTTGTTTTGGGCTTTTTTTCTTAAGTCTCACCAATGACGGACAGTGGACACATGAGATTTTTCAGGGATTTTGCAGGTGAAAAAAAAAAATAAAAATAAAAAAAACATCCTCTCAGACACAAAAGACCCGGGACACTTTGGATCTTCCTTTTTCTTTTTTTCTTTTTCTTTTTTTTTTCCTCCAGATTGGCGGTCAGGCGCGGCAGAGTTGGCACAGTCAGAGTGGTAGCGCCAGGGGGAATGCGCCGCCACATGGCACGTTGATGCCGAGGCCAGCTGGGGGAATGTGGGGGATGGGGAGGGGCCAGATTGCGCAAAAAAAAAAAAAAAAAAAAAGAGGAGGAAAAAAAAAGTCTATGCGCTGGTAGTTATGTGTACGTGCGGGGCTTTTTGCATCTTAAATTCCACAACATCTGTTCATATAGGCTGGTGGATGGTGTGCTTACAGGCAGTCGGTGTAATTGGGGGGGGGTGGGGGTGGGTGGCGAGGGGGGGGGCATGTGTGCCGTCTGCCCTCGCATAGGTGTAGGAGTGGAAGAAAAATGGTTGAGGAGGAGGAGGGGGGGCATGTAAGCAAGGTAGGGGGGGGGGGGATGTGATGCAGGAGATTGCGGGCTAACTTTCAATTTTGCTCCTCTTGGCTCAGCATCTTCTAGTGCATGAAATATGAAATACAGCGACGGTTTTTTGGGGGGAGAAAAGACAAAAGGAAAAAAAAAAAGCTCAAATGGGGGAGAGATTGAATTCCCTTCACATATGGCCGTTTTGCTCCAGGCTGATTTATGGCATCTGACGTGAGGATCATAATTTGTACTTCATCACAACAACTGGGGTGCAGGAGCGAATCCAGCGTCAACTCGTTTGGCAGAGCAGGGGCGGCAGGTTGGTGGAAGTGGGGAGTCCTCAAGTTCTCCGTATAGATCTAAGTGCGGCCTTCAGCCCCGAGTCTGGGTGCCATCGTTGTGAAGGGGAGTTGCCAGTGATGAAAAAAGAGAATGCTAAATGATTGAAGCGCGTCACGTACAGCGTTTGGAGCCCTCGGCCAAATGCCCCACAAGCAAGCACTGGTGTCTGGCGTTTAGTTCCAAACCTAAAGAAAGGGCAACAGGCATAACAAAGAGGCTATGATAAAGCAAACGCCCCATACCCAGAGAGTCAATGATTTTCTATGGGGAAAAGTCGGCTATAGAGAGCAAGGAAGATATTCATGAGTTTCTGTTTATTTTTCCTTTTTGCATTTTGCATCCATAGCTTTTGCTTATAGTCAAACATACATTTGACCATTTCTATAAGCAAGGCTAAAACTTCTTTTTCAAATACATCCCTATCACTGTCTTACACTTTTTTTTGGTTAGAAAATGTCATATTGATCAAAAACAGCAGAAACTAAATATCCAGTAATTTCACTTCCTGATCACGCTTCTCCCCATAAGCCCCTCCCATCCCCGTTCTTTTGCTCCCCTTTGCTACGCAGCTGCTTCAATAAAGAGAAGAAAAAGGGGAAATAAAACACTCTGTGTGGCTCGACTGTACAGAAGCTACGGCGAGTGTTTTTACTTCGTGATAAAAGGATGAAGCTGAGTAAGAGATCGAAGGGTGAGTAAACCATTTACTCACATACACCCCTTTAAGTGAATTAGTATTTGTTTTTGTTTTTTAAAGTGTCTTCTTTTAGACTCTCCATTTCTTCCCTGCTGGCACTTTCAGGATCGTCAAGCGCAGGGAAGGGGAAAAGCACCCCGCCCTCCCCACACGTATCTGCCCCGTCTCCAGTGTTACCCCCTCCCTAACCCTGTACCATCCTATACCCGTGGCAGCCGACGGCCCTCGCAGCGTGGCGTACCATCTGTTGCCCCCCCACAGCCCCCCGCCCCATCCTCCTGCTCCCCACAATCTGCCCCCCCTCCACTCCCCCCCCCCCCCAACAATAAGCACCATCAGCACTGCACACCTCCAATGTGCTCTGGCCATAAACCTGATAACTAGACATATTGTTACCCGCGCACAACAAAATGTAAAGTTTTATGTGTTCTGACCATCTATCGGGTAAAGTTACATATTGGAGGATATCACAGGCTGATTGCACTCATAAATGTTTAATCTGTGGGCCTCTAATAGGGATGTAAGTGTGTAAAAGCTCCTCCAGCACCTCCAGGCTAAAAGAGGGGCACTGCCAAAAGCCTAATTAAATGTTTTTAAACCTTTCCCCTTGGAGAGGACACAGAGTAGTCTACCCCCATAGAAGCAAGTGAGAGGTGGGTTAATGCATGCGCTTGATTTGGCCGATCGCAAAACTGGACGCACATCGGACCAACTGGACCAAGCATAATTTTTCCTTTTACCTTTAATAACATTTAGCCTTTCAGAAATTGGATGTTTACTATAGAAATGAAATTAATTAATAGCGTTCCAAAATGAAATTCAAGACGAAATCTAAGAAAAAAAAAAGTTGGGTCCTTCACCAAGACATGACCCGCACAATATGCCAACAAATGATAAAAAAAAAAAAAAAAACTTGCTTGGAGAGATGTTGGCAACTGAAAACTCAGGGTCATTCCACTTGGTTCAACGGATTAAAGCAACAAATTTCAATTTACACGGCGCATTGGGCAAATTAAAGAGCGGACAGTCTTTAAATAGGCAGGAGAGATGTGGGGAGATTAGAAATTTGTCTCACAATGTATAGCGATCAGATGGCAGGACGACTGAGAGCCTACGCAGACGCTTAGACCAGACTTCAAAGGGAGGATGATTCGTTTAATAAATGCTTGACCACTGAGCAGTAAAGCCCTAATATATAGTGTTGTACCTTGTCAAAACGGGTGGATTAGTGCTGTCTGTGCAGCTGCCTGTTCGTCCACATTTCCTCCATCAACCCAATACATGCACAGAAGGCTGATCCTCCAGGTACTTGGCCAAGATCCTAACTCATGATCTGGAAATGGGTATCCCGGTCTTCCACTTCTCTTGACAGTTTGCTCTGAACTGATTGACAAATACAGAGACAAAAAAAAAAAAGAAGTCTATAAATACAGAAATAAAAATCTTGCCATTATGGACACACACAGGCCCATTTAAAATTCATACTAAAAAATGTATCCCTTCTACAAAACGACTGAGTGATTTTTGCCACTTGAAAATGGACAAGCCTTTGTTCAACTTTTAAAACAAATGAACAACTGCCAGTAAATTCTCACTGGAGGATTAAGAGATAAAGTGTTCCAGCAACAATACCAATGTTCAAAACGTTGAACCGGTGCCACGTTTCTGGCGATAATAAACGTTCACATTAAAATGCACTTCATTCTGGCACAAAAAGGATCTTGTTACTGGCACCTCTTTGGTTTTAAAATAATGATATCCGAAAGTAAAAGCTCGTCATGTGGGAGTGTGTCGGCGTGCGCGCGTGGGTGGGACAAAGCAGATTGTAGCTAAACAGAGGAGAGATGGATCGACAGGGAAAGGGCCACCGCTGTTTGCCCATTCATCTCAGGTGTTCGCCCCAAAGAGCTCAACAGTGACAGCTCATCCATCAGGCACCGGGGGAAACAGCGAGTCCTGGATCCGGCCCAAAAAAAAAAAAAAAATCGGGGCCCTATCCATCACGGGCCCCTCTGTTCTCCCCAAAGCTTAGATCCGCTGGTTAAGATGAGAAAAGTGACGGCAGGGTTGGCACGGAGCGGCGCCGCAAATGCATACAGTAAGGATGAGTCTATATCTAAGACACAAACAAAAGAATATGCTGTAGTGTTGACATGCTACAGTAATAGGTTACATAGGCAGATTTTACAGCACGCCTCAGCTCACACTTTCTTTTTAGGTGTTAACACTATGCATATTTAATTATTTCCACATCAATACAATGCTATCCTTTACAAGATAATATCTGTTGAAGAAGCTTGAAGCACTTAAAGGCACATATTATTGTCACTCCCAACTCTCGCTTTGATTTCTTCCCTGTCGACTTGCCTCAAAATGAAGAAAAAAAGGTCACAGGTTGTAATTTGTTTTTGCACCAATTCCCTACAACTATTGGTCAGTGTCTTTGATTGCTGTGTGAAATCAACAAGCTTTCCCTAAACAAAATAATAACACATCATTCATTTCAGAATTTCATCAAATGATCGAAATGCTAAATAGCCGAGATGTCAAGTTTCCCCACCAACCGAGACACAAGCGTTACATGTATAGAAAACTCGATTTTGTGATAGAGTAGTTGGGACAGTTTGCGGTACCATGAAAGACGGGTTTGCATGGTGCACTGTATTGTTGCCAGGGAGCCTATACGGGAAAAAAGGTGAGATCGCATCTTTGGTGTGAAGGGCTCTGGCCAAAGCAGTGTGAAAATTATGTATGTATGTAATGTTATGGGGCTGAGAGCTGTGAAAACAAACTCCCTGTATCTCACATTCAATTCCCGGCAAACAGAGAATCGTTCCGTTCGGGGGTAAATAAGGCATTACATAACATTTCGCCACATAATCTTTTTCACGCTACAGTTCACCATCATTCAATCACGTAGAGCCAAAGCTGGGATAGAATAACAAAAGCATGGTTTCCACAAAGACCAAAGACACAAGAAGAAGATATTGTGGTTAGAGGATGCTGAGAGAGAAGATTGCCCCCAAAAACGCCATTTCTGTACTTATTTCCAGTTTATTTCATGAAGCGTAAATGATCCACCAGGGGGTGCTGTAGCGCCCTCAGCACCCTGGGTTCCTGTGGTCAAAGTTGGGATTCGAACCGCTGATCTTTGAATCCGTGAATAAAAGCTTCAGTGACTGTGCTACAACTGGACAAGCTTACAACGTCAAATTATGATCACACACCAAAAAGTGCTATTGTCAAGACCGCACAATGACCTTTTGTAAACAATTTGATTCATCATATAATTACTTTCACAGTAAAAGCGCTAAATGGAAATCAGATTGACCGACCAAAAGCAAGGCACGGCTACATTATAAATGATCATTGCGCATTTGAAAAGATCTGAGCTTGAGTTTGCATAATTAACACTGTTATTTAAAAGTTTTGATTTTGGATGAAGTTAGTTTGGTGTAGTTTGCGGCCTAAGCCAATAAGCGTAATGAGGGAGGGAGAGGGCCCTAGGTGTAGAGCGACGCGGCAGCTGTCGACCTAATTCCTTCTTAACACGGCGCTTGTGCTCTGATTAAGAAAGTGATCCGGCCTTTAATTTCCTCCTGACACCGGCTAATGCTCTGTATCTCAATCGCCTTATCCTCCTCGCTCCTCCAAGCACTTTCCATCCCAAGACCAATCAGCGGCTCAACAAAAGGCCCGGCCGAATGAAAATACCTGGATCATTGTGTGGGAAGAAAAACAAACAACAAAAAAAAAAAAATCTATCAAAAACAATGACACATAAAACGAAGAGCAAAATATTTTCACAGTTATCCCAGCAGATGACAAAACAGTGTCAGGGACGCAGCAGTGATTTTGGCATGACGGATGACAACATTAGGAATGGAGGTTGGTGGTAATTCTAAACCAGTAGCAGCAAAGATGAAAAATATCTTTACATACGCGGTCACTACTTCACACTCGTGGAGGAAGTAAATGGGGCAAATCATTTTAGGCAATGCTTAAACACATTTGGGCTTAACTTACGGTGTATGAATGGTTTGTGTAAGTTACAAATAGGTCAAGCCCGTCTTCGTTCTACAAAATACTACTTTTAATACATGTGGGGTTGAGCAACTTGGTGCCCTTAGGTATTTTCCTATCTGAAATGACCAATGGTTCACTATGTTTTAGCAATCTGGTGCCATATGGATGGAATAAGGCTGGTTCAGCAGGTAACGCAAAACTGGCAAATAAGTAATTTACTTCACCTAAAAGCACTTAGAGAGTCCAGACCTCACCAGTGCAGTGCCCTTATGCATTGTGCTACTTTTTGATAGAGTGCCCAAACACAAACTGGTGGTATTTTTGAGCACTGCGCTCCAAAACTCTTAACTCACAGGGGAAATCAAATGTATTTCCCATTTTGTTGCATTCCCACAAATGCAACAAATGTACGCATTATTGGACACATGTGGAAAATTTGAGTAAAACATGCACATGACCCGATTTTTTGCAAAGGTAAAAATGCCAAATCATGCCATTATTTTCAAAGCAATTGTGATGCTTCTACTTCTGGCGACGTTAGCATCTTTTGACCTACTACCCTTTTCACTAAATTCAGACTAATAGCTGGTTCTTAAAGGCACAGTGCTTAACATTTTGGATTATACTGCAATACAAAGCATGCCTTGAATGAACTGCTAGACACAGAAAATGTTATTTTTGCAGTGGGTAATCAAAGAATGGATTCAAATGAGGATTTGGGCTGAATGATATATCGCTATCGTGTCGATGTCGAGATATGGACATTTAAGATATTGATAATGAAAAAAATAGGGCTGAAAGATATATCGAATCGTATCGATATCGAGATATGAACACTAAAACTGCACTCTTTTGTATTTTATTTTATTTTTTCTGAAAAATGACCTGTAGTAATATCATATCGCATCGATATCGTGATATCTGGTATATATATCAAGATATGAAGTTTTGTCCATATCGTTCAGCCTTACTGAGGACCATTGAAATAGGTTAGGTCCTATTTCAATGTCTTATTGCTGCCATTAGTCAACATCTCCTCAGAGACAAGCAGGACATGTCTCGCTCTCAGTAAAGTTACAACTCATATCTTAGGAGAGATGAGCACAACACACTGTTTTTCGTTTTTACATGCATTTTTGACAATACAAATAAAATAAATGGTTGTATTTTAATCTATCTGTGTGAAATGTTATGCAGTGTGGCTTTAAAGAACATGAAAACACGTTCTACCGCTTTAACTGGAATTAGCATGCGATGCCTGTTCCGCCCCTATTAGCCTCTACTCTAGTCTGCACCCATGCTCTTGACTTCAATCTTTAAAGTTAAACATCTAACTACTGGTTAAACGTGTGTTTTAGAAATCCAACTGTGGCCAATTAGGAGCACATTAATTTGTAATAAGTTGAATGAAGCTATAATTTGAACATGTCTCGTGAATAGATGATTAAGGCTGCTGGAAATGGCCTTGGGTAATAAAAACGGGATGAGAAGCATAATAATTGTCTGCCAAGTAATGTTTAGACTACTTCAAACAAAGGTGCACTCTTTGGAGACTGCAAACTCAGAACTCCTGTCAGCTAAATTTGACTTTGTTATTGAATTTTGAAAGTAAATACCCATTGGATTTTAAAGTTGATATGATGCTTGATTGGGATAAGTGGAGAGGACGCGAGTGTAAATATGAGATTTGTGCTTTCGAGAGACACATTCAGACCATTCGCCAAGTGGAGTATGTGTGTGAGCGAGGTGGCGTTGCTAGGAGCACCAGGTTGTGCGCAGACAGAGAAAAAAAGCAAGCGATGGCAGCGGAGAAGAAAGAAGTGGAGCAATGCCAAGAAGATGTTCCCAAGAGAGGCAGGGATGCAGTGAGACAGGCAGTAAAGGATAGCAATGATGCAATGTTTACCACAGGAGCAGCCTGCTATTAGACTATATGGGGCACTGAGAGGGTCATTAAGGATCAGGATTTTAAAGGAGGTGATGGTGATGAGAGAACAGCGGGAGATGTTTGGGAGGCAAAAGCCAATCTGCCACAAAGCGGGCCTATGCTCCTATGATGTGGCCTAGTCATCAGTCAGATAGGGCTGTTTGAAAGCACGTCATTCTCTCACCTCAGCCACTCTGTCCCCCCACTTTTTTTTTTATCTCCATACTTGTCGCCCTATTCTGCTTTAAAAAAAAAAAAAAAAAAAACAGGGATTCGTGTGAACACTCTATGCAAATGAGATGGTTATTACCCCACTGCTCATCAAGCCGCGCAGAGGAGACATTAATAGGCTGATGAATATGCATGTGAATTTGTTAATTAAGTTAATTATTCTACTGAAAATGCATTCGTCTTCCAAGGACATCTTCCCCAGGATTTCAACCTGCTCTGCTCATTAGTCATGCGATATTTCATACAGTGGGAGGGAGATTGAAGGGGAGAGGAGACAATGCTGCTTTTTAGAAAGTGGGGAACAGTTGGGGTTGTAAAAGTACGGGGGTAAAAAATAATGTATTTTTTATGTCGCAATGGGATGCGGGGCTGTTATAGGGAGACCACATTACAGTTTTCAGGCACATTATTCCCCAAAAAGCCGGAGTTACCCACTTTATTTTCCCCATTCAACCTCACTGGTTACATCTCCCTAATTGCTTATTAAAACCCCCTTAAATGAACTTTTTGTGCCAACTTTCCAACACATTAATTAATTGTTGTAGCCAATTAAGTGCCGTTGTGCAAATGAGCCTCATCCCAAATGGTCCTATAGGGCTCACCCCTCCTCTTCTCCACGCTTCCTCCGTCTTCCACCCGCAGCCGCCAGTCTTTCCCAGCTGCCCTTGCACTTCCAAGACGATCCGTGCCAAAGAAGCAGAAACTGTGTCCCAATAATGCTGCACTGTTCGCTGGAGCGCCTCCAACATCAATGGTCTCAAACTTGTAGAAAAGCTGTAGGTACAAAGAAGAAGTCTATTCAAATCACATCCACCAATTCAGAACTAATTTGTTGTTTACTGTCTGAATAATTTGGCTGATAGCGATGCATTTTTCACCAAGAGGGATGGCAGAAAGAGGAGGGTAGGTTACTTCAAAGCCTTCGGTGCAGTTGCCAAGCTGTTTATATGCCTCTTGTGTTTAAACTGTGGATGCATGAATAAAATCAAACTCCATTTTACTTTTAGTGCAAGAACAAAAATGTTGAGAAACTCTACTACCAATAGAAATGAATGCTTGTGAGGGATGTATGGATACGTATAGAATCTGAAATAGTAACTTCAACTATAGGTCTTAAACATATGGGTGTTGTTAATGATAATAATGCAGTATTATCTACTACTAAACATTGATGAGATTACACACTGGGTAGATCAGTTTATCCGTGACTTTAGTCCTGCTGAGTTGCCTTGATTTCAGACCAATATTTACCTTGCTTTAGTCCTGATTGCAAGCCTGTTTCCAAACTGAAGCCAATCCCTTTCCCCCATAATTTGGGGGTGAGTTCTCTCCTGACAAAGCAAACATAGTCTGTGGTTCGGTCCTATTTACTTTCAGAACCACTTTAGGCA